>NC_067400.1:390635158-391868491 GCF_016432865.1 Antechinus flavipes | reverse complement strand
ATTTTATTAAACTTGTTATCTTCTGAGTTTTTGTCTTAGTCTCCTCATCACAGTAGCAACTTTTAATGTTGTTTATTGCTGTTTGTTCACTTCCTCTTTTTCCCCCTTTACCTTTATCTTTTTCCCCTTTACCTTTAATCTTGTTTTATTTTTAATTAAATGTGAACAAAATATTTAACATTATATATGCATATGTGTATATATTAATTTTGAGTTCAACATTATTTTAGCTTTCCTTCCTCTCCCTACTCCTTGAAAAGGTAATATATTAAAAAAAAAAAAACTATTATATATGTGTGTGTGTTTGTGTGTGTGTGTGTGTGTGTGTGTAGATTTTTATATTATTTTCTTATTAGGCATGTTACAAAAGAAAACTTGAAATTGCAAAAACCCAAAACAAAACCAAGGACACAGAAATTTTTCTTTTAAAAAAGTATTCTTCAATATGTTTTGAGGTCATTGGTTCTTTCTCTATGGGTAAGTAATAGTTTTCTTTTTTTTCCTTTTTTTAAAGCTTTTTTTTTAATTTTCAAAACATATGCATAATTTTCAACATTCACCCTTTTACAACCTTGTGTTCCAATTTTTTTTCTCCTTTCCTTCCCCCAACCCTTTCCTTAGACAGCAAATAATCCAGTATAAGTTAAATGTATGCAATTCTTCCATACATATTTCCAAAATTATCAGGCTGCACAAGAAAAATCAGATCAAAAATGAAACAAATGAGAAAGACAAAAATGGTTTTATTTGAATAGATATCTCTATCTTCTCCCTCAAAAAAATATTAAGGGATTTGCTAGGTATTTATATGAAATGTTTTATCTAAATCTAATTGGGAAGACTGAGGCTTTTATTTAATCAGAACTTTTCTATCCTTGAAAATGTTGAAGGTCAAGAATAGACAAATAATTTCATAGATATTTGGCTATTTTGTTTGAAGACCTGTTAGAAGAGCCAGAAGTAATAACGGCAAGTATTCCTAAAAACTGACCCTTTAAATCTTTTAAAATCAAGATTTATCAAAATGGTTAAAACTAAAATCCATGGTTCCTTATAAACTGAATAAAAGATGTTAAGTAGTGACAGTTGAAGCCTAGGACTTTGAAAATTAAAGAATCTCTCTTCCATCAAGAATCTTCTATCAAGATTCAATTCTGATTATTATGCTTTACTGATTAATATGCCCCATGGGTATCACTGAATGCAATGGATCAACACCCTACTAGCCTCTGAAATTATAATTAAAAATATATATATATACGTGTTAAGTGGCCACCTGGATTTGACATGTTCCTGAACTCTTTAGTTGGTCACACTGTCCATAGAAATGAACACACACTCATAGAAGATAATCTAAAATATGCTCATTCATTAATTCAGATATTTAAAAATTAAAAATATTATAAATATCATGCAGAGATTCAATATATAATACATGTATATATAAATTACTTTGATAGGGAATCAGAAGTGGTTTTTGGAGCTTCCTTTTATCTAAATGTTTGTATTCAAGCCTTGAACTGCCAGGACTACTTATGAACAGAAATGCCTTTTGATTTCTGTATTAAAGAGCCACAGCTCTGATACTTGGAATTTAATGCCCCTGTTTCTTGTATCTTCTTCTCCCCTTGGGAATGGAACTTTTTTCCTCATTTCTTTCTGTCCTCTTTTGTTTAAAAAGTATGAATATCTGACTCTAACTCCCTTTTGAAGAGATGTGATCTTAGGCAATAATAAAACAATCTCTGTAAACTGTTATGGAATTCTGGTTCCCTCCAACCTCCTATTTTTGGAACTCAGATTTCTTTCATTTTTACATTTTGCAAGTATTTTAATTTAACAGTATCAGAGAAGTCTGACTATCATGAAAGATAAATTTGCCAAAGATGAATAATTGGATAAAAGATGGATTAACAGCCAGAGTAGAAACTCTGTCTAAAATTTAGAAAGTACTTCATGTGATTGTTAATTAATATCCCAAAATGAAAGAGAAGGCTAATATGTAAGTAGAGAACATGTTCATTAAGGTAGTGTTCAAGGCAAGAATGCCTAAGCATAATAATACACACAACATAATAGTGACTTAAGAAGTACTGGTTAATGCAAAACATGAAATAGATCAGGTATAAGAAATTAGACTTTGTGTTAATTTTGACATATATTTTCAGGCTTTTCACAATTCATTTAATATATGTTCTTAGTGTTTGTTGAATTTGATTTTCATATAGTAATTTGGTATATCACATTTAAATTAATTCCTTATTTTATTATAAATAGAAATATAACTCAAAAATGCAATGAAGTCAAATTTGTTAACTGTCTTGTGCAAGATTTTATTGTGAAACATTATTTTAATGTTCAAAGAATTGGGAATTGCTGGGGATAGCATGAGGTTTTTGATTAATTTGTAAAGGTTTTGAAAAATAGAAAGTAATGTCTTCCATATAATGCTGGAATAAAAAAGAGATCCATCACCAATAAGTAGGGGAATTTTTGAAGGTAAGGATATCTTTTGAAGGTTCATAAACCAACAAATGACTTCAAAGCTGATATGAACTTAATTGATTTCAAAGTTACTAATTTTTAACACATCCCTCTGGGTTTAGTCTTCATCACTGAAAATGGTTGGTATGTCAAACTACACTGTACCTTAGCTATTACAATTAGTTGTCATACAAGTCTTCTCAGTTACCTGAATAATTGGGAGGGCTCAAACAAATCAAGATAGTTAACATATCCACTTTTTACATGACCAAGTTAGGGAGGCAAGCAATTGATTTATAGAGAAACAATGTTAACAGCTGCAAGCAAATGTTTTAAGAATGGTGGCAGTCTTTCTCATTTACTCAGGCTGATAACAGGAAACAGAAAGATAAAAGAGAGGCAAAATAATTTGGCAGACATCCATTATATACTGCTCAAATGCACTTTTACTTTACATTATCAGTGTTTCTTTTGTCTTGGAAAAGGAGAAAACAAAGATGACTTGATAAGAAGTCTTTATGTTAAAGTAGAATTGGCTTTCTGTACATGTCATGTTTTCTTATGTTATATAACCTGATTACTACTATATGAAGATCCTAAATTCCCTCATTCTTGAAAATTGAAAGTCTCATGTTTAGGATTTTCTATAACAATTTCTCCCAGTAAATCATAACCACACAAAAACTTATATGGAGAAAGAAAACCACAAGTAGTTTCATTTAACTCACCTCAATAGGAATTAGTGTATTCCTTCAACAACCTGGAATTATCAACATTTTCAAATGTAAGATGTTTAATTAAAGTATTAATAAGGATGAATATGTATAAGGCTAAGATAATCATGCAAATTTCCTTAGGAAATGGCATGTAGGATTGGCCCTTAGTCCTGATAAATATAGCCTGATCACTGATGTTACCCCACCTCTTTTCAGCTATTCTACTTCTATTTACATCCACCACTGTCATCATTATTCTTCCATGTCCTTTTGGTTTCTTGATGTTTTTGTGGCTCTTATTGCTTAATGGAAGAAAGCTATAGGAGATACCTTCTATTCTCCAAAGTCTCTTTGCTCATAGCTCATTTTCTCCATACTACTTGATAGGTTCTGTCTGCTATGTGCTATTAATACAAGGCATTCTGATTTTTTGCCTATTGACCCCATATCAAGCAATGAACATTCCTTTTGCTCTTTTGACTCTTATCCCATCTCAAAAATTGATAGGGGTTGGGGGAAAGAAGATTAAACATGAATTTTAGTGTTGTTTCACTGAGACTTTCGTTTCCAAGGTACAGAACAAGAAAAGACGGAGTGCCACAAAACACAACACAGCATGAACTGGGAGTCAGCAGACAGTCCAGAGTCAGTCAAGGAGTATGGAAACACATAGGGGTCTGCAAAGTTCCAACAGAAAGGATTGCCAAAGATATTCAAGTCCAGCAATTTCAATAAAATTCTCATCTTCCTAGAGTGAAGCTAGGCAATGTGACCTATCCATTTCAGGGAATTTTTAAATATATGTGGAATCTTTCATTAGAGACCAATGTCAAAACTTCAGGTTTATGTGCCTCTGTATTTGTATGTGGGTGTTTAAGAAAAGTTTTTTTTTTTTTTTTTGTCCCAGTATGCTACTTAGATCATAATAATGAGCAAGTCTTTTAAATTTTATAGGACCATTTCATTATTTGTTGTTGTTTTTTAAAGTATCTCACATTATGTGACAACTCAAAAAAGATTCTGAAATCAAACAAGAAAGATAGATGGAAAATTGAGAACAGAAATGAGAATGATGCAATAGGAAGTACAAAAAGCTATGAGCAAAAGAGTGCCTTAAAAAGCAAAGTTGGTCTAATAGAAAAGTAGATACATAAACTAACTGAAAAACATAATTTCACAAAATAGTAGAATTCAGAAAATGAAAGTTAATGATTATGAAAAATCAAGAAAATAAAACAAAACCCAAAGAATGAAAAAAAAAAAAAGAAAATGTGAAATATCTCATTGAAAAAAACAACTCACCTGAAAAATAGATCCAGGAAATATAATTTAAAAGTTATTGGATAATTTGAAAGTCATGATCAAAGGAAAATTGTCTTGATATTTTAAAACCAGAAAGCAAAAGAGAAAATAAAAAGGTCCCACTAATCACCTCTTCAAAGAGATTGTAAGATGGAAACTCCCAGGAATATTATAGCCAAATTCCAGAAAGTGAAAGATAAAATATGGCAAACATCCAGAAAGAAATAATTTAAGTGGAATAGAGGCATACTCGGGATAAAACAACTTTCTTCTATATCAGAGGATCAGAGAGATTGAAAATCAATATTCCAGAGGGCAAAGAAAGTATATTTAAAAACAAAATAACTGAACCCAGCAAAACTGGGTATAATTCTTCAGGGAAAAACATGAAAATTCTATGAAATAGAGGACTTGCAAGCATTCTTGACAAAAGAACAAGATCCTTGGAGAGACTTACATGAACTGATGCTGAGTGAAATGAGCAGGACAAGGAGATCATTATATACTTCAACAACAATACTATATGATGATCAATTCTGATGGACATGGCTCTCTTCAACAATGAGATGAACCAAATCAGTTCCAATAGAGCAGTAATGAATTGAACCAGCTACACCCAATGAAAGAACTCTGGGAGATGACTATGAACCACTACATAGAATTCCCAATTCCTCTATTTTTGTCTGCCTGCATTTTTAATTTCCTTCACAGGTTAATTCTACACTATTTCAAAGTCCGATTCTTTTTGTGCAGCAAAATAAGTGTATGGACATGTATAAAATATTGTATTTAACATATACTTTAACATATTTAACATGTATTAGTCTACTTGCCATCGGGGGGGGGGGGTTGGAGGGGGGGAAGGAGGGGGAAAATTGGAACAAAAAGTTTTGCAATTGTCAATGCTGAAAAATTGCCCATGCATATATCTTGTAAATAAAAAGCTATAATTAAAAAAAAAACTATATTAGTAAAAAAAAAAGATAGAAAGAAAGAAAGAAAGAAAGAAAGAAAGAAAGAACGAACAAGACCTTGCTTACATTTTATTTCCAAGTACAAGACTCAAGAGAAACATAAAAAAAGATAAAGAAAGGAAATCATAAGAGAATTAATGGATTTATTCTGGTTTTATCTCTATATTAGAAGATGATATTTGTGACTCACAAGAACTTTCTCATTATTAGGGAAATTAGAAAGAATATATAAAAAAGAGGCTATAGGTATAAGTGAATATGAAGGAATATTTAAAATATCTTTAAAAAACTAGTGGTAAGGTAAGAATGCACTACTAGATAAGGAGAGAAAGAAATTATCTTCTATAAAAGAGGCAAGAAAAAAGTGTTTACAATGGAGGGGAAGACTGGAGAAGTCATAGGGAATGTGGGTACCTTATTCTCATTGGAATTGTCTCAAAGATGGAATTAATATATGCACTCATTTAGATATAGAAATCTATCTTACCCTATGGGAAAGTAGGAGAGAAAGGGGATAAGAGAAGAGGGGCATGGAAAGAAGAGTAGACTGAGTGAGATGATTTTCAGAAGTAAATTATTTCTGAGGAAAAACAGTGAAAGGAGAGAGAAAAAACTGGGAAAACAGGATGAAGGAAAATATAATTAATATCACAATTTTGAAAACTAAAATGTTAAAGCAAGTTCTACTAATAAAGTTTTCATGTCTCAATTTTTTTTAATTTAATAAAATTTATAAAAAACAAAAAAAGTTATTTCCTAACTGATAAACATTCAAAGCTGTGAACAATTTTCAAATAAGTAATCAAAGCTAACTATAAGCACATTGAAAAAAATGCTCTAAATCATTATTAATTGGAAAAATGAAAACTAAAATAACTTTGAGTTACTACCACACACCTATTAGATTGACCAATAGGACAGAAAAGGAAAATGACAAATGTCAGAGGGAATGTGGTTAAATTGAGACACTAATGCTCTTTTGGGCATTCATTTGTGAAATGATCCAACCATTTTGTATATCAATTTGAAACTATGTCCAAAGGAATATAAAATCACATATACTTTGGCCTCTTAACAAAACTATTGTTTTGCCACTGAACCAGATGGCTCCAGAGGAGAAAGTGCAATTGGATGTTTTGCACAATCCTCCCTCACTAAATCCAATTGACTTTTATGTCAGAGCATCACTCCCTGGTGTAATGGTCCTCTTATAGAGCAAAAGACAGCCAAACACCACCACTACTCAATTTCAAAAGAAAATTTTAAAAGAAAATGACCTATATTTACAAAAATATTTATAGCAGTATTTTTCTGGTAGCAAAGAATTGGAAAATGAGTGGATTCCCATCAATTGTGAAATGATTGAACAAGTTGTGATATATACGTTTGATGGAATACTCTTGTGCTGCAAGAAATGATGAGTAAGATGTTCTCAGAAAAACCTGGAAATATCTACATGAATTGAAATGAACCAGAAGAACATTGTTTATAGTAAGAGCAACAATATAAGATAATTAGTTCTGAATATCTTAACTGTTTCTGAGAAATACAATGATCCAAGATAACTCTGAAGTACTTAGGATGAAAAATGTTTTCCACTCCCAGAGGAAAAACTTATGAAATATGAATACAAATTAGAACATGCTTCTTACTTTATTTTTCTTGATTTATTTTTTTTAAATACTGTTGCCTTTTTTTCTTTTAAAATATGTCTAATATGGAAATCTATATTGCATGACTACACATGAATAATCCATATCAAATTGCTTGCCTTCTCCATTGGAGTTTGGGGGAGGAGGAAGGGAGATAATTTAGAACTTGAAAATTTTAAAATGAATGTTAAAATTGTTTCCATATGTAATTGCAGAAAATGAAATTTAAGTATTTTTAATCACTGCTGATTGCTAAAGTAACATAACTCAAAATCTCATGATCTGTGCAAGCATTCACTGCTGCTATAGCAACTACAAGGCAAACATAATTAATAATATAGCTAAACCTGCACTGTATTACCTCACTGTTGTTTTCTTCTCAGTCATAGCAAAATTGGTCTGAGGAGATTTAAGTATCTGTGTGTGGGTGATAGTGATGATGATGAGGAGGAGAATGAGGATGAGGATAAGGAGGAGGATAATATTTGTGATGATCTTAAGGATGATGATCATGATGGCAGTGAAGGAGAGAAAATAAATAAGAACTACATGGCAGAAAGGTTGAGGTCCTGGAATAATGAAAGTGCTTTCAATATAAATAGAAATATTTGGCAGAAAGGCAGAATTGGACAAGAATGAGTTCTGTGCAGGATATATGGATTTGTAAATAACAAAAGGACATCTGCAATAGTTGTTCAAGTGAAGTTGATGATGCAGTATTTTATCTCAGAAAGAGTTTAGGGCTGGATTTACAGATTTGAAAATTAGTTGCATGAAGATGATAACTCAACCCATGAGACCTGCTGAGGTCACCAAAGTGAAAGGTGTATCAATGAAGTTTAAAACTCCTTTGAAACTTCCTGTCTTGAAGGCATCATTTCTATCTGTAGGTTATATCTTTCAAAATTTTACTTGTCTCCTTTCCTTAGCATTTGCATTCAAAAGTGTCCCATAAAGCCTAATGATTAGTATATATTAAAAAAATGACAAACGTTGATATATGATTATGATATAAATATTTTAATTATATTTTAAAGATTTAAAGTATAGAAAAAATATTTCTTAATCATCAGAAAATGTCAAAAATAGAAAATAAACTCATATTTTGTCAACATTAATTTTTTTAAATTTAATTTAAATAGCAATGAATTCATCTTAATCCACATCACAGGCTAACTTCCATTTTATTATTAATCCCTATTGATTATATGCTACATACATATTTCCAAAATATAACAATATGTTTTTTGTTTCTTTGTTTTATTGTTAAAATCGTACTAGAGTAGATAGTTATGTGAATATTTCAAAGATGGTGATCATTTGCATTATAAGAAAGAAGTGATTTCAGTTTGGATTTTCTATATGGATTTATTTTCCGCACTTTATTCTAATGGAAAAAAGGGCTAGTCAGGAAAGTCAATATGAAATATTATCAAAACATGTATTAGGTTGGAGGGTATGTGGGAAAACTGGGAAAATGATACATTGTTGGTGGAATTATGAACAAATCCAACCATTCTAGAGAGTAATTTGGAACTATGCTCAAAAAGTTATCAAACTGTGCTATAATGTCCAGGTTAGCTCTCTAGAGAGCCTCAGGATCAGTCAGAATCAGGATCAGTCAAAGTCCTTGGTCTTTAGGAGGAGAAGTGAAGGAGGCAGGCAAGCTGCCACACGGCTTGCCAGAGATGAATCCTGGACTCTGGAATCCAGAGTCTGAATTCTCTCTCCTCCTCATCCTTCCATAGAGCAACTCTGACCCTCTCCCTCTGTCCTCCAATCCTTGCCTGTGATTACCTCACCACAACACATTCAGCAAGCACCAATGGTGAGGAGAGCCAGCACATCACCATCTTATCTAAATATATATATATATATATAACCATTATCTCATATGGAATAGGCAATTAGCTTTAAGTGCTCTGCTGTCTTATTCAAGCATATCTTTTCAGAGTTTCAGCCCTCTACACTGTGCATACCCTTTGATCCAGCAATGTTACTTACTGGGCTTATTTCCCAAAAGATCTTGAAGGAGAAGGGACCCACATGTGCAAAAATGTTTGTGGCAGCCCTTTTTGCAGTGGCTAGAGACTGGAAACTGAATGGATGCCCATCAATTGGAGAATGGCTGAATAAACTGTAGTATATAAATATTATGGAATATTATTGTTGTGTAAGAAATGACCAGCAGGATGATTTCTGAGAGGCCTGAAGAGACCTAAGTGAAATGAGCGAACCAGGAAATCGTTATACACAGCAACAACAAGACTATAAGAAGATCAATTCTAATGGGCATAGCTCTCTTCAACGATGAGAAGATTCAAACCAGTTCCAATTGTTCAGTGATGAAGAGAGCCATCTACATCCAGAGAGAGAACTATGGGAAATAAGTGTGGACCACAACATAGTATTTTCACTCGTTCTATTATTGTTTGCTTGCATTTTTGTTTTCCTTCTCAGGTTTTTTTTTTTCCTTTTTTATAGGTCAGAGTTTTCTTGTGCAGCAAGATAACTATATAATGTATACATATATTGGATTTAACATTTATTTTAACATATTTAACATGTATTAGACTACTAGGTGCCATCTAGGGGAGGGGATTGGGGGGGAAGGAGGGGAAAATTTGAAACAGAAAATTTTGAAAGGGTTAATGTTGAAAAACTACCCATTCATATGTTTTATAAATAAAAAGCTATAATAATAATAATAAAACACATATTAGTTATAAATATTACTATTTCAGTAATAACATTTTAGTGAGGTGTACAGAAAGAAATAGGTAAATGTTTGTTAAATGTTTTATGAACCACAAAAGCTACTTTATAGTAAATATATTTGAAATATATATGTATATGTCTATATGTATTTATATATGTATACAAACATGGTTATATGTGTATATATGTTAACATATCACAACATTATACACATTATTATATGTTACTAAAAAAAAAAAAAACCCTATACTTGCAATTTATAATTGTCTCATTTCAATAGCATTATCTGATGTATTAAAGTAATGAACAACATTTAACCAATTGGGCTGAATGCCCAGAAAACTATCTAGACACTTTTACAAATAACATTAATTTGAAAAAAGCACCCTTGAGACAAAGACTTGAGGGGAGTCTCAATTTTTAAAAGGATTTATATTGTTTGTGTTGATATTTAAAATTCATTTTTTTGAGACCCTGAACTGAATTTCTCACCTATATTTAATATTGCTACCTATTTAGTGACATTGAAGAACATGATATAATTAGTTTAAAATTTGTATTATGTTATGAAAAGTCATAGTTAGTATGCATTTTTCTTGTATAATTATTATTTGGTTCATTTCATAGCCCATTTATTTCTATGTGAAATTGATTTCAATGGAAAATCCAGTTAAATTAAACATTTTCATTTATTATACAATTTTTGTGAGATTAAAGATGTTACAATTCTATAATTTAAGGGAAAAATAGAAAAATACCTTTCATTTTATGAGTGAAAGAGTGAGTACACTTATATAGGTGATACAGTATGAATAATAAATGATATAGACAAGCATTAAGCAGTATATGACTTAATAGAAAGAATGAGAAAGGCTAGAATCAAGATGTAGAGTCACCAATCCAACTAAAATATCCAAAAAATCACTAGACTCCCCCTAAAAACAAAATTTTAAAATTACACTATAAATATAATTCTGGGGCAACATAACCAAATGTAGTCAATTTTTCAATCTCAAGACCACTTAGCAGTAAATAGTAGTCTTATCACTAAGGTGGAGATCATATCTAGTGGCAACATAAACTATAGTCCTTGAAGGTAACTGTCACAGAAAAAGCAACAGAGAGCCACATTTCTAAAACATACAAAGAATTGACTCAAATTTATAAGTATCCAAGCCATTCTCCAATTCATAAATGATCAAAAAATATGAACAGACAATTCTCAGATGAAGATATTGAAACCAGTTCTAGTCATAACTGATGCTCCAAATCATTATTGATCAGAGAAACGCAAATTAAGACAACTCTGAGATACCATTACACACCTCTCAGACTGGCTAAGATGAGACAAAAAGATAATAAGAAATGTTGGAGGGAATGTGAGAAAATTGGGGCACTAATACATAGTTGGTGGAGTTGTGAACTGATCCAACCATTCTAGAGAGCAATTTGGAACTATGCCCAAAAAGATATCAAAATGTGCATACCCTTTGAACCAGCAGTGTTTCAATTGGTTTGTATCCCAAAGAGATCATAAAGGAAGAAAAAGGATCCACATGTGCAAAAATGTGTGTGGCAGCCCTTTTTGAAATGGCAAGAAACTGGAAAATGAGTGGATGTCCATCAGTTGGAAAATGGCTGAATAAGTTTTATATGAATGTTATGGAATATTATTGTTCTGTAAGAAATAACCAACAGGAAGATTTCTCCAGAGGCCTGGAGAGACTTTAATGAATTGATGCTAAGTGAAATGAATAGAACCAAGAGATCATTGTTCATGGCAACAGCAAGATTGTACCATGATCAGTTCTGATGGATGTGGCTCTTTTCAACAATGAGATGATTCAGGCTGATTCCAATGGTCTTGTGATGAAGAGAGCCATCTGCACCCAGAGAGAGGACTATGGGGACTGAGTATGGATCACAACATAATATTTTTACTCTCTTTGTTGTTGTTTGCTCAAATCTTGTTTTCTTTCTATTTCATTTTCCTTTTTGATCAGATTTTTCTTGTGCAGCATAATTGCAGAAATATGTATAGAAGAATTACACGTTTAACATATATTGAATTATTTGCCATCTAGGGGAGGAGATACAGGAAAGTGAGGGGGGAAATTTGGAATAGAAGATTTTGCAAGGGTGAATATTGAAAATCATGCATATGTTTTGAAAATAAAAAGCTTTAATAAAAAAATAGAATTTTTATAAACCTATAAGGTGGCAACAAAAGGATGTGGCCTGAGCTTTCAAAAATTCCCCCTAAAAAAACTTTGAAACAATGACTCAAAGTAAATTTTAAAGCAAAAGAAACAACAAAAAGAATTAGTGAAATAATTTTGAAGTCCAAGATGACTGAAGTAAATACCTGTTGTGTTTGGTTGCAAGTAGAATGTAGTATACACCACTCCAAGGAAGGTCATTAACCACTTATTAACAGTACATCTTAGGAGTGACTGAAACAGTTCTAGATTATTCCAGAGCTATTAAACCATAAAGAGGAAGGTCTGGATATAAGAATGAGATTACATGGCATCCATTGATGGAACTGGCTGAAAAAAAATATGTTGCATTGTCCATATGTAATCCCAAACACTAATAAAAGTAAGGATTCTGCTAAATGTTCTAGGTTGAATAAAGAGTACTTGTGGTCATTCACAGACCAAAATACAAGTCAAGAGAACAATGACCAGAACTTACATTATATTCAAATTCAAAGAACTAAAAACTTACAAAGTCCCAGAGCTAGCTTTGAAAACACCATCATGATGAACTTGAACATTGGAACAGTTTCTATTCTACCCTAGAGCCCAACTTTCACAGAAAATTTTTTAAAAAAGAAATAATTGGAAAAATGTGAAAAGAAAATGAACCTGACTCTATAAAATTACTATTGTCATGTAGAAGATCAAAACACAAAACCATAGGATAATGATGTATTAAAATAGCTATTTTCAAAGCCACAGAGAAAAAAAAAATGTAAATTGGTTTCAGGCACACAGACATAAATGAATTCCTGGAAGAGTTCAAAAAGTATTTTAATCATCAAATAAAAAAGGTTTGGGAAAATTTGGAAAAGAAATGTGAGAAACAAGAAAATTATGGGGAAAAAAGTCAAGAGCTTGATAAAAGAGGTAGAAAAACACCAAAAAAATAAAACATTAAAAACAACAACAGAATAGGCCAACAAGTATTAAAGAAAAGAATTTATTAACATCAGAAACAGCCAAATGAAAAATTATGAACAAAAAAAAAAAAAAAACAAACAAAAACACTGAACAAAATTCCTTAAAGTACAAAGTTGGCAAAAAGTTGGAAAAAAAAATTATAAAAATTCATTTAAGAAATCACCTTTTTAAAAAAGTAGAATTGGACAAATGTAAAAGGAAATACAAAAACTCAATGATGAAAATAATTCTGTAAAAATTAAAACAGGGAATGTGGAAAGCCAAAGATTCTATGATACCTTAAGCCAAAATGAAAAGGATGGGATAATAACAAAATTTTAAATATCTAATTAGGCAAAAAAAAAATACTTGCCTAGAAAATAGATTTTAAAATAATTTAATAATGGTTGGATGACTTAAAAGTCATGAAAAAAAGAGACTAGATATCATCTTTCAAAAAATTTTCAAGGAAAACTGTCCTGATATTTTAGAATCAGAGGGTAAATAAAAAATCAAAAGAATCCACTGTTCATTCTCTAAAATCCACAAATGGAAACTCATATGAACACTTCAACAATAGAAGAAAGGAAGCATTAAAATAACATGGAGTTGGTTAAAATAACACAAGACTTAATAGCTTTTACATAAAAGGGTCAAATGATTTGGAATATGAGACTCAGGAGAACAAAGGAGTTAGGATTAAAATGAAAATCACCTACTTGGGACAATTAACTATAGTCCTTCAGAGGAAAAATGAAATAGAGAATTTTCTTTTCTAGATATTTCATTTTCTCCAATTTTGAGTATTTATTATTTAAGTTTTGGGTTCTAAATTGTATCCATTCTTCTCTCTTCTTTTCAAACCCTGAAATACTAAGCAAATTGATATAGATTATACATACACAACCATATTTTAAAAATCCCTCTTTGGTCTTTTTGAAGAAAAAAACTTGAAAATATAGAAAGGAAAAAAGGAAGAAGGAAAATAGGAGTAAGGAAGGAAGAAAGGAAAGGAGGGACAGTGTTAGAGAAGAAGGGACAAAGGAGAAAGGATGGAAGGAACTAGGAGAAGAAAAGAAAAAAATAGTTGGCTTCAGTCTGTATTCAGAAGCCACCAGTTATTTGTCTAGAGGTGGATAGCATTTTTCATCATGAGGTCTTTGGGATTGTCTTAGATCATTGTAGGCTCAGAATAGTTAAGTTATTCATAGCTGATAGTCATACAATAATAAGTTACTGTATATAATATCTACATAGTTCTATACACTTGATTTTTAATTCATATATGTCCAATTTTAAAAATCATTCTTCTTGTCATTCCCTATGGCACAATACTACTTCATTATAATCATACAACATAACCTATTTTCACAAATTGACGAACATCCCTGTAATTTCCAATTTTTTATCACCAGAAAAAGAGCTGCTATAAATATTTTTTCATCTACTTATCCTTTTTCTCGGTTTTGTTATTGATATAAAGATCAGTTACTGAATGAAAGAGTAATACTTTGGGCATAGTTCCAATTTGTGCTCTAGAATGGTTGGATCAGTTCACAACTGTACAAATATTTCATTTATGTCCAGTTTTTGCACATGTCCTCCATCATTTATCATTTTCCTTTTCTATCACTTTCACCAATCTGAGAAATGTAAAGAAGTACCTTAGAAATGTTTTAATCCTTTTTTTTTTAATTTTTATTTAATAATTACTTTATATTGACAGAATCCATGCCAGGGTAATTTTTTTACAACATTATCCCTTGCACTCGTTTCTGTTCCGATTTTTCCCCTCCCTCCTCCACCCCCTCCCCTAGATGGCAAGCAGTCCTATATATGTTGGATGTGTTGCAGTATATCCTAGATACAATATATGTTTGCAGAACCGAACAGTTCTCTTGTTGCACAGGGAGAATTGGATTCAGAAGGTATAAATAACCCGGGAAGAAAAACAAAAATGCAGATAATTCACATTCGTTTCCCAGTGTTCTTTCTTTGGGTGTAGCTGCTTCTGTCCGTCATTTATCAATTAAAACTCAGTTAGGTCTTTTTGTCAAAGAAATTCACTTCCATCAAAATATGTCCTCATACAATATCGTTGTCGAAGTGTATAACGATCTCCTGGTTCTGCTCATTTCACTTAGCATCAGTTCATGTAACTCTCGCCAGTCCTCTCTGTATTCCTCCTGCTGGTCATTTCTTACAGAACAATAATATTCCATAACATTCAAATACCACAATTTACCCAGCCATTCATATAAAAGAGAAGCAAAAGAGCATTTATTGTAAAGAGGAAGGTAATAACAATGCTTGAAACTTACTTATATCAGAATTGGCACAAAGATGAAATAACAAACACTCAATTATGTGTAGAAAGCTATCTTATGAGGAGAACAAAAGAAGGGAGAGAGGTAATATAAGTGAGGGCATATTCGGGCAGGTGATTGTCAGAAGTAAAACACTTTTAAAGAAGGATTGAATGAAAAGAGACATAGGAAAGAATAAGCACAAGGAAAATAGGACAATATTCCTGTTGAAACCGGAAGTCAGTTATGCAGAAAATAGGTACAGACCAATATCACACACTGGATACAAAGATAAAGTCAAAATGTGTACATGGATGAAACATAAAGTATGATAGCAACAGCAAATTAAAGAATTATGGAATAGTTTTTCTGTCACATCTCTGAATATGAAAAGAATTTATGGCCAAAAAAGAGATAGCATTACAAATGCAAATTGGATAATTTTACATTTGGATAATTTATATTAGATAATACATTAAATTATGAAAATATCCTGGTCATACATAGGATCCTAGGAAGTTGAAGATAATGAAAATCAAAGTTGCATCAAATGTAAAAAAGCAAAACTTTCAAACCAAGGTATAGTGACCAAAACACTAATATTTCTGCACTTCTCAAAACTGAAAGGTATTGGTGAAATTCATAAATATTTTCTCAAATGATTCCCAGTGGTAAGTGGATTTCAAGCCACTTAACATTAGTTACATTCTCTTCACCAGTTCTTCAAAACTTCTCAGTGTTATTAACTCATTAGCCTGCGCATTGCTCTGATTACATATGATATAGATATCCCTTTTCTTGTAAGTACAGACAAACTTGAGTCAATGATACTGAAGAATTCTTTCTTATGTCATTGCTACATATCCTTAATCTTAGTCCTACATTAAACTGGAATTTCTTTCTCTATCATGACCACATCCTTTGCTATTATTGAAGCTATATCCAGATTTCTGGATCATATTGGCTACATTTTATTTGATCCCCACAAGCTATATAATTTCTCCAAAATATAAAACAAAGGTAAAATAACTGCTGTTGTCTTCAACAGTGATCTCAGACACAGAAAATCCAAAAGAAAGTTAAAAACATGCTTTGTACTGCTATTCAGAGAACTTGAGCACACTCAATACCTGCCACCCCCCTGCCCTTTTCTGTTAGAATTCTTACAAGGTACTAAGTCAGTGGAGACAATGGTTAAATCTAATTTAGCATTAATTTAATCCTAAAAAAAATAATGGTTTCCTAGTGATGTAATGATTGGAATATACTCAGTGTGCAGCATATAAGCAAGAAGCTCTCAAGGCCAAAGAGCTCTCTGGGAGATTGAGAAGCCAGGATTTAGTTGGGCAGAATGAAGGAAGGCAGAGAAGAGGTGGCAGGCTGTCCTGTGGAGAACACTGAAACCAAAATCTGGAAGGCCCTCAGAAAGCTAGCCGAGCTCCAAGTGAAGGAAAGAGAAAATAAAGGATCTGGACTTTAACAACTGGCTGCATTTGAGGTGATTATTGAATTGAACTGAAACTAAGGCTGTCTCCAGAAGCCCTGCAAGAAATCTGCTCCCAGAGAATGATTATTTTTTAGAGAAGAACATTACACTTTTCACTATACCTAAAATGAGTTGTCACTAGCAAAAATCTTAAGGATCAGGACACGAGCTTACCAAAAAAGAAAGAAAAAGAAAAAAAAAATGCATCTCTCCCCAAAACCCTTAAGCTCATTTCAGTATTGTAAAGACTACTGTTAAGTGCTATTTTCGCACTCAACTACCTCTAATCAATCCTGGTTCCTAGGTCTAATCTGAGAAACTCTGACAAATATTATAAATCTTACCTCTGCTTTGAGGTCTCCAGAATCCTCCAGGCCCTATCTCATATGGACACAGTTTGAGCACAATAGAACACTTGAGAGTTTAGCAGGCAAGCTTAGACTTTATTCACGTGGTTTACATCTCACTCTAAGACCTTCTGCACCCTCTTAGGGTTCACTCCCCTGCACTCCCCAAGCCGAGCTCCAAGTGGAAAGGGGATGGAAAAGGTAGGAAAGAGATGGAAAAAGGGTCAAGCCCTTCCTCCTCTGAACTTATATAGGGTCTATGAGGTCACAGGCACAAGCCAATCGATGATGGAGATTACATCCCAAACTTGACAGGGAGATCAGAGTAATTAGGATTCCCACCCTGGCTGGAGGTCCCACCCACAAAGGAAGTCCTTATGTACTCATATCTAATCACATCGGGGACCTCAAGACCATTGGCCTACTTACATCCCAATTGAGCTTGCCTGACCTTTCTAATGAACCCTTACAGACTACCTTTTCAGGTTTATACAATATGATTCCTCTGAGTTGCATGAACATAGCCACTCGAGTATAAAAAGTCTGTGAATGGCTAAAACAAGTAGCAATAATACCACAAAGCTCTTGACTATCAGTTTTTGGGCAGACAAGTGAACAGAGGTACTAGGAATGGACACAAGGAGTGTATGCTTTGTAGATGGAGGGGAGGAGAATGGGGAGTTTTGCAGTGCTTTACTAAATCTAAAAGAAATAATACAATATCTAGTTAGGCCCAGTTCTGTTCACCCAAAATCACTTTGGGCATCATAAATTACCCACTTTGGGAGGAGGATGAGATGCTTTAAAATACAGCTCCCAAGAGCTGTTAATCACTATTAAGTGGATATAGTCAGAAAGTAAATAGAGGGAAGTCAGAGGAGGGAAGGGGAGAAATTACCATAGATTTCAGGAAGAATGAGACTCTTAGAACTTTGAACATAAGGAACTCATTGGGAAAAGAGTAGCAGTAGAAGGAAATATGGCTTCCAGATCTAGCAAATAAGTTCAAAAATTTATCTATGAATAAATACTGCAAATCAAAGAAAAATGATCCAACCCCTGATGGTACAGAGAACCCTATGGAATTTGAGGAAAATGTGGAATCATCTTACACTGTTTCTGAATAATTCAAAAGGAAACCAAAAAATTATAAGAGCGCAATTTATGTCCTGCACAACAACAAAATATTGAGTAAAATAGAACATTGGGATCCGTGATGTCACGTCTCAACAAATAACAAAAAAGAAGATGCAAATATATCAAAATAAAGAACAATATGAAAGAAGAGAAGTTTCAAAAAAAAAAAGAACATTAAAATAAACTTTAAAATAAAATATTCTCCTTATCCAAGCAAAACATAATGATCTTGAAGACAGGATGTGTACAGTCTAAGGATCATGAATATCTTAAGAGAGCATAACAGAACAAAAAGCATTACTATGATTGTAAATGAGACAATAGAAAAGAACTATCTAAAACTTCTGAATAAAGGAAATAAATTCAAATTGAAGAAATTCACAGATAAGGGGGAAAAAAAGTGACTACTTCTATGGATGCTCTAACCCATGTCAGAATATTCAGTCTGATTACAGATATATTTAATTACTTGTTAAAGAATAAGAATAAAGTGTTTCAATGCTAAGAAGTGACAGTGATTTTATAATAGGTGAAATCAACTAACATTTTATAAAATGAAATCAGTGTAATCACCACTTTTTAATGCTTTATGACTTAAATAGGGTCTATGGGTGATAAATTCCACAACTGTAATTATGAATTAACATCACTTTTCAAGCATTTTAAAGCATGTAGGAGAGAGCAATGTCTGGAAGTCTGCAAAAAAAAAAAAAAGTTTTCTTTTTGGAAACAAAGTCTTACATTTGAGTAAAAGAAATATCAACTTCATCAGTACAAGATGTAGTTAAAGAACAATTTGTCAGGAAAAAAAAAAAAGGTGAGGATTTTAATGACTCCCAAATCAAATGTGGGTCAATTGTGATAATAGTAGCCAAGATAGATAATTGGATCTTAATCTACATTAAAAGACATACTAATTAGGAAGCAATAGTCCCACTACTCTCTATTCTAGAGAAAGCACACCTACAATACTGATGTAACTCTTATCATCACATTTTAGAGAAGAAATTCATATGATAGGAAGTTGCCAAAGGAGAAGCACTAAGCTAGTAAAGGACATTGGACAATTGTGGTTATTTTGCCTAGAGAAGAAATTATTTTGCAGGGAGTTGGAAGGAAGATGGGAAAAATGACTATAACTGTTAAAAAAAATTTGCTTTTGTGTAAGTAATTATATTTCTTCTTTTTGATCCAATAGGAAAGAAGTTAGATTATTTAGAATTGTCATACATATTCATTGACTTGCAATGTACTGAAGCACTGAGATTTCCCTTCTTTCTCCTATTAGGACGCATGAGAGCGAACAGAGGAAATCTTTCTCTTTTGGTAAACTTGGTAAATAGTTTATACTTTTCCATTAACAAAGTATTTTTGTGCTTACTTTTCTTTATATTTTTAATTTATTTCATTTTTGACAGTTGAATTCCCAAGACCTCTAAAAATTAACATTTATCTTTTCTGTGTGCAACACCTTACTCCATTGCCTTAATACAGTGCCTAGAACATTTTATAGATTTAAATAAATACCAAGTGAATTAGGTTAAAGTTATAACAGTGTAAGTATGTGTGTTTAATACTTAGATAATGAATTCTCAATTATCCAAGTCAATGAAGGAAAACACTGATAATTGAAAACCACTGATAATTTGCCTAACTAGGCTGGTGGAGGTTTAGTACTAGCGAATAATGTAACCAGTGCTGTTCATTAAAACAAAAGTTTCTAGAATAAAGAAATACTTAATAAGCTACATTGAGGAATGGGAGGGAAGGAAATCAGATATTTGTAATCTTATTTTTTTTCTTTTTCTGTAGGTTTCAAATTAAAAAAAAAGGATATTTCAAAAGTCTTTTATTCAATATAGTTTGGGGTATCTAAATATTTGTTTCTGCAAACAATTTTTATTCTGTGTAATAAAATTATTAATTTTATCTTCTTTTTCTCTGTCGTGTAATTTTCCTCTGTCTATATTCCTAAGGGGTTACTTTTTTCAATGTTTATTTTTTTTAAAATGACATGACATTTTATAACTAGGTCATATATCAATTTGATTTCCTTGATAAAAGTGTGAGAAGTTGGTCTAATTTAATTTTTCCCATATTACTTCTTAATTTTTTTTAGAATTGTATTTGTGGGGTTTTTGTTGTTGTTTTTATTTATTATTAAATAGAGACTCCTTATGTCAGTACCTGGGATGTATGTTTATTAAATACTAAGTAACAAATTATTAATATAATGGGTTTTATATATTGTATGAAGAATCTTTTCCATTAATTAATCTATTTTAAGTAGTATTTCGTTTTTCCCCATTTGTATGTCAAGATTTTTTTGCATTCATTTTTACAAGATTTTAACTTTCAATTTTTAACAAAATAATAACTTCTTTTCACAATATATGCAAAGATAGTTTTCAATATTTACCCCTGCAAAACTGTGTTCCAAATTTTTCTTCCTTGCTTTTCCCACCACCTCCCTTAGACAGTAAATAATTCAGTACATGTAAACATGTGTAATTCTTCTATTCATATTTCCACATTTATCATACAGCACAAGGAAAATTAGATCAAAAAGAAAAAATAAAAAATAAAACAAAAAGCAAGCAAAGTATAACAAAAAAAGGTGAAAAAACCATGTTGTGATCCACATTCATTCTCCATAGCCCTCTTTTGGATGCAGAGAGCTCTTTCCATCACAAGTCTATTGGAATTGGCATGAAATTACCTCATTGTTGTAAAGAGCCACAATCCATCAGAATAGATCATCACACAATCTTGTTGTTGTCTATAGTGTTCTCTTAGTTATATTTACTGCACTTAGCATCAGTTCATTAAAGTCTCTCCAGGCCTCTCTGAAATCATTCTGATGATTATTTCTTATAGAACAATAATATTCAATAACATTCATAAACCATAACATTCAGCAATTCTCCAATTGATGGGCATCCACTCAGCTTCTAGTTTCTTGTCATTATTAAAAGGACTGCCATAAACATTTTAGCACATGTAAAACTTTTTCCCTTTTTTAGGATGTTTTTGGTATTCATGCTGAATTTTTTCATATGACTAGAAATGATTTCAATTTCTTCATCTGAAAATTATTCATATTCTTTGACTATTTGTCAATTAGAGAATGAGATGTTTTCTTGTAAGTTAGAGTCAATTTTCTATTTTATTTAAGGTCTTTACCAGAGTTTGTGGATATAAAGATTATTTCCCAGTTTTTTTTTCTTTCCCTTCTAATCTGGTCTACATTGGTTTTGTTTGCATAAAAACTTAACATCATCAGAATTATCCATTTTGTATTCAACAATATACTCCAGTTTTTGGCCACAAATTCCTTCCTTCTCCACAGAACTGAGAGATAAACTATCCTTTCTTCTTCTAATTTGCTTAAATTATGATTCTTTATGTCTAAATTCTGAACCATTCAATATTTTATCAACTAAATTGAATTTCTCAGTATTTCTAGATGCTGCAATTTGTTGATAATATATAGAAATGCTGATGAATTATATAGATTTGTTTTGTATCCTACAACTTTGCTGTCATTGTTTGCAGTAGTTTTTACTTGTAAAATTCTCCAAGTATACCATTATATCATCTGCAAAGAGTGGTATTTTGGTTTCCTCATTCTGTACTCTAATTCCTTTAATTTCCTTTTTCTTCTCTTATTACTAAAGCTAATATTTCTATTACAATTCTGAATAGTAAATGAGCAACCTTGTTTAACTCCTGCTCTTTTTGGAAATGCTTCTTATTTATCCCCATTACATATGATACTTGCTGATGGTTTTAAATAAATGCTACTGATCATTTTAAGAAAAATTCCATTTATTACTATGCTCTTTAGTGTTTTTAATAGAAATGAGTGTTGGATTTTGTCAAATACTTCTTCTACAATTATAGATAATGGTATGATTTATGTCAATTCGTTTATTGATACAGTCAATTATGCTAATAGTTTCCTAATATTGAGCCAGCCTGACATTCCTGATATGAATTATATACTTGGTCATAGTGAATACACTAGTGATAACTCATTGTAATCTCTTTGCTTATTTTATTTAAGATAATTGCATCAATATTCATTAAATAAATTAATCTATCATTTTCTTTCTCTGTTTTAAGCCCACCTGATTTAGATATCTGCACCATATCTGTGTTATAAAATGAATTTTATAGGATCCTTTCCCTATTTTTCCATATAATTTGCATAATATTGGCATTAATTGTTCTGTAAATGTTTGATAGAATTAACTTATTAATCCATCTGGTTCTGGAGATATTTTTTAGGGAGATGATTAAGAGATTTTTCAATTTCTTTTTCTAAAATGGGACTATTTAAATAAATTTTTTGCTTTTCTCTTAATCTGGACAATTTATTTTTGTAAGCATTCATCCATTTTACTTAAATTATCAGATTTATTGGCATACAGTTGGGCAAAATAGCTCCTGATTGTTGCTCTGTATTACTCTTTGTTGTTGGAAAATTCACATCTTTTAATTTTAATTCTAGAAATTTGATTTTCTTCTTTCCTTTTTCTAATCAAATTAACTAATAGTTTATCTACTCTGTTGTTTTTTTTATAAAACTAACTTTTAGTTTTGTTTATTAATTCAATACTTTTCTTACTTTAAATTTCATTTATCTCCATTTTATTTTCAGAATTTTAAATTTAGAATTTAACTGGGGTATTAAATTTGTTTCTTTTTGTAGCTTTTTTTAGTTGCATACCCAATTCATTGATCTTCTCTTCCTCTGTTTTATGTAAATAAGTATCTAGATATATAAAATTTCCCCTAAAAACTGATTTGGCTGCATCCCATAAATTTTGGTAAGTTATTTCATTATTGTCATTTCCTTGTATGAAATTATTAGTTATTTCTATGATTTGTTGTTTTACCTACTCATACTTTAGGATTAGATTATTTAGTTTCCAATTAATTTTTGGTCTATTTTTTCTGAACCCTTTATTACATGTAATTTTTGTTGCATCACGATTTGTTAAAAAAAAAAATGCATTTGCTATTTGCCTTTCTGCATTTGATTTTGAGGTTTTTATTCCCTAATACATGGCCATTTTTTTGTGAAAGTTTCATGTACTGACAAGAAAAATGTATATTTCTGTCTGTTCTCATTCAATTTTTTTTTCCCCCCAGAGGCCTAACTTTTCTAAAATTCTTATTACCTCCTTAACTTTTTTCTAGTTTATTTTGTGGTTTGTTTTACCTCATTCAATTGAAAAGAGATTGCTATCCTCCATTAGTATTGTTTTGCTATCTATTTCTTCTTGCAGCTCTCAACTTCTCCACTAATAGCTTGGTGCAAATATGTTTAGTCTTGATATTACTTAATTATCTATGGTACTCTTTAGCAAAATATAGTTTCCTTCATTAGTTAAATTGATTTTTGCTTTTGATTTATCTGAGATCAGGATCAATATCCCTGATTTATTTACTTCTGCTGAAGTATAATAGATGCTGCTCCAGTCTTTTACTTTTTTCTTTCCTTTTTTATTTTTTTATGCTTTTTGAGTTCTGTATTTAAAGGTTAAATTTTCTTTTCAGCTCCGGTCTTTTCATCAAAATAAATGAAAATCCCCTATTTCATTGAATATTTTTTTTCTTTTCCTCTGAAAGGTAATGCTTAATTTGGTAGACAGTTGAGTCTTGGCTGCAGTTCAAGTTCCTGTGCCTTCCAGAATTTCATATTTCAGGCCCTTTAATCCTTTAAAGTAGAAGCTGATGGGTTTGGGGTAATTCTGATTGTCCTCTTGATATTTAAATTGTTTCTTTCTTGAAGCTTCAGGATTTTCTCTTTCATTAGGTACATCTGGAATTTAGCTATAATATTCTTTAGATTTTTCATTTTAGGGTCTCTTTTAGAAAGTGTTTGTTGGATTCTTGCAATGGATATTTTGCTTTCTGGTTATGTTATCAAGGCAGTTTTCCTTGATGATTTTTTTGAAAGATGTCTAGATTCTTTTTTTTTTTTCATTGTGGTTTTCAGGTAGTCTAATAATTCTTAGACTGTCTCTCCTGGATCTACTTTCCAGGTCAGTTGTTTTTCTGATGAGGTATTTTACATTTTCTTCTTTTTTTTTGACTGATTTTTGATGTCTCCTGGCGTCATTAGCTTTCATTTGCCCCATTCTAGTTTTGAATATGTGATTTTCTTTAATTAGCTTTTGTATCTCTAGTCCCATTTGGCCAATGTCATTATTAAAGAAGTTGTTGTCTTTTCTTTTTTAAAATTATTATAGCTTTTTATTTACAAGATATATGCATGGGTAATGTTTTAGCATTGACAATTGCAAAACTTTTTGTTCCAATTTTTCCCCTCCTTTCCCTCACCCCCTCCCCCAGATGGCAAGTAGACCAATACATGTTAAATATGTTAAAGTATATGTTAAATACAATATATGTATATATATCCATATAGTTATTTTGCTGCACAAGAAGAATCAGAGTTTGGTGTAATATACAATTAACCTGTGAAGGAAATAAAAAAATGCAAGCGGATAAAAACAGAGGAATTGAAAATGCTATGTAGTGGTTCATATTCATTTCCCAAAGTTCTTTCGTTGGGTGTAGCTGGTTCTATTCATTATTGAATGAATGGAAATGATTTGGTTCATCTCATTGTTGAAGAGGGCCACATCCATCAGAATTGATCATCATATAGTATTATTGTTGAAATATATAATGATCTCCTGGTCCTGCTCATTTCACTCAGCATCAGTTCATTTAAGTCTCTCAAGGAGTTGTTTTCTTCATTTTTTTTCCTTTCTTTTCCAAGTTGTTGGCTTTCTCTTACGTAGCTTTCATTTCTTCTCTTATTTTTTCTTCTATGTCTGTTATTTATTTTTTAGAGCCTTTTATGAACACTTCCAAGAAACCACTTTAGGCTTGAGATCAATTCACATCGTTCTGAAATTTTTTCTGTGGACATTTTGTTCTAATTTGAGTTGGTTTTGTGGACTTGCTGTCACCATAGTAGCTTTTCATGGTGAATATTCTTTTTTTGTTTGTTTGTTTCTTGCTTATTTTCTTTCTTTTTCTTTTGGTATTTCCTTTTTTTTTTTTTTTTTAATTTTATAGCTGATCTCTCTTCCTGGAGGTAAAAGGGGTGCTCTTTCAAGCTTTCTGTGCAGCACTGAGCCTTGGCTTTGAGCACAAGAATCCCTTGCATTTGAAGGGCTACTTTTGCCTGCTCTTTTCAGGAAATAGCCTGGTTTCCCAAAGTTTGCTTTCTGAGCCAGGCTTCCCCACTGATCTGCTCTTCTACTGCCCTAGGACTGAAAGTATCAGTTGCTGATTTGCTGTGATTAAGACTCTCTTACTGGTTTTCCCAGTATCTCTCTGAGCTGGATTGAACACCATTGTCATCACAGTGAGACTCACCTTTCTTGAAGTTTTGTTTGTTTTTTTTTTTTTTTTCAATCTATCATTCCATCAGACTGATCAAAGATTTAGCATCATATGGTTTTCCAGGGAAACTATGCTGTTCATTTTTTTTTTTTAAACTGGAAATGATTTGTGTATTCACTTCTAATCTTGTGGTGGGTTAGATAGTGCCTCTAAGTTTAACTTATGGTCTCCCTTCAGACCTGGAACCCCAAACCAAAGTCGTCTTCATCCAAGTGTCTGCAGCCAGCAACATTCCTGCCTTAGTGCTTCTTCACTCACTAGACGTACAGAACAGCTAGACCTGGCATTATATTTCTGGATATGTCCCTTCAATCTTCTTGTGCTCAGAACTCTGAATTCCTAAGTTGTGTGGGAAGGAAAAAGTCCCTTTCTTAATGAAGCTACTTCTAAACCCAGCTAGCTCCAGGGAAGCTTTCTTCTTGTTTCTGGGAAGCTAGCCTGGTGTTTACATTTCCATACAAGTTAAATCTGACTCCTGAGGTCTTTATTTATAGAGTCTTCTTGGATTGTACCAAAAGAAGCTCTGCTCTGACTCAAATTGTCTTTGTTTTTTAATGGTTTATGTTCATCCTGAACTTAAAATTGCCTTAACTACTCCAGAATCTTCCAGAATTTTCTTTTCTTTTCTTTTCTTTTTAATTTTGCTGAGGCAATTGTGGTTTTGACTTGCCCAGGGTCACACAGCTAGGAGGTATTGTGTCTGAGATCAGATTTGAACTCAGCAGATCCTCCTGACTTCAGGGCTGGTGTACTACACACTGTGCCACCTTTCTGCCTCTTTCAGAATTTTCAATTTGTGTATTTTTCTCCTTATCCTTCTTCCTCCTTTCTGTACTATTTTTCAAGATGGTAGGATATTTTATATAGTTTATTCATGTACTATCATGTAAAACTTATTTTCATATTAGTCATAATTGTGAACAAACAAATGAAACAAACCAAAACACAAAGAAATATAAAGTAAATGAAAAAATGCTAGATATGCATTACAAATGCATTATTTCTTTTTATGGTTATGGATAATGTTGTTTTTTGTAAATCCTTTTTCCTTGTCTTGAATCATGGTTTTGCTGAGAAAAGATGAGTTAATCATAATTTGTCATTAAAAAATATTGTTCATAGTATATACAATGTTTTATAGGTTTTGACCATTTCACTTTGCAAGTTTATATACATTTTTCCTATTTTTTTCCTGAAATCTCCCTGTTCATCATTTCTTATTGTACAATAGTATTCCTTTGCATTCATATACCACAGATTGTTCAGTCATTCCCTAATTGAGAGGCATCCCCTCAATTTCTAATATTTTGCCATCAAGCAAAAGAGATGCTATAAATAATTTGCACAGGTAGAATCTTCTCTCTCTCTCTCTCTCTCTCTCTCTCTCCCTCTCTCTCTCTCTCTCTTTTTTATGATGTCTTTGGATATAGATCTAGCACTGGTATTGCTGGATCAAAAGTTATATAGTGTTTTGTTGTCCTTTGAGCATAGGCCCACTGATTCATTATTCTACTTATTAGCCCATATCAAATAGCTTTGGTGATTGTTGCTTTATTTTGAAATTGCTAGAATACCTTTAGTTTTTTTTTTTTTTCATTAATTTATTTTATATCCTTGACTTTTTGCTGTTCCATATAAAAAGTTTTAAACAAATGCATTTAGATTAGCAAAGAATTGTTTTAAAAATTACTGATATGTAGTATAATTTGAGAAGTTGAAGAGCTAGGCCCAATTCAATGAGAAAAGTTCAGGTAATAGAGATTAAGCTTCATATATCTTATAAATCCCTGACTAGAATTCAGCTTTTCCAAAATCTGGCATTTATGTATTCTACACCATTAATGACCCTTTTATTGTTCTCATATCTATAAAACACTTGTTGGTCTTGTTACATTACTGTCCATTTAAATATATGTTATATTACTGTCCATTTAAACATTATATATATATATATATATATATATATATATATATATATATATATATATATATATATATATAACAAAAAAGTTTTATTACCTTCCTACACCACAATTTATTCAGCTATTCCACAACTGGTAGACATAAATTTTGCTATCATAAAAGGAGCTGCTATAAGCATTTTGAAAGATGTGGGTACTTTCCCTCCTTTATGATTTCTTTGGGATACAGAACCAATAATGGCGCTACTGGATCAAAAGGTATGAACAGTTTTATAACCCCTTGATCATAGTTTCAGATTGCTCTCCAAAATGGTTGGATCAAGCCACAACTCCACTAACAATGCATAAGTATCCCAGTTTCCCCACATTTCCTCCAACATTTATCATTAACTTTTCCTGTAATCTTAGCCAATCTGAGAGGTATGAGGTGATATCTCAGAGTTGTTTTAATTTGCATTTCTCTAATCAATAGTGATTTAGAGAATTTTTTTCATATGATCATAGATGGCTTTAATTTCATCATCTGAAAATTGTCTGTTCATAGACTTTGACTATCAATTGAGGAATGATTTGTATTTTTATAAATTTGACACAATTCTGTTGGAATCCTTACTAACTGCTAACTAATTAGAGTTGATCTAATCTTACAAGAAGATGTTTTGGCCAGAACCTGAAACAAGGTACTAAGTAGAACTAATCAATACAAGGCCTGTGTTCACACCTTTACTCATTGGAGTCCACAAGTATGCTAGCTTCACAAAGTACACTTTCTAACTTCAAGGGAGTCCACACCTCCCTTAAAGCTCATTGGGCCAGAGAGCACTATGGGAGAAAACCCATAATCCCATTCTCTCAGAAGAGTCAGATAAAAGGCCAGCGATGAGGGATTTATGGCAGAATACATTTTTTCCTCTTGGCTGGCTGATCACACTGGACTCAAGAGGAGCGACTCTGGTGCAGAGAACACTTTGACGGATTTCAGTGGAGCTAC
This sequence comes from Antechinus flavipes, assembly GCF_016432865.1. NCBI lineage: Eukaryota > Metazoa > Chordata > Mammalia > Dasyuromorphia > Dasyuridae > Antechinus > Antechinus flavipes. The sequence continues at coordinate 391,839,864 of NC_067400.1, read as the reverse complement.
GCTAGAAGCCCTCTCTCCCCGGCAAGTTGGTGGCTGGGCTCCCCAGAAGGAGATAAGAGAGACCTTCCATCTCTGTCTTGGTTGGAGGCAGAAGAAAGCAGAGGCAGAGGCTGAAGGACAGAACCTTTGGATTTGGAGACATCCAAAGGGCTCCAAGCCTCTAAATCGGCTGTGTTTTGAGAAGAACAAGAACTCCAACATTTGAACTAGAAAGTGTACTTTGTGAAGCTAGCATACTTGTGGACTCCAATGAGTAAAGGTGTGAACACAAGCCTTGTCTTAATTAGTTCTACTTAGTACCTTGTTTCAGGTTCTGGCCAAAACATCTTCTTGTAAGATTAGATCAACTCTAATTAGTTAGCAGTTAGTAAGGATTCCAACACAATTCTTTATATATTTCAGAAATAAGATCTTTATCAGAAATACTGGCTGTAAAGATTTTTTCCAACCAGCTTTGTATTTTCCTTTTAATCTTGTTTCTGTTGGTGTTTTTTGTACTAAAACTTTTTACTTTACTTCAAAGTTGTCTATTTTACCTTTCATAATGTTCTCTAATTCTTGTTTGCTCCTAAATTTCTCCCTTCTCCAAAGATCTGATAGGTAAATTATCTCTTGTTATCCTAATTTGTTAATGGTGTCATCCTTTATTCCCAAATCATGTGTCCATTTTGATCTTATTTTAGTATGAGGTGAGAGAGATAAGTCTATGCTGAATTTCTGACAATATTATTTTCTAGTTTTCCCAGCATTTTAATCAAATATTGAGTTCTTATTCCAGAACTTGGACTGTTGGAGTTTATTGGCTATTTGAGTGCTATAGGCCTTGATTATTGTGTCATATGTATTTAAAGTTTTCCACTGATCCACTACTCTATTTTTTAACCAGTACCATGTAGTTTCGATTGTAGTTGCTTTATAACATAGTTTTAGGTTTAATATGGCCAAACCACCATCCTTTGTATTTTTTTTTCATTAATTCCCTTGAAATTCTTGACCTTTTGTTTTTCCAGATGAATTTTATTATTTTTTCTAGTTTTATAAAATAATATTTTGCAGTTTGATTGATATGGCACTGAACAGATAGACCAATTTTGGCAGAATTGATCTTTTTTCAATTGTTTAGATTTGAATTTATTTGTGTGAGAAGTGTTTTGTGTTTATGTAGTTCTTGTGTTTGTCTTGCCAGGTAGAGCCCCAAGTATCTAATTTTGTCTACAATAATTTTAAATGGAATTTCCCTTTCTATCCTTTTCTGATTAGTTTTGTCAGTAATATATAGAAATGATGATGATTTGTGTATATTTATTTTATATCCTGAAACTTTCTTAAAACTGTGAATTATTTCCAGCAGATATTTGAATGATCTTTTAGAGTGATAGTTTTATTTCCTCTTTGCCTATTCTAATTCCTTTAATTTATTTTTCTTTTCTTATTACTAAAGAAGTACCATATTTGCATCATACAAGGAATTTGGCAGGACTCCTTCTTTACCTATTTTTCCACATAATTTGCATACTATTGGAATTAATTGTTCTTTAAATGTTAAGTGGAATCTGGCCTGGAGATTTTTTTCTTAGGGTACTCATTAATGAGTTGTTCAATTTCTTTTTATATAATAGGATTGTTTAAGTAATTTATTTCCTCATATGTTAACCTGGGCAATTTATATTTTTTTGTAACTATTTGAGCATGTTGGTTAGATTGCCAGACCTACTTCCATACAAGTGGTCTAAATACCTCTTAATACCTAGTTTAATTTGTTTTACCTTGGTGGTAAGTTCACTCTTTTCATTTTTTGATACTGGTGTGTTGGAGGTTTTTTCTTTCTTTTTTTCTGATCAAATTAAACAAAGGTTTATCTATTTTGTTGTTTTCTTTTTCCATAAAAATCAACTCAGTTTTATTTATTAGTTCAATAATTTTCTTAGTTTCTATTTTATTAATCTTTTCTTTGAGTTTCAGAATTTCTAATTTGACATTTAATTGGATTTTTTAAATTTGTCCTTTTTCTAGCTTTTTTTTTTTAGCTACATGCCTTTCTTCTTTCTCTACCTTATTTATGTAGCTATTTAGAGATATAAAATTTGCCCTAAGAACTACTTTGGCTGTATCATATAGGTTTGGATATTGTTTCTCATTATTGTCATACTCTTGAATGAAATTATGAATTGTTTCTGAGATTTGTTGTTTGACTTACTCATTTTTTAGAAATAGGTAGTTTAATTTCCAATTGGCTTTTAATCTATTATTCCCTGGCCTTTTATTCAATGTACTTTTTATTGCACTGTTTGAAAAGGAAACATTTAGTGTTTCTGCCTTTCCATATTTGACTGTGAGATTTTTGTGCCCTAATGTATGGGCATTTTTTTTTTTGTAAGTGCCATATACTGCCAAGAAAAAGGTTAATTCCTTTCTGTCCCTATTCAATTTTCTCCAGAAGTCTATCCAATTTAGATTTTCTAATCTCCTATTAACCTCACTAATTTCCTTCTTATTTATTTTTTGGTTAGATTTTTTCTGTTTCTTAGAAGGGAAAGTTGAGGCCCCTAATAAAGAGTTTTTCTCTCTATTTATTCCTGTAGCTGGTTTAGATTCTTGTTTTGGAATTTGCTTGCTCTACCACTTTGTGCATATACATTTAGTATCATTACGACTTCATTATTTATGATACTCTTTATTACGATGTAATTTCCTTCTTTCTTTCTCTTAATAAGATCTATTTTCATGTTTCCTTTATTTGAGATCAGAATTGCTTCCCTGCTTTTTTTACTTCAGCTAAAGCATAATAAATTATATTGCAGTCTTTTACCTTACTCTGTGTATCTCCCTGTGTCAAATGTGTTTCTTGTAAACAACATATTGTAGGATATTGTTTTTTAGTCTACTCTATTTGCTTATGTTTTATGGGATAATTCATCCCATTCACATTCACAGTTATGATTACCAGCTCTGTATTTCCCTCTATCCTATTTTCTCTGTCACTGGGACCGACTGTTTTTTATTCTCTCTTTCCACCTTGTTCTCAGTCCTGTTTTTTTTTTTTTTTTAACACCTAACTCACCACCTTATCTTGTATTAAGCCTTTCTCCCTTATATTACTACCTTTTTTTTTTCCATAGAATTTCTGTTCTCTCTTCTATCCTGTCTCTCCCCTTTCTTTTCTTCTTTCTCCTTGTAGTTCTTAGAGCCAAAATTAATGAGATCAAGTTTCTTTTTTTTTTTTTACTTTTATTTTTTTTTAATTTTTTATTTAATAATTACATTATATTGACACTTGTTTCTGTTCCGATTTTTTTTCCCCTCCCTCCCTCCACCCCCTCCCCTAGATGGCAAGCAGTCCTTTATATGTTGGATATGTTGCAGTATATCCTAGATACAATATATGTTTGCAGAACCAAACAGTTCTCTTGTTGCGTAGGGAGAATTGGATTCAGAAGGTATAAATAATCCGGGAAGAAAAACAAAAATGCAGATAGTTTACATTCGTTTCCCAGTGTTCTTTCTTTGGGTGTAGCTGCTTTTGTCCGTCATTTATCAATTGAAACTCAGGTCTCTTTGTCAAAGAAATCCACTTCCATCAAAATATGTCCTCATACAATATTGTTGTCGAAGTGTATAATGATCTCCTGGTTCTGCTCATTTCACTTAGCATCAGTTCATGTAAGTCTCGCCAGTCCTCTCTGTATTCATCCTGCTGGTCATTTCTTACAGAACAATAATATTCCATAACATTCATATACCACAATTTACCCAGCCATTCTCCAATTGATGGGCATCCATTCATTTTCCAGTTTCTAGCCACTACAAACAGGGCTGCTACAAACATTTTGGCACATACAGGTCCCTTTCCCTTCTTTAGTATTTCTTTGGGATATAAGCCCAATAGAAACACTGCTGGATCAAAGGGTATGCACAATTTGATAATTTTTTGGGCATAATTCCAGATTGCTCTCCAGAATGGTTGGATTCGTTCACAACTCCACCAACAATGCATTAGTGTCCCAGTTTTCCCGCATCCCCTCCAACATTCATCATTATTTTTTCCTGTCATCTTAGCCAATCTGACAGGTGTGTAGTGGTATCTCAGAGTTGTCTTAATTTGCATTTCTCTGATCAATAATGATTTGGAACACTCTTTCATATGAGTGGTAATAGTTTCAATCTCATCCTCTGAGAATTGTCTGTTCATATCCTTTGACCATTTATCAATTGGAGAATGGCTTGATTCCTTATAAATTTGAGTCAGTTCTCTATATATTTTGGAAATGAGGCCTTTATCAGAACCTTTAACTGTGAAAATGTTTTCCCAGTTTGTTGCTTCCCTTCTAATCTTGTTTGCATTAGTTTTATTTGTACAAAGGCTTTTTAATTTGATGTAATCGAAATTTTCTATTCTGTGATCAGTAATGGTCTCTAGTTCAACTTTGGTCACAAATTTCTTTCTCCTCCACAAGTCTGAGAGATAAACTATTCTATGTTCCTCTAATTTATTTATAATCTCGTTCTTTATGCCTAGGTCATAGACCCATTTTGATCTTATCTTGGTATATGGTGTTAAGTGTGGGTCCATGCCTAATTTCTGCCATACTAATTTCCAATTATCCCAGCAGTTTTTATCAAATAATGAATTCTTTTCCCAGAAGTTAGGGGCTTTGGGTTTGTCAAACACTAGATTGCTATAATTGACTATTCTGTCTTGTGAGCCTAGCCTTTTCCACTGATCCACTAATCTATTTCTTAGCCAATACCAAATGGTTTTGGTGACTGCTGCTTTATAATATAATTTTAGATCAGGTACAGCTAGGCCACCTTCATTTGATTTTTTTTTTCATTAATTCCCTTGAGATTCTCGACTTTTTATTGTTCCATATGAATTTTGTTGTTATTTTTTCTAGATCAATAAAATATTTTCTTGGAAGTCTGATTGGTATAGCACTAAATAAATAGATTAGTTTAGGGAGTATTGTCATCTTTATTATGTTCGCTCGGCCGATCCAAGAGCACTTAATATTTTTCCAATTGTTTAAGTCTGACTTTATTTGTGTGGAGACTTTTTTATAATTTTGCTCATATAATTCCTGACTTTCCTTTGGTAGATAGATTCCCAAATATTTTATGGTATCGACAGTTATTCTGAATGGAATTTCTCTTTGTATCTCTTGCTGTTGGGTTTTGTTGGTGATGTATAAAAATGCTGAGGATTTATGGGGATTTATTTTGTAGCCAGCTACTTTGCTAAAATTATGAATTATTTCCAATAGCTTTTTGGTAGAATCTCTGGGGTTCTCTAGGTATACCATCATATCATCTGCAAAGAGTGATAGTTTGGTTTCCTCATTGCCTACTCTAATTCCTTTATATCTTTCTCGACTCTTATTGCCGAGGCTAGTGTTTCTAATACGATATTAAATAATAATGGTGATAGTGGGCAACCTTGCTTCACTCCAGATCTTACTGGGAAAGGTTCCAGTTTTTCCCCATTGCATATGATGCTTACTGATGGTTTTAAATATATGCTCCTGACTATTTTAAGGAAAAGTCCATTTATTCCTATGCTCTCAAGTGTTTTTATTAGGAATGGATGTTGGATTTTATCAAATGCTTTTTCTGCATCTATTGAGATGATCATGTGGTTTTTGTTTGTTTGGTTATTGATATAGTCAATTATGCTAATAGTTTTCCTAATATTGAACCAGCCCTGCATTCCTGGTATAAATCCTACTTGGTCATAGTGTATTATCCTGGTGACGATTTTCTGTAATCTTTTTGCTAATATTTTATTTAAGATTTTAGCATCAATATTCATTAGGGAGATTGGTCTATAATTTTCTTTCTCTGTTTTCAGCCTACCTGGTTTAGGTATCAGTACCATATCTGTGTCATAAAAGGAGTTTGGTAGGACTCCTTCAATCCCTATTTTTTCAAATAGTTTATATAACATTGGAGTTAATTGTTCTTTAAATGTTTGGTAGAATTCACATGTAAATCCATCTGGTCCTGGGGATTTTTTCTTAGGGAGTTGATTGATAGTTTGTTCTATTTCTTTTTCTGAGATGGGACTGTTTAGGATATTTACTTCTTCCTCTGTTAGTTTGGGCAAGCTGTATTTTTGGAGGTATTTTTCTATTTCATTTAAGTTGTCGAATTTATTGGCATAAAGTTGGGCAAAGTAACTCCTAATTATTGCTCTAATTTCCTCTTCGTTAGTGGTGAGTTCTCCCTTTTCATTTTTAAGACTAACAATTTGATTTTCCTCTTTCCTTTTTTTAATCAGATTTACTAAGGGTTTGTCTATTTTGTTGGTTTTTTCATAGAACCAACTCTTAGTTTTATTAATCAATTCAATAGTTTTTTTACTTTCAATTTTATTGATCTCACCTTTTACTTTTAGAATTTCAAGTTTAGTGTTTGACTGGGGGTTTTTAATTTGTTCCTTTTCTAGCATTTTTAATTGCAAACCCAATTCATTGACCTTCTCTTTCTCTATTTTATACAAATAGGCCTCTAGAGATATGAAATTTCCCCTTATTACCGCTTTGGCTGCATCCCATACATTTTGGTATGATGTCTCATTATTATCGTTTTCTTGGGTGAAGTTATTAATTATGTCTATGATTTGCTGTTTCACCCAATCATTCTTTAGTATGAGATTATTTAGTTTCCAATTATTTTTTGGTCTACTTCCCCCTGCTTTTTTGTTGAATGTAATTTTCATTGCATCGTGGTCTGAAAAGGTTGCATTTACTATTTCTGCCTTACTACATTTGAGTTTGAGGTTTTTATGTCCTAATATATGGTCAATTTTTGTATAGGTTCCATGAACTGCTGAAAAGAAAGTGTATTCCTTTCTGTCTCCATTACATTTTCTCCAGAGATCTATCATATCTAACTTTTCTAGTATTCTATTTACCTCTTTGACTTCTTTCTTATTTATTTTGTGGTTTGATTTATCTAATTCTGAGAGTGCAAGGTTAAGATCTCCCACTATTATAGTTTTACTGTCTATTTCTTCTTGCAGCTCTCTTAGTTTCTCTTTTAAGAATTTAGATGCTACCCCACTTGGTGCATATATGTTTAATATAGATAGTGCTTCATTATCCATGCTACCCTTTAGCAAGATATAGTGTCCTTCCTTATCTCTTTTAATTAGGTCAATTTTTGCTTTAGCTTGATCTGAGATCAGGATGGCTACCCCTGCTTTTTTGACTTCACCTGAAGCATAGTAGATTTTGCTCCAACCTTTTACCTTTAACCTGCATGTATCTCCCCGCTTCAGGTGTGTTTCCTGTAAACAACATATTGTAGGATTCTGGCTTTTAATCCATTCTGCTAACCGCTTCCTCTTTATGGGGGAGTTTACCCCGTTCACGTTTATGGTTAGAATGACCAATTCTGTATTACTTGCCATCTTGTTAACCCCGGTTTATGCTTTCCTCCCTTCTTTCCCCTTTCCCCCCCTTCCAAGTATTAAGCTTGTGAGCACCACTTGCTTCTCACAGCCCTCCCTTTTTAGTATCCCTCCCCCCGCCTTAGAGTTCCTCCCCCTATCTTACCCCTTTCCCTCCCAGTTCCCGTATTCCCTTCCGCTTAGCTTATTCCTTCCCTTTCCACTTTTCCCTTCTCACTTTTCAATGAGATGGGAGAAGTTTCACCATAGATTGAATATGTCTTAAGATTTTTCACTTAAAGCCAATTCTGAAGGCAGTAAGATACCCACTATATTCATCCCCCTCCATTCTTTCTCTCAGATATAATAGGTTTCCTATGCCTCTTCATGACATGTACTACCCCCACTTTACCCTTTTTCTGGTACAATGTCCTTTCCACATCAATTTCTAGAACAAGGTATACATGTATTCTTTATACATCTATATAGTCAAAATATAGTTCCCAAGATTAATCTTTACCTTTTTAGATTTCTCTTGAGTTCTATATTTGTAGATCAAACTTTTTGTTAAGTTCTGGTTTTTTCATCAGAAATAGATGAAATTCGCTTACTTCGTTGAATGTCCATCTTCTTCCCTGGAAAAAGATGCTCATTCTCGCTGGGTAAGTTATTTTTGGTTGCATACCAAGTTCCTTAGCCTTTCGGAATATCATATTCCAGGCCCTTTGATCTTTTAATGTGGATGCTGCCAGATCCTGGGTGATCCTTATTGTGGCTCCTTGATACTTGAATTGGGTTTTTCTAGCCGCTTGCAATATTTTTTCTTTCATCTGAGGGTTCTGGCATTTGGCCACTATATTCCTTGGTGTTTTGATTTTAGGATCCCTTTCAGTGGGTGATCGATGAATCCTTTCAATGTTTATTTTTTCCTCTGTTCCTATGACTTCTGGGCAGTTCTCTTTGATAATTTCCTGGAAAACAGTGTCCAGGCTCTTTTTTTCATCATGTTTTTCTGGGAGTCCAATGATTCTCAGATTGTCTCTCCTGGATCTGTTTTCCAGGTCTGTTGTCTTCCCCAGAAGGTATTTCACATTTTTCTCCATTGTTTGATTTTTTTGGATTTGCTTGACTGATTCTTCTTGTCTCCTCGAGTCATTCAATTCCACTTGTTCAATTCTGATTTTCAGTGAAGTATTCTCTTCACTCACTTTTTAAAAATCTTTTTCTAATTGTCCAATTGAGTTCTTTTGTTCTGTGGAATTTTTTTCCATTTCACCAATTTTGTTTTTTAGAGAGCTGTTTTCTGTTTCCAGTTCACTAATCCTATTTTTCAAGGATTTTACTTCTTTATCCACTCTCTCTTTAACTGACTTCTCCAGGCTCTTTTCCCATTTTTCTTCTAGCTCCCTTGTGAGAGCCTTTTTAATCACTTCTATGAGGTTCATCTGTGCTGAGGAACAGACGATCTCCTCCTTTGGGGATTCACCTGGGGACTGCCTGTTTTTAGTCTCCTCAGGATTTAGAGTCTGCTCTCTATCTGTATAGAAGCTGTCAAGGGTTAAAGTCCTCTTCAGCTTCTTGCTCATTCTGTCTATTAATCAGAGACAAACTACCAAAGAAAAACAGAAAAAACTGGAGTCTTTCTTTGGGGGGGGGGGGGGCTGGGTGTGTTATCGAGCTTCCTCTACAGACTGCAGGGGGTAGCAGTGAGGCACTAGCAGGACTGTGCTGCGCCTGCGCTCTGAGATCCCAAAGTGTGCTGAGTCACTGAGGGGGGGAAGGGGGGGGGCGGCCAGGTCCCGATAGACTCCAGCTGTTTGGGGTTGTATTCTTCAGCCCCGGTGTTTTTAGCTTCTCTGCTGGGCTGTTGACTTGCTGCCGGAGCAAAGTATCCAAACCTGTAGCGAAGCTCTCCCCGCAGAGACGGCTACGATCACTTTCCACCCCCTCTCCAGTCTGCTCCTGTGCCCTCACTGCCGCTGCCCGCCGCCTGCGCCCGATCTAAAACCGCCCCAGCCCTCCAGTAAAGACAGACCTTTCTTGGCGGATCTCAAGGATGGCTTCTCTTGGTAACTATTTGTGGGTTTTTTTCAGTCAAGCATTGATTCAGAGGCTTGTAATGAAATGGATAGTGAGAGAAAGCGTGGAGCTTATGCAGCTGTGAGCCTCCTCTCTGCCATCTTAACCGGAAGTCCGCAGTACTCGAGATCAAGTTTCAGACAATGCTCATCTCCCTTCCTTCTTTCCCTCAATTTTAATAGGTCTTTTGCATCTCTTCATTTGAACGAATTTTCCCATTATACCTTCCCTTTCCTCTTTTTCCAGTACAGACCTTTTTTTCTACCCCTTAATGTCTTTTTCTTTGATGTCATCCATTAGAGACCATTCACAACCACACTTTGAGTCCATGTGATATCCCCCCTCTATCTGCCCTAGTGACACATATATTCTCAAGAGTTACAGATATTGTTTTCCCATATAGGGATGTGAACAGTTTAACCTTTAAATAATATACATTTTTCTCTTCAGTGCTGTGATTGTAGATTAATTTTTTTGTTAGCTCTGCTTTTTTCAATAAAAATGACTGAAAGTCTCTTATTTCATGGAAGCTCCATCTCTTCCCCTAAAAGATGATTGCTGAATTTCACTGGGTAGTTAATTCTTGATTGTAACCTTAGGTCCTTTGCCTTCCAGAATCTGGTATTCTGGGCCCTCCAATCCTTCATTGTATGCCAGATCCTGGGTAATTCTGATTGTTGCTTCTTAATATTTTAATTGTTTTTTTTGTCTGACCGCTTACAGTATTTTTGCCTTGAGATTGTAGTTTTGGAGTTTTACACCGTTACTTGGAATTTTCCTTGTAGGATCTCTTCTGAAGATGATAGATGGACTTTTTCTATCAGTAGTTCCCCTCTATTTTCTAGATATTTGGGGTAGTTTTCCTTAATTTCCTCTTGGAGAATGCTCTCCAAGATCTATTTTTGTTCATGGCTTTCAGGTAGGCCAATAATTTTTTAAATTGTCTCTTCTGTATCTATAAAACAGATTGACTGTTTTGTCAGTGAGGTAGGTCACATTTTCTTCCATTTTTTCATTCTTTTTAGTTTGTTTAATTGATTCTTGCTGTCTTAAAAAGTCATTAGTTCCCATGTACCTTGTTCTAGTTTTTAATGTGTGATTTTCTTTAGTTTGTTTTTGTATATCTCTTTTCCATTTGGTTTATTCTACTGTTTAAGGAATTTTTTCCTTTAGATAATTTTTTTTTTCCTTTTCTAAGCTGTTGACTCTCTTATGCATATCTCTCATTTCTTTTCTCATTTTTTTCTGCCTCTTTTATGTGTCTTTTAAAGTTCTTTATGAGCACTTGCTAGAAGTCTCTTTGGGTTTGAGATCAATTTAGCTCATTCTTTAAAACTTTTTCTGTGAACATTGTATCCTCATCTAAGTTTGTGTTTTGGTCTACCCTATCACCATAGTAGCTTTTTATAGTCAAGGTTCTTTTCTGTTTCTTGCACATTTTCTTTCTTTTTCTTTTGGTATTTCCTCATTTTTTGCTTTTAAGGTAGAAGTCTGCTGCTAGGTAAAGCCAAGTTTCCAGTGCCTTGGCTTTGAACCCCTTGTGTTTTCAAATGGTAGCTTTACCTATTCTTTTCAGGAAACAGTCTGTTTTCCCAGGTTTTGCCTTTTTAGCTGCTGTTGGAAGGTGCTCCACTGATTTGCTACTCTATTGAGCCAGGACTAAGTATCTTAGTTACTGTTTTGCTGCAATTAAGACACTCTCACCAACTTTTCTAGAGTCTGTCTGAGCTGGGTGGAACACCTTTTTTACCCCAGTGAGACTGACCTTTTTTTGATGTTTTTTCAGTCTCTTGAGCTGAAAAGTGGTTTCATTCAATCAGACTATGTTCAGAGACTTGGTTTCATATGGTTTTCAAGGAATACTGGGAGAGCTCGAGCAGCTTTTTGCTTTTACACTGCCAACATTGCTCCATCCCTGGGAAAGTCCATTATTTTCCTTTGCATTTTTTATGTAAGAATCAACAAGATTCTTGCAAGAAAACAGTCAACATCTATGTGTTCTTTGATTTGTTTTTTTTTTTTTAAGTTTTCTTGTCTCTATTCCTTCCCACAAACTATTTTCTATTATTAGAAATGTTTCCTCTTTACTTCTGATCATTGTAAAATTTCCATTTTTTTTTTTTGATGGGGCAATTAGGGTTAAGTGACTTGCCCCAGGTCACACAACTAAGAAGTGTTAAGTGTCTAAGGCTGTATTTGAACTGAAGTTATTCAGGGGTTTTATCCACTGTACCATTTACTGCCCCCGAAAAAAATTAATTAAAAATCATTGGAATATTTCATTTTCTTTAAATACCTAGCAAGATTCTTCTTACTCATAGCATTTGTATAATCCCCTATGTGAAAGTGATTTTCAATTACTCCAATATTATAGAATTTTGGAATGTCTCTTTGCCTTTAACTTTGCCCCACTAAATAGTAAGGATATTAATATATCCCTTTTCATTTTTGTGTCCCAGTTGGAAACTGTGTGATTGACTAGCACTTTGCTCCTCTCATATTACCATTTTCCTTCATCTACCTAATTCTCTGACTTTAAACTACTTGTACATTCCTATCTCCAGTTTAAGACTTGATTAACTCTGAATTAATTTAGTCCCATGAAATCTATAATTTTTATTTTCTCCTAGGTATGGCTTTTGGCTTCTGAATTGACTTTTATTACCCCTATATCTCTAAATAACCTGGAACTCACAAAATATACAATAATTTATCATTAAATGTATAGTTCTTTTGGCTTCTTAATTGACTTTTATTACCTCCATATCTCTAAATAACCTGGTCCTCATAAAAAATACTATAACATATAATTAAATGTATAGATCTTATAATTGACATTTCTTGTCAAGCAATACACATATTCATGTGAATATATACATATGTATGTATGTGCATTATAGGTATGTATATGTAACTCATATAAGTGTTAATACAAAATAACAAAGCCCTTATTTTTACTTTATCCTTTTCATTGTAAATATTATACTCCTTTTTATCTTTCTGAATTATGTTTCTTTGACAGAACAGCATCTAATTTTTTTTTTTTTATTTCCTTGCTAGTCCTATATCTGTTTGCATTGTCCTGTTACCCTGATTTTCATCCATTCCTCATTCCGCTTCCACTGATTCCATTGATCAAGTATTCTTAAACAAATACTTTTTCTCCAGCTTTATCTAATGGCTAATTTCATTAGTTGTCTTTAACTGATTGCAGTTTCCTAAGTTCATATTCCTCTTTGCTTTACAGAATGAACAAAGCCCCTCATGATTTTTTTTCCCATCCATGACAGCATATCTAATAACTCAAATTAAAGTTGCCATTGATCATCTGCATATTGAGTATCCCTGACCATGAAATCACAGATCCCATAGATTCAAATACAGTTAATTCCATAGTGCTCAAGTGACTTGTCATTTATTACTTATCACTTATAATCTATTATTATAGAGATTAAGTTACTAAACTTATTTACAATCTATTATTATAGAGGTTAAATTATTAAAGGAATAGGACCATCTATTACATAAATCTTTATTAATTAGAATACATGATACTTAGAATATATATTTGATCATCATTCCTTGAAGAATAGATGAAGACCTGACTTAGTAGAGCCAAAATGATTTTGAATATTTTTTTAATTAAATCAAATACATTAAAAAAATTCAAATTATGGGATTTGTCCTGGGCTGTGATGGTGCTAAATGCTAAAGATGTTAGTAACATTAATGGAAGAAGAAAGGAGCTAGCATTCATTAAGTAACTTTCTCTTAATATTCCAGGCAGTGTACTATGCACTTTAAAATGCTATCCCTTTTGATCATGAAAAGTTCTCATATATAGATATTATTTTTTATCCATATTATCTATGGAATACAAATATAAATACAGTGTAAGTGATTTAACAGTGTCATAAAGGTAGGAATTACCTGAAGTAAAAGCAGAACTTAGACCTTTTTTTTTTTTTTTTTAATTTCAGGCCCAACATTGTGTCTTCTGCCCTAACATCTACCAATGACTTTTGATATAGAAAAACAAGATTTTTATCTGTATCCCAAAAGAGAAAAAAGGAAAGTGACACAGATGTGCAAAAATGTTTGTGGCAAGGAACTAGAAACTGAGTGGATGCCCATCAGTTGAGGAATTGTTGAATAAGTGATGGTATATGAATGTTAATATGTTCTATAAGAACTGTTCTATAAGAAACAATCATCAGCATGATTTCAGAGAGGCCTGTTGGGACTTACATAAACTGATGCTAAGTGAAATGTGTAGAAACAAGAGAACATTGTACACAAAAGCAACAAGATTATATGATGATCAATTCTGATGGACATGGCTCTTTTTAATGATAAGGTAATTCAGGTCAGGTCCAATTGACTTGTGATGGAGAGAGTCATCTGAATCCAGAAAAAGGACTGTGGGATTTGAACATGGATCACAACATAGTATTTTCATCTTTTTGTTGTTTTTTGTTTTCTTTCTTTTTTGTAATTTTTTTTTCCTTTTTTGATCTGATTTTTAGTGTGCAGTATAGTAAATGTGGAAGTATATATAGAAGAATTGCAAATGTTTAACATATATGGAATTATTTGCTATCTAAGGGAGGAGTGAAGGAAGGGAAGGAGAAAAAGTTGGAACACAAGGTGTTGTAAGGGTAGATGTTGAATACTATCTTTGCATATATTTTGAAAATAAAAAGTTATTCATCTGAAAAAATAAAGAGTTTGCAAAATTTCATTTTTTATTATAGCTTTTTATCTACAAGCTATATGCCTGGGTAATTTTTCAGCATTGACAATTGCAAAACCTTATGTTCCAATTTTTCTCCTCCTTTTCCCCACCTCCTCCCCAAGAAGGCAGATTGACCAATAAATGTTAAATATATTAAAATGTAAGTTAAATACTATATATGTATACATGTCCAAACAGTTATTTTGTTGTACAAAAAGAATTGGATTCTGATATGTTGTACAATTAACTTGTGAAGGAAATGAAAAATGCAGGTGGAAAAAAATAGAGGGATTGGGAATTCTATGTAGTGGTTCATAGTCATCTCCAAGAGTTCTTACACTGGGTATACCTAATTCAATTCATTACTGCTCTATTGGAGCTGGTTTGGTTCATCTCATTGTTGAAGAAGGCCATGTCCATCAGAATTGATCATCATATAGTACTGTTGTTGAAGTATATAATGATCTCCTGGTCCTGCTCATTTCACTCAGCATCAGTTCATGTAAGTCTCTCCAGGCCTTTCTGAAATCATCCTGCTGGTCATTTCTTATAGAAAAATAATATTCCATAATATTCATATGTCACAGTTTATTCAGCCATTCTCCAATTGATGGGCATCCACTCAGTTTCCAGTTTTTGGCCATCACAAAAAGGGCTGCCACAAACATTCGTGCACATACAGGTCCCTTTCCTTTCTTTAAGATCTCTTTGGGATGTAAGCACAGTAGTAACACTGCTGGAACAAAGGGTATGCACAGGAGCATAGTTCCACATTGCTCTCCAGAATGGCTGGATGTATTGACAATTCCACCAACACTGTATCAGTATCCCAGTTTTCCCACATCCCTCTAACATTCAGCATTATTTTTTTCTATAATCTTAACCAATCCGAGAGGTATATAGTGGTATCTCAGAATTGTTTTAATTTGCATTTCTCTGATTAATAATGACTTGGAGCATCTTTTCATATGGCTAGAAATAGTTTCAATTTCTTCATCTCAGAATTGTCTGTTTGTATCTTTTGACCCTTTATCAATTAGAGAATGGCTTGATTTCTTATAAATTAGAGTCAATTCTCTATATATTTTGGAAATGAGGCCTTTATTAGAACCTGTCAGCTATAGTCCCAATAGATAAAACAGCAATTAGGGTTTTGTCCTCTCATTAGGTAGAAACTTAAAAAAAAAAAACAACTTGAATATCCAGACACACTATCCAGTAACACATAGAAGACCAGATTAAATACTTATTTGCCCAAGTATTTAGGATATAATGATTACATATAACCAGGTTAGAAATGTGCTCATCATTTCTTATGACACAATAGTATTCCATCATCATCACATACCACAATGGATTCAGTCATTCCTCAATTGATGGGCATCCTCTTAATTTCCAATTCTTTATTTCTAGAAAAGAGCTACAATTAATTTTTTTATTCATATAAGTACATGTTTGTAATCTCCATAGCAAATGGTATGCATAGTTTTACAGTCCTATGGGCATGTGTAAAGAGCTAAAACTCTGAGTAGGTGCACTTGGACAACGGAGCACTTAAGGCTAATTTCTTATTAGACAATACTCTATTAGCATATGCTTGGAAAATGGCCCTTCTCACTGTTCTGTGCTGGCTCAATCATTTGGTGTATATAGAGAATTTAGGAGGGACTAGGAGTGGAGTAAGACAGACAGAGGGACTTTGGAGGTGGAGAAAGGGAGGAGAGGTGGTGGAGATCCTGTGTCCATCCCCTTCACTTCTACCCTTAAAGACCAAGAATAAAGACCAAGAACTTTTGCTTATCCTGACTCCAGATGATTCTAAAGTATCTGGGGTGCTAACTCGGTTCTCACAGGCATGCTTCCAAATTACTCTATAGAATGGTTGCATTCATTCACAATACCACCAAAAGTGCAGTCATGTTTCATTTTTTTCCCACATAGTCTCTGTTATTTGTCATTTTCTTTTCTATTAGTCAATATACTAAGTATATGGTAGTTCTTCAGAATTATTCTAATTTGCATTTCTATAATTAATAGGTATTTTTTAAATGTGGCTATAGATAACTATTTATTTCATTGGAAATTTGTTCATAGGTTTTGACCATTTATAAACTGGGAAATTTCTCTTCCCTCTTTTTTAATTTGACTCAAGTTTCTATATGCTTGACAAATGAGGCCTTTAGCAGAGAAATGGCCTTCGATTTTTTTTCTCACAATTACTTTTGCTAACTGTATTTCCCCATTTATTTTATCCTCAATATGCTTTTGCCCTGTTCCTACTCAAAAGCACTTTACTTCTGACTACCTTTTCCCTCAATTTGTCCTCTTCTACCACACTTCTCACTTTTTGTACCCTTTCACCTTCATACTTTTCCTGCAGGATAAGATATTTTTATAACTACTTTGAGCTAATTCTGATGAGATCCCCTCACCTCTTTTCTTTTCCCTTCCACTGTAAATAATTTATCATGTCTTTTTTTATGGCAAGTTATTTAAGTCATTCTACCTCTCCCTTTTCTTTTCTCATGGTGCATTCCTCTCTTTTCTTTAGATTTTATTTTATTAAAATATTATCTTTTGACATCTTTTCACATTCATCTCATACCTGTGCCCTCTTCACAGCCTTCTTCTAATTGTCCTAATAATGAGAAAGTTCTTACAAGTTAAAAGTATCCTTTTTTCATACAAAATTTATACAGATTAACCTTAAGTTCCTTTTTATTTCCCTTTTCTTATTATATTTTTATGCATTTTTGAGTCTTGTATTTGAAAATCAAATTTTCTATTCAACTTTAGTCTTTTTTTTAAATTTTCAATCAAGAATACTTGAAGATTCTCTATTTCATTAAATTTCCATCTTTTCCCCAAAGAATTATACTAAGCAGATGATTCTTGGTTGCAATTTCAAGCACTCTGATTCTTTAACACAGAAAATGTCAAATCTTTTGGTATCTTGATAATGACTGCATAGTGCTTCAATTGTTTCTTTCTGGATGCTTGCAATATTTTCTCCTTAATCTGGGAATTATAGAATTTGGCTGTAATATTCCTGGGAGTTTCATTTTAGAATTTATTTCAGAAGGCAATTAGTTAATTATTTTAATTCTCATTTTATCCTCTGGTTTTAAAATTTCATGACAGTTTTCCTTCACAATTTTTTGAAAGATGATTTTTTTTTAATTTTTTAAGCATGGTTTTCAAGATAGCCCAATTTTAATTTTTCCCTCCTCTTCCTCTTCCTCCTTATCTTCCTCCTCCTTGTCCTCCTCTTCATGTTCTTCATCTTTTATTCTTCTTTTTCATTATTCTTTTTGTTTTGTTTTATTTTTTCTTGATTTCTCATAAAGTCATTATCTTTCATTTACTAAATTCTATTTTTTTTTAAATTGAAATATTTTCTTCAGGGAACATTTCTACCTACTTTCCCATTTGATCAATTTTTCTTTTTAAAGTATTCTTCTGCTTATTAGCTTTTTGTACTTTCTTTTACATCATTCTTATTTTTCTTCTTAAGTTTTCCTCTACTTCTCTTACTTGATTTTGAAAGTCCTTTTTGAGCTCTTCTGTAGTCCGAGGCCAAATTACTTGTTTTGGAGACTTTAGATGTAGAAGATTCAACTTTGTTATCTTCTTCTGATTAGGCATTTTGACCTCCTTTGTTACCACCATACCTTTCTATGATCAGAATCTTTTTCTGTTGTTTATTCATTTTCTCAGTTTATTACTTGACTTTTCACTCTTTCAAAAATGGTGCTCTGTTACTAGAATTGTGGGTGCATTGTCTCAAGCTTCAATTATGTTCTCCAGATGTTTTCTGAGATTATTCTGTGGATGTGCAGTTTTCAGTTCTTCCTAGGTGATATGACCTAAGGAGAGACGTTCACTACTCTCCTGACCTGTGTTCTGGTCTGTGAATTACCACAAGCATTCTTTTTGCCCTGGAACTGTGAGGAGGGTCCAGCTCCATTGAAGGTACAAGTTTCAGTGTGCTAGTGATCTTCCTTACCTTGGGCTATGACTCAAGACTGGAACCCAGATCTGAGCAAGGGGAAAGCAATAGAGACCTGCTTTTGGTTCTAGCAAAGAGACCCCCATAAGGATCTTTAAGACACAGTTTATAAATCATGTAATCATGTTGGGAGAGGCAAATCAGAACAAAAGGAAAAAAACCATGAGAGAGATTTTTAAAAAAAGGAAAAAGAAGTGAACATAGCAATTGTTTATTTACCTTCAGTCTCCTTAGTTGTTTTTCTGTATGTAGATGGCATTTTCTGTTCAAAGTCTATTTGGATTGCTTGGATCACTGTACCACTAAGAAGAACCAAGCCTTTCATAGTTTATCATTACACATTCTTGCTGTTATTGTGTACAATGTATTCCTGATTCTGCTTGTTTTGCTCAGCATCAGTTCATATAAATCTTTCCAGGTCTTTCTATAATCAGTTTATTCATCACTTTTTACAGAACAATGGTATTCAATTACCTTCATATACTACATTTTATTCAGCCATCCCCCAATTGATTGGTATCTATTCATTTTTTAGTTCCTTGTTGCCACAAAAAGAGCTGCTACAAAAATCTCTGCACAATGTGGTCCTTTTCCTTGCATCATGGGATATAGGCCCAGAAATGGTATTGCTAGGTCAAAGGATATGCATGGTTTTTGCCCTTTGGGCACAGTTGCAGATTGCTCTCCAGACTGCTTGGATCATTTCACAACTCAAACTACATTGCATTCTTTATATAAAAATCAACAGGTACATCCATTTCATTACTATGCAAATTTGCTTCCATCTTTAATTAATGATAAAATTATATGCATACCAAATAATTGTTTTAAAATTAATTTCTTTATGATTATTATCTGCAAATGTTTGATTTGTATACCATTTTATATAGCTATATACATGGGATAGCATTAAGATTTCTTGGGTAAAAAGGGTTTGTGAATGGAAAAAGTTAGTCTTTGGGACTTCACTTTTCAGACCTATAAAATGAGATTAAATGAAATGTTTCAGTTGTTGAAAACAGCATCTTAGAAGCCTATCCTTCTCTAAGCTTTTAGAAACCTTAAACAATACTCAGAAATTTCTGAGTTTCATTCATTGGGTAACAAGTTCCTTGAAAGTAGGGTTATGAACAGAATAAAGTGGATATTATACATAGGAGAAATTTAAAACAACTTAATTAGTTAATGAGTATTAGATCCTTTGAGGTAAATGGCAATATGGTATTCTCTCACATTTGACTTAGAGATTTCGTTAAGCCAAAGTTGATGCTTTCTCAGTTGCTTGATTTTTTTTTTTTTTTTTTTTTTTGTGGCTGCTTGTGCTCCATGGTAGTTATAGTATAAAAACAACTCCCCCTACTTGCCCTTCTGTGATGTACCTAGATAACTATAATCAGTTATTATAAGCCAAGCTCTGCCAGTTTTTGATAATGTGAATTAAATAAAATAAATTTTATTTAATTGGGACTCAATTTTCTCATGTGAAAAGAAATAGTTTAGCTTCTCTCTGATAAGCTTTTTTTTTTAATAATTTGATAACAATTTTAATTTATGATATCATATGTCCAAGTTAAATAAAAGCAATGTTTTATTTCTGAAGTTTATTCATTATCAATTGACATTAATTTCTTGCGATCTCAGGAGAAATCTGAATTCCCTTCTCAAATTCTAAAACCAAACTTTAAATGTATCAATAAAATATTTATTTATTGTTGTATATTAGAGATATTAAATGGTAAGGAAAAAATGCTTTCTCTCAAAATACTTTATTCTAAAGGAGTTTTTATTCTGATAACAAGAGAAAGATGTATATAGAGAAAACAATCATTTTAAAGGTAGAGTTCACAGAGTGCAAAATTACCCAAGAGGAAATGGTAAATTACTTCATTATCTTTACAAAGAAAATCCCATTGATTGTATTAGAATGATAATAGATAAGACACTGGGCAATGAGTCCCTCAGGTCCTATCTGTTATTGGGGAAAATTGGAGAACAAATAGCTCCAGAAAGAATGAAACAACAGGACCAAAGCTGGAAGAAAGTTCAGCTGTGGATGTGTCAGATAATGAAAAGCAAATTGAATGCTGGAACGTTAAATAAATGTAAGATCTATGAATCAAGTTAAGCTAGGTAAGGTCAAACAGGTGATAGAAAGTTTAAACATTATCATCTTGGATGCCAATGAATTTAAATGAAAGAGCATTAGTGAATTTAATACACATAATCATTACATATCCTATTATGGGCAAGATTCCCTTAG
Source organism: Antechinus flavipes (assembly GCF_016432865.1). Lineage (NCBI taxonomy): Eukaryota > Metazoa > Chordata > Mammalia > Dasyuromorphia > Dasyuridae > Antechinus > Antechinus flavipes. The sequence continues at coordinate 391,819,394 of NC_067400.1, read as the reverse complement.
AGGAAATAGAATAGCTGAAATAATTTGGCCACATATGAGAAGACAGTGCCCATTGTAAAAAACCCTGATTTGGGGAGGGATTGAAGGCAAAAGGATAAGGGGATGGCAGAGGATGAGATGATAAGATAGTGTAGTGCAAACAATTGAACATGAGCTTGAATAGACTTCAAGATGTAGTAGATGATAGAATTGTCTGATATGTAATATTGATTATGAAGTAGAACTGAATAATAACTGATCAACAACAAAGAGCGCATACATGCAAAGAATATATGCAGTAAAGAAAAATTGATGCATATGAGGAAGGTGCTATCCTTAGCACCTATGTGTGTATTTGTGCACTTGTGTGGATATGTGTATTACATGTGTGAAAACTTCATGGAAGAAGTAACACCTGAGTTGTACTTGAAGGAAGAGAACGATTTCAACACAAAGAGAAACTAATTGTAAGTGAAGCATTTTATCCCACAATTCCTCCCTCTTGGATAAAAGAAACAGACAGAAGCTCTCGGTCAGATTTCAGTAGAGTTACGCCAGAAGCCCTCACTCCGAGGCAAGGCAGAATATTTTCCACTTGGTTGGCTGGTGGCAGAAGTGTTCTTCGGAGAGTGAAGATGCTACAAGTCGAGATTTCAGCGGAATGACATGAAGAGTTGGAGCTGGCTGGAGGCTGAAGAAAACTGAGGCAGAGGCTGAAGGACCAGACATTTTGGCGCCCTGAACGTGGGACAAACAGACCCCTCAGTGGATTTCAGTGGAAAAGCTCCGATCCTGATTCAAGTGGAAAAGCCTCTGATCCTGATCCAGTGGAAAAGACTCTTCAACCCGGAAATTAGAGTGAGTACAACAAAGAAATTTTGTTAAAAGAGTTAAAGTAGAATTTCAGCTAAGATGGGACAGATATTTAGAAAACAGCCTGTTTCTGTTCAAGGAAAATGTTTAGAGAGCATTGTCAAAGTTATGGAAAGCCAAGGTTTAATTATAAGTTTACAGCAAATCACTGAACTTTTACAAACTGTAAAGGACATATGTCCTTGTTTCTCTCTTGATAAGGAATTAGATCTAAATGAATGGAAATTGGTTGGAGAGGATCTTTGTCAATTCTATGATAAAAATGGGCCTAACTCAATAATTAATACATATAATGTAATACAATTGGCTATAAGAAGTTATTTAAGTGATAGAATGATGAAAAGGAAAGTACAGGAGGAAGAATTGCCAACTTTACTAGGTGAAAAGGAGGACAAATCAGATGAGAATGGAGTTAATTACAATTCTGAGTATGATACTTCACAGCAGGAGGAATTAAGTGATTCCACATCTCATGACCCTCCCCCCGCAATTAACCGTTCATGGGTGGAACAAGGGGGAGGGAGGGAGACAGAAACACAGTCAACTTCTCCTGTAAAGCAGAATTTGACAAGATTAGAAAAAGCATTAATTAAAGCAAAAAATGAAGGAGAAGATATATCTGATTTTATAAATGCATATCCTGTGATTGAAGAGCTCAACTCCTCAGGTCAAAAAGAGAGAAAATACACTCCTTTTAATTTGGGACGCAATAGGCAAACAGGAGCTGTTGTACAAATCACTTTTGACCAACTAGCTGGTGAAGGTCAGTATGCAGAGAGTTCAGAACAGATTTATTATCCCATAACAGTCTATGAGCAAATTTCTAAGGCTGCAATAAAAGCCTGGAATTCTCTCCCTGGACAGAAAGATGGAAATAATGCTTTCACAAAAATAGAGCAAGGTCCCAACGAACCTTTTGCAGATTTTGTGGGACGTTTACAAACAGCTGTAATAAGAACCATTGGAGACAATGCAGCAACAGAAATAATGACTAGACATTTGGCTAAGGAAAATGCCAATGAAATTTGCAAGAGAATTATATGGGGGCTAGACAAAAATGCTTCTTTAGAGGAAATCATAAGACGCTGTGCCACAGTGGGCACAAATGCTTATTATGCCCAGACTATGGTGAACTTGGAAAGACAAGGTCCTTCTTGGCAGAGGAATTCTAGAGAAACTCGTCGATATTTTCATTGTGGAAAAATTGGACATCTAAGAGCCCAATGTAGATACAGAGATACAATGAGAAGACAGGGTGAGAGAAAACCCAAAACCCCACATCCAAAATGTAACAGAGGCTTTCACTGGGCCTCTAAATGTATATTGACCCAGAGGAATGAGAGGCAGGGCCCAGCTCTAAAGTATCAATCAAAGGATAGGTGGGGCATGATAGCAGCTGAGGTTACACCCAAAGAGACTTTAGAAATTCAGAACTCTGATGTCATCAACCAACAGAAAAGCAATCAGGATTACAGTTGGGAAGAATACAGGCCTTTTAAGACAACAAGACAATATCCAATGCAAACAGCTCCAATGTAATTACCAGATGATGAGGAGAAATCCCAAAAGTGGTAAATAGAAGGGAATTAGATTAACTGCTTGGGGAAGAGGATCTGCTTATATTTCCACAGATGAAGAAAGAATCAGATGGCTGACAATGAGACTGTCAAAAGGATTCTTAAAATCTTCAGAAATCATTGGGTTCCCTGAGATGAAAAATTGTTGATGAGACTTTTTGCAGTACTTCAGAGCTTACAGGAATTATTAGATTCCTGGCACATGAACTAATGGACAATGGATTCCTTATGGACTATTTCTAGGACTTATGGACATTTGTAAATTTTCAGGTCGATTTATGTTGTTACATTACTACTAGCCTGTGTTATATTACTATGTGCTTATGTATTTTAAGCAATTGCAAGAATCATTGGATTTCTTGAGATGAAAGATTGTTGATGAGACTTTTGCAGTAGTTAAATTTTCATGTTGATTCATGTTATTTGTTACATTACCACTAGCCTGTGTTATATTGCTGTGTGCTTTTGTAAATTATGTATAATGCCTCCCATATTGATGGATTTATGTATACCATGTATATCTGTTACAAAGTTCTGGCCCATATTGATGGATTTATGTGTACCCCCTCAGAAACCCCCTATGTTTTAAAACAAAAGAAAGGGGGAGATGTTGGAATCCTTACTAGAAGATGTTTTGGGCAGAACCTGAAACAAGGTACTAAGTAGAACTAAGTTCAATGAGTTCACACCTCCCTTGAAGCTCGTTGGGCCAGAGAGCACTATGGGAGAAAACCCATAGTCTGATATGTAATATTGATTATGAAGTAGAACTGAATAATAACTGATCAACAACAAAGAGCGCATACATGCAAAGAATATATGCAGTAAAGAAAAATTGATGCATATGAGGAAGGTGCTATCCTTAGCACCTATGTGTGTATTTGTGCACTTGTGTGGATATGTGTATTACATGTGTGAAAACTTCATGGAAGAAGTAACACCTGAGTTGTACTTGAAGGAAGAGAACGATTTCAACACAAAGAGAAACTAATTGTAAGTGAAGCATTTTATTATTTTAGGGATTTTAAGGAATTTTATAATTTTTGAAGCTTATAGGAGGAAATGGTCTAAAAGCCTAAAACACTAATAAAAATTAGCACTGTTATCATGACTTAAGAGTTTATCAATAGCTTTAATTATGTTAATTAATTTAAAGTTCATAGCAAGCCTGGGAGATGGATGCTATTATTATTCCTATTTTACCTATTAAAATACTGAGGCACAGAGAGAGTAATCAAGTTGCCAAAATTCTGAGTTAGTGTATGGGATATATATGCCTTAATGTTCCATATTCAGAGATTTTGAGTCCTAGTATTTAAAGTTGAAAGATAGCTGAGAGATCTAATTTCTAGAAAAGGAATGACATTTTATTTTCAGAAAAAGAATTTCCAAGCCCAGAAAAGCAGTTTGAGTACCAAGGAACCAGAATCAGGATCATACCAGCCCTGACAGCTTCTTATAAAAAACACAGATCTTTCAATATACCATTGCAAAAAAAAAAAAAATATATATATATATATATATATATTATATATATAGTACCATATTTTATGACTAAGAATAGCTTAGTTTATAGAAGTTATTTTAATTATACATAGAAAATTTTAAAAAATAAATGTTTAACATAATTTAGGGTTTTAAGAATGTATGTTGAAATGACCAGGGTTGAAGAAAAAATATAAACACAAAAGCCCATAAAATCTTTTGAGTGATTAGAAGCTGTATGATACAGAAAATGGTTTTATGTTTATTGATTTTTCTGTTTTGCTTTGCATGGAAATTATTTTTATGGAGAAAAAAGAGGCATAAACAATTTAATTTTAAGGACAGATTTGACATGGAAGTCAATTTTCCTTTTAGAAATGTTGGGTCTTTCAGATAATTATATCTAGAAATTTAAATTTAATTCTCTGGGAAGAGATTATAACACATAGTTAGCTATTCTCCTAAAAATACTACTATAAGATATGAGAGATTAATTTCTCAAGGGAAATATTGTACAGATGAGGAAACACAAAATGTTAAGGATTGAAGCACTTTAGAAATATTGAACTTTATGAAAATTTCAGCTATAATTATTGTATTTATTGTTATTGGTGTTGACAGAAATTTGGAAGATACATTTAAGATGAAAGGGAAAAAATGAGGAGCTAACAAAGTAGACAAAAAAGTTTTCAGAGATTTAGGATAAAAATAATTGGAAATATATAGTCACAGAAGCCAAAGGAGATATGGAAACCAAAAATGACAGGTCAACAGTATCATATTACATAGGGAATTCGATAAAGATAAAGAAAAAATAACATTTTTGTATTTCCTAATCAGATTTTTGTTGACCTTGGAATATTTCTATAGTGTAATTCAGGTGGAATATATATTGGGATGATTTTAGGAAGACATGTTGCCAGTGGATGATGAGGAAATGGAATTTCTGAGTATTGTTTAATGATTCTGAAAGCTTAGTAGAGAAGGATAGGCTTCTAAGATGCCATTTTCAACAAATGAAACATTTCATTTAATCTCATTTTATAGTTCTGAAAAGTGAGGTCCCAAAGACAAATAAATCTTACATCAGGACTTCTTAAAATTTTTCCACTCACAAATCCTTTTCACTCAAGAAATGTTAACGCTACTCCAAGTAAATAAAAACATAAAATAGATATATGAATCAAATATTTACAGATAATAATCATAAAGAAATTTATTTTAAAACAATTATTTGGTATACATATAATTTTGCCATTAATTAAATATGGAAGCAAATCTTCCATACTAAGAAAATGGATGTACTTGTTTATTTTTACATAAAGAATTAAATCTCAGCAGAATATTTGATATCTTTTACTATTGTTTAATTTTTCATTACTCCCACATTGTTACATGATCTTATATGTTTAAGAAGCTTTGTCTTAAATAAAAAAATATTAAATAGTAAAAATTGAATTCAATGCAATGCTACTCTTTCTGCTACACTGTGTTGGACAGATATGGTACAATATATAGAGAAAATGAAAAGAAGTGCTATTTTGTTTGCTTTGGTTTCATTTTGACTTTTATTGGAAAAGAAATAGGTAATGGAGAGAAAATGATAGGCAGGTGAATCAGAGAATATGGAGAAAATATTGAAACAAAGACATGTTATTCAATAATAATCATAACCTTTCAATAAAATAAACAATCAAGATTTTGGTCAATGTGTGTCTATGTGTACGAGAGGAAAAAAAAATAGTCAGCAAAGGGAAGGAATTAAAAATAAGTGAGTTTAGGAAAGACTTTCTATAAAAGATGAAGCTTTGATTGAGACTTTAAGGAAGCCAGTGTGTTAGTAGGGAAAGTGGAAGAAGAGGAATATGACAGCCAAAGGTAACAGTCAGAGAAAATGCCCCAATCTAGGAGATATAATATCTTGTTTGTGAATTAATTAGGAAAGCATTACAGAATTAAATATAATAGGTTGGGGAATAACATATAAGAAGTCTAGAAAAGTAGAGCAATCTAGGTTATAGTGAGCTTTGAATTGAATTGATTTGACAAACAGAACATTTTGTGTTTGATTTTGGAGGTAATAGCCTCTGAGTGCAATGGTTTTGGGATATGAGGGGAAATGACAGGATCAGATCTGCACTTTAGAATATAACTTTAATGACTGAATGGAATGTGTATTGGAGTGAGGAGAGAATTGAAGTTGATACAGCCACTCATAAACTATTGCAATAGTCCAGACAAGAAATAATGAGGAGTTGAATAAAAATCGTGCCAATAACAGAAGAGAAAAGGTTTCAATTTTGAGAAAAGTTGCAAAAGTGAAATCAACAAGCCTTGGCAATATATTGGATACGAGGGATTTGAAAGAGTCAAAAATCCAAGATGACTCTCCATTTGTTAATTTGAACAACTGGAAGGATGTTTCCGCCCTTGGTAGTGAAAGGGAAAGTTTAAAGAAAGATAATGAACTCCATTTTAGACATGTTAAGTTTAAGATATATACTGGCCATCTAGTCCAAAATGCCTGATAGGAAATTCAAGTTGCTAGATTAGAAGTTAGTAAGAGTTTGGAGGCTGAATAGATAGATTTTACAATCATCAGTATAGTGATGTTAATTAAATGTATGAAAACTGATAACATTCCCAAGTGAAGAAACAAAGATTTTATATCCATATATCATTTTAATGATATATTATGAGACATTGGGTTTGGTACTCTTTAGTTGCATATCCAAAAATATACTTAATTTAGATGCATCACAAAATGTCTTCCTGACTTTGCTTTAATCTCTAGGATACATTTCTTGAGCATTTCTAATTCAAAGCAAAGACAGTATGAGTCCTTAGGGCATTTCATTGCTGATTTTCTTTAATAACAAATCATACATAAAAGATATAAATAACACTCAAATATAAATTATCATTCCCAAATTTGTTATGAGGACACTTGAAAAGAAACATATAACCAATGCAGACAAGATAGAAGGGAAGCAATAAACTAGGGGGAAAATACACTTAAGGATTCTGATAAAGGCCATATTTCTAAAATATGTACAGAATTGACTCAGATTTAGAAAATGGACAATTTTCTGATAAAGAAATTGAAATCATTTCTACTCATATGCAAAGGTGCTCTAAATCATTATTCATCAGAGAAATGTAAATTAAGACAACTCTGAGATACCACTACATACTACTCAGATTGGATAAGATGACAGGAACATTGGAGGGGAATGTGGGAAAACTGGGATACTGATACATTGTTGGTGGAATTGTAAACTGATTCAACCATTTGAGAGACCAGTTTGCAAATAGGCTCAAAGGTCTATCAAATTGTTCATACCCTTTGATCCAGGGCTTGTTTTTACAGGGCTTGTATCCCAAAGAGATCATAAAGGAAAGAAAGGGACCCACATGTCCAAAAATGTTTGCGGCAGCCCTTTTTGTAGTGGCAAGAAGCTGGAACTGAGTAGATGCCCATCAGTTGTAGAATGGCTGAATAAGTTATGCTATATGAAAGTTATGGAATATTACTGTTCTGTAAAAAAACGATCAGCAGAATAATTTCAGAGAGGCCTGGAGAGATTTACATGAACTGATGCTAAATGAAGTGAGCAAAACCTAGAGATCATTGTACATGACAACATCAAGATTACACAATGATTAATTCTGATGGACATGGCTCTTTTCAACAATGAGATGATTCAGTCCAATTCCAATGGTCTTGTGATGAAGAGAGCCATCTGCACCCAGAGAAAGGAGTGTGAGAATTGAGGGTGGATCATATTTTGCTATTCTTTGCTTGCATTTTGTTTTCTTTTTCTTTTTTTTTCCTTTTTGATATGATTTTTCTTATGCAGCATGATAATTGTGGAAATATGTATAGAAGAACTGCACATGTTTGACATATATTGGATTATTTGCCATCTAGGGGAGGGAGTGGGAGGGAAAAATTTGTAACACAAGGTTTTGCAAGGGTGAATGTTGAGAGCTATCCATGCATATATTTTTAAAACAAAAAGGCCAAAAAGAAGAGAAGAAAAGAAACACATAATAGTGGAGAGAATTCTAGATTTGAAATTAGATCAAAAGTCAAATACCACCTCTGGCACTTAATATCTGTGTGACAATGAGTAAGTAAGTTAATCTCCATGGATTTTCTTAAGTAATTTTATTAAAGATGTGATAAGAAAGGACATTTGAAATTGGATGATGATGAGCAATTTAATTTTTTTGCTTAAAGCTTTGAATTCTAGATTCTCTCCCTTATTCTCACCCCCAACATACATTAAGAAAGTACATATGAAAATATGCAAGATATTTCCACAATAATCATGTTGTGAAAGGAAACATAAATTCCCCCTTTAAAAAACCCTCAAGAAAAAATAAAGGAGAGAGAGAGAGAGAGAGAGAGAGAGAGAGAGAGAAAGAGAGAGAGAGAGAGAGAGATGGAGATGGGGATGAAGTGGAAGGGAAGGGAGAAGAAGAGAGGAGTGGGAGGGAGAGGAAGGAGTAGGGACTATGAGAGAGGAATGGGAAGAGTATGCTTCAATAGGTATTCAGACACAAGTTTTTTTTTTTTTTTTTTTTTTTTTTTGTTTGTTTGTTTTTTTTTTTTTTTCTGGGTATGGATAGGATTTTCCATCAAGTCTTTCAGAGTAGTCATAGATCATTGTATTTCTGAAAATAGCAGTCATTCATAGCTGATCATCCCAAAATATTGCTGTTACTTTGTATATAATACATTTCACTTTGCTTAAGTTCATGGAAGAGTTTCTAGGTTTTTTGAGAACATCCTCATAAAACAATGATATTACATCATAGTCACATATCACAGCTTACTCAGCCTTTTCCCAATTGATGGGGATGCCCTCAGTTTCCAATATTTTTGCACTGAGAAAGGATGAAAGTAGTACTTATTTAATAGGATTGTTCTTAAAACTCAAATGAAATGTTACATGAAAGATGTGTCACAGACTTTAAGTTGCAATATAAATGCCTATCATTTTCATCATCATTATTTATATTATTATTGTAGTAAATAGTAATAGAATCATAATGAAGTAAAAAGTACAATATTATTATTATTTATGGAATATATGGATAATAGGGTATTTATTCCTCTTATTAATGTAATTATTATGTTATAGAATTCTACAGAATATGTTAGAGCAACAAAGTAAATAAATTGAATTTTAATACAGATTTACTACTCTTTGTGAAGTTTTACTTCTCTGGCTTCAGTTTGCTCACCTGTAAGATAATATTAGACTAGTCCAATCATATTATGTAGATATTTGATGTATGAATGTCAGGTTAAAAAGGTGAGCAAAACAGGATGTAATAGACTTGTTTCAATAAGAGATACAGTCCAGAGACTCTTAAAATTTTTCTGTTCACAATTCCCTTTTGCTTGTAAAATTTTTACAGGATCTCAAGTATATAGGTATATAAATCAGTTATACAAATCAAATATTTACTGATAAAAATCATAATTTCATGATCTCCAGATTCTAAGACTCCATATGGGGATATAACTCAAGTTTTAAAAGCTGGGATTATAGTCCACTTAAATTAAATAGAAACCCCAAACATCAACTCCATAGTCTTTTCTTTGTATAAGGAAAGAAAAAGAACTCTTCAAACAGCAAAATAGAATATCTACAAATTCTAGAAATTTTAAAATGGAGTCCAAACAGCATTTACAACAATTTAAACTTGCTCTAGGGAAATTAAACTCATTTTTAACACCAGCATGCTTTCAATGAGTCTAAGTCACAGTAAGGGTTAGAGAATAACAATCTCTTCCAAAGTAAGGCCACATTTCAAATGAGGGAAAGAGTGGTGGTAATATGTATGGTACACACACACACACACACACACACACACACACACACACAAAATAGGCTAAAATATAAAACAGAAGAGATTTAATGAAAAAAGTAATGTAACATACATTTCCAAAAAGCATAATCAAAAGAAATGAATTGCATATGTAGTAAGAAAATAGGATAAACCAAATCAAGATCAAATGATATAATGGGATCAATATAATGCCAAATGACCCAGAGGATTAAGTAGACTTAATTATTAAGTAGACTATTTATTGAAGACTTAAAAGATAATATAGGTGAGAACCTCACAGGCTTAAAAAATGTTGATGGGTTCTCATCTGGGGCATTGGAGCGGATCAAAAAATTAATGAAATCATGGAGTTACATATATATATATATATATATATATATATATATATATATATATATATATATATATATATATATATATATGGGACACATCAGGACTTTATAAATTTAAGAATTTGTAAAACCTGTGAAAATGATACTAAGACTGTGAGTGATAAAGGATTTGTCTGATGTGTCCCTCATGATAATATTCTGATTTGTATCTATTCTCACAGATGACTCAAATGACCATATACTGATTGTCAACAGCATTTGCCAGCTGATTCCTTACAGGGAATACCAATGGAAATTTATTTTCCTCCAGCATATTTAAATTTGTTCAATTGAATGAGTATTGGAAAAGGTCTACTAGGTATCTGCCAGGTACTAGATTATTTGGGTGATGCAAAAATGAAACAGTCCTTGCTTGCAAAGAAAGTATTTTATGTTGGAGATTATCATGTAAAGAAAAATATAAATATAAAATGCACATAAAACAATTTTTTAAAATGTAAGTTGTAATCATTATCAATTGGAAGGATCAGGTAAAGCTTTGCATTAGGAGTAACACCTAATCCCACGTTTGAAGGTTGTGGAGTGGAGGCTTCCAAGGTTTAAGTCAGTATGGAGAGTATTTTGGTTACAATGGCCAACATGTATAAAGATTCAGGCAGGATATAATTACAAAAATAGGGGTATCAATTAAGGCAATAAAGATAAAACATAGTGTGTATAAAAACAAAAATAAATAAATAAGTCTCTTAACAACAGATTGGAGCCAGATTCTAAAAGGTTTTAAATGACAAACAAGAGTTAATATTTTGTTTCACTATCAATAGGTAATAACAAATTTTTTTTCTTTCTTTCTTTCTTTCTTTTTTTTTTTTTTTGAACAGGAATATGATATAATCAGAACAATTAGGAGGCAACTACAATAATCAGAATGTGGATTATCTAAATAAAGAATTCACATTTTCTCATGCCACAGACACCTTTGTCAATCTGTTGAGTTCTATGACTCCTTTCTTACAATAATATTTTGGATGCATAAAATAAAATATATTTTACTACCATAATACATCATTACAGTAATGCTAAGATTTGATTTTCCCTTCCAAATTCCCTGTCCTTGCCCAAATTATTTCCACAATTCCAGATGGTGGTTACATGATTGGAGTGAATGGCATGACACAAATGATGTTATGGAAAGAAAAGTTCTAAGATATGCCAAAAAAAAAAAAAAAAAAATATGGATATTTGTGAAGAGGATGTGTAAGGACTCAGATACTGGGTGAGAAGAAGTATCTTAATAGAGAAAAAAACAAGGTTCAGTAGGAGTTACCTTGTGTTGATTAGAAGAATGGAAATATAGTACACATATATATAGGAGAGCTTAAAGGTTTGAATAATTCAATACATAGATAAACCTTCTCTTTGCCTCTGCTTTTTGTAAACATGACTCTGGAATTTGAAAGTCCCATAATTAAGTTTAACTGACCTTTTTAAAATAGCTTTATAGTTTTCAAAGAAATTTATATTGTACTTTTTTTCCAACAATATTCTTTTGAGTTAGGCCTTATTATTCTCACTTTATAGAAGAAGAAAAACCATTTAAAGAGCTTTGCTGACTTGTACATGATGATAGAAGTAGTTCCAGAAACCAAATATGAAACCAAATTTTCAATGCACATCAATTGGGCAATGGCTGATGCTCATCAATTGGGGGATGGCAGAAAATTGTTGCATGTAATTAGGATAGCATACTCTTGTGTCATAAGAAATGATGAGCAAGATGTTCTCAGAAAAACCTGGAAAGTCTCCCACAAGCTAATGCAAAGTGAAATGTACTGTGTACAAAGTAACAGAAATAATGTCACATGATTAGCTTTTAATGACATGACTATTCTAAGCAATACAATGATGCAAGACAACTCTGATGGACTTATGGTGAATAATGCTATTCATCCCCAGAGAAAGAACTGATGGAATTGGAATGAAGATTGTGGCAAGCTTTGTTTTTTACCTTATGTTTCTTGAAGTTTTGTTTTGTCTATATTTTCTTTCATAATGTGACTATTATGGAAAGGTTTCACATGTCTACACATGTGTAATCTGTATTGAATTGTTTGCATTCTCAATTGGGAGTGTAGAAGAGAAAAAAAAATCTGAGAATCAAAGTTTTAAAAATAAATAGTAAAAATTGTTTTTACATGTAACTGATTGTTAAGTACCATGTCTAAGTGAAGGGGCAGGTCAATTCTCCGAGAGCCTCCACAGCTGTGGATCATAACACTTGAAGGAGCTGCAAAGCAGCCTTTATTGACACAAGTGTTGTTTGTAGACTGGGAATGAAATAAATTGGAGGCAGAGGGAAGAGGAGAGAGTCAGGCAATGCAACTGCCTCTCAGTAGAGAGGTCAGAGAACAGCAACTGTCTCTCAGTCTCCTTGTACTATCGTCTCACATGAAGAAATCCATTCTACATGTCTGAGTTACACTTCCAGCCACCAGGTGGCTTCCGTATCACAACAATGGTGAACAATAAAATACTAAATTAAAACATAATAATAAAATCATTCAATAGAAAAAAAAAAAACTAAAATCAAGTTTTCTTGACTCTGAGTCTAGAAATCTTTCCAATTCATCATACTGTTTCAAGAATTCTTTGTCATTAGCCAGTTATTGGAGGGGAAAGTATTTTTACATCTTGCCCCTTTTAAATCTACCAATTTATTAAGCTCTATAGGATCTATATATTTTTAAAAATCATTAGTTTCCATGTTGCTTTTGCTTTTTTTTTTTTTTTTTTTTTTTTTTTTTTTGCAACTAGGTATTATTTCTCTCAAGTTGGAAATGCTGCAAATAGCTACTCATTCACTGACTCCAAAACTGATTTGTATGGAAATTTTGACCTGCTACATTTATGAGCTGGACTTCTTTATTATTTATCAGCAGTGTAATTTCCCTCACTCTTTCTAACCAGTACAGAATTAGGGAACAAACAATGCAGACTAAATAGTGATTCATTTTAGCCCAATTAAATTCAGTTATTTCTGTACTTCAGTGAGGCATAAGCCTCAATCTCCCTAGATTCCTCCCTAAGAGGGACTATAAGGAATGAACTACTATCTCTGATGTTTCTTTTTTTTTTTTCTTTTTTTTTTTTAATACTGGAGAGTGTCTACTGATAAGTACACTTATTTAGGGATTACCTAGATTTTTATTTTTAAAAGAAATGTGCTATGCAAATCTGATGTGACAGATTCTACTCAAGCCAGAAAATAATCTTTCTAGTTAATAAGAATGACTACAACAGCAAAGCTAACAAATGAAAAACTTTTCCATTAGGGTGATTAAAGACAAAAGATATTCCTTACATATTAAAATAATTTCATATATTAGATAATTTCATTTTCCAGATTTATTTTATTCATATTTCCAGATTTTATTATTAATGACCATTATTCTACTCAATAGTAAAATACAAATACTTTGCCTGAAATGATGGTAATGAAAGCAATTAAACTAATATACTTTGTCCCAAGGCTTAGAACTAACTATTCTGAGGAAATAGAGAGTAAAATCTCTCTAAATCATTGAGCCTAATGGAAAGTTTGAACTTTAAAGAATAAATTATTTTATCTAAAGATTATCTTTATATAAAAAGGTCACAGTACCCATTTTTAAAAATTTATTTTATTGTGCTATACTATCAGTTTGAGAGTTTTAAGTAAGAGACCATCTCTAAAACTGTCTACTATAAAATTAGAAGAAAGAATTGGAGAGGTTAAATAAGCTCCTGGTGATCAGACAGGTGGAAAAATTGCAAACCTAGGATTAAAACCATTGTACTTTGATTATAAATCCAGTGTTCTTTCCATAGTAATAAGTTGTCTTCCTGGATCAAAATAACAGAAATTCTTTACATTAAAATATTTAGGGTCAAGTTTCTAAGTGATAATGCCAAACCAAATTGTGAATCTATGTTTTATTTCTTTTAATATGTGAAAATGATTGTAAACAAATCCATTGTGCACTGTTCTATTTTTTTTTTAAATTATCCCTCAGAATTTAAAGCATGATAGTCCTATTGAATGAATAAAATTCGCCAGTCTTATCTAAAGAGATTGTTTCCTTGGAGGCATCTTTTTGTATTCTTACTGTTCTGTATTCTACTATTTTTCAACATTGGAACTGAAATGAATAATCCTGTATATATAAAGAATATATTTCCAGAATGTCCTATTCATTTGCATTAAGTTGAAGGAAGTATAAAATCAATATTATTTAAAAAGGGGAAAAGAAATACTTGATTCTTTTATCTTAAAACTTGGCAGTGTGAACTTAGAAACATGGGGATGAGGGGAATGTTAACATTATGGAATGAATCCAGTCTGTAGAAATTTAGAATGATTTCTGTTATCCTATTTTATCTCATTAGAGTTGAATGGAATGTGCTATATTATTATTCATGATAGTATTAATGTAGAGGAGTTATAAAGAACCTGCAACAATGAGGAAAAGAGTGCATAACATGGAGGCTCCATTTAAAGTATAGTCTTGTTTGAATTTTTCATGTCAGCATTGAAAGATAGATTACATTTTGCTATCTACATTTATTTCCAATACTGATAATCTCTTAGAACACTTACTGACATTTCCCCTTATAATATTATAACAACTCATTAAAGAATACAAAGAAATATGTGTAATAAAAGACTTTTATAATGATCAATCATTAAATGGGTTAACTTGTACAGTAAATAGATTCTATGTTAGACTTTATCCCAGGAAGCTAATTAAAGAGTACTATTACAATTTAATAAGATTAAATTAAAAGGCTTTTCATAGAATGAGAAAAATAATTTAAAATGCTTTCATGGAAAGGTCAATTGTGATTTAGCAGTAGAGAAGAATTATATTTTGTTTATAATTATATATTCAAAGGGATAATCATTTATATATGTGATTTTTATATGTTGATAGGGAGTAAAGCACCAAAAGAACAGAGAAATTTACAACTATTGAAAAAATTGAAAGAAAAGAGAAAAATAATAATATTATAAATAATTCTAATCTCGAGAATTTAAAGTGATAATTTTTAAGATGAAGGTTTTTTCTACATAAACTTCCAAGTCATTTATGAAACACATTCCCTCTGCAACTTTACCGCCAAAGATGGTTTTACAAATACTGTAGTCAAATCTTATGTGGTTTATGAATTACATAATCGACTTGACTTACAAAATATTTAGTATCAAAAAGCATAGTCCTTATTAAATTTCTTCAATGACTTTTCACTGAACTGAATGATTTCAAATCTTTCAAATTCCACTGTTTTTTTGTTGTTATTCAATCATTTCTGACTCTTTTTGACCTATTTGGCAAAGATATGGTTTGTTGTTTCCTTCTCTGATTTATTTTATAGATGAGGAAACTGAAGCAAAAAGAGTTAAATGACTTGCCCAACATCTTACAACATGTAACTAAGACTAGATTTGAACTCAGATCTTCCTGATTCTATGGCTGGCAATCTATTGACTGAGTCACTGAATTGCTTTTTATTGTTACATAGAGTATTTCTAAAATTTTAAATAAAGCAGAAAATAAAGCATAATAGCATTATACAAGGAGTCAACAAATAAGTCCTTAGTGAGTTCCCATCTCAATTTAATCACATCTCTAACACAAACTACAAGCATTTTTTTTATATATATATTTATAGAGTTGTGGGATTTTCCCAAATCCTAAAAGATTCCTTTCTTAAGATTGAATTTTTCATTTCTTTTTTTTTTTTTAGAATAGACTAATTAGAAAATGTCCTAAGGCCAGGAAATTGACTATCACTGTCTGTTTAGTTTATTGATTAATTCATCTACAATGAGAGGTAATACCATTCTTCTCGTTTTCCTCATATGTTTTCTAATTTCCAAACATTTGAATTGGATTCATTTTCAAGTGTTTTCAAGAAAAAAGGATAAATATTTGAGGACAGAAAACTAGCAGAGGCATAGTTTTCTTTAATATTTTATTTTTCCCAATTATGTGTATGTGTGGGGGATGGGGGCGGAGATTGACACTCATTTCTTAAATTGTGAGTTCTAAATTCTCTTTCTTCTTTCTTTGAGATGACAAGAATTTGATTTAGGTTATACTTGTCCATTCTTTGCAAAATAAAATAAAATAAATAAATCTATATTAGCCGTGTTGTGAAAGAAAACACAGACACCCCCATATCCAAAAACAAGCAAATATATATTTATATCTAGGATACAGACCTAGTGTTGGTATTCTTTGATCACTATATGTGTGTGTGTGTGTGTGTGTGTGTGTGTGTGTGTGTGTGTGTGTGTGTGTTAAAGGATGCTTCAATTTGTATTTAAATACCAACATTTTTTTTCTCTTGAGAGGTATAGCTCTTCAGAAGTTCTTTAAAATTGTCTTGGATTATTGGATTGCTGATACTTGCTGTCATTTATGGTTAATCATCTTACAACACTGGTATTATTGTATCCAGTGTGCTCTTGCTGTTCATTTCACTTTGCATTACTTCATATAGGTCATACTAGTTTTTTTTTTTTTTTAACATTTCACTTATAAATGATTTTTTAGAAAAGTAGTATTCCAGGGCAACTAGATGGTATAGTAGGTAAAACACCGTACTGAAGTCAGAAGGACTTGATTTCAAATTCAGTCTCAGATACAACACTTACTAGTTCTGTAATGCTGAGCAAGTTGCTAAACCTCAATTGCTTTGCCAAAAAAAAAAAAAAAAAAAAAAAGAAAAGAAAAGAAAAGAAAAAAGAAAAGTAGCATTCCATCACAACCATATATTTCAACTTGTTCAGTCATTCCCCTCTTGATGGGCATCCCCTCAATTTTTAATTCTTTGTCACTACAAAAAAAGAGCACATATCTGTGTCTTTATATATGCGTGTATGCACATAGACAATAATAGATTGTTTTCCTTCTTTAAAAATCTTTTTGGGATACAGACCTTGTAGTGGTATAGTCAGATTATAAGGAATCATAAGGTGTTAATACTTTTATAACCTTTTATAACCTATAATAACCTATTCTTTTGGGAATAGTTCTGAATTGCCCTTCAGAATGAATGAATCAGTTAATAACTTTACCAACAGTGCATTAGTGTCCTAATTTCTCTACACCCATCTCCTCATTTTCTTTTTTGTTTATATTAGTGGATGTGATGAGTATGGAGTGGTGTGTCAGTTATTTTAATTTGCATTTCTCTAATCAATAGTGATTTAGAGGGGGAATTTAATGACTACAGATAGATTTGTTTACTTCCTTTAAAAATGTATTCGCATCATTTGATCATGTTTTAATAGGGAAATGGCTCTCTTTTATTAAAAAATGTCATTCAATTCTCTATATATTTGAAAATGTAATTTTTTTCATAGTTGATTGTATGTCTCTTTATATTATTTTCCTTTCTATTTAGTCAATGTTTTGTGCACTTTCACCCTGTTCATCTTTAAATTATTTTGCTTCTTAATGTTCCCTCCTTTCTATTATAGACTCCCCCCACCTTATTTCTTATCTTTTTCTCCTTCTACTTTCCTGTAGATTTAAATAAATTACTTATACCTAATTGTGTGTGTGTGTTATCTCTTTGAGCCAACTACAATGAAAGCTAGGTTCCAGTACTCCTTTCCCTCAACTCATCCATTTCCTCCTCCACAGTAAAACCTCTTTCCCATTTTTTTAATTTGAGAAAATTCATTCTATTCTTCTTTTTTCCTTTCTCCTTTCCCCAATGCATATCTATTTCCCATCCCCTAATTTTAATTTTTAAGTATTATTCCATCATATTCAACTCACATCCCATGTCTTCTGTCTATGGGTTATCTTTACTATAATGAGAAAATTCTTAGACGATACAAGTACTGTCTTCCCATATAAGAATGTAATATAAAGTCTAATCTTATTTTATCCCTTATGATATACCTACCCTGTTTATCTTTTTGTGTTTCTTTGAATGCTGTATTTGAAAGCAAATTTTTCTATTCAGCACTTGTCTGTTCATGACACCCTTGAAAGTCTTCTCTTTTATAAATTACCCATTTTTCTCTCAAAAAAGATTAAACTCATTTTTTCTGGGTAAGTTATTCTTGGTTGTAATCCTAACTTTTTTGCCCTGTGAAATATTGAATGCCAAACCATCTGATCTTTTCATGTAAATGATGATACATGTTGTATGATCCTAATAGTGGTAACACAATTTTTTAATTTTTTTTTTCTGGTTACTTGAAATATTTTTTTCTTGGATCTGGGAGCTCTGGAATTTGACTATAATGTTCTTGAAATTTTTCTTTTTGAAATCTTTTTCAGGAGTCATCACTGATTTTTTTTTTTTAATTTCTATTTTACCTTCAAGGTTATAAAGGCAATTTTACTTGGTAATTTCTTGAAAGATGATGTCTAGATCTTTTTTTGGTGATAGCTTTCAGATAGTCCAACAATTGTTAAGCTATCTTTCCTGAATCTATTTCTCAGGTCAGTTGTTTATTCAGTGAATTATTTCACATTTTCTTTCATTTTTCTTTCATTCTTTTGATTTTTTTTTGTTTGTTTCTTGATTTTTCATTGAGTCACTAGCTTCCACTTGTGCAATTCTAATTTTAAGATATTATTTTCTTCTGTGAACTTTTTTACATCCTTTTCTATTTCTCCAATTCTACTTTTTATGGAGTTCTCTTCAGTGACTTTTTTTGCATGTCTTCTTATATTTGACCAGTTCTATATTCTAAGCAGCTTTAATCATTTAATTTTTATCCTTCTTTTATCATTTGGTCTCTTTTGAAAGGTTTTGTTTCAGAAATGTTTTTGCCTCTTTTGCCAAAATATTTATTCGTTTTTTCCATGATTTTCTAGCATTACTTTCATTTCTTTTCACATTTTTTCCATTGCCACTTCAAAAACCATGGAGATCTTTCAGTAATTCTTTTTTGGATCTGAGACCAATTCCCATTTGCTTGAGTCTTTGAATATATTTCTTTTGACTTTGTTATGTTCTGAGTTTGTATTTTGATCTTCCCTATAGCATATTTATTTTTTGGGATCATTATTTGTTTGATTTTTGTTCATTTTCCCTGCCTATTTGATGTTGATCTTCCTACTAAAGTTGGGCTCTATTTTTAGGGTATAGGGGGCACTGTCTCAAACTTCAACTACTTTGTGCTGTTCCCTGAACAGCTAATTCCATGTATTTGTATGTTTTCATTCTTCAACCCAGATTTGCATATGGGCTATGCAACAGAGTCTTGAACCCAATATCAGCAAAAAGTAACCTTTTTCTAAACAAATGCCTACAGGTTTACTGTCTGTGACTTAAGGACTCTGGAAGTTGATGCTGCAACTGTTGATCCAGTAACTCCCAAGGTCTGTTTTTTGTTTGCTGGGGGACAGCCTGCACTGGACTATATACTTCATTCTTAAATGGACCTTTCCTGATGACATTATAAGTTGTACTGAACTGAAAAAAAAAGTTTCATTTGCTTCTGTCACATCAGAATTCATTTTGAAATATTAATCAAAGTTCTTTGGAGAGGAATTTGGGAATGTTTAAGTGAGTCTCTGCCTTTTCTCCACCATCCTGGCTCTGCCCTAAAAATATTAAACAGTGCACTAATTGGCACAAGGGTATGAGGAAAGATGGCACTGACTCAGGGCATGAAGCGGTCTGTTAGTATTATGCTGCTGAGGTTGGAAATTAGCACTATGGGCAGGGCCACCCAATGAAACCTCATCACATCTGAATGACTCACAACTTGCTATATAACTATACATTCTGCCAGAAGAAGAAAATAAACTGGCCCCATAAAGCCCATATGGATTAGATGAGCAAGTACCACAATGGTGGTTACATTAAGTTTTTGCACTATATCTGTCCAGATAATACATCAGAGTACAGCAAGCAGATGTGGAGATTTAATATTGGTAAAGACTGCTCAGTGTTTAAGGACCTATTTGAGTTTTTCCAGTTATCCACCAGCAGATCAGTAGCAAGTGTGGTGAAGCTTAATAAACAGCAGATGGATATTGCTGTGAACTGGGCTGGGGGCCTACACCATGCTAAGAAGTCTGAAGCTTCTAGCTTTTGTTATGTCAACAATAGTGTGTTGACCATCCTGGAGCTGTTGAAGTATCACCAGAGGGTGCTATACATTGACATTGACATTCACCGTGGTGATGGTGGGGAAGAAGCTTTCTATACCACAGATCAGGTCATGATAGTGTCCTTTCATAAGTATGAAAAGCACTTCCTGGGAATGGGTGACGTAGGAGCCTTGGAGCTGGCAAAGGCAAATACTGTGCAGTCAATTACCTGCTTCGAGACGGGATCAATGATGAGTCTTATGAGGCAATTTCCAAACCACTTATGACCAAGGTGATGAGGCATTTCAGCACAGTCGTCTTGCAGTGTGGTTCTGATTCCCTGTCTGGAGACTGATTAGGTTATTTCAACCTTACCATTAAAGGTCGTGCCAAGTGTACAGAATTTGTCAAGGGATTCAATTTATCCATGCTGATGCTGGGAGGGGGTGAGTACAATGTAGCCAGGAGCTGGACATATGAGACACCTATGGTGCTGGATACAAAGCTCCCTAATGAACTTACCTATAATGAATACTTTGAATATTTTGGACCAAATTTCAAACTGTATATCTGCCTATCTAATATGACAAATCAGAATACAAATGAATATCTGGAGAAAATCAAACAGAAGTTGTTTGAGAATCTTTGAATATTGCCTCATGCCCTGGTGTCTATATGCAACCAATTCCTGAAGATGAGACATAGGAATTCAATGGAAATGAAAAAGAGGAAGATCCTGACAAGCGCATTTCAATATCTTCTTTAGACAAGAGAATTGCATGAGAAGAGGAGTTTTCAGACTCAAATGTGAAAGGTGAGGGTGGTTGGAAAAGAAAACCAAGAAGGTCAAAATGGAAGAGGAAAAACATTGACAGCCAGAGGAGAAAAAAGCAAAGAAAGGGGAGAATACAAAGGAAAAAAAAAAACCTGAGACCAGAGAGATGAAGGAGGAAACTAAGTCCCCTGAGCTCTCCAACTTTCCTTGAGACTTGCTATCCACACTTCCTTTCTTATCCCTACACCCTCGGAGCTTATATTTTCTGTCTCTCTTTGTGTATGTAAATATATAAAATAGAACTGTCCCCAGAACACAAGAAATAGGAATTTTGCTATTGGCTGCCCAATTCAGTGCCTTTGTTGCCTTGTACATCCCAGTCTCAGGCAAGTGAATTCCTTTCTTTTCTCCTTTGTTGTAAACACAACCCCTTGCCTGACTGTTTAGGGCCTGGGTACATTTTTTCCTGGATGAATTATTTTAAGATGGCATAGAATGAAATGCTCTGGAAAGTCTGGGTTAGGTGGCCTCCACAGTCCCCTTTTCTCCCTTCATGAGCTTTTTTTTTTCTTTATTATTTTTTTTTTCCAAATTGAATTTGAAACTCAGTGAAGTTTTTTCAAGGATGACAGATGATGTGTGTCTGTCCAGCTTCCTCTGATGGGTTCCTCTGAAGGTTTAGGTACTTAATCAACCACTACTTTTCCCTGTCCTCTAAGTTAGTAACTGCTCAAAGGTGCTATGCCTGGTTCCCACAGAGGCATGTGACAAGGATATGCCTTTTTACTGCTTTATCTAACTTGTTTGCCAGGGAGCAGTTTGTGCTCTCATATCTCAGCATACTTCTAGGCTAAGGGCTTTTGGCTGCCTTTTCATTGGTACCATTAAAAAGTCCCCTCTTCACCCTGGCCAGGGACCCACCATTGTTGACTGGGTTTGCAAAGCTCTCTAATGAACTTCCCTGTAATGAATATTTTGAATATTTTGGACCAAATTTTAAACTGTATATCTGCCCATCTAAAATGACAAATCAGAATACAAATGAGTATCTGGAGAAAATCAAATAGAGGTTGTTTGACCACTGAAAGTGGTCTGGGTTGGGATCTATGGTGTGGTTTCCATTTTGAAATTATTATTTTTTGAAAGAACCTTTGAAATAAAACTGTTACTTTTTTAAAAAGTACACTAATCTTAAAAAAAAAAAAATCTAAATTTTCTTGTTGCTGTTAAGTTATTCAGTCATTTCTGACTTTATGATTCCCATGCACCAAAACACATCAAGCCCTCCTATCATCTACTTTCTTTTGAGTCAGCTTAACTTTATTGCTTCTATGACACAATCTATCCATTTCCTCCTCTTACATCTCATCCTTTTGTCTTCAATATTTTCAAATATCATGAACTTTTCCAATAAGTCCTGTCTTCTCATTATGTGCCTAATACCTAAGAGTATTTAGGTTTCAGTTTCAGCATTTGACCTTCCAGAGAATAGCTTGGATTAATTTTTTTTGGTATTGACTTTTTTGATTTCCTTACTGTCTAAAGGATGCTCAAAAATCTTCTCCAGCATGATTATTTGAAAGCTTTAATTCTGTAGTTTTCAGCTTTCCTTATATTCCAACTCTCAAAAGCATATATTACTACTGGAAAAAAACAGTTTTAGCTATATAGACCTTTGGGAAAGGGGATGTCTCAGTTTTTTTAATGTGCAATACAGATTTTTCTATAACTTGTCTTCCAAGGAGCAATTGTCTTTCAATTTCATGGTTGCAATCACTATTTTCAGTGTTTTTTTGACTCCACAAATACAAAATATGACACTGCTTCCATTTATTTCCCTCTATTTGCTATTTTTTATGGGAATGATCATAAAGGTTTTGTAGTTGTTGTTTGGTTGCTTGCTTATTAAGCTTCAAATCCTTTTTAAAATTCTCCTCTTTCACCCTCAGCAAGAGATTTTTAGAATTTTTTTTTGCTATCTCTCATCTAAGTGGTATCATCTGCCTATCTTAGATTGTAAAAATTTCTCTTAACAACCTTAATTCTTGTTTTTGATTCATGCAAACTGTTATTTTACATGATGTACTCTGTATATAAATGATAAAAATAAGGTAACAATATAAATCCTTACCATACTTCTCCAATCTTAAAACAATCAGTAATTTCATGTTCAGTTATGACTGTTGTTTCTGGACCTGTATATCATTTCTTTAGGAAATAAGGAAAATTATCTGATATTGCCATCAAAAAATGAGGACTTGCCATATTTTGTTGTGATCCACATAATCAAAGGCTTTATTGTAGTCACTAAAGCAAAAGTAGATTTTTTTTTGTTTTGTTTTGTTTTTCTGTAACTCACACAGTTTCTGCATAATCCAGAAAATGTTGGTAATTTTGTCTTTAATTCCTGTTTCTTTGAAAACCAGTCCACTCATTGGGTAATTCTCCATTCATATATTGCCAAAATCTAATTTGCAGAATTGTTAAATATTACCTTACCTGCATCTGAAAGAAGCAGATTTGTTCACTAATTTCAACATTCCATGGCATTGCACATTTTAAGATCATGATATAAGTGGATATTTTGTAATCCAGTAATCACTGCTGAATTTTCCAAATTTTGTGGAATATTCAATGTAAAATTTTAATAGCATCATCTTAAGGATTTTTACATAGCTCAGCAGAAATTCCATATCTTCATTACTCTTGTTACTAATGCTTTGTAAGAGCCACTTGACTTCATTTTTCAGGATGCAGGGCTCTAGATCAGTAACCACAATATTGTGGTTTATCAGTAAGTTTAAGATTTTTCTTGTATAGTTTTTTTTGCTCTGCTTCCTCCCTTCTTATTTTCTTTTGCTTCTGTTAAATACTTATTTATGTTTTTTTTTTAATTATTATGTCCATTTTTGTATGAAACATTCCCTTGAGAACACTGCTTTTCTTGAAGCAATCATATATATATAGTTAATATGTTAATAATTAATATATATTAAGAATTGAAGTTTTGATTTAATGAAGAAATGAAAAAAAAATTCTTAAATGAGTAATTCAATATTTCATTGCTCATTTAAGAAAACTTTCTTCATTATCCTTTCTGCTCACTGGAATTCTGCATTTAATAGAGCATGTTATTTTTAGAATATGTGTAAGAACTCATAGATCTATTTTTGGAATGTTTAGCATCAGTGGCTGAAATATAGACTTAACTTTATTGGGAACTATGAATAATATTTTGAAATGGGTTCTTTAATTTACTCATTAGTTAGACTTATCACTGAATTCTCTCTGAAAGTTATCTCCTCTATAAAATTGAAGCATTAATAACTTCCTTATCTTCCTTACATTGATGCTCACATGAATAAAATAATATATAGCATTCACTGAAAATATACATTTGAAAATAGAAAACAAAGCAAAAATAAGTTAATGTTTCTAAAGTAACTTTTAATACTCAATTTTTTTTCTGGTTAATATATTTTACTTTTATTAAGAAGTTCATATTTAGTCTATTTTAGAAAAAGAATGGAAATACAGTGGTCATTATGAAAAAGATAGGGGAAATAACAAAGCATATTTTCTGAATCTCAAAATTTACCAGCATTGAAAAATAGAGACTTAAATATCACCACAAGTGATTCTCCCATTCTAACTTTATTTCAAAAACTAGCTAAAAGTTTAGTAGTATACTAACCATTATTCTGTGAGCATATCATAAGTTCTTTTTCCTGTGGTGCTAATAATATATTACCTCTTCTTAATTCTTATTTTTCTCTCTCCCTCCCTTTCTTTCTCCCCTTTTTTCTTCATTCCTTCCATTTTTTCCTTCTCAGCATGGACATTTATTAATATTTACTATGTTGAGAATATTGGTATTGAGTTTTATTGGTTTTCATTCTCTTATTGGTGAATGACCTAAGAGTATTTATAAGCAGCTTTTAGAGGAAAATATCTAACCTATCAACAATCATATGGGGAAATAACTCTAAATGACTAATAATTAGAAGAATACAAATGAAAGATATTCTGATGCTCCTTATCTTTGGAAATCATAAAAAGGAAAATGAGAAATATTAAAGGCAATGTGAAGAAAACAGGTATATGTGTGTGTGTATATATATATATATATATATATATATATATATATATATATATATATATATATACACACTTGGTGGAACTCAAAATTAATTCATCAATTATTAAAAGTAATTTGAAACAACTGCAAAAAAAAAAAAATTCCAAACTCTATTTATATACACTTTGACATAGAGATATCATTGCTAGGTCTATAATGAAAGGGATCAAGATGGGGGAAATATGTAAAATGATTTATAGCAGCAAATGTATAATAGCAGGGAAGTAATATTAATGATTCACCATCGTTCCAAAGGACAAAGTATCAATATTACTGTTCATTTCTTGACAGAGAGGAAATGTTCTCAGTGTCCCCCCCCCCCAAAAATGGTATGTATATATACATACACATGTATGTTATGGTTAATAATGGGATTTATTTTTGTTAACTATGAACATTTGTTATATAATAATATGTGACTATAGATCATACGGTTTCTATCACTTCATCTGAAAACTTTTCCTATCTTTTGAAATCCCATTCATTTCCATGGAGCATGTAATCTTCATAGTCTGATGTTATAATGAAATGTATCCGTGATCTAAAGATAGATAAAGCAAGAATAAATCAATAATGAGACATCATACCAAAATGTATGGGATGAAGCCAAAGCGGTAATAAGGGGAAATTTCATATCTCTAGAGGCCTATTTGTATAAAATAGAGAAAGAGAAGATCAATGAATTGGGTTTGCAACTAAAAATGCTAGAAAAGGAACAAATTAAAAACCCCCAGTCAAACACTAAACTTGAAATTCTAAAAATAAAAGGAGAGATCAATAAAATTGAAAGTAAAAAAAAAAACTATTGAACTGATTAATAAAACTAAGAGTTGGTTCTATGAAAAAACCAACAAAATAGACAAACCCTTAGTAAATCTGATTAAAAAAAGGAAAGAGGAAAATCAAATTGTTAGTCTTAAAAATGAAAAGGGAGAACTCACCAGTAACGAAGAGGAAATTAGAGCAATAATTAGGAGTTACTTTGCTCAACTTTATGCCAATAAATTCGACAACTTAAATGAAATAGAAAAATACCTCCAAAAATATAGCTTGCCCAAACTAACAGAGGAAGAAGTAAATATCCTAAACAGTCCCATCTCAGAAAAAGAAATAGAACAAACTATCAAAGAATAAATCTTAGTATACATATGCCCATTTAGCCACAAAAAATAATTAAGATCTGATATGTTGAGTCTGCAGGGACTTAAGAAGTTCTTTTAATATAACCATTCATTTTATAAATGAAAAATCAGAATCAAAACTGAAATGACACTATGTAAGGTCAGATAGTCAAAAAAAAAGCATAGCTGGAATGTATACCTTTACTTCTGACTACAAATCTAGGAACCATTCTACTGGATTGTGCATTCTTTAAGTTTTACATGCATATTTTATACTTGTGCTTCCTTAATCAATATATTCTGCAATATCCTAAAATAATCTTCATTACAAAGGAAAATACAAACTACCAGAACAAAAGAAAAACAACAAACAAACAACATTTTTAAATTATACAATTATAAACATTCATTTAGTTCTTTTATATTCCAAAAGTCATTATCCAAGTTGTAAAAATCAAAAGAAAGAAAGCATTAACTATTTTTTGGTCTAGTTAAGAAAAAAAAATGAAACAAGACCAAAAGATTTTTCATTTAAGGATTTTAAAAACTATTCATCTATAGTGAAACATATGCAAAATTTTGCATTTGCATTCCTGAGTATTGGGGAAATATGTGAATTATATGTAAAACTGCAATGTAAGGGTCATTTTTGTAAGACAATGAAGGTTTGGTGACCTGCCCAGTGTTATAGAGTTAATAAGTATCAAGTGTCTGAGGCTGGATTTGAACTAAGATTTTTCTGACTTCAGGGCCAGGGTTCTTTCTATCTGTGCCACTTAACTGATCTCTTCTTTAGTTAGTTAGCTAAAATTTAAACAGAAAATAGGAAAAGGAAAAAAAAAAAACTTGCTATGTGAACAGCAGAATATAAGAAGATTCAAAATATAAAGCAATATATTTCATTTCAAAAAAGCCAATTAAACAAGTAATATATGTTGTGTTTAGACCTGCCCAATCTTCTCTTTGTTTCCTTTTCCTTTTTCTTTTTGTATTCTGTTGTGTACTTTTTACTTCCTTCTTTCCCCTTACTCCTTTCCACCCTGTCACCCAAGAAGGATACACTTAAGCAGAGCTATAACTCCCCATACAGACACTCACCCCCACACCCACACATATATACACTCACACACACATATACACACACAAACTGATTTATGCAAACATACATATACACATTCATAGATATCAATTACCATACACAAAAATATTCATATGTTTTCTAGGTATTTTCCCTTTTGTTTGTAGTCTTTTTCTCTGAAGGTGGATTGTTTTCTTTTATATGTCCAAGTTTTTCCATGTTTTTCTAAATCCACCAACTTAACATTTCTCACACCACAATAAAATTCCAATCTCATATAGTCTAATTACTTTAAATAGTCTAAAACAATATTGATTAATATGGTTGACATATAGTGTAGTTTCCCTATTTTCCAACCATTTTTATCTTTTGATTTTCGCTTTTCATTTTTACATGTTTTTTTTTTTTTTTTCCCTAATAAATTCTACTCCTGAACTTTATTTTGTTTCTATGTAACTTTTATTTCCTATATTTCCTGGTTCCTCTGCTTACTTCTACTTATAACCGTGCCCTTCTTCTTTCCCATGACCCTTTCTCCTCATCCTTTTGTTTCTAACTGAAATGAAAAATACTTTACATACATCCATACACAAATGAGTATGTATGTATATATGTATTGTTTCCTCTTTATTCCATTCTCAATTAATAGAATTACCAACTTTCCTCTCCCATCTAATTCATCTGATTCAATTCCTTCTCTTGCTCCTCATTTGTATAAGATAATTATTCTCTATATCTTTTCCTACATGGTTTTACTTTTTGGATTCACATCATACTTAGTTCTACTCCAATTTTTTTTTCAATCAACCCAATTACTAATGACAATCTTAAACACACAATTTATATTTCCATGTATAAAAAGTAAACAGTTTGTCCTTATTGATATTTTCTCATTAGTCTTTGATGCTTACCTTTCTCTTGGATGTTGTATGTCAAATTGCCTATTGTCAAGTTTTTTTGGCATTAAAATCCTGATAATCTGGTAATTCATTAAGTTTGTTTGTTTTAATTCAGAATTATAGTTACTTTGCTGGGTATGATATTTTTGGCATTAGAAGTTTTTGGTATATAGAATTCCAATATCTGAAGTCTTTGAGTGTAGCTGAAAGCTAGGTCTTGTGTGTTGGAATCCTTACTAACTGCTAACTAATTAGAGTTGATCTAATCTTACAAGAAGATGTTTTGGCCAGAACCTGAAACAAGGTACTAAGTAGAACTAATTAAGACAAGGCTTGCGTTCACACCTTTACTCATTGGAGTCCACAAGTATGCTAGCTTCACAAAGTACACTTTCTAACTTCAAGAGAGTCCACACCTCCCTTAAAGCTCATTGGGCCAGAGAGCACTATAGGAGAAAACCCATAATCCTATTCTCTCAGAAGAGGCAGATAAAAAGGCCAGCGATGAGGGATCTATGGCAGAATACATTTTTTCCTCTTGGCTGGCTGATCGCGCTGGACTCGAGAGGAACGACTCTGGTGCAGAGAACACTTTGATGGATTTCAGTGGAGCTACGCTAGAAGCCCTCTCTCCGCGACAAGTTGGTGGCTGGGCTCCCCAGAAGGAGATAAGACAGACCTTCCATCTCTGTCTCGGTTGGAGGCAGAAGAAAGCAGAGGCAGAGGCTGAAGGACAGAACCTTTGGATTTGGAGACATTCGAAGGGCTCCAATCCTCTAAACCGGCTTTGCCTTGAGGAAGAACAGGAACTCCAACATTTGAACTCATAACACTTGTGTAATTCTAATTGTGATTCTGCCATGTTTATTTTTTTTTTTTCTTCTTGGTCAGAATACTTTCTTCTTGGTCTAAGGTTTCAGAATTTGAATATGATATTCTTGTAGGTTTTTCTTATAGGTTCTATTTCAGGTGGTGATAGGTAG
This sequence comes from Antechinus flavipes, assembly GCF_016432865.1. Lineage (NCBI taxonomy): Eukaryota > Metazoa > Chordata > Mammalia > Dasyuromorphia > Dasyuridae > Antechinus > Antechinus flavipes. The sequence continues at coordinate 391,790,183 of NC_067400.1, read as the reverse complement.
AGTTCTTTTTTCCTATTTGTACTTTCTTCTTATGTTCTACCACTTTAGAACAATTTTCTTTAATTATTTCTTATATTATTATATCAAGACTTTTTATTGTAGTTTTCAAGGATTTTGATTATTTTTATGTTTTCTATTCTTGATGTGTTCTCCAGATCAGTTGTTTTTCTTATGAGTTGTTCCACATTATCTTCTATTTTTTCATTCTTTGTATTTTGTTTTATTATTTCTTGATCTCTTATAACTTCACTTATAACTTTTCTTTTGAAACTTTTCTTATAACTTCCCTTTCAAAAACTTAACTTTTCATGGAGTGTTTTTTTTTTAAGTTTTTCCTCAATCTCTCTCATTTGCTTTTAAAAGATTTTTTTGTTTTGTTTTAAGTTCTATGAATTTTGGGGGGACAAATTTTGCTTCAATAGCCTACTGCTGGGTTTTTTCTCCTTTGCCTACACTTTTTTTTTTTATTTATAACAGTTTATCATTGTAATTATCTCCACTTCTAAGGTCTAGGAGATGATGCTTCTGACCTCAGGTTCTCAGAGTTCTCCTCTGAAATTCTAACCAATAAATTTACTCTCCTATAAGGGGTTACAACCAGCATTGTGCTAGATCCACTTTTATTACACTGGTTTGGTATGTGTTAGTTCCTTTCACCCAGTCTGTGTCTTGACAACACAACTGGCCTGGCATCCTTTATCAGAAGAGTTTCCCTCAGTCTTCTGCACAGATGTCCAACTCTCCACACTGTTTATAGGGTAAATTTTTTGTGGCTAGTCCTGAGGCCACCTCCCAACCCACCTAATCCTAGTACTCACCACTTGCTGTTTCAGTGGAACTAGCCTAGAGAATTTTATATTTTTATTAGAAGATAAACCTCAGTCCTAGGATTTTTCTTTGGATCTTTTCTGATTGTTTCGGAAGAAACACTGTTTTTCTCTAACTCATTTATTTTTACTGCTCTATTTTTGCCCTGAGATGCTATTTTGTCTTATTTGGGGGGAAATCTGGAGAGTTTTGAATATCCTGACCTACTCAGCCATCTTCCCAGAATCCTCTGAGTCTTGCTTTCTTAATATACTTTCATATTCCCCAGTTGCAGACAAGTGGAATGAAGGTATATTTTAATAGAAGATATTTGATTTTATTTATAAGCTCTACTCCCTGAATGATATCTGAGACAGGTATTTGGCAGTGTTGGTTTATGGCTGGCACTCACCCAATGCTATATAAAAACTCTTTAGCTGCACATAAAATTTAATTTGTCACAATATAGTAAGAGTCACCCAAAGCATTTAATCATACCTTACTGAATAAGAAATCTCCTTATTAGTAGTAAGTTCATTTCAAATCATTATAAGGACATGACTTTCCCCATATGAACCTAATTCCCATGTAAACCATGAGAACCCAATCGAGGAAGGATGTGACTCCCCCTGTGAGGACTTGACTACTCTCTCACCCCAAGAGCATATATTTTAACTCCTTCTCCTGTGAAAACCTGACCGTTCCTTGACCCATAAGAACATATATTTCAACTCTTTCCTTTTTAATTATAAGACAGGCATGTACCACTGGTGTTTTAGCTCCAATTATATGATTCCAGGAACTCGCCACTCCTTGGAACTGTTGCTGTTGATAAGGACTGGCCCCCTTATCAATGCAACATTTGATTATAACCACCTGGAGCCCTAGTTGGTGCATCCTTGTCTTAGATGAGATCTTCATTTGGCCCAAAGCCTTCTTTGTTTGGACCCCTATAAAGAGTGGGCAAAGCATTCTCCACTTTGAAGCCTCACCTATGGAGATAACAATCTGCCTAGGACTTTCCCGATGGAGACTCACAGGCTGAAATATCGGGGCCTTCCCAGCTGTCCAATTAGAGTTGAAGCTCCCTTGATCGTACTGAGTAATGTATTCTCTCTCTTTCTCTGCTATTCTAATCATAATCCTTATTATTCTTTGCCTCTTGTGTATTATTTGCTGTATGTTGTTATTGCAAGCATTCTACCCCGTGCATTGTATAATTAAATTTTACCTTTACTTTAACTGAGCCTGAGAGCGTCATTTATAAAAGCGGATTCGAACTTCTCTTAAAAATCATATAACATTAATAGAACACTTACATTACACAAATATACTGACTTCAACATTTTAAATGTGTGCACATAATAAAATCCAATTTCAATTCAACTAAGTCTTTGTGGTTTAGCCTTTCACCCCTTACACGAAAGTTTTGACTCAATGGATTGATTTCATAAAATTCTCAAGCAAATACACCCTCAATGGCATTGTAAAATCACAATGGAGTTTCTTACATTAAGAAATGAATCCTCTATCATAACATACCTCTTTGGAAAACTTTCAAAACTGGATCTGAGAAGACATAGAACTTCAGTACAATATATCTCTGAAATTATAATATTAAATTATTTTAAATTGAAAGAGAAATGATTCCTGTCTCATTTTTCTTCATTCTGAAATTGTTTTGAATACATAACAAAAATGCAAGAATTCTGACATGAAAAAGATACATATCTGCTTCTTAGGACTTTGAGGTGAACAATAATTCATTACTTTGATAAGAGACCTTTTGTCTTTACTTCCATTCCTTCCTTTTATAGTAAACTTCAGATATTATCTGGGACTATTTAAAATAGAAATATTTAAAACATTCAAAATAATACATTCACTTTCATAATTATAAGAAATATGAAATAACATAGTTGGATACAGGTATCAGATTTTCCTTATTCCTAAAAGATTTGTATTTCTTTTCAAATGAGTATAGGTTAGGATTTCAAATTGTTGATCTCATCTCCTGTCACCTTCTAAACACACTGATCTTCTTTTTATCATTAGTAGATCAAAATTTTATATATTTTATCCCATCTTTAATCTTTTTTTCTAACAATTGCTCTAATTGCTCTAACAATTATAAAAGTAAATTCCATAGAACTAAATAGTTAATAATACTTGTTTTCCATAATATTGGCAAAAGAGAAAGTAGAGTATTATTAGTCTAATTTTAGAGATGAGGATGCTGAAATTTAGAAAGGTTAAGTAACCTTTTCACAATCATGTAGCAAATGAATGGTAAATTAGGAACTTTCCTATCATTTTATTTTTTTTTTACAATCCTGCTTTGCATTTTCTATAAAATTATCCCTTCCCACTCCTAAACTTTAATTTCTCTTTTTTTTTTTACTCTTAATGTTCTCAGGCCTTTACATCTGTAAAATAATAATAATAATAATAATAATTCCTTTTATCACTACTGCCCAATCAAGTTATTACATTGGTTTCCATGTTTTCACCTGCAAGCTTTTCAATAGAATGATCTCTTTAGGTATCCTCCACTTTCTCATTTTTCAACTCTTTGCTATATCTCTAGAATCCTGTTTTTGTTCTAATTGATCAATGTAAACTGTTGTCCCAAAATTCCCAGAAGATATTTCTGATCAACAAGTGCAATGATTCACTTTTAGTTTTTGTGTTGTTGCTCAATGTGTTATTTGACAAAATTAACTAACCTCCCTGCAACAGCATCCAGTTAAGCTTTTAACTCTTGTTTGGGAAAGTTTTCAAGAAATTGAATGACTCAATAAGTCTTATTTGATGTAAGTAATTCAATTATGTGTCAGAAATCTAAACAGAATAGAAAAAATACTTCAAACCAGAGTTAATTTTAGCAGGCAACAGCACATATTTCAAAACCAAGGCCAGAGAGTGGTAATATCAGAGCAACATTTTTACAGTATGATATGAACATTATGCTCAGATGTGTGTACATTTTCCATTTCCCCCTTAAATTTTAGAAAATATCACATATGTATAAAGTTTTTTTTTTTTTTAAGTGAAGAAATGGATTTCATTTTTGGTCACAAATTATTCTTGCTTCTTAAAATTTATAAATTGAGCATCTATTCCATTATAGTCTAGATAGATAATTACATATATAAATATATATGTGTGTGTATATATACACACATATATTTGCATATAGTCATACATATATGGTCTAATAGAATGGATGCCCAATTAGATAGATAGAGAAATAGAGAGATAGATAGATAAATTTAATAGATATAGAGGTATTGATACAAAAGTTTGGAAGTCTAGTGAGTTCCCATAAAGCAAGGCCAAGGAAGGGTAGAAGTACTTTATCATAAACTGAAAACTAGAATGGACCTTGAACACGACTTGATTCAATCCGATAATTTTACAGATATGAAAAGTAGTGCTCAGAGAGTTTTATCGACTTTTCTAAGGTCACACTGATAATAAATAATAGAACTGGGGTTTGAATTTAAATTTTCTGTCTCCAAATCAAGTGTTTTTTACACTCTATGGCTTTACCACATCATCTCTTTTAGGACAGAAATAGAGACAAGAATTTATACAGTAGCTTGTCTGTACAGGTAAGCAAAGGTGCTCAGTAAAACACTTGATTCTTTATTTAGTCTTCTTTTATTATACATAATGAAGATATGCTTCCTGGTGTGTGGGCACGTTGGCAGATACAATATAAATAAATATGTATCAAATACTAAAAATAATGTGAAACCTCTCTCTATTATGATCAGATTAAGTGCAAAGTTTTGATTTATCCTTCAAGAAGCACAATTTAGGATAAAATGATTTTTACTTCCTTTATGACCTAAGACATAGTAGAAGTTCATTATAAGAAGAAACCCAGAAAACAAATACTTATCATGTTTGAGGTCATTCAAATGTACAAAGATAATAAAATTAACCACAGGAGAAGCAACTAACACAGAAAATATAAAGGCATAAATAAGCATCATTTAAGGGCTTTTTAAATATGTTTTATAAATTTATTTTATCAATTTTTTATCAATTTATTTTCCTGCTGTTTTGAATGTGATCATCTCACATAATGAAACAGTTTTAATCTCTATTTATACTCAAAATTAAGTTGTCAGTAAAGGATGAATGTTTTTCACTGCTCTGAATTACTAATTTCTAATCCCGTAGATTTAGAAATAATGATTCAAAGCCAAAAGCAGAAATCTCATACTGTTTCAGAATAGATGTTGCCTATTAAAAATATCAGCAGTAAATACTGTAATCTTAATTAATTTATATTCTATGGTTATCATTAGATAGTTTTCCATTTGTATTAATCTTAAAAAAGCTAAAATTGGAGCTATATTCCACTACTTACATATAAAAAACATGAACTTTCATCACAAAGATTCAGGTGTTCCCTCCAATTATTTAAATTGCAACCCATCCATGACTCCTCATCCTTTGTTAGTTTCCTTCATGTACTCCCTCAAGTTTCCCATATAGTACACACCTAATACACTGTAGGTTTTCTTCACTTTCTTTTGACTTCATAAAGATACTAGTAAAGGACCTTGGTCAGTAAACAAATTTTCAGTCTTGCCATACTTGTCAATTATAAATTTTATATACTTTCACAATTATACATTTATTTTCTTGTGCCTTTTATTCAATTTTATTATGTGCTGTAACTTATTCAAACTACTATTCCCCCAATCATCCTTTTGGATTAATAACTCATTCTTAATTTTTCAGAGAACTGATTCACAATTCTATCATATCCATAATGAATCTTATATAAGTCTATTTGGTCTATTCTACTTTCTTTTCCTATTTCTGTTCTCTTTCTGAACTCTGATGCTAGATTCTATGTATGGTGACACTGTCTTTGCTGGTAAAATGATTTAGAATTTTTTTCATATCTCTTTTTTTTCTCTCTGTGCTGTTCTACTTTCATTTTCTTCTGTAATTACATGATATATAATTATATCTAATTGTCTTTTTCAAATTTATATAACTTGCATTGATCTTTTATATTTATGTATTTTCTGAGCCAATACAGCTTATGATCTTTCATTATTTTTCTCTATGGTTTATATAAATGCTTTATATTCAAAACTGCTTAGTCATAAAATGTTTATATGTCTACTGATTTACATTAGATAGATTTCTATATTAAGTTATTTTTGTTACTTCTTAGCTTTCCACACCAGAGTTTTTCCCCTCAAGATTTAAAAATAACAAGTTATGATAGTCTTTTATAATTATAAAACTTATGTTTTATATATCTTTTAACTTTGTGTTGATATTAATCCTTTTCTAACAACTGTGATAGCTGATAGAGAAGATCAAAATCAAGAAGTTATATTGTAGAAGATGGAACCAAGATAACAGAACATTAAGCCAGATTTTTTCAATATTCCCTTCCAAATAAGCTAAAAATAATAGTACAAAAACAATTGTGTATTTGTGTCAAAATTAATAACAGTTGAAAATGAAATTTTTTACCCTCAATCCAAGATGACTTAGAAGGTGGGAAAGATTTTTGACGGGGGTAGGAATAGTAGTAGCATGGAACTAGATGGTGGCAAGGGAAGCATCAGCAATCAAAAGCTCTTAAGCAGGAGACAATGAAGGGAAATAGCAATTGACCAAAAAAAAAAAAAATGTATCCAGGATTCTCATCCTAGAATTGCATACTGGACCAGAAACTTTTATTAAATTTACTGCCAATATCCATTTCTGGGATATAGTTCAAAGGCATAGAGAGAGGCATATTTGCTTGAAAAAAGGGAGAGCCCTGAGGAGGAATATCACTCTTCATTGCAAGGTTTAAGGGACTCTGAAAAACTATATCACTTATAGTCTCAAGTAGGAGCCCTTTCTGGCTTTCTGGGTAGGAACAGAGTATGGACAAAGAGGTGACCACAAATCTTCAAAGATCAAACCAACTTGGAACTATCATCAACCAGAAGTGTATAAAAGTCTGAAGCTTGAGAAAGTGCTCTTCCAAATGATATTAATGTATACACCACCAATGAAGAAAAAGTTAAAGCAAAAATTAGGAATTATTTTACCCAATTATATGCCAGGAAAACTGGCAATCTAAGTAAAATAGATAAATGTTTTCTATAATACAAAGAATCTACATTAACAGGAGGAAATCATGAATAACCGCAATTTAGGAAAAACTGAATTGAATAAGCCATCAATGAAATCTCTAAGAAAAAATTCACCAGTACCAGACGGATTTGTAAGTGAATTCTACCAAACATTTAAGGAACATTTAAAAAAAAATCTCAATACTATATAAACTATTTGAAAAAAGAGGGAAATAAAGAATTCTGTCCATTTTTAATAATGCAAATTTGATTTTAATATACAAATCACACAGAAGGGGAAAAAAGAAAACTATAGACCAATTTTCCCAATTAATAATGATGCAAAAGAAATTAAATGTTAATGTGGAGAATACAGCAATTTATTACAAAGATCATAGTTTAGGGAGGATCTATGCCAGAACTGTAGAGCTGGTTCAATATTAGGAATACTATCAGCATAATGACCAAATTAATAGCTATAATTACAAAATTCTTATGATTATTTCAATAGATGGGGGAAAAAACTTTTGACAAAAAAAGTCTGTTATATTAAAAATACCAGGAAACATATGAATCAATGGAGCATTTCTAAAAATGAAAATTAATCATTATCTAAAACTAAGAACATAGATAATCCTTGGAGATTAATTTAAAACCTCTTACTAAGTTCAGGAATAAAGCAAATATCACCACTATTATACAATATTCTATTAAAAAGCTAATTATGGCAAAAAGTCAAGGAATAAAATCAAAGAAATAAAAATAGGAAATAAGAAAATAAAATGTAACTTTTTGCAGATGGTATGTTTGAAGAATCCTAGAGAATAAACTAAAACAGTAGTTGAAATAACTAACTATAGCAAGGTTGCAAGACATAAAAATGCTACGTGAATCATTAGTTCTTTTATATATTCCCAATAAAACTCACAAAGAACAGATGTAAAAAGATATGCCTTTTAGAATAATAATAAAGAATACAAAATACTTTGAGTCTATCTGCCAAGACAAACCCAGGGGTTATATGAACACAATCACAAAACACTTCCAACAAAAAATAAAATGATATGGAAAAATGTTAATTTTTCATGAATAGTCTGAGTTAATACAATAAAAAATAATCTACTAAAGTTCTTTTGCTTACTTAATGCCATATCAATCAAACTACCATAGAATTTTTTAGAAAGCTCTAAAAATAATGATGAAATTCATGTAGAAGAACAAAAAAATATAAGAATATTAGGCGAATCAAGAAAAAAAGAAGAAAAGTGGACTCACTTTCAGGTTCAGACTTAAAAAAAAGTGGATTAGGAGAATAGATTAGGTACATAGTACACAGGAGTAAATGACTGGAGTAATCTAGTTTTTGATAATCAAAAATCAAAGTTTACAGCATAATTTTCCACTCAACAAATTAAACAGGAAAACTAAAAAGCATATCATATTCAAATTAGATGAGCATTAAAAAAAAATGCAGATTTATGGGTTAGTGAAAAATTTATTACAAAAAAAAAGAAAAGAAAAGAAAAGAAAGAAAGGAATTGAATGAGAAATTAAATGGAGAATTTTGATTTGATTATGTTAAATTATATTTATTTGTACAAACCAAATTATTGTTAGCCAAAGTTAGAAAGAAAATAGAAAATCAGGGAAGGAAATGTTACATCAAATTTCTCTTATAAAGATCTAATTTATCTAATATGCCAGGAACTGAGCCAAATTCATAAAAATAAGAGAGATTTCCTAGTTGACAAATGGTGAAAGGAGAAATCTGAAAATCTGAAGGAGAGATTAAAGCTGTTATATAGTCACATAAAAATGCTATATAAAAATAGGGAGTAGAGTAATGCAAATTGAAACAAATCAAAGATGCCATTTTATACTTGTAATATGGACCAACATGACAGAAAAGGAAAATGACAAATGCCAGAGAGAAAATGGAAGAAATGGCGTACTAATGAACAATGTGTGGAATTATGAACTATTCCAACAATTCTGGAGAACAGTTTGTAATTACAAACAAAGAACTATAAAATTGTGAATTTACTCTAACTTAGGAATGCCACTCCTAGGTCAGTATACCAGAGAGATCAAAGAGATGGAAAAATGTCTTATCTATACAACATATTTTATAGCAATTCTTTTCACAGTGACAAAGAATTAAAAATTCTGAGAATGGCTCAGTAAAAAGGGCTGAACAAGTTGTGATATATAATTGTTTATTATATATTAACAAATTAATGGTAGTATTGTTTCAGAAAAACCTGGAAAGCCTTATATTAATTGATGCCAAGTGAAGTGAGCAAAAGCAGTAGAACACTGTATACAGTAGCATGAATATTATAAGGATAATCACTACTTTGCTCAAAACAATGATCTAAAACAATTCCAAAAAAATTGTAAATCACCTCCAGAAAAAGAACTGATACATCTAAATGTAGATTAAAACATACTTTTATAAACTTTCTAAATATATTTTTGTTCTCTATTTATGCAACATGACTGATACAGAAATATTTTACATGATTTTAAATATATAATCAGTGTGAGATTTACTGCCTTCTAAAAGATCAGAGAGGAGGAAAGGTATAATAAAATCTGGAAGCCAAAATTTGAAAGAGAGAATTTTATTTTTATTTATTTATGAAATTTTTATTTCAAAAAGGTAAAACTACTAGATAGATGGATATAGACAGATAGATCTTGTGCAATTTTCATTTATGATTTCTTGGAATATAGCTCTGAAATAAAACAGGCTTTAAAAAGACCTCTGTATTTCAAATCCAGCTTTTTGATTATGCCTTTATATCCAAAGCATTCTGGGGAATGGCCAATATTAGCTCCTAGTCCAAGCCTAACTGGCTCATTGATTAGGTTTTGACAACTTGAAATGAGTGTAAATATCTATTGTTTTCTTTTCTAGCCAGAAACTGAGAGTATTATTCTTTTAGATTAATATTTTTTGGATGATAAAATAGATCATCTTTTGTCTCAATTCTTACCTAGCCCTCAGAATGGGCATTGCTTCGGAAAAATTAAAACCTGGGAAAGACTTTAAATTAGAAAGACCAAGATTACTCCCTGAATCCTGGACCACTGCTATTCATCTTGCCACTGGAGTTTGATTACTCTGGAGGAGAGAGTTGAATTGACTGTTTTTTGCAGCTCTAGTTTAATTGAAAACTATTCAAGCCCTAGTCATCACACTCATGATATCATTGGTTTTCTTCAAATAATAAAGAATAGATAATAGTAGCTGCAACAATACATTGGTCTTTATTTTAAAAATCCCATTAAGCTTCAAAGTGTCTCTTACTTTCCAATCAAATAGTGGGTTTTTCTTTAGTCTGGATGTTTGATGAAGACCTGATTGATGCATATATTTGGGAAAGAGAAACTTCTCCTTACCCCTCCTCCATGCCACAGTTATCTCTCCTAAGACCACTATGCTTCTCAACAATACTTCTCCTTATAGCTAGCTAACTCTTTTGGGATACAAAGTCTCTTTCAAGATTTAGTGATCCAGATAAGGGAATGTCCCAAGCTCATAGGATATGTCTTCTTTCCTGGTAAAGGGCAATTTGCTTTTCCATTATTAATTATTAAAACCCCTTTCCATACTTTCCTATTCATTTTTTTTCTGTAATCTTTTTTCCTAAATGAATCTACGTTTTGCCAAAGAGAACAGCCACTGTGAATTCTTCACATGATTAACCTGCAACTTCTGGTGCCTACCATCATCTGGCGTCTACATTTCCCACATAAATATTTGCTATTTATTTTAATGGAAAGGAGAGATATTACAAAGTTATATTTATAAAATGTTGGAAATAAGTCAAGAGATAAAGAATCTTGACAGAATGATTGAACCACTTTATTCATAATTTTTACTACTTTTAAAAATATTTTCTTATTGGAATGATCTGATTTTTTTGTTTTGGGTGGGGGTGTTAGAATTAGTATTATTCTGAATAATATCTCTTATTTTACTTTTAAATTTTATTTCAAAATAGAAATACTAACAAAAAGGAAAAAAAAACGGAAACAGAAAAGAGAAAAAAAAAAAAAAACCTTTGCATTGTGCACAGATGAGAAGATTCAAGATGAGATAATAAATTTCCATTTCAAGAAAGCCTATATAATAAATTCTAAACATTGTGTCCAAAGCTATCTATCTTTTCTTTGCTTCCTTGTAGTTTTCTTTTATTCTTTGCTGAACAATTTTTATTTTCTTTTTTCCTTCTTTTACTTCCAACAATGTTCCTAAGTAGGCTACAATCAAGTGTGGATATATTGTATATATATATATATATAATCATCCATATATATCCACATGTACAGTTGTATACATTTATATAAGACTATGAAATACTTTCTTGTCCTCTATTTCTCTGAAGGTGGATAACATCATCCTTCTTAAGTTTTAGTCTTTCATATTTTTCTAAATCTATCAATACATCATTTCCCATACCACAACAATATTCTAATCTTATATTATCTAGTTATTTTAAGTACTCTAAAGAAATTTCGTTCACATTTATTTACTAAGTGACTTTGAGGGTTCAATTAAACTTTGTTTTCCTCAGTTTCCTCAATTTTAAAATTGGAACTAACCTCCTAAGATATTTGTTTGGATCAAATGAAATAATATTTATAAAGTTAGTTGCACAGTATTTGGCAAATAGTAGGCATTTAATAAATGCTTATTTTCTATATATCTTACAAAGCAGAAGTTAACAAGATTCAAGCCTTGTTTTTGTCAATTGTAAAAGGAACAGTCTTTTGAAGAAGACCACCCATAAAGGGCAGCAGTTATGATGCAAAATCCATCTTTGCTGTGTGGAAGGTCAGAATTCCATATCACTAAAAAGGGATGACTGCAGCCACAACTCCCTTAGCAGCAGTTCAGGAAAAGTGAGTATTAAGAGATGTGGTTCAAGACTGTGTTACCAACCATCCATGAATTTATGGACTGTCAGTAAAAAATACCTAGCAAAAATTGCCTGTCAGTAAAAACCATAAAAAAATTTATAAGTCAGTAAAAATGGCAAGATATTCTCAATTTTTCCCCTTACTGTGATATCCTCTTCTCTATTTTCAGCAGTGAACTTAATAAAAACTGATATCAGAAACAAACTGTCAACTCCCATGCTAGAAAGCTTACTCACTGTGTGAAATGGAGCAGGAAAAATGTGAGAAATTGTAGATTCTGTAAATATTGACCTATGCAACTAAAAAGAAATAAGGAAAATAAATTGAAGGCTTCATTAAAATATGATACATTTAACCTGAAAGCACATGTTTTTGTTTTGTTTTTTTTTTTTGAGGAATGGAAATGGCATAAAACATAAAATAGGATTTTTTTAAAAGTTAGCTTGGATTTTCTGAATCTGTCTTGTTGCTTTTTATCATCCTGAGAAATTCATATCTCTCATAAACTTGATTATTGAAAAGTTAATCTTTGAGGCAGAAAAGCATCAGCTGTTAAAAGTAAATCTTTAAAAGGGGGCACCAAAATGAAAACAAGGAGATTAGATTTGAAATGTCTCAATTATAAAAAATAGAAGGATTTTTCTGGATATTCCTCTTGCAAAATATTGAAACTTTTTTTTTTATCGCATCCACAAAAAAGAATGATCACAATGACAGTAGTTTATTCATAACTCAAAAAGATAATGATGATGTGTATCAATGCAGATACAAGAAAACTAATCACTCTTAAATGTATTTTTCATTTTTTTAAATTGGAAACAACGTAAATTGTACATGTAGAAGTGAAGAACAAAGAAAAATAGTTAAAAATTCCAATGGCTCCTGCCTCTTAGGATTAATGCAAAAGTAGATGCCTATACTTATGAGTCATTAAGCAATCAATACTGGCTTTCCTAGCTTGTAATTCAACAGGAATAATTTAATCAATTTAAAGAAAAGATTAGTTACCTCTTTGGGTTATGGTTCATTCTCTTTATCTTACATTTAAAAGTGTTTGTTTTTGTTTTTGTTTTGTTTTTTAACTTCATAAGGTTCTAGTTTTGGAGAGAAATTTGAATTTTTTTTAAATTCAAAAGCATTTGAACAAAATGTTTATTTCTTAGTTATCATGTGTTTTTTGAACTTAACAGATATATGTATATATATACACACACATATATGTGTGTGTACTTATATAATATACACACATGTAGATGAATAGATGTCTATATACATATACATATGTATATACACCCATGTATATGTTAAAAAGAAAATATATGTTATAGAATATACATAACATAAATGCACATATTCAAGTGTAAATATATAGATATCTATATTGTGTCCATGTTGATATCTAGATATAGATATACACACATATATTTTGAAGTGAAAAAGAAAAATAAAATGCACATTTAATTTCTATGAATGTGCATAAGGTATATGTGTATCATGGTTAGAAGCCTAAGTCATATTAATCCCTTGAGTAGGAAGATATACTAGTAAATAAATTATCGTTACATTTATACCCTTATTATTACTTTCAATTCTGTTTGCATTGATATGTTTAATAGAATCATAATTTATTAAGACATATTGAGAAGGTCACAGAGTAAAGAAGTACTCAAAAGAGTTCTCCTAATATTTCCTTCTAAGCAACAATAAAATTACATCTCAATTCTAATTGCAGATAAGTTGAGCCAAGAAAAGGTCAGCATGGCATATTCATTCACTCTAAGACAATAGAGCAGGTCAGAAAGAGAGATCTGTGACTCAGGGAGGAGACTGGTTTCAAGTCTAAAACCTTGGTGGTAGAATAAGGTGGCACTGACAAAAGCAACAGTGGCTTCAAGAGCTCTCTGGTAAAAGAGAATAAGAGGATCTGGCAACTGATCAGAAAGATTACTGGGTAACCCTATACTAATACTCAACATAGGACTAGATGCTGTTTGGTAGTTTCATTGACTACACCCACTTCTGAGTCACAGTTCAAGAACAGAGAGAAGCACTTTCAGTTAAGAGGGAATGGAACTCTGAGCATCAACTATTCTGAAACTGGCCTATCTAGAACCATTTCTGGATTATAGCTGAAGGGTGAAGGAGGAATTACAGCAAAGAGGGATCAGAAACCCTGAGCAACAGTACCATTTCTCGTCTCAAGGAAGGAGAGGTGAGAGGACAATTATATATTTCAAACCCAAATAGTTCACTGACCCTTCCTAAGTAGGGACCACACTACAGACCAAGAAAGCAGTAACAACATCTTCCCATGAATCGTATCACCTTGAAAGAACTGAAAACTTCCCAACCCCACAACCAAACACTGAAAAAGCAGTATGGAGATGGAGAAAGAGCTATTCTTCCATGTCCTATTCTGGAAACAAAACACAGGATAAACTCAAATTTCCAAATCAAGAATTAGGGTGGAAAAATTAGCAAATAAATTAAAACATGACAATAAAAATCTGTTATAATGATAGAAAAGACAATAAGGTAAAAAAGAAAAAAAAAACAAGTAAAGCCTCAAAGGAAAAATTTTTAAAAAGTTTTTAAAAAGTTGTTAAGAAATAATCAAGTTAAAAATGAAAGTAAAGAAAGAAAATTATAATCAATTAGCATCTTGCTAAAAGAGGCATAAAAATATAGGGAAAAAATAACATTTTAAAAAGTAGAATTGGCCAAATAGAGGGGGAAAGACACCAGCAAACAAAAAAGAAAATAATACCTTAAAAATTATATTTGGACAAGTAGAAACCAATGATTTCATGAGATAATTTTTAAAAATTAAAATAAAGTTTAAAAAGAGTAAAAAAATAGAAGAAAATTTGAAATATCTCATTGGAAAAATAAATGATTTTAGAAATAGATCCAGGGGCAGGTAAGTGGTGCGATGGATAGAGTACAAATCCAGTACAGGAGGATCTGAGTTCAAATTTGACCTCAGACACTTAATACTTCCTATCTGTGTGACCCTGGGCAAGTCCCTTAATCTCAGTTGCCTCAGAAAAGTAAAAGAAAAAAAAAAAGAAAGAATTAGATCCAGAAGAGATAATCTAAGAATCATTTAATTACTTGAAAGCCACAATTGAAAAAAGAGCCTAGGTAGAATATATCAGAAATAAAAACAATACTTGTCCCAATATCCTCAAACAAGAAGGCAAAATAGTAATTGAAAGAATACATTAATAATAACCTGAATTGTATTTTTAAAAAGCTCACCAACAATATTATAAGCAAATTGCAAAGCTTCCACCTTAAAAATAAAATATTTCAAGCAGCAAAAACAAAACCATCCAATTGCTGTGAAACATAGTCATAATTACACAATATTTGATAGCTACCATTGTAAAAGAGTAAAAGGCTTGGAATATGATATTCTCAAGGACAAAACAACTGGGATTACAATCAAGAATAAGCTGCCCAGCAAAACTAAGTATAATCCTTCAAGGGAAAAATGAGGATTTTCAACCATTCCTAACAAGAAGACAAAACCTAAATAGAAAATTTTACATATGAATAGGAGACTCAAGAGAAGAATAAAATATAAATATGAAATAGAAATTAAAAGGGACTGAAAAAGATTAAAGTGTGTTCCTTTCTATATAAAAATTATACACATATCTTCTAAGAACATTATAATTTTTTAGGATTACAAGAAATGTAGAAATAAAGAAAGTTCAGGAATGAATCAGTTTAGATAGATGACAAAGAGGAATGCCTTTGGAAAATGAAGAAAGGGAAAGAAAGAAAAAAATTATCTCAAAAGAAAGGGGTAGGCAAAGAAAACTTTTATTTATATTTCATTCTTCTCTTGAGTCTCATTGTGAAATTTTCTAAAAGAGAAGGATAAACAGAATACAACTGGATGAAGGGAAATATATAGTTGGCAAACATAACTGTGAATGTAAATGGGAGAAATTAACTCATAAAATGAAAGCAAATAATAGAATATATTAGTAAATAAAACCCAACAATATGTTGTTTTCAAGAAACACACTTGAAACACAGAAACTTGTAAAGAGTTCCAAAACAGAGGACTATACATAATCTACTATGAGTTATCTAAAGTTACAGAGGAAGGGGTAGGTAGCAATCATCATTTCAGACAATGCATGAAGAAAAAGAACCTAAATTGAAAGAACAAACAAGAAAACTATGCCTTGCTAAATGAGCCATAAGAAAGTAATATCAATAATAAATATATGTGTACCAAATTACATACCATGCAATTAAAAAAACAAAAAAGCTAAATTAGTTATAAGATGAAATGGATAGGAGTGACCTCCACCTTTCCTTCTTAAAGCTTGATCAATCTAACAATAAATAAATAAGATGTCAAAGATATTATAAAGTCTTAATTTTTACTATGTATAGCTGAGGAAAAGATTTTCCTTTCTATTCTCATTCAGCTTTCTTCAGAGTTCTATCATATCTAAAATTTCTTAAGAATTTATTTCTAGAACTACATGTATTCAGAAGTGAATTATAACAAGTGAATCTAAAAACAAGTATTGCAAATACCACAGAAACTCTTCCAAAAAAAAAATAGGTAAAGAAAGAACCCTACCAAATTCATTTTGATATTAATATAATTTTGACACTTAATCCAGGGAGAGCAAACACAGTTAATGAAAAAGATAGACAAATATTCTTAATGGATATATTGCAAATTTTTTAAATAAAATACTAGCAATATGAATACAATAATATAACACAAAGATCATTTTTTTGACCCAATAGGATTTTTATCAAATTTGCAGGGATGGGTCAATATGAGAAAAACTACTATCATAACTGATTATATTAATACCTAAAAATAAAACAAACAAACAAACAAGACTGTATTACCAAATACAAAAGGATAGGCTTTGACAAGAAAACTATTCATTCCTATTAAAAACATTAGAAATCCTAGGAATTAATGAAAACTTTCTTTAAAAGATAAATAGTATTTATCTAAAATCAAGAGCAAACATGATCTATAATAAGGATAAACTTGAAAGCTTTTCAATAAGATTAAGAGTGAAGCAAAAATGGCCACTATCATCACTATTGTTCAGTGAAGGTGAAGGCTGTGCTCAGGCATGACTAACACTTCTAGTGTGAGGACAGCCTTTTCTTTTTTTTTTTTTTTTTAAATTTTATTTTATTTAATAATAGCTTTGTATTGACAGAATCCATGCCAGGATAATTTTTACACGACATTATCCCTTGCAATCACTTATGTTTCGTTTTTTCCCCTCCCTCCCTCCTCCCCCCCCCAGGATGGCAAGCAGTCCTAGATATGTTAAATATGTTGCAGTATATCTAGATACAATACATATTTGCAGAACCGAACAGTTCTCTTGTTGCACAGGGAGAATTGGATTCAGAAGGTAAAAATAACTCGGGAAGAAAATCAAAAATGCAAATAGTTCACATTCATTTCCCAGTATTCCTTCTTTGGGTATAGCTGTTTCTGTCCATCATTTCTCCAATGAAACTCAGTTAAGTCTCTTTGTCAGAGAAATCCACTTCCATCAGAATACATCCTCACACAATATCGTTGTCGAAGTGTATAATGATCTCCTGGTTCTGCTCATCTCACTCAGCATCAGTCCATGTAGGTCTCTCCAAGCCTCTCTGTATTCATCCTGCTGGTCATTCCTTACAGAGCAATAATATTCCATAACATTCATATACCACAATTTACCCAGCCATTCTCCAATTGATGGGCATCCATTCATTTTCCAGTTTCTAGCCACTACAAACAGGGCTGCTACAAACATTTTGGCACATACAGGTCCCCTTCCCTTTTTTAGTATCTCTTTGGGGTATAAGCCCAATAGAAACACTGCTGGATCAAAGGGTATGCACAGTTTGATAACTTTTTGGGCATAATTCCAGATCGCTCTCCAGAATGGCTGGATTCGTTCACAACTCCACCAACAATGCATCAGTGTCCCCGTTTTCCCGCATCCCCTCCAACATTCATCATTATTTTTTCCTGTCATCTTAGCCAATCTGACAGGTGTGTAGTGGTATCTCAGAGTTGTCTTAATTTGCATTTCTCTGATCAATGATGATTTGGAACACTCTTTCATGTGAGTGGTAATAGTTTCAATTTCTTCATCTGAAAATTGTCTGTTCATATCCTTTGACCATTTATCAATTGGAGAATGGCTTGATTTTTTATAAATTTGAGTCAGTTCTCTATATATTTTGGAAATGAGGCCCTTATCAGAACCTTTAATTGTAAAGATGTTTTCCCAGTTTGTTACTTCCCTACTAATCTTGTTTGCATTCGTTCTGTTTGTACAAAGGCTTTTTAATTTGATATAATCAAAATTTTCTATTTTGTGATTGGTAATGGTCTCTAGTTCATCTTTGGTCACAAATTTCTTTCTCCTCCACAAGTCTGAGAGATAAACTATCCTATGTTCCTCTAATTTATTTATAATCTCGTTCTTTATGCCTAGGTCATGGACCCATTTTGATCTTATCTTGGTATGTGGTGTTAAGTGTGGGTCCTTGCCTAATTTCTGCCATACTAATTTCCAGTTATCCCAGCAGTTTTTATCAAATAATGAAATCTTATCCCAAAATTTAGAATCTTTGGGTTTGTCAAACACTAGATTGCTATAGTTGACTATTCTGTCTTGTGAACCTAACCTTTTCCACTGATCAACTAATCTATTTCTAAGCCAATACCAGATGGTTTTGGTGACTGCTGCTTTATAATATAATTTTAGATCAGGTACAGCTAGACCACCTTCATTTGATTTTTTTTTCATTAATTCCCTTGAGATTCTCGACTTTTTATTGTTCCATATGAATTTTGTTGTTATTTTTTCTAAATCATTAAAATATTTTCTTGGAAGTCTGATTGGTATAGCACTAAATAAATAGATTAGTTTAGGGAGTATTGGAGGACAGCCTTTTCAGAGCTGCTTTCCACTTTTTGGTATTCAACCTGATTCACCTGACTGTTATCTGTGACTCCCAAGAAGCCACATGCCATGCATGCACATGACAAGTAGCATGCCAGGGGTTACACTCTGGGCAACTGTATAAGTGAAACTTTGAGAGATGTGGGACTATTGATTCAGTAATAAAGCAAATGAACTCAGTTTTAAGCTGATAGCAACAATCCAAATTGCTTTTATGATACTCTGAAGACTATATGTGGATCAAAGTCCTGTGTATCTTAACTAGGCAGTGCAGTTTAGTGATATAGACATGATCCTGGGGAGATAGACTGAGAGCTTTCATAGTGTTCTCAAAAGATTGTCATCAACTCATGCTAGAGACATTTATTGCAAAGCTCATGTTGAAATCAATCCCTCTCTAATCAAACTTTCAACTGAAGGTTTTAAATGTCATAGGTTCCTCTCTTGTGACAAAGCATCTAGTGCTTATTATGTTCCAGCTGATATTTATAATGCAAAGGGTCTAACGCCTGCACAAAAGATAAATTTTCTGGGTTATATGGAAAGATGAGATTATCCTTCAGGAGTTCAGTGACAACTTCATTGTCCATCTAGCTAAGGAAAAAGGAAATAAGTTGTCCTTTTACAATCACAGGGGACCCTCTCTCTCTGTCCCTTATTCATTACTGGCAAGACACCACTTACTACTTACCATACACTGCCTTAATACGATTATGCTTTATCTGGTAGATGATCATCTATCTGAAAGTCAATGTGGTTTTAAAAAAGGATAAGGAGCAATTTAATATGGTTTTTACTCCCTGAAGTATCCAGAGAAAATGTTAGGATCAGAATAGAGCTCTGTTCATTGGTTTACCAATGTTTTTGATACTTGCAGTCATGAGGACATACAAAAACAAACCAACAAATAAATTAAAAAAAAAAAAACTGGCAAAATTTGTTTGCTCAGGAGAGTATATCATTATTATATACCAGTTGCATGATATTATTTTTGTATGAGTTATGGATAATGGAAACCACTTTCATGCTTTCCCAGTAACCAGTGGAGTAAAGCAACAATGTGTGTTTTCAATGATTTTTTTCAGGTGCTTTCAATGAAGATGAAAATAGTATCAAGTTCAGCTACTGCACTGATACTAAATTACTTAACTTGAAAAGTCTATAAGCTTAGATAAAGATAGAGGGAGAATTGGTCCACAATTTTTTATTTCTTTATGATTGTCCACTCAATGTAATCTCTCAAGCTGGAGATGCAACAGTATAGTCTAATTTTTTTTTTTTTTTTTTTTTTTTGCCATTTATGCTCATTTTGGACTGATAATCAACACTAAGAAAATAAGTTCTTCACTAGCCAGAATCACACCATTCATATGTGGAATCATCAGTTATAGCAAATGGAGAAATTCTGGATGCTGTGTGCTAGTTTACTGACCTTAAAAGTATGCTTTCCAGGGATGTACACATAGATAAGAAAGCTGATGAATACATTGCCAAGTCTAGTATGTTTTGGGGAGGATCTGAAAGAATGTATGGAGGAGAAGAGATATTAATCTGCCTACCAAAATGAAGATCTACAGAGCTATTGCTGACCTTGTGGTTTATGCCTGTGAAACTTGGACAATATATGAGATACATTCCAGGAAACTGAATCATTGATTATTGTGTGATGTAATTAATACATTCTAAAAATAAAAGATATGCCAAAACAGCAGATACAATCAACATTGCTCCACAAGATGATATATATATATATCTCCAAAGGTCTATAAAACAATGCCTACACTTGACCCAGCAATACCATTATTGATTCAGTATTCCAAAAACATAAAAATGGAAAAAAATCATCTATTTCTATTTTTTAAAATACATAGCAACCTTTTTTTTTTTTCTTTTGGTGGTGGTGGTAGCAAATAACTGTAAATCAGGGATGACCATCAACTGGGAAACGACTGAACAAGTTGCTGTATAATTGTGATGGAATGATATAATGCTGTAAGAAAAGATGAATAGGATTGTTTTAGAGAAACCTGGGAAATCTTGTACCAAATTGAAGCAAAAAGCAGAACATTGTACACAGTTACAACAACATTGTAAGGGTCATCAGGTATGAAAAAATTAGTTTAGTTACCCTGATCAATATAATAATGAATTTTATTTGAACATGTGTCCAGCTAAAACTGTACTTTAAATACTGATGTTCTAAATTAACAAAGAAAGGCTAGGTAGCATAAACTTATTAAACAAAGAGATTTTCAAATTTAAAAGGAAACCATAGATAAGCATATACTTTAATAGATGGATCTTTTAAAATCTGTGTATAGCTGGTTTTTCTTTTAATAAATTGAATCATTGAACACCTATTAATGGAAGTCAGTATTTGAAGGAACTACCTTATGAAATCATTTTCCAAGTCAAGAATAATTTTATAAATTTGTAAGTTTCAATGTGATTATCATAGATTTTCTTGGAGTGATTCACAAATAGATTTAATGGCTTACTACAAAGATAGACTATACTCATCATATTGATGAGTACAAGGGCCAAATACAATAACCAATACAAGAACAAGAAATAGAATTGGATAATGGGGAATTGATTCAAAATGCTTACATGCAAAGACCTGGGCTTGTTTCTCCCTTTCTATATGTTCCTAACTTCATATTATCAGATCCAAAAGATTTTTGGGAGTCCAATTTCCCATTTTGATTGTCCCCAATGTTCCAGCTATCCTGAGGATTCATGCCTTTGGAAGCATAAGATCATGAATGTGATATGAATGATATCAGGGGAATATGTAGAACACATACTACTCTCCAGTATATTCTTCCCTGAAATGTATAACAAATTCGTCTCTCATCATTCCCACCTTCTTCCATCCTTCCTTATTTCTACTGTAATCTGATACTTTTAAAATTATTTACAAACTACCCTTCAGTGTAGATTGTTCTCTCTTCATATTTTTGTACTTAATAAAACTCACAATATACCTTGAAGATTGGATCATGCCTTGGAATAATTTGCAAGACTAATGATTCTTTTTCTTAACTATGCCCCTCAAACCCAATTCTCCTAAAGGGATTCCACTGCCACTGTCTTGTCCTGATTTTTGTTTTTTCACTCAGTAATCTCTAATCTTTTAAAATACACTAAATCATGTCTAGTGATGGTTATTGCTGTATTGCCCAGAGTTTGATGCCATTCTTCTTCCTCCTAAGTTCAGTATATAATATTCATTGTCTCCTCTATCCTAACTTCTTTAAAAAAATTTTGACCTTTTAACTTTCCAGCTCCTATGACAACAATTTATTGTATACTTTTACCCTACCCAGAAAACATTTCACTTTAGGAATCTTTCCAACCCTTTTTAACTCAATTTATCCTGATTTCTGGAATTCCTATTTATAGAGAATCCCATACTTCTATTGTGAATATGTAGAAAGTATGTTCTACTTTACCCCATCAATCATTTTCTTATGCAAGGTATCAATAAGAATGGCAAAAGAAGTTTTTTCTCTGTTCTTTGTGGTTCTAGAAGCTATTTCAGATTGAGTTCCAATGAAAGGTAATTTTAATTTTTTTTAATAATCTATGTATTTTTATGTATGTACTTATGTGTGCGTGTGTGTGCATATGTGTAGATGTGTCTGAGAACCAATTCTTATATGTAGAACTGGAAAAATAAAAATCATTATATATACTATATATCCTATATGGGATTTTCTATATCCTGCTGTTGCTTTTTTTTTTTTTAAATGAAATATGTGTCCCATCATCATTAATACATTTGATATTCATGATAAAATTGCTAATCTGAGTGAATTAATTTAGTATTCATGTGGGTTATACATGTGTTTTGATATTTTCCTCTGCACTTTAACACTGATTTAATGAATATTTGACTTCTAAGAATTTCTTTTCTCTTTTTACTTTATCATTTAATGGCTTGAAGAAAGAAAAACAATCTTTTTTTTTTTCTGCCCCTCATTCCACCCCCTGAAGAATAAGCATAAAATAGTCTTGACAGTTTGCTAATTTGTACTCATTTCACTGTGAGAATGTTTCATATTAATATGATGGATTTCTAAGCAGATGCTCCCCTTGAAATTATTCTAAATGTTTTGTGCAACCCTTCTGAACTCAAAATGGGAAATGTAATGTTTGTAAAGTTCTGCTCTAATACATTTTATACAAGGGTAAACTGGATATTCTTATTATCACTGTAAGCCAATTTAGCATTTTTTCACTTCCTGTGGAGTCTTCATCTAATACCAAGATCATCACTATATATTATATTCATAATAATTTCAACATATGTAATGATGTAAGATTTTCAGAGTGTTTTCCTTATAATCATTTTAAGATGAATAATGTTGACATAATGTTGACATAATTTCAGTTTCACATTTGAGGAAACTAAGTCATGTACAATAAATAACTTGTTCAGGATAATAGAAAGTTTTAGTAAGGATTTGAATTCAAAACTTTAAACTTTGAAATTGGCAAAATATTTCCCAAGAGTCAAATTTCACTATTTGTTGTTGTTGTTGTTTTTTCCTATTGTTTTACAAAGAATTTAAAAAATGTTTTAATGTGAAATAAAATTTTATTTTAAAATGTAAAAAAAAAAAAAATTAAAAACATACACACAACATGATTTGATGTTAAATCATGCAAAAATGGACAGCAAATTGAATTTGGCTTGTGAGTTGTAATTTGTCAGTCTCTGCTCTAAACTATAACTCTCATACTCTTTCAATTATAACAAGAATAATTCTCCACTGACTACAATTATGTGAATTATTTTCATTTATATATCATGCACTTTGACTACAAATTCTACAAATTTTAAAAAGAAGGAATTTACAAACATCATTACATTAGTTAACATTACTTTTCTTTGGAAAAAAATTTCTCCATGAAAATATGGATTTATAAATCCATAATCCTCTTAGAGAAAGGGGAAAAAATTCTGTGGGAATTTTGACTATTGATAAAGGAACTCTTAAATATATAAGTTGTTACATATAAAGTGGCCCAATACTTTCCCCAAGAAATGTAGAAATAAAATTTAATTAAATGACTTTTCAAATCAGTCCAAATGGTTAAACTAGTAATTACATCTAGATCAAGAGATACAATATAATACATCATGGGGGCCTAGTTTAACTCTCATGCATGGAGTTATTGAGGCCCATAAAAGTTTATCAATTTGACCAAGGTCATAATGACAGTAGAAGCCATAGGTCAAATTTAATAGCAGGTCGTATTTAAATTTCAGTGATCTTTTCACTATATTACATAAACTTTAGCAAAAAGACCTGTTATTTTTATGTTTGTTTGTTTGTTTGTTTGTTTGTTTTTTGTCAATAAATTACCTTATTGTCTTCATACTATATTTCTTCTTATTAGAAGGTGCTTTTTTTTTATTCTGTTTTTTTTTTAATTATAGCTTTTTATTTACAAGACATATACATAGGTAATTTTGCAGCATTGACTCTTGCAAAACCTTCTGTTCCAACTTTTCCCCTCCTTCCCTCCATCCCCTCCCCTAGATGGCAGATAGTCCAATGCATGTTAAATATGTTAAAGTATATGTTAAATACAATATATGTATACATCTTTATGTAGTTATCTTGCTGAACAAGAAAAATTGGATATAGAAATAAAGTAAAAATAACCTGAGAAGGAAAACAAAAATGCAAGCAAACAATAACAGAAGGAGTGTTATGCATGGTCCACACTCATTACCTATAGTTCTTTCACTGGGTATAGCTGGTTCTCTTAATTACTGAACAATTAGAACTGATTTGGTTCATCTCATTGTTGAAGAGAGCCACTACTATCAGGATTGATCATCATATAGTATTGTTGTTGAAGTATATAATGACATCCTGGTTCTGCTCATTTTACTTAGCATCAATTCTTGTAAGTCTCTTCAGGCCTCTCTGAACTCATCCTTCTGGTCATTTTTATAGAACAATAATATTCTGTAACATTCATATACCATAATTTATTCAGCCATTCTCCAACTGAAGGGCATCCATTCAATTTCCAGTTTCTAGCCACCATGAAAAGGGCTGCCACAAACATTTTTGCACATATGGGTCCCTTTCCCTAGAAGATGCTTTTGAGACAGATAACCTGTAGTCAGGAAGACTAATGCTCAAATTCAGATGCAGGAACTTATTAGCTGAGTGACTTTAGGAAAGTCACATAAAGTCTGCCTAATTCAGTCCCCTCATATATAAAAAGGGAATAATAATAGCATCTGCCTTCCAGATTTACCTTGCAGGTATGATATATTAATATTTGTAAAGTACTGGCTATTTTAAAATTTTTTTTTCAAGTTGATGTATATAATGTGGGGAAGTTTTACCTCATTTTACCCTTAGGAAATCTTTTTTGGTTAGCAATTTCATGTTTCGTGAGCATAATGAAATTAATGATACTAAATCATTAAAATATCTTGATATTAGAATTATTCAATCAACAAGTTTTTATTTAGTATTTGTTATGTTCAAGGCACTGTATTAGGCACCAAAGGCATAAAATCATTAATAAGGCATGTTTCTTTTTCTCTAGAAGATTCCAATTCAGTAGACTATCTTTGCTGTAGTTGAAAGAGTGTGAGATTTATAATCTATGACAGATTACATTTGATTGTATTGAATTGTAAATGAGATTGACAAATTACAACCAGTGGATAAAATTCAATTTGCTGTCCGTTTTTGTATGATAACATAAAGACATGTTGTGGGTTTATTTATTTATTTTACATTTTAAAATAAAATTTTATTATACATTAAAAGTGAGAGACATTTGGATACTTCTGTAATATTGTATCTTGATAAAGTATTAAAATTATAATCCTCCCTCTTAAGAATTACCTTAAAAAGTATTTTGGCAGTTCAAAAAAATCAAGATAGTTTGATTTTAAACCTCAGATATGATCATTATTACTGGAGTGACCTTGAGTGACTCATTTTACTTTTTAAAAATTTCTTTTCTCTAACAATGAAATGATTGACAGAATTTGAAAATTAGAAAACATTACAACAACCATCTAGATCATGTCATACATGAAAGTACTCTTTATAATTACATGTTTGAAATATAAACATCTGATCTCTACCTGATGTTTTCTTTAAAAAGCGGAATTTGAGGGAATCTATACAATTTTCAACAATTTTTTATGTGTTAGAATTTTTTGTTTTCTCTAACATCAAGACTATAAGTGCCACCTCTCAGAATAGCTAAAATGACAAGAAAAGATAATAAGAAATGTTGGAGGTGATGTGGGGAAACTAGGACACTAATGCATTACTGGTTGAGTTGTGAAATAATTTAACCATTATGGAGAACAATTTGGAACTGTGCCTAAAGGATTATGAAATGTGGATACCCTTTGACTCCTCAGTACCACTTACTGGGTCTGTATCCAAGGAAATGATAAAGGAGGGAAAAGGACCCACATGTGCCAAAATAGCAAAGAATTGGAAAATGAATAGAAGCCCATCAATTGGGGAATGGCTGAATAAGTTGTGGCATATGAAAGGAATGGAATATTATTATTCTATAAAAAATGATGAAGAAGATCATTTTAAAAAGGCCTGGGAAAATTTACATGAATTAATGTTGAGTGAAACAAGAAGAACCAGGAATATATTGTACACAGTAACAACAAGAATGTGTGATGATCAACTATGAAAGACTGGTTTCTTCTCTGATTCAGTGATCTAAGGCAATCCCAATAAACTTTAGAAAGAAAATGTCATCTCCATTTAGGAAAAAAACAAAACAAAATAATGGAGATTGCATGAAATTCAGCACATGCCTTGTTTTTGTTTTTTTCTGCCTTTTTTTTTTTCTTCCTTGGTTTTTCACTTTTGTTCTGATTTTTCTCTCCCAACATGATTAATGAAAAAAAATGTATTAAAAATTTTAATAAAAAGAAAAACAAATATCCAATAGTTATGTGGTAATTTAAAAACTAAAATATAACTTCTATGACTTTTTCTATATAAGGCTTATAGTAGATCTATGAGATTCAGTTATTATTATCTCTACTTTGCAGATGAAGAAAAGAGTCCAGGGAGTTTACGTGGCTTTACTTTAGTCACATGTCCAGTATTATGTATCTCATCTCATACTGACCATGTGCTAAAAATCTACTTGGTGAAGTCTGTTCAAATAGGAAAAGGACTCTACAAACAGAGAAAAGAACTCTAAGAATTGCGAGTAGCAAGCTATTGAGAGGTAAGAATTTAATACATATCTTCATAATGCCATCTCCAACTCTCTTAACACTATATCAAATTCTTAAGTGGAAGTTAAGGCATACATGGCCAATATGTTTTCATACAACTAAAAGATCTTTAAAGAATTAAGAGAGAAAATGCAAATTCTCTTAATTGTATTTACCTATTTTAAAAATCAACTAATTAATTGTCAGGGAATTACATGTTTCTGCTATCACTCATTTACTTGTCATTTGGCCCATCTTTTTTATCTAATAGCATTAACTTATGCTTTCTGTGAACCATAAACACATGCTATGGACAATCAATAAAAGCTTCAAAAAGGATGATTTCTTTGAGGTAGTTCTATGAACTATAGAGGACTGAATATCTGGATTCTAGTTTATCATAAAAAGCAATACATTGGAAAGGTTATTTTCATGCTTTCCCACAAAAATTTGATTTTCACATAAGAAATTCAATCTGTTCAAGTTTACTGTAATGCCGGAGAAACTGAGGCAGGAGAGAGATTAGAGAGTTTTAATATTTTATTAATGGGAGAGTAAGATTGACTGGACAGGACTCTCGTCTCAGATTATCCAGTCAGACAGAGATAAGTATACTGGGACCAAGGAATCCATATTGGTCCCAGGGCTGGAGGACCCAAAGAATCCAGCGTCCAGCATACAGCTGCCAGATGCCATACTCCAGCAATGAATGGAGGAACAACAACTTCTTAAATACATTTTTGGAGACAAAGAGAAAGGGAGGGAAAGTTTTTTTATCAGGGAGGGGAAGCCATAAAACCTAAAAATTCCAGAGACAAAGAAGTAAAGATATCATGGGTTGGTCTTGGAATATTCTAAAGGAATATTGTAAATCCATAAAAGAGTCAGGAGAGCTACTCTTTTATCTTGCTAATTTACAACCCGAGCGAATAATCCTTAGTTTTACTGGGTCAGAGACAGAACAGTTAAGGTAACTGAAACAGGGAAACTGAGTCAGGACAGTTAAAGAAAACTGTGGCATAACATTCCACACTCTTTCTCCTAAATATTCAAACCTTTGAATCTTAGCACCTTCCTCTAGATACCCAGGAGGTCTTTGACCCACCTTATGTAAAGCAAATGAGCCAAAAATAAAACTAGAAAAATGTAAGGACTCATATGGCAAGAGCAAGTCTCTCCCTGATAATCCCAGAGTTAACAGCTGTACAAAGGCTCCCTTGTTGCAAGCATGTCAGGTCCTTTCCAGTTCTGGAGCACCACCTCAGCCAGAGAATCCAGTTTTAGATGGACAGTTAGGTCTGTGGTCATTAGTGCACTTAACTCAGCCTCTGCTTACAAAGCAGCAGGGTCCAAGGCCCATTCAGAGAGGCAGCCCTCTCCATGGGGGAAGGATGAGGCTTGTAGTACTCCACCCGTCCCCACCCAGAGAAACAGGGCTGCTATTAGAATACAGATTTCTGAGCAGATTATGCACAGTTAGACCATCAAGGCAGGCAAACTCCAAACTTTTTAGGTGCCTCAAGCCAAACTTCAAGGTCCTTTGAAATGCTGAAATACTTAATGAACTGGGGTTACAGGACTGGAAAAACAGATCAGAGAGACTGCCAGTGTCACGACAGGTGTCTGAGTTCTAGAACTTTTCTAAAAAATAATCCCCAAAACTGAGTCTGCCAGGGCACTTTTAACAAAATAAGGGATTCTAAAACTAAAACATCCAAATTCAATCTGAACTAAGTGAGATCGGGGGTGGGGCAGAGATGCCTAAGGCAAAGTGAATAGGAAGCTAGGGGCTCCCATTCTTTCAGGTATTTTGAAAAAAATATATCAGTTTCCCCAATGTTCTATCTCTACCTCCCTTTTTTTCTCACGGAAAGGAATTATCAAATGACCATTCCCCATATAAATCCCAAGAGCAAATCAAAATCCCTATACATAACAGACTAATACAGTAGCATTTCCTAAAAAGGCCTAAAAAGCCCTCAAACATAACAGCAATAATTACAGTTTTAACAAATCCCATCCCAAGTCTTAAACACACAGTAATAGATGATCCAGGTAAGGTTTAACAGTCAGTCAACCACCCTTCCCAAAGTCCCTCATATCAGTCCAAAGTACAGTCGATGCAGAGTCAAGTCCATGGTCTCATTTTAAAACTGCTGCTTCAGGCTGTGAAATGATAGGAGGCTCTCATTCCTTGCAGAGTGGGTGTGTCATGCTGGCAATCAAAGCTGATCAAAGCTGATCCAGGTTCCAGAAGCAAGTCAATATCTGTAATTTGACCAAAATCTAGAACAAAAACACAAACCTAACACAAAGATTAGATCAGTCTCAGATAGACTCAGTTCACCAGATTGTTGCAAAATACGAGGAGGCCAAAATGGATTGGCCAGCAGTTTCCTATGTGACGAGACGAGTTTGCTTTACAGGCCAAGCAAACAGCTGCAGTCTTACAGACCCCTGTTAATTGTCCATTTATCATGTAGAAACCTTAAAGGAACCAAACACAAATATCCAGTAACAGACAGATGACCAGGCAAAATAGTTGCCCAAGCATTTAGGATACAATGATTACATATAACCAGACTGAAAATAGCAAGGCTTGACATAATTGAATTGCAGTAACAGTTCTATTGACCATTGCTCTGATCAGAGAG
Source organism: Antechinus flavipes (assembly GCF_016432865.1). Taxonomy (NCBI): domain Eukaryota; kingdom Metazoa; phylum Chordata; class Mammalia; order Dasyuromorphia; family Dasyuridae; genus Antechinus; species Antechinus flavipes. The sequence continues at coordinate 391,760,473 of NC_067400.1, read as the reverse complement.
ATCAGTTACAGAAGGAAAAATGCAAGAACATAACTATTAACATAACATAAGCAGTTTTGAGTTTTAACTAATTAACTCTAAGCCCAAAAACTCCAATAACAGATGTCATCAAATTTCGGATAAATCTTAAACAATTATTTATCATATCCTTATAAGTCATAACAGAAAGCAATTTTGTCTCAGTAAGTTCACAACTTAGAACAATGATCATATCTAGGTAGATGTTACATGAGTGAACATTATACATACAAATCAGTTTGCTTTTAAAATACCCAATACATAGAAAAATATCTCCAATTGCATATTGTCCATAACAGAAACATTTTCAAAAGGACAAAGAAAAAAAACTATTATGTTCAGAGGCCCTTTAAATAACCTCAGGATGACCCAATACAATCAATTTAAACTTATACAAAAGACCCAATTTCATAAAAGAATTCAAGGGTTTTTTTTAACATAGCAATTAAACTAGAAATACTTGGACCAAAGTATGGATCACATTTATGACCATATCTCTTAACCAAGAAAACCTTTATGAAGAAACAAATATTCAACCAATTACCTAAATGTATGTCCTTAAAAATCACAGTTTGCTGCACTGGCTGTAATCAGTTAAGAAAAGAAAACGGCAGGAACATACTCAGCAGGGTGAGGGGCGGAGAGGATTCCATATGGCCACCCTTTCCCCACTCCTGCCCCCTAGAAAAAGCTTCCCTCAGGTTCCCCACTCAATTTCCTACATGGGGATCCTTTTCCCATCAGTTTCCCAATATCAGGTTTCTTCCCAAATCCACCCATTTCCAACTTTCTCTTTCCCCCTTTTTCTCACAGGCTGCTGCAGTCAGCCAGAGACAGAGAGAGAGAGAGAAAGATTTTTCAAACTTCTTGATATTTTCTAAGCCTGCAACACAGAGGCTGAATCCTTATCTCTTACAAGCTTATTTTAACTTTTAATACAGACACACAGAAACAAACATGGAGCTCCAATTTACTATGCACAGTTGCAACGTTGTTTTCCAACCAACAACATAACAGACAAACCACACAGAACATAGAACATATATGACAGACTACACAGTTACAACATTAAGCAAACATATACCCAGAGGATACCTTCCAGCGTCCCAGAAAATACCCGTCTCAGAATTTGTAAACCCGTCGGCATTTATTCTGAGACCACAGGTTGCAACAACAGAACAGACCAGAAACAGAACCAAAACCAAATGGTACCCCAAAAGGTACCCAGACAGACTTACTCTCCCAAATGCCGAATCAAATGCCGAATCGATTTCGTTGTCCACTATAGGCCGGACTGAGGCTGAAGAACCGCTTCCTTTTCCTAGAAGTGCTGGTCTTTTCTCAAGGAACAGACCCAGGTCCTGAGCCCCCCTCAGGCCTAGGTGGAGACCGGGAGGTCTCTAATCTCTAATCCAGTTCTCAGTTTCTATTATCTCGGTGGGACCTCCAAATTGTAATGCCGGAGAAACTGAGGCAGGAGAGAGATTAGAGAGTTTTTAATATTTTATTAATGGGAGAGTAAGATTGACTGGACAGGACTCTCGTCTCAGATTATCCAGTCAGACAGAGATAAGTATACTGGGACCAAGGAATCCATATTGGTCCCAGGGCTGGAGGACCCAAAGAATCCAGCGTCCAGCATACAGCTGCCAGATGCCATACTCCAGCAATGAATGGAGGAACAACAACTTCTTAAATACATTTTTGGAGACAAAGAGAAAGGGAGGGAAAGTTTTTTTATCAGGGAGGGGAAGCCATAAAACCTAAAAATTCCAGAGACAAAGAAGTAAAGATATCATGGGTTGGTCTTGGAATATTCTAAAGGAATATTGTAAATCCATAAAAGAGTCAGGAGAGCTACTCTTTTATCTTGCTAATTTACAACCCGAGCGAATAATCCTTAGTTTTACTGGGTCAGAGACAGAACAGTTAAGGTAACTGAAACAGGGAAACTGAGTCAGGACAGTTAAAGAAAACTGTGGCATAACATTACAACTGACTATAATTTCAGTCTGCAAACAACTGACTATCCTATATTCCAATTTCAATTTGCTATTATTTATTATGATGAGTTCAATATAGCATTTGCTTGCTAATATGTATTCTTTCAATCCTTTTTTCCTTGTTTCACTTTGCTAGAAATGCTTAGGGAAGATCTCTATTAGATGTCTTTAGTTATAGCATTTAAAAAAAACAAACAACTTTTTTCCTGAGGGTATTAGGAAAAAAGGTATTAGGAAATTGTTCTGATAATGGAAATTGATTCATATTCCTATTTTAATAGGTACATTTAGAAAGTAATTAAAAACTATATACATTCATCAAAATAACAAATGATAGAACAAAGATCATCAAACTATAATTGTCCCAAAGTTTCAGAATTTTAAAACATTTGAATATATATTTTTATTGGACTGATCCCCAAGTCATTGGGTTTCATTACTTTTCTCTCCCCTGAAGCAATTTCAAACTTACTTTGAATATTTCTTCTTGTTTCCAGGCAGTCCCTTGCAAAATCTGAATTTTCTCTTTCAGTGTGGTAAAAAGCTTTTTAAAAATGAAAGGAATTTTTTTTATCTATATATCTTTATGGATCTTGATTATTGACATGACCATATATGTAAAGCTCCTTCAGATTTTTCAAATGATTATGATAAATCTTTCACACAAAATAAGCTGTATTCCTCTAAGTGTTTGTAACCACTTTAAACTGAGGGTTCTCTACATATCAAAACTTAAAATAAGGATTTGCTAAATAGGTAAGCTTCTTCTTTTTCTTTCTTTCTTTCTTTCCTTTTTTTTTTTTTTTTTTTTTTTTAATCTCTTTCCTCTCTAAAGCTTTGATTTCCTAAATGTAAAACCTACAGTTCCTGGAAGTCAGGTTATATAGCAATAAACTACACGGCTGAAAATGTTTAAAAGTTAACTCTTTTTTGATTAAATAAAAAATCCTTCCTTTGTACAATAATTTATTGAAGGCATAGATTGATATTTCCTGAATTTATGAGAGTTCTACCAGTGGGATGCATCTCAACATGAGTGACTTACACTTTCCCATAAAGGCAAATATATAGTATACTAAAAAGTAGAGTATAATAGGATATGAGACTTCACATTCTGTTGTCAGATATTCACAGTTGGTTTAAAGAAAGGCTTTGATTTCCCACTGGGAGATTGGCAAATGCAGAATAAATAGAGAGCTGAAATTCACTAGAAAATTCTCAGACAGCAATCTGTACTTCCTTTTCTGACAACAAGGTTTAGTATTCCTGAGCTTATAGATTTTCTGCAGCACTGATTTTAATATTTTATAAAGTTAATTCACCACTAAAATATCACTGCCTCTTATAAGATGTAAGAGCAGAAGAAGATAAGGGAGCCAGCTTTGCCCCAAACTAGTTATTAATTTAGACATGTTGTTCAACCCAACTGTCCAGGTTGCTGATACCACATAACTTTTTCAGTTCTGCTTACCTGGAATGTCTGTTTCTTGGGAGCTGCACAGCTCATAGGAAGGATCATTAACCTGAGAGAGCTTGAATTACTGTCCAAGCTATCTCTTGAGGCAAGCGGGGAGGAGCATTGATTGGATTAACTCTCTAAGGATTATATCTTGTCCTTATGTAGGCCTTTTGTTATCATTAAGTGGACCTTTATGACAGTAGGCCTTTGTTGAAATCCTTGTTCAATTCCAATTACTTACTTTGACAAACTTATCATAATCCTAAAGTTACTATATCCAATCAAATAGTCAAGTTATATGATTGCAGCCTCTGAGATTATTTTTTCTTTTATAAAAGAATCTACTGCTACACTAATTCCACATTTATTCTTTTTAGAACACTAACTCTTTTTAGGGTTAGCCTGCTTCAGCACAGTAGCTAACTCCTTTTAGGAGCTAGCTCATTAGGATCTTAACTCCTAACTTCTGGCATCTTTCCCCTTTGTTAATGGAGAGCTTTGCTAGGAACTTAGCCCACAACTTTTTTTTTTTTTTTTTTTTTTTTTTTTTTTGTTAATCACTAAACTCCCTTTTGGAACTTAACTTACCAGTAATCAGTCTAATAATAACATATTTACTTCTTGATTTGGAAATAGTCTAAACCTATAAATTTTTTTGAGATACCTTTTGAAACTGGCCTAAAACTCCAATGTACTTTTCTCAACATTTGGTGGCTCTTTAGAAAAAGAATCCTGAAACCCCAATATTTATTTTTAGGTTGCAGCATCCTCATACCCCATTATTTCCTATTTTTCTGTGTGATTCCCTACCTGTTTGTGAGTGCCATTGATTAATTCATTAAAACAGAAGGACATTTCATCTCCTTCACCCCTAATTAACAAAAATCCAGGAGAATTCCTCATTTGCTTTACCTCTTGCACACAGCCCACTCCTTTCAAAACTGAGATCTATCAGCCCTAACCATATTATAGAAACCCTACCACATTTTAAAGTAGCTTTCTAAAAAATTACTGAAAATCAAGTCTCCTGTGTTTTTTTTTTTTTTTTTTTTCCCAGACAGACTTGCCCCTGTCTCTTATCTTGACTTCAGGGAATCCTCAGGTAGTTCAGGATCATAACCTTCAAGCAAGAATGTGCTTATCAGTATTTAAAGATAATTGAGAACAACCAAGAAGAAGACACTTTTGAGTTTTATTCCTATAATTAACATTTTTAAAATCTGTTTCTTCAGTCTAGATAACAACAAAACAATAGTTCAAGCTGTTATTTGAGGTGTTGTACAATTTCTGAGGTATAAATGTTCACACAGAAAATCAAACTATCAGCTCTATTGAGCAGGTTAGAGCTGACTCCAAATTCACTCCTACTGAATCACAGCTAACCTGGAAAGGAGAAAAAACTTACAAACAAACAAACAAACAAAAAACAGAGTAAAACCCATCTATCCCAAAGGCTGCTCTGACCTTGATTCAGGCTGTTCTGGGCTGAAACTCCAAATCTTAAGGATACACTGTAACTTACCACTTACTCTGAACTTCCTCCACGCTGCAAAAAACTACCTGTTTTTCCCAGTCATGAAAAAAGCAAGCAGAGACAAGGAAAGATATATTAATTCCTGTCCCATCAGATTAGGTAGAACACTTAATTGCCTCTCATCCTTAACTACTCCTCCAGGAAGGCTATGCATTGTAACTTTAGTTCTAACTCAGATTATATTTTTGAAATTCCTGCCATCACCTTCAACCCAAAAAACTTTCAGCATGACATTGTTTGCATGTTGTTCTTATTGTTTTTAAGATGAATACTTTGACAAGCATTGAAAATTTTAATTAAACAAGGAGAGAGAAAATGCAAAAATGTACAGGAAAAGAAAAATCACAAAATATAAAGAATAGATGTTATCTACAAAATGTTTTGAGGCAATATGTTGATTTTTAAGTCATATAAAGATAACACTGAAAAAGAAAATTATCACGCAAATTTGTTGCAATATATAGATGCATTAATCTTAAAATTGTTGTGCCACAGTTCCCTTTTACTGTCCTGACCCAGTTTCCCTAATTGTCCTATTCAGTTACTCTGCCTCAGGTTATAACCATTCCCTCTTAATGTTAGGATAAAGTTCTTATATCTTAAGACTTTAGGCTATAATCATTCCCTCTTAATGTTTGATGGGATAAAGGTCTTTATCCATTTTAGACATCATTAGAATATCAGGAGCCTCTCCAGTACCTCCATCCATTATGTCATCCTCATCCTAGGTTCCTCCCCCCATTAGGTCATCCCCATTCAGGTATCTCCCCCATAATGTCATCATTCTTGTAATCCTATAAAAGAATCTTGTATCTGACATTCACTGATGGATTTTTGGAGATGATAATCTCATTCAGCCCTGGGACCAAACCATGGATCCATTTGGTCCCAGTAAATCTCTCCCGTTTAATAAATTATTAAATACTCTCCAATCTCTATCTTGCTCAGTGTCTCCAGCATTACAAAATATTAGCCCTAAAATTAAAAAAAAAAAATGATTATAATCATGAAGTTTTTACATTAGTAATTTATAGAAATGATTTAATCTAGGTCAATAGAATCACTATCATTATAAGCCATATAAGCCAAAGAAATAACTAAAAAATATATCAATAGATATACAAAAAGTGTGTGGTAAAAAATTTAGTCAAGATAATAATATTAAAACAAGTACAGAGGGAACATGCTGATCATTAAAAAAAAAAAAAAAATTACATCAAGACCTCACATAATATGCAATAAAGAAGGATCAGAAATATCCCTTTTAAAACAGATAAAAACCAAAGTGGCTGATTCCTATTTTACACAATATTGGAAATTCTAAAAAAATTACAATAAAATATGAAATATGATATCAATGTTATTAACATTGGGATGAATTTTTTTAAAAATCACTTTTCCAAATGATAAAATAGGATAACTAGAAAAGCCAATTAATCATTATTTTCAGAATGAAAGATTAATCTAAAATATTTTATATTTGCTATAACTAAATACAATTGAATAAAAGAATAAATATCACTTATAATAATAAAATCATCAAATATTTTGGGAGTGATTTTTATGGGAATACCTAAGTTTATAAAGAATTATGTAAATTTTAATTTTTGAAGAGAAGAGGGATTCTAAATAACTAGAAAAACAATCAGCATAATAGATACATTGGAATGATACTTTATTTATTTTAAGCAATAGCAAACAAAAAAGTAAAATAACTATATGATTTTAATAAAATTATTTGGAAAAAATAATATTAATGAATATAATTAAAATAAAATTTGTTAAGACACTCTTAAATTCCTAGTCTTTAAGAATATTACAAAGTAGTTCTAATAAAAATATCTGGAAACAGCAAATAAATATAAAGAGAAAGATTGGTGGAATAGAATGAAATACTCTCAAATGTGCAACACAATATATACAAAAGACCAATGCTTGACAAATTGTTAATTTTTTTCTTTTTAAAATTAGGAAAATGGGGAAATGATTCCTCATTCAACAAATGCTTAGAAAAATTGCATGTCAACTTTCCTAGAAAAGCTGAAACCAAAAATAAAGTAGGTGCACAAGAAATTCTCACCCTGACTTTAGAATTAGGTAATATGTATGTTTATTCAAATTTAACTTTAGTTATAAAGTGAAAATAAAGGTATTCCTTTATTTTGAAAAGAAATGGAAAGGAAAAATGAAATTCCTGGGATTGGTTTGTCTAATATTTTAATTAAGTTGATACAGATATAGACACTCAAATATGCTTTATATCCATTAATACACAAACACACACACACACACACACACACACACACACAGCACACACATATATGTGTGCAGTCAATGAATGAAACTGATGAATAAAAATTATCATTCAAAATGTGTGGTGAGCTTTTTCTTCTCAAAACGCAGCCAGGTGATAAAAGTTCAGATCTTTTATTATCCCAATATAGCCCGGTTAGCTTAGAGGCCTATCTCTCTGCTTGGTTCCAAGAGCTCTCTCCAAATGTCTTTAAATCCAAAGGTCTGGTCCTTCAGCCTCTGCCTCTGCTTTCTTCAGCCTCCAGCCAGCTCCAGTCTTCATATCATTCCGGTGAAATCTCGACTTGTAGCGTCTTCCTCTCAAGAACTCTCCGACTGGCCCATTGGCCTATTTATGCTCCTTCCAGAGAGGGATTATGGGTATCCTCTTCCCCAAGCAGTTAATCTAATTCCCTTCTATTTACCAAATTTGGGATTTCTCCTCATCATCTGGTAATTACATTGGAGCTGTTTGCATTGGATATTGTCTTGTTGTCTTAAAAGGCCTGTATTCTTCCCAGTATTCCTGATTTGCTGATTGTATTTCCTGATTGCTTTTCTGTTGGTTGATGACATCAGAGTTCTGAATTTCTAAAGTCTCTCTGGGTGTAACTTCAGCTGCTATCATGCCCCACCTGTCCTTTGATTGATACTTTGGAGCTGGGCCCTGCTTCTCATTCTTCTGGGTTAATATACATTTAGAAGCCCAGTGAAAGCCTTGGTTACATTTTGGACATGGGGTTTTGGATTTTCTCTCACCCTGTCTTCTCACTTTATCTCCATTTCTACATTGGGCTCTTAGATGTCCAATTTTTCCGCACTGGAAACATCGACGAGTTTCTCTATAATTCCTTTGCCAAGAAGGACCTTGTCTTTCCATGTTCATCATAGTCTGGGTATAATAAGCATTTGTGCCCACTGTGGCACAGCGTCTTATGATCTCCTCTAAAGAAGCATCTTTGTCTAGCCTCCATATAATTCTTTTGCAAACCTCATTGGCATTTTCCTTAGCCAAATGTCTAGTCATTATTTCTGTGGCAGCATTATCTCCAATGGTTCTTATTACAGCTGTTTGTAAACGTCCCACAAAATCTGCAAAAGGTTCATTGGGACCTTGCTCTATTTTTGTGAAAGCATTATTTCCATCTTTCTGTCCAGGGAGAGAATTCCAAGCTTTTATTGCAGCCTTAGAAACTTGCTCATACACTGTTATGGGATAATAAATCTGTTCTGAACTCTCTGCATACTGACCTTCTCCAGTTAGTTGGTCAAAAGCAACTTGTACAATAGCTCCTGTTTGCCTATTGCGTTGGGCTTGAATCCTACATAATTCATGAAACTCCGAAAGCCACAATAAATTTTGTCCCGGTTCAAGACATGTTTTAGCGACGGATTTCCAGTCATTCGGGATTAGGATTTCATAAGACAAATTATCCAGTAACATCTTCACATAAGATGATGTAGCCCCATAAAGAGTGCAACCCTTTTTCAAATCTTTAATTTTTCCCAAATTAAAAGGAGTGTATTTTCTCTCTTTTTGACCTGAGGAGTTGAGCTCTTCAATCACAGGATATGCATTTATAAAATCAGATATATCTTTTCCTTCATTTTTTGCTTTAATTAATGCTTTTTCTAATCTTGTCAAATTCTGCTTTACAGGAGAAGCTGACTGTGTTTCTGTCTCTCTCCCTCCCCCTTCTTCTACCCATGAAGGGTTAATTGCGGGGGGAGGGTCATGAGATGTGGAATCACCTAATTCCTCCTTCTGTGAAGTATCATACTCAGAATTGTAATTAACTCCATTCTCATCTGATTTGTCCTCCTTTTCACCTAGTAAAGTTGGCACTTCCTCCTGTACTTTCCTTTTCATCATTCTATCACTTAAATAACTTCTTATAGCCAATTGTATTACATTATATGTATTAATTATTGAGTTAGGCCCATTTTTATCATAGAATTGACAAAGATCCTCTCCAACCAATTTCCATTCATTTAGATCTAATTCCTTATCAAGAGAGAAACAAGGACATATGTCCTTTACAGTTTGTAAAAGTTCAGTGATTTGCTGTAAACTTATAATTAAACCTTGGCTTTTCATAATTTTGACAATGCTCTCTAAACATTTTCCTTGAACAGAAACAGGCTGTTTTCTAAATATCTGTCCCATCTTAGATGAAATTCTACTTTAACTCTTTTAACAAAATTTCTTTGTTGTACTCACTCTAATTTCTGGGTTGAAGAGTCTTTTCCACTGGATCAGGATCAGAGGCTTTTCCACTTGAATCAGGATCGGAGCTTTTCCACTGAAATCCACTGAGGGGTCTGTTTGTCCCACGTTTAGGGCGCCAAAATGTTGTGAGCTTTTTCTTCTCAAAAAGCAGCCAGGTGATAAAAGTTCAGATCTTTTATTATCCCAATATAGCCCGGTTAGCTTAGAGGCCTATCTCTCTGCTTGGTTCCAAGAGCTCTCTCCAAATGTCTTTAAATCCAAAGGTCTGGTCCTTCAGCCTCTGCCTCTGCTTTCTTCAGCCTCCAGCCAGCTCCAACTCTTCATGTCATTCCGGTGAAATCTCGACTTGTAGCGTCTTCCTCTCTCTCTGAAGAACTCTCCGACTGGCCCATTGGCCTATTTATGCTCCTTCCAGAGAGAGGGATTATGGGTAGTTCTACTTAGTACCTTGTTTCAGGTTCTGCCCAAAACATCTTCTTGTAAGATTAGATCAACTCTAATTAGTTAGCAGTTAGTAAGGATTCCAACAAAAATGTTTAAAGGGCTGAGGCTTGAGTTGATGCAATGAGGTCCCAAGCACATGAGGCTAAATAGTAATTGGACCATACTCTATTAATATATATGCTTGGAGAAAGAACGGCCCCCGCCCAATCTTTGTGCAAGTCCTGATGTGTTGTATAGGAAATGACGTTTTTGGTGAGTGGAGGCAAGGGATGTGGAAAGGGAAGCGGAAGGAGAGACTGCTGGCTGGTGTCTTGACACAGCTGCTGGCATTGCTATCGTGATGGCCCTTCATCTCCAATCCCCCTCTGCTAGCTGGCTTCCTGTCACAGCTGCCCATATTGTTATCACAATCCTTTTTCACCTCTTCACTTCAATAAAGATTGAAGATTTTTCCCTTCATTCAAGGGAACTTTCATTCAAGAAACTTTCAAATGTCAGCTATGTGCCAGGCACATGTTAACTGCTACAGATACAAAAAAAAGGGGGAAATATTCTTATACGCTAGAGGTGTCACATTTTAATGGAAAGACCAAATGAACACAATTAGGTACAAAACAGATACATGAAGAATACTGACCTATGATTTTTAACATATTTCTTCATGAAGAATGAATAAAAAGGATTTATTAGGTATTTGTCATGTTCCAAGCACTGCTCTAAGTTGGTTGTTTTCTTTTGTATGTGAAGAAAACCAAAATTACTTCATTGTGTTGAGGTCAAGGTACTGAGAGAAATGGTTTTTGATTATAGATATCTTGGGTATGTTCAAAGGTCTCCGTTTCTACTAAATTTCTCTTTTTAAAAGTCAGTTTTTCAAGGAAACTTCCTGGAGTGGAGCCAAGATGGTGGAGTGAAGCCAGGAAACTACTTGAGCTCTCCCAGTTTCCTTTAATAACCACATCAAACCCAGCCTCTGAACAGAGTCTGAAAGAATGAAATCCCTCTCCAGTTCAAGATAGAATGGAAAAAAAAACTTCAAGAAAGGTCAGTCTCACTGGGGCAAAAATGGTGTTCAGTCCAGCTGAGAGTCCAGGAAAGCTAGGGAGATAATCTTAATCACAGCAGAAGTGCGACTGAAACCCTCAGTCCTCGCTCAGTACAGGAGTAGACCAGTGTAGCAACCTCCAATTTCAGCTCAGAAGGCAAATTCTTGGAAATTAGATTATTTATGGGAAAGAGTAAATAAAGCTACACCCTTAAATACAAGGGACTCCTGTGCTTAAAATCAAGCTCAGAGCATTGCAGGAATCTTGGAACAGCACGCTCTTTACCTCAGGAACAGAGCTTGACCATAAAAGTTAAAAAGAAAGAAAGAAAATGAACAAGAAAGAAAACAGAATTTTGACTACAGAAAGTTACTATGGTGACAGGAAAGAACAACACCATCTAAGACAAGGACAAAATGTCCACAGAAGAAATCTTAAAAGTGTGATATGAATTGTTCTCAAGCCCAAAGAGGCTTCTTGGAAGTGCTCATAAGTGACTTTAAAAAGCAAGTAAGAAAAATAGAAGGAAAAATTAGAAAAGAAATGAGAGATATGGAAGAGGGTCAATAGCTTGGGAAAGGAAGGCAAGAATAAAAGGGAAGTAGAAAGCTGGGAATTTTTTTTTTTTTTTTTTTTTAGTTCTGATAAAGATCTTACTTCTAAAATATATATTAGAAAATACTGTTTCAAATGTATAAGAATACAAGTCATTCCCCAATTAATAAATGGTCAAAGGAAATAAACAATTTCTAGATTATGAAATTAAAGCAATTTATAGTCACTTGAAAAAATGCTCTAAATTACTATTTATTAAAGCAATGCAAATTAAAACAACCACCTTACAGCTTTCAGATTGGCAAAGATGACAGGACAAGGTGATGATAGATTTTGGAGGGGATGTGGGAAAAGTGGGGTACTAATGAATTGTTGGTAAAGTAGTGAAATGATCCGACCATTCAAGAGAGCAATTTGGAATTATGCCCAAAGGGCTACAAAACTGTGCATACCCTTTGACCCAGACGTGCCACTAATGGATCTGTATACTAAGGAAATCAGAAAGGAAAGAAAAGGACCCACATATGCAAAAATGTTTGTACTAGCTCTTTTGGGATTAGCAAAGAATTGGAAAATGAGTAGATGCCCCTCAATTGGGGAATAGCTGAATAAGTTGTGGTATATGAAAATAATGAAATATTATTGTTCTATAAAAAAATGATGAATTAGCTGATTTTTAGAACAGCTTGGAAAGATTTACATGAATTGATATAAATTTTGAAAAAATCAGTTTTCTTGAAAAGCATTGCTGATAGTGTGAGATGATCTCACTATCCTCACACAAGCCTAAAAGAAAAGTTATCATCTAAGGTGGAGATGCACATTGTGTTCCACTAAAGCTTGGGGTGAGACAGATCTTTTTGTCCAGATAAGCCAATATTGAGAGTGGAGTATCATAGATCTATTTTCTCAACCCCATGGTGCCATGAGGATGGGTGATGGACCTCAGCTCATTATTGACAAGGGTCTATAACTGTGAGCTCTGTTGCCATTATTGTCTATGGTCTAATAGCAAAGGTCAAATAACCAGCTGTTTATAAATAACTAACAGACCTTATTAATGAAATGATTAAATTAACCAGAAACTCTGGACAACCTAATCATTACATTTTTGGCGACCAGATGAAGAGATTTTAGAGGAGAAGAAATCAGTGTGGCTTGAAAGGCTCTTTTTTTAGTGCTCAAGATAAGATTTCTTTACTTAAGACCTTTCCTGAGAAACTCTTAAGTTGAGATTTTGACTCTTTTCTATTTAAAAGTTCTGATTCTAACCTTTGATCTTCTCTGGGTAAGAGTGTGTGTGTGTGTGTGTGTGTGTGTGTGTGTGTGTGTGTGTATGTTCTAAGAGTCTAAGAGATTTTCTGAATATTTTATTCTCACTACTAAGGGGTCATCTTTTTGGCAGAGGAATGGAGACATATTACCATTTCTTGCACAGTTTTTGGAGAACCATGGTGGGGGGGTCAGGGGAGAGAGAGGCAGGGCCTAGATTGTGATGTTCTCTTCTCTAAAATATAATCATTCTCTGGGAGCAGGTTTCTTGGGGAGCTTCTGGAGATAGCCTTAGTTTCAGTTCAAGTCAATAATCATCTCAAATGCAGCCAGCTGTTAAAAGTTCAATCCTTTATTGTCTCCTTCAAAATAGCCTGGTTAGCTTTCTTTGAGGCCTCTCTCTCTCCTTGGTTCCAAAAGCTCTTGTTGCCAGTCCTTTGCCTCTTCCAGCTTCAGCCTCTCTTCTTCCGAATCCCCAGTTCCGCCCAACTGCAGTCTCTGGCTTTTCAATCTCCTCAATTGACTCCTGGCTGAGGCTCCAAGAGTTTCTTATATATGATCTCTTAAAGGTGTGAACTCAAAGGTTGACTCCTCCTCCAAGAGTGGGATTGTGGGAGCTGTGACTTGTGAATCTCCTCAACTGAACTTGTGAATCTCATACTGAATCCTGACTTGTGAATCTCGAACGCTAATGCGTGAACTCTTAAAGGTGTGAAAGATGTGAACGATTCTAAAATTAGACAACTGACTTATCACTTTGTAAGAATCCTAACACTGGATATACTATGTAATAGAGTCCTGCCTCATTTCAATTTTACTGAGTAACTAAAGTCCTTTGCTGCAGAATTAAGGATAAAGAGTCCAAGACTTCTGACATTTTTTAACAGTTCTGTTTATCAGGACTCAATATTAGAACTAAGGTCATTATAAGAGTCCACTATATGTTCTTGTCTGTTCCTGTTTTTACAGGTTTTAATTTCAACTTGAGGCTAAAACCTGCATAGGAGGAAAAGGACTCTCTTGGGCTATCTATCTATATTTTAAAAAAAAGGGTAATCATGAGTTTTGTGAGGTAATCAGGGAGAGAGTTTCCTTCAGAAAGCTTACTTGAAGTAAAAAATGCAGCTTTTACTAAGGGGCTCATGGACTGATTTTTTGGGGGCAAGCTTATCTTCCTAAATAAGGTTTAGAGTCAGCTATTTAAAGACACTTTAGAATTGTTTAAATTAAATTTAAAGAACCATCTTTTATTTCCCTGCAGGGGGCATTCTCCATATAACTGACATCAGGACAATGCATTTAAAACTGTAAAAATAAGGGTTTTTTAATCTTTTAGGAAACTTTGATCGGGGCTTTTATATCATAGCCTTAAATGCAATCTCTTCAGAATTTCAGCGATTTCTTTTAAATGTATATTAATATTAAAAAAATAATAATAATGTTGGTAAAAGATATGAGAGAAATATAGCTCTACATATCGCAAATTATTGAGTGTTAACTCTTTCCAGATTCTAAATGGTGAAGAGAAGCAAGACCAAAAAAATTGAGTAAATATGATTTTTAATTTGGAAAACTATATTAAATAATGTAAAACCTTTTGTAATCTGTTAACTGGATTTGGGTGTACCCAGGAATGTAAGCTGCTGTATGTCTCCTAAAAGTTTTTCAATCCATAAAAATATCTTAATGATTTTTTTTATAATGATCTGTCTTACAGATTTCTTCCTATATTGGGACTAGGAATAGATTGTACAAGTTTCTATTTCCTTTTGGGAGAATGAGAAATTTGAAGTTTTTTGATCTGCTAGAGAAAACCTGAATTTTGTGATACTAAGATTAAGAAAATCAGTCTCCTAGGTTGAAATTAAACTCAAGACTTGTGAAAGTAGGGTTGTTGTAAAACATATGTTTTAATAGTATATGTAGTCTGGGATATGATTGACATGTAAAGGAAAGTAGCGTAGTCTGAGTAATGGATTTGAAAGAATTAGAAAGAGAAATAATGGTTTGAGTGAAAATATGAAAGGTAGATAACAGGGCTTGGTGACAAATATGGAACATATTCTGCACAAAACAGAAAGGCAGCAGGAACCTTATGTGTTCCAAGCCCCTCCTTCACTTGTGGTGGAGTATGGGTGTGTAGAAGTGCTGAATTCCAAAATATATTGGGGGTTCAGGACTCTCCCTATACAGTTCACCAAATGTTGGGGGGTGGACTTCAACTGCAAAAATATATTGAGGTTTTGGGCAAGATGTCTGAAAAGAATTACTGGGCTTAAATTGTAATGCTGGAGAAACTGAGCAAGAGAGAGATTAGAGATCAATTTAATAATTTATTTAATGGAGAGATTTACTTGGACCAATGTATCCATGGTTTGGTCCCAAAGCTGAATGAGACTATCATCTCAAAAAATCCAGCAGTGAATGTCAGATACAAGATTCTTTTATAGGGTAACAAGAACAATGACATAATGGGGGAGGTACCTGGATGGTGATGACCTAATGCGGGGAGGCAACTAAGATGACATAATGGGAGATACTGGAGAGGCTCCTGATATTGCATAAATGCATAAAGACATTTATCCCATCAAACATTAAGAGGGAATAAGTATAGTCTAAGGTCTAAGATATAAGACCTTTATCCTATCAAAGTTTAAGAGGGAATCGTTATAACCTGAGGCAGAGCAACAAAATAAGACAATTAGGGAAACTGGATCGGGACTTTAAAAGAGAACTGTGGCACAACAAAATGATCTTTAAATCAAGGGGCAGTTATTAAGCCATTAAATAGTGTGCCAAGTTACAAATGTGAGTTAGCCATTATCAAAGAGAAAGATGCCACAACAGAAGAAAGGGGGAGGTGCTATAAGGAATGGAAAGTTCCTAATGAACTAGCTATGATAAAAAAAAAAAAAAAAAAAAAAAAAAAAAGATGCCATAAGGCAGGCAAAGCTCTAGAGAACTTGATGTCATAAGGAGACCTACCAAGAGCTGGAGTACAAATAAGTTCTTTTGTAGGAGAAAAATAACCCTGGGGTTTTCCCATCATAACTTTGCCTTCTGATTGAATACAGTAACTGTGGAGTCATGTCAATGCAAGGAATAGGACAAGGAATTCAATCACTATCTACGGAAATAAAAGTTCCCCCTTAGACACCAAAATGCGTAGTTAACAACAAAAGGTCCACTAAAGAAGATATAGAACTAGTAGTGGTATTGCTGGATCAAAGGGTATGTGCAATTCCATTGTACTTTGCTATTCCTTGCTTGCCTCAGATGGTAAAATTCAGGCCTTTTCCTGTTACTGTCCCTCCCTATGTACCGTGATACAGCCAAGGACCTGGGATCTTTTTATTGGGATCTAATCTATCCCATCTCCTGGATAATTGCTCTGGGTGTCCTTGTGACAACTTCAGATGATTTAAGCTTGTTGAGAGCATCTGAAAAAGTTTTCCTTTGTCTTAATTAAAAAGATTGAGATAGAGACTTTGTATCTTGATTTGAAAGTCTATAGACAAACTTCTAGAGGGTTAAAAGGAATCAAATTGGAGAGCACCACATGTTTCAATCCCCTGTTGTATATTTTATCACTTTAAAATCTTTGGTAGTAAATTAGTTGGAAATAATGAACCTCATAATATGAAATAGTTGGAATGAATAGACTTTATGTAAAATATAATATTAAATACTTGAAATTATAAATTGAGCTTTTGTATGATAACATTTGGAAAATAGGTCTAGGTGTAACTGAATTTATCCTGGTTTCATTTTAAGTGAAATATATTACTAATTTATTATGGTAAATTACAACCTAACTTAAAAAGATATTAGTTATTTGATATTAAGAAATTTGTCAGCTGTATGGTCCTAATATAGTTCTGTTTACTTCAGTTTATTTTATAAGGGGATAATTATAATGCTGGAGAAACTGAGCAAGACAGAGATTTGAGAACAATTGATAATTTATTAAATGGAGAGATATATTGGTACCAAATGGATCCATAGTTGGTCCCAGGGCTGATGAGACTATTGTCTCAAAGAATCCAGCCCTGAGTATTGGGATAGCAAGATTTTTATAGGATAACAAGAACAATGACATAAGGGGGGAGGTACCTGGATGGGGATAACTTAAGGGGGGGAGGCACCTAGGATGACATAATGGAGGGAGGTACTGGAGAGGTTTCTGATATTCTAATGATGTCTAAAATGGATAGACCTTTATCCTGTCAAACATTAAGAAGGAATGATTATAGCCTAAAGACATAAAACCTTTATCTCATCAAACATTAGGCAGAGGCAGAGTAATTACATAGGACAATTAGGAAAACTGAGTCAGGACATTAAAAGGGAACTGTGGTGTAACATAATAATAGAAATCACCTCAGGATCACATGATTGTAAAGTATTTGGCCCAGTGCTTGACATAGGACAAATGCTATTTTTCTGTTTACTGTTTTTATTTTCTCTTTAATTAGAAGCAATTACCTTATACTTGATAATTTTATATGGGTTTTGGATATGATAAATATATAATGCCACTATTGATGAGATGAATGACTTTCTACATAAGGTAATTTGGAAATGCTTTCAACTAAACTAACTTTGTCTAATTGCTAATGGGGTTTGTTTCAAATATTAAATATATAATATTATTCATGGTATTGTTATGTTTCTAAATTTTTACATTGTATAATTTGGTAAACAATTGGTATCAGCATTGTGGAAATATGTATAGAAGAACTTCACGTGCATAATAAATATTGAGTTACTTGCCATCTAGCTGAGGAGATTGGGAGAAAAAAATTGGAAACAAGGGTTTGCAAGTGTAAATGTTGAAAACTGTCTTTGCATATGTTTTGAAAATAAAAAGCTTTAAAAAACACAGGAAAAAATAAAGTATATTGAGCTTTTGAAAAAAACAATTGGTATCAGCTATGTTGTTCGAAAATCAATTTAGATGTTATTACATTAAGAATTAATTGCATTGTTGGAAGTGGATCCAAGATAGTGGAGTAGACATCTCTTTGTCTGAGTTCTTCCTAGCTTCCCTCAGATCAACAACTAATCAAGCATCTGAACTGGGTTTGAAGTGACAAAATATACAAATATTTGGAGTTTAACAAATTTCCAGCAGAAGATATTTTGGAAGAACGTCAGAAAAGGTCTGTTTCAATAGGGTACAGGAAAGGTAGTGCAGGCACAGTGCAGGGAGCCAAGATAGTGTAGCTTCCTTGTAAGCTATCTTCATTATAGTTTTGTACTGTAGCTTTATCTATTCTGGAGAGCAATTTGGAACTATGCCCAAAGTACAATGGAATTGCACATACTCTTTGATTCAGCAATACCACTACTAGTTCTATATCCTAAAGATCATAAAAAAAAAAAAATGGGGAAAAGACTCACCTATACAAAAATGTTTATAGCAGGTTTTTGTGTAGCGGTAAAGAATTGGAAATTGAGTGAATGCCCATCAACTGGAGATGGTTGAACAACTTGTAGTATATGAATGTAATGGAATACTATTGTGATATAAGAAATAATGAACAGGCAGATTTCAGAAAAAAACATGGAAAGACTTACATGAACTGATTCTAAGTGAACTGAGGAGAAACAGAACAGTAATAACAACATTGTGATGCTGTTGAGGTTGGAATGGGACCCCAAAAGGTGGGGGATTAAAAATGAAGTTGGAAGGTGTCTCAAAAGAATTTACAAGCTTGAACCCAAATCCAAGTCAAGGATATTGTAATTGTAATGCCAATTGAAGAGGGCTAAATAATAAATATATATATTAGCAAAGAACTTGGACCAAAGAGACAAATTTATCCATTTCATGTCATAGATATGCTAATTTTATGGCCTAGAGGTAGAACTGAGGAGTAGTCTCAAGAATCTGGTTATCACTGATGAGCAGATCTAGGACTATCCTAAGGCCAAAAGACTTTAGAATCATTGTCAGGCAAAACTGTCAGAACAATAGTATTCTAAGGTTAGAGAGTCTCAATGTAAGGTTCTTTGTTTGGTTTTCTGGAGGTCTTGGAGCAGCCTTCTCAATAGAGTAATAGCCACAAGAATAGCAAATGTTAAAGTCCAAATCCTTTATTATCTCTTTCACAATCTAGTTTCCTTGCTGGGGCTCAGCTAGCTTTCTTGAGAGTCTTTCAGACCAGCCCTGGTATCAGTGGGGAAAATGCAGGAGGCCAGCCACCACAAGGCTGATGAAGATGGAATTGAATCTCTTTGAGTCTGAAGGCTTGCGCTCCAGCCTCCAGTCTGCTTGTCTTCTTTGGCTCTGACTCTGGCTGAGTTTGTCCTGAGCTTATATGCTTTCTTATAATTACATTGTCATAGGTGTGAATCTTGTAGAACTATATTAAGTACTAAGCACATGTACTGAACTAGAGAACTATTAAGCACCATACTAAACTAGATAAACATTGTATTTATCAATTCCACTGACTTAACACTTTGTAAGAATCCTGGTTTTAAGTTCAGAGTTCTGGCCCATAACATCCCAGGATCACTAATCTACCTTCCCTAAAGTCTAAGGAAAGAAATATTATTATATTCCTAGGCCAGAAGACTTTTACAATCATGGACAGATTAATTGCCAGAACAATAGTACTCCATAGTTGGGGAGTAGGTGGGTGAGACAGGCTCAGGATCATAGATTTCAAAATCAGAACACTTTAGAAGCACTGACAGATTGTTAGAACAGAAGCATCCCAATATTCGGTGACTTTAAAATTATTGGTGTCTCCCCTAGAAGATATATTCCATCACTACAATCGGCTTTGATGGACTTAGCTCGCCTCAGCAATACTATGATAATAAATCAGTTTCAAAAGACACATGATGGAAAATGCTTATCCACATCCAGAGAAACAATCATAGAATTTAAATGCAGATTGAATCATACTATTTTCACTTTTTTGTTGTTTTTTTTTTTTTTTTTTTTTTGTGTGTGTGTGTGTGTGTGTGTGTGTGTGTTTTTCCCCTTTTCTTTTGATTCTTCTTTTCACAACATGATTAGTATGGAAATGTTTTACATGATTATACATGTTTAACCTATATTAGATTGCTTGCTATATTGAGGAGGGACTATGGGAAGGGAATAAAAGAAGGGGGAAAATTTTGGAAGTCAAAAATCTTGTAAAAATAAATGTTGATGAAGCAAATAGAACCAGGAAAACATTGTAGATAGCCACAAGATTGTGTGATGATCAACTAGGAAAGACTTGGTTCTTCTAGCAATTACAGTGATCCAAGACAACTCCAAGAAATTTTGGATGAAAAATGGCACCACATTCACAGAGAAAACTATGAAGCCTGAATGTGAATCAATGCATATTATTTTCACCCTTTTTTTTCTTGTTATTTTTTCTCATGGTTTTTCTCTTTTGTTCTAATTTTCCTCTCCCAATATGACTTGTGGAAATACATTTTAAAAAATATCCATGTATAGCCTAAAAAATTAAAAATATTGAAAAAAAAGTGAATATTGAAAACTAAAAAAACTAAATAAACAAATAAAGGTTCAATTGGCCAAGTGGAAAAGAACAAAACACTAACTGAAGAAATTCATTCACTAAAAAATTAGAAATGAATAAATAGAAGTGAATGACTCAATGAGAAATAAATAATCAGTCCAACAAAATAAAAAAAAAAGTGAAAAAAAAAAAAAAAGAAAATGTGAAATACCTCACTGGAAAAACAACTGACCTGGAAAATAGATCTAGGAGAGACAATCTAAGAATTATTGAACTTTCTGAAAACCATGATTAAAAAAAGGTTCTAGATAATATCTTTCAGGAAATTATCAAGGAAAACAGCCCTGATGTCTTAGAACCAGAGGATTAAACCGCCATTGAAAGAATTCAACAATCACCTCTTAAAGGAGATGCCACAATGAAAATTTCTTTTTTGATTGTGGGAAAATATTGCTTCCATTAACACTTTATTTCTTTATTCAATGGTGCTGACAGATACTTCTCAAAAGAAGGCAAAAAAGGAAAGGTCATAATACATAATACATGTACTGCATGGAAATGAGTACTTTTGATCCCAGGGAATTCAGAGATAAATGCCATGTTTTTTCCCAGTCATAGCCATAGAGACCCCATTTCTTTCCTTCTTTCTTTTTTTCTTCCTTCCTTTCTTTTTTGTTGATAATTTGAATTTATCATATCATTTTTAATACACAGTGTATAATAAATACTTAATGGATTACCAATGCATATTTTTTTTTGGTTATTTGACTTCTGACAAGTACATTAGGAGACAGTGTGGTATAGTAGAAAAATGTTTCTGAAGATTTACTAATAATTACCATCTGTGTGAGTTCTAAGTATTCTACTCAGGTCTATTTCTTTATCTATAAAATGAGAAGTTCCCTTTCAGCTTTATAAAATTATGATCCCTAAGAAAAAGAGTATGAGATATAGATAAGAGAAGGAGTACTCTGAACACACTCAGGTCTGTGAACATATAAGTAATTACTTCCAAGAATGTAGAGGGCCACAGATAATGGGGAAACTCTGGTTAAGGTATAAGACCCTTTAGCCTAGAGGAAACCTGCTGACAATATCTGGTTTGCCTCCCCATTTCCCTTGGTGTTCACATCATTTCCTGAGTCAAGGAGGGCAAGACTACCTATGTTCTACTTGAAGCAAGGATACTTACAGCAGGGTGTTTACTCAGTATGATTGATGAGATAATAATTCTCTAGTACCACTTAGTGGTGATATGATGATGTAATGGTTCTACAGTTGGCACATGATCATTGTGCTATAGTGATGTAACTGTACTAAGATATTTAAAGGCTGAGAAGACTGAAGACAAGTGTGTGCGATAGAGCTCCATCTCAGAATCAGAAACTCAGACACAGACACTGACACAGACACAGAGGAAACTCCAGAATCCATCCTTGACTATCCTTGTAGTGGCTCTCCTGCCTTCATCACTTCTCCACCAAAGACCAAGTCCCGTCCAGAGATCCTCCAGAAAGATAGTCCAGACACTACACAAGAACATTTTAGTAGAAGGTAAAACATTTACTCTTATTTTAGTGGACAGAAAATTCATGTGTGAGACTTAACTTATGCAGGACAGTTGAATATATTGATGTACAAAATAATTGTTGATGTTCTTAGGACAATGCAGGTTATTCAAGATAAACAGTCAGAAAGGTAATGCAATATAATCCACTAATCTCATTAGTTCATTGGTCACTTTACAATATTAGATTATTATGGTATGTGTAATAAAGAGAGCAAAAGGAAGAATTTTTTTTTTCCCCCTGCTTTTCAACTGACAGTCAAAGTCATGTGGCCACTACTCAATTTGACTTTGGAAGCTAGTTATACAGACTGAATACTGAAATAAGATGAAAGAATTCTAGAAACTGAAACAGTTTCAAAATATTGATTGAAACCTGAAAGAGCCAGGAAAGTATGGGGATTTTAGAAAATACCATGAGGAAAATAATATAGTGTATTCATATGTTTCTCTGGATACTTGACTTCTTTCTTTGAATTTTTTTTTTCTTTTTCCTGATTGTATTATGTTTGGAAGTAAATTTCTTTAAAGGCATTTTAAACTTTCATTTCACAAGTTGTTTACTGCCCACTGGGAATTTGATAGAAAAACTTGGTACTTCTTATTTTTATGAATCCCATATACCTGTTTCATTTTGTTCTTAAGATATGACATTTATTGAGACAGAACAACTTTATTTATTTTTTAAGTCTGTGAATGAAAGCTAGGAAAAATATTTCTGGGAAACACATTTTAAAGTAGGATATTGAAAAATGAGACTGTCTAGAGGGGCTACTATGTAAAACACAGTTGTGATCTGACACAAACTTTGCTTTACAATATTTTGCAATTCAATATGCATATAATGTTTCATCCAAATTTGACATTTTTTTCCCATTCTCTGATCTTATTTTCTTTTCTCTTATCTGCAAGGATATACAGGAAGATATCTTCCTTGCTTAAAGTAAAAGCTTCTTCCTCCAAATCCATCTCACCCTAATTTCTACTTTATGTAAAGCTATTTTTCCTTTAAGCACTTTTAACTCAACCAGTTTTCTAAATTTTCTAAATTTTATGTCTACAATATCTTTTGCAATTATCTCAAGTGATATTGTTGAGGTTGGGAAAGGGACTCTTAAAGTTTGGGGTCACAGACTGGTGTGAAGTGTCTCAAAAGCATTTGTAGGCTTGAACCCATTTTCTGGTTAAGGGGAAAAGTTTACTGTGATTGTAAGGCCAATTGGAGTAGGCTAAGTTCCAACAGAATTTAGCAAAGTGATAAGAAAGAGGAGACATCTTTATCCAGCTTTCTATCATTGACATGTTAATTCTATGGCCCAGAAGTAGGGCAAAAGAGTGGTCATCTCTGAAATTTGGTTTTCACTGACCAAGATTATCACTGTCTCATGCCTAACTCAGTCTCATGAATTGATCTGTGGGACTATCCTGAGGCCAGAAGCTATCTGACAATCAACAATGAATTGAGGAGTGGTCTATTCAGAATCAGACAGATTGTTGTTCTTAGATTGAGTGTAGGAAGTCTCTGAAATAGACTCCAAAGCCAGAAGATTTAGGATTACTGATTTCTTGTTAGAATAGAAGCCCCCTCCCCCATTAAAATCAGGGGACCTCAAAATCATTGCTGTCTCCCCTAGAGAGATTATATATTAAATCATTTCCCTCTCTTAAGCAGCCACATCCCAAATTTATTTGGGATAAAGAGATAGAGATGTCATCTGGACTGCTTCATGCTGAGAAGCGGTGTAGATCTTTCCCTGCCTACTGGGGTCCAGACCAGGAAAGGGAGGCACTTGACTTGAAGATGGCAGCAGAGCATCTAGGGTATGTTGAGTGTCTGAACAATGATATTCAGGTTGAATGAGTATTTGGAAGTTCATAGCTTGGAACCTGAAGGAAATAAATCTCACAAGTAGGTTAAAACTACAAGAAGCAAATATGAGCTAAAAAAGAATTATTAAAAGTGGAGTACTTAGTATAGGGGTTAGTGGGGACAATAGCCAGGAACCTCATCCAGAAGAAGACTGAAAAGAGGTGGGAAAGATGAGACTATCATGAATACCTCTCATCCAAATAGCTTTTCCTAGAATAAATACCAAAGAATGTTTTCTCCAAAATCCCCACTTTTGCCTCCTTTTTTTTTTAATTTTTATTTTTTATTTAATGATTACTTTATATTGACAACATTATTCCTTGCACTCGTTTCTTTTCCGATTTTTTCCCCCTCCCTCCCTCCACCCCCTCCCCTAGATGGCAAGCAGTCCTTTATATGTTGGATATGTTGCAGTATATCTGAGATACAATATATGTTTGCAGAACCAAACAGTTCTCTTGTTGCATAGGGAGAATTGGATTCAGAAGGTATAAATAACCCGGGAAGAAAAACTAAAATGCAGATAGTTCACATTCGTTTCCCAGTGTTCGTTCTTTGGGTGTAGCTGCTTATGTCCGTCATTTATCAATTGAAACTTAGTTATGTCTCTTTGTCAAAGAAATCCACTTCCATCAAAATATGTCCTCATACAATATCGTTGTCGAAGTGTATAGTGATCTCCTGGTTCTGCTCATTTCACTTAGCATCAGTTCATGTAAGTCTCGCCAGTCCTCTCTGTATTCATCCTGCTGGTCATTTCTTACAGAACAATAATATTCCATAACATTCATATACCACAATTTACCCAGCCATTCTCCAATTGATGGGCATCCATTCATTTTCCAGTTTCTAACCACTACAAATAGGGCTGCTACAAACATTTTGGCACATACAGGTCCCTTTCCCTTCTTTAGTATTTCTTTGGGATATAAGCCCAATAGAAACACTGCTGGATCAAAGGGTATGCAAAATTTGATAATTTTGGGGGCATAATTCCAGATTGCTCTCCAGAATGGTTGGATTAGTTCACAACTCCACCAACAATGCATTAGTGTCCCAGTTTTCCCGCATCCCCTCCAACATTCATCATTATTTTTTCCTGTCATCTTAGCCAATCTGACAGGTGTGTAGTGGTATCTCAGAGTTGTCTTAATTTGCATTTCTCTGATCAATAATGATTTGGAACACTCTTTCATATGAGTGATAATAGTTTCAATTTCATCCTCTGAAAATTGTCTGTTCATATCCTTTGACCATTTATCAATTGGAGAATGGCTTGATTTCTTATAAATTTGAGTCAGTTCTCTATATATTTTGGAAATGAGGCCTTTATCAGAACCTTTAACTGTGAAGATGTTTTCCCAGTTTGTTGCTTCCCTTCTAATCTTGTTTGCATTAGTTTTATTTGTACAAAGGCTTTTTAATTTGATGTAATCGAAATTTTCTATTTTGTGATCAGTAATGGTCTCTAGTTCATCTTTGGTCACAAATTTCTTTCTCCTCCACAAGTCTGAGAGATAAACTATTCTATGTTCCTCTAATTTATTTATAATCTCTTTCTTTATGCTTAGGTCATGAACCCATTTTGATCTTATCTTGGTATATGGTGTTAAGTGTGGGTCCATGCCTAATTTCTGCCATACTAATTTCCAATTATCCCAGCAGTTTTTATCAAATAATGAATTCTTTTCCCAGAAGTTAGGGGCTTTGGGTTTGTCAAACACTAGATTGCTATAGTTGACTATTCTGTCTTGTGAACCTAGCCTTTTCCACTGATCCACTAATCTATTTCTTAGCCAATACCAAATGGTTTTGGTGACTGCTGCTTTATAATATAATTTTAGATCAGGTACAGCTAGGCCACCTTCATTTGATTTTTTTTCATTAATTCCCTTGAGATTCTTGACTTTTTATTGTTTCATATGAATTTTGTTGTTATTTTTTCTAGATCATTAAAATATTTTCTTGGAAGTCTGATTGTTATAGCACTAAATAAATAGATTAGTTTAGGGAGTATTGTCATCTTTATTATGTTCGCTCGGCCGATCCAAGAGCACTTAATATTTTTCCAATTGTTTAAGTCTGACTTTATTTGTGTGGAGACTTTTTTATAATTTTGCTCATATAATTCCTGACTTTCTTTTGGTAGATAGATTCCCAAATATTTTATGGTATCAACAGTTATTCTGAATGGAATTTCTCTTTGTATCTCTTGCTGTTGAGTTTTGTTGGTGATGTATAAAAATGCTGAGGATTTATGGGGATTTATTTTGTAGCCAGCTACTTTGCTAAAATTATGAATTATTTCCAATAGCTTTTTAGTAGAATCTCTGGGGTTCTCTAGGTATACCATCATATCATCTGCAAAGAGTGATAGTTTGGTTTCTTCATTGCCTACTCTAATTCCTTTAATATCTTTCTCGACTCTTATTGCCGAGGCTAGTGTTTCTAATACGATATTAAATAATAATGGTGATAGAGGGCAACCTTGCTTCACTCCAGATCTTACTGGGAAAGGTTCCAGTTTTTCTCCATTGCATATGATGCTTACTGATGGTTTTAAATATATGCTCCTGACTATTTTAAGGAAAAGTCCATTTATTCCTATGCTCTCAAGTGTTTTTATTAGGAATGGATGTTGGATTTTATCAAATGCTTTTTCTGCATCTATTGAGATGATCATATGGTTTTTGTTTGTTTGGTTATTGATATAGTCAATTATGCTAATAGTTTTCCTAATATTGAACCAGCCCTGCATTCCTGGTATAAATCCTACTTGGTCATAGTGTATTATCCTGGTGACGATTTTCTGTAATCTTTTTGCTAATATTTTATTTAAGATTTTAGCATCAATATTTGTTAGGGAGATTGGTCTATAATTTTCTTTCTCTGTTTTCAGCCTACCTGGTTTAGGTATCAGTACCATGTCTGTGTCATAAAAGGAGTTTGGTAGGACTCCTTCAATCCCTATTTTTTCAAATAGTTTATTTAGCATTGGAGTTAATTGTTCTTTAAATGTTTGGTAGAATTCACATGTAAATCCATCTGGTCCTGGGGATTTTTTCTTAGGGAGTTGATTGATAGTTTGTTCTATTTCTTTTTCTGAGATGGGACTGTTTAGGATATTTACTTCTTCCTCGGTTAGTTTGGGCAAGCTATATTTTTGGAGGTATTTTTCTATTTCATTTAAGTTGTCGAATTTATTGGCATAAAGTTGGGCAAAGTAACTCCTAATTATTGCTCTAATTTCCTCTTCGTTACTGGTGAGTTCTCCCTTTTCATTTTTAAGACTAACAATTTGATTTTCCTCTTTCCTTTTTTTAATCAGATTTACTAAGGGTTTGTCTATTTTGTTGGTTTTTTCATAGAACCAACTCTTAGTTTTATTAATCAATTCAATAGTTTTTTTACTTTCAATTTTATTGATCTCTCCTTTTATTTTTAGAATTTCAAGTTTAGTGTTTGACTGGGGGTTTTTAATTTGTTCCTTTTCTAGCATTTTTAGTTGCAAACCCAATTCATTGATCTTCTCTTTCTCTATTTTATACAAATAGGCCTCTAGAGATATGGAATTTCCCCTTATTACCGCTTTGGCTGCATCCCATACATTTTGGTATGATGTCTCATTATTATCGTTTTCTTGTGTGAAGTTATTAATTATGTCTATGATTTGCTGTTTCACCCAATCATTCTTTAGTATGAGATTATTTAGTTTCCAATTATTTTTTGGTCTACTTCCCCCTGGTTTTTTGTTGAATGTAATTTTCATTGCATCGTGGTCTGAAAAGGATGCATTTACTATTTCTGCCTTACTGCATTTGAGTTTGAGGTTTTTATGTCCTAATATATGGTCAATTTTTGTATAGGTTCCATGAACTGCTGAAAAGAAAGTGTATTCCTTTCTGTCTCCATTACATTTTCTCCAGAGATCTATCATATCTAACTTTTCTAGTATTCTGTTTACCTCTTTGACTTCTTTCTTATTTATTTTGTGGTTTGATTTATCTAATTCTGAGAGTGCAAGGTTAAGATCTCCCACTATTATAGTTTTACTGTCTATTTCTTCTTGCAGCTCTCTTAGTTTCTCTTTTAAGAATTTAGATGCTACCCCACTTGGTGCATATATGTTTAATATAGATAGTGCTTCATTATCCATGCTACCCTTTAGCAAGATATAGTGTCCTTCCTTATCTCTTTTAATTAGGTCAATTTTTGCTTTAGCTTGATCTGAGATCAGGATGGCTACCCCTGCTTTTTTGACTTCACCTGAAGCATAGTAGATTTTGCTCCAACCTTTTACCTTTAACCTGCATGTATCTCCCCGCTTCAGGTGTGTTTCCTGTAAACAACATATTGTAGGATTCTGGCTTTTAATCCATTCTGCTAACCGCTTCCTCTTTATGGGGGAGTTTACCCCATTCACATTTATGGTTAGAATGACCAATTCTGTATTGCTTGCCATCTTGTTAACCCCAGTTTATGCTTTTCTCCCTTCTTTCCCCTTTCCCCCCCTTCCCAGTATTAAGCTTGTGAGCACCACTTGCTTCTCACAGCCTTCCCTTTTTAGTATCCCTCCCCCTGCCTTAGAGTTCCTCCCCCTATCTTACCCCTTTCCCTCCCAGTTCCCGTATTCCCTTCCACTTAGCTTATTCCTTCCCTTTTCACTTTTCCCTTCTCACTTTTCAATGAGGTGGGAGAAGTTTCACCATAGATTGAATATGTCTTAAGATTTTTCACTTAAAGCCAATTCTGAAGGCAGTAAGATACCCACTATATTCATCCCCCTCCCTTCTTTCTCTCAGATATAATAGGTTTCCTATGCCTCTTCATGAGATGTACTACCCCCACTTTACCCTTTTTCTGGTACAATGTCCTTTCCACATCAATTTCTAGAACAAGGTATACATGTATTCTTTATACATCTATATAGTCAAAACATAGTTCCCAAGATTAATCTTTACCTTTTTAGATTTCTCTTGAGTTCTATATTTGTAGATCAAACTTTTTGTTAAGTTCTGGTTTTTTCATCAGAAATAGATGAAATTCGCTTACTTCGTTGAATGTCCATCTTCTTCCCTGGAAAAAGATGCTCATTCTCGCTGGGTAAGTTATTTTTGGTTGCATACCAAGTTCCTTAGCCTTTCGGAATATCATATTCCAGGCCCTTCGATCTTTTAATGTGGATGCTGCCAGATCCTGGGTGATCCTTATTGTGGCTCCTTGATACTTGAATTGGGTTTTTCTAGCTGCTTGCAATATTTTTTCCTTCATCTCAGGGTTCTGGCATTTGGCCACTATATTCCTTGGTGTTTTGATTTTAGGATCCCTTTCAGTGGGTGATCGATGAATCCTTTCAATGTTTATTTTTTCCTCTGTTCCTATGACTTCTGGGCAGTTCTCTTTGATATTTTCCTGGAAAATAGTGTCCAGGCTCTTTTTTTCATCATTCTTTTCTGGGAGTCCAATGATTCTCAGATTGTCTCTCCTGGATCTGTTTTCCAGGTCTGTTGTCTTCCCCAGAAGGTATTTCACATTCTTTTCCATTGTTTGATTTTTTTGGATTTGCTTGACTGATTCTTCTTGTCTCCTCGAGTCATTCAATTCCACTTGTTCAATTCTGATTTTCAGTGAAGTATTTTCTTCACTCACTTTTTTAAGATCTTTTTCTAATTGTCCCATTGAGTTCTTTTGTTCTGTGGAATTTTTTTCCATTTCGCCAATTTTGTTTTTTAGAGAGCTGTTTTCTGTTTCCAGTTCACCAATCCTATTTTTCAAGGATTTTACTTCTTTATCCACTCTCTCTTTAACTGACTTCTCCAGGCTCTTTTGCCAAGCCTCCCTCTCCTTTTCCCAAGCTTCCCTCTCCTTTTGCCAAGCCTCACTCTGCTTTTCCCATTTTTCTTCTAGCTCCCTTGTGAGAGCCTTTTTAATCACTTCTATGAGGTTCATCTGTGCTGAGGAACAGATGATCTCCTCCTTTGGGGATTCACCTGGGGACTGTCTGTTTTTAGTCTCCTCAGGATTTAGAGTCTGGTCTCTATCTGTGTAGAAGCTGTCAAGGATTAAAGTCCTCTTCAGCTTCTTGCTCATTCTGTCTAATAATCAGAGACAAACTAGCAAAGAAAAACAGAAAAAACTGGAGTCTTTCTTTGGGGGAGGGGTTGGGTGTGTTACCGAGCTTCCTCTACAGACTGCAGGGGGCAGCAGTGAGGCACTAGCAGGACTGTGTGCGCGTGGGCTCTGAGATCCCAGAGCGTGCTGAGTCACTTTGGGGGGGGTAAGGGGAGGCGGCCAGGTCCCGAGAGACTCCAGCTGTTTGGGGTTGTATTCTTCAGCCCCAGTGTTTTTAGCTTCTCTGCTGGGCTGCTGACTTGCTGCTGGAGCAAAGTATCCAAACCTGTAGCGAAGCTATCCCCGCAGAGACGGCTGCGATCACTCCCCACCCCCTCTCCAGTCTGCTCCCGTGCTCTCACTGCCGCTGCCCTCAGCCTGCGCCGGATCTAAAACCGTCCCAGCCCTCCAGAAAAACAGGCCTTTCTTGGCGGATCTCAAGGATGGCTTCTCTTGGTAACTATCTGTGGGTTTTTTTCAGTCAAGCATTAATTCAGAGGCTTGTAATGAAGTGGATAGTGAGAGAAAGCGTGGAGCTTATGCAGCTGTGAGCCTCCTCTCCGCCATCTTAACCGGAAGTCTCCCACTTTTGCCTCCTTGAAGGGTATGGGCAGTGTCTGAAGCAGGGGCATTATATATACTGTGAAAAGAGCACTCAGATGACCTCGGGGGCAAGTACCATAATGTTTACAAGGTGTTAAGCATCAAGTAGACAAAATTATAGATTGAGAAGGGTTCCAGTCAGAGGCATTCCTTTCAACAGATCCCTCAGAAACATCAAAATAGAATGGAAAACCCATTTTACTAAGAAAAACCTATCCCTTAAGTGCACAGATGTTGGAATCCTTACTAACTGCTAAGTAATTAGAGTTGATCTAATCTTACAAGAAGTTGTTTTGGCCAGAACCTGAAACAAGGTACTAAGTAGAACTAATCAAGACAAGGCTTGTGTTCCCACCTTTACTCAAGGGAGTCCACACCTTAAAGCTCTTTGGGCCAGAGAGCACTATGGGAGAAAACCCATAATCCCATTCTCTCAGAAGGTTCACATATAAGGCGAGACAGCCATTCCAGAATACATTTTTTCCTCTTGGCTGGCTGATCGCGCTGGACTCGAAAGGAACGACTCTTGTGCAGAGAACACTTTAACAGATTTCAGTGGAGCTACACCAGAAGCCCTCTCTCCGTGTCAAGTTGGTGGCTGGGCTCCCCAGAAGGAGATAAGAGAGACCTTCCATCTCTGTCTTGGTTGGAGGCAGAAGAAAGCAGAGTCAGAGGCTGAAGGACAGAACCTTTGGATTTGGAGACATCCAAAGGGCTCCAAGCCTCTAAACCGGCTGTGCTTTGAGAAGAACAAACTCCAACATTTGAACTCTAACACACAGATGGTGTACTGAGGTCAAGTTTTGTAGTAACTCCCTAATTAGTTATCCCTAAGGATGATTATAATTATATGACATCATCAGGTTAAGGTTATTGTTGTGAGTTCAAATGTGGGGTCCCTGTTGGGGCGCCAAAATGTGGTGAGCTTTTTCTTCTCAAAACGCAGCCAGGTGATAAAAGTTCAGATCTTTTATTATCTCCAGTATATCCTGGTTAGCTTAGAGGCCTATCTCTCTGCTTGGTTCCAAGAGCTCTCTCTGAATGTTGCCAAATCCAAAGGTCTGGTCCTTCAGCCTCTGCCTCTGCTTTCTTCAGCCTCCAGCCAGCTCTACTCTTCATGTCATTCCGGCGAAATCTCGACTTGTAGCTTCTTCACTCTCTGAAGAACTTCTTCGACTGGCCCATTGGCCTATTTATGCTCCTTCAGAGAGAGGGATTATGGGTTTTCTCCCATAGTGCTCTCTGGCCCAAAGCTTCAAGGGAGGTATGAACTCATTGAACTCCAATGAGTAAAGGTGTGAACACAAGCCTTGTCTTAATTAGTTCTACTTAGTACCTTGTTTCAGGTTCTGCCCAAAACATCTTCTTGTAAGATTAGATCAACTCTAATTAGTTAGCAGTTAGTAAGGATTCCAACAGGTTATTCCCCTAGGGAGGTAACTGGAATAAATGGGGTGATATCCAAGCACATCCAATAATCTTAAATGTCCCCACTGCCCATGTAGTTCCCTAGTCTGACTAAAGACTAAAGAGTTTTCTCTTCCACTGATGGTGGTGAGGAACAGGGTGCGGTGGGGCTACAGAGTGATGTCAAGAGAATTGGAGAGAAAATACTAAGCAGAGTTCTCATCCTTGGAGTGTTGTTAAACGTACACCTGAAAAAAGTGGAAAATAAGAAAGAAAGAAAGAAAGAAAGAAAGAAAGAAAGAAAGAAAGAAAGAAAGAAAGAAAGAAAGAAAGAAAGAAAGAAAGAAAGCTAATTTTAAGTCCCTTGGCCACCTTTTGAGTTATTTGAGAAGTAAAGGCTAGGTCATTGTCACTCTGAAAAGAGTTGAGCAGGCCAAAAAAGAAGTTCCCACTGGCTTGCCTCTGGGATTAGAAGCTGGCCTGAGAGTGTTTCAAACTACCTAGAAGGACAAAGTGTATGTCTCCTTTCTTCTGTAAAAGACTATATGAAGGAGTGTAAGGATCAAGGAGCTGAGGAATTACAGGTGCCATGATCAGGAGCAAATGGGCAGCAGCACGGGCCCCTGAATCTGCAAGCCTATTTACCTTACATGTTTTTTGCTGTCAAAAGTCCTCTTTCTTTCCATATAGCTCCATGACCATGCAAAAATATGAAAAGCATTTTTGGAGTCTGTAGAGATGTTCATTCTTATTCCTTTCTCCAGTTCCAAGGAAATTGGACCCATCTGTAAACCATTCAACATCTGGTTGTAATGTCACCAGACCTGAATGTTGTTAGGGAGCAGAGTGGCAGGGTTAAGGGTGCAACACACTAGGAGAGTCAAGTCATGAATGTCTGGCTGGAGAGCCTGATATCTGGTAAGCCTCCCACTAGCAAGCTACTGATGCCCTGGGCTTCAAAAATGCTCTGAATTGGATAATGAGCTTAGAAGCTTCCTCAATTAGAAGGGCTATGGCAACTAGCTTTAAGTCAAGACCCTAGGACTGCCTTCTATCAATGTACAGTGTAAAAGCTTTAGGTAGGGCTAAGATTAGTTAAGATTAGAAATTAATTTAGCTTTCAGGGTCTTAAAAAACTGATAAAACTGTGTGTGGGCCTTCAGATATAGCTCTGGTGGGGGAGAGGGGCTAGAAGTTAGGAGTTTGTCCAAAAGTGGGGGTAGGGGCTGTCACAGAAGCCCTGAACTACTTCATGTTATGAACACAACTGCCCATGTTCATTGGTGGGTGATTATGTTTCAGTGGATTTGCCCCTTCAGGGCAAAAAGAAATTATGAATCTTTATCCAATGGGTATACAAAGGAAAGCAATTTTAAGATATGCTAGAAAACCATTGTGTCCCCTTGACATACTTGTATTGGACTCATAGCTTCTTCTGATCATTTGTTCTAATTATAGACATTTGCTATAAGAGGAAAAAGCAGGGACGTGATTATAATAATGTCAAAACAGGCCTTTAGTCTCAGCCTGAGAAAACATACATGGCTTGATAAAGTATACTTAGATCTGTCTGACAGCCAATCATGCAGTAATAATTCCACCTCCTAGTCAGACTCAGGAATAATCAAGTGGGAAACAAAGAAATAGAAATAGGAAATTGATTCAGAAGGATCCCACCTTAAGCAAAAGCTAATGTTGTACTCAACTCTTGCCCGGATAAATTGTCCACCTAGACATTTTAGGAAGGAATTCTATGAGTAATGGCATTTATGGCATTTCGTTCTGGTAGGCTACAAACTTAATGATCAGGCAATCAAATTCAGAACTCAAAAGAATATCAGTTAACAGTCCCAAGAGATTTTACCTCTAACAGCAAATTCTACCAATCACAGTTTAGGACTAGATATGTTATTTTAAAAGTTTACCAGGACTTAAACTTACAGGAGATTTTGTTTAGCGTGCTTTATATGTTTAAACTTATCCAGGTGCAAAGAATCAATCATTATACAAGCTTATAAATTCTTAGTAAACACATTCCATGTTTAGAAACTATATGTCCTAGAGAAGCTCAGTTCTCAGGGCTGATGACCTTGCTTACCTTGATGGTTTCAGGAAAACTGGCATGTTTACAAACTAAGGGAAGTTGACAGAGACTTCAGGGAAGGGACTTAGCTTGCTATTACCCACCCCAACTATTCTTAGTGTTTCATGGGCTCTGTTGATTGATAACTCCCCCCACTCTGTGAAGGAGGAAAGGAGATGCACACCTCATACTTAGAGGTGAATTGTTAAGGCTTTCACCTCATCTCTCTTGTTCCACACAGAGTCATTACCAATTTTAGATTTAATATGATGACAATAACTCCAAATAACTTAGTTAACAATTTTAGAATTTTCCTAAATAATAGCCAAATAATCTTAGTTATAATTTATATTCCCTTAAATAAGTTTCCCTTTTGTTTTAGGGAGAAAACAAAACAAATCTTAGAATCTATTTTAAAACTGACTTAACTTTAGTTAATGAGATTCCTTAGATTCTGATTAAATGGTCTAGACAAACTGAATTGCCATTTGGTTATTTTCCAATTTATACACATCATTTCACTTTAGTGAGTTAGGAAAAGGGTTAAGTTTTTACTGAGAGGGTCCTTGGAAATCTGACTCTAGATAATTAGAGTTTTTTAAAGTATTCCCAAACTCTTCTGTTAAGACTATCAGTGCAAATAGATCCCTTTAGTAGGCTTTGATTAGCACTCCTTTAAAATCGCTTTTACTATCATATCTCAGCCAAATTTCCAAATTGCTTTACACACACATAGAAATTATTTATCTGTTAGTCATATCTAAAAGGAAAAAAACCTATAAAGTTATCAAATATGAAGCAATTATATCCAATAAAGCAGGTAACATTTATATAACAAGCTTTATGATAAGCACTTTTGCAATCATGTGGTCTTCACAACAACTATTATTTGTCTATACAAATCAGAAAACCGGGCAAAGGTAAAACAATTTGCCATAAATTACATAACTAATATATATCCATAACTGAAACAGAGAATGGTGTTCTTAGCAAATATAGAGGCTGACTGACTTTCTCACCTCACACTGCCATCTTGGGTGTTGCTAGAGGTACCCAAATTCTTCTCAGACATTTCCTGGACAGAACCTGCTGAAAGCTGGATGACTGGTGCCAGGATCTCTTTTCAGGTGCCAGGGATCAGGGAATGTTGACAATGTAACTTTACCCCCATTTCATCCCATTTCCCTAAGCTTGATTGGGGAGGTGTTTGGGCAAGGTTGTGTTGAGTCCCCATGGCTCTATTTCTAAAGATGAAGCAGAATTTGAGTTTTTATCTGATCTGAGATAGGAGGGATTAGCAAATAGAGGGACTTGGGCTACATTGATCTTGTTAGCAATCCCCATAATTGAGATACATTCAGGATCACTCTGGGGAATCGAGTGGAGAGGGTCCCATAATACCTTCTGGGATGCTTTCCCAAAGGGGCAGAAGGGGAACTTCGGACAAAATTGGAGTCAAGGAAGGGTGAGCAAAAAGTTGATAATTACCTGGTTTGTTTTTACTTTTCTTTCAGTACAGGGTAAATTCTTGGAATTATCCCCAGTGTTTCAGGAATTTTTCTTGCAATCTTAAAATGACTAATTGCTAAACAAAATCTGGCTCACATGACACAGATC
Organism: Antechinus flavipes; assembly: GCF_016432865.1. Classification (NCBI taxonomy): domain Eukaryota; kingdom Metazoa; phylum Chordata; class Mammalia; order Dasyuromorphia; family Dasyuridae; genus Antechinus; species Antechinus flavipes. Next base: position 391,724,872 of record NC_067400.1, on the reverse strand, counting down.
TTCTTCACAGAGACAGACACAGACAAAATGATATGAAAGATGATTGCCCCATCTTTGCCAAAAATCATAAAATTTTGCCAAAAGCTATCTCATAGCCTTTCATCTTCTCTGGTGTCCCAGAGAAGTTGAAAAGGAGGCAAAGGTTAACTTTGCTGAAAAGTGCAAGAATTTCCCAATCTGCATTTCCCCAGTCATGGAAAACTTGCTGATGATCCAGAAAAGTCTTCTCCAGTGGCTTCAGGCATCCCAGTTATAAGATTGTGGGAGAAAAAAAAAATTAGGGAATTAAGCCAAGGGAGGCCAGACTCTCCTGGGTTAGGTTGGAAAAGGAATATCAAATATTCGCTGTCACAGATCAGTGTAGTGAGGTATCTTAAAAGAATTTGCAGCAGCAGCCACGTGGTGCAGTGGATAGAGCACTAACCCTGAAGTCAGGAGGACCAGAGTTCAAATCTGTTCTCAGATACTTAACACTTCCTAGCTTTGTGACCCTGGGCAAGTCACTTAACCCCAATTACTGCAGGAAAAAAAAAATTGCAGGCTTGAACTCATTTCCTGGTTTAGGGTCAAAGTTTATTCTAATTGTAACAATCAAATGAAGCAGGCTAAATTCCAAAAGAATTTAGCAAAGGAGAGAGAGAGAGAGAGAGAAGAGAGAGAGAGAGAAAGGAGACACCTTTATGCAGCTTTCTATCATTGACATGTTAATTCTGTGGCTCAGAGGTAGGACTGAGGAGTGATCATCTCAGGAATTTGCCAACAGATTATCAATTACTGTCTTTGGAGTTTAGTCTGTGGGACTATCCTGAGGCCAGAAACTATCTGACAATCAGCAATGAATTAAGGAGTGGTGTATTCAGAATCAGATTGTTGTTCTTAGATTGGTTGTGGGAAGACCCTGAGGCATATTCCAAAACCAGAAGATTAAGGATTACTGATTTATTGTTAGAATAGAAGCCCCCTCCTCCATTAAGATCAGGGGACCTCAAAATCATTGCTGTCTCTGGAGAAGCTATATTATCTCAGTTTCTCTGCCTCTAGTTTCTTCTTTCCAACATATCTTTTACACAATAGATAAAATAATTCTAATAATAAATACTCTTATCTATGTTTCCTTCTTTTTTGCTCAAAACATATCTGGATGGGATAGCTGATGTTAACCATCACCCTTGACCTCAATTTTTGTTTTTTTCTCCCAGTATCTTGGTCTTCCAGTAACAGTTCTGGAATCATATGACCTCTTTATTCTGGTTGTTTTGAGATATGGGTTTATTGGTTTCCAAATAATAAAATTTAAATTGGAGAAATGAAACTTAAATTAAAAAATTGAAACCCACAGGTCCAATGGAGACAGAGGTTATCTCCCCTAAAAGAATGTAAGGATGTAAGAGCCTTAGGTGCAGGTTTTGGATTTTGTAATTAGGGGTGGTGCCCTGAGATTAAAAAAAAAAAAAAAAAAACAACAACAAAAAACAAAAACAATCTTTTGTTCTTTGCCCCTAGCTTTCCACTGTTATCTTCCCCTTTTAGAATGTAAACTCATTGGGGAAAAGACTGAATTGAGTGGGAAACACTTTACTCTGTTAAAGATTTGAAAGCCTTTGGCTTTCTTAATTATTTTTTGGAAATTATGCTTCAGAAATTTCATCTAATGGTAAAAGAATCTGGGGATTGGGAAGGGGAGTTCATGTTAGGAAATAAAAAAGGGAATATGCTGCCAACCTTTATGAGTCAGAGACTACATACTCTTCCTCATGAGAAAGAAATAAATTTTTTCCTACAATTATACTCAGACTTCTGATTGTTTTAGTTGTCACTACTGCACTAATGTTGTTGTTATAGTTGTAGTTGTAGTAATAGTAGTTTTCTCCTTCTACTCCTCCTCTTTCTTCTCCTCTTCCCAAATGCCCTCTTGGAACTGGTGCTTAAATATTTAATTGACTTTGTCTTCCACTGGTGCTCTCATGGTTGAGGAATGCATGGTTAGGGTCTAGCTTCATCATCCATTACTTAAGGTAATGATTTTTTCTCCTTACTTATATTTTGACATAGGATGGGATATGTTATTAGTTACCTAATCAGTGGGTTTAGAACTAGTTGCTTTTATTCAGAGAAATAACCAACATCAATTCTGTTTGGAGACTGTTATAAGATCAAAAATTTCTGCCCTATAGTATTGTTGTGCCCTTTTAATGTCCTGACCCAGTTTCCCTAATTGTCCTACCTCAGTTACTCTGCCCCAAGACCTCAGACTATAATCATTCCCTCTTAATGTTTGATGGCATAAAGGTCTTTAACCATTTTAGACATCATTAGAATATCTGGAGCCTCTCAGGTACCTTCCTTCTAGGTGCTATCCTAGGTGCCTCCACCCAGTAAGTCAGACCCATCTCAGGTAACTTCCCCATTGTGTCATTGTTCTTATCCCTAGAAAAGAATCTTGTATCTGACATTCACTGCTGGATTCTTGGAGACGATAGTCTCATTCAGCCCTGAGACCAAACCATGGATCCATTTGGTCCCAGTAAATCTCTCCCTTTCAAATAAAATATTAAATTGCTCTCTAATCTCTATCTTGCCTCAATTTCTCTGGCATTACAATATGTAACCAGAGGATATGGCTCCTGAGATAGGGCCCATAAGATTGAAAGACAGTAAACTTGAGGGAAAAATAAGAATAACCTCCGGCACTTAGATAGCCTCAAGTTTTTCCTGCCACTTCCAGGTGAATGAAGTGATCTGTGAAAGCTATCTTCACAAGATGGAAAATAGTGTTCTAAAAACTGAGTGAAAGTTGGCTGTGCCCCAGACCCAAGTTTTCTTTCTCCAGAAATCCCATGGTTCACAAAGAATGATATAATATATAGCCCTTTTGAACTTAGAATGTTAGGTCATTTGTCCTGACTAATCAGGGCAAAAGTCCAACCTAGTGTTACTCCACATCCATATATAATCACTGTCTGTTTACAATAGCTTGCCTCTCCTTGTCTGACTGCTTCTTGGAAGGGAGGTGCCCTTTTTCATGAGATCATAATAAAATTTCTTTCTACTTTCAATTTCCACCTTGAGAATCTCCTTGATTTATTTGAGCCAGTGATTTTTCTCCCACACACAGGACATGGGCTGGAATGGGAAGGATAGTGATTCCTTGCTCTGAGGGAGGGAGCTGAGTGGACATTTTCCACTAAAAAGAGGAAGTAGCTGCAGGAGTTTAAATGAAATTTTTGAGGATTCACTGGAACAATCCTTCCTGAGGGTGTGAACTAATGCATTCAATTCTAAAAAGCTCTTAACTTTGGATTTCTATAACCTGGTGGAACTCTCTAAAGATTTCTTTTTACAGAGGCATAAATCTGTTAGAGCCATGGAAGGATTATGTTCTTTGTCCCTATTTAGGTGAATGAGATGGGCAGCTTTTCACATTTGACCTTGTAAAGTCTAATTTCCCGTGCAAACAGCTTTCAATTTTGTATTTACAAGTGAAGGGGTTCAGTTCTTAAATAAAACTTATTTCTGCTGAAATTATATTTATCTCAGAAACAAATTTATGAATGTTCCTGTTCAGGAAAAAACCCTGTGTGGGACAGTATCATACACAAAAACAATTAAAGATTATCAGAGAAAGAAAAGGCAAAAAGGAATTATGGTCTCCTGAGAAAAGGTATCTTTCACCTGACAAGCAGTTCGTCAGTGAAGCAAGAGCAAAGCACTTCAGACTGGCCTTTTCTCCTCTTGTTTGTGGGAGTCCACACTTGCATTCTAATTATGGAAATGTAATCCAGAAACAAAAGAATACAATTCAATAATAATAAACTCTTAATTTAAGTTTCCCTTGAGAAGTGATATTCAAATAGATAGAGAATTCAAAGCCATTATCACCTTTAAAAGAAGTACTTAAATGCTAATTAAGGGATAGTAGGAAACCAGGAAGGGACCACTATAACTTTTAGCTGTAGCTCCATTTGTTATTATAAAGTCTCAAGTAACAATTAAAGTATAGTTTAAGGTTATATTCCCATGAGAGTACCTTTACTTTGTTAAATCCTCACAATTCCTCTGCTTTTTATTTTTTAACCTTTGAAGACCTCTTACACTGGGTATGGTACATTTCTCAGTCTCCAATCCTTATGGAACTGGTTTATCCTTTTTCTCTACTGGGGTCCATCCTCATCTAATCATGTTGAGCTTGAGAAGAAGGGACCCCAAAAGTCCCAGACCAGTATCATGAGGTGTCTCAAAAGAATCTGCAGGCTTGAGCCCATCTCTTAGTCAAGGAGCAAAGTTTATTAAAATCAATGTGACATCATTATTGAGCAGACTCAATTCTAAGAATTTTGGATATTCTTTCTTGATTGAATCTTTAAATTTGACTTTGCCTAATATCTATAATTGCTAGCCATAACTTTTTTCTTAATATATACTACTCCTGAGCCTTATTGTTGTGTGTATATTTCTCTCCTTTCTTATCCCTGCTAACTTTTCTGCTTTATTTCTGCTCCTTAACTTTCCTTGCTATTATTTAACCTACTCTTAATACATCATTCCCTGTTTTGCTTCTTTGATCCATCTTTTGCTTCTCCCTACACTCATTCTTCCCCCTTCAGTTCTTTATAGATTTTGGAAGGTGCTATAGCCTTTATGATATATGTGTAATGTTGATGATTTAACCTATTCCTAATGTGAGTAGGTTTTAAGAAGTATGAACTCTCCTGCCACCTCGAATGTCTGTGTCTGTTTTTTCTTTGCACTTCGAAGCTATTGCTATTTTTACCTTTTTTTAGGTGATTTTGCCTTTTAGAGTCAAATCACATTCAATTCTTCCCCAGTCTTTTTTTTTTTTTTTGAGTTATTCAATTCCTGATGTTAATCTTAAACATATGATCCACGTTTCCATATAAAAAATACAAATAATTTGTTAAAATTTGTACCTTGAAATTGATTTTGATATTGGCTCTTGTACGTTAAATTTTCAGTTGAGTTTAAGTTTGAGTGAAAGCAAATCCTAAAAATATGCAAGTCTATGGAATGACCACTTTTTTTCATTCAATATTACAGATAATTTTGCTGGATATGACATTTTTGGCTGCAGGCCTACTTATTTTCATTGACAATATATATGATTCCAGGATCTGTGCTCTTTTTTTTTTTTTTTTTTTTTTTTTTGTCTACTGATAAGTCCTGTACAAATTCTAATTGTAGTTCCAACATACCTGATCTTTTTTTTCCTTGTCTCTTGTAGAATTTTGAAATTTGACAATAAATTGGTATGTGTTTTTCACAAAAGATCTCTTTAAGGTGGTGACTGGTAGATTTTTTTTTCCTATTTCTACTTTTTTCATCATGTTCTAGCACTCTAGAGTTATTTCCTTGGATTATGTCTTTCTTGCATTGTTTTTCAAAGCTCTTTTTTTGATTACATCTTTCAAGTAGTCCAATTATCCTCATATTTTTCTCTTCTTAATCTGTTTTCCAGATTAGTTGTTTTTCTTTTAAGATGTTTCATATTCTGTTGTATTTCTTGGTCTCTTATAGCTTCATTGGCTTTTCCTTGCTGAATTTAATTTTCAAAAAAGTTATTTTTCATCCTTAAGGGTCTTTATCTTCTTTTCTAATTGGTTAACTTTTTTCCCCATAATATTGTTTTTCTTAGTTGTTTATTGTAGTTTAATTTTTCTTCAATATCTCTCATTTGATTTTTAAATCTTTTTTTTTTTTTTGAGTGTTTCTATAAATTTTTTTGGGCAGGGAGCCATTTAATGTTACTATTTGGGATAGAAGAAGCTGTTTTTAGTTCAGTGTTCTCTGAAGATGAACCCTGCTGGTTTCTGTATTCCCATATTAAGTTTCTATGGATGTCTTCTTTCTTCTTTGTTGGTTCATTTTTTAAATGAAAAGTATTAGTGTAAGTATCTCTAATTAACTTTTAATTGTGCGGTGAGAGAAGAATGCCTTTAGCTTTACTTCAGCTCTCCTAACCTGGAATCCCAAAACAAGAGTCCCACAATCCAGTAAGTACCCTTTACACTCAAGGGTATGCTGATTCCTTTTCACTCGGGCCATATCTTTGCAGCACAGTGGGTCCTGGCATTTCTTTTCAGCCAAGGTTCACTCAATCTTCCAAGAAACAGACTTCAAACTCCAAACAAATTTGGGGAGGTGAAAGTTTTTGTGGTTCCTGCTGAGACTACAATCAAATCCAGCTAGTCCTAGGGCTCCCCACTTGGTGGAGCTAGCCTAAAATTTTTGCACTGATTAATCCACAGGCTGGGGTCTTTCTTCAGGTCTTCTTGGATTATACCAGTAAAACCCCTATTCTGCCTTAAATCTTCTTAAATTTTCACCACTCTATATTTAATCTTAGGTGCAAATTTGTTGTTACTGAGAGAAATCTGGAGAGCTATTGTACCCTCTGCCAAGAATCATCTCCAGAGGTACAGATTTTTGAAGGGAATAAAGGCAAAAGTAGAGTCTAACATTACAAGTGAATATCCAAGTACAAAGTGTCCAATTTATCAATCCGTCATTATTTGGACTTGAATGTGGAAATGTTATCTCACAGGATGAGGTGAAAATCAAAATATCAGTGCAATCAAGGTGAATCCTAGGACAGAATTCATTTAGCCTTCCTCTGACTCCAGCTTGCCATCATGACTTGAGCTGACAAGTTGTCAGGTATATAATGCTCATGCCACCATAGAGTTGAGCTGGGTGTATATAACAATGGCTATTGCAGTATATACTTTGATCTTCCAGGGTATTCTTAGAAATCTCCCTTTCCTTTAAAATGTTTTATTTCAAAGTCTCTGTATCTACTGCAATGCTGACATTTTAATTACTGAGCCATATTTGATTTGGAAAAGTCAAAGTATAAATATGAGTCTCTATGGCCTCTTTTTTTTTCTTTAAACAAATAAACATCGCATGATATAAAGAAGAGCATTATGCTTATAAATCTTTTTATAATTGTAAAATGTTTTAAATATATTGTTTCATTTGAGTCTTACAGAATCCTATTGTGGGACTATTACTACTTTCATTATACATATAAGCAAACTGAAGCTGAGAAAGATTAAGTAACTTGACTGAAGTCATACAACTAAAGTTTTTGAAGCAGGATTTGAACTCAGGTCTTATTGACTTCATGCCCTTTCTCTCATGGAATGATGAATGCATAGTAAGAAACATCTTAAACAGGGTCATTTAAATAGGGTAAATTCTGAATGGTGTCTGGAAACATAAGCTGAAGAGTCCTCATAAATTCCCAAATGTTGTTACCAATTCTCATTACATAGTAATAATAATTTGTTAGTGAGTAAGTATGTCTAGACACACTCACAGAGACATACTTTTGTGTATATATATATAAACATATATGTATTTATTTTTTTTTTCTTTAAAAAAGCATAGATGGTATGTATTTTATTTCTATCTATGCATATCCTTCAGGATTCAGTATATTTTAGTGGAGAAAGTGCTAATATGGATTCAAGAGAGATTAAACTTTGAATTTGAATCCCCAGTGACTTAATAGTCACTCAAGAAAAATGATTACAACCCATGATCCCAGAGCTCAGGGAGCAACAAGCCTTGAACTGACCTGATAGCCAAAGATTAGTACTCTGAGACCTCAACTAGTTGTAGTTGAGTAGTAGCCTTTCCTGCTGGAATATTAAAAAAAATAAATAAATAAATAATTGGAAGGTATAAGATTTCTTAAAATGTTCAATGCCTAGGGCAAAAATCTTGTAGGAATGTAGAAGATTTTGGCAGTCTATCTGCAATTTGTTTGATTAAAAAATTAAAAGATTTACTTTTGTCCTTAGAGACAGTAACTAATTACCAAATGAGAATAAACAAAATTTTGGCCTGATCTAGTAGTTTCTTTCACTTCAGGTTTACATATCTCTAGGACAAGACTGATAATTACAATTGACCAAGATTGCTGGAATTCTTTCTTTTCACCTCTATTTCTTGAGACCTTTACTCCCTTCAGTCACAGTGCAAGTGCTACTTTTTTTTTTTTGTTTTGTTTTGTTTTGTTTTGTTTTGTTTTGTTTTGTTTTTGCTGAGGCAATTGGGGTTAATTGACTTGCCCAGAGTCCCATAGCTAGGAAGTCTTAAGTGTCTGAGGCCAGATTTGAACTCAGATCTTCCTGACTTCAAGACTGGTGCTCTATCCACTGTGCCACCTAGCTGTCCCAAGTGCTAATTAAAAAAAAAAAAAAGTTTTTCCTGTTGCCTCCATTTGTCACTGGCTGTTGCCTCCATTTGTCACTGTCTGACCCTTGAAAATTGTACTTTTTTTTTTTCCTGAAATGGACAAGGGAGACCTGAAGACAAATAGTTTTGGGTGAATATATATTAAAATCAATAGGGAAATAAATGGGAATTGGGGAAAGGACAGATTAAGAGGGAAGATGATATTAAACAGGGTAAAATCACAAGCAAAAGATACTTAATCATTTTGAAAGGGTACCTTAGAAAATCTCATAGGCAGCTGGAGACTATCTGAAAATTTTTGTATATAAATGCAATTGAATATGGTTATGTCATAAGATATAATGAAATGAGAAATAGATCCTGATACAGAATGAAGTAAGCAATACTAAGAGAACAATTGTGATAGAGATGGAGATTTTATAAATAGAAACAATTTTGATTGATATAAAAGCTCTAATCAAACTAATGATCAACCATGCCTCTGGAAGAATTATGCTGAGGCATGTTATTCATCTTTTAAAAGAAAAAGTGATGGACATAATGTAAAAAAAAGTATATATCATTTTATTAAAAAATAACATGGACATATTTTTGTTTCACTATGTACATCATTAACAGACTTTTTTTCCCTTTTTTGATTTCAATTAATTTGGGTAGAGGATGGCAGAAAAAAAAAGGTTAAAATATTGACTTTTAAAAGATTATGTGGAGAATTTATGTGTATGTGTGTATACACACAAACACATACACAATGAAAGCAAGTATTATAAAATGAAGATTTTAGTTTTATATAGAATCAGACATCTTTTCATGTTCTGCTGGATGTATGCAAATATTCTTTTCTTTTATGTTTAAGATTAAAATGAAAAAAATAATTAAAGAGAAAATAAAAATAAGTGAAGAAATACTCATGAACAGATGTTGGGTTTTGAATGTGGTCTTCTTAAACAATTTCATTAGTTTTTTAAGGAGAATGAAATTGGCTGCTATAACATACTATTGATATTAATTTTAAAGTCCCCTAATAATATTTTATCTTTCTTTAATGAGATGTTCTCTAATATGCCTTCCTCATCCTGTATGCTGAAACTTATTTTTTGTAAAATTCATATAAAAAACTTCAACCATAAATTAGTTTAGTGAAAAATTACTATAGTATAAAACTTTTTTAAAATACTAATTTGACATTTATTTATCTGAATAAATATGAATAAAACATGAATTGTCATACTTTGAGTAATAACTATAGTAGATCTCTTATACTCAGAATAATAAACAAACTAAAAGCCCCAATTCATAATCAAAGAAATTGATTTAGAAGAAAACAGAAAAGACATTATGTTTTATTTTTACTCTTTTGATTCAGGGGTAGGTTGGTGTAGTTGATCAAGAACTACGATTTGAAGTCAGGAATATAGGGTCCTTTATCTGAAACATGCAAAAATTGGAATCATGAATAGAAGTACCCAATTTTCAGTGCTCTGGACAATTAGAAATTATAGTTCTTGGTCTTCATTGGAAGGGAAATACCTATATTTGAAATTACCCATGCAGATAAAAGAACTGGTCTATATACCAAAAAAAAAAAAAAAAAAAAAAATCTTTTGTTAAAATTTTGCAAAATTAGAGTTTTTTATTTGAAAGGGAAAGCAATGAGCATGTACTGAAATCCATAAATAAAATAAAATCCCATTATAACAAAATACATTATCTTGTCACTCCAAAACAGTCTATTCCATACTACCTTTGGAAAATACAGTTATTGGCAATACAACTATTGCAATTGTTAGGAATGTGCTCAAAAAGAAATCAAATTTTGGTAAATAGGTTTTAATTACTCCTTTAGAAAAATTGGTGGTAATTCTGATAACTAATTTTTGAAAAAGAAGATTTCATGAAATTATGGAATTTCATGATCATAGCCTTGAAGAGAACTTTACATTAATTCCAAATTTCTCATTTCTGTATCTAAGGTACAGAAAGAATAAGTGACATGCCCAGAATCATACATTCATGGGTATCTGAATATGATATGAACTGAGCTTATATTCAACACTCCATTTAGTCTAGGATTATTGTCTGGGTATTGAAAGATTGAGTGATTTTTAAAAAAATGTAAACTGAGACCTTTGAAAAAAATATTTTGATATTTAAATAAGTTAATTTAATTTAATTTAAATTGCCCAATCCAACATACATGCTTCTGACAGGTATTTTTACCTATATAATTCTCTACTCTTTCAAAATGGGTCCATATAACATATATAGTGTATTGCTATCCATCTCTTAATTTTACACAGACACTAATGGAACATATAGAAAATCCACCTTTAAAAAGATAATTAAGTAACAGGAATTTATTAAGAACTTGCTATGTTCCAGGAACTTTCCTAGACAATGATGATATGAACAAAAGTGAACCAGTCTCTCATCATAAAACTTACATTTTATTAGAGGAATGTGAAATAATTTGGGAAACATTGAACTGAAAATAACCATTTTAGGTATTAATTAGTAATGAAAATGGAATTATTAGTAAATTGCCTCACTCTTTTTATCAAAAAGATAATCTTGACTTTTTTCTATTTTATAGTTTGAAATCTGTAACATGCCAGTTTCCTTAACATAAATTTCATTGATTCCTTTCATATTTTTTCAGATGAATTGTTACTATTTTTTCTAGTTCTAGAGAAAAAAATTTAGAACTTTGTTAGGGTAATGAATAAGCAAATTGACTTAGAATTTTATTTTTATTGTATTTGAGCAATTAATATTTCTTCAATTGTTTTGATCTCTCTTTACTTTTAGAAAATGTGAATTGTCTTTGTTGTTTTTAAATGGGTGATATATGCATAGAAATAAGCATATATATACATACATATATACATTTAAAGATATTTAAACACACAACATATATGGCATATGTTGTGGGTATGTTTATATGTTTGTACTCACTAGAAAGGAGACTCATGAATTTGAAAAATATTGTTGCTATAGAAAGTCTAGTTTCTAATAATAAAAAGCTGTTAGTAATTGTTTTCTCCATGTTTGAATCTTTATAAATTCATATGAAAACATTATTGATCACTGCTATGATCAAACATTGAAGACTGTTTTTAAAATCATCTAAACTTACACAGCAAATCAATGATACAATGGGGGAAAACCCAACCTCTAGATATTGTAAAAGAAAAATAACATAAACTACTTAAATTAAATGATTACTTTGTTAGATCAGATATTATAAATATATGTATTAGGTTTGTGTGTTACTTATATACATAGTGCAGTACATTCATACACATTGATGCATAAATGTGTATATACAAACATGAATATGTGGGTATGCATATGTATGCATGCGTGTATGTATATGTATGTGTATATATATATATATATATATATATATATATATATATATATAGTCTATATTCAGTAAAACCTTAGTTAAAATATGCTTTTAGAAAATTACTAGATGTGTGGCTCTGGGCATTTCATTTAATCTTTCTGAGTCACAGTTTTCCTTTTTTAAATAGAAGAGAGAAATGACACCTAATCTTCATGAGTATAAAACAAGGGAATATTTTAAAATGTGATAGATATGTTAAAATGTGATAGATATATTAGTTAATAATAATATATGTAAATGACAAATCAGAATCAAATTCCATTAGTAGAATGAAGAACAAAAAATAAAAACAACACGGGCTAACATTTCAACACTTTAAGATTGTCAAAACCTATTAAAATATTAATTTCATTTAATCCCCACAGAAACCCCAGATGGTATGTACTTTATCATCTCCATTTTATATATGATAAAACAAAGACCTTGGAGATAATAAATAACTTTTGTAAAGTTATACATTTTTTAACTGCCTGAAGTTGGATTTGACCTCAGGTTCCCCTGACTCCAGCATCAGCACCTAGTCCACTTGCCACCTTGCTACCTGTTAAACTAAATATTTGGGAATGACTAAAAGTAAATCAAGGAAACATGGAATAAATATGGAAACATACTTCAAGATAATTTAGTAATTTTGCAGTTAAATGCCTATTTAAAAGTTAGATTTTTGAAGTTTATTGGGAAGTCAAGTAGCTCTTTGGAATACAATTGAATCTGGCTTCCAAGTTAAAGTGGAAGGCAAATCTAAATAGTTAAGTAATCACTTGAACATATAGATGATATCAAGTTGTAAGACTCTACAGTAAATCAGAAACTACTGTTTTATCAAACTAGTCAAAGTAGACCTCAAAAATGAGAAGATATATGGTTGCTGCTTTTTAGAAAATGATTATTTTTCTGTGATGCATTACAGTTCCCAAAACATGTTCAATATATACATACATATATATGTATAAATATATTGATACAATTGAATAAATTAATAAATGAAAGGAGGGAAAGGTAGAAAAACATTTCAATAAAACTCTATGTAGTGCCTTTTTATATATGATAAAGGAATATTAACTCATAAAACTCAAAATATTATTATTACTCGTAGTAGTACTAGAGGACAGAAAGTTGGCACAGGCCACGCCTGAAATTAGGAAGACTTTAATTCAGAACCCATCTTCAGACACTTACTAGCTTTGTGAGCCTGAATCAGTGACATCATCCTGTTTCCCTCAGTTTCCTTATTTGTTAAATAAGATAGAACTAGAAATGGTAAACTACTACAGTGGCTCTGCCAAGAAAATCACAGTCAGGCATTGTTGGAATACAAGGGTGAGCTGTTGAAATACACGGGAGCCACCTGACAGTGGCTGCTGGAGATCCAACCCAGAATGGATCTCCTCTTACGTGAAAATGATACAAGGAGACTGAGAGGCAGTTGCTGTTCTCTAACCTCGCTGACTGAGAGGCCATCACATTGTCTGATCTCTCTCCTCTTCCCTCTGCCTCCAATTTATCTCATTCTTAGTCCACAACACATGTGTCAGCAAAGGCTGCCCCACAACCCCTTCAGATGTTATGATTGACAGCTGTGGAGGCTCTCAGAGAATTGACCTGTCCCTTAACAAGACATGACTTGACACAACTGAACAAGTACTACTATAGTACGGTGTAGTGACATTCTTGTGCACTAGTTATGTAAACTTCTCATGGCCCCCTTGTAATTTAGAATGTAAGCTTAAATTTAAGCTGTAAAATGAAGACCCTTTGAGGGAAAATACTTTTTTTGGGGAAAGGGAGGTGGGCTTAGGAGAGTACTGATGGGTGTCTCCCTGTATTATTTATTTAATAAGTGTCTCTTGAATTGTATTTTCTGTCAGCCTTTAAGCATCTGAAACATTCAGATATATGCCAAAGAGCTTTCCAGACAAGAACAGTCAGTATATTAATCATTTTGATGTGATTACAAGCAACATTTAAAAGAAAAATGTAGTAAAATAGCTTGTAAATATTCTGACATACTGGTCAGATAACTCAATTGTTTGTTTATACATAAAGTTATATCTAACCGATTTATTCAGTAAAGGACTGCTTATGAATTGACTCCATTTTCAAGAGCAAATAGTTCTAGTTTATGACACCTTGGTTTTCAGAGGTAATTAATTTTATTTTCTATCAGCTGAAGAAAATCCAGCCCTGAAGGTGACTGATGAAGAATAAAAATAATTCTAAGTCAATAGTTATTTATTTACAGACATCAGGGTGATCTATTGGAATAAAAACTGAATTGTTACTAAGGACAGAAAATGAATATAAAGCTTCATCACACTTCTGAATGATATATACATTTTATGTCACTATAAGCCATGTTTATCTAGTCTACCATAGTAAATCACTATGAAGTTAAATATGAATGAATCACATTCCAATTAACTCTATGGTAATCCAAATGGGGCTCTTTTATTTCGTTTATTTATTTATTTATTTTGGATTGTCCTTTGAAATAGATTTTGTATGGCCTTTTTTAATGAAGGTTTCCCTTTGGAGGTTTCATGTAATGTAAAAGAAAGCATTTTGAAAGGGGAAATAAATGAATTGGGGTATTATTTTTATTAATTCATGTGATCTTAAACAAATTACCAATCTATGGTTATTCTTTTCTTTAACTATGAAATAAACAATCCAATTCAGAGCATGCAGAACAGTCACTGTCATTCTATGAAATGCTTTTAAAATAAAAATATTTAAATGAGGAGATACTTACATTTGAATAAAGTATGCAAAGATCAAATTGGATATTTGTAGATAGAAAACTAAATTCTAACAAAGAGGATAAATGTTGCAACCTCAAACATAGAGAGAAATTGAAAATAAATTGTGAGACTTCTTCAATATGAAGGCCTTCCTTGTAGCTTCCAGTATTATATTGCACAATGTTTTTTTTTTTTTTTTTTTCCTACTTTACAACCCTTTTAAAATATTTGCTGGTGGATTTTTTATATGTTTTTCTGAAAAGACACTAATATTTAAATTTTTTTTTTTATTAAAGCTTTTTATTTTTAAAACATATGAATGGATATTTTTTCAACATTAACCTTGCAAAACATTTTGTTTCACTTTTCTCCGTTTCTCCTCATTCCCTCTTCTAGATATCAAGTAATCCATTAAATGTTAAACATGGTGAAAATATATGTTAAATCCAATATATGCACACATGCTTATATAATTATCTTGCTGTCCAAGAAAAATCAAATCAAGGAAAAAATTAGAAAGAAAATAAAATGCAAACAAACAACAACAAAAAGAGTGAAAATGCTATGTTGTGATCCATACTCAGTTCCCTCAGCCCTCTCTCTAGATGTAAATATCTCTCTTCAAAACAAGATCATTGGAATTGGACTTACTCATTTCATTGTTGAAAAGAGCCATGTCTATCACAATTAATCATTGTATAATTTGTTGTTGCCACGTACAATAATCTCTTGGTTCTGCTCATTTCACTTAGTATCAGTTCATGTAAGTCTCTCCAGGGCTGTCTAAAATCATCCTGTTGATTGCTTCTTATGTAACAATAATGTTCTATAATATTCATATAACATAACTTATTCAATCATTTTCTAACTCATGGACATCTACTCAGTTTTCAGTTTCTTGCCACTATAAAAAGTACTGCCACAAAAATTGGGTAACTTTCCCTCATTTAAAATCTTTTTGGACAATAAGCCAGTAGAAACATTGCTGGGTCAAAGGGTATGCACATTTTGATAGCCTTTTGAGTATAGTTCCAAATTGCTCTCCAGAATGGTTTGATCTGTTCACAATTCCACCAACTACATACTAATGTCCCAGTTTTCGCACATCCCCTCCAATATTTGTCATTGTTTTTTTCTGTCATCTTAAGTCAGTCTGAGAGGTGTGTAGTGCTACTTCAGAGTTAAGACAGAAAATTATTTATAGCTTTTTTTTGTTCCGTAGGAAAGAATTTTCTGTGTAAAGTATTAGAACCATTGGAAGAACTTTAGTTAACTAAAAAGTAGGGAAAAGAAACCATTCAAATATACAGTTAAGTTCAAATATGGGTAACAGCATGATTCCAATGATATTGTGTGAATGTAATTTCCACCTTTTATTTTATTTGCAATTTAGACAAAACATTATTAAGAATGGTAATGAAAAATGGCTAATAAATAAGACCACCAGGATTGATGTGTAGCAATTCTCTCTCTCTGTCCCTCTCACTCACTTTTGCTCCCTTTCACTTCCATTTTTCCTATTTCTCCTTTTTCTCCTTCTCTCTCCCTCTCTGTCTATCTGTCTTTCTTATAAAGGGTTTAGTAAATGCTTAGTATATGTGGATATTCTTTTTTCTTGCAGTAAATATAATTTTCCTCAATTATATATAATAATTTTTAAATATTCATTTTTGTAAGATTTTGAGTGCCAATTCTCTCTCTCTCTCTCTCTTTCTCTCTCTCTCTCTCTTTCTCTCCCTTCCTTCCCCCCACCCCAAGATAATAATCAGTGTGATATAGGCTATGGCTGGAGCAGAATATATTATGCTTCCACTGAAACAAACAAACAAAAAAGGATGTGGGGTGTAGCAATTCTGATCCTAGACAAAGCAAAAACAAAACCAGATCCAATCAAAAAAGATAAGGGAAGAAACTACCTCTTGTCAAAAGCTACCACAGACAATGAAGCTAATATCATTACTAAACATAAAGACACCAAGTGGCACAACATCCAAATTTCCAAAGAAGTTAAATCATCTACAGGAAGATATAAACAGCCAAGTCCAGCCATATAATAGAGAAGAAAGACATATTTTTAATTTTTATTTAATAATTACTTTATATTGACACTCGTTTCTGTTCCAATTTTTTTTTCCCTCCCTCCCTCCACCCCCTCCCCTAGATGGCAAGCAATCCTTTATATGTTGGATATGTTGCAGTATATCCTAATCTTTTTCTTCTCAAAAAGCAGCCAGGTGATAAAAGTTCAGATCTTTTATTATCTCCAATATAACCCCGTTAGCTTAGAGGCCTAGCTCTCTGCTTGGTTCCAAGAGCTCTCTCCAAATGTCTTTAAATCCAAAGGTCTGGTCCTTCAGCCTCTGCCTCTGCTTTCTTCAGCCTCCAGCCAGCTCCAGTCTTCATGTCATTCCGGTGAAATCTCGACTTGTAGCATCTTCCTTTCAAGAACCTCTTTGACTGGCCCATTGGCCTATTTATGCTCCTTCCAGAGAGAGGGATTATGGGTTTTCTCCCATAGTGCTCTCTGGCCCAAAGAGCTTCAAGGGAGGTATGAACTCATTGAACTCCAATGAGTAAAGGTGTGAACACAAGCTTTGTATTGATTAGTTCTACTTAGTACCTAGTTTCAGGTTCTGGCCAAAATATCTTCTTGTAAGATTAGATCAACTCTAATTAGTTAGCAGTTAGTAAGGATTCCAACACAATATATGTTTGCAGAACCGAACAGTTCTCTTGTTGCATAGGGAGAACTGGATTCAGAAGGTATAAATAACCCGGGAAGAAAAACAAAAATGCAGATCGTTCACATTCGTTTCCCAGTGTTCTTTCTTTGGGTGTAGCTGCTTTTGTCCGTCATTTATCAATTGAAACTCAGGTCTCTTTGTCAAAGAAATCCACTTCCATAAAAATATGTCCTCATACAATATCGTTGTCGAAGTGTATAATGATCTCCTAGTTCTGCTCATTTCACTTAGCATCAGTTCATGTAAGTCTCGCCAGTCCTCTCTGTATTCATCCTGCTGGTCATTTCTTACAGAACAATAATATTCCATAACATTCATATACCACAATTTACCCAGCCATTCTCCAATTGATGGGCATCCATTCATTTTCCAGTTTCTAGCCACTACAAATAGGGCTGCTACAAACATTTTGGCACATACAGGTTCCTTTCCCTTCTTTAGTATTTCTTTGGGATATAAGCCCAATAGAAACACTGCTGGATCAAAGGGTATGCACAATTTGATAATTTTTGGGGCATAATTCCAGATTGCTCTCCAGAATGGTTGGATTCGTTCACAATTCCACCAACAATGTATTAGTGTCCCAGGTTTCCCGCATCCCCTCCAACATTCATCATTATTTTTTCCTGTCATCTTAGCCAATCTGACAGGTGTGTAGTGGTATCTCAGAGTTGTCTTAATTTGCATTTCTCTGATCAATAATGATTTGGAACACTCTTTCATATGAGTGGTAATAGTTTCAATTTCATCCTCTGAAAATTGTCTGTTCATATCCTTTGACCATTTATCAATTGGAGAATGGCTTGATTTCTTATAAATTTGAGTCAGTTCTCTATATATTTTGGAAATGAGGCCTTTATCAGAACCTTTTACATTGAAGATGTTTTCCCAGTTTGTTGCTTCCCTTCTAATCTTGTTTGCATTAGTTTTATTTGTACAAAGGCTTTTTAATTTGATGTAATCAAAATTTTCTATTTTGTGATCAGTAATGGTCTTAGTTCATCTTTGGTCACAAATTTCTTTCTCCTCCACAAGTCTGAGAGATAAACTATCCTATGTTCCTCTAATTTATTTATAATCTTGTTCTTTATGCCTAGGTCATGGACCCATTTTGATCTTATCTTGGTATATGGTGTTAAGTGTGGGTCCATGCCTAATTTCTGCCATACTAATTTCCAATTATCCCAGCAGTTTTTATCAAATAATGAATTCTTTTCCCAGAAGTTAGGGGCTTTGGGTTTGTCAAACACTAGATTGCTATAGTTGACTATTCTCTCTTGTGAACCTAGCCTTTTCCACTGATCCACTAATCTATTTCTTAGCCAATACCAGATGGTTTTAGTGACTGCTGCTTTATAATATAATTTTAGATCAGGTACAGCTAGGCCACCTTCATTTGATTTTTTTTTTCATTAATTCCCTTGAGATTCTCGACTTTTTATTGTTCCATATGAATTTTGTTGTTATTTTTTCTAGATCATTAAAATATTTTCTTGGAAGTCTGATTGTTATAGCACTAAATAAATAGATTAGTTTAGGGAGTATTGTCATCTTTATTATGTTCGCTCGGCCGATCCAAGAGCACTTAATATTTTTCCAATATTTTGTGTGGAGACATTTTTATAATTTTGCTCATATAATTCCTGACTTTCCTTTGGTAGATAGATTCCCAAATATTTTATGGTATCAACAGTTATTCTGAATGGAATTTCTCTTTGTATCTCTTGCTGTTGGGTTTTGTTGGTGATGTATAAAAATGCTGAGGATTTATGGGGATTTATTTTGTAGCCAGCTACTTTGCTAAAATTATGAATTATTTCCAATAGCTTTTTAGTAGAATCTCTGGGGTTCTCTAGGTATACCATCATATCATCTGCAAAGAGTGATAGTTTGGTTTCCTCATTGCCTACTCTAATTCCTTTAATATCTTTCTCGACTCTTATTGCCGAGGCTAGTGTTTCTAATACGATATTAAATAATAATGGTGATAGTGGGCAACCTTGCTTCACTCCAGATCTTACTGGGAAAGGTTCCAGTTTTTCCCCATTGCATATGATGCTTACTAATGGTTTTAAATATATGCTCCTGACTATTTTAAGAAAAAGTCCATTTATTCCTATGCTCTCAAGTGTTTTTATTAGGAATGGATGTTGGATTTTATCAAATGCTTTTTCTGCGTCTATTGAGATGATCATATGGTTTTTGTTTGTTTGGTTATTGATATAGTCAATTATGCTAATAGTTTTCCTAATGTTGAACCAGCCCTGCATTCCTGGTATAAATCCTACTTGGTCATAGTGTATTATCCTGGTGACGATTTTCTGTAATCTTTTTGCTAATATTTTATTTAAGATTTTAGCATCAATATTCATTAGGGAGATTGGTCTATAATTTTCTTTCTCTGTTTTCAGCCTACCTGGTTTAGGTATCAGTACCATGTCTGTGTCATAAAAGGAGTTTGGTAGGACTCCTTCAATCCCTGTTTTTTCAAATAGTTTATATAACATTGGAGTTAATTGTTCTTTAAATGTTTGGTAGAATTCACATGTAAATCCATCTGGTCCTGGGGATTTTTTCTTAAAGAGTTGATTGATAGTTTGTTCTATTTCTTTTTCTGAGATGGGATTGTTTAGGATATTTACTTCTTCCTCGGTTAGTTTGGGCAAGCTATATTTTTGGAGGTATTTTTCTATTTCTTTTAAGTTGTCGAATTTATTGGCATAAAGTTGGGCAAAGTAACTCCTAATTATTGCTCTAATTTCCTCTTCGTTAGTGGCGAGTTTTCCCTTTTCATTTTTAAGACTAACAATTTGATTTTCCTCTTTCCTTTTTTAATCAGATTTACTAAGGGTTTGTCTATTTTGTTGGTTTTTTCATAGAACCAACTCTTAGTTTTATTAATTAATTCAATAGTTTTTTTACTTTCAATTTTATTGATCTCTCCTTTTATTTTTAGAATTTCAAGTTTAGTGTTTGACTGGGGGTTTTTAATTTGTTCCTTTTCTAGCATTTTTAGTTGCAAACCCAATTCATTGACCTTCTCTTTCTCTATTTTATACAAATAGGCCTCTAGAGATATGAAATTTCCCCTTATTACCGCTTTGGCTGCATCCCATACATTTTGGTATGATATCTCATTATTATCGTTTTCTTGGGTGAAGTTATTAATTATGTCTATGATTTGCTGTTTCACCCAATCATTCTTTAGTATGAGATTATTTAGTTTCCAATTATTTTTTGGTCTACTTCCCCCTGGTTTTTTGTTGAATGTAATTTTCATTGCATCGTGGTCTGAAAAGGATGCATTTACTATTTCTGCCTTACTGCATTTGAGTTTGAGGTTTTTATGTCCTAATATATGGTCAATTTTTGTGTAGGTTCCATGAACTGCTGAAAAGAAAGTGTATTCCTTTCTGTCTCCATTACATTTTCTCCAGAGATCTATCATATCTAACTTTTCTAATATTCTATTTACCTCTTTGACTTCTTTCTTATTTATTTTGTGGTTTGATT
Organism: Antechinus flavipes; assembly: GCF_016432865.1. NCBI lineage: Eukaryota > Metazoa > Chordata > Mammalia > Dasyuromorphia > Dasyuridae > Antechinus > Antechinus flavipes. Next base: position 391,704,245 of record NC_067400.1, on the reverse strand, counting down.
TATCTAATTCTGAGAGTGCAAGGTTAAGATCTCCCACTATTATAGTTTTACTGTCTATTTCTTCTTGCAGCTCTCTTAATTTCTCTTTTAAGAATTTAGATGCTACCCCACTTGGTGCATATATGTTTAATATAGATAGTGCTTCATTATCCATGCTACCCTTTAGCAAGATATAGTGTCCTTCCTTATCTCTTTTAATTAGATCAATTTTTGCTTTAGCTTGATCTGAGATCAGGATGGCTACCCCTGCTTTTTTGACTTCACCTGAAGCATAGTAGATTTTGCTCCAACCTTTTACCTTTAACCTGCATGTATCTCCCCGCTTCAGGTGTGTTTCCTGTAAACAACATATTGTAGGATTCTGGCTTTTAATCCATTCTGCTAACCGCTTCCTCTTTATGGGGGAGTTTACCCCATTCACATTTATGGTTAGAATGACCAATTCTGTATTACTTGCCATCTTGTTAACCCCGGTTTATGCTTTTCTCCCTTCTTTCCCCTTTCCCCCCTTCCCAGTATTAAGCTTGTGAGCACCACTTGCTTCTCACAGCTTTCCCTTTTTAGTATCCCTCCCCCCGTCTTAGAGTTCCTCCCCCTATCTTACCCCTTTCCCTCCCAGTTTCCGTATTCCCTTCCACTTAGCTTATTCCTTCCTTTTTCACTTTTCCCTTCTCACTTTTCAATGAGGTGGGAGAAGTTTCACCATAGATTGAATATGTCTTAAGATTTTTCACTTAAAGCCAATTCTGAAGGCAGTAAGATACCCACTATATTCATCCCCCTCCATTCTTTCTCTCAGATATAATAGGTTTCCTATGCCTCTTCATGAGATGTACTACCCCCACTTTACCCTTTTTCTGGTACAATGTCCTGTCCACATCAATTTCTAGAACAAGGTATACATGTATTCTTTATACATCTATATAGTCAAAACATAGTTCCCAAGATTAATCTTTACCTTTTTAGATTTCTCTTGAGTTCTATATTTGTAGATCAAACTTTTTGTTAAGTTCTGGCTTTTTCATCAGAAATAGATGAAATTCGCTTATTTTGTTGAATGTCCATCTTCTTCCCTGGAAAAAGATGCTCATTCTCCCTGGGTAAGTTATTTTTGGTTGCATACCAAGTTCCTTAGCCTTTCGGAATATCATATTCCAGGCCCTTCGATCTTTTAATGTGGATGCTGCCAGATCCTGGGTGATCCTTATTGTGGCTCCTTGATACTTGAATTGCGTTTTTCTAGCCACTTGCAATATTTTTTCCTTCGTCTGAAGGTTCTGGCATTTGGCCACTATATTCCTTGGTGTTTTGATTTTAGGATCCCTTTCAGTGGGTGATCGATGAATCCTTTCAATGTTTATTTTTTCCTCTGTTCCTATGACTTCTGGGCAGTTCTCTTTGATAATTTCCTGGAAAATAGTGTCCAGGCTCTTTTTTTCATCATGTTTTTCTGGAAGTCCAATGATTCTCAGATTGTCTCTCCTGGATCTGTTTTCCAGGTCTGTTGTCTTCCCCAGAAGCTATTTCACATTCTTTTCCATTGTTTGATTTTTTTGGATTTGCTTGACTGATTCTTCTTGTCTCCTCGAGTCATTCAATTCCACTTGTTCAATTCTGATTTTCAGAGAAGTATTTTCTTCACTCACTTTTTAAAAATCTTTTTCTAATGGTCCCATTGAGTTCTTTTGTTCTGTGGAATTTTTTTCCATTTCGCCAATTTTGTTTTCCAGTTCACCAATCCTATTTTTCAAGGATTTTGCTTCTTTATCCACTCTCTCTTTAACTTTCTCCAGGCTTTTTTGCCAAGCCTCCCTCTCCTTTTCCCAAGCTTCCCTCTCCTTTTGCCAAGCCTCACTCTGCTTTCCCCATTTTTCTTCTAGCTCCCTTGTGAGAGCCTTTTTAATCACTTCTATGAGGTTCATCTGTGCTGAGGAACAGATGATCTCCTCCTTTGGGGATTCACCTGGGGACAGTCTGTTTTTAGTCTCCTCAGGATTTAGAGTCTGCTCTCTATCTGTATAGAAGCTGTCAAGGGTTAAAGTCCTTTTCAGTTTCTTGCTCATTCTGTCTAATAATCAAAGACAAACTACCAAAGAAAAACAGAAAAAACTGGAGTCTTTCTTTGGGGGGGGCTATGTTACCGAGCTTCCTCTACAGACTGCAGGGGGCAGCAGTGAGGCACTAGCAGGACTGTGTTGCGCATGCGCTCTGAGATCCCCGAGCGTGCTGAGTCACTGTGGGTGGGGGGGGGGGGGGGAAGAGGGGAGCGGCCAGGTCCCGAGAGACTCCAGCTGTTTGGGTTTGTATTCTTCAGCCCCGGTGTTTTTAGCTTCTCTGCTGGGCTGCTGACTTGCTGCCGGAGCAAAGTATCCAAACCTGTAGCAAAGCTCTCCCCGCAGAGACGCCTGCGATCTCTCCCCACCCCCTCTCCAGTCTGCTCCCGTGCTCTCACTGCCGCTGCCCGCCGCCTGCGCCCGATCTAAAACCGTCCCAGCCTTCCAGTAAAGACAGACCTTTCTCGGCGAATCTCAAGGATGGCTTCTCTTGGTAACTATTTGTGGGTTTTTTTTCAGTCAAGCATTAATTCAGAGGCTTGTAATGAAATGGATAGTGAAAGAAAGCGTGGAGCTTATGCAGCCGTGTGCCTCCTCTCCGCCATCTTAACCGGAAGTCTGAAGAAAGACATTAATGAGATGAATACACTATGGAGAAAGTTGAATGGGCACACAACAAAATATGTTTTCTCTTCAACAGTACATGGTGCCCAAGCAAACCTAACATACATAAGGAAACAAAAATCTTATAATCAAATGCAAAAAAGACAGAAAAAGCAAATGTGTTATTTCCATATAATGATGAAAAAATACAATAAAGAGCAAGGAAAAGATAAACTGAAAATAAATCAGAAATTATACAATCTAATCCTAAATAATGACTGGCTTAAACAACAAATTATAGAAACAATAATTTCATATAAGGGAAGATAATAAAAATATATGATAAAATTTATGAGATACACCAAAAACAATTCTAAGGAGAAATTTTATATTTTTAGATGCTTACATACATAAAACAGAGACATAGGAGATCAATTAATTGGGTATGCAATAAAAAACCTAGAAAAAGAACAAATTTAAAATACGCTATTAAATACCAAATTTAAAATTCTAAACATCAAAGGAGAGATTAATAAAATAAAAGTTAAAAAACTAATGAACTAATAAATAAAACTAAGAGTTGTTTTGTAAAATAAAGGAAAAAGCTATAAAGTTTAACCTTTGGTCTATTTGATCCGAAAAAAGATAAGAAGAAAATCAAATTATCCTCATCAAAAAAGAAAAACATGAACTTTCTTCCACCGAGGAGGAAATTAAAGCAATAATTCAGAGCTATTTTGCCCAACTGTATGACAATAAATCTGACAATATAATTGAAATAAATGAATATGCACAAAAATATAAATTGCCCAGATTAAAAGAAGAAAAAAATAAAAGACAACACGATTTTGGAAAAAATAAATTGGACAAGTCAACAATAAACTCCCTAAGAAAAAATCGTTAGTGCCAGATAGATTTGCAAATTATTTTTTTCCAAATATTTAAGGATAATTAATTCTAATACTACTTAAAATATTAGGGAAAATAGGTAAAGAAAAAATCCTGCAAAATGTCCTTTATTACACAAATATGGTGCTTAAACTGAAAGCAGAAAGAGCCAAAACAGCAAAAGCAAATTATAGACTAAACTCCCTAAAGAATGTTGATTCAAAAATTTTAAATAAAATATTAGCAAAGAGCTTCCAGCAATCTATCATCAGAATAATACATTATAATACAGAATAATACATTTATAAAAATATAAATCCTGGGATTTATGCCAGGAGTGCAGGGGTAAATTAATATCAACATTATCAGTATATTGATCTCAATATCAATTGATTGATATCAATAACAAAGCTAACAGAAATCATATAATTATCGCAATAGATGCAGAAAGCTTTAAAAAAAAAAAACATAGTTCCAAAAAACAAAAAGAAACCAAAGAAAAAATATATAGTTTCCATTCCTAATAAAAACATGAGAAAACCTAGGAATAAATGTAGTTTTCCTCAAAATGATAAACTGCATCTTTTAAAAAAAATCAAAAAGCATTAGATGTGAATGGGACTGATTGGGTGAAGTTTTCTTAACCATGAGACTAGGCCTAAATCACATGCTCCCTATTCTCAGAGCTGGAAGATTAGACCTTCAATCTCTGGTTGCAGGAAGTCACATGATCTCTGGGCATAGAGGTCTCTAAAAGGTTAAGACCTTAGGTCAGCTGCATGAAGTGATAGGAAGTGATGTGACCCACAGGAAGCAGACAACATTGATGACTATTTGTCAAGGATGGTTACTTCCTTTTAGTGTATGCAATGAAAAAGCTTGCATCTTGATAATCTTTTGGTTTGTCAGCTTCACTAGCACATAGTCTGGGCTGGGATGTCTCCTAGGTGTCCTTGGGCCTCTCCCTGCAGGGACTAAATAATTATTTTCTCTTTCTACCTGAAAATGTCTCTGATTAGTTAATTTAGGAAAGAGCACCAGTCACACACATACCTAAAAAGGCTAAGCTGGAAACATTACTAGTAAAATCAGGTGTGTAACAAAGATGCCCATTATCTTAGCTGTTATTTAATATTATAATACAATTGTTAATTTTAGAAATAAAAGATGAAAAATAAATTGAAGTAATTAAAGTAGACAATGAGGAAACAAAAGTATCCTTTGATATTCCTCCATGTTACAAAAAAAGTCCAGTGGTAAGAGGGAGAAAGAGAAATTCTAATTAAAATAACTGTAGACAATATAAAATGTTTGGGAGACTACTTGCCAAGACAAATGCAGGAACTCAATGAACATAATTACAATTTTCAGACAAATAAAATCGGATCCAAGAAATTGGAAAAATATCAATTTGCTCATGGGTAACCAAGGTAACAGGATAAATAGACCATTTCTACATGAATTAGTCTCCTTATCCAGTGTCATACCAATCAAAATGCCAAAATTATTTTATAGAGCTTTAAAAGTTAATTACAAAATTCATCTGAAAAATAAAACATCAAGACTATCAAGGGAATTAATAAAAAAAAAAAAAGTGCAACAACAACAACAAAAACAAAACCCAGTGGTCTACCCATAACACATCTAAAACTACTATAAAGCATCAGTCATCAAAAGCATTTGCTATTGGCTAAGAAATAGAGTCAAGGATCACAGGAATAAATTAGGTACACAAGATACAATAGTCAATGACTATAATAATTTACTGTTTGATAGACTCAAAGACACCAGCTTTTGGGGTAAGAATTCACTATTTGACAAAAATTCTTGGAAAAATTGGAAAATAGTGTGACAGAAACTGGGCACTAGGCATAGACCAACATCTCATACCCTAAACCAAGATACCAAGTATTTTTGACCAAATAAACAATAAAGAGTATTATGAAATACAAAAAGTCAATTTTGATTACATTAAATTAAAAAGGTTTTACACAAAATAAACCAATGCAGCCAAGATAAGAGAAACAGAAAGATAGGGAATATATATTTTTTTACATTTTTCTGATAATGGCCTCTTCCCAATGGAGAATTGAGTCAAATTTATAAGAAATTTATGTCATTCCCCAATTGGTAAATATTTAAAGGATATGAAGGAACAGTTTTCAGAGGAAAAGTTAAAATCACCTATAGGTATATGAAAAAATTGCTCTAAATCATTATTGATTAGAATAATGCAAATTAAACCAACTCCAAGTACTACCTCACACCTTTCATATTGTCTAAGATGACAGGAAATGATAATGATAAATGTTGAAGGAGATGTAGGAAAACTGGGACAGTAATGCATTGTTGGTTGAGTAGTGAATTGATCCATCCATTTTGCATTTGATTGTGAGGGTCTTATGTCCTAAAATATGGTATGCAGACACCATTACTGCCAAGAAAAAGGCATATTTTCATCCCCATTTAATTCTCTCCAGAGGTCTATTATCTAAGGTTTCTAAGATTCTGTTAATCTTAGTTTCTTTCTTGTTTATTTTGTGGTTACAGTTGTTCAATTCTGAGAGGGGAAGAATGAGGATCCCACCAGTATAGACCTGCTTTCTATCTCTTTTTGCAACTGGCCCAAAATCCTCTGCATGAATTTGACTGCTTCACTACCTAGAGCATATACATCTAATATCTTATCCACTTTTTTTGTATACAGTACCCTTCATCAAGCTGCACCCTATCCTTCTCCCTTAATAAGATTTAGTGCTCCTGAATGCGGAAGATGCTCACTGGTGGCAATCTCTCCCTGGAGACATCCTCCTCGGTGCCTTAGTTTCCCTCCCACCCCATCAGCTTGCAGTCCCTCTGGCTCTAATCTCAAGACACTCAGAAGGTCCTATAGGCTGACCAGATAACAATGACCCAAGGGTCGCTACCCTGGCTGCCTCAGTTTCCCCACTCCCAGCACCTCCTGGTTCCTGAAGCTCCTCCTTGGGGTCTCTCAGGAGGCAAGTTCTACAGTTCAGAGCCCTGGATCTTTACCATGCTTTATTTGAGATCAGAATTGTCAACATAGGTTGTTGGAATCCTTACTAACTGCTAAGTAATTAGAGTTGATCTAATTTTACAAGAAGTTGTTTTGGCCAGAACCTGAAACAAGGTACTAAGCAGAACTAATCAAGACAAGGCTTGTGTTCCCACCTTTACTCATTGGAGTCCACAAGTATGCTAGCTTCACAAAGTACACTTTCTAACTTCAAGGGAGTCCACACCTTAAAGCTCTTTGGGCCAGAGAGCACTATGGGAGAAAACCCATAATCCCATTCTCTCAGAAGGTTCACATATAAGGCGAGACAGCCATTCCAGAATACACTTTTTCCTCTTGGCTGGCTGATTGCGCTGGACTCGAGAGGAACGACTCTGGTGCAGAGAACACTTTTGACGGATTCCAGGGGAGCTACGCCAGAAGCCCTCTCTCCGCGGCAAGTTGGTGGCTGGACGCCAGAAGCCCTCTCTCCGCGGCAAGTTGGTGGCTGGGCTCCCCAGAGGGAGATAAGAGAGACCTTCCATCTCTGTCTTGGTTGGAGGCAGAAGAAAGCAGAGGCAGAGGCTGAAGGACAGAACCTTTGGATTTGGACTCTTAACAATAGGTGTTTTTTTTTACTTCAGCTGAACATAATAAAAAACTTTGTTCCAGAATTTTGGCTTTACTCTTTATGTGTCTCTATGTTAAATGTGTTTCTTGTAAACAATATATTGTAGAATTCTGTTTTTTAATCCCATTCTGCTATTTACTTCTGTTTTATAGAAGAATTCATCCCATTCACATTCACAGTTATGATTACCAGCACTGTATTTCCCTCCATCCTCTTTTCTCCCCTATATATACTTTTTTCTATCTTTCCACCCTGTCCTTAGTAGTCTTTATTTTACCATTCCACCCACTATCTTATCTTCTATCATCTCTTTCTGCCTTCTCTTACCTTTGTCCTTAATGTTTCTGTCCTCCCTTCTATCCTGCCCCTCCCTTTTCTTTCCTCTTTCTTCTCATTTTTTTTTATAGGGTTAGATAAATTTCTATACTCAACTAAGTGATTAAGTTATCCCTCTTAGAGCCAAAAACTGATAAGATCAAGCTTTAGACAATGCTCATTTCTCTCCCTATTCTCACTTAAATGTAATAGGTTTTTTGCACTTCTTCATATAATGTAATTGTCCCATTAAACCTCCTTTCCTCTTTTTCCCACTTGAGCCATTTTTCCACTTTTCAATGTCTTTTTCTTTGATATTATCACATCAGAGTCCATTCACAACCACACCCTCACTTCAAGTGATGTCTCTTTTTGTCTGTCTCAGTAACACAGTTTTCAAGAATTGCAGATATTATTTTCCTATTTAGGGATATAAAGTTTCACCTTTCAATAATAATTTTTTCATTTATTTATCTTTTTATTCTTCTCTTGAGTTCTATGTTTATAGATTAAATTTTTCTGTTCTGATTTTTTTTTTTTTAAGAAAAATTATTGAAAGTCTTTTAGTTCATTGAAGATGCATCACATCCCCTAAAGATGATGCTCATTCTCACTGGGTAGTTAATTCTTGGTTTTAATCCTAGCTTCTTTGCCTTCCAGAATATGATAATCCAGACTTTCCAGTCCTTTATTCTAGAAGCTACCAGATCCTTACATGACTGTTACTCATTGATATTTGAATTAGTTTTGTCTGGTAGCTTACAGCTTCATTTCCTTGAGATTGTAGTTCTTGAGTTTCAAAACAATGTTTTTTGGGGTTTTCCTTGTGGGTTCTTAATACAAAAATAATTGATGGATTCATTCAATGAGTATTTCCTCCTCTATTTCTTGAATATCAAGACAATTTTCCTTAATGATGTCTTGAAGAATGCTATCCAGAGTCTTTATTGATCATGGCTCTCAGGTAGGCCAATAATTTTTAAATTTTCTCTTCTGGATCTATTTTCAAGGTCAACTGTTTTTCCAATGAAGTATTTCACATTTTTCTTCCACTTTTCATTCTTTTTAGTTTGTCAGATTTTTGCTCTCTCAGAGAATCATTAGCTTCCATTTGCTCCATTCTAGTTTTTAATGTGTAATTTTCTTCAGTTTGTGTATCTCTTTTTCCATTTGGTTAACTCTACTTTTGAAGATGTTTTCTGCAGTAGATTTTATTTTGCATTTAACCAATTGTATTTTTTAAGTAGTTATTTTCTTCAGTCAATTTTTTCCTTCTTTTTCCAAACTATTGACTTTTTCATACATAACTCTCATTTCTTTTCTCATTTTTTCTTCTACCTTCCTTATTTGTCTTTTAAAGTATTTTTATCAACACTTCCAAGAAGCCTCTTTGGACTTGAGACCAATTCATACCACTCTTTGATATTTCCTCTGTGGACATTTTATCCTATCATAATAGCTTTCTATGGGTCAAAGTTCTTTTTCTTCTTCTTTCTTATTTTCTTTCCCTTTCTTTTGATATATTCTCTTTTTTAAAATTTTATGGGTGATCTCTGCTCTGAAGGTTAAAAAAAAAGGCACTATTTTAAGCTTCTTGTGCAGCTCTGAGCATTGGTTTTGAAGTATAGGGTATTTGTGTTTGCAGGATATAGCTTTGCCTGTTCCTTTCAGGAAACACATGGTTCCTCGAGTTCCTCTTCTAAAAAAGACCTGAGGCTATCCCATAGAGTTGCTACTCTACTGAGCCAGGACTGAGGGTCTCAGTTAATGATATCCTGTGATTAAGATCCTCTCACCAGTTTTCCCTGAGTCTGTCTCAGCTGGGATGAACATCATTTTCACCCCACTGAGACTGAACTTGCCTAAAGTTTTCCCCCATGGGTCAAACATGGGTCCAACATTAGTTGGATTTTCTTAAGAGCTTAATAAATATATATTTCTGATATTTCTCCAAGTTTAAAAACTTGAACAAGATAAAAATACTAATAAGACTTGTTGAGTATAAGACATGTAAAGAATTGACATTTCCTTTACATTTCTGTTCTTGAGGATTCTGGGAAGATGGTAAAGTAGATCAGTGAATTTCAATATCCAGATTTTCCCCACAAACAGAATATGTGTGTGTGTGTGTGTGTGTGTGTGTGTGTGTGTGTGTTGCCTCTAGGCAAACATCCACAGATGAAAAAAAATAATAATAATAAAACTTGGGGGCAGAACATGGAACCATCTGTTACAGCCCAAGAAGATTAGAAGTCAGACCCTAAGCCAAGGATTGAACAGTATGAAATGCACATACCTCTAGTTCCATAGAAACAGCAAGTGGGGGATTTCTGGGGCTAGCTAGGTTTGCCTGGAGCTTCAACAGAAATCACAGAAACTTTCACATCCAGACTATATGAGCAGTTCGCAGCCTGAGTCCAAGAAGAATGAGTTAGCATCTGCTGATTAGGAATGCTAGATGCAACTGTGCTACAGAGATGGAGCTCTGCACAAGAAGGAACCAGCATACCAGAAGAATGCAAAAGCATTGGAATTGGCCCTTGCAAGAGAATGGAGCTTATGCTTTGTGATTCCAGGTGAGGGGGAGAATTTAAGTGGACCTAGAGGTAGGAGAATTAAAGGGGCTTACACTAATACTTCTGAGAGTTGTTTTTTTTTTTTTTCCTCTTGAGAGGCAACTGAGGTCACACAGCTAGAAAGTGTTAACTGTTAAATGTCTGAGACTGGATTTGAACTCAGGTCCTCCTGACTGGAGGAATAGTGGTCTATCTACTGTGCCATTTAGCTGACTCTACACTAATACTTTTGGCAAAGAAGAAAGAACCCAACCATAGAAACCCACTATGGGAATAGGGAAGATTGAGTTTTATCTTTTGAGAAGAATACTGATGTTTTAAAAATAAGTTTCTCCTACAACAAAGAGAAAAATTAAATGGATTCTTTGCCAGAAACAACTTATAGAATTCAAAAAGTAATTTAAAAATCAAAGGAGAGACAGAGGAATAAGAAGAAAACAAACAAAAAACTTCCAAGAAAAATAAGATTATGAAAACCAAATTAGCCAACTGGAAAAGGAGATATGCAGAGTCTTAGAAATGAAAATAACTTTTTGAAAGTTAGAATAAGCAAGGAGAAGCCAGCAAGGGTATGAAAGATCAAGAAATGCAGAATATAAAGAATGAAAAAAAAAAAAAAAAGAACATAATGTGAAGCTTAAAAAAACATATCAAGAAGAACAAATATAAGTATAATTGGAGTACTTGAAAATTGTCACCAAAAAAATAACTTTGACACTACAGTGCAAGAAGTAATTCCAGAAAATAGTCCTGGAATAATAGAACATGAGGGGAAAGTAGGAAAAAAAATCTACCGATCACCACCTGAAAGAGATCCTTTGTGGAAAACATATAGGAATATCATTGCCAAATTTCAAAAATGCCATATCAAAAAGAAAATTCTGCAAGAAACAAGAAAAAATTCAAATATGCTGGAGCTACCATTAAAACTGTACAGGACTTATCAGCTACCACAATAAAAGAACACAGGTACTGGAATCATATATACTGGCAATCAAAACAACGGGGCTTGTAGCCAAAAATATCATATTCAGAAAAATTACCCATAAAACTGAATGAAAAAAAAAGTACATTCAATGGAATTGTAACTTATTTTTGTACTTGCTTTCAATCAAATTTAAACTCAATAGAAATTTTAACATTTAAGAACCAATATCAAAGAACAATTTCAAGGTACAAATGAACAAATCATTTGTGTTTTTTTTTTTTTTTTTTTAACACATCAATGTATACCATATATTTCAAATTAACATCAACAATTGGGTAGCTAAAAAAGAAATGCTGGGACCGAGTTGTGTATGATTTGACTCTAAAAAGCATAACTTCCTAAAAAAAGATAAAAAAAACATTTGCTAGACAAATGAAGTACAGAGAAAGAATAGACACAAAGGCATTAGAGGGGGGAGTTCTGAAAACATATTCACATCTGGAATGGGTTAGTCAAAATTACACTTATAGCTTGAAGGGCCTAGCACTCTCCAAAATCTATAAAGAACTAAGGAGAGAAGGATAAATGGAGACGGAAGAAAAAGTTGGGAGAAGACAAAGAGGAATCCGTGGATTGGGGGGAAGTTAAGTAATAGCAAGGGAAGTTAAGGAGCAAAATTAAATCAGAAGTGTTAGCAAGTATAGGAAAGAAGAGATATATACAAACTACCACAAAAAATCAGGTGTAGAACTTATTAGGAAAAAAAGAATGGCTAATAATCATTGATTTTAGACAAAGTCAAACTTAAAAATTCAATCTACACTGTATGTCAACCACACTAATATATACTTTAAATACACATACATATATGTGTGTTTATGTGCAAATATATATATATATATTTTTTCATGTTGCTTTATGTATGTGTGTGTGTATATACATATATATGCAGATATATATGTATGTATTGATATATGTATATGTGTGTTGGTCTATGGGTTAATGTGACTGCATAAATTTAAATAATTTACTCTAAGAGTTCCCACAGTATAAAAATTTAATACTCACTTTTTACATTTGTTCTGAAGACAAAATTAAATAATACATTAAATGCTAAATACCATATCATCAAACTTAACAGGAACATCTGAAATAAAATGAATAGAATTCAGTATGCTTTATAATGACAGTGGGCTTCATTTAACATTAATAATAAGCAATGATATTTAAGTCATGTACGTTCTAGATAATTTTAGTTTTATTTTAATATATTCATTCTTATTTTAATATATCACAATATTGCATGTATTCATATTTATACCAAATCAGTTTATTTTTCTGGAATTTAAAATATTGTTGTATCATAATTGATCCTAGAGAAATATATGTTCTCTCATTCAAAAACAGTATTTTAAAATGATTTCATTGTAATTTTAATGGCAAATACATAAGGAACAAATACATAATTATAAAAGATTTGTGTGATTTTTCAGAAAAATAAAGAAAAGTTTATTCTATTTTTATATTTACAGAAAAAACCTAGAGTATATTGTTTTCAAAATATAGAAATATTATTGCAAAGATATAGTTGGTGGTGGTGGTGGAGAAACAGTTTAACAAACAAACAAACAAAAAAAAGACACATACAGAGATTAAAACAAGCCAATTGCTCACAGAAAGGTTGGAAAAAGTGGTACATAAATACTCTCAAGTTTTCTCTAAAGAACTTTAATATTGATTATGAAACCTGGGAGACAATGGTTCAGGATCACACAGCATGGTATGCATACATCCAAGAAGACACTGTACTCTATGAGTAAAGCAGGATCACAGTAGCACAAAGAAAACATGAAATGTGCAAATCTGGAACTATCTACACCCTAAATGTCCAAATGGACTATTCGTTCCCCACCTAAGGTACAGGCTTCTGAATTCATATTGGACTAGTTCAGCTACAGTTGAACATATTGTGTCTTGACCTCATTAAAATGATGTCATCAATCCTTTTTGAGTATGAAGGATGAACAATGAAATATATGTATAAAAAGCATTACATTTTCAGGAGCTCTATATAGTTTCTTTTCTTTCTAAAAAACCCACTTATTTTCTACATTTCTGTTTCTGAATTTGTTGAACTGTAATAAAGACATTTCTCCTTTATAATTTGAATTAAAACTCACAAATAGAAAAGAACCAAACTGGTTCTACAGATATTGCAATAGAAAAAAAATTCTCTTAAATAAATAACTTGTAGTCACTTTCAAAAAAAAAAAAAAAAAAAAAACTACACAATCGACTAAATAAATTTAGAAATATTCAGATGGATCTTAGAATTGTTATCTAGAAATGAGAATTGTCAACATTATTACATATTGCATATTATATAGAGACATAGATGTGCATTTAAACACTTATTCAAGTGGTATCTCCTAACAATACTTAAATAACAAGTGATAATTGGGTTAAAATTATTATGAGTTCTCTTTCTCATAGTGATGCTAGGAAGAAATGGCATAAGTACTGATGAGATAATACAGCTCCATATTTAAACTTTACACTCCTCCCTTATAAAATATTTTATATGAATAACTTAAAATCTGATATTTAACTTTCTTTTTCTGTCTTTGTTTTCTCTTACCAGAAGTAAATTCTCATGATAGTGGTTTGGCCAGATGAAGGTGAGTACAAAAGATGGAAGAAGAAAAAATGAAGACTAAATCAGTACAATTCTATGACTATAGAATATTCATATCTTCTCATATATATTAATTTTGTTCAATGCCTTCATTTGTACACTTATTACTTTTGTGACCATAATATAAGCATTAATCAATTCTTCAGATTTTAATTGAAAAACAGGGCCATTTGATAGTTATTTAGTTCAAAGATCATTAAGTACCTAATATGTGCAGAATCCATTGCTGGGTGAGATAAAGCATAAATAATAGATGATATTTCCCCCCAAGGATCTTACTATATAGAAAAAGATAAAATTCTCATCTACAAAACATCTATGTTATAAAAAAGAAAGTATATTCAGATAGGAAAAAATGTCATTTTAAATTGAGAGATTGAACAGAGACAACAATGAAGGAAACAACATTTTAGTTGGCTGCACAGGATAGTGTAGGGTTTCAACTCATAGTTGAAAGACAGATAATTCAATGAGCACAGAATATTGTAAAGGAAGGGGTAGAGAGAGGAAAGCATGAGAGGTAGAGGTGAGAGATATGTAATTCAGAAGCTTAGGGTAAATGATAGGAAGTATGAGTTTTTCAGTTGGCTGCACTACTTTGATCTTTTCAAAGTATCCCTAAGGAATGTCATTATCAGATTCATCTGGCATCTTCATGCCTCCTGGCCTTCCTCTTTCCAACTTCTTTTGTGTGTGTGTGTGTGTGTGTGTGTGTGTGTGTGTTTAATCTTCCCCCATTAGATTGTAAATAATTGAGGGGAGAATATTTTTCACATTTCTATCACTTGCACTTATGACTTAATAAATATTTATTTATTGACTGATAAGAATGGTGTGAGATTAATAAAGCATAAAGTATCCAAAATCTGGGGGTAAAAATTAAAAAAGATTTAAAACAACCACTTTTCTCCAACATTTAACATTCAAATAAAGGAGAGAGCAAACAAAGGGGAATGATGGTCAAAGAAAGACATTGCTCAGAAATATGAAATTGTAGATTTCTGAGAAATGATTTCCTGTCCTCACTGAATGACAATCAAAGTTATGGACTAAGGTAGCTTGGAATTTATTTAGTAAATAATGGATCAGAAGCCAAGAGAACAGAGAGTAGACAGGTCTTTGAATGAGCTCTTCATGGTTTTCCTCAGAATCAACACCAGATCACCTCCTAACAGGTTTTGGAGTGACAGAACCCACAAATATTTTAAGTTTTGTAAATTTCCAGCAGAAGATATTGTGGAAGAACTTCAAGAATGGTCTGTTTCAATCAGGCAGGGCGTGGGGAGGGGATGGCCCCGTACAGGCACAGCATAGGGAAACCCTGGACAGAGAGGCCTATATGTGCCCAGAGAATCTAATAGGAGCCTCATGGACAAAATACAAAAGCACTGTATATTCTAACCTGATTCAGAAGCCAGTGGATCAACACACAAGCTGTGAAACCTCCAGTGCAATTACAGAAGGCAAAAAGTAAGCCCCTGAACTCCAGCATAACAAGCAGAAAATGGCCACACCCAACCAACAAAGAAAGACTACAGCACTGACCTGAGAGCAGGATGAAGATATTGTAGCCTGCAGGGGAAGCCTTAACCTTTTAAAATGAACAAAAAAAGCAAAAAAGATCTCTGACCATAGATAGCTATTATGGAGACAGGGAAGAAAAGACTTCAAATCCTGAAAACATTAAAGGCAAAACATGCCTAGATGAAGCCTTAAAGGATGTTATAAGTTGCTCCCCATCTCACAAGGCTTTCTTGGAAGAATTCAAAAAAGATCTTAAAAGAGTTAAAAGAAAAATGGAGAAAGGAAATAAAAGTTTTGGAAAAAGAAACACAAAAATTGACTGAAGAAAATCACTTCTTAAAAATAGATTTAGTAAAATGGGAAAAAAATTATTCAAAAACAGAATTGATGAGATGGAAACAGTGAAGAACTACCTAAAAATAGAATTGGTGAAAAGGGAGAAAAAAATGAACAAAAGAACGCTTTTAAACATTCAATTGGCTAAATTCAAGGAGTCAAAAAAGCTAACTGAAAAAAATAAATCACTAAAAATTAGAAATGGACAAATGGAAGTGAATGTCTAAATGAGTCATCAAGAATCAGTCAAATCCCCACAAAATGAAAAAAAAAAAAAAGAGGTAAATAAAAATGCCTCTTTGAAACAGTAACTGATTTAGAAAACAGATTCCCGGAGAGATAATCTAAGAATTATTGGAGTGCCTGAAAACCAAGATGGAAAAAAAGAGCCTAGGCAATATTTTTCAAAAATCACCAAGAAAAAGTACCCTGATGTCTTAGAACTGGAAGGTAGAAGAGCCACTGAAACAATTCACTTTATGAAAGAGATCCCAAAATGAAAACTCCAAGGAACATTACAGATAAATTCCAGAAGTATCAGATTAAGGAGAAAAAACAGCAAACTGTCAGAAAGAAACAATTCAAATATTGAGGGCCCACAATCAAAATTACACAAAACCTAGCAGCTTTCACTTTAAACAATCAAAGGGCCCAGAATATGATACTCTGGAGGGTAAAGGAGCTGGGACTACAAACAAGAATTAATTATCGGGTGAAATTAAGCATTAACTTTTGAGGGAAAAGATGAAAGTTAAGTGAAATAGGGGATTTTCAGTTATTTTTTATGAGAAGATGAGAGGTGAATTTGATCTTTAAATAACCTCAAGAGAAGAAAAAAGTTAAAAGGGAAGGAAAACTATATTTTTGAAAGCTTAAAATGTTATATTCCTACATGGGAAGATGATATGTTTAACTCTTGATAAGTGTATCTTTAATAAGGGTATTGTTAGAGGGTGTAGTTATAACTTGATTTTATTGTGATGATATAAAAAAAGAAACTAGGGCTGAAAAGGGATGTACTAGAAGAAAAGAAAAGGGGAGGTAAAATGTGGTAAATTATATCACATGAAGGGGACAAAAAAGACCTATTGCTGTTGAAAGGAAGAAGAGAGGTGGATGAGCATTTCTGTGATCCTTACTCTCATCAAATTTGGCTCAAAGAGAAAAGATCAGATATATTTAGTTTGATATAGAACTTTATTTCATCCTATAGTAAAATAGGAAGGGAAAGAGAAAAGTAAAGGGGGAAGCTAATAGAAAAGAAACCTATAATACAAGAAAGGGATAAGAAAGTGGGGATGGATTATAAAAGGGGAAGGTAGTTTAAGGCAGGTGATGAGCAGAAGGAAAAGAGGGAAAATAAAGACAAAAAGTATAACTTAAGGAAAATAATATGATGGGAAATACAATTAGTAATTTTAACTCTGAATGTGAATGGAATGGACTCTCCCATAAAACAGAATTGGATAGCAGACTGGATTAAAAGTCAGAATTCTACAATATGTGGTTTACAAGAAACACATTTAAAGCAGAGTAAAATACACTGAGTGAAGATTAAAAGCTTGAGCAGAATCCATTATGCTTCAGCTGATGTTTAAAAAAAAAAAAAAGCAGAGATACTGATTATTATCTCAAATCCAGCAAAAAATAGACATAAGTAAAAGAAATAAAGAAGGAAACTACATTTTGTTAAAGGATACCATAGATAATGAAGTGATATCAATACTAAACATATATGCCACAAGTCATTTAGTATCCAAATTCCTAAGGAAGCTAAGAGAGTTGCAAGAAGAAATAGATTGCAAAACTATACTGCAGGGGAATCTCAAACATGCTCTATCAGAAGTAGACAAATCAAACCACAAATTAACCCCCCCCCCAAAAGTTAAGGAGGTAAATATAATTTTGATAAAGTTAGGTATGATAGAACATTGGAGAAGATTGAATGGGGATAAAAAGGAAGTCACTTTTTTCTCAGTGATACATGGAACTTAAAAACTGACCAGGACATAAAAATCTCATAATCAAATGCCAAAAAGCAGAAGCAGTAAATGCATCTTTTTCAGATCATGATGCAATATAAAATTACTTGTACTAACAAGTCAAAGAAAAATATATTAAAAAAGAATTGGAAACAAAAAAAAAATCTAGTCCTAAAGAATGAGTGGGTGAAACAATAAATAATAGACACAGTTGATAATTTCATCGAAGAGAATGACAATAAGACAGCATACCAAAATTTATGAAATGTAGTCAAACTTGTTTTTTGGGGAAATTGTATATCTCTAAATGCTCATTTGGATAAAATAGAGAAAGAAAACATCAATGAATTGGAACTAATAAAATGAGAAAAAGAACAAATTAATAACTTGCAATTAAATACCAAATTTGAAATTCTGAAAATAAAAGAGATTAACAAAGGTGAAAGAAAACTATTGAACTAATAAACAAAATTAAGAATTAGCTTTATGGAAAACAATGATGTAGATTAAGCTTTAGTTAATTTGATAAGCAAAAGGAAATAAGAGGACTTCCAGGATGGAATCAAAATGCAGAAATAAAGAGCTGCTTCAGCTCTCATACTTTTGCTCAAAAACAACATGAAACGGCTTTGAACAGACTCTGACTTAATGAAACTACTCTTCAGCTAAAGATGGATTGGAAACACTTTACAAAAGAGCATTCTCAATGGGTTGAAAAAAGATGTTCAGTCAAGCTTAGACAGACTCTGGAAAAGCTAGTGAGATTGTCTCAATCACAGCAAAACATCAACTGAGACCTTCAGTCCTGGTTTTTTAGAAGAGAAGATAAAGGAGAGTCTCCAGTCCCAACTCAGAAGGCAAACTCTGGGAAACCAAGCTGTTTCCTGAAAATAGCAGACACAGCTACCCCCTGCAAACACAAGGGGTCCCTGTGCTGATGCCAAGGCTCAAAGGTACACAGGAAACTTGGGAAAGTGCCCCCTTTACCCCAGGAGTAGAGATAACCATGAATGTTAAAAAAAAAAAAGAGGAAATATAAAAAGAAAAGGCAAGAAAATTAGCAAGAAACAAAAGAACCTTTACCATAGAAAACTATTATGCTTACAGAGAAAATCAAAACACTAACTCACATTAGGACAAAATTTCCACAGAGAAACTATCAAAGAGTGATATGAATTGGTCTCAAGCTTAAAGAGGCTTATTGGAAGTGTTAATAAAAAACTTTAAATGGCAAATAAGACAGGCTGGAGAAAAAAAAAGAAAATAAAGGAGAGGTATGCAAAAGAGAGTCATCAGTTTGGAAAAGGAAGAAAAAAAATGATTAAAAAACTCCTTAAAAAATACATTTGGCCAAATGCAAAAAAAAAAAAAAAATCACTGAAGAAAACAATACTTTCAAAAGTAGAATTAATCAAATGCAAAAAGAAATACAATAGCTAACTAAAGAAAACCACATATTAAATACCAAAATGAGGCAAGTAGAAGCTAATGACTCTATGAGACAGAATCATTCAGATAACATAAAAAGAATGAAAAAAATGGGAAAACAGTAGACCTGTAAAATACATCCTGAAGACATAATTTAAAAAAAAATTGGCCTATCTGAAGATCATTATCAAAAAAAAAAAAGTGCATGGATAGCATTCTTCAATAGCTCATAAAGAAAAAAATGTCTTAATGTTCTAGAAAGAGAGGGTGAAATACCCATTGAAAGAAGTTATCAATCACCTTTGGAAAGAGATCCCACAAGGAAATCCCCAAGGAACATTGTTGTAAAATTCCCAGAACTATACTCTCAAGAAAAAAAAAAATATTGCAAGCTGATAGACAAAAACAATTCAGATGTCAAGTAGTAACTGTCAGGATTGGCCAAGATTGAGCAGCTTCTACAATAAAGGATACGAGGCCCTGGAATACCATATTCCCAGAAGGCAAAGGGTTGAAGCAAAGAATTAATAGAGTGAATGAGGAGAGGGGAATGAGCATTATCTGAAACTTGATCTCATCAGTTTTGGGTCTAAGATAGAATGATTTAATCATTCAGTTGAGTATAGAAATTTATCTAACCCTAAAAAAAGTAGAAGGAGAAAGAAGACAGAAAAATGAGGGGTAGGATAGAAAGGAGAAGATAAAGACTACAAAAAAAAGAAGGGGGAAGGGATGGTAAAAGATTTGATAATGGGTGGGGTGTGTATAAAAACTACTAAAAACAGCATGGAAAGAGAAAACAAAAGTATATACAAAGGACAAAATAGGAGGAAGTGAAATACAGAGCTGATAATCATAACTGTGAATGTGAATGGGATGAGCTCTCTCCTAAAATGGAAGAGAATAGTAGAGTAGAATAAAAAATAGAATATTCCTACAATATGTTATTTACAAGAACCATATCTGGCACAAAAACATTTTAAAGATAAAAGGCTGGAACACATTTTTTTTTTTTTATGCTCCAGGTAAAGCAAAAATGATGCACTAGTAATTCTGATCCCAGATAAAGTAACAATTAAAAAAAATTTAATTTTTTTGAAAGAGACAAGGAACTGAAGTCCAGCATGATAAAAATTACCAGAAACAATGAAGTAGTAATGACACTAAATGTATATGAGCCAAGTGACAGAGCAGCCAAAATCCTTGAGACATTTTTAAGCCTATTACAGGAAAAAATAGACAGCAAAACTATATTAGTGGGGGACCTCAATTTCCCTCTTAGAAACAGATTAAATTAACCACAAAATGAACAAGAAATAAACTAGGAAGATTAACAGAATCCTAGAAAATCTAAATATGTTAGCGCTCTGAAGAAAATTGAATAGGGACAGAAAATAAGACATCTTTTCCTTGGTAGTACATGATACTTACACAAAAAGTGATCAGGTATTAGGGCATAATGTGGAAAGACAGAAATAGTAAATACTTCCTTTTCAGATAATGATACAATAAAAATTATATTCAATAAAGGGACAGAGAAAGATAGACTAAAATCCAATTCAAAATTAATCATTCTAAAAAATGAGTGGATCATAAAACTAATCCTAGAAAAAATCCATCATTTCATCCAAAAGAATGACAATAATGAGACAACCTACCAACACCAATGGGATGAAGCCGAATCAGTTCTTAGAGGAATTTTATGTCTCTAAATAGCAACATGAATAAAACAGAGAAAGAGGAGATCAATGATTTCATCATGCAATTAAAACAAGTATAAGAACAAATTAACCCCCTCCCCCAATAAAATACAAAATTAGAAATTCTGAAAGTCAAAGAAAACATTAATAAAATTAAAACTAAAAAAAAAAGTTTAATTAATAAAACTGAGTTGGCTTTATGAAAAAACAACAAAAACATAGATAATCTTTTGGTTAATTTGATTAGAAAAAGGAAAGCAAGAAAACAAATCACCAGCATCAAAAATTAAAAGGGTGAATGTACCACCAATGACAAAGAAATTAAAACAATAATTAGGAACAATTTTTCCCACCTCTATGGCAGCAAATCTGATGATCTCAACTAATATGGATGAATATTTACAGAAATATAAATTGCCCAAATTAATGGAAGAGGAAATAAATTGCTTAAATTGTCCCAATTTAGAAAAAACAATTGAACCACTCACTTATGTACTGCTTAATAAAACATCTCCAGAAGCAGATGCATTCATAAGTGAATTCTATCAAACATTTAAAGAACATTTAATTCCAATACTATGTAAACTGTTTTGAAAAATAGGTAAAAAAGGAGTGCATCCAAATTTCTTTTATGACACAAATATGGCACTGTTATGCAAAGCAGAAAGGGCCAAAACAGAAAAAGAAAATCAAGACCAATCTCCCTAATGAATATTGATGCAATAGCAAAGAGATGACAGCAACTTATTAGCAGGATAATATACTATGACCAAATAGGATTTTACCAGGGATGCAGTGCTGGTTCATTATCAGGAAAACTATAAACATAATCAACCACATCAATAACAAAATTGACAGAAATCCTATGATAACTTCCACAGATTTTCTCAAAATTTTTTGAGAAAATAAAGCACCCATTCTTTTTAAAACACTAGAGAACATAGGGTAAAGGGAGCTTTTCTTAAAATAAAAAAAAAAAAAAACAGTAAACATCTAAAACCTAGAGTAAGCATTATTTGTTATGGAAAGAAGCTGGATGCATTCCCAATAAAATCAGGAGTAAACAAAGATGCCCATTATCACCACTATTATTTAACATTGTATTAGAAATGTTGGCTTTACCAATAAGAAAAGGAAAAAAAAAAAGAAATGAGAGTAATTAGAACAGGCAATGAGGAAATAAAAGTATCACTCTTTGCAGATAATATGATGATATACTTAGAGAAATCTAGAAAAACATCCACAAATCTACTTGAAATAATTCACAACACTACCAACATTGCAGCATAAAAAATAAAGCCACACAAATCATATTCTATATTCCTATATATTATTGACAAAGCCCTTCAACAAATGATAGACAAATTCCATTTAAAATAATTGTAGACAAAATAAAATATTTGAGTGTCTACCTAGCAAGACAAATTCAAGAACTATATATATGCAACGGCAAAACACTTCTCAAACAAAAAAAGTCAGATTGCAGCAATTGAAAAAATATCAATTGTTCATGGATTGTCTGATCTAAAATAATGAAAAAGACAATTCTACCTAAATTGGTCTACTTTTTCCTTACTATACCATCAAATTGCTAAAAATTATTTTATAAAATTAGAAAAAAAATCATCATAAAATTCATCTGGAAGAAGAAAAGGTCAGTAATATGAAGAGAACCTAATACTATATTATAAAACAGCAGTCATTAAAAAAATTGGTACTGGCTAAAAAATAGAGTGATGGATCAGAAAAATCAATTAAATACACACATGGCACAGTAATCAAGACCTATAATAATCTAGTATTTGATAAAACACTCAAACTCCAGCTTCTGGAATAAAATTTGACAATTTGACAAAAATTGCTGGAAAAAATGGAAAATAATATGTCAGAAATTCAGCAGAAATGGCATGACACACCCATACAAAAATAAGTCCAAATGGGTATATGGTGTGGTGTGGGTGTAAAGATAAAACCATAAACAAACTGGGAGGGCAAGGAATAATTTGCATATCAGATCTTTGGAAAAGTCAGTAATTAATAACTAAAGAAGAGCTACAGATCATTATGAAAAGCCAAATGGATAAATAAGATTACATTAAATTAAAAAGCTTTTGCATAAACAAAACCAACAGAAACAATACTAAAAGGGAAGTACACAGCTGGGAGAAAATCTTTACAGCCACTATTTTATTTTTTAATAATTATAACTTTTTATTGACAGAACCCATGCCTGGGTAATTTTTTACAACATTATCCCTTGCACTCACTTCTGTTCCGACTTTTCCCCTCCCTCCTTTAACCCCCTCCCCCAGATGGCAAGCAGTCCAATACATGTTAAATATGTCACAGTATATTCTAGATACAATATATGTGTGCAGAACCAAACCATTTTCTTGTTGCACAGGAAGAATTGGATTCAGAAGATAAAAATAACCCGGGAAGAAAAACAAAAATGCAAACAGTTTACATTGATTTCCCAGTGTTCTTCCTTTGGGTGTAGCTGCTTCTGTCCATCATTGATCAATTGAAACTGAGTTAGATCTTCTCTTTGTTGAAGAAATCCTCTCATCAAAATACATCCTCATACAGTATCGTTGTTGAAATATATAATGATCTCCTGGTTCTGCTCATTTCACTTAGCATCAGTTCATGTAAGTCTCTCCAAGACTCTCTGTATTCATCCTGCTGGTCATTTCTTACAGAACAATAATATTCCATAACATTCATATGCCACAATTTACCCAACCATTCTCTAACTGATGGGCATCCATTCATTTTCCAGTTTCTAGCCACTATAAACAGGGCTGCCATTTTGGCACATACAGGTCCCTTTCCCTTCTTTAGTATCTCTTTGGCATATAAGCCCAGTAGTAGCACTGCTGGATCAAAGGGTATGCACAGTTTGATCATTTTTTGGGCATAATTCCTGATTGCTCTCCAGAATGGTTGCATTCTTTCACAACTCCACCAACAATGCATCAGTGTGCCAGTTTTCCTGCATCCCCTCCAAAATTCATCATTATTTTTTCCTGTCATCTTAGCCAATCTGACAGATGTGTAGGGGTATCTCAGAGTTGTCTTAATTTTCATTTCTCTGATCAATAGTGATTTGGAACACTCTTCCATGTGAATGGAAATAGTTTCAATTTCATCATCTGAAAATTGTCTGTTCATATCCTTTGACCATTAATCAAATGGAGAATGGCTTGATTTCTTCTAAATTGGAGTCAATTCTTTATATATTTTGTAAATGAGGCCTTTATAAGAATCTTTAACTGTGAAGGTGTTTTCCCCGTTTGTTGTTTCCCTTCTAATCTTGTTTGCATTAGTTTTGTTTGTACAAAGACAGCCACTACTTCTGATAAAGGCCTCATTTCTAAAATATTTGAAGATCTGTGTCAATTTTTTAAGAATACAAGTCATCCCCAATTGATAAATGGCCAAAGGTCATGAATAAATAATTTTGAGATTATGAAATTAAAGCCATCTATATTAATATGAAAACATTCTCTAAATCATTATTGATTAGACAAATGAAAATTAAAACAACAAATTACTTCACACTTATCAGATTGATTGAGATGACAAGAAAGTATAATGATAAATGTGGGAGGGGATGTAGGAAAGCTGGGATACTAATGCATTGTTGGTGAAGTTATGAAATGATTCAACCACTCTGAAGAGTAATCTCGAATTGTGCCCAAAGGGCTATCAAGCTGTGCATACTCTTTGACCCAGCAGTACCACTATTGGGTATATTTCCAAAGGAAATCATAAAGAAGACAAAAGGTCCTACATGTGCAAAAATATTTGTAGCAGTTGTTTTTTTGTTTGTTTTTGTGGTAGCAAAGTATTGGGAAATTAGTAGATGCCCATTAATTGGGGAATAACTGAACAAGATATAATGTATGATATGAACAACTATGAAAGACTTGGTTCTTCTCAGTGGTTTAGTGATTCAAAGCAATTCCAATAGACTTTAGACAGAAAATGTTATTTGCATCCCAAAAAAGAAATATGGAGACTGATTGTAAATCAATGCTTGCTCTGTTCACTTCTTTCTGTTTTTTTTTTTTCCATTTTTTTTCCTTTTCCTTTAATTTTTCAATCTAAACACTATTCATAAGGCAATGTGTATTAAAAATAAAAAGAACAAAATGAAAAAGGAATGAGTAAAATCAAATTACTGATATTAAAAATGAAAAGCATGAACTTTACATCAATGAAGAGAAAATTAGAAATGTAATTTAGGAACTATTTTGCATATCGTATACTAATAAATCTTATTATTTAAGTGAAATGGATGAATATTTATTAAATATATAGATAGCTCAGATTAACAGGGAAGAAAACAAATTACTTAAATAGTTCCATTTTAGAAAAAGAAATAGAACAAATTATTAATCATCTGTATAAGAAAAAAAATTCCAGGGCCATATGGATTTTCAAGTGAACTCTACCAAACATTTAAAGAACAATTAATTCCAACATTAGGTAAGCTATTTTGAAAAATAAGTTGAAAAAAGAGCCTTATCAAATTCTTTTTATTATACATATATGTTGCTAATGTCTAAACCAGGTAAGGTCAACATAAAGAAAAAAAAATTATAGACCAATTTCCCTAATGAATATTGATGCAAAAATCTTAAAAAAAATATCAGCAAAGAAATTACAGGAAGTTGTCACCAGAATAATTCACCATAACTGAGTAGGATTTATACCAGGAATCATAGGGCTGTTTCACTATTGGGAAAACTATTAGTATAATTTACTATATTAGTAACCAAACTAATAAAAATTATATGATTATTTCCATAGATACAGAAAAAAGCATTTGATAAAAATCGAATACCCATTATATTTAAAAATTGTAGAGAGCATAGGAATAATGGAGTTTTCCTTAAAATAATCAGTAGCATTAATCTATAATGATCAGCAAGGATTATATGTAATGGAAATAAACTAGAGCCATTCTCAAAAAAATTAGGGATAAAACAACATTGCCCACTATCACCATTACTATTCAGTATTGTATTAGAAATATTAGTTTTAGCCATAAGAGAAATAAAACAAATTAAAAGAATTAGAGTAGATAATGAGGAAACAAATCATCATTCTTTGCAGATGATATGATGGTATTCTTAAAGAACCCTAGAGAATCAATTAAAAAAAAAAAAAACTACTAGAAACAATTCATCACTTTAGCAAAGCTGCAGGATATAAAATAAGTTCACATCAGCATTTCTACATGTTACTTACAAAGCCTAACAGTAAGAGACACAAAGAATCATTCCATTTAAAATAATTGTAGATAATATAAAATATTTGATTCTATCTGCCAAGACAAAGTCAGAAACTATATAAACAGAATTACAAAACATTTTAAATTAAAATAAAATCAGAGCTATACAACTGGAAAAATATCAAGTGTTTATGGATAGGCTATGCTAATTATAATAAAAATGATAATTCTACCTAAATTAATCTGCTTATTTATTGCCATGCCAATCAAGAAATTACTGCCAAGAAATTACTTTATAATACTAGAAAAATAATAAAATTAATATGAAAGGATATAAAAGTAAAAAATTTCAAGGGAATTAATGAAAAATGCAAATGTTAGTCTAGGTCTATTGGACTTAAAACTATATTATAAAGCAGTGGTCATCAAAACCATTTGGTACTGGTTAAGAAATAGACAAACTTATTTATGGAATAGGTTAGCCTTAAAAGACACAATAGTCAATGACTATAGTAATTTCATGTTTGACAAACCTAAAGATTCCAGCTTTTGGGATTGAAAACTTAACTATTTGACAAAAATTACTGCAAAATTGGAAAATAGTATGGCAGAGACTAGGCATTGACCAATGCCTAACATGTTACATCAAGATAAGAAATGAGTTCATGATTTAGACATAAAAGAGTGATACTGTAAACTAATTAGAAGAACAAAGGAAGTCTATCTCTCAGATCTGTAGAGAAAGCAGGAATTTATGACCATGAACTAGAGTGCATTATTAAATGCAAAATGAATAACTTTATCATATTAAATTAAGAAGTTTTTGTACAAGCAAAACCAATGCAGACAAGATTCAAAGAGGAACAGAAAACTGGGAAAAAATTTTACATCTAAGGGTTCTGATAAAAGCCTCATTTCTAAAATATATAGAGAATTGGCTTGAATATCTAAGAATACAAGCCATTATCCAATTGACAAATACTCAAAGAATAAGAACAGAGAATTTTTAGGTGAAGAAATTAAATCACTACTAGCTAAACCACTTCTGATAAGAGAAATGCAAATTAGGGCAACTCTGAGGTACCACTACACTTTTCTTAGGTTGGCTAAGATGACAGGAAAATGTAATGACAAATGTTGGAGGGGAACAACCTGATACACCAATACATTGTTGTTGAATTTGTGAACTGATCCAAACATTCTGGAGCAATTTGGAACTACACTCAAAGGGCTATCAAACTGGGTTTATATCCCAAATGGATCTTAAAGGAAGGAAAGGAACTCACATATCCATAAATGTTTGTAGCATGCCTTTTTGTAGTGACAAGGAATTAGAAACTGAGTGAATTATCATGCCTTGGAAAATTACTGAGTAATTTATGTTATATAAATGTTCTTGAAATATCATTGTTCTATAAAAATTGATCAGCAGGATGACTTCAGAAAGGCCTAGAGAAACTTACATGAATTGATGCTAAGTGAAGTGAGTTGAACATAGTAACAACAAGATTTTGTCATGATCAACTATGAAGGATATAACTATTTTTAACATTGATGTGAATCAGGTAAATTCCAATGGAGTTGTTAAGAGAGCTATCTGCATACAGAAATAGGACTGTGGGGACTCCATGTGGATCACAATGTAGAATTTTCACTTTTTCGTTGTTTGCTTGTTTTTTTTTTCTTTTTCTTTTTCTTTTTTTCTTCTTCTTCTTCTTCTTCTTTTTTTTGTTCTCATCTTCCCCCTCCCCCCCTTTTTTGATCTGATTTTTTTTTTTTTTGTGCAGCATGATAAATGTGGACATATATATGGAAGTACTGTATATGTTTAACATATATTGAATTACTTGCTGTTTAGGGGAGGGTTGGAGAAGAGGGTGGAGGACAGGGAAAGGAAGTGAGGGGAGGTAGGAGAGGGAAGGAAGAACAATTTGGAACACAAAGTTTTACAAATGTGACTTTTGAAATTTATCTTTGCATTTATTTTGTAAATAAAAAGCTATGGTCTTAAAAAATAAACATGAACAAATACAAAAAAAAATATTATTTCAAATGCCCTGGTATACACTAGCCCTTTGATTATTATTCTTATTCTTTCCTTTAATAAACTATCATAATTATGTTCATTATTCTATGTTATATCTGCCTTGTTATCTGAATAAATAATAAAACATCGACCAATTAAAAACATTAATAACAATGACCACCTTAAGGATTCTAAGCAAAGAATGATGGTATGAAATCTATGCAAAATTAAAGGCACCTTGTAGTACTAATCTTGTGTAATGGAAAAATTTCCAATGAAATCACATTTGTTTAATGATTCATTTCATAAAGACAACTAAACATATACTTATTGGAAATAGCATATAGTAGTAATAATGTTCATATATAGCTTTAAGGTTTGGAAAATGTCTCAGTATCCTATGTAAAATCTTATATAAATTCAGAGAATTGGACTACATGCATTATATGGTGACTCCCAGTGCTAAATGAAAAGTAAAAATTATATAGAGATGCTAAGAGAACTACTTTATTGATGGAAGAGAAATGGTCATGTTCATGAGTACCATGAGATAAATTTATAGATAACTTATCAAAGAAGTTGAATGCTAGAATAAACCATAGAAATATGACCTGCTATCAAGTGAAGAGTATGATATAATAATTATAAATATTATCTTGACAAATCTGTGCAAAATAGACTTTGCTGAATTAAACAATTATAGGAGAATAAGGAAAATTTAAGGAACATATTGAAATGTTCTAGGCATAATAAAATGATAGACTGAAAAATGATAATAATTGCACAGAAGGTATCAGAAGAACAAAATTATAGCAGTCAAAGTGCCTGTTTCATGTTTTAGTTAATTGATCCATACATGAAATTAATTAAAATTAATTCTTATCTTCTTGACTTCTTCCTAGGGTGTTGAAAACTTAATGTCTATTATATATATTTAAGGCATGATTATTTGGTTAAGTTAGACATTTAATCATTTTGTCTTCACATTATATTGTCAAATATTTCTCATACATCATCTTTATTTTCAATTCTATTTGCTATCCCTTTTCATCTTTATATAAATCAGTAAGTAGCATGTATAAATTTAAAGGTATACCATGACTAAGCTTAGAATTAATCATTAATTTTACCAGTGTGAAAAATCTCTTATGTAATAAATTGAACCAAATGCAAACATATAAAGGATCTGTGATTCTCTCAATATGAATACTACACGAACCATTATGAGTGACTTATTAAGTATATTCTAGAGGGTTTCCTGACTTTATAGAGATTTATTGACTACTATGACCGCTAGCAAGTATTATATTGAGAATTTGACACTAACTCTCTTCAATGCCAAACTAAGCACTTTATTCACTACAAACATTAAGAAATGAATATTAGAAAAGAGAAATTATAATTATATCTTGTTTAAATATACATAGCCACTGTTTGTGCTCAACTTAAAATAAAATTAATAATAAATCCACGTAAGTAGATTTATTGGCATGGGCAACTTGAAATCACATTATTATTAAATAGTGATATATATATACATACATACATACATATACACACACATATATACATACATATATATATATATGTATGTGTGTATATATATATATATATATATATATATATATATATATATAACCATGTTTGAATGTATGCACACACATAATGTATATTAACTAATTTTTTGCCAGATTTTGGAATGTTTGTATATATGGATCTGGAGATGTCTGTATGAATGTTGGCAAGAAAAGAAATGAAAAAAGAAGAGAAACTGATTTGAAAAATAAATTGAAATTTAAAGCATAGACAAAAGGAAAAAAAAGGATAACTATAAACCTGATATTAAAAATAAAGAGCAAAGATATACCTTTAAAATGAAGATAACGTTCTATATCAAGTTCAATCAGTATTTCATTTCTTTTCTTTCTTTCTTTCTTTTTTTTTAAATCCCAGAACACATAGCCACATAGGAATAGAAGCTCTTATATCTATGGAGAAGAGCTGGGATTTTAATCCAAGTCCTCTGACTTTAAATCCAGAATTCTTTTCAATGAAAAATCACAGAATTTTAAAATCAGAAACAAGATATCATCTTATCTTGCTCCTTTATTTTATAAATAAAGAAACAGAGCAAGAAAGGTTATTTAAGTTCAATTTATTTTAGTTAACCTTAAATGTTCACAAAGCACCTTCTTTGTATAAGATTTACTACTAGTAATTGGAAACAGAAAGGTATAAAAATATATCTTGTCAAAAGACACCATTGACAATGAATTATTGCTAAACATATATGTACCAAATATATTTATATGTAGCATCCAAGTTCTCAAAGGAAAAGTTAAATGAATTCTGAGAAAAATATTAAAACTTCACTCAATTTTTCTTTCTCAGAGCTAGATAAATCTAATCATAAAACAAATAAAAATTATGGACATCAGAAAATTTATATATTATAGATCTATTAAAAAAAAACTGAATGAACATAGAAATGGAGGATGTTCATACTCCTGAATACAGTTGTATCTTCACAAAATGTGATCAATCATTAAGGCATAAAAACCTTACAAATAAATGCAGAAAATTTAATGCACACTTTTTATACCATATATAATATGACATACCATATTATATATATATACATGTGTGTGCATATATATACTATATAATATAATATAAGGCAATAAAATTATTTTTAGTAATGAACCATAGAAAAACTGAATAAAAATCATTTGAATACTATATAGCTTAACACTAAAGATTGAATGGGTCAAAGAATAAGAGAAAAAATCATTATTTTCAGTATTTTAATTAAAGAGAATGACAACAATATTGCAACATATCAGAATTTGTGAAATGCAGACAAACTACTTAGGGGGAAATGTATATTTCTAAACGTGTACATCAATTTGTTTTTTATGTAGTAATCACTTAATAACTGTTTTTAGATTCATTTCATTTTATGTGTTCTTTAATTCAATGGAGTTTATAAAATGCACAGAACTTATACGAAGTAGGTGCTTAATGAATATTTGATTGATTATACACCATATTAATATTTAAAATTTTATTTGTCTTTAAATTATAACCCCTCAGCCATTATCTTTTTCAAGCCTCAATGACAATCTCATGTTGTGAATTGTGTTTTATATGAGGTGCTGTTTCCTCATAGTATGGTATGACAATTATATTTATTAGGAAAGATTGGAACACATGGTATTCTAGATGTCAGAATTATTATAAGATTCACGTGGCTTATTTTCCCCCACTAGAATGTGCTGATATTACAGTAGACACTTCTGACAGTCTCAAATAGGATGTGCTTTTGACAACTGATCAGGGAGAAAAAGTTATTTTTGAGGTAATTTTAAATATATGTATGCATGTATGAATGGAAAGATATATGTACGCCCATACCTATATATACACACACACACATACACACACACAGAGTTGCATTTTTTTCCACCCAGCAGCTATGGGGAAATGGGTGAAACTAAGAATAAGTGGGCCAAATCACAGAAAATGATAGAAGTTTTCTCCACTCCACAACAAACATGGAGGGAAATATCAACTTACAGTTTCTTGAGGGAATTGAGGATCTGAACACTTCATAACCTGGATTTTTGGTTGTTGGTTTTCATTATAAAAGAGAAACACAATGACATCACTATGTTAGAGCCACATTAGTATGTCTGACAAGGACATATCAGACCTATACAAGTTTGGAATTCTCTGCCAGAGGTCAAACACAGATAGTCCTATGAACATTTGTAGTGGATAGTCTAACTTTATACACCTTATATTTCTTTTGAGCTGATTCAATTCTGCTTTGCTCACAAAGTGCAGCACCATCTCTGATGGGGACATTATAGACTAGTGGTCCTCTGCCAGTGTCTCCCATGTTATGCAATCTATTATAAAGTTATTTTAATAGTATTTTATTTTTCCAAATACATGCAGAAATAGTTTTCAATTTTCACCTTAAAAATCTGTGTTCCAGATGTTTCTCCCTCTCTTCTTTTGTTTCCCTATTCAAGACAATAAGGAATCTGATATAGACTAAACATGTTTCTCCCTCTCTTCTTTTGTTTCCCTATTCAAGACAATAAGGAATCTGATATAGACTAGACATGTGCAATTCTTCCAAACATATTTCCATTTATCATGCTATGTAAGAAAAATACAATCAAATGGAGAAAAAAAATGAGAAAGAAAAAAAAAAAAAAGCAAACAAATAACAACAACCAAAAAAAGCAATGACAATCTTATGCTTTGATTCACATTTAGTTTCCATATTTCCTCTCTCTAAAAAGAGTCAAGTCCATGGCAGTTGATCATCATTTATCTTTTTTTTTTCCCCAGGGGCAATTGGGGTTAAGTGATTTGCCCAGGATCACATAGCTAGGAAGTGTTAAATGTCTGAGACCAGATTTGAACTCAAGTCCTCCTGACTTCAGGGTTGGTCCTTTTTCCACTGCACCACCTAGCTGCCCTGATCATCACATATCTTGTAGTTACTATGTACAATGTTCTCTTGGTTCTTCTTACTTCACTTAGCATCAGAACAAGTAGCTCGTTTCAGGATTTTCTGAAATCAGGTTGCTCATCATTTTTTGTAATTCTACATTTTTAAGAGAGACTTTGAGGATACCCTTGCTTTACTTTTTCTAAAGACCTTGTGAGTGTTTGTCCTGTATGAGTTCTCTATCAAATGTTGGGCAAATACACATATTGGCTTCCAAAAAAAAAAAAATTCCAGCTCAATACAATTGTACTCTCTGAAGTAAAATTTGAATGCTTTGCAGTTAAATTTGATAAAGGACTTTAATGTCTGGTATGTTATCCTTGCAGGTGATCTTAAGACTATTCCTAAGTACACACCTCTCAGATTGGCTAAGATGACAGGAAAATATAATTACAAATATTGAAGGAAATGTGGGAAAGGATATTAGTACTTTGTTAGTGGAATTGTGAACAGATCCAGCCATCCTGGAGAGCAATTTGGAACTATGCTCAAAAAATGATCAAACCATTTGATCCAATAGTGTTTCTATTGGACTTGTATTCCAAAGAGATCTTAAAGGAGGGAAAGGGACCCACATGTGCAAAAATGTTAGTAGCATCCCTTTTTGTCATAGCAAGAAACTGGAAATTGAGTGAATTTCCATGAGTTGGAGAATGACTGAATAAATTATAGTATATGAATGTTATGGGATATTATTGTTCCATAAGAAATGATCAGCAGGATGATTTTAGAGAGGCCTGGGGAGACTTACATGAACTAATGCTAAGTGACATAAGCAGAACCAGGATTTCATTGTACATGGTAGTAGCAAGATTATATGACAATCAATTCTGATGAATGTGATTCTTATCAACAATTAGACTGTTCAGGATAGTTCCAATAATCTTGTGATTATGAGAATCATCTACCCCCAGAGAGAGGATTGTGGGAACTAAGTGTGGATCACAACATAGCATTTTTACTTCTTTTATTTTTGTTTATTTTCTTTCTCATTTTTTCCTTTTTGATATGATTCTTCTTGTGCAGCAACATGATTATATAAATACATATGCATATATTGGATTTACATATATATATATATATATATATATTTTTAACCATGTTTAACATATATTGGATTACTTGTGATCTAGAATGGGGGGGGGAGGAAGGGAGGAATTCAAATACAAGGTTTTGCAGGGGTCAATGGTGAAAAATTACCCTTGCATATGTTTTGAAAGTAAAAAGCTTCAATTAAAAAAAAGTATTCCTAAGATAATTCAAAAGGAAGTGATTCAGTTTCTTGGCATGAGACTGGTATACTATCCAAATTTCACAGGCATATAACACTAAGGTCTGACTCTGACGACTTTTAGTTTGGTAGTCAGTTTAAAACCTCTTTCCTCCCACACTTTCCTTTGCAGACTCCCAAACACTGAGCTAGCTCTGGCAATGCGTGTGTCAACCTCATCATCAATGTGTTCATTTCCAGAAAATATACTACCTAGGCAAGTGAACTTATTCACAGCATTCAAAAATTCTCCATTTGTTATAATCAATGGCTTCATATTTGGATGATGTGGTACTGGCTGATGGAGTACATATATTTTCTTGATGTTAATTATTAGGCCAAAATTAGCACAAGTAGCATAAAATTGATCCATATTTGTTTCCTCTCAGCTTTGGAGGCTGCATTGAGTGTACAATCATCTGCAAACAAAAAATCATATGTGGATACTCTCTGTACTTTACCTTTGGCTTGTAGCCTTTTCAAGTTGAAGAGTTTCCCATCAGTGAAGTACCTAACTTTAATGCCATATCTGTCCTCAAGGAAGGCATTTGACAACATGGCTGAAAACATGCTAAAAGCCATGGGAAAAGCACATGGCTTTGTTTCTTTCCATTGGTGACTGGGGAAGCCTGAGAGCATTGTCTCTTGTTCAGAACCAGGGCAAGCATGACATCATAAAATTGATATATTATACTGATAAACTTTTCTAGGCAAGAAAATGTTGGCATAATTTTCCATAAATTCTTGCAATTGACAGTATCAAAAACGTTGGTCAGATACACCAATAGTGTGTAAAGGTCCCTGTCTGCTCCTCGCTTTTTTCTTGGAATTGTGCTTTGAACCCAGAGGATTAAAACATTCCTTGTTTTAAAAGTAAATTGAAAAATATTATAAACTGTCATACTATACAATTCATTCAGTTACTCATTTTAAAAAACCCTCAATTTTATGTAGGGGTCATTGGGGAATTACCATGGACTGGAATCTTTTTACTTCACAGCTGGGAGTAGTTTATTTTATTTTTGGGTTGGGGGGTTCATACTTTTAGACTTGTTATATTCTTCCAATACACCTATAATTTTTAAATTATATCTATTCATCCTGTCAACCAGAAAATTTTTTTTTCCTTGTTTAGATATAATGTTTCTTTGAATATAATTGATTTTGCTTCTTTTCCTCCCAAATAGTTCATTTCTATAGATCAGTTTTCTGTTTGTGAGATTGTCACTAAGAAATCATTTTTTTTCCCATTTCTGCCAATTAGCTAATCTGTGTAAATAGAACTGCTTTAAAAGTTCCTATCTCTTTCTTAAACCATTCAGGATCATCCTACTGTGGTTTCATGTTCTCCTAAAAAAAAAAAAAAAACATATAGTCCTCTATCTAATAAGTATTTATTTATTTCCTTGGAGTATTTATTCATAGATATCTGGACTCATTTAGATGATCTGTAAATCATGTTCTCATCTGCTAATAATTATTTCTCTTCTAGTTTATCTACTAATGCTGAAATATTTTAACTGAGTTTTATTTTTTCTGAGATCTTGAATAATTTGTCCATTTTGTCCAACTTGGCTAAGATAACAGGAAAAGATATTGAGAAATAATGGAAGGTTTGTAGGAAAGCTGAGACACTAATGGATCCAGCCATTTTGGAGAGCAATTTGGAATTATGCTCAAAAAGTTATCAAACTGTGTATACCATTGATCCAGCAGTGTGTCTACTATCTTAAAAGGGAGAAACATGTGTAAAATTGTTTGTGCCAGTCCTTTTTGTAATGGCAAGAAACTGAAAACTGAGTGGATGCCCATGAGTTGGAGAATGGTTCAATAAGTTATGGTATATGAATGTATGGAATATTATTGTTCTATAAGAAATGATCAGGAGGATGATTTTAGAGAGATCTAGGAAGACTTACATGAACTGATGCTAAGTGACATGAGTATAACCAGGAGATCATTGTACATGGCAACAAGATTATATGATGATCAATTCTGATGGATATAGTTCTTTCCAACAATGAGATAATTCAGATTATTTCCAATAATCTTGTGATGAAGAGAGCCATTTACTCCCAGAGAGAGGATTGTGGGAACTGAGTGTGGACCACAACATAGCATTTTCCCTCTTTCTGTTATTGTTTAGTTGAATTTTGTTTTCTTTCTCAGTTTTTTTTTCCTTCTTGATCCAATTTTTTTTTTTTGTGTAGCAAAATAACTGTATAAGTATGTATACATATATTATATTTAATGTATATTTTAACATTTAACATGTATTGGATTACTTGACATCTAGGGAATGAGATGGGGGGAAAGAGGGGAAAATTCGAAACACAAGTGTCAGTGTTGAAAAAATTAGCATCCATATGTTTTATAAATAAAAAGCTTTAATAAAATTAATAAATTAATTTTTAAAAAAGAATTCTTGGTTTCATACTATTGAAACAGCTAAAATTGCTTCAACTCTTGTACAGATTTCTAGTTTTGGAGAAATCTGAAAGGTCATGAAGATAAGATAATCAAAATATCTCATAATTAGCTAACTCATTGTTATTCAGTCACTCAGTCATGTCTGCCTCTTTATGACTTCATGGATAATGGCACATAAAGCTCTTTTATCCTCCACTATCTCTCCACAAGTATGTCCAAGTTCATGTTCATTGTTACCATTACTTGTCAATCTCATCCTTTACTGTTCTTTGCTTTCTATCTTCCTCAACTTCAGAATTTTTTTGCAACAAGACCTATCTTTTATAGATGGTCAAAGTATTAAAGCTTCAATTTCAGTATTTGGTCTTCCTATGAACTTTTGATCAATGAATCCAGCCATTGAGTAGAAGCATGGAACCTCTTGGAGTAACTTCCTCAGGAGACAGTTTTTGCCATAAAAAAGCATTGAAGAGACATTAGCAGAAAATCTAAAGAGGAGATTCTAAGGCAGCAGGTATATGAGTTACCTTGTGTATTCAGTATGTATCCATAATTCTTACTGATCGTGTGTATGTGTGTGTGTGTGTGTGTGTGTGTGTGTGTGTGCATGTGGGAGAATGCATGCAAGGGTATTAGCATGTATAAATATATATTACATAATTTTCTTTTCAAAAAATATGTTCTCCTGGAATTATGCCCCAAAAATTATCAAATTGTGCATACCCTTTGATCCAGCAGTGTTACTACTGGGTTTATATTTCAAAGAGATCTTAAAAAAGGAAAAGGGACCGGTATGTGCTAAAATGTTTGTGGCATCCCTCTTTTGGTGGTCCCAAATTAGAAACTGAGTGGATGCCCATCAATTGGAGAATGGTTGAGTAAATTGTGGTATATGAATATTATGGAATATTATTTTTCTGTAAGAAATGATCAGCAGGATGATTTTAGAACAGCCTGGAGAGACTTACATGAATTGATGCTGAATGAAATGAGCAGAAACAGGAGATCATTATACACTTCAACAACAATACTATATGAGGATCAATTCTGATGGAAGTGGCTATCTTCAATAATGAGAGGATCCAATTCAGTTCCAATTGATCAATGATGAACAGAACCAGTTACACCCAGAGAAAGAACACTGAGAAATAAATGTGGACTACTTCCATTTTTTTCCCTCAGGTTATTTTTACCTTTTTAAATCTGATTTTTCTAGTGCAACAAGAGAACTGTATAAATATATACATAATATATTGTATTTAAGATACACTTTAAAATGTTTAACATATATGAGACTGCCTGCCATCTAGGGGGGAGGGGGTAGAGGGAAGGAAGGGAAAAGTTGGAACAGAAGTGATTGCAAGGGTCATTGTTGAATAATTACCCATGCATATGTTATGTCTATATATATATATATACACACATATATATATATATATATATATACACACATTACATGTATATTATATTATTATTATTATATTATATTTATAAATGGTTAGATCATTTCACAACTCCATCAACAATGCATTACTGTCCCAGTTTTCCCACATTCCCACCAACATTTATCATTACCTTTTCCCGTTATCATAGACAATCTGAGAGGTATGAAGTAGTACTTTAGAGTTGTTTTAATTTGCATTTCTCTAATCAATAGTTATAGCATTTTTTCATGACTACAGATTGCTTTAATTTTGTCGTCTTAAAATTGCCTGTTCATATCCTTTCACCATTTATCATTTGGGAAGTGACTTGTATTCTTACAAATTTGACATTGTTCTTTACATATTTTAGAAATGAGATCTTTATGAGAAACACTGGCTAAATTTTCCTCAGATTTGTACTTCCTTTTAATTTTGTTTTTGTTGGTTTTGTTGCACAAAAAAATTTCAATTTAATTTAAACAAAGTTGTCCTTATTGCATTTCATAAATTTTTGGTCATAAATACCTTTCTTCTCCAAAAATTTGATAGGTAAATTTTCCCTTGCTCGCCTAATTTGATTACAGTATCACCCTTTATGCACAAAACATATACCATTTTGACCTTATTTTGTTATAGGGTATAGAATATAAGTATATATTGTGTTTTTGACATCATTTTCCAGTTTGTCCAACATGTTTTTTTTATCAGAGCAAGCTTTTATCTCAGAAGCTAGAGTTTAAGAGTTTATGAAATCCTTGATTATTATATCATGCGTATCTAATTTATTATTCTGATTTACCCCTCTATTTTTTAGCAAATACCAATGGTTTTGATGACTGTTGCTTTAAAAGTTTTAGGTCTGGTACTGCTAAGTCATTCTTTGTAATTTTTTCCCTTCATTTATTCCTTTAATATTCTTGATGTTTTGTTCTTCCAGATGACTTTTCTTCTTATTTTTTAGGCATGTAAAATAATATTTTGGCAGTTTGATTGGTATGGCACTGAACAAATAGACCAATTTAGGCAGAATTGTTGTTTTTTGTTATATTTGCTGTTCATATCCATGAGAAATTGATAGTTTCCCAATTATTTAGATCTGACTTTATCTAAACAATTGGACATGTTTTATGTGAGAAGTATTTTGTATTTGTGTTCCTATAGTTTCCAGTTTGTCTTGGCAGTTTGACACCCAGATATTTTCTTTTGTCTAGTTATTTTAAGTGCAATTTCTCTTTCTATTTCTTGATGTTGGGCTTTGTCAGTAATATAGAGAAATGCTGATGACTTGTATGGGTTCATTTTGTATCCTACAAATTTGGTAATGAGGTTAAATATGACAAGGTTTTTCTTCTTTATTTTTAAACTCTCAATGTTTAGCACTGTGATTGACAAATAATAGGAATCTAATAAGTGGTTATTGACTGGATGATGATGATGATAATGATGATAATGATACCGTAACACATAATCTAAAGAAGTCCAACCTTGTTGGTTAATAATTTAGTGGAAGTCACTTTGGGTTCTTCAACACAATGCTTGTAAAGTTTTTAACATATTTTAGTAAGCTAGAAAAGTTTTCACTATAGATCTAAGGATAGACCAAAAGTATATTACACAAGAATACTTAAGGTTCAAGAGTTTCATAAGAAAGTAGAGTAGTAAATATTGAGACTATATCAATCTTAGAAATTCAATGATTACATTTTTGATGGGTTGGCTATAAACTACACTGTTGGAGAATGCATTCATTCTTGAAATCTTTAAATATCCTTTATACTTATTTTTCTATGTAATCAATGCTATAAGAGTGTGAGATTTTTGAGGAAGGGGTTTTATTTTTTAAACGGTCCTATAGTCAGAAAACTGTGGACAAAAGTTAGGCTATACAAACATTGAAATAAAATATGAATCAATGTGATTTACCATATTTCTCAGGATTATTCATAAATATAATTAATAAATTATTTTTATAGAACCTTGCAAAAATACCTAATATATTTCAAGACATAATAAAATGAAAGATTGGCACTTCTAATTGAATGGAACTATTCAGTAATTTTCCATTGTAAAATTTATTCAATTCACTATTGATACCTAAAATGTTAAAAGATAGAAACGAGATGTTTCATTATTTAAATTATATACAGTTTAAATGTTAAAATCTCTAGTTTGTCTTAAAGGATTCCTAAATGAATAACTGTCTTAATCAGAAAGAAACCCACTCTGTTTCAGGCTGACATTTTCAACCATATGATTTTGCTATATAATTTGGGAAAGGAGTAATTATACTTCAGTGTTTTTATCAGGACATTGCTAATGCCTATTACTGCATACTTTGGAGCCTATTACATGATTTCAAAAAAGTATGAAGCACTCTGTCAAAAGTGTTAATATAATGCACCTATAAATTTTGAATTGACACTCTATCTACTTTATAAATGCTAATAGACAAATTATAATTAAAATTTTCTTTCCTCCCTGATGCTTCATATTGTATTGAAACCATTTTAGTTATTAATCTCTGTTTTCATCCCCCAAAATGGCACTTGATAAATTAGCTGTCTTCTCTATCCTTCTGATCTGATTATTTTATTCATATCCTTTATTTTATTTTCAATGTGATTTCAAATAGATGCCTCACACTGAAAATGAAAACTATGTATAAAGCATAAAAATAATTATGAAATATGATAAACTATAGTGTGAATGTGACAAATAATTATGAATGATATAATTAGTATTTCAAATGTTATAAATAATGAAATGTCATCTACTTTTAAAATTTCATTTCTCCAAATATATGCTACATGAGTAAGAGGAATTCTCCTGACTAAGAGTAATGTTGAACAATTTAAGAAGACCTAGCAAACCTCAACTATATGTCGTTTCATCATTTGATTTTAATGTTTTCACTTATTCATCTTTAAATTTCCTTTTAAGAATAGGAGAGAAAAAAAAAACCTTTCTTGTACTCACTTCCCTTCCCTTCTCAGGCAACTGAGATTTTTGAAAAAAATTGGTACGACCTTATGATGAACAAATTATTTAAGAATAATAAAATAATATTTTACTTTAATCACAGAGTGACAAAAGTGGAGAGGTCATTATAATAGATGCTGAAATTTTGTGTATCGACTTTATTATGACTTCTGATTATTTTTCTTCTGACTTCCTAATCAAACTGTCAGGAATATGGAAGGACAAAGAAGGACAACATAAAAACTTAAGAATGAAGTTAATCTATCTATATTTATATATTTATATATATGTGTGTATATATAAATGGAATCACAAGAAAATAAGGAAAATTCCTAAATATCAAATACTGAATTCTTGCCCCCATACCTTGAATCTTTGGGCTCATAAAATACTAGATTATTATAGTCATTTGCTACCATGTAAATAGTATAACTAATCAATTCCAATGATTAAACACTTTTTATTAGACAGAATCAGTTTGTTTTGATGGTTAACACTTTATAAAACACTAAAATATCTGTTAATGCCAGGTCAACTTAATTTACATTTTTTTTCATTGATAGTATTGATATTCTTGAAATTTGTTCTTTGACATGGATTTTTTGTAATTTTTCAAACCCTATAAAATATTTTTGATTCTTTCAGTGGTATGGGACCAAATAAAAAAATTAATTTACGTAAAATTATTTTTAGTATGTTGGTTCAATCTACCTATAAGCAATTAAAATTTCTCCAATTATTTAGATGAATTTATTTTGTAATTTTGTTCATACAGTTCTTAACATTTATATTATCAGGTAGAATGCTAAAGGCTTTATATTATTTACATTTATGTTCATTATAATTTCTCTTTCTATCTCTTGCTGCTGGACTTAGTCAGTAATATATACAAATGCTGATGATTTGTGTGAATTTATTTTATATCCTACAATTCTGCTAGCATCATTAGCCATTTTAGTTGATTCTCTAGGTTCTTCAAGTATACACTTATATCAGCTACAAAGAGTGAAGGTTTGTATATTCATTACCTATTTTGATTTACATATTTATCTTTCAAAATAAAATTTAAAAGATGAATAAATCAAATATTTATTTTTATTTCTTTATTTTTTCTGGGATTATTGTTAGGAATTGTAATACAACATTGAATAATGTTTATGATAAGGAATATTCTTGCTTCACCTCTGTTCTTATTGGTAAGGCTGCACATTTTATTGCCATTAGAGATAATGTTTGTGCTTGTTTTTTCATAGCTCTTAACGATCACTTTATAAAAGGTTCCATTTATTCCTTACTATTTTAGCTAGATTGGAAACAATTTACAACTATACCCAAAAGGCTATAAAATTTTGCATACCCTTTCATTCAACCATACTGTCTGTTTATCTGTATTCCAAAAATTCCAAAGATTTTTTTTTTTAAAGACAAAGGGATCTATTCAAATAAGAATATTTATAAAAATTCTTTTTTTTTTTTTGACAAAAATTGGGAAATGAATGGATACCCACAATTGGAGAATGTCTGAAGAAGTTATGGCATATATATGTAATGGAATGCTTTTGTGTTATAAGAAATAATAAGCAGTATGTTTTCAGAAAAACCTGGAAAGACATATTTGAACTGATACAAAGTGAGGTGAGCAGAACAAAGAGAACATTGTATAAAGTAATAGCAAAATTCTAAGAATGAATAACCGTAAAGATTTTGCTACTCTATTCATTGCAAGGATCTTAGACAAATCCAAAGGAATAAAAAAATGTATCCTTCTGCAGGAAGAAAACTGAAGAACTCTGAGTGCAGATTGAAGCATGCTTATTTCCACTTTTTTTTTCTTGCAGTTTTTTGTATGTTTTCTTTTGCAACATAGCTAACATAGAAGTATGCTTTGCATGACTTCATATGTATAATAGATCTCATATTGCCTGTCTTCTCAACA
Organism: Antechinus flavipes; assembly: GCF_016432865.1. Taxonomy (NCBI): domain Eukaryota; kingdom Metazoa; phylum Chordata; class Mammalia; order Dasyuromorphia; family Dasyuridae; genus Antechinus; species Antechinus flavipes. The sequence continues at coordinate 391,661,737 of NC_067400.1, read as the reverse complement.
GATAGGGAAGTTAAAATATTTTAATATAATTGTCATATATTTTAAAAAGGAAATTATATCATATATATATTTAAATGATGGACACAGGCATCTCTGAAACTCAATATAATAACTAATAATGTTGATAACTTATAATGTTGACAAGCTAGGTGTAAGTATCAATAGTTTGAAGGTTTGCAGATAATTTTATATGTCATATCATTTTATCATCATAATATTTCTGGTAGTTTGTTGCTATTATTCCTTCATTCTGAAGATCTGGAAACTGAGGTAAATATGTTAATGACTAGCCCAGTACCAAAAGACTCTTAAGTGTATGAGTGAGTCTGTATACTTAGGCATTTCTAGCAAACAATCCAACACTGTGCTACTTGGTTGCCATTATTGTGTACCATATCTAGCTCATTATCAATTCTCTCAAACCCATCCTTTTCCTAAAAGCTGGTACTGTGAAAAGATTACCTTGCTATAATATCCTTCTAAAAATGTCTGACTTTTCAAGGATTTGGGTCTTAACACAAATAGGAGGAAACAAATCTCACATAAAGAAGTATTTATTAACGTAATAGTTTTGTATTAATTTTGTATTAATTTCTTTGTATTAATTAATCGTATTAATTTCTATTACTTATGATTTTAACTCATCGTCCTGATTTCAGTCTAACGCTTTATACACAGAATTACCTAGTTACTCAGAAAGGTATGTATAGCCACAATAATACCACTCCTCTACTCAATAAACTTCAAAGATCTCAATCTGCATCTAGCATTGAAAACAAACTCATTTGACATTCAAATTTATTCATAATTAAATCCCATCATCCTTTTCCAGTCTTCACCAAACTTCTAACATCATGCCATTCTCATTTACTTCCATTACTCATTCTGTATTACAGTTGTACTAGCCTATTTGTTCTTTTTTGCAAGGAAGCAATTCAATTACTAATCACTGGACTTTTGCATGGCAGTCTGGGATGCATCCCCTCATTCCCACTATTAAGTCTATATCCCAAAAAAGGTAGAAAAGGAAAAAGAAAAGAATTTATACACACACATACACACACACACACACACATATGAAGGACTTATAATGAAAAGTGCCATCCCTACTCATAGAAAGAATTGATGATGTCTGAATACTAATTGAAGCATATTTCAACTCTATTTTTCATGAGGTTTTATTTTGTTTTCTTTAATTTTTGATCTTTGTTTTCTTTCACAACAAGTATCATGGAAATGATTTGCATGACTGCACATATGTAACCTATAACAAATTGTTAGCTTTCTTAATGAGATGGGCTGAAGAGAAAAGAAGAGAAAGAGTATGAAAGTCAACATTTTAGAAAACAAGTGCTAAAAATTGCTTTTACATGTAGTTGGGCAAATAAAAAAAATGAAAAAAAATTTAAAGTATGTTGGGGCAAGGGGTGGCAGAGTCAGCACTAGTCAGCTCTTTCTTTGAAGTTCAAATGCAACCTGAGACACTTAACATCACTTACTAGCTGTGTAACCCTGGGGGAGAGGGGTCAGGGATAAAGGAATTAAAGAGAAAGAAACAAAGAAAGAAAGAAAAGAAGAAAATGCTATTTATTTTTGTGTGAGAGGAAGTTTCAGATATTTTATGTGATATAATTTATTCTCATTATGAAAATTCCATTGTTTCAATGAAGTTTGACTTTGAAAACATGTAAGACATATCCACTGTATTATAGGTTATATATGTAGGAAGCAGTATTTGAAAGCAAGTATAGCTGATAACAAGACCATTATCCTGTTTTCTAAATCATGTTACTTTTAAATTATTTTTTCACTACATTTCCAAAGCAAATTGATCTTGAAACTCAGGTTTAGTATTATAATAATAAAATTCATCTTTAAAGTGTTTAACATTGACAAAAATAGAAAAATAAAATAATTCCAAAGTAGAAATCTATCAAGGGGAAATATACATTAGTATTCAACTATTTTGACTGAGATCTATGTACAGAAACTGTTCCTGTTGTGTATGTTGTGTTGATGGCAGTGGTAGTAATGGTTGTGTAGTATTGTTAGTCATTCATTTCAAAAAGGTCCAATACCATCTTGGTCTAATGTTTTTAATGGGTATGAATTGAATGCAATTAAGCAAAGTTGCACATCAACCTCACTCTCTATTTCAAAGTCAAAGTGGTGAAAGGATGACTGGTGAAATCCCAAGTTACAGTGTATGATTGCAGCTTCTTTGATGTCTAACTAAGCTCTATGCTCTGAACAGGAATACCTAAAAAGTTTATGTTATACAGAATGATGGACAAAATTCAACAGTTTCATTGCTGGTATATATATGGAATCAGAATAATGGCACACCTGAAATCTGTACCTTTTTGACATAGTTTTTTTTTTTCTTTTCCCCTCAAAGTTCATTTGTATGTCAATTAAAGATATTGGTATAAGTTGTCTCAGTCCTTCAGTTTCATTGAGGCTTCTGTATTTTTTCTTCCACCTCCTTGAGCTTAAGAATTTTCCTCTTCTTTCTTTGAAAAAAAAAAAAAAAAAAAACAGACCTCTTGGTAGAACTCTACTTTTTCCTATCATCTTTACCTTAAAATCCCTTGATACTCCAGACTAACTCTATTTTCCTTTCCACAAGTCTAAAGTCTTTGGAATAGCCTTTTTCCTTACTGTAGCCAAAATACCCTCTTGTAACCTTGATCCAATCCCCTTCCATATTCTCCAGCTGTTTTCAACAGCAATCATCTCCTCTATTTCTCTAATATTCAGTCTCTTGTTTGTTTCAAACCTATTCACGTATTCTCATTCATTAAAAAATCCATCATTAGACCATACCATTTCTTCAAGTTATCTACTATTATATCTCATTTTCTTTTTCCCTTACAAAACTCAGGAAATAATTAGAATAATAATCTATTTAATAGATTGTAAAAATAGTCTAAGTAATATGTGATGAGGACTTCAACTAAAGAATTGTCTGTGTGAGAAGGAACACCTAAAATATAAAAGATGTACTGAAAAAAAAAGTACCAAGATTTGGCAAGATTTGTGAGAGTTAAGAAGAATAAAGAGAAAAGGATAATGCTGATTATAAAATGAGTACACTAGAAGAGTTATGACTCCTTTAATAGAAAAAAAAGCAAAGTTTTTTTTTTTTTTTTGAGGAAGTGAATTTTAGGAGAAAATACAATAAATTCTCATTTGGGCATATTGAGTTTGAATGCCAACTAGGTAATCCAATTTGAAATGACCATTAAGAAATAGAAGATATGGTCCTAAAGGTTAGGGGAGAAACTGGAGATGGATATTTGAGAACCACTCATAAACTGCATAGACCTGATAATTAAATTCCTAAAATCTGATGAGATCACCAAAGAGTGTATGGATAGAGAAAAAAAGGGCCAATACAAAGCAGTGGGGAATAGACACAGTTACAAACATATGTTATAGATGATAAACTAGGAAAAAAAGATAAAAAGTGTAATTATACAAACAGGAGAACTGAGAGGACAGAAAGGAAAGAAGAAAGCAGAGGAGAGTATGTATAACAAAGAGGCAAGAATTTGGCAATGATTGTTGCCAAATGCAATAGAGAGGTCAAGAAGTTTGAGGACTGAGCTATAGCAATTAGATTTAGCTATAAAGATATTTATGATATCTTTCAAGAAAAGAATTTTAGTTGAATAATAAGTTTAGAAGGCTAATTGTCAAAAGCTGGAAAGTATGTGAGAGAAAAAAGTAGTAGAGGTAAGGAATATAAACAGGGGACTTTTGAGTTTCAGCTTTTGTGATTATTAGCTATGTGACATTTGTTAAGTCATATGTTCTAACACTCAGTTCTCTCATCTGTAAAGGGAATAAAAATTCCCATACTAGTTATGTCATAACACAATCAGTTCAAGATTATAATAGACTCAAAAAATACCTTTATGGTTTTAAAAGCATGTTACCAATTTTTATTCAGTCTTCAACCCCCCACCTCCCCACTGAAGGTATCCCTGAGAAAGTTCTATAACATTCTGTTTCCTCACAAAGGAAGAAAGATACAAGGCTGAAATGTACTATATAATTGAACATAGACCAAAAATTCATTGATTCCTTTTGAAGGATAAAGAAAACTATGAAGAGGGAGAATATTTCATCAGAAGCTAAGGCCTATTGGGGACGAAGGCAAACATGCTGCTGATTTTTGCCATGGATTCTTTCCCCGATTTCTTTTCCTAACTCAAGTGTTTTAGGAGACATATATTTGTGACATGTCATAAGTCAAGTCAGGGCTACAGGAAGGAGCACCTTTGAACTTAAGGCAATGGATAGATATAAAGATTAAAGCCAATCACAGGGTGGAAATATTTACTAAGATACCAGATCCCTAATCCCTGAGGATAAATAAAATATTATTGAATTACCTAATTACACAGGTATAACAGAGAGAAAAGTAGATTTAGAAACAAGAGTAAAATCCTAGCTCTGCTACTTAATAATTTCATGACCTTCACTGAGCTTCAATTTCCTTATATGTAAAAAGATTATCAGGTCTTATGACACCACAATCACCATGACACAGGGGATTGGATCACAACAAAGAAATAGCGAAACAATATGAACAAAAGAGGGGTCAAGGTTCATATTGAAATTTTAGTTTCATTTATAACATGGTTATTCCACAAAGAATAAAAATATTATTACAATATAAATCAAGATGAAAATAGTTCCTACAATTTTTCTTTTACTTGTAGCAAAGAAATTGGGAGCAGAGATAAATCTTAAAGTCTGAAAAGGTTTCAGATTATAGTATATATAAAGATTACTACTTCTAACATAAAAACACTAGAAAAAGTAGGCATGTGTATACATGTAAAGAGTCAGTGATACCTCAAAGAATCAAAGTAACAAAACATATTAATTTAAATACCTCAAACTAAGAGGAAATCCTAAAATGAGAGGGGAACATACTATTTAATAGATTTCCTAATATAAGTGATGGATGTTTCAAAAAGCATGAAAAGATTTCAGTCTGCAAAGATGAGTACCTAGCTGCCTTCTTGAAGCTCTTATTTATTTATTACTTTTTTTTTCCTGGTTATGCATGAATATTAACTTTTTAACATGCACATTTCTTCATGTCTGTAGAGAGACAAAATAAAGACAAAAGAGAAAAAAAATCATGAGAAAAAACTCAGAAAAATAAAGGTATTTAGCATGTGTTGATTCTCTTTCTGGATGCAGATAACATTTTCCATCAAATTTTTTGGGATTGTCTTGGATCACTGAATCACTGAGAAAGAACCAAGTTTTTCATAGCCGATCATGGCACAAACAGATATGTTCGATTTCTTTTCCTTTTTTAAATTTATTTTATTTGAAGAAATAGAAAGAGAAAAAAAAAACAGAAAAAACAATACAAAACAAAACGAAACAGAAGAGAACATTATCATATGCCCAGCAGATCAGGTAGGATTAGAAATATGTACAACAAATTACCGGTTCAATAATATATATGTGTGTGTGTGTGTGTGTGTGTGTGTGTCTTAGCAGAAGAAATTAAATTCATGAGTGTCTGTCTTTTCTTCCTTGTAAATTTTTTTTGTTCTCTATGGGTCACCATTTTTACTTTATTTTATTTTCCTAATTTCATCCTCCCACCATTCCCAAGCATGTTAAAGTTAAAAAAAGATATATTTATATATACAAATGTAGATATATACATACATACACACATATGTATGTGAGGAATCACAAAGACACATATCGCATATATACACTTGTATTTCCTCTGTCTGCTGATTCTTTCATTAAATTCTGCTCAATAATTTGACTTACTATTACTTAATCTTCCCCATCTCAAGAATCCCTCCCTTGTCTTCTTCCCTCACCCTTTGCTTTCCCATTCATCTATCTTCCTATAGCCACATATTCATATATTCATTCATATATCTATATCTATATCTATATCTATATATATGTTGCCTATTGAACCCATTCCCAATGTGAGTAGGTTTTCAGAACTATGAATTTTATGTCTATTCTTTCTTTGCATCTGATTTGTACATGATTGCTATTTTTACCTTTATTCTGTCAATCTTTCTTTTGAACTTACCCTCCTTAAACATAAAGCATACATTTCTCAAGTAAAAAAATATAAACAATTTGTCCATGATTAAACAGTTTGTCCATGTTGAGTTCCTTAAAATTGCTCTTCGATATTGGCTTTTATATGTTAAATTTTCTCATAAGGTCATGTTTTGTTGATAGAAATTTTGAAAATCTTCAAGATTGTTGAAAGTCTATTTTTTCTGATTTAAAATCATAAATGAATTTGCTGGATATAATATTTTTGGCTGGCAGCTCTAGTTCTTTTGCTTTTCTTTAGATGTTTCCAAGACCTGTGGCCTTTTATTGTGGCTGCTGATAAATTTTGTACAATTCTAATTGTACCTGCAAAATATTAGAATTTTTTTCTTGTTTCTTGCAAAGTTTTCTCTTTGATGGGGGGTTTTGAAATTTGGCAATCATATCCCTATGTGTTTTCTACAAAGAATCTCTTTGAGATAGTAATTAGTTTTCTATTTCTGCTTTTCCCTAATGTTCTATCACTCCAGGACAGTTTTCTATTTCCTGCATTTTTGTGTTGTTTTTCTTTTCTGTCACAACTTTCTAGCAGTCCAAATAGTTTAATATTTTTTTTATTCTTGATGTTTTCTTCAGATCTGTTGTTTTTCTTATGAGAGGTTTCATACTCTGTTCTATTTTCTCATTCTTCATAATGTTGTGTTATTTCTTGGTCTCTCCTAGCTTCACTGACTTCCCCTTGTCTGATTCTAATTTTGAAAAAAGTTATTTTCATCTTTGAGAATATGTACTTTCTTTTCTAATTGGTTGACATTTTTTTCCATAATCTTCTTGTCTTTCTTGGGTGATTTTAATTTTTTTCATTAGTTTCCTCAAAGTGTCTCATTTGACTTTTGAAATCTTTTTTGAGCTCTATAAATTCCCTCTGGGCAGGGAGTCATTTCATATTACACTTTAGAATAGAAGAGTTTTTGTTTTGTTTTGTTTTGTCTTGTTTTGTTTTTACTAAAATGTTCTCTGAAAATGAATTACATTCTTCCCTTTTACCATAATATGTTTTAATGGTGGAGCTCTTATTTTATGGTTCATTTTTTTAAAATGAGGTATTAGTATAAGCACCTCTAATCATGGGATGATATGATGGTACCTCAAACTTTATTTCTGGTCTCCCCTCTAACCAGGAACCCCAAATCAAGAGTTTCACTCTTCTGCAAGTGCCCACAACCAGCAGTGTCCCTGCTGCACTGCTTCTACACTCACCGGGTACTGATTTCTTCTCACCCAAGGGAGCATTTCAGTAGCATAGCTGAACCTAGCATTTCTAATGAACTGAAGTTCACTCAGTCTTCCCTGATTCAAACCCCTACTCCACAAAGTCTAGGAGGTGAAAGTTTCTGTGAGTCCTGCTGAAGCTCCAGTCACAACCAGAAAGCCCAAGGGATTTTCACTTAATGTTTCTGTGGAGTTAGCCCAGAGGCGTTTAACAATTCAGACAGATTAATAACTGGCCTGGTGTTTTCAGATTTTGTCAGGTTGTATCAGGAGGATCTCTGTTTTGCTTGATTTTTCACCAATCTATGTTTACCCTGAGACATAAATCTTTTTTTTTTTTTTTTTTTTTTTTTTTTTTTTGTGGGGGAAATCTGGAGAACTTGAAATTTACCAACCTACTCCATCATCTTCCCAGAATCTTCCCAATATTTTTTTTTTCTAAAATGGGGCTATTTAAGCAATTTATTTCCCCTTCTGTTAATCTGGGCAATTTATATGTTTGTAAATATTCATCCATTTTGATTAGCTTGTCAAATTTGCTGGCACACAGTTGGACAGAATTACTGGTAATTATTGCTTTAATTTCTTTTTCGTTGGTGATAAGTTCACTCTTTGAATTTTTCATAATGGCAATTTGGTTTTCTTCTTTCTTTTTCTAATCAAATTAAGCAAATATTTATTTATTTTGAGTTTTTTTTCATAAAACCAATTCCAGATTTTATTAATTAGTTTAATAGTTTGTTTAGTTTCAATTTTATTAATCTCTGCTTTGAGTTTCAGAATTTCTAACTTGATAATTAATTGGGAGATTTAATTTATTCTTTTACTAGCTTTTTTAGTTGCCTTCCCAAATCACTGATCTCTTTTTCTATTTTATTCATGTAGCTATTTAGAGATGTGAAACTTATTCTAAGAACTGATTTGTTTGCATTCTATAGGTTTTGGTATGTTGTCTCACTATTGTCATTCTTTTTGGATAAAATTATTTATTGTTTCTGTGATTTATTATTTTACCCACTCATTCTTTAGAATTAGATTATTTAACTTTCAATTTGTTTTTAGTCTGCTTTTTCCTGTCCCATTATTGAATATTATTTTGTAAAGGGCCAGAACTCTGGTGAATTATACCTGAAACAAGGTGAGGTTTCTATACCCTAATACATAGTCAGTTTTTATGTAGGTATAATGTGCTACTGATAAAAGCATGTAATTCTTTCAGGCCTAATTCAGTTTTCTCCAGAGATCTATCATAATTAAGTTTTCTAGGATTCTATTAAACTCCCTAATTTTTCTTTTTGTTTTCCTTTTTTTTTTTTTCCTTGTGGTTAGATTTGTCTGATTCTAACAGGGAAGGTTGAGCTCCACCACTAACATAGTTTTGCTGTCTATTTCTTCCTATAACTGGCTTAATATCTTCTCTAGAAATTTTGTTGCTCTGCCACTTGGTGCATGTACATTTAATATCATTACTATTTCATTGTTCATGATACTCTTTGAAAAGATATACTTTCCTTCTTTATCTCATTTTATTAGTCTATTTTTACATTTGCTTTATCTGAGATCAGAACTGCTACTCCTGTTTTTTTTTTTTGTTGTTGTTGTTGTTGTTGTTGTTGTAGTTGTTTTGTTTTAGCTGAAGCATAATAATTTCTGCTCCATCCTTTTGCCATCATTCAGCATGTATTTCTGTTGTAAATATGTTTCTTGTAAGCAACATATTGTAGGAATCTGTATTTTAATTCATTCTTCTATTAACTTCTGTTTTATGTTCATCCCATTTACATTCACAGTGATGATTACCAACTCTATTTCCTTCCATCCTATTTTCTTCCCTGTATATACCTTTGTTATCTCTTCTATCCTGTCTTCCTAAGGAACATTTTGTTTCTAACTCATCCCTTTCACCCCTCCTCCCTTGTCTTGTCACTTTCTCCTAGTGTTTCTGTTCTCTGGGATGACCGGGTATTTTAAAATCAGCCAGAGTCATGAATTCAGGTTAAGGGAAAATCCTTGATCTTTATTCTTTGCAGAGGTGAAAGGGGAATGGCAATACAAAGTGAGAGCAATCACAACATGAACCCAGCCAGCAGTGCCTCTGCCTCTATCACTCCACCCACCAAATTGTCTCTAAGTCATTTCCTATACAACACATCAAAACCTGCACAGAGAGTGGACAGGGCCATTCTTTCTCCAAGCATATATTAATAGAGTATTGTCCAATTGCTATTTAGCCTCACGTGCTTGGGACCTCAGTGCATCAACTCGATGTTTTAGAACACAGGTAGTCATGCCATCCCTGACTTCTCAGGATGATGAGAGCCCCCAAGGGGAGGTGATCACACCCTCCCTAACTTCTCAGGAAAGGAGGTGAAAACACTGAAAAGGAGATTATCATGCCCCTCCCCCTCTCCCCCCCTTCTCAGGAAGGGAGGTGAAAGCATTAAAAAGGAGATGATCATGTCCTCCCTGACATCTCAGGAAGGGAGATGAAAAAATACCAAAGGTAAGTGAGGGGTTGCTAGCGGGTTTCTGGGCTGAAGGGTCTTATTAGAAACAGGTATGCACAAACACATCTGCATGGGAGGTATTACACAATCACATAGCAATAATGTAGAGGCTATTAGTGATGACTCTCGCCATAGTCAGTGCAGGCTTAGTGTGGTTTAACAAACATGAATTGTTCATGCAAGTAGCGATATACAAACAATATAAATCAACATGGTGTTGTAAAAGATTTCCAGAAGTCCTAAAAGGAGGGTATGTAAACAATAGTCACACATACACCTTCTTCAGCAGCCAAGAGATAGTTCAAAACCAATCTATTGTCCATTGCTTCATATGTCAGAGAATCCAATGATCCCCTCAAGTTTTTGAAGTCCTGCAACAATCATTTTATGTGTTAGGGAATCCAATGATTCCAGCAGATTTTGAAGTCCTGCAACAGTCTTATCATTTCTCAGAAAATCCAATGATTCCTGAGGGTTTTCAAGTCCTAAAACAGTCTTATGTCTCAGAGAATCCAATGATTCCTAAGGGTTTCCAAGTCCTATAACAATCTTATCATGTCTCAGAGAATCCAATGATTCCTGAGAGTTTTGAAGTCCAACAATTTTCGATGTCCATGAGTCAAACACCATAACTGCCAACCTCTTTCAGCGATGAGCACAATCAGTAACAGAACCACCCAATATTTCTTGGGTATTCTCCTTCATTTCAAGGGTCTGCTCCGTCTCTCTGTGATGGACAAGGCTAATACGACTAGTTGTCACCCATCGGATTTCTTCTCCATCTGTGGAGATACAAGCAAATCCTCTCCCCCAAGCAGTTAACCCTATCTGGTCCCTTCCATTCACCACTTTCTGGGTCTCTCCACATCACCTGGCGATTATCTAAAGATAGTGGAGCTGCTCGCACTGGACATTGCCCTTCTGGTGAGTTATAAAACCTGTCTGCCGGAGCCAGTACATCTTTGTCAAAAATCAAGAAGTTAATAGTATAAAGGGTTAGATTTAGTAGTTCTCTAGGGTTACCTGTGGTTCCCCTTTTTCTTTTGTTTTTGGAGGAACATCTTAATGTCTCTGTTTCTCCTCTCTACTATTGCCTGTCCTTGAGGATTAAAAGGTATGCCAGTGGTGTGTAAAATCTTATATTGTGCACAAAAGTGTGCAAAATGTTTAGAAGTATATGCAGGACCATTGTTTGTTTTTATTGCTTGTGGCACTCCCATAATTGCAAATGTTTTTATGAGGAATTAAATGACCACTCGGGCTGTCTCTTTTGCTGCGGTATTGCAAAAGTGAATCCTGAAAAAGTGTCTACCACAATATGGACAAAAGATAGGCAACCAAAAGATTTATAATGAGTCATATATATTTGCCAAATTTCATTGGGTCTCAAACCATAAGGGTTCTTCCCTGGAGGCATTGTAGGAACGCGGAAAGGAAGGCAAGCCATACAGGCTTTTACTATGCTCCTAGCTTCCTCTCTTGTTATTCCAAATTGTAAACGTAAAGCTTGAGCAGCCTGATGATATTTAGAATGAGATTCCTGAGCTTCTTGGAACAAAGGAATATTGACCAACATAGTTAGAACGCTATCTGCCTTTGAATTACCATCAAAAATAGGACCTGGAAGTCCACTATGAGAGCGGACATGCAGAATATAAATCTCACCTGGATACTTTCTCACTTGCTCTTGAAGTTTCTTAAAGAGCTGATATATATTAGAGGCTACAAATTTTATTTGGGCTGTGGCAATTCTTTGTACCACACCTATTGAATAGGCTGAATCAGATATCATATTTATATCTCCTGGGTAATAAGAGATAAAATGATTGCAATACAATTTATTTTGCTGAGTGGACTGAAAAAGAGTTCTGATTACTCTCTTTATAGTTAAGTCATGAGAGTATACAGCACAAATATTATGTTTGGATGCATCTGTAAAAATAGTTGGTCCTTTAAGAGGAACTTTAGAAATCTTTTCTTCAAGAATCCATTGCCAATTAAGTAATAGTCTGGCTATCTAATTTAATGGAGACCTGTGTGTAAAATCTGGAGCCATGGCTGATAAAATTTGCCACTCTGGGATGGTTTCACAGCACACATTAATTTGTGTATTAGTATAAAAGATGTATATCTTGTCAGGTCTTGTCCCAGATAATTGTACTGCTTGCTTAATGGCCTTTAATGAAACTGTAGCCACAAGCATTGGGTAAGGAGTAAGGCTTTGTTCTGGTTGTGCTGGGAGTTTCACCCACTCTATCACACTGTCTCCTTGATGAAGGACTGCAGTGGGTGCCTCTTGTATAGCAAAAACTGATATTTCCAAGGGTTTTTGAGTGACTCTTTCAACCACATTGGATAAAGCCAGTTCAACTGTCTTTTATAAAGCAGGAATTAAAAAGAATAGATAGTGAATGAATGAATTATTGGGAACTTAATATTTTATATTGAATTAATGTATTTTTCAAAAAAGCATGGTTCCACTATAGATAACAGTATATTAAATCATGTTTCACTAAAATCATATTATTAAAAATGTCTGTTTCCATTTAAAATGCCCCTCCCAAGAAATGAATTGTATAAGAAAATAATTTGAATATTGTTTTCAAATTTACTTCGGTTTTGACTTATTAACAATATTATATTTTGCATGTCTTTATTTAAGACTAAATAAGAAACCCATTACATTTTTCTTTTTTTAAATAATCAAACTTTTAAAAAAATGCAATTAAAAGTCATGACTTTTAGAATCTCTAGAAATGAATAATATTAGGTATTGAACACTGTATAAGTTAAAATAATTCATTTTAAAATTCCAGTTGAATAAAATTACAACTGAAGGACTTCACTCATTCAGATCCTTTGAATCGGTTAATATCTAAATTTTCCAGGATGACTGATCATATTGATGATTTTCAAGAGAACATACAATAAACCTCTATCAGCCTTTAATGATGGTATCTCTTAATGTGACTTTTTTCTATTTTGAAGAAAATTTTATTTTTTATTTAAATTTTATTTCTTCTCTTTTAATTGTATGTGATTTAAAGATTAGTAACTTATTATGAATTTTTTTCACAAAAAATTATCTGTGTTTTTTTTTCATAGTTTCTTGGCCCATTGGATTACAATAAATTAATAAGAAAATGCACACTTATGCATCATTGATTTGTGTTTCTTGGAATAGTGATTTATTTTAAAAATCATTGTGCTTTTATCTCATAAACACTGATTCATTATTTTCCCTTGTGAGTAGCTGCCATTATTTGTTATTTCTTTCAAGAATGATTTAACTTCTGCACAAATCAATAACAGATCATTGCTAGTTATATTTCATTGACATTTTAAAAATTATTTTCTTTGGACAATCATATTTTCATTGAGTATGTAGTTCATCATCAAATAGACTATATTCAAGCATTCTTATAACTCTAGAAATAAATTGAGTGACATTTGCTAAAATGAAAACTATTTTAATAATTTCAATTTTATTTTTAATTTATGAAATTAAACATTTCTATATACCACAATAGAAAGATGATTGTGTATTAAACTACAGAATTCTATCCATTTTTTCTTCCTTTCAAATACAAAACAAAATCATCATGCATATTTTCATCTCTTACTTTCCTTCCCACAATAAAGATAGATAACCATTAGACATAAATAGGTATATGTATACTAATTTATCCTATGCATACTTCTAATTATTAGTTCTTTCTCTTGATGTAGGTAATTTATTTCTTCAAATATTCTTTATATTTAATTTAGGTATTTATTATAGTGAAAATTAGTTATTATCTCAAAGTTGTTCTTAAAACTAATGTTGTACCAAATATTTTTTATTTAAAAACATGAGATTTCAAAATAATATAATAATAGATTCCTCAAACACATTAAAAGAATTGAAAATTATTGCTTTCAAATGTTAGAGAATTCAAGAGTCACTTTAGTTTTATTGGATCTAGGAAAGTCCTAAATGTAAAGAAAAGAAATGCAGAAGAAGATATTCTGTTTCAAACTTTGTAAATATGTGATTAAAATAATTTAAATAATCATATGTATAATTAATTTCCATTCACAAAGTTATATATTGGTCACTTAATCATTTAAATTTATAAATGGTTGATCTATACTAGATCTCAAAAATCACTATGTGAATTTCATAGTCTAAAAAAATATGATACTATATTTTCTTTCTCTACTCAATAAACTTTATGGCTACTAGGTGGTACAGTGGATTGAGGCTTGAGGCAGAAATATGTGAGTTGAAATCCACCCTCAGATATTTATCTATAACTGAGCAAATTATTTGACACTATTTGCTTTATTTTTCTATTGGGTAAAATGAATTGTAGAAGCAAATTACAAACTACTTCAATATTTTTGCCAAGAAAAATCTCAAATGGGATCACAAAAATTTAAAGATTACTAAAAATAATTGAACAACAACAACAAAAAGCAACTTCAAATGCAACTCAGTAAACTGACTCGTATTACCTCTAAAATAAAATATGACTTTCTCCATTTGTCATGTAAAATCACTTAGAATCTAATCCCAATTAAACTTTGAATTCTTCGAACATATTACTCCTCTTCCTATATTTCATTGTCCAACTAAGTCATACTTCTTTTTCTTGCATATTGTATCCTACCTTCCCTATCTACCTGTAGACTGCCTGTCTTTCAGACCTACAATTCTTACTATCTTGATTTTTGGCTCACCAAATCACTTTTTTTTGAAGATTCAGCTTAGCCAACCTTATTAAGAATATTTAATAATCCTTATTTTTATTCTTGAAAAATAGATGAATCAAAAAGGCAGAATTTACTTTAATAAGAATATTCTTGAGTTTCTCCTACTTCTACTTTTGACAAATGAGGTTAAGCCAAGACGGGGGGGGGGGGGGAGAGAGAGAGAGAAAGAGAGAGAGAGAGAGAGAGAAGAGAGAGAAAGAGAAAGAGAGAGACTATGCACAGAGAATTTTACTCAAAATAACTATATATAAATCTAATATTCATTTTTTAAAAATAAATATAATAGTGATTTGCAAATCTTCTTTTTGTCATATTCAGGATTAAACCATAGATATTTCCTAAGAGATAACAATAATCCTAAAACAGATTTCATATCATTGAATGGTCAATAACTAAAATTAACCAACAATTGCTTTGAAAAAGAAATGGACCTTTTTTTCCTGAACCATCATATATTTTAGACTAAGAGTAAAAAAAAAATGCTCTTTTTCTTTGTGAGGATTCTGAAGGAATAGAACATATATTCAGAAAAAAGAGAGCACATAGTAGTATTGTAATTTGCTAAGTACTGCAATGAAGTGATACATATTTCATTCCATATCCTGGACAAAGAAAGTTCTTTCAATTTTTTTCTTTAAAAATACTTCAATAATTACTTGGTTATAAATTTCCAACAATAGTGAGAAAATAGTTTATTTCCCAATTCCATTTCTTCAAAGTGGTGGTTAAGCCAATGGTAACATAATTTCAAAGTAGCAGACAGAAGAATAGCATACCACACATATTATTTATTAATAATACTAATGCAATCCAAATTTCAGGATCAATAGAAGCATAAGGCATTTAAAGACCAGTAAACCATGAAAGCATGAATTGCTGTTTGGAGAATAGTCACTACATATATGTTGCTTAGCAACAAAAACTTCCTGAAGCTGATGCTTAACTCTGGGATGCAGTTAACCTTGAAATAACAGGAATTGCATAAGACAAAATAAAGATAAAGTAATGCATCATATCTAAAGCAATGTTTTATTGTTTATAAGAACTGAGTAGGATGTAAACTTCACTAAAAATTATATTCACGTTATCTAAAGATGAGGTAGTTTCAGAATAGATTAATGATATGCATGTTGAATGTTGTAGTTACTAAAAGTAACTTTGATGAATAAATTGTTTTTATGCAGAAAAAAAATGGCAGCTGCACTTCTCCATGTAATAACAGAATAAAACATAATGACTTATTCACTTTTCAATAAATATGATTATTTATATATACAGAGGCTCTCTTTTCTGAAATGAACCCATGTTTATGGTGAGAAATCTGACTATATTTCAGTAGTGCACCTGTGTCTTACTTATATAATACTTCAAATAAACTTAAGATTCAGTGAATGGTCAGAACAACATTGTTTTAGACATGAAGTGTTACCATTTAAGGGGATAAAAAAAGAAAAAAAATTACCAGTAGTTTAATATTCTACTCCCTCTATAGAATAAAAATTTGGCATGGTAAAAAATGCATTGCTTTAAACAGGAAAATACTAGAATTTTCTTGATTACTCATTATAAAATATTCATGCTAATTGAAGAATAGTGAAAAGAAGTGTATTTTTATTTAATAATCATGTTAAGCCTGGTATTAAAAGAAAACATTTTTTTACTATATTAAAGAAACAAGTACTGTGGAGCATATATAGATTAGTTGCAAGGTTCCAATAACTAGGAAAGTATGGATTTTTTTTTTTAATGTGTTGCTGTTATTATCACTGGACGTTTTTGTTGTTATTGTTCAATGTATTCTATGGTATATATCACATGCTATCTCCACAAAGACTTAACATTTCTCTGACTCAAGAATTTCAAAGGTGAGAATTGTTGTCTTCCACTTTTCTTTTCTTTTTCTTTTTTCTTTTTTCTTTTAATAGCTTTTTATTTACAAGTTATATGTAAGGGTAATGTTACAGCATTGATAATTGCCAAACCTTTTGTTCCAATTTTTCCCCTTCTTCCCCTCTCCCCCTCCCCCTCCCCTAGATGTCAGGGTGACCAGTAGATGTTAAATATATTAAAGTATAAATTAGATACACAATAATTATATATGACCAAACCTTTATTTTGTTGTACAAAAAGAATCAGACTCTGAAATATTGTATAATTAGCCTGTGAAGGAAATACAAAATGCAGGCAGGCAAAAATATAGGGATTGGGAATTCAAAATAATGGTTCTTAGTCATCTCCCAGAGTTCTTTTGCTGGGTGTAGCTGGTTCAGTTCATTATTGCTCCATTGGAACTGATTTGGTTCATCTCATTGCTGAAGATGGCCAGGTCCATCAGAATTGATCATCATATAGTATTGTTGTTGAAGTATATAATGATCTCCTGGCCCTGCTCATTTCACCCAGCATCAGTTCATGTAAATCTCTCCAATACTTTCTGAAATCATCCTGTTGGTCATTTCTTACTTAACAATAACATTCCATGATATTCATATACCACAATTTATTCAGCCATTCTCCAATTGATGGGCATCTACTCGGTTTCCAGTTTCTGGCCACTACAGAGAGGGCGGCCACAAACATTAGTGCACATACAGATCCCTTTCCCTTCTTTATGATCTCTTTGGGATATAAGCCCAGTAGTAACACTGCTGGATCAAAGGGTATGCACAGTTTGATAACTTTTTGAGCATAGTTCCAAATTGCTCTCCAGAATGGTTGGATGTATTCACAATTCCACCAACAATGTAGTAGTGTCCCTGTTTTTCCACATCCTCTCCAACATTGCGCATTATCTTTCCCTGTCATTCTAGCCAGTCTGACGGGTGTGTAGTGGTATTTCAGAGTTGTCTTAATTTGTATTTCTCTGATTAATAATGACTTGGAGCATCTTTTTATATGGCTAGAAATTGTTTCAATTTCTTCATCTAAGAATTGTCCATATCCTTTGACCATTTATCAATTGGAGAATGGCTTGATTTCTTATAAATTAGAGTCAGTTCTCTATATATTTTGGAAATGAGTCCTTTATCAGAACTTTTGACTGTAAAAATATTTTCCCAATTTATTGCTTCCCTTCTAATCTTGTCTGCATTAGTTTTGTTTGTACAAAAACTTTTCAGTTTGATATAATCAGAATTTTCTATTTTGTGATCAGTAGTGATTTCTAGTTCTTCTCTGGTCATAAATTCCTTCCTCTTCCATAAGTCTGAGAGGTAAAGTATCCTGTGTTCCTCTAATTTATTTATAATCTCATTCTTTATGTTTAGTTCATGAATTCATTTTGACCTTATCTTGGTGTACGGTATTAAGTGTTAGTTGAAGCCTAGTTTCTGCCATACTAGTTTCCAATTTTCCCAGCAATTTTTGTTCTTATCCCAAAACCTGGGGTCTCTGGGTTTGTCAAACACTAGATTGCTATAGTTATTGACTGCTTTGTCTTTTGAACCAAACCTATTCCACTGATCAACTAATCTGTTCCTTAGCCAATACCAAATGGTTTTGGTAACTGCTGCTTTATAATATAATTTTAGATCTGGTACAGCTAGGGCACCTTCATTTTATTTTTTTTTTCATTAATTCCCTTGAAATTCTTGACTTTTTTTTTTCCATATGAACTTTGTTGTTATTTTTTCTAGGTCATTAAAATAGTTTTTTGGGAGTCTGATTGGTATAGTGCTAAACAAATAGATTGGTTTAGTAGTATTGTCATCTTTATTATATTCGATGGCCCTATCCAAGAGTATTTAAAATTTTTTCCAATTGGTTAGATCAGACTTAATTTGTGTGAAGAGTGTTTTTTAGTTTTGCTCATAAATTTTCTGATTTTCCCTTGGCAGATAGATTCCTAAGTATTTTATATTATCAGTAGTTACTTTAAATGGAATTTCTTTTTATAATTCTGACTGTTGTATTTTGTTAGTGATATAAGAATGCTGATGATTTATGTGGGTTTATTTTGTATCCTTCAACTTTGTTAAAGTTGTGGATTATTTCTAATAACTTTTTAGTAGACTCTCATGGATTCTCTAAGTATACCATCATATCATTAGCAAAGAGTGATAATTTGGTTTTCTCATTGCCTACTCTAATTCCTTTAATCTCTTCCTCAACTCTTATTGCCACAGCTAGCATTTCTAATACAATATTGAATAGTTATAGTGATAGTGGGCAACCGTGTTTCACTCCTGATCTTATTGGGAATGATTGTAGTTTGTCCCCATTACATATAATGCTTACTGATGGTTTTAAATAGATGCTACTGATTATTTTAAGGAAAATTCCATTTATTCCTATATTCTCAAGAGTTTTTAATAGGAATAGATGTTGGATTTTATCAAATGCTTTTTCTGCATCTATTGAAATGATCATATGGTTTTTGTTAATTTGGTTATTAATATGGCCAATTATACTAATAGTTTTCTAATATTGAACCAGCCCTGCATTCCTGGTATAAATCAACTACTTGATCATAGTGTATTATCCTGGGGATGATTTTCTGTAGTCTTTTTGCTAATATCTTATTTAAGATTTTAGCATCAATATTCATTAGGGAGATTGGTCTATAATTTTCTTTCTCTTTTCAACCTACCTGGTTTAGGTATCAGTCTGTGTCATAAAAGGAATTTGGTAGGAATGAGGTATCAATCTGTGTCATAAAAGGAATTTGGTAGGCCTCCTTCATTCCCTATTTTGTTAAATAATTTATATAGCATTGGGGCCAATTGTTCTTTAAATATTTGGTAGAATTCACATATAAATCCATCTGGTCCTGGGGATTTTTTCTTAGGGAATGGATTAATAGCTTGTTCTATTTCTTTTTCTGAAATGTGACTATTCAAGCAATTTACTTCCTCCTCTGTTAGTCTGGGAAGCCTATATTTTTGGAGGTAGTCATCCATTTCACTTAGGTTATCAAATTTATTGGCATAAAGTTGGGCAAAGTAGCTCCTTATTATTGCTCTAATTTCCTCTTTATTGGTGGTAAGTTCTCCCTTTTCATTTTTAAAACTATTAATTTGATTTTCCTCCCTCCATTTTCTAATCAGTTTTATCAAAAGCTTATCTATTGTATTGGTTTTGTCATAGAACCAACTCTTAGTTTTATTTATTAGTTCAGTTTTTTTTTTTTTTACTTTCAATATTATTAATTTCTCCTTTTAATTTTAGAATTTCAAATTTAGTATTTGATTGGGGGTTTTTAATTTGGTCTTTTTCTAGCTTTTTTAATTGCAAGCCCAATTCATTGATCTTCTGTTTCTCTATTTTATTCAAGTAAGCCTCTAAGGGTATAAAATTTCCTCTTATTACTGCTTTGGCTGCACTCCACAAATTTTGGTATGATGTCTCATCATTGTCATTGTCTTGAGTGAAATTATTAATTGTGTCTATAATTTGCTGTTTCTCCCAATCATTCTTTAAGATGAGGTTGCTTAGTTTCTAATTACTTTTTGGTCTATTTACCCTTAACTTTTTGTTGAATGTAGTTTTTATTTCATTGTGATCTGAAAAGAAAGCATTTACTATTTCTGCCTTCCTGAATTTAATTTTGAGGTCTTTATGCCCTAATATATGGTCAATTTTTGAATAGGTTCCATGAACTGCTGAGAAGAAAGTAGATTCCTTTCTCTCTCCATTCAGTTTTCTCCAAAAATCTATCATACCTAATTTTTCTACTATTCTATTTAACTCTTTAATTTCTTTCTTATTTTTTTTTTTTTTTGTGGTTTGATTTGTCTAATTCTGAGAGTGCAAAGTTGAGCTCTCCCACAATTACATTTTTGCTGTCTATTTCTTCTTGCAACTTTCTAAGCTTCTCCTTTAGGAAGTTGGATGCTATACCACTTGGTGCATATATATTTAGTATTGATATTGCTTTGTTGTCTATGCTACCCTTTAGCAAGATATAGTTTCCTTCCTATCTCTTTTAATTAGATCAATTTTTTTTTTGCTTTTGCTTGATTTGAGAGAAGGATAGCTACCCCTGCTTTTTTGACTTCACCTAAAGCATAATAGATTCTGTTGGAGTTCAAATGTGGGGTTCTTGTTCTTCTATAAAATATTATAAAAGTTCTCTCTGGGTGCCTTCCCTGGAATCAGGATTTTGTCGGTCCCTGTTCGGGCGCCAAAATGTGGTGATCTTCTTCCCAAATGCAGCCAGGTGATAAAAGTTCAGATCTTTTATTATCTCCAATATAGCCTGGTTAGCTTAGAGGTCTATCTCTCTGCTTGGTTCCAAGAGCTCCCTCCAAATGTGGCCAAATCCAAAGGTTTGGTCCTTCAGCCTCTGCCTCTGCTTTCTTCTGCCTCCAACCAGCAAAGAGATGGAATGAATCTCTTGTCTCCTTCACTTGGGGCTCGGCTAGCTTTCTGGTGAGTCTTTCAGACCAGCTTGGTCTCAGTGGGGGGCGTGCAGGAGCCCAGCCAACTACCACAGTGGTGTGAGATGAAGATGAATCTGGTTGTCCACTGAACTCTCGACTCATAGCTTCTTCCTCTGAAAACTCTTCTTCCTCCACCAGCCAGCCAAGTGGAAAATATTCCTTCTTGCCTCAGAGAGAGGGCTTCTGGTGTAATTCCACTGAAATCTGACCGAGAGCCTCTGTCTGTTTCTTTTATACAAGAGGGAGGAATTGTGGGATACGAGAGAGAGGGATTATGGGTTTTCTCCCATAGTGCTCTCTTGGCCCAAAGAGCTTCAAGTGAGGTGTGAATTCCCAAAGTTACAAAGTTTACTTTGTGAAGCTGGCATACTTGTGAACTCCAATGAGTAAAGGTGCAAACACAAGCATTGTACTAATTAGTTCTACTTAGTACCTTGTTTCAGGTTCTGCCCAAAACATCTTCTCGTAAGATTAGATCAACTCTAATTAGTTAGCAGTTTGTAAAGATTCCAACAGATTCTGCTCCAGCCTTTTACCTTTACTCTGTATGTATCTCTCTGCTTTAAATGTGTTTCATGTAAACAATATATTGTAGGTTTCTGACTTTTGATCCAGTCTGCTATCTGCCTCGGCTTTATGGAAGAATTCATCCCATTCACATTTATGGTTAAAATGACTAATTCTGTATTTCCTGCCATCCCATTTTCCCTGGATTATGTTTTTCTTTTACTTGCCTCCCTCCCCCCAAACCTCTTTCCTAGTTTTAAACTTATGTGCCCCACTTATATCATGCTGCTCACCCTCTTTAGGAAACCTCCCTCCATGCCTTTGAATCTCTTCCCCATTCTTGTATCTGTCCCTTATTACTCTTTTTCTTTTCCGTTTTCCTCTCTCCCTTTTTAATGAGGCGAAAGAGGATTTTCTTTAAAACAAGTATGTCAATTATTTTCTCTTTGAGCCAACTCTGATGAGAGTATTTCTCCCCCTCTCTGAGTTCCCTCAGATATGATGTTTCCTTTGTCTCTTTGTGGGATGTAGTTTCCCTCTTTTTATGTCCCCTTTCCCCCTTTTCTTTCATTATCCCTTTTCCATTTCTACTTCCCTTTTTTATGTTATATCAGTAAAATCAAATTATACATGTAGTTTTTTTGTATATCCACAACAGAAACATAATTCTCAAGAGTTCCTTTTACCTTTTCTGCTTCTCTTGAGTATTATGGTTGGAGATCAAATTTTTTGTTTAGTTCTGTTTTTTTCCTTAGAAACAAATGGAATTCATCTGTTTCATTAAATGTCAATATTCTTCTCTGGAAGAAAATGCTCAGCTTAGTTGGGTAGTTTATTCTTGGCTGCATTCCAAGTTCTTTTGCCTTTTGGAATATCAGATTCCAGGCCTTTCGATTCTTTAATGTGAAGAAGCCAGATCTTGGGTGATCCTTATTGTGGCACCTTGGTATTTAAAATTTTTTTTTTCTGGCTGCTTGTAATTTTTTTTCCCTTAATCTGATAGTTCTGAAATTTGGCCACGATATTCCTTGGAGTTTTTATTTTAGGGTCTTTTTCAGAAGGAGTTCAATGAATTCTTTCAATGCCTCTTTTACCTTCTGATTATATTATCTCTGAATAGTTCTTTGATGATTTCTTGTTTTTTTTTCTTTTTCTTTTTTTTTAAATTTTTATTTAATAATTACTTTATATTGACACTCGTTTCTGTTCCAATTTTTTTTCCCTCCCTCCCTCCACCCCCTCCCCTAGATGGCAAGCAGTCCTTTATATGTTGGATATGTTGCAGTATATCCTAGATACAATATATGTTTGCAGAACCGAACAGTTCTCTTGTTGCATAGGGAGAATTGGATTCAGAAGGTATAAATAACCCGGGAAGAAAAACAAAAATGCAGATAGTTCACATTCGTTTCCCAGTGTTCTTTCTTTGGGTGTAGCTGCTTCTATCCGTCATTTATCAATTGAAACTCAGATCTCTTTGTCAAAGAAATCCCCTTCCATCAAAATATGTCCTCATACAATATCGTTGTCGAAGTGTATAATGATCTCCTGGTTCTGCTCATTTCACTTAGCATCAGTTCAGGTAAGTCTCGCCAGTCCTCTCTGTATTCATCCTGCTGGTCATTTCTTACAGAACAATAATATTCCATAACATTCATATACCATAATTTACCCAGCCATTCTCCAATTGATGGGCATCCATTCATTTTCCAGTTTCTAGCCACTACAAACAGGGCTGCTACAAACATTTTGGCACATACAGGTCCCTTTCCCTTCTTTAGTATTTCTTTGGGATATAAGCCCAATAGAAACACTGCTGGATCAAAGGGTATGCACAATTTGATAATTTTTGGGGCATAATTCCAGATTGCTCTCAAGAATGGTTGGATTCGTTCACAACTCCACCAACAATGCAATAGTGTCCCAGTTTTCCCGCATCCCTCCAACATTCATCATTATTTTTTCCTGTCATCTTAGCCAATCTGACAGGTGTGTAGTGGTATCTCAGAGTTGTCTTAATTTGCATTTCTCTGATCAATAATGATTTGGAACACTCTTTCATATGAGTGGTAATAGTTTCAATTTCATCCTCTGAAAATTGTCTGTTCATATCCTTTGACCATTTATCAATTGGAGAATGGCTTGATTTCTTATAAATTTGAGTCAGTACTCTATATATTTTGGAAATGAGGCCTTTATCAGAACCTTTAACTGTGAAAATGTTTTCCCAGTTTGTTGCTTCCCTTCTAATCTTGTTTGCATTAGTTTTATTTGTACAAAGGCTTTTTAATTTGATGTAATCGAAATTTTCTATTTTGTGATCAGTAATGGTCTCTAGTTCATCTTTGGTCACAAATTTCTTTCTCCTCCACAAGTCTGAGAGATAAACTATTCTATGTTCCTCTAATTTATTTATAATCTCGTTCTTTATGCCTAGGTCATAGACCCATTTTGATCTTATCTTGGTATATGGTGTTAAGTGTGGGTCCATGCCTGTTGGAATCCTTACTAACTGCTAACTAATTAGAGTTGATCTAATCTTACAAGGTGATGTTTTGGCCAGAACCTGAAACAAGGTACTAAGTAGAACTAATCAATACAAGGCTTGTGTTCACACCTTTACTCATTGGAGTTCAATGAGTTCATATCTCCCATAGTGCTCTCTGGCCCAAAGAGCTTTTAAGGTGTGGCGTAGAAAGTGTACTTTTTGAAGCTAGCATACTTGTGGAGTCCAATGAGTAAAGGTGGGAACACAAGCCTTGTCTTGATTAGTTCTACTTAGTACCTTGTTTCAGGTTCTGGCCAAAACAACTTCTTGTAAGATTAGATCAACTCTAATTACTTAGCAGTTAGTAAGGATTCCAACATCTCCCCCTTTCTTTTGTTTTAAAACATAGGGGGTTTCTGAGGGGGTACACATAAATCCATCAATATGGGCCAGAACTTTGTAACAGATATACATGGTATACATAAATCCATCAATATGGGAGGCATTATACATAATTTACATGAGCACATAGCAATATAACACAGGCTAGTAGTAATGTAACAAATAACAAGAATCAATCTGAAAATTTACACATGTCCATAAGTCCTAGAAACAGTCCAATAGGATTCCATTGTCCATTAGTTCATGTGCCAGGAATCTAATAATTCTTGTGAGCCCAATCAGCAACAGAACCACCCGATATTTCTTGGGTCTTCTCCTTTGTTTCAAGGGTCTGCTCCATCTTTCTGCAATGGACAAGGCGAATGCGGCTCGTAGGCACCCATCTGATTCCTTCTCCACCTGTAGAGATGCAAGCAAATCCTCTCCCCCAAGCAGTTAGCCTATCTGGTCCCTTCCATTCACCACTTTCTGGGTCTCTCCACATCACCTGGCGATTATCTAAAGATAGTGGAGCTGCTCGCACTGGACACTGCTCTTCTGGTGGGTTATAAAACCTGTCTGCTGGAGCCAGTGCATCTTTATCAAAGATTAAAAAATTAATGGTATAGAGAACTAAATTTAGAAGTTCTCTAGGGTTACCCGTGGCTCCCCCTTTCTTTTGTTTTTGGAGGAGTGTCTTAATGTCTCTGTTTCTTCTTTCTACTATTGCTTGACCTTGAGGATTAAAGGGTATGCCAGTAGTGTGTAGAATCTTATACTGTGCACAAAAGTGTTCAAAATGTTTGGAGGTATATGATGTTGGAATCCTTACTAACTGCTAAGTAATTAGAGTTGATCTAATCTTACAAGAAGTTGTTTTGGCCAGAACCTGAAACAAGGTACTAAGTAGAACTACCCATAATCCCTCTCTCTGGAAGGAGCATAAATAGGCCAATGGGCCAGTCGGAGAGTTCGGGAGAGAGGAAGACGCTACAAGTCGAGATTTCACCGGAATGACATGAAGACTGGAGCTGGGGAGGCTGAAGAAAGCAGAGGCAGAGGCTGAAGGACCAGACCTTTGGATTTAAAGACATTTGGAGAGAGCTCTTGGAACCAAGCAGAGAGATTGGCCTCTAAGCTAACCGGGCTATATTGGAAACAATAAAAGATCTGAACTTTTATCACCTGGCTGTGTTTTGAGAAGAAAAAGCTCACAACACATGCCTAATTTCTGCCATACTAATTTCCAATTATCCCAGCAGTTTTTATCAAATAATGAATTCTTTTCCCAGAAGTTAGGGGCTTTGGGTTTGTCAAACACTAGATTGCTATAATTGACTATTCTGTCTTGTGAACCTAGCCTTTTCCACTGATCCACTAATCTATTTCTTAGCCAATACCAAATGGTTTTGGTGACTGCTGCTTTATAATATAATTTTAGATCAGGTACAGCTAGGCCACCTTCATTTGATTTTTTTTTTCATTAATTCCCTTGAGATTCTCGACTTTTTATTGTTCCATATGAATTTTGTTGTTATTTTTTCTAGATCAATAAAATATTTTCTTGGAAGTCTGATTGGTATAGCACTAAATAAATAGATTAGTTTAGGGAGTATTGTCATCTTTATTATGTTCGCTCGGCCGATCCAAGAGCACTTAATATTTTTCCAATGATTTAAGTCTGACTTTGTGTGGAGACTTTTTTATAATTTTGCTCATATAATTCCTGACTTTCCTTTGGTAGATAGATTCCCAAATATTTTATGGTATCAACAGTTATTCTGAATGTAATTTCTCTTTGTATCTCTTGCTGTTGGGTTTTGTTGGTGATATATAAAAATGCTGAGGATTTATGGGGATTTATTTTG
Source organism: Antechinus flavipes (assembly GCF_016432865.1). Taxonomy (NCBI): domain Eukaryota; kingdom Metazoa; phylum Chordata; class Mammalia; order Dasyuromorphia; family Dasyuridae; genus Antechinus; species Antechinus flavipes. Next base: position 391,635,516 of record NC_067400.1, on the reverse strand, counting down.
TAGCCAGCTACTTTGCTAAAATTATGAATTATTTCCAATAGCTTTTTAGTAGAATCTCTGGGGTTTTCTAGGTATACCATCATATCATCTGCAAAGAGTGATAGTTTGGTTTCCTCATTGCCTACTCTAATTCCTTTAATTTCTTTCTCGACTCTTATTGCCGAGGCTAGTGTTTCTAATACGATATTAAATAATAATGGTGATAGTGGGCAACCTTGCTTCACTCCAGATCTTACTGGGAAAGGTTCCAGTTTTTCCCCATTGCATATGATGCTTACTGATGTTTTTAAATATATGCTCCTGACTATTTTAAGGAAAAGTCCATTTATTCCTATGCTCTCAAGTGTTTTTATTAGGAATGGATGTTGGATTTGATCAAATGCTTTTTCTGCATCTATTGAGATGATCATATGGTTTTTATTTGTTTGGTTATTGATATAGTCAATTATGCTAATAGTTTTCCTAATATTGAACCAGCCCTGCATTCCTGGTATAAATCCTACTTGGTCATAGTGTATTATCCTGGTGACGATTTTCTGTAATCTTTTTGCTAATATTTTATTTAAGATTTTAGCATCAATATTCATTAGGGAGATTGGTCTATAATTTTCTTTCTCTGTTTTCAGCCTACCTGGTTTAGGTATCAGTACCATGTCTGTGTCATAAAAGGAGTTTGGTAGGATTCCTTCAATCCCTATTTTTTCAAATAGTTTATATAACATTGGAGTTAATTGTTCTTTAAATGTTTGGTAGAATTCACATGTAAATCCATCTGGTCCTGGGGATTTTTTCTTAGGGAGTTGATTGATAGTTTGTTCTATTTCTTTTTCTGAGATGGGACTGTTTAGGATATTTACTTCTTCCTCTGTTAGTTTGGGCAAGCTATATTTTTGGAGGTATTTTTCTATTTCATTTAAGTTGTCGAATTTATTGGCATAAAGTTGGGCAAAGTAACTCCTAATTATTGCACTAATTTCCTCTTCGTTAGTGGTGAGTTCTCCCTTTTCATTTTTAAGACTAACAATTTGATTTTCCTCTTTCCTTTTTTTAATCAGATTTACTAAGGGTTTGTCTATTTTGTTGGTTTTTTCATAGAACCAACTCTTAGTTTTATTAATCAATTCAATAGTTTTTTTACTTTCAATTTTATTGATCTCACCTTTTATTTTTAGAATTTCAAGTGTAGTGTTTGACTGGGGGTTTTTAATTTGTTCCTTTTCCAGCATTTTTAATTGCAAACCCAATTCATTGATCTTCTCTTTCTCTATTTTATACAAATAGGCCTCTAGAGATATGAAATTTCCCCTTATTACCACTTTGGCTGCATCCCATACATTTTGGTATGATGTCTCATTATTATCGTTTTCTTGGGTGAAGTTATTAATTATGTCTATGATTTGCTGTTTCACCCAATCATTCTTTAGTATGAGATTATTTAGTTTCCAATTATTTTTTGGTCTACTTCCCCCTGGTTTTTTGTTGAATGTAATTTTCATTGCATCGTGGTCTGAAAAGGATGCATTTACTATTTCTGCCTTACTGCATTTGAGTTTGAGGTTTTTATGTCCTAATATATGGTCAATTTTTGTATAGGTTCCATGAACTGCTGAAAAGAAAGTGTATTCCTTTCTGTCTCCATTACATTTTCTCCAGAGATCTATCATATCTAACTTTTCTAGTATTCTATTTACCTCTTTGACTTCTTTCTTATTTATTTTGTGGTTTGATTTATCTAATTCTGAGAGTGCAAGGTTGAGATCTCCCACTATTATAGTTTTACTGTCTATTTCTTCTTGCAGCTCTCTTAGTTTCTCTTTTAAGAATTTAGATGCTACCCCACTTGGTGCATATATGTTTAATATAGATAGTGCTTCATTATCCATGCTACCCTTTAGCAAGATATAGTGTCCTTCCTTATCTCTTTTAATTAGGTCAATTTTTGCTTTAGCTTGATCTGAGATCAGGATGGCTACCCCTGCTTTTTTGACTTCACCTGAAGCATAGTAGATTTTGCTCCAACCTTTTACCTTTAACCTGCATGTATCTCCCCGCTTCAGGTGTGTTTCCTGTAAACAACATATTGTAGGATTCTGGCTTTTAATCCATTCTGCTAACCGCTTCCTCTTTATGGGGGAGTTTACCCCGTTCACATTTATGGTTAGAATGACCAATTCTGTATTACTTGCCATCTTGTTAACCCCGGTTTATGCTTTTCTCCCTTCTTTCCCCTTTCCCCCCCTTCCCAGTATTAAGCTTGTGAGCACCACTTGCTTCTCACAGCTCTCCCTTTTTAGTATCCCTCCCCCCACCTTAGAGTTCCTCCCCTATCTTACCCCTTTCCCTCCCAGTTCCCGTATTCCCTTCCGCTTAGCTTATTCCTTCCCTTTTCACTTTTCCTTCTCACTTTTCAATGAGGTGGGAGAAGTTTTACCATAGATTGAATATGTCTTAAGATTTTTCACTTAAAGCCAATTCTGAAGGCAGTAAGATACCCACTATATTCATCCCCCTCCATTCTTTCTCTCAGATATAATAGGTTTCCTATGCCTCTTCATGAGATGTACTACCCCCACTTTACCCTTTTTCTGATACAATGTCCTTTCCACATCAATTTCTAGAACAAGGTATACATGTATTCTTTATACATCTATATAGTCAAAATATAGTTCCCAAGATTAATCTTTACCTTTTTAGATTTCTCTTGAGTTCTATATTTGTAGATCAAACTTTTTGTTAAGTTCTGGTTTTTTCATCAGAAATAGATGAAATTCGCTTACTTCGTTGAATGTCCATCTTCTTCCCTGGAAAAAGATGCTCATTCTCGCTGGGTAAGTTATTTTTGGTTGCATACCAAGTTCCTTAGCCTTTCGGAATATCATATTCCAGGCCCTTCGATCTTTTAATGTGGATGCTGCCAGATCCTGGGTGATCCTTATTGTGGCTCCTTGATACTTGAATTGGGTTTTTCTAGCCGCTTGCAATATTTTTTCCTTCATCTGAGGGTTCTGGCATTTGGCCACTATATTCCTTGGTGTTTTGATTTTAGGATCCCTTTCAGTGGATGATCGATGAATCCTTTCAATGTTTATTTTTTCCTCTGTTTCTATGACTTCTGGGCAGTTCTCTTTGATAATTTCCTGGAAAATAGTGTCCAGGCTCTTTTTTTCATCATGTTTTTCTGGAAGTCCAATGATTCTCAGATTGTCTCTCCTGGATCTGTTTTCCAGGTCTGTTGTCTTCCCCAGAAGGTATTTCACATTTTTCTCCATTGTTTGATTTTTTTGGATTTGCTTGACTGATTCTTCTTGTCTCCTCGAGTCATTCAATTCCACTTGTTCAAGTCTGATTTTCAGTGAAGTGTTCTCTTCACTTACTTTTTAAAAATCTTTTTCTAATTGTCCAATTGAGTTCTTTTGTTCTGTGGAATTTTTTTCCATTTCGCCAATTTTGGTTTTTAGAGAGCTGTTTTCCGTTTCCAGTTCACTAATCCTATTTTTCAAGGATTTTACTTCTTTATCCACTCTCTCTTTAACTTTCTCCAGGCTCTTTTGCCAAGCCTCCCTCTCCTTTTCCCAAGCTTCCCTCTCCTTTTGCCAAGCCTCACTCTGCTTTCCCCATTTTTCTTCTAGCTCCCTTGTGAGAGCCTTTTTAATCACTTCTATGAGGTTCATCTGTGCTGAGGAACAGATGGTCTCCTCCTTTGGGGATTCACCTGGGGACAGTCTGTTTTTAGTCTCCTCAGGATTTAGAGTCTGCTCTCTATCTGTGTAGTAGCTGTCAAGGGTTAAAGTCCTCTTCAGCTTCTTGTTCATTCTGTCTATTAATCAGAGACAAACTACCAAAGAAAAACAGAAAAAAACTGGAGTCTTTCTTTGGGGGAGGGGTTGGGTATGTTATCGAGCTTCCTCTACAGACTGCAGGGGGCAGCAGTGAGGCACTAGCAGGACTGTGTGCGCCTGCGCTCTGAGATCCCAGAGCGTGCTGAGTCACTGTGGGGGGGGAAGGGGGGGGCGGCCAGGTCCCGAGAGACTCCAGCTGTTTGGGGTTGTATTCTTCAGCCCCGGTGTTTTTAGCTCCTCTGCTGGGCTGCTGACTTGCTGCTGGAGTAAAGTATCCAAACCTGTAGCAAAGCTCTCCCCGCAGAGACGGCTGCGATCACTCCCCACCCCCTCTCCAGTCTGCTCCCGTGCTCTCACTGCCGCTGCCCGCCGCCTGCGCCCGATCTAAAACTGCCCCAGCCCTCAAGTAAAGACAGACCTTTCTTGGCGGATCTCAAGGATGGCTTCTCTTGGTAACTATATGTGGGTTTTTTTCAGTCAAGCATTGATTCAGAGGCTTGTAATGAAATGGATAGTGAGAGAAAGCGCGGAGCTTATGCAGCTGTGAGCCTCCTCTCCGCCATCTTAACCGGAAGTCCCGATGATTTCTTGTAAAATAGTATCTAGGCTCTTTTTTTATCATTATTTTCTGGAAGTCCAATAATCTTCAAATTATTTCTGCTAGATCTATTTTCCAGGTCTTCCATTTTTCCCAGTAGTTATTTCATGTTTTTTTTTTCCATTTTTTTTTGGGTGAGGGGTTTGTTTGACTGATTCTTGCTGTCTCAATGAATCATTAGTTTCTATTTGTTCAGTTCTGATTTTTATTGAATTATTTTCTTCATTAGTTTTTTTTTTTTCATTAGTTTTTTTTTTTTTTTTTTTGCTTTTTTTTTATATGTCCAATTGAGTTTTTAAATGATTTCTTTTGCTCTGTGGACTTTTTTTCCATTTCATTAATTTTTTTTTAAATGAATTATTTTCTTTTTCCAATTCACTGATCTACTTTCTTGCGACTTGTCTTTTCCAATTCACAAATCTTACTTTTTTGTTCATAAGTCTTATTTTCCAGAGATTTTTTTTTACTTTTTCCAATTCACAAATTCTGTTTCCTTGCACTTCCTGGGAATTTTTTACCTTTTTCAATTCATATTTCAAAGCTTCTCTTTCCTTTTCCCATTTTTCTTGTAATTCTCTTTTGAGATTTTTAATAGTCTCTTATATGAGAGCATTATGTAAAAGGGGACAGATAACATTCCCCTTTGGGATATTGTCTGGTGACTTTTTGCTATTAGTCTCTTCGGGGTTGCAAACCTGCTCTTTTTCTGTATAGAAATATTGATCGTCCTTTTAATTTTTTTACTCATTTTTTAAAGCCTTTAGGGTATGCCTTCAGGACAAGGGGGTTACCAGCTTCCTCTGAAAAGAAGGGAGAGATGTAAACTGGCTTCAGGCAGCAAGGTATGGGACTGTTCTGAGTGAAAGTTTCCCCCTCCCCCAACTGGAGGTGATTCAGGACAGCCCAGCTGCGGGAAGTGCCCAGTGGAGAACCCCACTGTGTAGTTTAGCGACTTCCCTAAGGCTAGAGACTAAGCATTGAAAGTATCACTGCCCCAGGCCAGAGTCCCTTGTTGGGCTGTGACTATTAGCAGCTGACCAGGGAATAGCTTGACACCAACCAGAACTCTCTGCCCAGAAGTCTCTGCCTAGAAGCAAATCACCCTGGGAAAGTTCTATTGCCCCAGGCCAAGCCCCACATTGTGCAGATTAGAGACTGTCCTGGGCTGTGGCCCCCATGCTGTACACATTTGCAACTGCCCCAAGGAAAAGCCCCATACTTTGGTTTGGGCTTGCAAGCTTGTGCTGTGATCTGTGGTCTCATTTCCAGTTTGGGGTTCCACTTGGTCTGCCCCTAGTTCTCTGCCTACACTGATATTCTCCCAGGCCCCTGAAGACAAACTTTTTCTGGTGAGATTCCAGATTATCTTTGGCTGGTGAGTTGTTATATTTCTAATCTTTATGAGTTGTAGCAGTCAAGCCTTATTTTTGAGGCTAAATATAATATTGTTAGTGAGGGTAAGAGAGGATCTTAGAAAGTCGCCTGTGCCTTCTCCACTATCTTGGCTCCACCCCATTTTTCAAGATTTTTTTTTCCCATGGACAAAATATTTTTTGTGTTACCACTTTCCAGTGCAGTCAACTGAATTTGTTCTAGGAACAAGAATTCTAGTTAGAATTTTTCTCTAGTATAAAATTTTGCATTATAATAAATCAGTAAAGCTAATGAAAACTAAACAATGATTTTAAAATTATGTTTTGTACTATCTTTTCTCCATGTTTCAACTTTATTATTTATATTAATAGAAAAGACATGTTGTGGATTGTGGAAAGATGAAACTTATTTAAAGAAAAATCCATGTTCCTTTTCTCTACTTCTTAACATAGAACACAAGAGATAAAAAGTAAATATGGAAATCAAGTTAAATAATAACAAATGTTTATTTTATGAGATGATCACATTGTCATAAAGAAAGCAAAAAAAAAAAAACTTTCAGGCATTTAACAAAATTTTGCATTTGTAATCAATGAAAAACATATGTGGACATCATGAATTTTATTTTCATGTATATCTCAGATTTCATAAACCCTCACCAAATTATCTAAAATATTATAAATAATAATAAAATAATTGGGAATATTATTAATAGTCCTTTGGATATTGAATGCAATAATAATAATGTTAGTAATTTTCCCATTACAATTTTTATTTTAATTCTGTACAATTTAACATGAGGAAAAAGATGACAATAACAACAATAAAATGTAATAAACAAAATAAAATAAAAAGAGCAATAATAGCAAAATAGATTTAACTTTGCATGGAAAAATAAAATAGCTAAAATCCAAATGTTGGAACAAAACCCATTACATTGGCAAAATCCATATGTATTCAATTAGCATTTTGTCAATAATGAAATGTTGAATGAATAGATATCATGTGGAATTATCAATAGAAATTAAGAAAGTAATAATAATAATCTAAGATCAGATCAACTCTAATGTAAATTTTGACAGAGTTATTCTCCTGGAGCCAAGATTTATTATTTGATCTGGATTTTTCAAAGAAATACTGTATTTTACACAGCATATCATTATGGAATGCAAAAAATAAGCATCTGCCAAATCCCTAGTAAAACACAGTCAGGTAAAAAGATTTAAACACTATAAGTTTCTTACTGATAGAGTGACAGAAAACAAATTATCAAAACAGGTATACATTTCAAAATATACTTAAGATTTTATTGAAAACAAAACTGGTTCTCCCAATTGTCTAAACATAAGAGTGAGCCATATAAATTTAATATTATTAGTAGCAGATGCTGCTGTAAAAATACTCCTAAATTCTAAACTATGGAATTAAATAATTTCTTGAAATTCAAAAACTTACTAGAAAACATCACAATCCATGGGAACAAGATGATATATATACCATCATTCCATGCAATTTCTGTTCTTAGAATTATCATATAGATATAATAGTAATCTGATAGAGGATTAATATGTATGCCTACATATCTATTCACAAAAAAAAAAAAAAAAAAGAAAAAAGAAAAATATTCACATCTATATTAGCTTGTTGAATGTACTGATCGGGGAATTGCATGATGCCATTTGGAGTGGCCCAAATAGATTTCCCAAATGAAAAGTGTCATGATGTCTGCTTTAAAGAAAAATAGAATTACTATGAACTGGAAGTAAAGATAAAAATCACCCCAAGCAAAAGCAAAATGCTTTAGATGTTCAACATTCTATCCTAGAAGCTATGGAAAAATAATTGAAACTTCTTAATTAAATTACTGAAATGTGTTGACTTGACTCATGCTTTAGGGATGTTGAGTTTTTAACTCTATAGAGAATGTATTAACCAGATAAAGAAACAAATTAGAGGACATTGTCATAATTCATGAAAGAATTGATAGGAAACTGTAGAATGAAAATATAGAGAAGACAAGGAATTTGAGAGGTATTAAGAAGTTAATATGGAAAGAACATGACAACTTCAATATTTGTTTTAAGGGAGAGTGGAGATTTGAAAATTAAGAAATGTCACCCTTAATAACAATGGGAAGCTTGGGGAAAGAGGGAAATTTTTGGTATGGAGATTATCATTTCTATTTTGAAAATGTTGACCCATAGATGTCTTTGGAATGTCTAGACAGAACTGTTTATTAACTATTTATAGAAACATTATTGCAACTTTAATTGAAAAATGATGAGAGAAATTTTCAAATGAAGAAATTAAAGCAATCCATACTTACATTTAAAAAAAAAAGCTCTAAATCACTATTGATTAGAGAAATGTAAATTTTTTAAAAGTACAGTCGTGAAGTACAACCTCACAATTCTCAGATTGGCTAAGATGACAGGAAAATATAATGATAACTCTTGGAAGGGATGTGGTAAAACTGGGACATTAATGCATTGTTAGTGGAGTTGTGAAATGATCCAGCCATTGTGGAGAGCAATTTAGAACTATGTGTAAAAGGCAATCAAACTATGCATACCCTTTGAATCACCAGCATCATTACTGGCTCTGTATCCCAAACAAATCACAAAGAAAAGAAAAGGACCCACAGGTCCAAAAATGCTTATAATAGCTCTTTTTGTAATGGAAGAGTGGGAAAATGAGTAAATGCCCATCAACTGGGAAATGGCTAAATAAGTTGTCATATATATAGGTTAATGCAATACTATTATTATATAAAAATGATGAATAAGCTGATTTTAGAAAGGCCTGGAAAGATGTTGATGTTGAACAAAATAAGCAGAACCAGGAAAGTATAGAACAAGTAATAGCAAGATTGTACTGATCAATTATGACAGAATTGATTCTTCTTAGTGATTCAATGATTCAAGGCAATCTCAATAAACTTTGAATGGAAAATATTATCCACATTCAGACAGAGTATAGAGACTGAATGCAAATCAACACATGCTTCTTTCATTTTTGTTTTTGTTTTGTTTGTCTTTTCCCTCTCTTTTCTTTTTCTCTCATAGTTTTCCCCTTTTGTTCTAATTTTTCTCTTCCAAAATGATTTGTAAGGAAATATGTTTTAAAAAATGAATTTATGTATATAGCAAAAAATGTTATTTTTATATACAACTAGGGAAAACATAAACAATTAAATAAAATAAATATTATTGTAGTTAAGGAAAAAATTTAAAATATTTAATTTTTATAAATGTTTTATTTTTTAAATTTAGAACTTCAAATGCAATTTTTGTTATGTTTATTATTGATATGATCAATTGTACTTATAGATTTCTTAATGTTGAACTAGTACTGCATCCTGGTATAAATTCTATCTGGTAATAGTGTGTCAGTTTTGTGAATTTTGCTAAAATGCTCCTTGCTAATAGGTAATTTAAACTTTTACATCAATACTGATTAAATTAATTAGCCTATAGTTTTAATTTTCCTTTTGTCCCCCTCATTTAGATATCAAAATCATATCAGTAGTTTACAACACAATTATAGGACTCAATACTTTTTCAAATACCCATTATTCTATATTAAATAATTGTTCTTTAAATATTTGATAGTATTAAATTGTGAATTTATTGTTTCCTATTAACTTTTTCCCCTTAGGTAGCTCTTTTATGATTTTTCAGTTTCTAAGATAGGGTTATTTAAATAATCTATTTGCTACTCTGTTAACTTTGGAAACTTATTTTTTGGTAAATATCCATTTCACATACAATCGTCAGTTTTACTGTGATATAATTGGGGGAAAATATCTTGCAATGATTGTTTGCTAATCCTAACCCTTTTTATTTTGGAAACTGGTAATTTTTTTTACAATTGAAATCAACCAATAATTTATGTTATTTATGTGGTTTCCGTAAAACCAGCTCCTGGTTTTATTTATTATTTTAATGATTTTTTTTTTAATTTTTAAATTTATAAATATCTTATTGAATTTTAGAATTTTAACTTTGATTTTTGTTATTTTTCTAGCTTTCTGTTTTAGTTTCACATTGATTCACTGGTCCATTCTTTTTCAATTTTATTGATGCATGCATTAAGAAATATAATTGTTTTCTAAGTAATCATTTAGCTAAATACCACAAATTTTATTATATTTTATTATATTTAATGAACTTGCTGTTCTTATGATTTGTTCTTTTATCCACTCATTCTAAAGAATTAGATTTAGTTTGTAGTTAATTTTAATATACATATTCACAGACTTTTATTGAAAGTAGTTATGATTTGAAAGTGATGCATTTAATATTTTTGCCAATTTTGATTTGTTTGTATTATACCATAATACACGAACAATTTCAATGAAAATGTCATGTACAGCTGAGAAGAAGATATTCTTATTGCTATGTCCCTTCAAATTTCTACAGAAGTTTACTACATCTCACTTTCCTAAGATTCTATTCATTTTCTTAACTTTTTTTCTTATTTTATGGTTAAACTTAATTAATTCTAAGAGGGAAAATTTGAGGTCCTTCAGTATAGTTCTGTTGTTTCCTCTTATGAATCATTTAATTTTGTGTTTATGTATTTGGATGCTACAATGTTTGGTGCATATGCATTTAGTGTTGATATTGCTTCATTGTTTGTGATACCTTTAGTAAGATAATTGTGCCTTTAATAAGAACTATTTTTTTGTTTTTTGCTTTGTCAGATACCATAACTAATATATTCTTTTTTTACCTCAGCTGAAGCATAGTAGATTTTGTTCCAGCCCCTTATTTTAATTCTGTGTTTATTTCTCTATTTCAAGTATATGTTTTGTTTTGTTTTGTTTATATAAAGAATACATTATTGGATGATAATTTTTAAAACATTCTGCTACTGGGGGCAGCTACATGGTACAATGGGTAGAGCACTGGGTCTGAAGTTAGGAGGAGTTTAAATCTGGTCTCCGGTATTTAACACTTCCTAGCTGTATGACCCTGAGCAAATGACAAACCTCGAATGCCTCTCACAAAAGGAACACACACACGCACAAACTCTGCTGTTTTGTTTTGTGGATAAGTTCATCCTATTTAATTTCGCAATTACTAATACTAACTATGCCCTTCCTATATCCTATTCTTCTGTTTATTTTTCTTTCTCTCCTTCTATCTTTTGCCTCCTCTTAAGCCTGTTTTGATTCTGACAACTCTCTTATTTATTGATCTTCCTTTTTATTATCTTCCTCTTTAATTTCTGTCCTTCCCCTGACCTTTTCCTTTCATGTAAAATATTTCTATACCCAATTGTCTCTATCTGTGCATATTTGTGAGTACATATATGTGAGTACATAATTTTTAATAAAATTGCCTGAGAAAGATGTTTAAACATAATTGTCCTCTTCCTATCCACATACTCCTTTTACATAAAGGCTCTCAATTACCTCTTTCAGGTAAAATGATTTTTCTCATTCTTTTTCTAAGTATTTCTTTGCCTCAGTGCATTTCTCTTTCTTGTCCAATATAACAGATTCACTCCGGTGACCTCTGTCTTTGTAAACTTTTTTAAATGCCCTAATAATAATAAAGTCCTTAGAAGTTACATGTATCATCTTCCCATATAGGAATGTAAACATTTTAATGTTATTTTATCCCTTATGATTTCTCTCTTCTGTTTACTATTTTATTATTTTTCTGAGGCTTGTATTTGAAAGTAAAATTTTCCTTTCAACTCTGACATGTTCACTGGGAGTTCTTGAAAGTCATGTAATGACTTTTTTCATGTAATGATTTTTTCTTTTGAAGGGTTATATTTAGTTTTGTTGGGTAAATTATTGTAATTTGTAATTTTAGCTCTTTTGCCTTCTAGAATATCATATTCCTGGACCTCTGTTCTTTCTTCAAAGAATTTGCTAAAATGTATAATGCTGGAGGTAGTTTTTGAATATTTTCCTTCTGGATGCTTGAAATATTTTCTCTTTGACTTTGGAGCTGGTCTATAATGTTGCTGTCAGTGTTCATTTTGAGATTTTTTTTTTATGAAGTGATCTTTAAATTTTCTCTTTTTAAATTTTGCCCTCTGACTTTAAAATAGCAGAATAATTTTCCTTTATTGTAATATGTTGTCAGTTTTTTAAATCATATCTTCCAACTCATTTAATATCTTTTAAATTTAAAATAAATTCGTAAGTTATCTCTTAATCTGTTATACTAGTCAATTCTTTTTCCCTGATTAGATATTTTATATTTTATTCTCTTTTTTCTTCTTTTAATTTAGTTTTGTTTTTTGTTGTTTCATGGAATTCATACCTTCTATTTGCCAAATTCTAATTTTTAAGGAATTGTTTTCTCTGTTATTAAAGCTTTTTTATTTTCAAATATATCCATATGTAATTTTCAACATTCACTCTTGTGCTTTAAATTTTCTGCCTTCCCTACTCCCACTCTATTTGCCAGATGGCAAGTAAGGCAATGTTATGAATATGCCATTCCTTTATACATATTTTCACAATTATCATGATGCACAAGAAAAGTTAAACAAAAAAGGGAAAAAATAAGAAAGAAAACAAAATGCAAGCAAACCAACAACAAAAAGCTGAAAATACTATGTTGTGATATACACTCAATCCCCATAGTTCTCTCTCTGAGTACAGATGGCTCTCTTTATCACAAAACCATTGGAGGTGGCCCAAATCACCTTGCTGGTGAAAAGATCCATGAAGGAAATATTTTCTTAAGTGAGATTTCACATTTCTTTAATATTTGGTATTTTCTGTTTTTAAAAGGTTTTTTTTTTTTTCAGTATCTTTTTGAATCTCTTTTTACAAACTGTTAATTGTCTTTTCACAATTTTCTTTATCAAGCACAATTCTTTTTTTCAATTTTCCCTTCACTTCTCTTGTTTGATTTTAAATCTCTCTCAGTAATCTCTTTTGGGCTTGTGTCCAATTTACATTTTTTACTCTGTGGTTTTGTAGTTATTTTGACAAGTTTTTTCTGTGTCTGTTTTTTAATTTTCTCTGTGACCACAATAGCTTTTCATTATCTATCAGGTTTCTTTTTGTTGTTGTTATTGTTTTTGTTTTTGTTATTTGATAATTTTTCCAACCTATTTATTGACTTTGAACTTTATATTAAAACAGAGCAATCTGTTCCTAGGTGTAGATTGGAGGATGGAATAAAATAGAGCACTTTCCCAAGCTTCAGGATTTTTCACATTGTTGTTTTCAAAGCTAGTACTGAGGATTTTGAAGTTCTGGATGCTTCCAAGATTGTGCAGTGTGGGGAGAGGTGTGATAATTGTTTTTTTTATTTTTTATTTTTTTGGTCTGAGATCTAGTTCTTATATAGCAAAGGCTTCTCATCTTGGTATCCACTTCTTTGATACTGTAAGTTATATTGCTCCTCAGGGACCCTCCTTCCTTTGGACCAAAACATTCTTCTGCTCTTTGGATTTGTGATCAAGAAGTGACCACAGGCAAGAGAGTTGTCACAAAGCTTTCAATCTTGCATCTAGCATAGACACAGAAGTTCTCTATAATCTCTTTTTGACCACTTATCAAATGCTTTTATGATCTCTGGCTTGAGCTTTCACAAAGCTGCTGCTATTGTTGTTGCCATGTCCAAGGATCACAGTTGGTTTTCTTGTCATATGGGCTATAGGCCACTTTTTTTTTTTTATTAAAGCTTTTTCATTTTTCAAAACATATGTATGGACAATTCTACAGCATAAGCCCTTGCAAAACCCTGTGTTCCAATTCTCCTCTTCCCCACAATCTCTCCTAGATGGGAAGTCATCCAATATATATTAAAGATGGTAGAAATATATGTTAAATCCAATATATATATATATATATATGTATATATATATATATATTATATATATATACATATATATATATATATATATACATATATATATATATATATACATATAATATATATATATATATACATATTTATACAATTATCATGCTGTACAAGACGAAAAAGAGAAGCAAAATAAAATTCAGGCAACAAAAAGAGTGAAAATGCTATGTTGTGAGCCACATTCAGTTCCCATAGTCCTCTCTCTGGGTGTAGATGGCTGTAATGTTCTGATTAGCTTTCTGGAGATCTGGGGACCAGCCTTCATTTCAGCAGAGTGATCACCATGAGAATAGCCAGGTGATAAAGTTAAAAAGTCTTTATTATATCCTTCCCAGTCTGTCTCCTTCACTTGGGGCTCAGGTAGCTTTCTGGAGGTCCTCTGGAAGGTGGCTTGGTTTCTGTGGAGGGAAGTAGGAGAGCCACCATGATGGTCTCTGTCTTGAAGTCTGTCTCAGTCCAAGAGCTTGAGCTCCAGCCTCCAGTCCTCTCTCTTCTAGTCTGCTCTGAGTCTGTCTCTAGGTGTGACTCTGACCTCTTAAATACTCTATTCCAATTAAATCCATTCATCACAATGAGTATAAGCCAATCATAATATCACTAGGGAACCGTTATTTGTTGTAAGGTTAATTCAATCATACTGAACTAGAGAACTATTAATCACCTCACTAAACTAGATAACCATTGTCTTATCAATTCCACTGAGTCAACACCTTGTTGTAAGAATTCTTGTTTCAAGTACACTTTTCCAGAGTTCTGGCCCATTACATCTCCCACTTTCTTTTGTTTTAGAACATAGGTGGTCACGCCCTACCTGATGATGAGAACCCAAAAAAGGAAGTGATACACCCTCCTTGATTTCTCAGAAAAGGGGGTGAAAACACCATAAAAGGAGATAATCACACCCTCCCTGATGTCTCAGGAAGGGAGACAAAAACACCAAAGGGAAATGGGGAGTCAAACCAGATTAGCAGGTTTCTGAAGAGTCTCACAAATCCATCAACATAGGAGATATTACATAAGGACATAGCAATATAGCACAGGCTAGTAGTGATGTAACAAACAACATTAATCAACATGAGGAATTATATATCTCCATAAGTCCTAGAAACAGTCCAAAATCAATCTATTGTCTATTACTTTATATGTCAGGGAATCCAATGATTCCTGTAGATTTTGAAGTTCTGTAACAGTCATTGACAATTTTTCATCTCAGGAAATCCAGTGAAATCCAATGATTCCTGCAGATTTCGAAGTTCTGTTACAGTCTCATTATCAGCCATGAGCTTTCTTTCTTTCTTTCTTTTGAGATCAGAATTTTTTTTTTCAGGAATTAAACAAGTTTAATTTCAAAGTAAGAGAAACAGCTTGCAAGCAAGGGAACAGATTAGATACCAGCACTGGAGCCTAGCCCCTAGTTGGGGGACCCACTCAAAACTTCATAAATATACTTGTCAGCCATGCTCTTTCAATGTCAGATGTTTCTTAGGTCTTCTCCTTTGTTTTGAGGTTTTTTTTTTATTCTGTTTTTCTGTCTCTCTCTGAAGGACAAGCTGAATATGGTTCATCGGCATCCATCTAATTCCTTCTTCATCTGTAGAGATACAAGTAAACCCTTTCCCCCAAGCAGTTAACCTATCTGGTCCCTTCCATTCACCACTTTCTGGATCTCTCCTCATCACCTGGCAATTGCATTGGAGCTGCTTGTACTAGACAATGCCTTTCTGTTGGGTTAAAAAGCCTGTATTCTCCCCAATTGTAATCCCTTTCTCCCATTGGATTGTTTTTTGACTGAATGATCATATCAGAGTACTGAAGATCTAAAGACTCTCTGGGTATAACCTTGGCTGCCACCATGGCCCATCTGTTTTTTACCTGAATCCCTGCAGCTGGGCCCCACCTCTTGTTTCCCTGAGTCAATCTACGTTCTGAGACCCAATGGAAGCCTCTGTTGCATTTTGGACATGGGGTTTTGGATCTTGTTCTCTCACCCTATCTTCTCACTTTATCTCTATGCCAACATTGATTTTTCAGATGTCCTACTTTACCACATTGAAAGAATTGATGAGTCTCTCTGGAAATCTCTTGCCAAGAAGGACCTTGTCTTTCCATGTTCTGCATCATAGCCTGAGTATAAAAGGCATTTGTGCCCACTGTGGCAGAGTATCTTATGATCTCCTCTAAAGGAGCATCTTTGTGTAGTCCTAGTATAATCCTTCTACAAATCTCATTAGCATTTTCTCTAGCAAGTTGTTTTCTCATTATTCCTGTTGCTGTATTTTCACCAATAGTTCGTATGACAGCTGTCTGCAGATGTCCCACAAATTCAGAAAAGGGTTCATTTGGACCTTGCTCTATTTTCGTGAAGGCTTCCCCTCTATCTTATTTTCCTGGGAGAGTGCCCAATTCTTTGATAGCAGCAGCAGCAATTTGCCATATGCTATTAAAGGGTAATTAATCTGTACTAAAGTGTCAACATACTGACCTTTACCTGCTAATTGATCAAAGGTGACTGGTATTTTAACTCCAGGTTGCCCATTTCATTGGTATTGTATTCTACATAGTTTATTATATTCTAAAAGCCACAACAAGTTTTATCTAGGTTGTAAACATGTCCTTACTATAGATTTCCAATCACTAAGGGTTAAAATTTCATAATCCAAATTTTCTAATATCATCTTAACATAAGACAAAGTAGCCCCATAAAGAGTGCAACACTTTTTCAGATCTTTGATAATTTCCAGGTCAAAAGAAGTATATTTTCTCCTTTGTTGACCTGAAGAGTCCAATTCTTCAATAACAGGGTATGCTTCTATTCTTAAATCAGATATATCCTGTCCTTTTTTAGCTTTAACTAGTGCCTTTTGTAATCTTGTCATAAGGGGTGGATAAAGCTCCTGCATGGATGGTGCTGATGGTGTCACTACCCCTCCCCCCTCCTTCTTTTCCCTCCACCCATGAAGGTTAACTGAGGGGAGTAAGTCAGGGGATGGGGAATGCCCTAATGGCTTCTTCTGTGAAGCACCACATTCCTTAATTTCATCAGCATTGTACTTAACTCCTTTCTTGTCTAATTCTTAATGCTTTTCAACTATTTTATCAGTACCCTCTTCTTCTTGGTCTTTTTTATTTTTCCTTATTCTAATACTAATACTAAGTAATTCCTTAAAGCTAATTCTAACTGCTAACTAACTAGAGTTGATCTAATCTTACAAGAAGATGTTTTGGGCAGAACCTGAAACAAGGTACTAAGTAGAACTAATTAATACAAGGCTTGTGTTCACACCTTTACTCATTGGAATTCAATGAGTTCACACCTCCCTTGAAGCTCTTTGGGCCAGAGAGCACTATGGGAGAAAACCCACAATCCCTCTCTTGAGCATAAATAAAGCTTCAATGGGCCAGTCGGGGAAGTTCTTCAGAGTGAAGAAGCTACAAGTCGAGATTTCAGAGATTCATTCCATCTCTGTGCTGGTTGGAGGCAGAAGAAAGCAGAGGCAGAGGCTGAAGGACCAGACCTTTGGATTTGGCGACATTCGGAGGGAGCTCTTGGAACCAAGCAGAGAGATAGGCCTCTAAGCTAACTGGGCTATATTGGAGATAATAAAAGATCTGAACTTTGATCACCTGGCTGCGTTTTGAGAAGAAGAAGATCACAACATTTTGGTGCCCAACGTGGGGCTCGAACCCACGACCCTGAGATTAAGAGTCTCATGCTCTACCGACTGAGCTAGCCTGGCCCTACAGCATCCGGTATTCCCAGGCAGTCTCCCATCCAAGTACTAACCAGGCTCGACCCTGCTTAGCTTCCGAGATCAGACGAGATCGGGCGCGTTCAGGGTGGTATGGCCATAGACAGGGTTCACTTCCCTGTTCGGGCGCCAAAATGTGGTGAGCTTTTTCTTCTCAAAACACAGCCAGGTGATCAAAGTTCAGATCTTTTATTATCTCCAATATAGCCCAGTTAGCTTAGAGGCCTATCTCTCTGCTTGGTTCCAAGAGCTCCCTCCGAATGTCGCCAAATCCAAAGGTCTGGTCCTTCAGCCTCTGCCTCTGCTTTCTTCTGCCTCCAACCAGCACAGAGATGGAATGAATCTCTGAAATCTCGACTTGTAGCTTCTTCACTCTGAAGAACTTCCCCGACTGGCCCATTGAAGCTCTATTTATGCTCAAGAGAGGGATTGTGGGTTTTCTCCCATAGTGCTCTCTGGCCCAAAGAGCTTCAAGGGAGGTGTGAACTCATTGAACTCCAATGAGTAAAGGTGTGAACACAAGCCTTGTATTAATTAGTTCTACTTAGTACCTTGTTTCAGGTTCTGCCCAAAACATCTTCTTGTAAGATTAGATCAACTCTAATTAGTTAGCAGTTAGTAAGGATTCCAACAGTTATGTGTATATAATGTTTCTTTAGGAATTGAATTAGGACAATTATCATTAAAATATTCAATTAATTGCTTTCCTACTAATTTCTTATTAATTTCCTTGTCTGGCTCTAATTCTTCTTCCTCAGAGAACCAAGGATATGTATATTTTAATGTTTCAAAGAATTCAGTGATCTGCTTCCAAGTTACAATCAAACCTTGTTTTTTTATTAGCCTAACTAAGCTTTATGCACATTTTCCTGAGGGTGGAGAAGGCTCCTTTCTAAAATTTTCCCATTTCAGGTGAAACACTAGTTTAGCCCTTAACAAAGTTTCCTTCTTGTCTATTTTTGTACTCACCCTAATTTCTGGGTCATGGAATCTTTTCCACTGAACTCAGAATCATGTCATTCTAGACCAGGGTCTTCAAACTTTTTAAATAGGGGGCCAGTTCACTGTCCCTCAATCTGTTGAAGGGCTGGACTATAGTAAAAACAAAAACTTTATTTTGTGGGTCTTTAAATAAAGAAACTTCATAGCCCTGGGTGAGGGGGATAATCATCCTCAGCTGCTGCATCTGGCCCTCAGGCCGTAGTTTGAGGACCCCTGTTCTAGACTGCTCAGTGTAAATCCTTAGTCCCACATTTGGGAACCAAATGTGGTGTTCTGATTAGCTTTCTGGAGGTCTTGGTACAAGACTTCATTTCAGCAGAGTAATCACCACAAGAATAGCCAGGTGATAAAAAAAAAAGTACCAAAGTCTTTATTGTATCCTTCACAGTCTGTCTACTTTACCTGGGGCTTAGCTAGCTTTCTTGAGGTCCTCTGGAATGTGTCTTGGTTTCTGTGGAGGAAGTAGGAGAGCCACCATGATGGTTTCTGTCCTGAAGTCTGTGCAGTCCAGGAGCTTGAGCTCCAGCCTCCAGTCATGTGTCTTCTGCTAGTCTGCTCTGAGTCTATCTCTAGGTATGACTCTGATCTCATAAATACTCTATTAAAATTAAATCCATCCATCATACTCAATATAACCCAATCATAATATCACTAGAGAACCATTATTTGTTGTAAAGTTATTTCAATCATACTAAACTAGAGAACTATTAATCACCATGTTAAACTACATAGCCATTGTCTCATCAATTCCACTGAGTTAACACCTTGTTGTAAGAATCCTTGTTTCAAGTATACTTCTTCAGAGTTCTGGACCATTACAGATGGCTCTCTTCATCAATGAACAATTGGAACTAGTTTGAATCATTTCATTATTGAAGAGAGTCCAGGCTACTTTTAACCTCAGCATTATATATGTCTCCTAATTACCATCTAACATGTGTTTGACTGATCAATTGGTCCCTTATCTACTGTTAGCTCTGCCACTCCAGAATTTGATTTAACATGTAGTTTTAAGATATTTTGAAAAAGAGATAGGGAGAGCCTCTACTTGGCTATTTTGTCTATAATACTGGAAGTCAGGAATGACTCAACACAAAAAGAACGACTCACATGGTTCAAAGAATTAAATTCAGGGGTCATTCTGTGCAGTGATCTTTACTATATATATATATATATATATATATATATATATATATATATGTATCTTTAATAGAATGCATAGTTAAATGATTGTATATTTAAATAGGTAATGAATTAAATGTTGTCTTTTAATTTCATAATATTTTACTATTTTGTTATCTTAAGCATCAATTCATTTTTTAGATGTGTTTAAAAATAAGATATGACTAACAGTGAAATTAAAAATCAAAAGTATATGCAAAATTTTAAGAGACAAATGTAACTTTCTCCTTCATAATAAATTAGTATATTTCCAGTCAATATGACAATAATGTTATATTCACTTTTAAAAGGGAATAATAGGTATTTAGAACATATTACTTTATTAATTATAACAAAAATTTTTATAGACATTTTATTGAATTCAAATCATTTTACTTTTGTTTATATCCTCTACAAATCTGTGTGAATTTGGTTAGATAAAAATTTAAGTATCTCTTCACAACACATTACCTCAAGGGAAAAAAGTGACTGTGAAGCTATCAATGAGTTTATGTAGGAATGAAGAATTTATATCCAGCTGATAACTATTAAAAAGAAATTCACTTTATTTGCTTCCCTAATTTAAATAACATTGTTTTATGGTGATAAGTATCATGTTTTAATATACATAAATAAAATATTTTCAGGTGCAACACTTGATGATACAATTAGATCTGTTGTGAAGTATGCTAGAAAACCAATTCTTTATAATGTTGTCTATTCAGATATAAAATTAGAATTAGCAAGAAATTATCATGTGTTTTCAAACAAATGCAATGTGAATAAAAGTTAAATAACATTTTCCCTGCCTTATTGTAACTTTCTGCTTGAAAAGTTTAATCTAAAATGTTCCCCATTTACTATTGTCACCAGCTATATAGACATGTAGTTTTAGTAGTTTAGATTTTCTAGTTTTCTAATTGGTTGGTATGGCCCTTTAAAAAACATATCTTACGGTGTAATTGAGTGGAATTCACTTGAAATTCTAACTAATTTGGCAATGAAGCAAGAAAGAGAAATCAAAGTTTATGAAAGTTTTGAGCCTGACACTTGCCAATATTCTGCCTATTTAATGGATTGCTATCAAATTTAAATATTTATTCATTTCATTGTTAATTACAATACCTGACCAAATGTTTTGTTCAGTTTTGTTTTATATAACTATCTATCTTCAAAAAATCATATTTGATCTAGAATACCTGTACAAAGAATGGCCAATAGTATTATCTACCACAATAAAATTGTCAACAAGTATTCATTAAGCACCATGTGACAGGAACTATGCTAAATGCTATGTATATAAAGAAAACTCAAAAAAGCAATCCATTCTCTCAAGACTCTCAAATCTATTGGGGAAAACAATGAAAACATTTACTAAGAAGATATATACATCTCCAAAATTGTAAAAAAAAAATCAGTAAAAAAATGTCATCAGCATTTAGGGTATGCAGAAAAGGTTTCTTCTAGAAAGTAGAATTATAACTGAAATTCCAGTAAAGTGAAGGGAACCAAGAGACAGAGATGAGAAGGAAGACAATTTCAAACATGAAGATGTCAGTGCAGGAAGTCTGGATATAGAGTCTCTTTTATAATTTATATCAATGGATCCCAGTATCACTATAGTATTGAACCTATAGAAGTGAGTTAAAAAAAAAAAATTAAAAGTTGAAAAGGTAGAAAGGGGACAGAATACAAATGGAATTAAAAGCCAAATCCAAGATTTTATATTTGATTCTAGAGGCAATATTGAACAACTGTAATTATTTTAGGAGGTTTACATGGTCAAACCTATACTTTAGGAAGAAGAGTTTGATTCCTGAATAATATATGGACTATAATAGGGAGAGATTTGAAATAAGGATCAAGCAAAAGACTATAGTAATAGTATAAGTAGGTGGTGATGATAGCTTATACCAGAGTGGATGTTGTGGCATTAAAGAAAAGGGAGATTATGCTAAAGATTTTCTGAAGGTGGATTTGGCAGGACTTTGCAGCAATCAGATATTGTGTTTTGAAAGAGTGAGGAATCACAGAATCAAGATGGTGGAGATGACACATGTTTCTTTCTGACCTTTTCCTACAAAACTCAGACTAATTAGCAAATCCAGCCTCTGAATTAACTCTGGACCAACAGAATCCACAAATATTGGAAGTGCAACAAATTGTCAGCTGAAGAAAATTTCTAAGATGGCCAGAAAAGGTCTGTTTCAATTGGAAATGGGAGGGAGGCAGCCAAGCACAAGCAGCTGAGCACAAACATCAGTGCAGACAGTGCAGAGTCCCCGGGTAGTGCAGGCTCCATGGGCAGTGTGGACTTTTCCGGGCAGTACAGACTCTGCATGGAGGAGAATCTATGGGTATTATTCATCACAAAATAGTTAATTTTGATTATGTTAAGTTTAAAAGTTTTTGTACATATAAAACTAATGCAGACAAAATTAGAAGCAAAGCAAAAAACTGCGAAAACATTTTTACATTCAAAAGTTCTGATAAAGGCCACATTTCTAAAATATATAGAGAATTGAATCAAATGTATAATAGTTCAAGCCATTCTTCAATTGATAAATAGTCAAAAGATATGAAAAGACAATTTTCAGATGAAGAAATTGAAACTATTTGTAGCCACATGAAAAGGTGCTCCAAAATACTATTGATCAGAGCAATGCAAATTAAGATTACACACCTGTCAGATTGGCTAAGATGACAGAAAAAGATGATGATGAATGTTGGAGAAGATGTGGGAAAACTGAGACACTGCTACATTATTGGTAGAACTGTGAATGGATCCAACCATTCTGGAGAGCAGTTTGGAACTATGCTATCTGCTTTAGATATCAGCATCATATTTGGGGAATAAAATAATTTTTTAGGACTCTGTCTTTTATCAAGTTTTCCAAATAATTTGCATATTTGGAATAAATTGTTCTTTAAATGCTTGGTAGAATTCACTTATAAATCTACATGGACTGAGATTTTATTTTTTAGGGACAATTTAAGTAATTTATTTCATCTTCGGTTAACCTGAACTAAGCAATCCATGTTTTTGTAAGTATTCATCCATTTCCCTTAGATTGTCACTTTTTCTTGGTATACAGCTGGGCAAAATAGTTCCTAACGATTGCTCCAATTTCCATTTCATTAGTGGAATATTCACACTTTTCATTTTCGATGCTAGTAATTTGAATTTCTTTTTGCCATTTGGGTTCATTGCATTCTTTTTCTATTTCACAAATTTTATTTTTCAATGAATTAGTGTCTTTTTCACATCTCTTTTGTAGGAAATTATATGCTTTTTTCCCCATTCCTTCATGTAATGACTCATTTCATTTGCCCATTTATCTTTAACTGTTTTAGAATTCACAGGAAAGATTGAATTTAGAAAGAAGGTAAAAATAACCTGAGAAGAAAACAAAACCAAAAACAAAAATGCAAGCAAACAGTAACAGAAAGTATGAAAATGTTATGTTGTGGCCCATACTCATTTCCCAGTGTTTATTTTCTGGGTATACCTGGTTTTACTCATTACAGATCAATTGGAACTGATTTGAATCCTCTCATTGTTGAAGAAAGCCTACGTCCATCAGAATTGATCATCATATAGTATTGTTGTTGAAGTATATAATGATCTCCTGGTTCTCCTCATTTCACTTAGCATCAGTTCATGTATGTCTCTTCAAGCTTTTCTGTATTCACAGCATGCCAAAATTACTTCTCAACCCCACATACCTGCTGTTCCAGTGTAGACATAACTGATGATAGAAGAAGAATCTTACAGATGAGGAGAGACTAAGAGAGATTTACTTGCTTTAATAAGTCAAGAGGCATTTATTAAGATTCTACTGTATATCAGGCCCTGTGGATAAAAGACCTCAACAGGTTTATATTTTATCAGGCTGCGTCCAGAAAACCTCCCCAAGAAACCTGCTCCAGAGAGAACATTATTATTTTAAAGAAGAAAAACACCACATTTTGGCTATTTCTAATAGAAAAATAACATTCCATAACATTCATATACTACATTTATTCAGCCATTCTCCAGTTGATGGGCATCCATTCAATTTCAAGTTTCTAGCCACTATGAAATGGGCTGCCACAAACATTTTTGCAAACAAAGGTCCCTATCCTTCTTTAATATCTCTTTGGGACATAAGCCCAGTAGTAACACTGCTAGATCAAAAGATATGCACAGTTTGATAACTTTTTGAGTATAGTTCCAAATTGATCTCCAGAATAGTTGGATCCATTCACAACTCTACCAATAATGCATCATTGTCCCAGTTTTCCCACACTAAAATTCGTCATTATCTTTTTCTGTCATCTTAGCCAATCTGAAAGGTGTGTAGTGATATCTCAGAGTTGTCTTAATATGCATTTCTCTGACCAACAATGACACCTTTTCATATAACTAGGGATCATTTCAATTTCTTAATCTGAAAATTGTCTATTCATATCCTTTGACCACTTATCAAATGGAGAATGACTTGATTTCTTCTAAATTGGAGTCAATTTTCTATATATTTTAAAGATGAGTCCTTTATCAGAACCTTTAGCTGGAAAAATGTTTTCCCAGTTTATAGCTTCCCTTCTAATGCTGTTCACATTAGTTTTATTTGTATAGAAGCTTTTTAACTTAATATAATTAAAATTTTCTATTTTGTGATCAATAATGAGCTTTAATTCTTCTTTGGGCACAAATTCCTTCCTCCTCCACAGGTCTGAGAGGTAAATTATTCTAGGTTTTTCTAATTTATTTATAATCTTATTCTTAATGCCTAGATCATGAACTCATTTTGATCTTATCTTGGTCTACGATGTTAAGTATGGGTCAATGCCAAGTTTCTGCCATACTAATTTCTAATTTTCCCAGTAATTTTTGTCAAATAATGAATTCTTAACTCAAAGGCTGGGGTTTTTGGGTTTGTCAAACACTAGTTTGCTAGTTATTGACTATTTTGTCCTGTGACCTATTCTAATGATCAAGTAGTCTATTTCTCAGCCAATACCAAATGGTTTTGGTGACTACTACTTTATAATATAGTTTTAGATCAGGTACAGTTAGGCCACCTTCATTTCAGTTTTTTTTTTTTTTCTTTAGTTCCCTTGAAATTCTTGACCTTTTGTTCTTCCAGATGAATTTTGTTGTTATTTTTTCTAGGTCATTAAAATAGTTTCTTGGGAGTCTGTTTGGTATAGCACTAAATAAATACTTTAGTTTAGTTAGTATTGTCATCTTTATTATATTCGCTCAGTCTATTCAGGGGCACTTAATATTTTCCCAATTGGTTAGATCTAATTTTCTTTGTGTGGAAAGTGTTTTGTAGTTTTGCTAATATAGGTCCTGACTTCCCCTTGGCAGATAGATTCCCAAATAGTTTATACAATCTACCATTATTTTAAATGGAATTTATCTTTATATCTCTTGCTGGTGGATTTTATTAGTGATGTACAAAAATGCTGATGATTTATGTGGATTTATTTTGTATCCTGAAACTTTGCTAAATTTGTGGATTATTTCTAATAGCTTTTTAGTAGAATCTCTGGGGTTTTTAAAGTATACCATCATATCATCTGTAAAGTGTGATAATTTTTTTTTCCTCATTACCTACTTAATTCCTTTAATTATTTTTTTTCATCTCTTATTGCCAAAGCTTGCACTTATTTATTTATTTATTTATTTTTATTTTATTTATTTATTTTTATTATTGCTTTTTATTTACAAGATATATGCATGGGCAATTTTTTAGCATTGACAATTGCAAAACCTTTTGTTCCAATTTTTCCTCTCCTTTCCCCAACCCCATCCCTCAGCTGGCAGGTTGACCAATACATGTTAAATATGTTATAGTATATGTTAAATACAATATATGTATACATGTCTATACAATTATTTTGCTGTACAAAAAGAATCAGACTTTGAAATAGTGTACAATTAACCTGTGAAGGAAATAAAAAATGCAGACAGACAAAAATAGAGGAATTGGGAATTCTATGTAGTGGTTCATAGTCACCTCCCAGAGTTCTTTCATGGGGTGTAGCTGGTTCAATTCATTACTGCTCTATTGGAACTGATTTGGTTCATCACATTGTTGAAGAAGGCCACGTCCATCAGAATTGATCATCATATAGTATTGTTGTTGAAGTATATAATGATCTCCTAGTCCTGTTCATTTCATTCAGCATCAGTTCATGCAAGTTTCTCCAGGCTTTTCTGAAATCATCCTGTTGGTCATTTCTTACAGAACAATAACATTCCATAATATTCATATACCACAATTTATTCAGCCATTCTCCAATTGATGGGCATCCAGTCAGTTTCCAGTTTCTACCCACTACAAACAGGGCTACCACAAACATTTTGGCACATACTGGTTCCTTTCTTTAGTATCTCTTTGGGGTATAAGCCCAGTAGTATCACTGCTGGATCAAAGGGTATGCACAGTTTGATAACTTTTTGGGCATAATTTCAGATTACTCTCCATAATGGTTGGATTCATTCACAACTCCACCAACAATGCATCAGAGTCCCAGTTTTCCCACATCCCCTCCAATATTCATCATTATTTTTTCCTGTCATTTTAGCCAGTCTATCAGGTGTGTACTGATATCTCAGAGTTGTCTTCATTTGCATTTCTCTGATCAATAGTGATTTAGTTTCAATTTCATCATCTGAAAATTGTTTATATTCTTTGACTACTTATCAATTGGAGAATGGCTTGATTTCTTATAAATTAGAGTCAATTCTCTATATATTTTGGAAATGAGGCCTTTATCAGAACCTTTGACTGTAAAAATATTTTCCCAGTTTATTGCTTCCTTTCTAATCTTGTTTGCATTAGTTTTGTTTGTACAACAGCTTTTTAATTTGATGTAATCAAAATTTTCTATTTTGTGATCAATAATGGTGTCTAGTTCATCTTTGGTCACAAACTTCTTCCTCCTCCACAAGTCTGAGAGATAAACTTATTTTCCTCTAATTTATTTATGATCTCATTCTTTAGGCCTAAATCATGGACCCATTTTGATCTTATCTTGGTATACAATGTTAAGTGTGGGTCCATGCCTAATTTCTGCCATACGAATTTCCAGTTTTCCCAGCAGTTGTTGGTCAAATAATGAATTCTTATCCCAAAAGTTAGGTTCTTTGGGTTTGTCAAACTCTAGAGTATTAAAGTTATTGACTCTTTTGTCCTTTGAACCTAACCTATTCAACTGATCACCTAGTCTATTTCTTAGCCAATACCAAAAGGTTTTGATAACTAATTCTTTGTTATATAATTTTAGATCTGGTCCAGCTAGGCCACCTTCATTTGATTTTTTTTTTCATTAATTCCCTTGAAATTCTCTTTAAATGTTTGGTAGAATTCACATGTAAATAAATCCATCTGGTCCTGGATATTTTTTTTTTCCTTAGGGAGTTGATTAATAGCTTGTTCTATTTCTTTTTCTGAAATGGGACTATTTAAGCAATTTAAATCCTCCTCTGTTAATCAGGGAAGTCTATATTTTTGGAGGTAGTCATCCATTTCACTTAAGTTATCAAATTTATTGGCATAAAGTTGGGCAAAGTAGCTCCTTATTATTGCTCAAATTTTCTTCTCATTAGTGGAAAGTTCTCCCATTTCATTTTTAAGACTTAACAACTTGATTTTCTTCTTTATTTTTTCTAATCAGATTTACCAAAGGTTTATTTATTTTATTGTTTTTTTTTCATAAAATCAACTGTTAGTTTTATTTATTAATTCAATAGTTTTTTTAAACTTTCAATATTATTAATTTCCTCTTTTAATTTTAGAATTTCAAGTTTAGTGTTTGATTTTTTTTTAAATTTTCTTTTTTTCTAGCTTTTTTAGTTGTAACCCTAATTCATTGATTTTCTCTTTCTCTATTTTATGCAAGTGAGCCTCTAGAGAAATAAAATTTCCCCTTACT
Organism: Antechinus flavipes; assembly: GCF_016432865.1. Classification (NCBI taxonomy): domain Eukaryota; kingdom Metazoa; phylum Chordata; class Mammalia; order Dasyuromorphia; family Dasyuridae; genus Antechinus; species Antechinus flavipes. The sequence continues at coordinate 391,608,020 of NC_067400.1, read as the reverse complement.
ACTGCCTTGGTTGCATCCCACATATTTTAGTATATTTAGTACATATACTTGTATACATATTTTAGTATTTGTCTCATTATTCTCATTCTCTTGGGTGAAATTATTAATTGTGTCTATGATTTGCTGTTTCACGCAATCATTATATATATATCTTTTTATTTACAAGATATATGCATGGCTGAGTGAAATGAGCAGGACCAGGAGGTCATTATATTCTTCAGCAACAATACTATATGATGATCACTTCTGATGGACATGCCCCTCCTCAATAATAAGATGATTCAAATCAGTTCCAATAGAGCAGTAATGAATTGAACTGTTATATCCAAGCAAAAGAACTCTGGGAGATGACTATGAACCACTACATAGAATTCCCAATGCCTCTATTAATATCAGTCTGCATTTTTGATTTCCTTCACAGGCTAATTGAACACTGTTTCAAAGTCTGATTCTTTTGTATATCAAAATAACTGAATGGACTTGTATACATATATTGTATTTAATTTATACTTTAACATATTTAACATGTATTGGTCAACCTGCCATCCGGGGGAAGGGGTAAGGGGTAAGGGGAAGGAGAGGAAAAGTTGGAACAAGATTTTGCAGTTGTCAATGCTGAAAAATTATCCATGCATATATCTTGTAAGTAAAAACTTATAATAAAAATAAATAAATAATTAAACTAATAAATAAACGAAAATATCTGGCACACACACACCAAAACAAAAACAAAAATCCAAAACAAAACAAACAAAAAGATATATGCATGGGTAATTTTTTTCAGCATTGACAATTGCCAAATCTTTTGTTCCAATTTTTCCCTTTCTTCCCCCCACCCATTCTCCCTGATGGCAGGTGGAGCAAAATATGTTAAATATATTAAAGTATATGTTAAATACAATATATATACACATATTCATACAGTTATTTTGCTGTACAAAAAAATTGGACTTTGAAATGATGTACAATTAACCCATGAAGGAAATGAAAAATGCAAGCTGACAAAAACAAAGGAATTGGAAATGCTATGTAGTGTTTCACAATCATTTCCCAGAGTTTTTTTTTCCCCCCCCTAGGTACAGCTAGTTTTATTCATTATTGAACAAACGGAACTGATTTGCTTCATCCCAATCACTCTTAAGGATGAGATTATTCAGTTTCTAATTATTTTTGGTCTATTTTCCCTGGCCTTTTATTGAATATAAATTTTATTGCATTGTGATCTGAGAAGGATGCATTTGCTATTCCTGCCATTCTGCATTTGAATTTTAGGTCTTTATGTCCTAATATATGGTCAATCTTTGTATAGATTCCATGAACTGCCAAGAAGAAAGTTTACTCTTTTCTGTCTCCATTCAGTTTTCTCCAAAGATCTAGCATGCCTAACTTTTCTAGTATTCTATTTGCTTCTTTTACTTCTTTCTTATTTATTTTATGCTTTGATTTATCTAGTTCTGAGAGTGCAAGGTTGAGATCTCCCACTATTACAGTTTTGCTGTCTGTTTCTTCTTGCAGTTCTCTTAACTTCTCCTTTGAGAATTTAGATGCTATACCACTTGGTGCATACATGTATAGTGTTGCTATTGCTTCGTGATGTATGCTACCCTTTAGCAAGACATAGTGCCATTCCTTATCTCTTTTAATTAGATCAATTTTTGCTTTTGCTTGATCTAAGATCAGTTTGGCTAACCGTGCTTTTATGGCTTCACTTGAAGCATAGTAGATTCTGCTCCAGCCTTTTACCTTTATTCTGTATATATCATCTTGCTTCAATTGTGTTTCTTGTAAACAACATATAGTAGGGTTCTGGCATTTAATCCAGTCTGCTATGCTTCTCTGCTTTATGGGCGAGTTTACTCTACTCACATTTATGGTTAAAACTACTAATTTTCTATTTCCTGCCATTTTGTTATCACCAAATTATCCTTTTCTCTTTCCTTTCCCCCCTTACCCCTTCCTCCCCAATATTAGACTTATGAGCACCACTTGTCTCACACAACTCTCCCTCTTTAGAATCCCTCCCTCCCTCTCCCTTGAAATCCCTCCCAATTTCTTAAACCTTTTTCCTTATTATTTCTGTATTCCCTTCTATTTACCCTAAAACTTCCCTTTTCTTTTTTCCCCTCCCACTTTTCAATGAGGTGGGAGAAGTTTCAGATAAACCAAATATGTCTAATATTTTCTCTTTGAGCCAAATCTGATGAGAGTTAAGATTCACAGTATGTTCATCCCCTCTCCCATTATTCCCTCAGATACAATAGGTTTCCTTTGCCTCTTTGTGAGATATAGTTTCCCTCTTTTTACAATCCACTTTTCCCTTTTTTTGGTACAATTTCCTTTCTACCTCTAGCCCCCTTTTTAAATATTTTAACAGTAAAACCAAATTATACATGTATTCTTTATCTATACCCATGCAGAAATACAGTTCTCAAGAGTTCTTTTTACCTTTTTATGCTTCTCTTGAATCCTATATTTGTAGGTCAAATTTTTTGTTTAACTCTTGTTTTTTGTTTTTGTTTTTGTTTTTTTTTGTTTTTTGTTTTTTGTTTTTGGTAAGGAATAAATGGAAATCACCTATTTCATTGAATGTCTATCTTCTTCCTGGAAAAAAATGTTCAGTTTGGCTGGATAAGTTATTCTTGGCTGCAGAGCAAGTTCTTTTTCCTTTTGAAATATCAGATTCCCTTTGATTCTTTAATGTGGATGCTGCTAGATCCTGAGTGATCCTTATCGTGGCTCCTCAGTATTTGGATGTTTTTGTTTGTTTGTTTGTTTTTTTTTCCTGGCTGCTTGTAGTAATTTTTCCTTGGTCTGATAGTTCTGGAATTTAGCCACAGTATTTCCTAGAGTTTTGATTTTGCAATCTCTTTCAATAGGAGATCAATGAATTCTTTCAATTTGTATTTTGTCTTCTGTTTCTATAACATCTGGGCAGTTCTCTTTGATGATTTCCTGAAACATAGTGTCTAGGCTCTTTTTTTAAAAACATGATTTTCAAAGAGTCCAATATTCCTTAGATTATGTCTTCTAGATCAATTTTCCAGGTCCGTTGTTTTCCCAAGTAGGTATTTAATTTTTTTTTCTATTTTTAAATTTTTTTTTGTTTTAGTTTTGCTTGACTGATTCTTGGTGTCTCCTCCAGTCATACATTTCCATTTGTTCAAGTCTGTTTTTTAATGAATTATTTTCTTCATTTACTTTTTAAATTTCTTTTCGTATTTGTCTAATAGAGTTTTTAAATGAGCTGTTTTGTTCTATGGAATTTTTTTCCATTTTATCAAATTTAAAAAAAAATATTTTCTTAATTTAATTGTTAGTCTTAAAAATGAAAAGGGAGAGCTTTCCACCAATGAAAAGTGTAATGGGCAGAGGCTTGAGATGATGCACTGAGGTGTCCCAAGCACATGAGGCTAAATAGTAATTGGACCATACTCTATTAATATATAAGCTTGGAGAAAGAATGGCCCCCACCCACTCTTTGTGCAAGTCCTGATGTGTTGTATAGGAAATGATGATTTTGGTGGGTGGAAGCGGGGGAGTGGAAAAGGAAGGGGAGGAGAGACTGTTTGCTTTTGCCATTGCAATGACCTTTTAGCTCAGATTCCCCCTCTGTTAGCTGGCTTTCTGTCGCAGCTGCCCATATTGCTATAGCAATCTTTCTTGCCTATATTTGCTATCGTAATCCTTATTCACCTCTTCATTTCAATAAAGATTGAAAATTTTTCCCTTAACCTGAATTCCTGACTCTGGCTGATTTTAAATATGCAGTCATTACAGAAAAGGAAATTAGAATAATAATAAGAAGTTACTTTGATTAATAGCTTGTTCTATTTCTTGTCTAAAATGGGACTATTTAAGCAATTTACTTCCTCTTCTCTTAATCTGGGAAGCCTATATTTTTGAAGGTAGTCTTGTGTCTGCTCAGCCATGAGCTGTTTTCCGTGCTCTCACTGCTTGTCTGAGGTCTGAGCCTAGCCTACTCCTGTTCTGTCCCCATGCACTAGGAAAAACAGACTTTTTCCTGGAGAATTTCAAGAATATCTTCTGTTGATAATGTGTTGTACTCCCAATATTCATGAGTTTTGACAGTCAAGCACTAATTCTGAGGTTGAATATCAATAAAATAGATTCAGGGAAAAGTAGTGTTTAGGAATATGTGTGTGTCCTCTCTGCCATCTTGGCTCTAACCACTATCATTTTTTTTTTCATAAAAGCAACTCTTAGCTTTATTAGTCTAATAGTTTTAGTCTAATAGTTTCCTAAGTTTCACTTTAATTAATATCCTCTTTTATTTACAGAATTTAAATTTAGTATTTAATTTGTTCTTTTTCTACCATTTTAGCTGCATATCCAATTCATTGATCTTCTTTCTCTATTTTAAGCAAATAAGCATCTAGAGATATATAATTTTCCCTAAGAACTGCTTTAGCTGCATCCTATAAATTTTGGTATGTTGTCTCATTACTGTCATTATCTTGGATGAAATTATCAATTGTGTCTATGATTTGTTGTTCCAATCACTCATTCTTTATAATTTGATTACTTAGTATTCTATTAATTTTTGTCTATTGTTTTCCTGGCCCTTTATTACATATATTTTTAATTGCATCATGATCTGCAAAAAGATGCATTCACTATTTCTGCTTATCTGCATTTGATTTTTAGGGTTTTATGCCTTAACACATGATCAATTTTTGTGTAGGTTCTATGTACTGTCAAGAAAAACACATATTCCTTTCTGTCCTCATTCAATTTTTTTAAAGTTCTATTATACCTAACTTTTCTTTTTTTGAAATAACTGTCTTGATTCATTTAAACAATTTTAAATTATTTAAACAAATAATTGACAATGAATATAAATGCACAATGCCAATGCTATTTTTTGTTTGTTTTTAAAATACAATGTTTATTGAGTTAAAAGTACATTTAAGTAACAAGAATCTACTCTTGAATTTAAATGAAAGTAAATATATATCCAACTTTTCTAAAATTCTGCTTACCTCCTTAAGTTATTTCTTATTTATTTTGTGGCTTTATTTAGCTATTTCTGATAGAGCAAGGTTGAGATCCTTCATTAACATACTTTTGTTATTTCTTCTTGCAGCTCTCTTCTCTCTCTCTTTTTTTTAAATTTAAATTTTATTTTATTTAATAATAACTTTGTATTGACAGAATCCATGCCGGGGTAATTTTTTACAACATTATCCCTTGCACTTGCTTATGTTTCATTTTTTTCCCCTCCCTCCCTCCACCTCCCCCCCCAAGATGGCAAGCAGTCCTATATATATTAAATATGTTGCAGTATATCCTAGATACAATACATATTTGCAGAACCGAACAGTTCTCCTGTTGCACGGGGAGAATTGGATTCAGAAGGTAAAAATAACTTGGGAAGAAAATCAAAAATGCAAATAGTTCACATTCATTTCCCAGTGTTCCTTCTTTGGGTGTAGCTGTTTCTGTCCATCATTTATCCATTGAAACTCAGTTAGGTCTCTTTGTCAAAGAAATCCACTTCCATCAGAATACATCCTCATACAATATCGTTGTCGAAGTATATAATGATCTCCTGGTTCTGCTCATCTCACTTAGCATCAGTCCATGTAGGTCTCTCCAAGCCTCTCTGTATTCATCCTGTGCAGCTCTCTTCTCTAAATTTTTTGATGCTATACCACTTGGGTTTCAAGGGCCGGTACTCTGGAGAAGTATACTTGAAACAAAGTGTTAAGTCAGTGGAATTGATGAGATGATGGTTATCTAGTTCACACTTATTCAGCATACTGTAATGATGCAATTGTACTAAGGTATATAAGGACTGAGAAGAACTGGAAATGAGACATTCTGTCTTTGACGATCCTAGTTATTCTCCTATTTCCTTCACTAAAATCCAGGACTTGGCCTGGTCCTGAAATCCTTCAGAAAGCTAGTCCAGACATTATATTTTGGCAACCAAACATGGACTTAAGGACCTACACTCAGCAGTTCGACTGACTCCATCTTAAGTTCAGTAGAGAAGTCCCCCTGATCTGTAAATTAGTCACTTTCATTTTTCAACTAAAATGGGGCTAGCTCGGACATTACACTTGGGATATATATTTATATATATTCCATATTATGCCATTATCTTTGCTATCCTTTAGCAAAATGCAATTTCCTTCCTTATCATTTAATTAGAACTACTTTTGCATTTGTTTGATCTGAGATAAAGATTGCTACGCTTGTTTTTTTTTTTTTTTTTGTTTGTTTTGTTTTGTTTTACACTTCAGCTGAAACTTATTAGAATTTACTCCATCCTTTCCTTTCACTGTGTAATATCACTCTCATTAAATGTGTTTCATGTAAACAACATATTTAGCATTCTGGCTTTTAAACCAGTCTGTTATCTGATTGTGTTTTATGAGGGACATCATTACATTCACATTCACAGTTAAAATTACTAATTATCTACTTCCTGCCATCTTATTTTCCCCATTATATTTTTTTCTCCTTCCTCTCCCTATTTTCCTCCTAACCCATGTTTTGTTTTGGACCACCACCTCCCTCAATGTGCCCTCCCCTCTTTTATTTATTCTCCCCTTTCTTAGCCCTTACCGTTCTTTCTTTTATTAGCTCCCCCCTTTCCTTTCCTCTTTCCCCTACTACTTCCCTATAGGGTGAGACAAGTTTCTTTATTAAACTAAATAGTTCTTATAGTCTTTCTTTAAGCAAAATCTGATGAGATTAAGGTTCACACAATGCTTATTCCTCTCCCTTTCCCTTGATTTTAATAGTCTTTTTTGTAGCTAATGTAATTTATACTATTTTATGTCCCCTTTCCTCTTCTTTCAGTACAATCCATTTTCATTTCTTTTTTATATCAAGACAGTAAAGCAAATTATATTTATATCCTCTAAGTATACCCTTTATAAAGATACTGTTCTCAAGTTTTAAACATATCATCTTTCCTATATAGGGATATAAAAATTTAATCTTTAAAACAAACATGTTTTTTTTCTTTTTTTTATCTTTTTATGCTTCTTTTGTATTCTGTATTTGAAGATCAAATTTTCTATTTGACTCTCAACTTTTCTTTGAAAATAAATGAAAATCGCTTATTTCATTGAATTTCCATTTTCCCCCTGAAAAGGTAATGTTTAATTTCGTTGGATAGTTGATTCTTGGCTGTAGTCCAAGCTGCTTTGCCTTCTGGAATATCATATTTCAAGCCCTTTGATTCTTTAAGTAGAAACTATGCACTGGGTAAAGCCGACTGTGGTTCTTTGATATTTGAATTGTTTCTTTCTGACTGCCATATTTTCTCTTTAATCTGATAATTCTTGAATTTATCTACAATATTCTCTGGAGTTTTCATCTTGTTATCTCTTTCAGGAGTAAATTATTGGATTCTTTTAATGGCTATTTTACCATCTTTTTCTAGGAATTCAAGGCAGTTTTCCTTGATAATTTTTTAAAAGATATTGTTTAGGTTCCTTTTTTCATTGTGGTTTTCAGGTAGATCAATACTTTTTTGATTGTCTCTCCCGGATCTCTTTTCAGATCAATTGTTTTTCCCAATGAGGTATTTCACATTTTCTACTATTTTTTTCATTTTTTGGTTTTGTTTGATTCTTGATATCTCATTGAATCATTCACTTCCATTTGTTCAAATCTAATATTTAAATGAATTATTTTCTTTAGTTAGTTTTTTTTTTTTTTTTTTTTTACCTCTTTTTTGCATTTGGCCAATTGAATTTTTAAAAGAATTATTTTGTTCAATTATTTTTCCCCCCATGTTGCTAATTCGATTTTTTAGGAAGTTGTTTTCTGTTTCTATTTCATTAATTCTGTTTTTCAGAGAGTTGTTTTCTTTTTTCATTTCATCAAACCCATTTTAAAGGTATTCTTTTCTTTTTTTTTCTTTCTTTCTTTTTTTTTTTGCTAATCTATTTTTTTTTAAATAACTTTTTATTGACAGAACCCATGCCAGGGTAATTTTTTTTTTTTACAGCATTATCCCTGGCATTCACTTCTGTTCCGATTTTTCCCCTCCTTCCTTCCACTCCCTCCCCAAGATGGCAAACAGTCCTTTACATGTTAAATAGGTTACAGTATATCCTAGATACAATATATGTGTGCAGAACTGAACAATTCTCTTGTTGCACAGGGAGAATTGGATTCAGAAGGTATAAATAACCCAGGAAGAAAAACAAAAATGCAAGCAGTTTATATTCATTTCCCAGTATTCTTCCTTTGGGTGTAGCTGCTTCTGTCCATCCTTGATCATTTAAAACTGAATTAGCTCTCTTTATCGAAGAGATCCACTTTCATCAGACTACATCCTCAAACAGTATCATTGTTGAGGTATATGATGATCTCCTGGTTTTGCTCATTTCACTTGTTCATGTAAGTCTCGCCAGTCCTCTCTGTATTCATCTTGCTGGTCATGTCTTACAAAACAATAATATTCCATAATGTTCATATACCACAATTTACTCAACCATTCTCCAATTGATGGGCATCCATTCATTTTCCAGCTTCTAGCCACTACAAACAGGGCTGCCACAAACATTTTGGAACATACAGGTCCCTTTCCTTTCTTTAGTATCTCTTTGGGGTATAAGCCCAGTAGAGACACTGCTGGATCAAAGGGTATGCACAGTTTGATAACTTTTTGAGGATAGTTCCAAATTGCTCTCCAGAATGGCTGGATGTGTTCACAATTCCACCAACAATGTATCAGTGTCCCTGTTTTCCCACATCCCCTCCAAAATTCCGCATTATTTTTCCCTGCCATTCTAGCCAATCTGACAAGTATGTAGTGGTAGTTCAGAGTTGTCTTAGTTTGCATTTCTCTGATTAATAATGATCTGGAAAATATTTTCATATTTGCCAATCTATTTTTAAGGAATGATCTTCTTCAGACAATTTCTGTGCTTCCTTTTTTAACACCCTCATTTTCTTTCCTCATTTTTTTCTAATTCTCTTTTAAGATGGTTTTAAAATTCTTTCAAAAGAGGCTTTTGCATTGAAGAGCAACTCATATCACATTTTAGCCTTCATCTGTATACTTTTTGCCTTTACCTCAGAGTTTGAGGTTTTTTCTTCCTTGTCTCCATAATAGTAATCTATGGTCAGAACTCTTTTTGCTTTTTGCTCATTTTTAAAGGTTGACCGCTCTTATGGCAAAGGCAAGATTGTCCCAAACTTCTTCTGCAAGCTATAGCAACTTTAAGTTATCCTGGAGCTGATGCTATAGGTTTCCTTTTCATGCTGTGTGGAAATCTCCAAGTTCCACTTGTTATGTTGGGATTCTGGTGCTTACTATTTGATTTCTCTAGTTGTGTTGAATGTTTCACAATTAGCTTGATGATTCATTGGTTTCTGAATCAGGAGAGAATAGCCAGTGTTGTTTTATTTTGCTCAAGAGCCTCCCAGTAGATGCCCCCAGCAAGGAGAACCTCCCCTCCCTGGCTCCCCCTGCACAGCACCTATGCTGGGCCATCTCCTCTCCTGCTGAGATTGAGACAGACCTTTTCTGAAGTTCTTCCACAATATTTTTGCTGCAGATTTGTTACAATCTATATATTTATAGGTTCTGCATTCCAAAATATATTCAGAGGACTGATCTCATATTGTTTCTGAGGAAAATCAGGAAGAACTTAGACAAAGACCTGTCTACTTTCTGCCATTTTGGGTCTCTGAAATAACAATTATAAGCATGTAGTAGTATGCTATCTGGCATAAAGTGTAGGTTATATTTTTTCACACACAGTTTCCTATGTCATTATCTCTCTTAAAATCTGTTTAACGATCAGCAGGATGATTTCAGAGAAGACTGGAAAGACTTATATGAACTGATACTAAATGAAATGAGTAGAACCAGAAGAACATTGTACACAGCAGACAGAAAGATTATATGATTACCATTTCTGATGTATGTGGCTCTTTTCAACAGCGAGGTAGATCAGACTGCTTGTGATGAAGAGAACCATTTACAGCCAGAGTGAGGATTGTGGGGACTGAGTGTGCATAACAGCATAGTATTTTTATCTTTAATCCTAGTTGAGGCTCCTACCTTAAATTTTGTTTTCTTTCTCATTTTTTTCCTTTTATCTGATATTTCTTGTGCAGCATGACAATTCAGGAAATATATATGTATAGAAGAAATGCATATGCTTAACATATATTGAACACAAGGTTTTGCAATGGTGAATGTAAAAAATTATCTGAATTTTTTGAAAATGAAAAGCTTTAATAAAAAAAATCTATCTAAGATTATCATTAGCATGAAATATATAAATCTATAGGGAACCTAAATGGCAGACTTTACATGTCTAACTTTACATGTGACACTAAGACCAACTAAATCAAGTGACTTCTCCTGAAAAAAGCCATGCAGATTAAGTGACAGATTTAGAATTGGAACATAGGTCCTTCTGAGATTTTTCCACTCTACTATTGCAATTGAGAAGTATTGTGATTTTAAATATAATTATCTAAAGGAAAGTTAGCTTTTCACTATTAATAAGACCTGAGGTCAAAAATTTAAGTTGCAGAAGTGCTAAGCTACATAACCATTTCAGTTCTACAACTTTGGAGAATCTTATTTTCTTTATCTATAAAATTATGGGTAAAAATACCAGTCCAGTCTATCTGAAAGGGCTATGTGAGATTTAAATGGAATAATACATTTAAAATGCATTTTAACCAATTTAATCACATAGACCTTTGGATGGATGATTGGGGAGATGTAATACCATCAAAGATTTCAAACTGCTAGAATTCTGTAAAGTTCACCTAGTTGGTAATGGTATACAACTATGAATCAGAGAATCAAAGACATTTGAAGAATTAATATTTTTTTAACAACCAAAAGGACATTGAAAAATCCACGATATATATTTTAGCTTAATGATGAAATTGTGAATGAAAAATAACATTAAAGGTATGAAGAATACATACTGAATAGAAAAAGAGACTAGTCAATCATATAACAAGTGAGACACTGGTTATTTATCCCAGATAGTGCATTGGTAAACATAAAGTTGTATTAAAAAAAAAAAAAGGAAGGCCTTTAGTTGTAATGTTCTTCTTTAAAGTATAATGTTCTCTGGGAGCAGGTTTCTTGTGAGGAGAGGGAGAGGAAGGGGGCTTCTGGAGGCAGCCTTAGTTTCAGTTCAGAGTAATAATCACCTCAAATGCAGCCAGGTATTAAAAGTCCAAATTCGTTACTGTCCCTTTCCAAGTCTTATCTCCTTCATTTGGGGCCCTGCAAGTTTTCTGGAGGCCTGGATGTTGATTTCAGTGTCCTCAACAGGACAGCCTAGCACCACTTCTCTGTCTTCCTTCATTCTGCTCTCTCTGACTTGTGAAACTCCTCGACTAAATCCTGGCTCTGAATCTCCAAAAGTGCATCCTAGTTGAAGCTCCTAGCTTATATAGGCTCTCTTAAAGGTGTAAACTCTAATAAGTACTAAGTACATCTAGAGAACTGTTAAGCACCCTGCTAAATGACCATTGTCTCTATCAATTCCACGGATTTAGCACCTTGTAAGAATTCCAACATTTAGTTCATTGTATTAAAATGATTTCAAAGAACATGAACCAGTAGCAAAAGGAAAAGTAAGTCTGAAGATTAATCAGTAAAGATGATGATATTAATTCTTCCAAAACAAAATGCTTGCAGTGTAGTTTCAGTAGGAGATTCTAGCTAAGGCTTCACATAATTACATGTTGTATAAAAGAGTGGAGGCATAGATTCTTCTGGCTATTCAATTTCACATTTTGGGGTGAAATACACACACGCACACACACACACACACACACACACACACACACACATATATATATATATATATATATTACATAGATGGATAAAGAAATAGGGAAATTGTCATATAGATATATTTACATACATTAGCATATATTCCTATATATACATATGCCATATTAGCTCAACATTTATAAAATACTTCTTATGATCAAAATGCTAGTACCTAAATTTAGAAATATGAAGATATACATGTGTGTATGTGTGAATGCTTATTTTATGCCCCTTTCTTTCCTATTCTTGTTAGATTATATTTTTTTAAAAATGTGTTTTGTTTAAGACTTAGATTCTCAATTTAGTAATAAAAATGTTTTTCACAATGCGTCTTTATTATCAAGATTGAGTTTTGACTCTGAAGTGCTACTTAGAATGTTATTTTTATACACTATAGCTTTCCCCCCATACTGTCTCTTGTAGATTATTCTCATCACATTCTTCTAACATCTAAACAGAATAAATGTAAATGTATTCATATTAGATGAGAAAGAGGAGTAAATAAATTCAGAAAGAGTAGAGGATGTCACGAAAGTTAATTCTTTCAACCTGACTGTAGTAAGTCTAGTCTGAATCAAAAAAAAAAAATCTCTTAAATTTAATAATAGTTCTTTCTTAATCTACATGACTTTAAAAGTATCAAATATTTCAATGACAAATACTTCAAAAATATTCCAAAATATTAGTGATAGTATTTTTTTTTTGTGAAAATAGTGTCACCAAATGTAAATTTTCCTTTCCTGTCTTCTTCTTAAATAATCTTGACCTCTTTGAAAGACAAATATGTTGCCCTAAATCCTATTAAAGTTATTGTGACCCTAAATACTGAAATTTATACCTCTCACTTTAGAAACTGGAAATAAATGTCAAAAATAGAACTAATACATCAAGAAATTGATTTTCTATATTTTATTTCCTTTTCGAAAAATATGATTTTTTTTTTCTTACTGGACCAAGGCACTTGATCTTTATTTGAACACAGGTGATTCTCAAAGAATTTCCTTCTTATCTCTAACTATTAGAATTTCTATTTCCCACAAAGCTTAAATCTAGTACTATGAATCTTTTTGTGATTCTAACAATAGTTTTTTTGTCCAAATTAATTTGCACTTATTTTATATGTACATTTTATGTTATTATATGTTCATATATATATACATATATGTGAAATATGTATATAAGGAACTATTTGTGTGTGTGCATGTTTGTAAACACATATACACACATGCATAAGAAAATAAACATTTATCTACCCAAATAGAATATAAGCTCTTTGAGGTCAATGGCTGTTTCATTTTTGTTTAAATATTTGCAGCACCAAGCAGATATGTCATATAATATGTCCTTAATAAATATGTGTTGGTCTCTTGATTTATTATGAACTCAATTCAGTCTACATTGATAGGTGTTTTCAAATTGATAGTTTCCTAAAATGAAGAGAAAATCACAAATATTTTTGTATGTTGATCATCTATCTATTGATCTATCATGTATCTATCATATATCTAATCTATCTATCTGCATATTTATTTAATTACTTGGCTATTTTGGGGGATGTTGTTTGTGTATACACACACACACACACATAATAGCACAAAATAGGAATAAATTTAAAAAATCATTGTTTCAGAAATTAGTAACATAATGTTTGTTTATCTGTAGCTCAGAGTTACTTTTTTTCTCTTCAGGATAGAGTTTGAGCACTTTTATTTTTCTCTCCATAAGCTTCAAGGTCACAGAGAATCAATATGATTCTCCCCCCCCCCAAAAAAAAATAGGCTAATAGTAATAAATAGTTACAAACATAGATAGATTGATGAGTGAGTGAGTGAATTAATAAATAGATAAATAAAACTATATTAGCTCTTCATTCACTGTTTATATATAAGCCATGAGAACTTGGGCAAATCAGTTTTCTTCTTTAAATTTAAGAAATCTAATTTATAAAATGAACATAATAATCTCTCTCTCATATTGAGTTGTAAAATTTAATGAAATTTGCAAATATTTTTGTAAATTTGTAAAAAAAAAAATCAGTTGAGCAAAATCAGTTGGCATAGTAACTGCATCTGAGAGCACTGACAGCATTCTTCCTTGTCATTTAGGGAAAGGCAGCATTTATGATGAATTGGATACTAGGCTTAGAATGAAAAAGACATGGATTCAAATCTCTTTTTAGATACTTATTTGTTATATACCCCTAGTTAAGTCACTTAATTTCCCTGTACTTTTATCTCCTTGTCTATAAAATAAGAGAGTCAGGCTCAGAGACTCTCTGACCCTTTTCATCCCTAAATGTGTAATTCTGTGTTCTTTTCTACTATAAGTGGGAAAGTGTTATTCATCATATGTTTTCTTGGGTCAAAAGTAGTCATTTTTATTAAATTTTGTTTTGGCTGTCTTTTAGTGTTATTTTTGTTTATAGTCAGCATATGAATCTTCTGATTTTTCTAATTTCATTCTGTATCAGATCATATAAATCATTCCAAGTTTCTCTGAATTCTTTATATTTGCAATTTTATTTTTATAATATAAATAAATCATTTTTAGAATATAAATAAGTAGCTAGATTAGTGGGGAACCTCAACTTTCTCTTTTCAGAACTAGTTAAGACTAACCAAAAGAAACTGAGAAAGAAGTTAAGGAAAAAGTGAATGAAAAATGAATGGAAATAGTAATAATAAATAAAAATAGAAATAAATTTTTTCAGTAGCACATGGCTTCTTCACAAAAATTGACCATGTATTAGGGCATAAAAACCTTACAGCCAAATTCAGAAAAAGCGGAAACATTTTTCAATCATAATGTAATCAAAAGTATATTCAATAAAGGATTAGAAAGATAGATTAAAATTAATACAAATACTCTAATCTTAAAGAATGAGTGGTACAAAGGACAAATGATAGAAACAAATGAGGCTAGGCCATATGTCAAAATTTATGGGATGCAGCTGAAGCCGTCTGTAGGGAAAAAAATATATCTCTCAATGCTTATATCAGTAAGACAAAGAACAAATTTACTTAACTGGGCATGCAGTTAAAATAACTAGAAAAAGAAGAAATTAAAAATTTCCAATTAAATATCAAATTGAAAATCTTCAAAATCAAAGGAGAGTGTAATAAAAAGTGGAAATAAGAACATCATTGAACTAATAAATAAAACAAGGATCTGGTTTTATGAAAAAGAAAACAAATCCAAACCCAATAAAATAGATAAACTACTGGTTAATTTGACTTAAAAAAGGAAAGAAGAAAACCAAATTGCCAGTATCAAAAATAAAATGAAATTAAAGAAAATATTTTGAGTTGTGTTGTCCAATTATATGACAGTAAATCTAACAATCTCAGTAGGAATTCATCAGTATGGATGAATATTTATAAAAATATAAATTGCTCAGATTAACAGAAGTAGAAGAATATTTAAATAATCAAGTTTTAGAACAATTGAATAATCCATCACTGATCTTCTTAAGAAAAAACCCCAGAACCAGATGGATTCATAAGTGATTTCTACCAAACATTTAAAGAACAATTTTCTATAAGCTCTTTAGAAAAATAAGCAAAGAGAGTCCTTTCATATTCTTTTTATGACACAAATAAATGGTCCTGATAATTAAACCACAAAGAACAGAAACAGAAAGAAAACTATAGATCAATTCCCCTAAGGAATATCGATTCAAAAATTTTACATAAAATAATGGCAGGAAGATTAGATCATTATATCACAAAGATCATGCACTGTGTCCAGATGGGATTTATACAAAAGTTTACTATATATTAGGACATATAGACCTCAAAATAAAATGCAGAAAGGCAGAAATAGAAAATGCATTTTTCTCAGACCATGATGCAATAAAGATTATATTCAATAAAGGGCCTGGGGAAAATAGACCAAAAAGTAATTATAAACTAAATCTCATCCAAAAGAATGAATGGGTGAAACAGCAAATCATGGACACAATTAATAATTCCATCCAAGAGAATGACAATAATGAGACAACATACCAAAGTTTGTGGGATGCAGCAAAAGTGGTTAAAATGAGGAAATTTTATATCTCTAGAGGCTTGCTTGCATAAAATATAGAAAGAAAAGATCAATAAATTGGGCTTGCAACTAAAAAAGCTAGTAAAAAAAACCAAAGTAACTCTCCCCAATCAAATACCAAACTTGAAATTCTAAAAATAAAAGCAGAGATCAATAAAATAGATAAACTACTGGTTAATTTGACTTAAAAAAGGAAAGAAGAAAACCAAATTGCCAGTATCAAAAATAAAATGAAATTAAAGAAAATATTTTGAGTTGTGTTGTCCAATTATATGACAGTAAATCTAACAATCTCAGTAGGAATTCATCAGTATGGATGAATATTTATAAAAATATAAATTGCTCAGATTAACAGAAGTAGAAGAATATTTAAATAATCAAGTTTTAGAACAATTGAATAATCCATCACTGATCTTCTTAAGAAAAAACCCCAGAACCAGATGGATTCATAAGTGATTTCTACCAAACATTTAAAGAACAATTTTCTATAAGCTCTTTAGAAAAATAAGCAAAGAGAGTCCTTTCATATTCTTTTTATGACACAAATAAATGGTCCTGATAATTAAACCACAAAGAACAGAAACAGAAAGAAAACTATAGATCAATTCCCCTAAGGAATATCGATTCAAAAATTTTACATAAAATAATGGCAGGAAGATTAGATCATTATATCACAAAGATCATGCACTGTGTCCAGATGGGATTTATACCCAGAATCAAGGACTAGATCAGTATTAGGAAAACTATCAATATAACTAACCACATTAATAACAAAACAAACAGAAAAACTATATACTATTTCACTGGATGTAGAGATATTTTTTAACAAAATCAACAACCATTCTTTCTAAAAATACTGAAAAGTATACCAATTAATAAATTTCCTTAAAAGACATTACATCTGAGGGCGGAGCCAAGATGGTGGAGCAGGTACATACAACTCTCTAAACTCCTCTCATTACCCTCATAAACAACTATTTAATCCAGTCTCAAAAACAGCTCTTCACTGCTTAAATTCATGAAGATTAGAAGCACTACAATTTACCAGCCGAAGTCTGGAAGATCGCCAGGAAAGGTTTGTCCTGAAGGGCCAGGAACAGACTAGCACAGGCAGCGAGAGACTAGTGTCCTGAGAAACGCCAGAACCTAAGGAGATCTGGCTGTAATCCCTCAAACCCGGAAGTGATTGAGGGAGACTTTACCACAGCCCTGCGGCTACATCCTGCAATTCAGGGCTTTTGCGGGGGCAGTTACTAATCTGCATGGCAGGGGGGCACAGCCTGGGCAGCCTCTGATCAGCAGAGTGGGGGGCTCGTCCTGGGGCAATAGAACCTCCCCAGCTGACTGTGCTTCTGGGCAGACACTTCCAGTTCCTGCAAATCCATTCACTGCTCTACCGCTAACACCCACAGCCCCAGGGCAGGATATGGTGAGGGAAGTGAAACTCTCACTGCTAAGTGGCTAGCCCCAGGACAGTCTTTATCACAGGCAGCAGGGTTCTTTGAAGGGCACTTTCCTAGCTCAGCCCTGCAGGCCTGAGTTACTCGCGGGTTTGGGAACTCTTTCCCAGACCACTCCAGTACCTCCCTGCTTTTTGTAGCCTGCCAGCAGGATAGCTACACATCCATACACCTTTCACTGCTCTGCAGAGGAAGCTGGTAACCTCCTGGCTCTGAAGGCAGACCTTACAGGCTCTAACAAAATGAGTAAAAAAATCAAAAGAACGATTGATAGTTTCTATACAGAAAAAGAACAACTTTTCAACCCTGAAGAGACTAATAGCAAACAGTCTCCAGACAATTGTTGGTCTCCAATACAAAAGGCTCTCCTAGAAGAGACTATTAAAAACCTTAAAAGAGAGCTAGAAGAGAAATGGGGAAAGACACATAACTCACTAAAAGAAAAAATTTGATAAAGTGGAAAAAGAAAACAACTTCCTGAAATGTGAATTGGAAAAGATAAAAAACTCCCAAGAAGTGCAGGGAAACAGAATTTGTGAATTGGAAAAAGAAAATAACTCACTAAAAAAAAAAAATTAGTGAAATGGAAAAAAATTCCATAGAGCAAAACAACTCAATTGGACATATACAAAAAGAAGTAAAAAAAGCTAATGAAGAAAATAACTCACTAAAAATCAGAACTGAACAAATAGAAATGACTGATTCATTGAGACATCAAGAATCAGTCAAGCAAAACCAAAATAAATGAAAGATTGGAAAAAAAATGTGAAATATTTACTTGGAAAAACAACAGACCTGGAAAATAGATCTAGGAGAGATAACCTGAGGATCATCGGACTACCAGAAAATTATGATGAAACAAAGAGCCTAGATATTATTTTACAGGAAATCATCAAAGAGAACTGCCCAGAAGTAATAGAACTGGAAGGGAAAATAGGCGTTGAAAGAATTCATCGAACACCTTCTGAAAAATACCCAAAAATAAAGACTCTGAGGAACATTGTGGCCAAGCTTTAGAATTTTCAGACTAAAGAAAAAATTTTACAAGTAGCCAGGAAAAAACAGTTCAAATACCGAGATGCCACAATAAGGGTCATGCAAGATCTGGCTGCCTCAACATTAAAGGATCGAAGGGCCTGGAATCTGATATTCCGAAAGGCCAAAGAACTTGGAATGCAGCCAAGAATAAACTACCCAGCTAAGCTGAGTATTTTTTTTCCATGGAAGAAGATGGACATTTAATGAAATAGAGGAATTCCATCTGTTTCTAAGGAAAAAACCAGACTTAAACAAAAAATTTGATCTCCAACAACAGGAATCAAGAGAAGTAGAAAAAGGTAAAAGGAACTCTTGAGAACTGTATTTCTGTTGTGGATATACATAAAAACCATATGTATAATTTGATTTTACTGATATAACATAAAAAAGGGAAGTAGAAATGGAAGGGGGATAGTGTCAGAAAAAGGGAAGAGGGGAGATGAAAAGAGGGAAACTACATGTGACAGTGAGGCAAAGGAAACCTATCATATATGAGGGAACTTAGAGAGGGGGAGGAACATTGTGTGAATCCTACTCTCATCAGAGTTGGCTCAAAGAGGAAACAATTTACATTTTGTTTTACAGAGATTCTTCTCTCACTTCATTAAAAAGTGGGAGAGGAAAAGGGAGAAGGAAAAAGAGTAATAAGGGAAGGGTACAAGAAAGGGGAAGGGATTCAAAGGGAGGAGGGAGGGATACTAAAGAAGGAGAGCTGCGTGACGTTAGTGGGACCAATAAGTTTAATACTAGGGAAGAAGGGAAGGGGGGCAAGAAAAAGAAAAGTATAATCTGGGGATATTAGGATGGCAGGAAATACAGAATTGGTTATTTTAACCATAAATGTGAATGGGATGAACTTTCCCATAAAGAGGAGGCAGATAGCAGACTGGATCAAAAGTCAGAACCCTACAATCTGTTGTTTACAGGAAACACATTTAAAACAGGGAGATACAGAGTAAAGGTAAAAGGCTGGAGCAGAATCTATTATGCTTCAGGTGAAGTCAAAAAAGCAGGGGTAGCCATCCTTATCTCAGATCAAGCAAAAGCAAAGATTGATCTAATTAAAAGAGATAAGGAAGGAAACTATATCTTGCTTAAGGGTACTATAGACAATGAAGCAATATCAGTATTAAACATATATACATCAAGTGGTATAGCATCTAACTTCCTTAAATAGAAGTTAAGAGAGTTGCGAGAAGAAATAGACAGCAAAACTATAATAGTGGGAGATCTCAATCTTGCACTCTCAGATTTAGATAAATCAAATCACAAAACAAATAAGAAAGAAATTAAAGAGGTAAATAGAATATTAGAAAAATTAAGTATGATAGATCTCTGGAGAAAACTGAATGGTGACAGAAAGGAGTATACTTTCTTCTCAGCAGTTCATGGAACCTACACAAAAATTGACCATATATTAGGACATAAAGACCTCAAAATTAAATGCAGGAAGGCAGAAATAGTAAATGCTTTCTTTTCAGATCACAATGCAATAAAAACTACATTCAACAAAAAGTTAGGTGTAAATAGACCAAAAAGTAATTGGAAACTAAATAATCTCATCTTAAAGAATGATTGGGTGAAACAGCAAATTATAGACACAATTAAAAATTTCACTCAAGATAATGACAACGATGAGACATCATATCAAAATTTATGGGATGCAGCCAAAGCAGTAATAAGGGGAAATTTTATATCCTTAGAGGCTTACTTGAATAAAATAGAAAAAGAGAAGATCAATGAATTGGGCCTGCAACTTAAAAAGTTAGAAAAAGACCAAATTAAAAATCCCCAATCAATTACTAAACTTGAAATTCTAAAATTAAAAGGAGAAATTAATAATATAGAAAGTAAAAAAAAAGCTATTGAACTAATAAATAAAACTAAGAGTTGGTTTTATGAAAAAACCAATAAAATTGATAAACCTTTGGTAAATCTGATTAGAAAAAGGAGAGAGGGAAATCAAATTAGCAGTCTTAAAAATGAAAAAGGAGAACTTTCCACTGATGAAGAAGAAATTAAAGAAATAATAAGGGGTTACTTTGCCCAACTTTATGCCAATAAATTTGATAACCTAAACGAAATGGATGACTACCTCCAAAAATATAGGCTTCCCAGATTATCAGAGGAGGAAGTAAATTGCTTAAATAATCCCATTTCAGAAAAAGAAATAGAACAAGCTATTAATCAACTCCCTAAAAAAAAAATCCCCGGGACCAGATGGATTTACATGTGAATTCTACCAAACATTCAAAGAACAATTAGCCCCAATGCTTTATAAACTATTTGAAAAAATAGGGAATGAAGGCGTCCTACCAAATTCCTTTTATGACACAGACATGGTACTGATACCTAAACCAGGTAGGTTGAAAACAGAGAAAGAAAATTATAGACCAATCTCCCTAATGAATATTGATGCTAAAATCTTAAATAAGATATTAGCAAAAAGACTACAGAAAATCATTCCCAGGATAATACACCACAATCAAGTAGGATTTATACCAGGAATGCAGGGCTGGTTCAATATTAGGAAAACTATCAGTATAATTGGCCATATTAACAATCAAATTAACAAAAACCATATGATCATCTCAATAGATGCAGAAAAAGCATTTGATAAAATCTAACATCCATTCCTATTAAAAACTCTTGAGAATATAGGAATAAATGGACTTTTCCTTAAAATAATCAGTAGCATCTATTTAAAACCATCAGTAAGCATCATATGTAATGGGGACAAACTGCAACCATTCCCAATAAGATCAGGAGTGAAACAAGGTTGCCCACTATTACCGTTACTATTTAATATTGTATTAGAAATGCTAACTTTGACAGTAAGAGTTGAGAAAGAGATTAAAGGAATAAGAATAGGCAATGAGGAAACCAAATTATCACTTTTTGCTAATGATATGATGGTATACTTAGAGAACCCCAGAGACTCTACTAAAAAGTTATTAGAAGCAATCCACACCTTCAGCAAAGTTGCAGGATACAAAATAAACCCACATAAGTCATCAGCATTCTTATATATCACTAACAAAATACAACAGTTAGAGTTACAAAAAAAAATTCCATTTAAAGTAACTATTGATTGTATAAAATATTTAGGAATCTATCTGCCAAGGGAAAATCAGAAACTTTATGAGCAAAACTACAAAACACTTTCCACACAAATTAAGTCTGATCTAACCAACTGGAAAAATATTAAATGCTCTTGGATTGGGCAAGCAAATATAATAAAGATGACAATACTACCTAAATTAATCTATTCATTTAGCGCTATACCAATCAGACTCCCCAAAAACTACTTTGATGAATTAGAAAAAATAACAACAAAGTTCATATGGAAAAACAAAAGGTCAAGAATTTCAAGGGAATTAATGAAAAAAAATCAAATGAAGGTAGCCTAGCTGTACCAGATCTAAAATTAGATTATAAAGCAGCAGTTACTAGAACCATCTGGTATTAGCTAAGAAATAGACTAGTTGATCAGTGGAATAGGTTAGGTTCAAAGGACAAAACAGCCAATGACTTTAATAATCTAGTCTTTGACAAACCCCAAAACCCTAGCTTTTAGGTAAGAATGCACTATTTGACAAAAATTGCTGGGAAAATTGGAAATTAGTATGGCAGAAACTAGGCATTGACCCACCCTTAACACCGTACACCAAGATAAGGTCAAAATGGGTTCATGACCTAGGCATAAAGAATGAGATTATAAATAAATTAGAAGAGCATAGGATAGTTTACCTCTCAGACCTGTGGGAGAGGGAGGAATTTATGACCAAAGAAGAATTAGAGATCACTATTGACCACAAAATAGAAAATTTTGATTATATCAAATTGAAAAGTTTTTGTACAAACAAAACAAATGCAGACAAGATTAGAAGGGAAACAATAAACTGGGAAAACATTTTTACAATCAAAGGTTCTGATAAAGGCCTCATTTCCAAAATATATAGAGAATTAACTCTCTAAGAAATCAAACCATTCTCCAATTGATAAATGGTCAAAGGATATGAACAGACAATTCTCAGATGAAGAAATTGAAACTATTTATAGACATATGAAAATATGCTCCAAATCATTATTAAGCAGAGAAATGCAAATTAAGACAACTCTGAGATACCACTACACACCTGTCAGATTGGCTAGAGTGACAGGGAAAGATAATGTGGAATGTTGGAGGGGGTGTGGGAAAACAGGGACACTGATACATTGTTGGTGGAATTGTGAACACATCCAGCCATTCTGGAGAGCAATTTGGAACTATGCTCAAAAAGTTATCAAACTGTGCATACCCTTTGATCCAGCAGTGTTTCTACTGGGCTTATACCCCAAAGAGATACTAAAGAAGGGAAAGGGACCTGTATGTGCCAAAATGTTTGTGGCAGCCCTGTTTGTAGTGGCTAGAAGCTGGAAAATGAATGGATGCCCATCAATTGGAGAATGGTTGAGTAAATTGTGGTATATGAACGTTATGGAATATTATTGTTCTGTAAAGAATGACCAGCAGAATGAATACAGAGAGGACTGGAGAGATTTACATGAACTGATGCTAAGTGAAATGAGCAGAACCAGGAGATCATTATATACCTCAACAATGATGCTGTTTGAGGATGTATTCTGATGGAAGTGGATCTCTTCGATAAAGAGAGCTAATTCAGATCAAAGATGGACAGAAGCAGCTACACCCAAAGAAAGAACACTGGGAAATGAATGTAAACTGCTTGCATTTTTGTTTTTCTTCCTGGATTATTTATATCTTCTGAATTCAATTCTCCCTGTGCAACAAGAAAACTGTTCAGTTCTGCACACATATATTGTATCTTGGATATACTGTGACCTATTCAACATGTAAAGGACTGCTTGCCATCTGGGGGAGGGAGGGGGTGGAGGAAGGGAGGGGAAAAATCGGAACAGAAGTGAATGCAAGGGATAATGCTGTAAAAATTTACCCTGGCATGAGTTCTATCAATAAAAAGTTATTTAAAAAAACAAAAGATGTTACATCTATCTAACTCCATCATCAAGCCTTATCTGCAGTTGGATAAGTTTGAAGTAAAAAAAAAAAAATGAAGTTTCCAGTAAAATAAGCCTTCATGAAGCAAGGGTATCCGTTGTCACCTCTATTATTAAGTAGTGTATCAGACATGCTAGCTCTAATAATAAGAAAGGAAAAAGAAACAGAATTAGAATAGGCAGTGAGGAAAACGAAACTTATTTTTTGTGATGATATAGAACAATATGAAACAGAATACCATATCTGTTGATAGAAATTTCTTATGAGGAAAAAGACAAATGTGTGTGTATATAGAAGAATATCCACAATATATATTTATTAGAACTTATCCAAATGTACATAAATACATAGATACTTAAACACACACAAGTTTAAATATACCATAAATGTCCATTAAAACTAGAAGAACAAGCTACTTAAAACAACAGCTTTTTATTCTGAACTCTGCTTCTTTTTCCTTGATTGGGGATATTCCTCTTTTGTTCAAAATAAATATTTCAAAAGTAAGTTGAATCTTGAAGAGCAGATATAATTATATGTAGTTGAAAAAAATACTGAATTGGATTTCATTTCTTTTCCTAAGTTCTGTATGTTTTTGACTAATAATAGCAAATGTTTATATAGCAAATTAAAATTGGTAGTGCTTTCTTTGTATTATCTTATTTGAACTTTACAATGACCCTTTAAAGTTGGTGCTACAGATATTTTTATACTCTATTTTATATATGAAAAAACTGAGGCTTACAAAGGGGAAATTTTTGCCCATAATCACATAGGCATTGTGTTAAAAGTGAAATTCATACTGATGTACTGGATTCAGAAATCTTTAAAGTCTTTTACATTTTTCAATTCCATGATCTTGTAATCCTTATATAAATATTTTATTATATTTCTAAAATAATAATTCATTTTTGGGGGAGTATTTCTGCTGCTTATATTCTAGAAAACTTTGGTTATATATTATTTTGTCAGTTACATACTTTTCATAGTTATCTCTCCATGTTTATGATATGTAAATTCCAATTATTTGACTGGTAAACTATTAGAATAAATATTAAATATATTGAAAGCTCAAAATCATGCCATCTTTCCTTATATCATACAATATTTCTTCCATGAGTTTTCTTTTGTGGCAAGTGGATACAGGGCCAACCTATGTATCAGGAAGATAATGCATTTTCTACCTCCAACATTTACTAGATCTTCGTCTTTGGGCAAGTCACTTAACCTTTCAGTGTTCCAGGAAACTCTCTCAAGTTTTAAATTACAAATGATCAGTTTTGGTCAGTATCAGCCAAAAATAATCTGGAATTTCATCAGAAAAGGTTTGTCCTGAGGGGCTGGGAACAGATCAGTGCAGACAGGGAGACAACTAAAAGTGAACATATTGTGTAAACTCGGCGGGACTGGGTCTCTGTGGTTAGAAAATTACAGAGATGACACTGGCATAGACTGATTGGTCTGCAAAACAGTAGATCAGCAGAAAAATCAAAACCACTCTAAAAAATGCCAGAACCTAATAGGATCTGGCTGCACCCACCCAAAACCAGAAGTGACTCAGCACAGATCACAGCACAACTGTGCAGCCCCAACCTGCAGTTTGGTGCTTTTCCTTGGGGCAGTTACAAACCTGCACAGCATGGGGGCACAGCCCAGGGCAGTCTCTAATCTGCACAGTGGAGAACTCGGCCTGGGGCAATGTAACTCAACTTGCTTGTGGAGCAGAGACACTTCCTGTCTGAGAGGGGCTATTTGCTGGACAGCTGCTAATATCCACAACCCCATGGGGGCTTTTGCCTGGGGAAGTGACACTTTCACCACTTAGTCTTTACCCTTAGGGCATTCACTAAACCATCCAGTGGAGGGTTCTTCACTGGGCACATCAGTAGCTCAGCTGTGCTGAATCACTTCCAGTTGGGGAGGGGGAATTTTGCCCAGAGCACTCCCATACCTCACTGCTTACAGACTGTTTATGTCTTTCCCTGCTTTGCAGAGGAAGCTGGTAACACTCTTGCCCTGAAGGCAGACCCTAAAGGCTTTGAAAAAATGAATAAAAAATCAAAAGCACGATAGTTTCTATACAGAAAAAGAGTAGGTTTGCCACCCCCAGAAGACTAATAGCAAACAGTCTGCAGAAAATACCCCAAAGGGGAATGTTACCTGGCCCCCTTTACATAACGCTCTCCTAGAAGAGACCATTGAAAAGCCTCAAAAGAGAATTAGAAGAAAAATGGGGAAAGGAAAGAGAAGCTTTGCAAGAAAGTAACAACTTCCTGAAATATGAATTGGAAAAGGTAAAAAATTCCCAGGAAGTGCAGGGAAACAGAATTTGTGAATTGGAAAAGATAAAAAAATCCCAGGAAAGTAGGATTTGTGAATTGGAAAAAGAAAATATATCACTAAAAAAAGTTAGTGAAATGGAAAAAAATTCCATAGAGCAAAACAACTCATTTAAAAACTCAATTGGCCACATACAAAAAGAAGCAAAAAAAGCTAATGAAGAAAATAACTCATTAAAAATCAGAACTTAACAAGACATCAAGAATCAGTCAAGCAAGATCAAAAAAAAAAAAAAAAAAAAAAAAAAAAAAAAAATGAAGTTTCCAGTAAAATAAGCCTTCATGAAGCAAGGGTATCCGTTGTCACCTCTATTATTAAGTAGTGTATCAGACATGCTAGCTCTAATAATAAGAAAGGAAAAAGAAACAGAATTAGAATAGGCAGTGAGGAAAACGAAACTTATTTTTTGTGATGATATAGAACAATATGAAACAGAATACCATATCTGTTGATAGAAATTTCTTATGAGGAAAAAGACAAATGTGTGTGTATATAGAAGAATATCCACAATATATATTTATTAGAACTTATCCAAATGTACATAAATACATAGATACTTAAACACACACAAGTTTAAATATACCATAAATGTCCATTAAAACTAGAAGAACAAGCTACTTAAAACAACAGCTTTTTATTCTGAACTCTGCTTCTTTTTCCTTGATTGGGGATATTCCTCTTTTGTTCAAAATAAATATTTCAAAAGTAAGTTGAATCTTGAAGAGCAGATATAATTATATGTAGTTGAAAAAAATACTGAATTGGATTTCATTTCTTTTCCTAAGTTCTGTATGTTTTTGACTAATAATAGCAAATGTTTATATAGCAAATTAAAATTGGTAGTGCTTTCTTTGTATTATCTTATTTGAACTTTACAATGACCCTTTAAAGTTGGTGCTACAGATATTTTTATACTCTATTTTATATATGAAAAAACTGAGGCTTACAAAGGGGAAATTTTTGCCCATAATCACATAGGCATTGTGTTAAAAGTGAAATTCATACTGATGTACTGGATTCAGAAATCTTTAAAGTCTTTTACATTTTTCAATTCCATGATCTTGTAATCCTTATATAAATATTTTATTATATTTCTAAAATAATAATTCATTTTTGGGGGAGTATTTCTGCTGCTTATATTCTAGAAAACTTTGGTTATATATTATTTTGTCAGTTACATACTTTTCATAGTTATCTCTCCATGTTTATGATATGTAAATTCCAATTATTTGACTGGTAAACTATTAGAAAGTAACAACTTCCTGAAATATGAATTGGAAAAGGTAAAAAATTCCCAGGAAGTGCAGGGAAACAGAATTTGTGAATTGGAAAAGATAAAAAAATCCCAGGAAAGTAGGATTTGTGAATTGGAAAAAGAAAATATATCACTAAAAAAAGTTAGTGAAATGGAAAAAAATTCCATAGAGCAAAACAACTCATTTAAAAACTCAATTGGCCACATACAAAAAGAAGCAAAAAAAGCTAATGAAGAAAATAACTCATTAAAAATCAGAACTTAACAAGACATCAAGAATCAGTCAAGCAAGATCAAAAAAAAAAAAAAAAAAAAAAAAAAAAAAAAAAAAAAAAAAAAAAAAAAAAAAAAAAAAAAAAAAAAAAAAAAAAAAAAAAAAAAAAAAAAAAAAAAAAAAAAAAAAAAAAAAAAAAAAAAAAAAAAAAAAAAAAAAAAAAAAAAAAAAAAAAAAAAAAAAAAAAAAAAAAAAAAAAAAAAAAAAAAAAAAAAAAAAAAAAAAAAAAAAAAAAAAAAAAAAAAAAAAAAAAAAAAAAAAAAAAAAAAAAAAAAAAAAAAAAAAAAAAAAAAAAAAAAAAAAAAAAAAAAAAAAAAAAAAAAAAAAAAAAAAAAAAAAAAAAAAAAAAAAAAAAAAAAAAAAAAAAAAAAAAAAAAAAAAAAAAAAAAAAAAAAAAAAAAAAAAAAAAAAAAAAAAAAAAAAAAAAAAAAAAAAAAAAAAAAAAAAAAAAAAAAAAAAAAAAAAAAAAAAAAAAAAAAAAAAAAAAAAAAAAAAAAAAAAAAAAAAAAAAAAAAAAAAAAAAAAAAAAAAAAAAAAAAAAAAAAAAAAAAAAAAAAAAAAAAAAAAAAAAAAAAAAAAAAAAAAAAAAAAAAAAAAAAAAAAAAAAAAAAAAAAAAAAAAAAAAAAAAAAAAAAAAAAAAAAAAAAAAAAAAAAAAAAAAAAAAAAAAAAAAAAAAAAAAAAAAAAAAAAAAAAAAAAAAAAAAAAAAAAAAAAAAAAAAAAAAAAAAAAAAAAAAAAAAAAAAAAAAAAAAAAAAAAAAAAAAAAAAAAAAAAAAAAAAAAAAAAAAAAAAAAAAAAAAAAAAAAAAAAAAAAAAAAAAAAAAAAAAAAAAAAAAAAAAAAAAAAAAAAAAAAAAAAAAAAAAAAAAAAAAAAAAAAAAAAAAAAAAAAAAAAAAAAAAAAAAAAAAAAAAAAAAAAAAAAAAAAAAAAAAAAAAAAAAAAAAAAAAAAAAAAAAAAAAAAAAAAAAAAAAAAAAAAAAAAAAAAAAAAAAAAAAAAAAAAAAAAAAAAAAAAAAAAAAAAAAAAAAAAAAAAAAAAAAAAAAAAAAAAAAAAAAAAAAAAAAAAAAAAAAAAAAAAAAAAAAAAAAAAAAAAAAAAAAAAAAAAAAAAAAAAAAAAAAAAAAAAAAAAAAAAAAAAAAAAAAAAAAAAAAAAAAAAAAAAAAAAAAAAAAAAAAAAAAAAAAAAAAAAAAAAAAAAAAAAAAAAAAAAAAAAAAAAAAAAAAAAAAAAAAAAAAAAAAAAAAAAAAAAAAAAAAAAAAAAAAAAAAAAAAAAAAAAAAAAAAAAAAAAAAAAAAAAAAAAAAAAAAAAAAAAAAAAAAAAAAAAAAAAAAAAAAAAAAAAAAAAAAAAAAAAAAAAAAAAAAAAAAAAAAAAAAAAAAAAAAAAAAAAAAAAAAAAAAAAAAAAAAAAAAAAAAAAAAAAAAAAAAAAAAAAAAAAAAAAAAAAAAAAAAAAAAAAAAAAAAAAAAAAAAAAAAAAAAAAAAAAAAAAAAAAAAAAAAAAAAAAAAAAAAAAAAAAAAAAAAAAAAAAAAAAAAAAAAAAAAAAAAAAAAAAAAAAAAAAAAAAAAAAAAAAAAAAAAAAAAAAAAAAAAAAAAAAAAAAAAAAAAAAAAAAAAAAAAAAAAAAAAAAAAAAAAAAAAAAAAAAAAAAAAAAAAAAAAAAAAAAAAAAAAAAAAAAAAAAAAAATGATTTTACTGATATAACATGAAAACAGGGAACTAGAAATGGAAAGGGGATAGTTTCAGAAAAGGAGGAAATGGGGGATAAAAAGAGGGAAACTACATCCCATGAAGAGGCAAAGGAAACTTATCATATTTGAGGGAATTTAGAGAGGGGGAGGAACATTGTGTGAATCTTACTGTCATCAGAGTTGGCTCAAAGAGAAAATAATTGACATACTTGTTTTACAGAAAATCTCTCACCTCATTAAAAAGGAGGAGATTAAAAGGGAAAAGGAAAAGAGTAATAAGGGAAGGGTACAAGAAAGGAGAAGAGATTCAAAGGGGGGAGGGAAGCATCCTAAAGAGGGTGAGTGTCATGATATGAGGGGCACATAAGTTTAAAACTGGGAAAGAGAGTTGGGGGAGGGGCAAGAAAAAGAAAGGCATAATCTGGGGATAATAAGATGGCAGGAAATACAGAATTAGTAATTTTAACCATAAATGTGAATGTGATGAACTCTCCCATAAAGCGGAGGCGGATAGCAGACTGGATCAAAAGTCAGAACCCTACAATATGTTGTTTACAGGAAACACATTTAAAGCAGGGAGGTACATACAGAGTAAAGGTAAAAGGCTGGAGCAGAATCTATTATGCTTCAGGTGAAGTGAAAAAAGCAGGGATAGCCATCCTTATCTCAGATCAAGTAAAAGCAAAAATTGATCTAATTAAAAGAGATAAGGAAGGAAACTATATCTTGCTAAAGACGATGAAGCAATATCAATACTAAATATCAATATAAAAATATATGCACCAAGTGGTATAGCATCTAATTTCCTAAAGGAGAAAGAGTATACAAAGGGAAGGCCTGTTTGAGGAAGGTTGTAGTCAGAAGCAAAATACTGGGGGAAAAGGAAGAAGGAAAGGAAAGAGAAAAGCATAACATGGGGTAAATAAGAGGGGAGGAAATACAGAATTAGTTATTTTAACTGTGAATGTGAATAGGATAATTGCTCCCATAAAATGGAAGCAGATAACATACTGGATAAAAGTCATAATTCTACAATATGTTGTTTATAAGAAACACATTTAAAGAAGAGGGATCTATCCATATAGTTAAAAGGGTGGAGCAGAATATATTATGCTACAAAGTGAAGTTAAAAAAAAAAAAAAAAAAAAAAAAAAAAAAAAAAAAAAAAAAAAAAAAAAAAAAAAAAAAAAAAAAAAAAAAAAAAAAAAAAAAAAAAAAAAAAAAAAAAAAAAAAAAAAAAAAAAAAAAAAAAAAAAAAAAAAAAAAAAAAAAAAAAAAAAAAAAAAAAAAAAAAAAAAAAAAAAAAAAAAAAAAAAAAAAAAAAAAAAAAAAAAAAAAAAAAAAAAAAAAAAAAAAAAAAAAAAAAAAAAAAAAAAAAAAAAAAAAAAAAAAAAAAAAAAAAAAAAAAAAAAAAAAAAAAAAAAAAAAAAAAAAAAAAAAAAAAAAAAAAAAAAAAAAAAAAAAAAAAAAAAAAAAAAAAAAAAAAAAAAAAAAAAAAAAAAAAAAAAAAAAAAAAAAAAAAAAAAAAAAAAAAAAAAAAAAAAAAAAAAAAAAAAAAAAAAAAAAAAAAAAAAAAAAAAAAAAAAAAAAAAAAAAAAAAAAAAAAAAAAAAAAAAAAAAAAAAAAAAAAAAAAAAAAAAAAAAAAAAAAAAAAAAAAAAAAAAAAAAAAAAAAAAAAAAAAAAAAAAAAAAAAAAAAAAAAAAAAAAAAAAAAAAAAAAAAAAAAAAAAAAAAAAAAAAAAAAAAAAAAAAAAAAAAAAAAAAAAAAAAAAAAAAAAAAAAAAAAAAAAAAAAAAAAAAAAAAAAAAAAAAAAAAAAAAAAAAAAAAAAAAAAAAAAAAAAAAAAAAAAAAAAAAAAAAAAAAAAAAAAAAAAAAAAAAAAAAAAAAAAAAAAAAAAAAAAAAAAAAAAAAAAAAAAAAAAAAAAAAAAAAAAAAAAAAAAAAAAAAAAAAAAAAAAAAAAAAAAAAAAAAAAAAAAAAAAAAAAAAAAAAAAAAAAAAAAAAAAAAAAAAAAAAAAAAAAAAAAAAAAAAAAAAAAAAAAAAAAAAAAAAAAAAAAAAAAAAAAAAAAAAAAAAAAAAAAAAAAAAAAAAAAAAAAAAAAAAAAAAAAAAAAAAAAAAAAAAAAAAAAAAAAAAAAAAAAAAAAAAAAAAAAAAAAAAAAAAAAAAAAAAAAAAAAAAAAAAAAAAAAAAAAAAAAAAAAAAAAAAAAAAAAAAAAAAAAAAAAAAAAAAAAAAAAAAAAAAAAAAAAAAAAAAAAAAAAAAAAAAAAAAAAAAAAAAAAAAAAAAAAAAAAAAAAAAAAAAAAAAAAAAAAAAAAAAAAAAAAAAAAAAAAAAAAAAAAAAAAAAAAAAAAAAAAAAAAAAAAAAAAAAAAAAAAAAAAAAAAAAAAAAAAAAAAAAAAAAAAAAAAAAAAAAAAAAAAAAAAAAAAAAAAAAAAAAAAAAAAAAAAAAAAAAAAAAAAAAAAAAAAAAAAAAAAAAAAAAAAAAAAAAAAAAAAAAAAAAAAAAAAAAAAAAAAAAAAAAAAGGGAGAATTTTTTTTGCCAATGAAGAGGAAATCAGAGCAATCATCAGAAGTTACTTTGCCATCAGAAGACAATAAATTTCACAGCTTAAGTGAAATGAAGGAGTACCTATAAAAATATAGATTGCCCAGGTTAACAGAAAAGGAAATAAACTTTTAAATAGTCCCATTTTTGAAAAAAGAAATAGAAAAGCTATTAATAAATAGCTATTTATAGCTATAGGAAGTTAATAAATTTCCTAAGAAAAAATTTCTGGGGTCAGATGGATTTACATGTTGATTCTACCAAACATTTAAAGAACAATTAATTTCACTACTATATAAACTATATGAAATAATAGAGAAAGGAATCCTAACAAATTCCTTCTTTGACACAGATATGGTGCTGATACCTAAAATAAGTAGGATGAAAACAGAGAAAGAACATTATAGACCAATTTCTCTAATAAATATTGATGAAAAATCTTAAATAAAATATCAGCAAGGAGATTACAGAAAGTCATTCCCAGGATCATACATTATGATCAAGTAGGATTTATACAAGGAATGCAGGGTTGATTTAGTATTAGGAAAATGATTAACTATCAGTATAATTAACTATGTCCATTAGCAAATTAACAAAAATCATGATTATCTCATTACCTGCAGAAAAACCATTTGATAAAAACATAACACCCATTTCTATTATAAACATTAGAGAGTATAGGAATAGATTTTTAAAAAATGATCAGTAGCATCTATTGAAAAGCATCAGCAAGTATTATATGTATTAGGAACAAAGTAACAGCATTCCCAATAAGATCAGGGATGAAACAAGGTTGTCCACTATCACCATTACTATTCTATTGTATTACAAATATTAACTTTGGCAATAAAAGAAAAAAAAGAATTAGAAGGCACTGGATATGGTGAGCACCTAAAAATGTCACAAAAAATGAAATTGTGTTTTGACAGGAAACAACTTGGTATCAATGTGGGAACTATTTTGAAATAGCTCAAAATCAGTTGTCTTTGTACAGTTAGAACTCATTAGAGCAAAGGTCAAAGTAAATGTCAAATTAGAAGAAAGCATAAAGATGAAAAGATGGTATTTCATGTGATTTAGAAAGTTTTATTGCTATCCAAAAGTTTTTTGTTTTATTGATGCTATTTGTTTTTAATCTCCCTTTCATTTCCAAATATATCCCTGTTCTACTACCCAGTGACCCTTTCTGCCTAGCTAGATGGACACATTAATTGTATCTAATTGCATAGGCAAATTCTCTATAATCCTTCCACTATTCAACTTAAAGGAAGGAGAATTAATGTCTTTTGTTTTTTATGCCATTGTCATTTCCCTGATATACTATTCCCCCATTGAAATTTTCCCTTGTATCAAAAACAATTATGTAAAAGAAGCCAACAAAATCAATCTCACATTTTTTCTCACCTTTGATCAGTTACATTTTTATTTATTCTATTTATTGAATGCAATTTACATTACTATAGTCATTGTGTATATTGTTCTTGTTGAAAAGGATTGTTTTCTGGATTCTGCTTACTTTGTTCTGATCTATACATTTTCTTGCATTTCTCTGAATTTTTCATATTCAGCATTTCTTATGCCATAATAGTATTCTTAGAGAACCCTAGAGAATCAACTATATAAAATACTGGAAACAATTCATAACTTTAGCAAAGTTGCAGGAAAAAAAAATAAATCCGCATAAATCAGCATTCTTATATATTACCAACAAAGTTCAGCAGGAAGAGATTAAAACAAGAAATTCTATTTAAAATAACTGTCAATATCATAAATTATTTGGGAATGCTTCTGCCAAGGGAAAGTCAGGAACTACATGAACACAACTACAAACACTTACCACAGAAATAAAATCAGCTCTAATCAATTGGGAAAATATGTGCTCTTGAGTGGGCTGAGATGTTATAATAAAAATGACAATACTACCTAAATTAATCTACTTATTTAGTGACATACTAATCAAACTCCTAAGAAATTATTTTACAGTTCTAGAAGAAATAATAACAAAGTTCATCTGGAAGAACGAAAGGTCAAGAATTTCGAGGGAATTAATGCACCAAAATTGTCAATGAAGGGGGCCTAACTGTGGCAGACTGTATTATAAAGCAGTGGTCATCAAAACCATTTGGCACTGGCTAAGAAATAAAGTAGTTGATCACTAGAAGATTAAGTTCACAGGGTGAAATAATCACAGACTAGTGTTTGATAAATCCAAAGATTCCAACGTTTGTTATAAAAACTTACTCTTTGACAAAAATTACTTTGAAAATTGGAAACTAGTATGGCAGAAACTAGCACTGAACCACACCTAATACCATATACTAAGATAAGGTCAAAATGGGTTCATGATTTAGACATGAAGAGTGATACTATAAGGATATCAGAAGAACATAGGACAGTTGATCTCTCAGATCTGTGGAGAAGGAAGGACTAAAGAAGAACTGGAACTCATTATTGAACAGCAAATAGATAATTATGATTATACTAAGCTAGAAAGTTTTTGTAAAAACAAAACTAATGTAGACAAGTTTCGAAGGGAAGAACAAATGGGGAAATATTTTTACATTTAAACATTCTGATAAAGGCCTCATTTCCAAATATATCCCTGTTCTACTACCCAGTGACCCTTTCTGCCTAGCTAGATGGACACATTAATTGTATCTAATTGCATAGGCAAATTCTCTATAATCCTTCCACTATTCAACTTAAAGGAAGGAGAATTAATGTCTTTTGTTTTTTATGCCATTGTCATTTCCCTGATATACTATTCCCCCATTGAAATTTTCCCTTGTATCAAAAACAATTATGTAAAAGAAGCCAACAAAATCAATCTCACATTTTTTCTCACCTTTGATCAGTTACATTTTTATTTATTCTATTTATTGAATGCAATTTACATTACTATAGTCATTGTGTATATTGTTCTTGTTGAAAAGGATTGTTTTCTGGATTCTGCTTACTTTGTTCTGATCTATACATTTTCTTGCATTTCTCTGAATTTTTCATATTCAGCATTTCTTATGCCATAATAGTATTCTATTACACACCACAATTTGTTCAGCCACTTACCCAATCAATGGACTCATATTTTCCAGTTTTTTGTAACCACAAAAAGCACTTCCTATAATTTACAGCAGTATCATTTCAGTCTTCTTAAATAATCTCTGGACTTAGGAGAAAAGAAATGGACAAAAATAAAAACGTTAACTGTTACCATTTCTTAGAGATGTTTAAATGATTCAAAATCATCTTCACAACAGGGAAACCAAAAGAACACATTAATTGTCTGAGCTAGCAATCTTGCCAAGTAGAGAAATGTGGTACCCAAGGGCAATACAGATTTGTATGCAAGTTCATTTTCAAAAGATTACAGACAAGGATGATGAAAGAATTTAAGCACTGTTGTCTTGGCAATTGAAAGATAAGCTAGATCATCCTGAAAGTATTATAGGTGAAATTTGGAGGAGGACAACAAATAGATGCAAAATGAACACTTCTGCCAACATTTCTACTCTGATCAGTAATGTTAAGTTGTTTGTCTGGATTTAGCCTGCATGATAAAGTGACAGTGGTACTTAACATAAATTTAATAAGAATGGCTGAATTTGACCAAACACAAATAGAAGAAATCTGTGCTGGAGTATATAGAATAAGTTATGTTATATGAATGTTATAGAATATTATTGTTCTATAAGAAGCCATCAGCAGGATGATTTTACAGAGGCCTGGAGAGAGTTACATGAACTGATCATCAGTGAAATGAGCAGAATTGGAATTTCATTGTACATGGCAACAACAAGATTATGCAATGATCATTTCTGATGTACATGGCTATTCTCAACAATGTGATTATTTAGGCCAGTTCAGATAATCTTGTGATGAGGATATTTTACACCCAATGAGAGGACTGTGGGAACCGAATGTTTATCACAACATAGCACTTCTACTTATTTTGTTGTCGTCTTCTTGAATTTTATTTTCTTTCTCATTTTTTTTTCCTTTTTGATCTTATTCTTCTTGTGCAGCAAGATAATTGTATACGTAAATATGTCTATATTGGATTTCCATATATTTTTACCCTATTTAAGATATTTTGGATTACTTGCCATCCATGGTAGGGAGGAGAAGAGGAAATTGGAACACAAGAGTTTCAAGGGTCAATGGTGAAAAATTATCCTTGCATATTTTTATTAATACCTTTTTATTTTCAAAATATGTGCAAACATATTTTTCAACATTCACCCTCACAACAAAGACCCTTGTGTTCCAAATTGCCCCCTCCCTTTCCCTACCACCTTCCCTAGACAGCCAGTAATTAAATATATATTAAACATGTATAAATCTTCTATACATAGTACCACAATTATCACTTGCATATGTTTTGAACATAAAAAGCTTCAATAAAAAATAAAGTGCTGGACCTAGGAAAAAATAATAGAAATAAATTGGCACTATTTTTGAAAATGGAAATACATTTAAGAGAAACAATAAAATAATCTTTGACCTGCCCAAAAACTTGATAAAAAATGATGTTGATACAATATTACAAGAAATTTTCAAGGAAAATTGACCTGAAATTCTAGAACAACAAAGAAAAACAGTAATACAAAAATATCAACTGATCATCATCTTAAATACATCCAAGGAGAAACACTTGAAAGAATATCATAGTTAAGTTCCAAAACTTTCAGGTTCAAGTAGAAAATATTGGCAGCACCTAGAAAAAAGTTTTCCTACTGATAATGAAGTTCTCCAAATGATGTTTGCAGCTGACATGTTAATTATGTGGGACAAATAAGTCCTCTTCATGAGATTCATATTCACTTAAAAGATATTGGCGTGGGGCAGCTAGGTGGCGCAGTGGATAGAGCACCAGCCCCAAAGTCAGGAGGACCTGAGTTCAAATTTGGTCTCAGACACCTAGCACTTCCTAGCTGTGTGACCCTGGGCAAGTCACTTAACCCCAATTGCCTCAGCCCCCCCCCAAAAAAGATATTGTTGTAACTTGACTTAAAAATATATGTATAGCTATATAGATGTTAATATCTATACATCTCTTAGATAATAGAATGGGGTTTAATAGACATTCAGTAAGTTTAAGATGATCAAACCATAAGGTGTTAGCATCATTTATCTCCACTCCAACACTCATCATGTTTAAGGTTTGCAATGTACTTTTCAGACATTCTCATTTAAATCTTACAATAATCCCATGAGGTAGATGCTATAGGTATCATTATCCCAATTTTAAAATGAGGAAACTAAGGCTCAGAGATATAACTAGTAAATGCTATGGTGGAATTTTTATTCTTAATTCTAGATCCAGTACTTTGTCCATTATGATTTGCAGCATTATGATATT
Source organism: Antechinus flavipes (assembly GCF_016432865.1). Classification (NCBI taxonomy): domain Eukaryota; kingdom Metazoa; phylum Chordata; class Mammalia; order Dasyuromorphia; family Dasyuridae; genus Antechinus; species Antechinus flavipes. Next base: position 391,571,185 of record NC_067400.1, on the reverse strand, counting down.
AGTAGTAATAATATCTGAAATTTTTTTCCAATAATTTGGTATCCTATCCTCTTTCAAATATCTTGAAAATTGGTTACCCAATAATCTCAATAGTATTATCTCCAGCATAGAAGTCCTGTCCATATACTTGGCCTAGTGCAACTTTTGTTTTGGTCTTTATTTTCTATAGTGCCATTTCCACTTTGTCATGCAGTACATCATTGACCATGGTGTTAGAGTTCAAATGTTGGTTAACAATGATGAAGAGAATTTGTTAAGGTAATCTTGACAAATATCCTCCCTCCCCCCCTTTTTTTGCCTTTATTGTTCTTGTTCAGTTTCAGCTTTAATGCTTATGATTATCTTCCATATTGGTATTTTGCCAAGCTTTCTGTTAACTTGTTTTTTTCACCTAATTCCTCTCCCTTTATTTTAACTGATATTACTTATAATACCTCACTATTTTTATCTTTTTAGGATTTTACAAATGAATTTGAGATTTAAACAAGTATTGTTTTTGCTTGGCAAGGAAGTCAAATGTTTGTTGGCCAAGGTGGTTCCTATTTTCTTTTGGTCTTCCCTTTTATAGAAATTAATTTTGTGTTAATTGAAATTCCTTCCGAAACACTTCTGATCTGCATCATTCTTTTATTTTGTCCATTTCCCATTTTTAGACATCAAAAAGTTGATAAAGTACATGGAAAATATTAGGCACATAACCAATGTTATTCTCTTACTGTTATCAACTTGACTGATCCTCAGTATATACTAAAAAGAAATTATTCTGAATGAAAAGATATTAGCATCAAGAAATGTCTCATCTATTGTTTTCACCTCTTACATGCTTTTTTAAACTTGAAACAAAATGTCATTCAATCATTTGAACATCCATATTTTCCAATTTATTTTTCTTCATCTACCCTTATCTATGCCTGCCTTTGCATTGATACTGTAATACATATATGTATATATGCATTATATATAGTAATTTAATATGGAGGGTCTTACTTAATTTTCTATCTTCTCATCCTCTTCAAAAGATGTTAGTTCATAAAGTGTATTTTCATAGCAATCAGTTAGTAAACAAGAATTTATTAAATACCTCCTGTGCATCAGGCACTGTACTAAACAACATTGGAATATAAAAAAAAAACACTAAAAACTCCCTGCTCTCAGAGCTCATGGTCTCTTAATGGGGAAGATAGAATGTGATTGACTATGTACAAATAAAATATAGATAGGACAAATTAGAGATATTAAACAGAAAGGAGGAACTAATATTAAGGAGGCTTACACAAGACATCTTATAGAAGGTGGGATTTCCATTGACACTAGAAGAAATCCAGGAGATGGAGGTTTGAAGGGAGAGAATTCCAGGCATAGGAATACTTGCAGTAAAATGTATCAAGTCAGGAGTATTTTATGTGAATAATAGCAAGGAGGCTTGTCTCGATGAATCTTAGGAGTATGTGAGGGAAAGTTAGATATAAGAAGACTGGAGACGTAGAAAGCAACCCAGGTCATAAAAGACTTTAAATGTCAAAAAGAATTTCCTAATTGGCTCTGGAAGTAATGGAGAGTCACTAGGGCTTATTGAATAGAAAGATTACATAGTTAGATCTGTTGTTTAGAAAAATACTGATAGCAAGTAAGGATGAGCTAGAATGAGAACAGACTTGAGCCAGGGAGATCAACCAGAAAGGTACTGGTTCGAGACAACAAAGATCTGGAGTTAGGGGTGGCAGGACAAGAGAAGAGAAGGGTCACATTTAAGTCTGTTCTTTAGGTGATTAGTTGTGAGAGTTATATGTGTGAGAGAGAGAAGTCGAGGATGACATCTTGGTGGTTAGCCTGGCTGACTGGGATGATGGTGATTCCTTTGGCAATAATAATATGATCATTTTCTTTTCATGTTTCAAAATTAAATTTTTAGATGACTTATGAGGGTGAGGTGGATGGTAAAGAGGAAAAGGAAGCTGGAAATTTTATATACATCTTGCAATTTAGTTTTTTCAGTCTATGCCATGAAAGCCTGGGGCTAAAATTTCTAAGGCAAATATAAATGTTAAAAATGAATAAACTACAAAAGGAACAAATCTGAAAGCAGTAAATTAACAGCAAATCAGCAATGACTATTAAAAAAAAAAAAAAAAAAAAAAAAAAAAAAAAAAAAAAAAAAAAAAAAAAAAAAAAAAAAAAAAAAAAAAAAAAAAAAAAAAAAAAAAAAAAAAAAAAAAAAAAAAAAAAAAAAAAAAAAAAAAAAAAAAAAAAAAAAAAAAAAAAAAAAAAAAAAAAAAAAAAAAAAAAAAAAAAAAAAAAAAAAAAAAAAAAAAAAAAAAAAAAAAAAAAAAAAAAAAAAAAAAAAAAAAAAAAAAAAAAAAAAAAAAAAAAAAAAAAAAAAAAAAAAAAAAAAAAAAAAAAAAAAAAAAAAAAAAAAAAAAAAAAAAAAAAAAAAAAAAAAAAAAAAAAAAAAAAAAAAAAAAAAAAAAAAAAAAAAAAAAAAAAAAAAAAAAAAAAAAAAAAAAAAAAAAAAAAAAAAAAAAAAAAAAAAAAAAAAAAAAAAAAAAAAAAAAAAAAAAAAAAAAAAAAAAAAAAAAAAAAAAAAAAAAAAAAAAAAAAAAAAAAAAAAAAAAAAAAAAAAAAAAAAAAAAAAAAAAAAAAAAAAAAAAAAAAAAAAAAAAAAAAAAAAAAAAAAAAAAAAAAAAAAAAAAAAAAAAAAAAAAAAAAAAAAAAAAAAAAAAAAAAAAAAAAAAAAAAAAAAAAAAAAAAAAAAAAAAAAAAAAAAAAAAAAAAAAAAAAAAAAAAAAAAAAAAAAAAAAAAAAAAAAAAAAAAAAAAAAAAAAAAAAAAAAAAAAAAAAAAAAAAAAAAAAAAAAAAAAAAAAAAAAAAAAAAAAAAAAAAAAAAAAAAAAAAAAAAAAAAAAAAAAAAAAAAAAAAAAAAAAAAAAAAAAAAAAAAAAAAAAAAAAAAAAAAAAAAAAAAAAAAAAAAAAAAAAAAAAAAAAAAAAAAAAAAAAAAAAAAAAAAAAAAAAAAAAAAAAAAAAAAAAAAAAAAAAAAAAAAAAAAAAAAAAAAAAAAAAAAAAAAAAAAAAAAAAAAAAAAAAAAAAAAAAAAAAAAAAAAAAAAAAAAAAAAAAAAAAAAAAAAAAAAAAAAAAAAAAAAAAAAAAAAAAAAAAAAAAAAAAAAAAAAAAAAAAAAAAAAAAAAAAAAAAAAAAAAAAAAAAAAAAAAAAAAAAAAAAAAAAAAAAAAAAAAAAAAAAAAAAAAAAAAAAAAAAAAAAAAAAAAAAAAAAAAAAAAAAAAAAAAAAAAAAAAAAAAAAAAAAAAAAAAAAAAAAAAAAAAAAAAAAAAAAAAAAAAAAAAAAAAAAAAAAAAAAAAAAAAAAAAAAAAAAAAAAAAAAAAAAAAAAAAAAAAAAAAAAAAAAAAAAAAAAAAAAAAAAAAAAAAAAAAAAAAAAAAAAAAAAAAAAAAAAAAAAAAAAAAAAAAAAAAAAAAAAAAAAAAAAAAAAAAAAAAAAAAAAAAAAAAAAAAAAAAAAAAAAAAAAAAAAAAAAAAAAAAAAAAAAAAAAAAAAAAAAAAAAAAAAAAAAAAAAAAAAAAAAAAAAAAAAAAAAAAAAAAAAAAAAAAAAAAAAAAAAAAAAAAAAAAAAAAAAAAAAAAAAAAAAAAAAAAAAAAAAAAAAAAAAAAAAAAAAAAAAAAAAAAAAAAAAAAAAAAAAAAAAAAAAAAAAAAAAAAAAAAAAAAAAAAAAAAAAAAAAAAAAAAAAAAAAAAAAAAAAAAAAAAAAAAAAAAAAAAAAAAAAAAAAAAAAAAAAAAAAAAAAAAAAAAAAAAAAAAAAAAAAAAAAAAAAAAAAAAAAAAAAAAATTATTTGAATACTAAAACTAAAGACCTATTCTTTTGGCATTTCTAACACTCAATTATATGAGATGTAATGTGCCTGAGTTTCTCATTGTCATCCTATAGGTTAACAACTATTAATAAGTAGCATAACATCCACATTCTTCAGAGGATTAGTCAATAGATATAGGATGGGCAAAGATTGGATGAAAAATTAAACATATTAGTTCCCTCATAGAAAAAAATGAAAAAACACAATTCCTGGGGAAATATGTTCAACCTTGAGATTTCAGAAATTCATACTTCTTGAACATGAACAAGAAATATTAGAGTTCATATTCTGAATCTAATCTCAGACTACTTATTCAGTTCATTTAATTGTATGTATTTCTGCCATTGCTTATATCAATTAATTAAATAATTGAAGAAACATTTAGAATGTTGTTATGGATAAATTTCCTTTCCTTTCTCTTCATATAAATATATATCTAAGAAGGAATTTCCAGAGCTATGGCAACAAGGGGGAAAAAAGGCAGAGTTAATTAGTATTCTCTAGAAAACCTCAGAATTGGCAAACATGACCAAATTGACTTATCTTCCCTTTCCTTTTCCTCCGCCATAAAATCTTACAGATTTTGAGACTTTGTGGCTCAATTGTAGTCCATAAAAATAAGGAAGTTATACTCTTAGAAACATTACCCCTGAGGCTTTTGCAATCAAGTTAAATTTGATCCAGAAATATTGATACAATGGTTAGATACCATTTCAATTGCTAATTAACAAATTACAAAACAAACCAGAGTATCAATTTTCAATTTCATAGCACTTACAATGTTCCAAGCACTAAACTAAGTGCTTTATGATCATCACATTTATTTCTCATGATAATCCTCTGAGATAGATGCCATTATGATGCCATTTTACAACTGAGAAAATATAGGCTGAGTTGCCCAACATCACATACAGCAGGTGTATTTGGGGCCATATTTGAATACTGGTCTTCAGGTGTCCAGATGCAGTGCTCTATTCATTGTGCAACCCAGCTGCCAAAATAACTATTTGTCAGTATTTCTATTGCAAAAAGTGACCAAGACAGAATGTCTTTTGTCTCTAATATTTATTCTAATATTGTAATTTGACTTTAGGTGTCAAAATGTTGCTTTTTTCTATCTACTTTTACTTTTATCAACTAAATGAAGTACTTATCTTTTGGCTATTAATTATATATTGCTGTTTGCATCTTTCTGTCTTGATACTGCAAGTTATGAGATTGAATATTGATTGGTTATATGCACCATCTGTTCAGCACTGTGTTTTATTTGTCTACAGTAAATTTAAAAAAAAAAAAGACATCTCTAGTATTATCCATATTACCTGCAGTGGTTCAAATTCCAATTCATACATTTTACTTTCTCATGTTAAATTCTTTTTCATATACTCCTCTAAAACCTTTCCAGGGATTGTACACATTGAATTGAATCTTTCCTCTTGATGTTTTGATATTGCATAGATACCAAAGCAACATACTCAGCTCTCTACCTTTTAATTCCTTGATTTTAATATATAATTATCCTATTATCTTTTTATAATCAAACATTTAATTGATAGTATATATTGAAATATTTTGTGCATGCAGCTCATTTTTCCAATATATGTTAGTTTATATATTTCCCTCATTCATTTCTTCATTATTTTTTGATAATATTTATATAAATCCAAAGATTCCAACTTTTGTTATAAAAACTCACTCTTTGACAAAAATTGCTTGGAAAATTGGAATGGCAGAAACTAGCACTGAACCACACCTATACTAAGATAAGGTCAAAATGGGTTCATGATTTAGACATGAAGAGTGATACTATAAGGATATCAGAAAAACATAAAACAGTTGATCTCTCAGATCTGTGGAGAAGGAAGGATTAAAGAAGAACTGGAACTCATTATTGAACAGCAAATAGATAATTATGATTATACTAAGTTAGAAAGTTTTTGTAAAAACAAAACTAATGTAGACAAGTTTCGAAGGGAAGAACAAATGGGGAAATATTTTTACATTTAAACATTCTGATAAAGGCCTCATTTCTAAAGTATATAGAAAATTGATTCAAATCTATAGCCATTCTCTAAATGATATAGTCAAAGGATATGAATAGATAATTTTCAGATAAAAAATTAAAACCTTTCTAGCAATATGAAAAAGCTACTCTAAATCATCATTAATAAGAGAAATGCAAATTAAGACAACTCTGAGATGCCACTACACTCCTCTCAGATTGGCTAAGATGACAGGAAAAGTTAATGACAAAAGGTGCAGGGAATGTGGGAAAACTGGGACACTAATACATTGTTGGTTGAATTGTGAAAGCATCTATTCATTCTGGAGAATAATTTGGAAATATGTTCAAAAGGTTATCAAAATGTGCATACCCTTTGATCCAGCAGTGTTTCCACTGGGCTTATATTCCAAAGACATCTTAAAAGAGGAAAAGGGACCTACATGTGCAAAAAATGTTTCTGCAAAATGCCCTTTATGTAGTGTCAAAAAACTGGTAATCGAGTAGATGTCCATCAGTTGGAGAATGTTGAATAAGTTATGTTATATGGATGTTATGGAATATTATTGTTCTATAAGAAGCCATCAGCAGTATGATTTTAAAGAGGCCTGTCTGGAGAGAGTTACATGAACTGATCATCAGTGAAATGAGCAGAATCAGAATTTCATTGTACATGGACGACAAGATTATACAATGATCATTTCTGATGTACGTGGCTACTCTCAACAATGTTGTTGTATCATATTATTTGTACTTATATATTAGCATTGAAGAAAAAGAACAACTAGGAAAAAACTAAACTAAACTACACTAAAGAAACTGAATGGAAATCAACATATGTTATGTTCACTTGTATTTGTTTTTGTTTTCTGTTGTTTTTTAAATCTCTCCCATTTTTTTCCCATTTGCTTTTATTTTTCTCTCCCAAGATAATTCATAAAACAATGTGTATTAAAATAAATAAACTTAATTAAAATAAAAATAAAAATTATCTATCAAATAAAAAATTATGGGGAAATCAATCAAAATTTTACTGAGTCACCCATATTCAAATGTATTCGTAAGGTTGGAAAGAAGTCAAAGGAATTGGCTTACCAGGTTTTAAATTTGACATGTACACCAGGACAATGATATTATGAGTATAAAAATTAGCTTTGGAACATCATAGATACTCTTCCTGAATGCACTTGAGCTGGTTGGGAGACATGAGTGACATCTTTGAGTATTATGGCAGTAGGAAATGAAATGTGTTTTAAATATGAATATTCATTAAATTTCTTTTATTTGAGATAGAGGGAAATTTGGGGTTTTCTGACAAGATTCATTACTTTCTAATCTGTCTTTCATATATCTATAAATGTAATTTTCCTCAAGTATATGCCTCCCCAAGTCACTCTCTTATTCTACGAATTATAATGTATTCCTGTTGTTTATAGGGCCAAGTATGGATTCTCTAAATACAGACTTTAGAAATCTGGCTTCATTTTTTTTTTACTTTATTTTTCTTGAGTTTTTTGTTTTTTTGTTTTTTTGTTTTTTGTTTTTTTTTTTTTGCGGGGGGAGATGGAGGGAATCTAGGTTGCCCTTTAGAATATGATTTTTATAAAAATGTATTGCATAACTTCATATGTGCCTTCTCAATGAGAAAGGTAAGGGTGGGGAGGGAGAAAATATGGAACTAACATTTTTTTAAAAACAAATATAGAATAAAGTTTCACATATAATTGGGGAAAATAAAAATATTAAATATATAACTTTAAAAAACATCTTGTCTTTATTTAAAATCCTTAAAGTGGTTAATGATCTATTATGACTTTAAAAAAAAATCTTCCTTACACATAAGACTATTATCCAACAATGTGACTTTATATGTCCTTTGTCTTATGCCACAAATGAAATTTTTACCTCACCCCTACCACTCAGAATCTCATTTCTTTCAAAACTCTAAATCAATCAACAATTTCTCATGCATATATTTTTATCCCCCCCCAGGTTTTTGACTTCCCACTTCTGAAATATACCATTTGCATGCTGTACCTCTAAAGAGCATATATTTATTTGTGGATACATTTTCTTCCCATTAAAATGCATACTCTTTGAAGTAAGGGACACATTCACTTTTAAATTTGTGTCTATGACCTTTTGCTTAATATATGTTCTCCATTGTTGGTAGATAGAAACATACAGAACATTAAAAAAAAAAAACTAGAACTGTATTTTTATTTTATTTTTAAGCTTATTTAATATTGTTATTTTCTCCAGTTACATGTAAAACATTTTAAAATTTGTTTTTAAAACTTTGAGTTCCAAATTATTTCTCTTCCTTCCCCAATCCCCAATTAAAAGATATATGAGAAGTTGTAGAAAACATTTCCATAAAAGTTGTGTTGTGAAAGAAAACATAGATACCATCCTTGAAAAAACCTTAAAAAATAGTTTAAAAAAGAATTTACTTCAATTTGTGTTCAGACACATTCAGTTCTTTCTTCGGGTCTGGATAGTATTCTTCATCATAAGTCCTTCAGAGTAGTCATGGATCATTGTATTGCTGAGAATAGCAAAGTCACTCACAAGTGATCATCCCACATTATTTTTTACATAGTACATTTCACTTTGAGTTCATGGAGGATTTTCCAGATTTTTCCACTCATTTCCCACAGAATAATTTCCATCATAATATGATTTTATTTATATAGAAAAATCCCAATGAGTAATTTTCTCAAATAACATAGATCAGTGTTTTATATGCAACTTATTATCTGGATGAGCATCATAAGACATATAGATTAAGGGGCTTTCCTGAGGTTATCCTGTCAATATATATCAGTGGTGAGATTTGATGTATTTTTGTTTCTAAGGCTAGTTTCCTATTTTCTATATCATTCTGCTTCTTAAACAAGTCACTGAAATAGGTAAATATAGGTTTCCTTTATATTTTTCATATGAAGTCAACAACAAGAAAGGGACTATTGAGATAAAAAAAAAATTTTGTGACTGATATAGATGGGCTAGAATTTATCTATTTAGATAAATGGAATGCATTCTTTTAGGTCCAAAAGGGAAAAGAAGTTCCTAAGGATCTCTCCAGTCACTATTACATTCACAGGAATGATATGAAATGCTGAAATGTTAAAGCTCCTACTGGAAAATGTAACAGCCAATTTATGAGAAGACAAATGTACATAGATCTATAATATTAAAGAATGACTACTGGGATCAAGAAGCTTAGACACTGTTCATTCTATATGTATATGGTCTGACTGGACTGAGTTGTAGAAAATTGAAGTCTAATGAGAGGGAAGTAAGCTGACTTTTGTCATACTTTTCAGCAAATTAAGCATTGAGAAAACATTATTTGAAACTAGGGGATTTGAAACATTAGGGATAATATTTGCCTTTTCTCAAGGGAGTTAGAAGAGAGTCAGACATAAGTCAGGTATGGGACTGGTATTTATTTTCTACACATAACAAAGGCACTTTGACAAAACTTAAAATAAGATTCAATGTAGCTTAACTTATAGATAATATTATGCTCTATCAAGAGACAAATAATTATACCTAGTAATATAAAGCATTTCACAGGTGTGCTGTTAATTATATATGTATATATATATATATATTTTTTTTTTTCTCCTTGTCTCTATACAGTCCAAACAAATTTTGCTTTGTGTCTTCAGATGTTCTAGGCGTGGGACCATTATTTTATTAATATTTCACTTCTCTAGATATTCTAGAATATTTTTCAGAGACTCTTCTCCAGACTTCCATTAGAAAGGGTAATTTCCTCCCCTACCCACAAAAGAAATGCTAAAGGACTACAAAGTCTCATCTTACACATTTACAAAAGTTAAAGTAGGATTGGGGAACTTCATTTATAACTACCATTAAAATTTCTTAAGATTTGATCATTAAGACTTATCTCTAATATAAAGTAGTTTTGGAAGCTCTCAGAGAATAATTTTATATTTCACACCAATCCTGTACTGTCCAAATAACTCCTAGTCTTTAAATTCTGTAATGAACTGCACTTGAGTTCATCCTCTTATTTGTGGTGTTCTTCAAAATCTATAAAGTAATTGCCTATGACTTCTCTACCACTGTCATTCAAACACTTATCAAAAGAATGAAGAAACTCGAGAAATTCCACACTCATATTGTTTCTGATATAAACATATTCTTCAAGATATAATCTCAAAAGACCAATAAAAACAAATACAAAGTGGGTATCTTAAAACCCAGGCTTAGGTTTACATAGACAAGATACATAGACAAGACATATGCATCTACTCTAATATGTTGGCAGTCTCAAAGAGTTCAGACATAATTTTTTTAACTGAAAAGGAAAGCAGACCCCAACAGGGAAAAACATTTCACATTAAAACAAAAAATAATGACATTGATGTAAAGCAAAATTTATTTAATTGAACAGTATAACAAGAAGATAAATTATTAATATATGTTTGTTTTCCTATATGCTTAAAGAGGACCAAAATGGCATCATTATGTCAGGGTCAAGATCTGGTGTGACTGATCAAGTCAATATGGTCTCAGAATGCTCTACTACAGGTCATAATGAGTCAATATTAACTTTAGGAGTGGAGATGTGTATTAATGTGAACAGTTCACATTTCTTTTGAGTTCCTGCAATTTTGCTTTGATCATAAAGGACAATAGCTTCTATGACTGAGATAAATCATACTTAGTGGTTCTATTCCATGTCTCCTATATCTCACAATCTATTTCATAATCTTTCATAGAAACCTTGAAGGTGTCCTGTTGTCATTTCTTTGGAAAATAGTCTTGTAGGAAAATACACATTTGATATTCAAATAACATGCCCAGTCTATCAGATTTTTAAGTAGAGTTTGAATGCTTGCCAATTCAGGTGCCAAAAGGACACTCCAAACTCATTGATGGTCTTAAAGTTCCTCCATTAGTTTGACCTGGTTTTGCCTATTTTCTAAAATGGTTTACTAGAGTAAGACTGCTGAACACACTATAGTCTCTTGGAGACAAGGTAAAAGTTGACTCATCAATCATGTGGACAGCAAAGATGGATAAGCATATCTGAAAAGGGTTCAACAGCCCTCACATTAGAGGGACAAGTCTTCTGTGAACGACCAATACTTCTCTTCCCACTCCTTCTCCCTTCCCTCTCCCTCTCCCTCTTCCTTTCCCTCTCTCTGTCCCTGTCCCTTTCCCTCTCCGTCTTTCTCTCTCTCTCTCTCTCTCTCTCTCTCTCTCTCTCTCACACACACACACACTCTAACTATTTTTAGGCTATGCTTTTTTATGGGCTACTATATCATCATTTGAAAAGGGAGGACACATAAGAAATACTTAATATCATGGTACATGCATATATAGAATCAGCATACATATAAAACGCTCAAGGATATGAAATGTGTGAGATTAGCACAGCCAACACTGTCCAATTCAAATAGAACTATTTGTTTCTTTGTTTCTTTTCTTTTTTTTTAAATTGAAGTTCTTTATTTTCAAAACATATGCAAGGATGATTTTTCAATACTTACCTTTGAAAAACCTTGTGTTCCAATTTTCATCCCCTCCCTTGGCTGCAAGCAATCCAGTATGTGTTAAACATGGTACAATTAACTGCCCAATATAGGTATACATATTATACAATTAACTTGCTTCACAAGGGAAAAAAAAAAAACCAAAAAAAAAAAAAAAAGAGAGAGAAATAAAATGCCAGCCATAACAAAAAAAGTGAAAATGCAATGTTGTGATCCAGCTTCAATTCCTACAGTTCTCTCTCTGGGTGTAGATGGCTCTCATAATCTCAAGATCATTGGAAGTGGCCTGAATTATCTCAATGTTGAAAAGAACTATGTCCATCAGAATTGATCATCATATAATCTTGTTGTTGCCTTGCACAATGATCTCCTGGTTCTGCTAATTACACTTAGTATCAATTCATGGAAGTCACTCCAGGCCTCTCTGAAATTATCCTGCTGATCATTTCTTATAGGATAATAATATTCTATAACATTTCTATGTCAAAACTTATTTAGTCATTCTCCAACTGATGAGCATTCACTCAGTTTCCAGTTTCTTGCCACTACAAAAAGAGTTACTACATTTTTGCATATGTGGGTCCTTTTCTCTCCTTTAAGATCTTTTTGAGATATAAGCTGAGTAGAAACATGGATAGATCAAAGGGTATACAGAGTTTGATAACCCTTTGGGCATAGTTCCAAATTACTCTCCAGAGTGACTGGATCCATTCACAATTCAACCAGCAATATATTAGTGTGTCCCAGTTTTCCCACATCCCTCCAACTTTCGCCATTATCTTTTCCTGTCATTTTAGCTAATCTGAGAGGTGTGTAGTGATATTACAGAGTTGTCTTAATGTGCATTTCTCTGATCAATAGCGAGTTACAGCAGCTTTTTATATGACTACAAATGGTTTCAATTTCATCTGAAAGTTGCCTGTTCACATCTTTTGACCACTTATCAATTGAACAATGGCTGGAATTCTTAGGAATTTGAGTCAGTTCTTTCTATATATGTTAGACATGAGGCCTTTATTAGAAACCTTGAATGCAAAAATGTTTTCCCAGTTGATTGTATCCTTTCTAATCTTGTCTCTGATTACTTTTGTTTGTACAAAATCTTTTTGCCTTAATATAATCAAAATTATCTCTTTGCTGTTCAATGATGAGTCCCAGTTTTTGGTCACAAATTCCTTCCTTCTCCACAGATCTAAGAGGTCCACTATTCTATGTTCTTCTAATTTGCTTATCACATCACTCTTTATGTCTAAATCATGAACCCATTTTGACCTTATCCTGGTATATGATGTTTGTTGTGAGTCAATGCCTAGTTACTATCATACTGGTTTCCAATTTTCTTAGCAGTTTTTGTCAAATAGCAAGTTCTATTCCCAAATCTTGGAGTCTTTGTGTTTATCAAACACTAGATTACCATAGTCATTCACTATTTTGGCCTGTGAATTTTGGCCTATTCCACTGATAGATTACTCCATTTCTTAGCCAGTATAAAATGGTTTTGATGACTGCTGGTTTATAATATAGTTTTAGTTCTGGCATAGCTGGGTCACCTTCCTTTTCATTGTTTTCACTAATTCTTTTGAAATTCTTGACCTTTGTTTTCTTGCAGAAGAATTTTTTTCTTTTTTTTTTTTTAATTTTTATTTAATAATTACTTTATATTGACAGAATCCATGCCAGGGTAATTTTTTTTTTTACAACATTATCCTTTGCACTCGTTTCTGTTCCAATTTTTTTCCCCTCCCTCCCTCCACCCCCTCCCCTAGATGGCAAGCAGTCCTTTATATGTTGGATATGTTGCAGTATATCCTAGATACAATATATGTTTGCAGAACTGAACAGTTCTCTTGTTGCATAGGGAGAATTGGATTCAGAAGGTATAAATAACCCGGGAAGAAAAACAAAAATGCAGATAGTTCACATTCGTTTCCCAGTGTTCTTTCTTTGGGTGTAGCTGCTTTTGTCCATCATTTATCAATTGAAACTCAGTTAGGTCTCTTTGTCAAAGAAATCCACTTCCATCAAAATACGTCCTCATACAATATCGTTGTCGAAGTGTATAATGATCTCCTGGTTCTGCTCATTTCACTTAGCATCAGTTCATGTAAGTCTCGCCAGTCCTCTCTATATTCATCCTGCTGGTCATATTCTGTGCTGTATCCTTTAGATTGTAAGCTCTTTGGGTACTAGACCTGTGCTTTATCACTCTTCTTATCCTTGGGATTAGCAAACTGCCTCACAGCAGCATTTAACAAATGTTTATGGAATTGAGTTAAATGGTTGTTATTCATGCTGATGTCTTAAATTGAAGAGGTAAGTGTAAATTGCATTTAATATCTATGTTATCTCTTAGAAGAGACTCATGGAAAAGTAGAAGAAATCATTATTATTTGTAAACAGTGAGCATCAATGTATCATTACCAGGAATCAAATTACAGCAAATTTTCAGAGAAAGTGTTTAATCTTGTAGCAGGGAAGGGGTTTTCCCCCTTTTTTTTTCCCTTTCCCCTTTTTTAAGTATTTCTCTAAATTATTATTTTTTATATTTCAGACTAATTTCCAAAGTTCTTGAATATACGAAACCTGTGACTTTTTTATAGAGTCTTTGCCTTTGGAATGAAGCTCATTCTCCTCTAATGAGAACAAAGTCCTTCAGTAAGAAGATGGGGGACGGTGATGGGTACTATAACTGTATTTGTTAAATTCCCTAAATATTTTAATTTACCCAAAGTTCAACATTATCTAATGTGGTTTTTCTACATTGAGAAACTATTCTGAGAGTAAATGTTATCTTGTTAAGTTCATGTTTCATGAACTTAAAACTAAATTTAAAATTTTGTCTGTTCATCCAACATCTATAGATCCCAGTAGATACAGTTATATTGTCCCAAAGTATAAGTTTTGTTGCAAGAAACCAAACAACAACAAGAAAAACAAAAACAGCAAAATCTTAATAAAAAAAAAAAGAAAATGTGATGTTATCTTGTCTTTTCAGAACTATAAATATGATTTTAGTAGCAGATCAAAATTATCACTTCTAAAAAGATAAAATATGAACTTTTGACATCTTTTCCATTTTGTTATTTCTTTTTCTATTAAAGCTTTTCATTTTCTAAACATATGTATGAACAATTTTTCAATACTGCCGCTTACAAAATGTTGTGTTCCAAAATTCCCTTCTTTCCCCTCATCCCCTCTCCTAGACAGCAAGCAATCTGCTACATGTTAAACACATAGAATTCTGCTTTACATATTTCAAAAATTATCAGATCAAAAAGCAAAAAAAAAAAAAAAAAAAAGAGAGAGAGAGAGAAAGAGAGAGAGAGAAAGAAAATAAAATGCAATGCAAGCAAACAACAACAAAAAGAATGAATATACTATGTGGTGATTCACACACAGTTCCCACAGTCCTCTCTCTGGGTGTAAATGTCTCTCTTCATCACAAGATCATTGGAACTGGTCTGAATCATCTTATTGTTGAAGAGAGCCACGTCCATCAGAATTGATTATTGCATAATCTTTTGTTGCCATGAACAATGATCTCTCTTTTTTTTTTATTTTAAATTTTATTTTATTTAATAATAACTTTGTATTGACAGAATCCATGCCAGGATAATTTTTTTTACAACATTATCCCTTGCACTCGCTTATGTTTCGTTTTTTCCCCTCCCTCCCTCCACCCCCCACCAAGATGGCAAGCAGTCCTATATATGTTAAATATGTTGCAGTATATCCTAGATACAATATATATTTGCAGAACCGAACAGTTCTCCCACCACACAGGAAGAATTGGATTCAGAAGGTAAAAATAACTCGGGAAGAAAATCAAAAATGCAAATAGTTCACATTCATTTCCCAGTGTTCCTTCTTTGGGTGTAGCTGTTTCTGTCCATCATTTATCCATTGAAACTCAGTTAGGTCTCTTTGTCATAGAAATCCACTTCCATCAGAATACATCCTTATACAATATAGTTGCCAAAGTGTATAATGATCTCCTGGTTCTGCTCATCTCAGTTAGCATCAATCCATGTAGGTCTCTCCAAGCCTCTCTGTATTCATCCTGCTGGTCATTCCTTACAGAGCAATAATATTCCATAACATTCACATACCACAATTTACCCAGCCATTCTCCAATTGATGGGCATCCATTCATTTTCCAGTTTCTAGCCACTACAAACAGGGCTGCTACAAACATTTTGGCACATACAGGTCCCTTTCCCTTTTTTAGTATCTCTTTGGGGTATAAGCCCAATAGAAACACTGCTGGATCAAAGGGTATGCACATTTTGATAACTTTTTGGGCATAATTCCAGATTGCTCTCCAGAATGGCTAGATTCGTTCACAACTCCACCAACAATGCATCAGTGTCCCAGTTTTCCCGCATCCCTCCAACATTCATCATTATTTTTTCCTGTCATCTTAGCCAATCTGACAGGTGTGTAGTGATATCTCAGAGTTGTCTTAATTTGCATTTCTCTGATCAATAGTGATTTGGAACACTCTTTCATGTGAGTGGTAATAGTTTCAATTTCTTCATCTGAAAATTGTCTGTTCATATCCTTTGACCATTTATCAATTGGAGAATGGCTTGATTTTTTATAAATTTGAGTCAGTTCTCTATATATTTTGGAAATGAGGCCTTTATCAGAACCTTTAAAGATGTTTTCCCAGTTTGTTGCTTCCCTACTAATCTTGTTTGCATTCGTTCTGTTTGTACAAAGGCTTTTTAATTTGATATAATCAAAATTTTCTATTTTGTGATCGGTAATGGTCTCTAGTTCATCTTTGGTCACAAATTTCTTTCTCCTCCACAAGTCTGAGAGATAAACTATCCTATGTTCCTCTAATTTATTTATAATCTCGTTCTTTATGCCTAGGTCATGGACCCATTTTGATCTTATCTTGGTATATGGTGTTAAGTGTGGGTCCTTGCCTAATTTCTGCCATACTAATTTCCAGTTATCCCAGCAGTTTTTATCAAATAATGAAATCTTATCCCAAAAGTTAAAATCTTTGGGTTTGTCAAACACTAGATTGCTATAGTTGACTATTCTGTCTTGTGAACCTAACCTTTTTCACTGATCAACTAATCTATTTCTTAGCCAATACCAAATGGTTTTGGTGACTGCTGCTTTATAATATAATTTTAGATCAGGTACAGCTAGACCACCTTCATTTGATTTTTTTTTTCATTATTGTATCTAGGATATACTGCAACATATCCAATATATAAAGGACTGCTTGCCATCTAGGGGAGAGGGCGGAGGGAGGGAGGGAGGGGAAAAAAATCGGAACAGAAACGAGTGTCAATATAAAGTAATTATTAAATAAAAATTAAATTAAAAATAAATAAATAAATAAAATACCAAAAAAAAAAAGTTTTGTACAAAAAAACCCAATGCAGACAAGATTAGGAGAAAAACAATAAACTGGGAGAACATTTTTTACATTCAAAGGTCCTGATAAAGGCCTTATTTCTAAAATATATAGAGAATTCACTAAAATTTATAAGATTTCAAGCCATTCTCCATTTAATAAATGATCAAAGAATATGAAAAGATAATTTTCAGTTGAAGATTTCTATTCACATGAAAAGGTGCTCCAAATCACTATTGATCAGAGAAATGAAAATTAAGACAACTCTGAGATATCACTACATACCTCTCAGATTGGCTAAGATGATAGAAAAAGATAATGATGAATACTGGAGGGGATGTGAGAAACCTGAGACACTGATACATTGTTGATGGAACTGTGAACAGATCCAACCATTCTGGAGAGCAAATTGGAACTATGCTCAAAAAGTTATCAAACCTTTGATCCAGCAGTGTTTCTATTGGGCTTATATCCCAAAGAGATCTGAAAAGAGGGAAAGGGACCTGCATGTGCAAAAATGTTTTTGGTAGCCCTTTTTGAAGTGTCATGAAACTGGAAACTGAATGGATGCCTATTAATTGGAACATGGCTGAATAAATTATGGTGTATAAATTTATTGTATATTATTGTTCTGTAAGCAATGACCAACAAGATGATTTCAGAGAGGCCTGGAGAGACTTACATGACCTCTAAGTGAAATGAGCAGAACTAGGACATCATTATACACTTCCACAATACTACTATATGATGATTAATTCTAATATATGTGGCTCTCTTTTAACAATGAGATGATTTAAAACAGTTCCGATTGTTCAGTGATGAAGAGAGCCATTTATACCCAGAGAAAGGACTGTAGGAACTGACTATGGACCACAACATGCATTTTCACTCTTTCTGTTGATGTTTGATTGCATTTTGTTTTCCTTCTTAGTTTTATTTTCATTCTTGACCCGCTTTTTCTTGTGCAGCAAGATAACTATGTAACTATTTCTACATATATTGGATTTAAAATATATTTAACATATTTAGCATGTAATGAACTATCTGGCATCTAGGGGAGGAGGTAGGGGGCAGAAGGAGAAAATTTGGAGCAGAAGGTTTTGCAGAGCTCAATGTTGAAAAATTACTCATGTATATGTTTTGTAAATTTAAAAAATAGCTTTAATAAACTAAAAATAACAAAATTAAAGCAGGATTCAGCAACTTCATTTGTAACTTTTATTATAATTTATTAAAAATTGATCATTAAGATACCCAAATATAAAGTAGTTTATGTCTGATCTGAATATGTGTGAAATTTCATTTTTATTTTCAATATTGTATTATTAAATTTTACTTTCTATATTTCTTTTGTCCACAAAATTATTCAATAACTAGGATCTATGTGAATTTGTATGTCAATACAATTATTTAATCATAAAAGTGAATGAATAGATTTTAAATTCTTAGGACAAAAATGGTTTTGGACCAATGAGATTTCATTTTCCCCCCCAGAAATTGAACCAAGATGCTGATCAGCAAAAATATTGTGAGTTTCTAGCATTATTTTTGTTTTTCATCATATTGACTCCTTTATTGTATTTAGCCCCACAGGACATATTGGATCTGTGTAATGTATACTAGAGTGAATTATTTCACTCTATTTTTAAATTTTTTTTAAAATACAAATTAACCCAATTAACCCACTAAAGAGCATCAAGATATAAGAATTCATTGTGAGCTAAATATTATTTTTCTCTGTTATATCTATAGGTAGGTGAAAATTTTAAAATTCAAAACTGTTCCTCTCAAAATATTTATTACAATAAAGTTGAGTTGTTTTCTGGCCTGATAATCAGTTCAAAATTCCCAACTTACATCCTAACCCTACCAACTATATATAGGTTACTTTTATAGTGTAAATGTGTTTTCTTAAGAGTAGTTTCCCTTATATTCTGACTTATTTAAAAAAAAATTTTATTTAATATTTACTTTATATTGACACTCGTTTCTGTACCGATTTTTTTTCCCCTCCCTCCCTCCACCCCCTCCCCTAGATGGCAAGCAGTCCTTTATATGTTGGATATGTTGCAGTATATCCTAGATACAATATATGTTTGCAGAACCGAACAGTTTTCTTGTTGCACAGGGAGAATTGGATTCAGAAGGTATAAATAATCCGGGAAGAAAAACAAAAATGCGGATAGTTCACATTCGTTTCCCAGTGTTCTTTCTTTGGGTGTAGCTGCTTTTGTCCATAATTTATCAATTGAAACTCAGGTCTCTTTGTCAAAGAAATCCACTTCCATCAAAATATGTCCTCATACAATATCATTGTTGAAGTGTATAATAATCTCCTGGTTCTGCTCATTTCACTTAGCATCAGTTCATGTAAGTCTCGCCAGTCCTCTCTGTATTCATCCTGCTGGCCATTTCTTACAGAACAATAATATTCCATAACATTCATATACCACAATTTACCCAGCCATTCTCCAATTGATGGGCATCCATTCATTTTCCAGTTTCTAGCCACTACAAACAGGGCTGCTACAAACATTTTGGCACATACAGGTCCCTTTTCCTTCTTTAGTATTTCTTTGGGATATAAGCCCAATAGAAACACTGCTGGATCAAAGGGTATGCACAATTTGATAATTTTTTGGGCATAATTCCAGATTGCTTTCCAGAATGGTTGGATTCGTTCACAACTCCACCAACAATGCATCAGTATCCCAGTTTTCCTGCATCCCTTCCAACATTCATCATTATTTTTTCCTGTCATCTTAGCCAATCTGACAGGTGTGTAGTGGTATCTCAGAGTTGTCTTAATTTGCATTTCTCTGATCAGTAATGATTTGGAACACTCTTTCATATGAGTGGTAATAGTTTCAATTTCATCCTCTGAAAATTTCTGTTCATATCTGTGGTGAGCTTTTTCTTCTAAAAAAGCAGCCAGGTGATAAAAGTTCAGATCTTTTATTATTCCAATATAGCCCGGTTAGCTTAGAGGCCTATCTCTCTGCTTGGTTCCAAGAGCTCTCTCCAAATGTCTTTAAATCCAAAGGTCTGGTCCTTCAGCCTCTGCCTCTGCTGTCTTCAGCCTCCAGCCAGCTCCAGTCTTCATGTCATTCCAGTGAAATCTTGACTTGTAGCGTCTTCCTCTCTTGAGCACTCTCCGACTGGCCCATTGGCCTATTTATGCTCCTTCCAGAGAGAGGGATTATGGGTAGTTCTACTTAGTACCTTGTTTCAGGTTCTGCCCAAAACATCTTCTTGTAAGATTAGATCAACTCTAATTACTTAGCAGTTAGTAAGGATTCCAACATCTCCCCCTTTCTTTTGTTTTAAAACATAGGGGGTTTCTGAGGGGGTACACATAAATCCATCAATATGGGCCAGAACTTTGTAACAGATATACATGATATACATAACACAGGCTAGTGGTAATGTAACAAATAACATGAATCAACATGAAAATTTAACTACTGCAAAAGTCTCATCAACAATCTTTCATCTCAAGAAATCCAATGATTCTTGCAATTGCTTAAAATACATAAGCACATAGTAATATAACACAGGCAAGTAGTAATGTAACAACGTAAATCGACCTGAAAATTTACAAATGTCCATAAGTCCTAGAAATAGTCCATAAGGAATCCATTGTCCATTAGTTCATGCGCCAGGAATCTAATAATTCCTGTAAGCTCTGAAGTACTGCAAAAAGTCTCATCAACAATTTTTCATCTCAGGGAATCCAGTGATTCTTGCTGGTTTTTCAGGAACTAAAAGCTGAAGATTTTAAAGTTCTTTGACAGTCTCCTTATCAGCCATCTGATTCTTTCTCCATCTGTGGAAATATAAGCAGATCCTCTTCCCCAAGCGGTTAACCTAATTCCCTTCTATTTACCAAATTTGGGATTTCTCCTCATCATCTGGTAATTACATTGGAGTTGTTTGCATTGGATATTGTCTTGTTGTCTTAAAAGGCCTGTATTCTTCCCAACTGTAATCCTGATTGCTTTTCTGTTGGTTGATGACATCAGAGTTCTGAATTTCTAAAGTCTCTCTGGGTGTAACCTCAGCTGCTATCATGCCCCACCTGTCCTTTGATTGATACTTTGGAGCTGGGCCCTGCCTCTCATTCTTCTGGGTCAATATACATTTAGAGGCCCAGTGAAAGCCTCGATTACATTTTGGACATGGGGTTTTAGGTTTTCTCTCACCCTGTCTTCTCACTCTATCTCCATATTTACAATGAGCTCTCAAATGTCCAACTTTTCCGCACTGAAAACATCGACAAATTTCTCTAGAATTCCTCTGCCAAGAAGGACCTTGTCTTTCCATGTTTATCATAGTCTGGGCATAATAAGCATTTGTGCCCACTGTGGCACAGCATCTTATGATTTCTTCTAAAGGAGCATTTTTGTCTAGCCCCCATATAATTCTCTTGCAAATCTCATTGGCATTTTCCTTAGCCAAATGTCTAGTCATTATTTCTGTTGCTGCATTATCTCCAATGGTTCTTATTACAGCTGTTTGTAAACGTCCCACAAAATCTGCAAAAGGTTCATTGGGACCTTGCTCTATTTTTGTGAAAACATTATTTCCATCTTTCTGTCCAGGGAGAGAATTCCAAGCTTTTATTGCAGCCTTAGAAATTTGCTCATACACTGTTATGGGATAATAAATCTGTCCTGAACTCTCTGCATACTGACCTTCTCCAGCTAGTTGGTCAAAAGCAACTTGTACAATAGCTCCTGTTTGCCTATTGCGTTGGGCTTGAATCCTACCTAATTCATGAAACTCCGAAAGCCACAATAAATTTTGTCCCAGTTCTAGACAAGTTTTTGTTATGGATTTCCAGTCATTCGGGGTTAGGATTTCATAAGACAAATTATCTAGTAACATCTTCACATAAGATGATGTAGCCCCATAAAGAGTGCAACCCTTTTTCAAATCTTTAATTTTTTCCAAATTAAAAGGAGTGTATTTTCTCTCTTTTTGACCTGAGGAGTTGAGCTCTTCAATCACAGGATATGCATTTATAAAATCAGATATATCTTCTCCTTCATTTTTTGCTTTAATTAATGCTTTTTCTAATCTTGTCAAATTCTGCTTTATAGGAGAAGCTGACTGTGTTTCTGTCTCTCTCCCTCCCCCTTGTTCTACCCATGAAGGGTTAATTGCGGGGGGAGGGTCATGAGATGTGGAATCACCTAATTCCTCCTGCTGTGAAGTATCATACTCAGAATTGTAATTAACTCCATTCTCATCTGATTCGTCCTCCTTTTCACCTAGTAAAGTTGGCAATTCTTCCTCCTGTACTTTCCTTTTCATCATTCTATCACTTAAATAACTTCTTATAGCCAATTGTATTACATTATATGTATTAATTATTGAGTTAGGCCCATTTTTATCATAGAATTGACAAAGATCCTCTCCAACCAATTTCCATTCATTTAGATCTAATTCCTTATCAAGAGAGAAACAAGGACATATGTCCTTTACAGTTTGTAAAAGTTCAGTGATTTGCTGTAAACTTATAATTAAACCTTGGCTTTCCATAATTTTGATAATGCTCTATGTCGCCTGGGTAATAAGTGAGAGCTAGCATGATCGCATATAATTCGTTCTGCTGAGTGGACTGAAAAGGAGTTCTGACTACTCTTTTTACGGTTAGATCATGAGAGTATACAGCACAAATATTTTGTTTGGCTGCGTCTGTAAAGATGGTTGGTCCTTCAAGAGGAACCTTAGAAACCTTCTCTTCAAAAATCCATTGCCAATTATGCAGTAGTCTGGTTATCTTTAATGGAGATCCATGTGCAAAATTTGGAGCCATGGCCAATAAAATCTGCCACTCTGGGATGGTTTCACAGCATACATTAATTTGTGCATTTGTATAGAAGGTATATATCTTGTCAGGTCTTGTCCCAGCTTCTTTTGTAAGCCGGCGTGGTGAATTTAAAGCAGTGTCTCCCCTTAAAATGTCATATAGGGGTTGCAATTGATTGGTAGTTAAACCTAATACTGGACGCATCCATTGGATATCTCCTATTAATTTTTGGAAATCATTTAAGGTGTTCAACCTCTCTGTTCTTAAAGACAGTTTTTGTAGTGTAAGTGCCTTAGGATATATTTCATATCCTAAATATTGAAAAGGAGCATGCCTTTGAATTTTTTCTGTAGCGATATGAAGTTTGTAGTATCTTAGTGTTTCTATGGTTTTTTGTAGACATGCTTCTAGAATTTGTTCCCCAGGTGCACAACCCAATATATCATCCATATAATGTAATAGCATAACTTTTGGAAATGCTTTTCTTATTGGAGCAAGAGCAGCAGCAACATACATTTGACACATAGTGGGGCTGTTCTTCATACCCTGTGGCAAAACCGTCCATTCATATCTTTTATAAGGCTCAGCTAAATTGACACTGGGCACCGAAAAGGCAAATCTCTTCATATCCTCCTTATCCAGAGGAATGGAATAGAAACAATCCTTGATGTCTATAACCCAAAGAGGCCATTCTCTAGGAAGCTGAGTAGGAGATGGAAGTCCAGGCTGAAGAGTTCCCATAGTTTCCATCTGTTCGTTCACTTTTCTTAAATCAGTGAGCATCCTCCATTTTCCCGATTTCTTTTTTACAACGAAC
The DNA here is from genome assembly GCF_016432865.1 of Antechinus flavipes. Lineage (NCBI taxonomy): Eukaryota > Metazoa > Chordata > Mammalia > Dasyuromorphia > Dasyuridae > Antechinus > Antechinus flavipes. The sequence goes on along the minus strand of NC_067400.1, from coordinate 391,547,771 downwards.
ACTGGTGAATTTGACCATTTATCAATTGGAGAATGGCTTGATTTCTTATAAATTTGAGTCAGTTCTCTATATATTTTGGAAATGAGGCCTTTATCAGAACCTTTAACTGTGAAGATGTTTTCCCAATTTGTTGCTTCCCTTCTAATCTTGTTTGCATTAGTTTTATTTGTACAAAGGCTTTTTAATTTGATGTAATCAAAATTTTCTATTTTGTGATCAGTAATGGTCTCTAGTTAATCTTTGGTCACAAATTTCTTTCTCCTCCACAAGTCTGAGAGATAAACTATTCTATGTTCCTCTAATTTATTTATAATCTCGTTCTTTATGCCTAGGTCATAGACCCATTTTGATCTTATCTTGGTATATGGTGTTAAGTGTGGGTCCATGCCTAATTTCTGCCATACTAATTTCCAATTATCCCAGCAGTTTTTATCAAATAGTGAATTCTTTTCCCAGAAGTTAGGGGCTTTGGGTTTGTCAAACACTAGATTGCTATAGTTGACTATTCTGTCTTGTGAACCTAGCCTTTTCCACTGATCCACTAATCTATTTCTTAGCCAATACCAAATGGTTTTGGTGACTGTTCCTTTATAATATAATTTTAGATCAGGTACAGCTATGCCACCTTCATTTGATTTTTTTTTTCATTAATTCCCTTGAGATTCTCGACTTTTTATTGTTCCATATGAATTTTGTTGTTATTTTTTCTAGATCAATAAAATATTTTCTTGGAAGTCTGATTGGTATAGCACTAAATAAATAGATTAGTTTAGGGAGTATTGTCATCTTTATTATGTTCTCTCGGCCGATGCAAGAGCACTTAATGTTTTTCCAATTATTTAAGTCTGACTTTATTTGTGTGGAGACTTTTTTATAATTTTGCTCATATAATTCCTGACTTTCCTTTGGTAGATAGATTCCCAAATATTTTATGGTATCAACAGTTATTCTGAATGGAATTTCTCTTTGTATCTCTTGCTGTTGGGTTTTGTTGGTGATGTATAAAAATGCTGAGGATTTATGGGGATTTATTTTGTAGCCAGCTACTTTGCTAAAATTATGAATTATTTCCAATAGCTTTTTAGTAGAATCTCTGGGGTTCTCTAGGTATACCATCATATCATCTGCAAAGAGTGATAGTTTGGTTTCCTCATTGCCTACTCTAATTCCTTTAATTTCTTTCTCGACTCTTATTGCCGAGGCTAGTGTTTCTAATACGATATTAAATAATAATGGTGATAGTGGGCAACCTTGCTTCACTCCAGATCTTACTGGGAAAGGTTCCAGTTTTTCCCCATTGCATATGATGCTTACTGATGGTTTTAAATATATGCTCCTGACTATTTTAAGGAAAAGTCCATTTATTCCTATGCTCTCAAGTGTTTTTTATTAGGAATGGATGTTGGATTTTATCAAATGCTTTTTCTGCATCTATTGAGATGATCATATGGTTTTTGTTTGTTTGGTTATTGATATAGTCAATTATGCTAATAGTTTTCCTAATATTGAACCAGCCCTGCATTCCTGGTATAAATCCTACTTGGTCATAGTGTATTATCCTGGTGACGATTTTCTGTAATCTTTTTGCTAACATTTTATTTAAGATTTTAGCATCAATATTCATTAGGGAGATTGGTCTATAATTTTCTTTCTCTGTTTTCAGCCTACCTGGTTTAGGTATCAGTACCATGTCTGTGTCATAAAAGGAGTTTGGTAGGACTCCTTCAATCCCTATTTTTTCAAATAGTTTATATAACATTGGAGTTAATTTTTCTTTAAATGTTTGGTAGAATTCACATGTAAATCCATCTGGTCCTGGGGATTTTTTCTTAGGGAGTTGATTGATAGTTTGTTCTATTTCTTTTTCTGAGATGGGACTGTTTAGGATATTTACTTCTTCCTCTGTTAGTTTGGGCAAGCTATATTTTTGGAGGTATTTTTCTATTTCATTTAAGTTGTCGAATTTATTGGCATAAAGTTGGGCAAAGTAACTCCTAATTATTGCTCTAATTTCCTCTTCGTTAGTGGTGAGTTCTCCCTTTTCATTTTTAAGACTAACAATTTGATTTTCCTCTTTCCTTTTTTTAATCAGATTTACTAAGGGTTTGTCTATTTTGTTGGTTTTTTCATAGAACCAACTCTTAGTTTTATTAATCAATTCAATAGTTTTTTTTACTTTCAATTTTATTGATCTCACCTTTTATTTTTAGAATTTCAAGTTTAGTGTTTGACTGGGGGTTTTTAATTTGTTCCTTTTCTAGCATTTTTAGTTGCAAACCCAATTCATTGATCTTCTCTTTCTCTATTTTATACAAATAGGCCTTTAGAGATATGAAATTTCCCCTTATTATCGCTTTGGCTGCATCCCATACATTTTGGTATGATGTCTCATTATTATCGTTTTCTTGGGTGAAGTTATTAATTATGTCTATGATTCACTGTTTCACCCAATCATTCTTTAGTATGAGATTATTTAGTTTCCAATTATTTTTTGGTCTACTTCCCTCTGGTTTTTTGTTGAATGTAATTTTCATTGCATCGTGGTCTGAAAAGGATGCATTTACTATTTCTGCCTTACTGCATTTGAGTTTGAGGTTTTTATGTCCTAATATATGGTCAATTTTTGTATAGGTTCCATGAACTGCTGAAAAGAAAGTGTATTCCTTTCTGTCTCCATTACATTTTCTCCAGAGATCTATCATATCTAATTTTTCTAGTATTCTATTTACCTCTTTGACTTCTTTCTTATTTATTTTGTGGTTTGATTTATCTAATTCTGAGAGTGCAAGGTTAAGATCTCCCACTATTATAGTTTTACTGTCTATTTCTTCTTGCAGCTCTCTTAGTTTCTCTTTTAAGAATTTAGATGCTACCCCACTTGGTGCATATATGTTTAATATAGATAGTGCTTCATTATCCATGCTACCCTTTAGCAAGATATAGTGCCCTTCCTTATCTCTTTTAATTAGATCAATTTTTGCTTTAGCTTGATCTGAGATCAGGATGGCTACCCCTGCTTTTTTGACTTCACCTGAAGCATAGTAGATTTTGCTCCAACCTTTTACCTTTAACTTGCATGTATCTCCCCGCTTCAGGTGTGTTTCCTGTAAACAACATATTGTAGAATTCTGGCTTTTAATCCATTCTGCTAACCGCTTCCTCTTTATGGGGGAGTTTACCCCATTCACATTTATGGTTAGAATGACCAATTCTGTATTGCTTGCCATCTTGTTAACCCCGGTTTATGCTTTTCTCCCTTCTTACCCCTTACCCCCCTTCCCAGTATTAAGCTTGTGAGCACCACTTGCTTCTCACAGCCCTCCCTTTTTAGTATCCCTCCCCCTGCCTTAGAGTTCCTCCCCCTATCTTACCCCTTTCCCTCCCAGTTCCCGTATTCCCTTCCTCTTAGCTTATTCCTTCCCTTTTCACTTTTCCCTTCTCACTTTTCAATGAGGTGGGAGATGTTTCACCATAGATTGAATATGTCTTAAGATTTTTCACTTAAAGCCAATTCTGAAGGCAGTAAGATACCCACTATATTCATCCCCCTCCATTCTTTCTCTCAGATATAATAGGTTTCCTATGCCTCTTCATGAGATGTACTACCCCCACTTTACCCTTTTTCTGATACAATGTCCTTTCCACATCAGTTTCTAGAACAAAGTATACATGTATTCTTTATACATCTATATAGTCAAAACATAGTTCCCAAGATTAATCTTTACCTTTTTAGATTTCTCTTGAGTTCTATATTTGTAGATCAAACTTTTTGTTAAGTTCTGTTTTTTTCATCAGAAATAGATGAAATTCGCTTACTTCGTTGAATGTCCATCTTCTTCCCTGGAAAAAGATGCTCATTCTCGCTGGGTGAGTTATTTTTGGTTGCATACCAAGTTCCTTAGCCTTTCGGAATACCATATTCCAGGCCCTTCGATCTTTTAATGTGGATGCTACCAGATCCTGGGTGATCCTTATTGTGGCTCCTTGATACTTGAATTGGGTTTTTCTAGCCGCTTGCAGTATTTTTTCCTTCATCTGAGGGTTCTGGCATTTGGCCACTATATTCCTTGGTGTTTTGATTTTAGGATCCCTTTCAGTGGGTGATCGATGAATCCTTTCAATGTTTATTTTTTCCTCTGTTCCTATGACTTCTGGGCAGTTCTCTTTGATAATTTCCTGGAAAATAGTGTCCAGGCTCTTTTTTTCATCATGTTTTTCTGGAAGTCCAATGATTCTCAGATTGTCTCTCCTGGATCTGTTTTCCAGGTCTGTTGTCTTCCCCAGAAGGTATTTCACATTTTTCTCCATTGTTTGATTTTTTTGGATTTGCTTGACTGATTCTTCTTGTCTCCTCGAGTCATTCAATTCCACTTGTTCAATTCTGATTTTCAGTGAAGTATTTTCTTCACTCACTTTTTTAAAATCTTTTTCTAATTGTCCAATTGAGTTCTTTTGTTCTGTGGAATTTTTTTCCATTTCGCCAATTTTATTTTTTAGAGAGGTGTTTTCTGTTTCCAGTTCACCAATCCTATTTTTCAAGGATTTTACTTCTTTATCCACTCTCTCTTTAACTTTCTCCAGGCTCTTTTGCCAAGCCTCCCTCTCCTTTTGCCAAGCCTCCCTCTCCTTTTGCCAAGCCTCACTCTGCTTTCCCCATTTTTCTTCTAGCTCCCTTGTGAGAGCCTTTTTAATCACTTCTATGAGGTTCATCTGTGCTGAGGAACAGATGATCTCCTCCTTTGGGGATTCACCTGGGGACTGTCTGTTTTTAGTCTCCTCAGGATTTAGAGTCTTCTCTCTATCTGTATAGAAGCTGTCAAGGGTTAAAGTCCTCTTCAGCTTCTTGCTCATTCTGTCTAATAATCAAAGACAAACTACCAAAGAAAAACAGAAAAAACTGGAGTCTTTCTTTGGGAGAGGGGCTGGGTATGTTATCGAGCTTCCTCTACAGACTGCAGGGGGCAGCAGTGAGGCACTAGCAGGACTGTGTTGCCAGAGCGTGCTGAGTCACTGTGGGGGGGGAAGGGGGGAGCGGCCAGGTTCCGGGAGACTCCAGCTGTTTGGGGTTGTATTCTTCAGCCCCGGTGTTTTTAGCTTCTCTGCTGGGCTGCTGACTTGCTGCCGGAGCAAAGTATCCAAACCTGTAGCGACATTCTCCCCGCAGAGATGGCTGCGATCACTCCCCACCCCCTCTCCAGTCTGCTCCCGTGCTCTCACTGCCGCTGCCCTCAACCTGCGCCCGATCTAAAACCGCCCCAGCCCTCCAGTACAGACTGACCTTTCTTGGCGGATCTCAAGGATGGCTTCTCTTGGTAACTATTGGTGGGTTTTTTCTCAGTCGAGCATTAATTCAGAGGCTTGTAATGAAATGGATAGTGAGAGAAAGCGTGGAGCTTATGCATCTGTGAGCCTCCTCTACGCCATCTTAACCGGAAGTCCCTACTCTGACTTTTTTTAAAAACCACATACTAGACAATTGCATATAGGTCTACAAGTTTTTGCTTGAACCCTCCTACTTTTTTTTTTTTTTTTTTTTTACCCTGTATGAGTCAGAGAAGGAAGAAAGCAATATTTTTTTTAACCATTTACTATGTGCCAACCTCATTTCTGGGTGCATATCAAACATTCTCATCTTTAATCCTCACAATCCTCAGAGGTAAGTAGATATTATTATTATATTCATTTTCAGTTTGGGACACTTAGAAAGAACTTATCCTGGGTTATATAGCTAATAAATAATCTGAGACTAGATAGAAACACCCATTTTTGTCAATATTTTTCCATCTAGTAATTTTTTCCACTTGATAAAAAACCACCTGACCTACCAAATAAATAGACATATAGCTCTTAGGTGATGTTTAAATGAGATTTAAGATGATGGAGCTTGAATCACTCTGTGTTCAGAAAACTGATTTCAAGTTATCTCCTGTATTCCCTTACATATGTTTACAAGATATATAAATTCAACTGAGAGATGAATAATGTTCAAAAATGCTATTCTTGATTTCCATTAACCACATCTGTGTTGGCTCAGCATTTGGGGATTCAAATCCCTTGCCATATGTGGCTATAGGTGACTGCTCAAAACCTAGCATTTTGGTATGACAAAGCAATCCTTTTATTAACCACTAAAGTTAATTCCCATAAAAGTGATTTCCTGTAAAAGATGGAAAGAAGGATATCCTATCCTCTATTGGCTTATATTCTGTCTTGTTAATGCTAGAACTATATTTTGGGCTTCATCTTCTGTTACTTTTTTGTTTATTCTTTTCATCTTAAGTGAACAAATATCATTTCCAATATGGATCCTTCATGATTTCTTGATTGTCTCTTGAGTACGATAATTCTAGCAATTTTGGGTTCTTTTGTCAAAGATAATTTGTGGAAAGAGGAGGACATGTTGCCTACTACTCCAGGTTATTTGAAACAAATAATTACAAAAAAAAAAAAATCAGGATCAGCTTAAACCCTAGCCCAACTTAACATATGCCATCTAATGTGAAGGGACATGTGTAAAACCCCAATGAAATATAACATACTTATTCAAATTTTTCATAAAATGTTTCATGTTCTCATGAGATTTAAATATTAGTAACCAAGAGTTTTGTTTAAAAATGGAATAAAGCAAAAAACAAGATTTTCTATTTTTGGTTTTACTTAAGTGATTTCAGTTTTATTATTTTTGTGGGTATACTGAACATTGGCAAGGGAATGGCAAGATCAATGGATCTATCAGTGTTATGTATACCATCAGCCGGAAATCAAATATGGTAAGGGAAAGTCTTAGAGCTGGCTCAGTTGGAGAGCAATTTATAAAGGAAGGACACTGGCATTTGAGTTGGTTAAAGATAAGGTTGACATTGTCAACAAAAGAACATTAAATTGCTTATGGAAAAGAAAAAAGTGTTTAGCTAGGATATTTTTGGATGGGACAGGTGAATTTGCAACATTCAGAAAAAAGGTATGAAGCAATTCAACAATGAATGGGGCATGAGTTTTATGTTGTATCAAGTAAAAGGAAAACTCAAAGTTGAGTGTTCTGTTATTCAAATGCAATGATTTAAAATGATGTTGTATATCTTGTTATTAAGATTACAAGCTCTTTGAGAGTTAGGACAGTGTTCTATTAATAATATAATCATTCTTTAGGGAAAGAATGATTCTAGTTGTAAGCTATTTTTGAATAAGCTTTTATGACATTCTATCCTGAGCATATGAGTATTGGGTCTTAAGATTTCTTTTGTTGGTGAAGAAATAAATATATGCCCCATACTTGGTTTATATTGCTTATTGTATTCTTTCTTAATGCCATATATGCACAAAATTATGCACACATATATGCGTATATATGTAAACATATTCATATAAGTACATAATATAAAATTACTTTTAGATAAATATATAATTCCTGAAACAAAATACAAAACAGCTTTTATGAAAATTAACTAAACTCTTTTTCCTTCTACTTTTTTGACAATTATTTCTAAATTTGTGTTACTTCTTTTTATACACTCTCCAGAAAAATATTCTTTAGCTTTAAATTTTAAGTTTTTGATAATTTTTTCTTAAAATCTCCTTCTCTTCTATGACTTCTCTTCAAATAAGTTTGTTATTATATATTCAAAATACTTAATTCACATTTCATTGTTTTTCCTTGATCTTCTTAATTTCATATACTGTATCCTATTGACTCTACTTTTATAAAGTCTCAAATTCTTCCTGAAGTTCTCTATATTTATTGTTGATAGAATATAACATATATTGTTCAAGTATAGAACTTCCACTGTTTCCTTATCTACTTTCCTTATTGCTATTCTCCTGTACCATGGAAAACCATATGCTTTAATTCCCCCCTCCTTGTTATTTATCTGTGCCATCTTATAAAAGTTGTCCCATTTATGAAGTCAGAGATGAATCCTGATATTTATTGGTCACTGCTTAGGTCTAATGTTTCTGATACCTCAGTGGAGAGAAAAACTAGGTTATTTCTCCAATTCCATAAAAAGCCACCAATTTTATTGGTAGCCAAATTTCCTTAATTGTTATAGTGAGAGAACCTAAATAACCACAAATATCCAAATAAGAGCAATAGAAAATTTGAAGAAGTTAGATGGGCTAAGTCATAGGACAACATCTGTAAAGATTATTGTTAACTATACTTTTTCTCTACCTCCCATCCTCATTCACCTCTGAAGATTGACTTTCACTAACTAAGATGAGGTTGTATCTCGCTCCCAACCAATGACTGAAGATAAAAAAGTATTCTTTGCCTTGAATACTTCTTTCTTTGCTTCTGTTCTCCTAGAAACTATATCCTAGGTATTTTAAATTATACCTTATTCTTTTCCTTCCCCACAATAAAGATCCAACATTGAATGGTTTCTGGTCAGATTATTTGGAAAACCTCACTCTTCTCTGCGGATATGATAACTTTCATTCTTATGTTTTCCCACAATCATTGTTATTTTTCAGAACCGTATTACCTCAAAATGATGAATTAAAATTTAATTCAATCAATATGTATTCAGCACTTATTATGTGAGAGGTATTGTGCTAAGTATCCTAACTAGTTAATCTTGTTTCTAACTAATAGTCATTTTTACTAATTTTTGAAGCCCATTTGCTCCATGGAGATTCTCTTGATTTCCTCAGCTATAAGTGACCTTCACTTTAACTCAATTTTAATAATTTTATGTTTGTACCTTCCTTGTAGACTGTTTTCATTATAATTTGTTTTACAGTTATCTATGTAAATGCATTTTCTCTCATTCTAGCCTAGTGGTATATCAAAAAGAAATAGGCCTTGAAGCCTGGAACAAATGTTCATAATATTTCTTTGTTTCATATTTCATGGACCCTTTTGGCAATTTGCTAGCCCAAGAGCCCATTCAGAGATTAATATTTTAATATACCTAAAATACAAATTTCAAAAAGTTAACTATATTGAGATATAACTATATTTCAAATATAGTTTATAAAATCAAAATATTAAAATCTCAATAACAAGGTAACAGATGACAAGTCAAAACCATGACCTAGAATATTAACATTAACAAAAATATTTTAATAAATAATTACTGAGTGAATGAATAAGTGGAAGAATTTAGACATCTGACCAAATTAATCAAATCACTAATATTTTAAGATTCTATGATCCATTGGTGTGGACATTCATCTTATTTTTCACTACAAAAATACTTCAACTCTTTAAAAACTGGAGAATAGATACTGAAAAATTGTCATAGAAGGAAAATTTTCCAGCAGAAGATATTTTGTAGGAACTTCATGAAAGGTCTGTCTCTGTCAGAAAGGAGCAGGGTTTGCAGTCCAGCAAGCTGCAGTGCAGGGAACCAAGGGATGAGAGGCTTCCATGTTCTGGGCAATCCAGGGGAGGCTAATAGCCAAAATAAAGCAGCATTTGCTATTCTTACTTGATTTTGAACTAGTGGATCAAGAGATATGCTTTGAGGCATCCAATACAACTACAGAAGGCAAGTAATGAGTGCCTGAAACCTAGCCTAATAAATAGTACTTGGACATATGTACCAAGCATGAAAAAGAAATGTGCATCATCAGCCCTAGGGCAGTGTGAAGTAGCTTGCCTGTAGGGTAAGCTTGAAACAATCTCCCCTTTGTCCTAAGAGCAAAAAAGTAAAAAGAGCTCTAACCATAGAGACTATGGAGATAGCGAAGAATGGACCTTAGACCCTGTGGATCCTTTAAAAATGTCCCCAGATGAAGCCTGAAAGGGGGATATGAGTTGGTCTCCAACTCAAAAGGGAAGAATATAAAAAAAAGGATCATAAAAGAGAGTTAGAAGAAAAATGAAGAAAGAAAACAAGAAAATAAAAGCTTTGGAAAAGTAAACACAGAAATTACCTGAAGAAAATTATTTCTTAAAAATAGCTTTTGAAAAATAGAAAAAGAAAACAATTCCTTTCAAAATGGAATCTGTAAAATAGAAAAAAAAAAAAACAAATGTATAAAACAACTCATTTAAAGTTCAATTGGCAAAATGTAAAAGGAGATTAAAAAAAGCAAACTGAACAAAAATAGTTCACTAAAATTGAACACATGGAAGTGAATGACTCAAAGAGTTATCAAGAATCAAACAAAATTTAAAAAATGAAAAATAGAAGAAATTGTAAAATATCTCATTGGAAAACAACTGACTTGGAAATATATATATCTAGGAGAGACAATCTAAGAATTATTAGACTTCCTGGAAACCATGACTTACAAAAGAGCTTTCATATCTTTTAAGAAATCACCAAGGAAAACTACACTAATGTCTTAGAACTAGAGGGTAAGAAAGACATTAAAAGAATCCACCAATAACCTTTTGAACAAGATCCAAAAATGCAAATTTCAAAGAATGTTGTAACTAAATTCCAAAATTATAAGATCAAGGAGGAAATACTGCATGCAGCTAGAAAAGAACAATTCAAATATAGAGAAGCCAAAATCAGAATTACTCAGGATTAGTAACTTCCACTCTAAAAGAAAAAAAGGGCCTGGAATATTACATTCTGGAAGGCAAAGAAACTTGGACTGCATCCAAGAATCAACTATCCAGCAAAATTAAGCATTAACTTTCAGGGGAAAAGATGAATGTTCAAAGAAATAGGGAATTTTCATTTCTTTTTGATGAAAAGACCAGAGCTGAGCAGAAAATTCGATCTTCAAATATAGAACTCTAGAGCATCATAAAAAAGTACAAAGGGAAAAAAAGGACAATGTTTTTTAAAGTTTAAAATGTATACATTTTGGGGAAACTAGGTGGTGCAATGGACAGAACACCCGCCCTGAAGTCAGGAGGACCTGAGTTCAAATCTGGTCTCAGACACTTAACACTTCCTATCTGTGTGACCCTGGGCAAGTCACTTAACCCCAATTGCCTCAACAACAACAAAAATGTATACATTTCTATACGGGAAGATACATTTGACTCTTGAGAACCATATCTTTGTTAGGGGTATACTTAGAGGTTGTAAGTATAATTTTACTTTACTTCAAAGATATAAAAAACTAGCATTATAAAAGGGATAGTAGTAGAAGAAGAGGGAAAGAGAAATCAAATGGGGCAGATTACATCACATAAACAGGCAAAAGAAAGGGAGATAAGAGGCAAAAGAGTAGGACACACATTGTATGAATCTTAATCTCTACTTATTTGGCTCAAAGAGAGAATATCAGACATATTTAGCTTAATATAGAAAATTGTCTCATTCTGTAAGGAAGCAGAAGAAGAAAGGGCAACAGAAAGTGGGAGGTAATAGATGGGAGAATAGAAGTAGAAGACAAAGGCAATAGAAAAGGGGAAGGAATTCCAAAAGGGGAGGCAGATTGAGAGTGGTGGGGGTCAGAAGCAAAACACTGGTGAGGAGGGAAAGGGGGGAAAGAAAGAGAAAACTATGAATTAGGAAAAAAAATTCGAGTAGGAAATACAATGTTAGTAGTTTTAACTCTGAATGTAATTTGATAAACTCTCCCATAAATCAGAAGGGTATAGCAGACTGCATTTAAAGACAGAATCCTACAACGTGTGGTTTACAAGAAACATATTTAGAGCAGAGTGATACACAGAGAGTAAAGGTACAAGGCTGGGCCAGAATCTATCCTGCTTCAGCTGAAAAAAAAAAGAAACAAACAAACAAACAAACAAAAAAAACAACAACAAAACAAAACAGGGGTAGCAATTGTAATCTCAAATCAAACAAAAGCAAAAGTAGATCTAATGAAAAAAGAAAAGGAAAAAAAACTACATCTTGTTAAAGTATACCATAGATAATGAAGTAATATCAATATTAAACATATATGCAACAATTGTTAAGGCATCCAAGTTCCTAGAGAAGTTAAGAGAGCTTCAAGAAGAAATAGATCACAAAACTATACTAGTGGGAGATCTCAACCTTGCTCTACCAGAACTACATAAAGAGAAGCCTAAAATAAACAAGAAACAGTCTAAATAGGTAAGTAGAATTTTAGAAAATTTAAGTATGATAGACTTTTGGAGAAAATTGAATGGGGACAGAAAAAAAATATACTTTATTTTCCTCAGAAGTACTACATACAAGTCTACATGCAAACTGACCATGTATTACAGCACAGAAACATCAAAATCAAATACAGTAAGCCAGAAATAGTAAATGCACCCTTTGTCAGATTATGATGCAATTAACGTTACATTTAATAAATGGCTGGGGAAAATAGAAAAAAAATTAATAAGAACTTAAACAATTTAATTTTAAGGAATGAGTGGGTAAAAGAACAAATCATAAATGAAATTGACAAGTTCATCCAAGAGATTAATAATAATGAGAAAAAATTATGACATCTAGCCAAAACAATTCTTAAAAGAAAAGTTATTTATATCTCTATAGGCTTACATGAATAAAATAGAGAAAAAGAAGATCAATGAATTGGACATGAAACTAAAATCAATAGAAAAAATAAAAATTAAAACCTTCAGATGCCAAATGTGAAATTCTGAAGATAAAAGGGGAGAGTGATAAAATGGAAAGTAAGGAAACTATTGAATTAATAAACAAAACTAAGAGTTGGTCCTATTAAAAAAAAAAAAAAAAACAAGACAAAACAAAATTTGATTAGAAAAAACAAAGAAGAAAATCAAAATGCCAATATTAAAAATGAAAATGGTAAACTTTCCATCAATGAAGAAGATATCAGAGTAATAATTAGAAGTTATTTTGCTTAAATATATACAAATAAGTCTGATAATCTAAGTAAAATGGAGGAATACCAACACAAATATATCTTACCCAGATTAACATAGGAGGAAACAATTTACTTATAAAGTCCCTTTTTAGAAAATAGAAATTGGACAAGCTATTAATTAACTCCTCAATAAAAAATCTGCAGGGCCAGCTACAGTTACAAATGAATTCCAATAAATGCTTAAAATCAATTTGTCCTTTAAAAAATTATTATAGCATTTTATTTACAAAACATGTGCATAGATAATATTTCAACATTGACCCTTGAAAAATCTTCCATTCCAACTTTTCCCCTCCTTCCCTCCACCTCCTCCCCTGGATGGCAGGTAGTATAATACATGTCAAATGTGTTAAAGTATATGTGAAACTCAACATATGTACACATATTTATAAGATTATCTTGCTGCACAAGAAAAATCAGATTTAGAAAGAAGGTAAAAATAACCTGACAAAGAAAACAAAAATGCAAGCAGACAATAACAGAAAGAGTATAAATGCTATGTTGTGGTCCACACTCATTTCCCATAATTCTTTCACTGGTGTAGTTGGTTCTCTTCATTACTGAACAATTGTAATTGATCTGGATCATCTCATTGTTGAAGACAACCATGACCATCAAAATTGATTATCACATAGTATTATTGTTGAAATATATAATGATCTGGTTCTGCTCATTTCATTTGGCATTAGTTCATGTAAGTCTAGAGGCCTCTCTGAAATCATCCTGCTGGTCATTTCTTATAGAATAATAATATTTCAAAACATTCATATACCACAATTTATTCAGCCATTCTTCAATTGATAGGCATCCATTCAATTTCAATTTTCTAGCTACTACAAAGAGGACTGCCACTAATATTTTTGCACAAATGGGTCCATTTCCCTTTTTAAAGATATCTTTGGGGACTTCCGGTTAAGATGGCGGAGAGGAGGCTCACAGTTGCATAAGCTCCGCGCTTTCTCTCACTATCCACTTCATTACAAGCCTCTGAATCAATGCTTGACTGAAAAAAACCCACAAATAGTTACCAAGAGAAGCCATCCTTGAGATCCTCCAAGAAAGGTCTGTCTTTACTGGAGGGCTGGGGCGGTTTTAGATCGGGCGCAGGCGGCGGGCAGCGGCAGTGAGAGCACGGGAGCAGAGCTGAGAGGGGGTGGGGAGTGATCGTAGCCGTCTCTGCGGGGAGAGCTTCGCTACAGGTTTGGAACCTGCAGCAAGTCAACAGCCCAGCAGAGAAGCTAAAAACACCGGGGCTGAAGAACACAACCGCAAACAGCTGGAGTCTCTCAGGACCTGGCCGCCCCCCCCTTCCCCCCCCTCATTGACTCAGCACGCTTTGGGATCTCAGAGCGCAGGCGCAGCACAGTCCTGCTAGTGCCTCACTACTGCCCCCTGCAGTCTGTAGAGGAAGCTCGATAACACACCCAGCCCCCCCCCAAAGAAAGACTCCAGTTTTTTCTGTTTTTCTTTGGTAGTTTGTCTCTGATTAATAGACAGAATGAGCAAGAAGCTGAAGAGGACTTTAACCCTTGACAGCTTCTACACAGATAGAGAGCAGACTCTAAATCCTGAGGAGACTAAAAACAGGCAGTCCCCAGGTGATTCCCCAAAGGAGGAGATCGTCTGTTCCTCAGCACAGATGAACCTCATAGAAGTGATTAAAAAGGCTCTCACAAGGGAGCTAGAAGAAAAATGGGGAAAGCAGAGTGAGGCTTGGCAAAAGGAGAAGGAAGCTTGGGAAAAGGAGAGGGAGGCTTGGCAAAAGAGCCTGGAGAAGTCAGTTAAAGAGAGAGTGGATAAAGAAGTAAAATCCTTGAAAAATAGGATTAGTGAACTGGAAACAGAAAACAGCTCTCTAAAAAACAAAATTGGCGAAATGGAAAAAAATTCCACAGAACAAAAGAACTCAATTGGACAATTAGAGAAAGATTTTAAAAAAGTGAGTGAAGAGAATACTTCACTGAAAATCAGAATTGAACAAGTGGAATTGAATGACTCGAGGAGACAAGAAGAATCAGTCAAGCAAATCCAAAAAAATCAAACAATGGAGAAAAATGTGAAATACCTTCTGGGGAAGACAACAGACCTGGAAAACAGATCCAGGAGAGACAATCTGAGAATCATTGGACTCCCAGAAAAACATGATGAAAAAAAGAGCCTGGACACTGTCTTCCAGGAAATTATCAAAGAGAACTGCCCAGAAGTCATAGGAACAGAGGAAAAAATAAACATTGAAAGGATTCATCGATCACCCACTGAAAGGGATCCTAAAATCAAAACACCAAGGAATATAGTGGCCAAATGCCAGAACCCTCAGATGAAAGAAAAAATATTGCAAGCGGCTAGAAAAACCCAATTCAAGTATCAAGGAGCCACAATAAGGATCACCCAGGATCTGGCAGCATCCACATTAAAAGATCGAAGGGCCTGGAATATGATATTCCGAAAGGCTAAGGAACTTGGTATGCAACCAAAAATAACTTACCCAGCGAGAATGAGCATCTTTTTCCAGGGAAGAAGATGGACATTCAACGAAGTAAGCGAATTTCATCTATTTCTGATGAAAAAACCAGAACTTAACAAAAAGTTTGATCTACAAATATAGAACTCAAGAGAAATCTAAAAAGGTAAAGATTAATCTTGGGAACTATATTTTGACTATATAGATGTATAAAGAATACATGTATACCTTGTTCTAGAAATTGATGTGGAAAGGACATTGTACCAGAAAAAGGGTAAAGTGGGGGTAGTACATCTCATGAAGAGGCATAGGAAACCTATTATATCTGAGAGAAAGAATGGAGGGGGATGAATATAGTGAGTATCTTACTGCCTTCAGAATTGGCTTTAAGTGAAAAATCTTAAGACATATTCAATCTATGGTGAAACTTCTCCCATCTCATTGAAAAGTGAGAAGGGAAAAGTGGAAAGGGAAGGAATAAGCTAAGCGGAAGGGAATACGGGAACTGGGAGGGAAAGGGGTAAGATAGGGGGAGGAACTCTAAGGCGGGGGGAGGGACACTAAAAAGGGAGGGCTGTGAGAAGCAAGGGGTGCTCACAAGCTTAATACTTGGAAGGGGGGAAAGGGGAAAGAAGGGAGGAAAGCATAAACCGGGGTTAACAAGATGGCAAGTAATACAGAATTGGTCATTCTAACCATAAATGTGAACGGGGTAAACTCCCCCATAAAGAGGAAGCGGTTAGCAGAATGGATTAAAAGCCAGAATCCTACAATATGTTGTTTACAGGAAACACACCTGAAGCGGGGAGATACATGCAGGTTAAAGGTAAAAGGTTGGAGCAAAATCTACTATGCTTCAGGTGAAGTCAAAAAAGCAGGGGTAGCCATCCTGATCTCAGATCAAGCTAAAGCAAAAATTGACCTAATTAAAAGAGATAAGGAAGGACACTATATCTTGCTAAAGGGTAGCATGGATAATGAAGCACTATCTATATTAAACATATATGCACCAAGTGGGGTAGCATCTAAATTCTTAAAAGAGAAACTAAGAGAGCTGCAAGAAGAAATAGACAGTAAAACTATAATAGTGGGAGATCTTAACCTTGCACTCTCAGAATTAGATAAATCAAACCACAAAATAAATAAGAAAGAAGTCAAAGAGGTAAACAGAATACTAGAAAAGCTAGATATGATAGATCTCTGGAGAAAATGTAATGGAGACAGAAAGGAATACACTTTCTTTTCAGCAGTTCATGGAACCTATACAAAAATTGACCATATATTAGGACATAAAAACCTCAAACTCAAATGCAGTAAGGCAGAAATCGTAAATGCATCCTTTTCAGACCACGATGCAATGAAAATTACATTCAACAAAAAACCAGGGGGAAGTAGACCAAAAAATAATTGGAAACTAAATAATCTCATACTAAAGAATGATTGGGTAAAACAGCAAATCATAGACATAATTAATAACTTCACCCAAGAAAACAATAATAATGAGACATCATACCAAAATGTATGGGATGCAGCCAAAGCGGTAATAAGGGGAAATTTCATATCTCTAGAGGCCTATTTGTATAAAATAGAGAAAGAGAAGGTCAATGAATTGGGTTTGCAATTAAAAATGCTAGAAAAGGAACAAATTAAAAACCCCCAGTCAAACACTAAACTTGAAATTCTAAAAGTAAAAGGTGAGATCAATAAAATTGAAAGTAAAAAAACTATTGAATTGATTAATAAAACTAAGAGTTGGTTCTATGAAAAAACCAACAAAATAGACAAACCCTTAGTAAATCTGATTAAAAAAAAGGAAAGAGGAAAATCAAATTGTTAGTCTTAAAAATGAAAAGGGAGAACTCACCACTAACGAAGAGGAAATTAGAGCAATAATTAGGAGTTACTTTGCCCAACTTTATGCCAATAAATTCGACAACTTAAATGAAATAGAAAAATACCTCCAAAAATACAGCTTGCCCAAACTAACAGAGGAAGAAGTAAATATCCTAAACAGTCCCATCTCAGAAAAAGAAATAGAACAAACTATCAATCAACTCCCTAAGAAAAAATCCCCAGGACCAGATGGATTTACATGTGAATTCTACCAAACATTTAAAGAACAATTAACTCCAATGTTATATAAACTATTTGAAAAAATAGGGATTGAAGGAGTCCTACCAAACTCCTTTTATGACACAGATATGGTACTGATACCTAAACCAGGTAGGCTGAAAACAGAGAAAGAAAATTATAGACCAATCTCCCTAATGAATATTGATGCTAAAATCTTAAATAAAATATTAGCAAAAAGATTACAGAAAATTGTCACCAGGATAATACACTATGACCAAGTAGGATTTATACCAGGAATGCAGGGCTGGTTCAATATTAGGAAAACTATTAGCATAATTGACTATATCAATAACCAAACAAACAAAAACCACATGATCATCTCAATAGATGCAGAAAAAGCATTTGATAAAATCCAACATCCATTCCTAATAAAAACACTTGAGAGCATAGGAATAAATGGACTTTTCCTTAAAATAGTCAGGAGCATATATTTAAAACCATCAGTAAGCATCATATGCAATGGGGAAAAACTGGAACCTTTCCCAGTAAGATCTGGAGTGAAGCAAGGTTGCCCACTATCACCATTATTATTTAATATCGTATTAGAAACACTAGCCTCGGCAATAAGAGTCGAGAAAGATATAAAAGGAATTAGAGTAGGCAATGAGGAAACCAAACTATCACTCTTTGCAGATGATATGATGGTATACCTAGAGAACCCCACAGATTCTACCAAAAAGCTATTGGAAATAATTCATAATTTTAGCAAAGTAGCTGGCTACAAAATAAATCCCCATAAATCCTCAGCATTTTTATACATCACCAACAAAACCCAACAGCAAGAGATACAAAGAGAAATTCCATTTAGAATAACTGTTGATACCATAAAATATTTGGGAATCTATCTACCAAAGGAAAGTCAGGAATTATATGAGCAAAATTATAAAAAAGTCTCCACACAAATAAAGTCAGACTTAAATAATTGGAAAAATATTAAGTGCTCTTGGATTGGCCGAGCGAACATAATAAAGATGACAATACTCCCTAAACTAATCTATTTATTTAGTGCTATACCAATCAGACTTCCAAGAAAATATTTTATTGATCTAGAAAAAATAACAACAAAATTCATATGGAACAATAAAAAGTCGAGAATCTCAAGGGAACTAATGAAAAAAAAATCAAATGAAGGTGGCCTAGCTGTACCTGATCTAAAATTATATTATAAAGGAACAGTCACCAAAACCATTTGGTATTGGCTAAGAAATAGATTAGTGGATCAGTGGAAAAGGCTAGGCTCACAAGACAGAATAGTCAATTATAGCAATCTAGTGTTTGACAAACCCAAAGCCCCTAACTTCTGGGAAAAGAATTCATTATTTGATAAAAACTGCTGGGACAATTGGAAATTAGTATGGCAGAAATTAGGCATGGACCCACACTTAACACCATATACCAAGATAAGATCAAAATGGGTCTATGACCTAGGCATAAAGAACGAGATTATAAATAAATTAGAGGAACATAGAATAGTTTATCTCTCAGACTTGTGGAGGAGAAAGAAATTTGTGACCAAAGATGAACTAGAGACCATTACTGATCACAGAATAGAAAATTTCGATTACATCAAATTAAAAAGCCTTTGTACAAATAAAACTAATGCAAACAAGATTAGAAGGGAAGCAACAAATTGGGAAAACATTTTCACAGTTAAAGTTTCTGATAAAGGCCTCATTTCCAAAATATATAGAGAACTGACTCAAATTTATAAGAAATCTAGCCATTCTCCAATTGATAAATGGTCAAAGGATATGAACAGACAATTTTCAGAGGATGAGATTGAAACTATTACCACTCATATGAAAGAGTGTTCCAAATCATTATTGATCAGAGAAATGCAAATTAAGACAACTCTGAGATACCACTACACACCTGTCAGATTGGCTAAGATGACAGGAAAAAATAATGATGAATGTTGGAGGGGATGCGGGAAAACTGGGACACTAATGCATTGTTGGTGGAGTTGTGAACGAATCCAACCATTCTGGAGAGCAATCTGGAATTATGCCCAAAAAATTATCAAAATGTGCATATCCTTTGATCCAGCAGTGTTTCTATTGGGCTTATATCCCAAAGAAATACTAAAGAAGGGAAAGGGACCTGTATGTGCCAAAATGTTTGTAGCAGCCCTGTTTGTAGTGGCTAGAAACTGGAAAATGAATGGATGCCCATCAATTGGAGAATGGCTGGGTAAATTGTGGTATATGAATGTTATGGAATATTATTGTTCTGTAAGAAATGACCAGCAGGATGAATACAGAGAGGCTTGGAGAGACCTACATGAACTGATGCTAAGTGAAATGAGCAGAACCAGGAGATCATTATACACTTCGACAACGATATTGTATGAGGACATATTTTGATGGAAGTGGATTTCTTTGACAAAGAGACCTGAGTTTCAATTGATAAATGACGGACAAAAGCAGCTACACCCAAAGAAAGAACACTGGGAAACGAATGTGAACTATCTGCATTTTTGTTTTTCTTCCCGGATTATTTATACCTTCTGAATCCAATTCTCCCTACGCAACAAGAGAACTGTTCGGTTCTGCAAACATATATTGTATCTAGGATATACTGCAACATATCCAACATATAAAGGACTGCTTGCCATCTAGGGGAGGGGGTGGAGGGAGGGAGGGGAAAAAAAATCGGAACAGAAATGAGTGTCAATATAGAGTAATTATTAAATAAAAAATTAAAAAAATAAATTAAAATAAAATGATTAATCTAAAAAAAAAAAAAAAAAAAAAAAAAAAAAAAGATATCTTTGGGATATAAGCCCAATAGTAGCAATGCTGGATCAAAGGATATGCATTGTTTGATAACCTTTTGAACATGGTTCCAAATTGCTCTCCAGAATGGTTGGATTCTTTCACAATTCCACCAACAATGAATCAGTGTCCCAATTTTCTCATATTCCCTCTAACATTCATCATTATCTATTCCTGTCATCTTAGCCAATCTGATAGGTGTGTAGTAGTATCTCAAAGTTGTCTTAATTTGCATTTCTCTGATCAATAATGATTTGGAGCACCTTTTCATATGATCAGAAAAAGTTTCAAATTGTCTGTTTATATCTTTTGACGATTTATCAATTGGAGAATGGCTTGATTTCTTATAAATTAGAGTTAATTCTTTATATATTTTAGAAATGGGGTCTTTATCAAAATCTTTGACTATAAAAATATTTTCCCAGTTTATTGCTTCCCTTCTAATCTTGTCTCCATTAGTTTTGTTTGTACATAAACTTTTTACCTTGATATAATCAACATTTTCTATTTTGTGATCAATAATGATCTCCATTTCTTCTTTAGTCACACAGTCCTTTCTCCTCCATAGCTCAGAGAGGTAACCGATCCTATGTTCTTCTAATTTATTGATAATCTTATTCATGAACCCATTTTGACCTTATTTTGGTGTATGGTGATGTGGGTCAATTACTATGAAGAAAATTATCATCTATTGCATATGATAAAAGAGATAGAGAGATGCTAAGCATGTTAGACATCCCAAATTGACCAATGTCTACCTCTAAGATATCCGTGTATAAGTAGGAAGAGGGGACAAGATAAGGTATCTAAAAATGGATTAAAGTTAAGAAATGAATGCTTAAATGTTACTACTGTTTGGATGTCTCACATCTTTACATCACATATACATTCAACAATAGATATAGAAAATATACCAAACACACATACACACACACACACACACACACACACACACATATACATGCATGCAATTTGTCAGTGTTATCTTCTCACAGAAAAGTAATCCTCAGTAATAAAGAATAATTATAATTAAGGGAAGTTATATTCTGCTGGGACTTTTGAGAGTGACAACCATTAACTATTTTATATTTCTGCTTCTCTGAGTACAGTTCAGTCTATGTCAAATTGACTTTTATATGCACTTTTCTTATTTATCATTACATTTTTATTTATATATCATCTCCCCCATTAGAATGTAAGCTCCATGATGTCATGTTCTTTTGTTTGTTAATTTTTTTTGGTATTCCCAATATTTAACACAGGGCCTTATTAATATTTATTTATTTTACTGATCAACTTATTTACAGTTACACAGTGATTGCAATGACTTTTAAAATTATATATAAATATCTATCTATATATATATTAACATAATGATTTAGTTTTTTGGTTAAAATGCATCCTTAAAAATATATTTTAAACAATGTGTTGTCTGAAAATCTATGACTAATAGCACCATAGAGCTCACTTTGAGCTTAGTTAATACTAAGTTACCTACTTAGCATTAACATCAACAAAGGCATAAAAGAAGATCCATGCTTACTAATGGTGTTTGTCAATATCAGGTGTGTAATCTGTGTAAAGTAGAAATATGAGAAGAATTTCTCATCTATGGCAAAGAATTCCAGAAACTTTCCTTCTCAAAAGACATTTTTTCATTTTTGTCAAACATCACAAGATGTCAGGGACTCCTTAATATGGTCCCTTGCCAATTAAATAAATTGGTCTAGCCATCCCCCATTCACAAAACAATGTGAATGAAAAACAATATTTACCAGAACATTTCGATTGGCATTTCATTTAGTCAACTTATCTATATTCTCTATAGTGGACAGAAATTGTAGTTGGTTTCCAGACCCAGAATCAAATAATTGGCTGATTTTCTTTGAGAAACTCTGTCATGAAATTGGCATAATGGTTGCTAACCATGTCTGTCTTTTGAATACAACTTTTCTTTCAGTGATAATAGATAAATGAAATTCCTAGAATTCTATAGTCTCAAAGTTCAAAGGTTATAAATTTATAGCTGAAGGAACAGCAGAGTTTGAGTGCAACCCCCTCCTTTTAGAGGGAAAGAAAGTGAAGATCTAAGAGGTTAAGAGATTAATCTTATATCACATAGCTATTAAATTTATGAGGTGAGATTTGAACCTGCCTTCCTGTTTCCAAATTCTCTATAGATTGGCTTTGACCCAAATAGCAATGGGCAATTCCATGGTTGTTTTGAGTAGCTGGCACTTTGAATATAAAGATATCTTGCAAACTGAATCTATAAAGATTATATAGAATGACATGAGTAAGAATTTCTTAGAATGATAAATTGTAGATGGATTACATTCCTTTTCATACTTATATCTGAAAGGAAGAATACCTATCCCAACATCATCAATGAAGATACTGAAACATTTATTAAGCTAGATCAACATTATTTTCCTTCATAACCCAATTCCATTTTTAGGGGCTTTTGTAAAGTTCTCTTATGCCCTCATGCCCTGAATAAAAAAACTAAAGATTTTAGAAATCTGGCCTTGAGTTAAATTGTCTTACACCGAAATTGAAAAGTCATAGAAAATGATATGGAACTGACTGCCCTTGGAGCTGTTTCCTTCATCTCTTCTTTTTCCTAAACTATTGCCCACAGGCAGGGTCATTGCTGGCACATTCCAAAAGCAATAGGTCAATTTAAACTACTACGAATGAAGTCCATTTTATTTTACATAGAACTTTTCCATATTTGGTGAATAAAATATTCACATAAAATCCACAAATTTTAAAGTATAAAAATGCAAATTATGTCCTATTCTCTTCAAGGTGACCACTCATTACATTCCTTTGAGACTCTAAGAAAGGCTGAAAATAAACTTCAGCTGTGGTTAGTGCTGCAAGCAGAATACAGACAGATGTCTGTGTACCAGCTGTTACTCCATTTGAACTACAGTCTAGTTCCTGAACTGCAAAAGAATTATATTGTTCTCTAAATGAGAAGCTGTTCTGAGGCTTACCTATCAATTTTTTAGTCTAAAAATGTGGTCTTTTCATGACTTTAATTGTATCTTGAGAAATTATATTAATAGAAAGACCATATTGCCTAGTAGTGTTTTTAGAATGGTAACAGTAAATTGCACTAGGTATCCCTCATTAGCTTAGTGCCTATTATCTCATGCTGTGCCAGCAATTTCATAATCTTAAATGTGTTATCTCACAGCATATGATGTGCTCTCATTTTAGAGTGGTTCAATTTTTAACTTGTCTGCCAAGATTTGTCACTTTTTGTTATTAGCTCATAAAGATAGCAATATTGCTTCAGTCCTGAAAGAGACAGTATTTTTTTGTATTAAGAAAGCACAAAGCTATGTATAGATAACAATAATAGTAATCAGAATAGTAAACAGAAAGAGTAATCATAATGTTTCTGTGACAATTTGAGTTTTGCAAAGCAATTTATATATATATATATATATATATATATATATATAGAGAGAGAGAGAGAGAGAGAGAGAGAGAGAGAGAGAGAGAGAAAGTGTTACTCACAATAGCTTTATCATGCTATTATTTTCTCCATCTTACAAATAAATAAACTAAGGCTGATAGAGTATAAGTATATAAGGTTCAAATAATATCATACAACTAATATTTGAAGCAACATTTAAACCCAGCTCTTGCTGGCTTCAAGTCCAGTCTTCTAATACCAAATAAATGTTTGTTGACTATTGTGATAGTATAAAGTTATCTTTTTTTTTCCTTTTGCCTTCAGTCACATTTAAATCAATTCATAATTTATCAAGCATCTACTACCATATTTGAGTCCCTGTTCAAATGCCAAAAATAGAAAGATAAAATTTAAATCCTCTCTAGTCACCAGGATATCAAATTCAACAAAATAAATCTTGTAATGAATTAATGACAACTCAAATTAATTATGTCAAACTGAAAAAAAGAGAAAAGTTAATACCCAGATGACATTGCTATGATCCACTATGATGAGAAGAGAGGAGAGACAAAATAATGTTATGATACAGTATCTACCTCATTATAATGACCTTCAGCTGGAAGAGAATGAAGAAATATTCCTAAAGGAAAAGTTCTCTGACACAAGACTTGAAGGACAAAAGAAATATATGAGGGAAATATATTTTTTAAGCATTGAAGGAAATATGGATAAAAAGTAACAGGTAAGTGAAAGTGGACATTGTTCCAGTTCCAGTTTCTTCCTTCCTCATTTTCTCCCTCCCTCATTCTCTCTTTCCTTTCTTCCTTCCTTTATCTTTTTTTCTCTGGAGACTATTGTTTCTTTTATTTTTTTTCTTTTTAATTTATGGAATGAAGCAATTATTTCTTTAATATAGTACAATAAAAAAAGATAACTGAACATGAAACTGCAAATCTATTACACACTACTTGCTATTCCTTTCAAATACATAACAAAATTGTCATGTGAATTTATTTTTTTCATTCCCTTTTACCCACCATGGAAATGACTACCACAAGACACAAATAGGTTTGTGTATATGATATTTACTGATGCATACATACATACAAGAAGAATATGTATACCTATTTGTATATGTGTATATGTGTTTATCTCTGTATGAAAATTATTTTATACATACTTCTGTTCTAAGTTCTTTTTCTAGATATAGATAGCATCTTTCTTCATATTTCCTTTATAGTATTGATAATAAACAAAATATCTTATCTGCTCAGTCATGATTAAAACAATATTGCTGTCACCAGATATATTTCAAAATTAAAGTAAATTCCTTTAAACTCAGGCAGAATAAATACAGTTTCAAATGAGTGAATGATGGGGTACTTGAAGAGCAGTGCAAAAAATAATCATCAATCTCAGAGTGAACCCCTATATGATATCTCAGGCACCAAATGCAGTATTTTCCCATATCCCCAGGAATGTTTCAGAAGTAAACTAGGATAACTTGTATAACAACACACAGCTAACTATCTTTCAGTAAAATGGGAGTAAGTCTGTGTAGGATATCAGAAGTACTAAGGATTGACAATGAGAAAACTGAGTATGGGAAATATCTGGTAAATAGTGTAAATTCTGTCTCCTTAACTTCTGCATCTATCTATTCCTCTCTAATCAAATGCCAATCTTCCAGCTTCAAGCTTTGATCATTTTTCACTTGGACCTACTGCATTAGGTATCCAATTAGTTTTTCAGCTTCCAGTGACTTCTGGTGAGAAAAAAGGTACCAAAATAATTTTACCAATATATATTCTACTTCTGGTCAAGTCACTCCATTGCTCAAAAATCATTGGTGTCTCTAGTGCTTTTAGAATAAGATTCATGCTTCTCAGATTTTCACTGCTAGATTTTCAGCCTGGATCTATACTATGACTTACTTTCAGTTCTCAAAATTTGTAATTTCCTATTCCAACTCTATAGATGTACAAGCTTTTCTAAGGCTTCATTCAGGTCAAAGCACCAGTAACAACTCTTGTAGGAAATGTTTTTATATTACTTGAATTGTTAGTATTCTCTATCTCCTCAAAACTTCTTGATTTTACTTATATGTTTAAATGACTCACCTAGTTGAATATAAACTCACTGATGACAGAGACTTTTTTGTTTGTTTTGTTTTGACCTTGTCTATTAGACACCAATTAATCATCACTGTGTTTATTTAAGCACTCAGTATCCAGTCAAGATCAAATTTAAACTCATTATTGTCTGGCCATGTAATACATTTCCTTCTCATCCTTGCCTCTTAGAATCCTTCACTTCCATTAGGACTAAGCTGAAGAAAGACCTTCTTTGCATAGTGATCTTGATAAGCTCTGTCCACCTCCCCAACAAAGCTAGGGGAAAGTTTGTTTCACTCTTTTTTCCCCTTTCTATTCCCAATAACCACAGCATAGCAATCTCAACAGAAATCCTGGGGGAAAACATTACTGTTCCTTTGACTCAAGAATCTAGTATTTCATAGTGCTCCAGTACAGGACACAGAGCTTGGAGTTAAGACAATCCCTTATTATACACCCTGGATAATTCTGCATCAGAACTACCTACTTTTTTATAAGATGGGGAGGCTACTCATAAAGAGATTATTGGTCCCTCACTCCAAAGGACACTAGCAGGGAAATAGAAAATCAGGTATCAAATTATGCTAGAATGTTCCCAGTTCATGAATATTTCTAAATAGATGGAGATGAGAAAGGTAGATCAGAATGGAGGAGAAGATGAGAAAGACAAAAAGAAATAAAAGGTACAAGTGGAATGATTACAGAAAAGATACAGTTTGGGGAAAGGAAAGGAAAGGAAAGGAAAGGAAAGGAAAGGAAAGGAAAGGAAAGGAAAGGAAAGGAAAGGAAAGGAAAGGAAAGGAAAGGAAAGGAAAGGAAAGGAGAGGAAAGGAGAGGAGAGGAGAGGAGAGGAGAGGAGAGGAGAGGAGAGGAGAGAGAGGAAGAAAGGACAGAAGTAAGGAATGAAGGAAAAAAGATGGAAGGAAAGAAAGAAGGAAGGAAAGAAGGAAGGATGGAGAAAAGGGAAGTCCCTTATTGTTCCAGGTGGATTTGGGAATGGGCAGGATTTTATGTATGTTTTGTAATGCTATTATAATGTTTTTCAAGCATAGTCAATCAATAAGATTATTGAAAAAGAAAGGAAGAGAAAGAAAAATAAAAACTAAGCAAGAAAAAGAGTTTTTTTTAAAAACTTTTCCCAACATATTCTGAGCTTTTTGAGAGAAGGGAAGTTTTTTAACTTTATTTTTGTTCTCAATACTTAGCCTCAGGCATAAAATAGATACTTAATAAACACTGATTTACTATATAATTGTTAGGATTTGACTAATATTAAGTAAAAAGGGGTTTTGGATTCAGTACAAAAGAGATGATTGTTAAATTTTTAGTGTAAACATTTACACCTTGGAAATATACAAAATCAGGGGATGTTGTTTTTCATGTCTAAATTTATAAGGGTGATGGAAAAATGTTAATACTGCAGATTAAATTTGTGATTGTGTCATATGTATAGTTTTATGTGTGGAGAACTAATTGCTATATTTAATCTAAAAGTAAAAGCAAACATTGGTCTTTAGCAAATTTGGTGGGCAAACACAGATTCTACTTGTAACATTTCTGTTGAGAAAATAGAGTTATAGAATTATAAAGTGTAAAGATGAAAGCTTTTAAAAGCATCTTCTACCCTTTAAAAGTGGAAGTGATTGTGGGACAAAAATATTTATGAGTTACTATACTTTTGAAAGCTTAGAGAGCATTGCTAAATGTTTGGATAATTAAAGATTGTCATTCCTTGGGGTAGGTAGTTGTTCTTTGTTCTCAAAGAGAACCAAAATGACATTACATTAAGGTCAAGGAACAGAGTGTTAGACTGTGGCTGATCAAGATGATATGAATGTAGAAGTTCAGATAGTCTATGTAAACATTTGAAGTTGAGATGTCTCTAAATTTGCACATCACATGAACTTTGGGCTGTAACAATTCTGCTCTGTTTACAACATATAGTGTTTTTTTTTTTTTGATGTCAGCATGCCATGCTGTCTGCATCTCCTATGTCTCATAATCAATTCAAAAGTTCTTCAGAGAGATCTTAAGAGTCAGCTTTTTTATGAACACTGGAAGCCCTTTCTCATATATCTCAAGATACAGAATGAAAACCTAGCACTTTGTCACATAAGAGGAAACTAAGAATGGAGTAATGCTTGAGAAGGATTGACTTCAACCTGAGATATATGAACAGTAGCATTAGCATTGATTGATGATAGTCTATTAACAAAACTATGAAAGTGTTTAGTCCACTTCTCGAAGATCATATTCTTATAACTAATCAAAATTACTCCATCAAAATTGAGTAGTTGAGAACTGACACCAATCTTTGGTTCATAAATAGCCTTCAGTGAATCATAAAACTGCTTTGGGTGGGCGGAGCCAAGCCAGTGGGAAGTAGACATGTCTCTATTTGAGCTCCTTCAAGCTTCCCTCAAATTAACAGCAGATTAAATCTCTGAAATGGTTTTTAGAATGATCAAATCCAGAAATATTTGCAGAACAACTTTTCAAAAGAAGATACTTTGGAAGAACTTCATGAAGGTAAATTGAGCAGGGGTAGAGGCTGCCAAACTCAGATTGCAGCACATAGAGCCAGGACAAGAAGCCAGGATGAGAGCTATGGTGTTATGGAAATCATGTGCACTGGGAAATCTACTGCAAGGCTCTTAGGCTATTCTGCCATGATTGCAAGCCATTGGTTCAGCAGATTTGCTATGAGACATCCCAATGCAAATACCAAAAGCAAATTCTCAGCAAATGAGCCCTGGAAGAATGAGGGACCTGGCTGCCTACTCAGCAACAGAAATCAGTCTGCATCATCAGTCCCATGGCAAACCAAGTGGCTGTTGCCCCTTTGCCCTCAACCTTTAAAAAATGATCAAAACAAAACAAAACAAAACAAACAAACAAACAAAAAAAAACCTTTGACCATAGACATCTTTTATGGAGAAAAAGGACAGATCTCAAACCCTGAGTATTCTAAAGGCAAATCAGCTTGAGATGAAGCCCTAAAAGGTTATATGAGTTGGTCTCTTGGAAGAATTAAAAAATAATCCTAAAAGAGAGTTAAGAGAAAAATGGGGAAAGGAAATGAGATCTTTGCAAGAGGATATGAAAAAGAAGGACCAGAAATAATATGAAGAAAACTTCTTACAAAATAGATTAATTGAAATATGTACATATATATACATACATACATATATAATTCCTTACTAAATGTATATGAAAATTCATTGAAAAACAAAATCTGTGAAATAAAAAATGCAATAAAACAATTCATTTAAATTTTCAGTTAGCTGAATATAAAAAGAAATAAAGAAACTAAATAAGAAAATATTTCACTAAAAATTAGAATTCAACAGAAGTGAATAAATCAATGAGACTTCAAGAATCAATCAAATAAAAGGAAAAATAATGAAAAAATAGAAGAAAATGTACAATATTGTTAGAGTTCTTGCAAGGTACTAAGTGAGTGGAATTTATAGAGACAATAGTTACCTAATTTAGCATGGTTCAGTATGATTGATTTAATCCTATAAGGAGATGTTATGGGCCAGAACTTAAAACAAGGTACTAAGTGGAATTGAGGAGACAATGGTTAAATCTAATTTAGCATTGATTTAATCCTACAAATAATGGCTTCCTAGTGATATGGGACATATAAGCAAAAAGTTCTCAGGGCCAGAAGGACAAGCACATGAGAAGCTCTCAGAGGCTGAGACACATTCATTCCATCTTCTACTTTTGTTGTGGCTGGAGGCTAAAGCACAAATCCTTGGAAGTCAGAAGGGAGATTCAGAAGCCAGAGAAGGCAGGTGGAAGCTCAAGCCAGAGGAACCAAGGAGAGAGATAGGCCTCCAGAAAAACTAGCCAAGCCCAAAGTGAAGGAGACAAGACTTTGAAAAAGATGATAAAGGATTTGGACTTTAACACATGACTGCATTTGGGGTGATTACTGAACTAAAATGAAGACTGCCTCCAGAGACTCCAAGAAAACCCCAACAAGGGGAGATTACACAATACCTTACTGGAAAAATAACTGACTTGAAAAATAGTTCTAGAAGAAACAATTTAAGAACTATTGGACTTCCTAAAACCTATGATGAAATAAAAGGAGCCTAGATATCATCTTTCAAGAAATCATCAAGGAAAACTGCTTTGATGTCCTAGAAACAGAGAGCAAAATAAACCATTGAAAGAATTCACCAATAACCTCCTGAAAGAGACCCCAAAATGAAAACTGCAGGGGACATCATAGCCAACTTTCAAAATAATCAAATCAAAGAGAACATATTGCAAGCAGCCAGAAAAAAATGGTAATTCAAATACCACAGGGCCACCATCAGGATTAAACAGGACCTAGCAGCTTCCACTTTAAAGGATCAAAGGGCATGGAATCTGATATTCTGAAAATCAAAAGAACTTGGATTGCAAACAAGAATCAACTATCCAGAAAAACTGACCATCATCTTTCAGGGAAAATAATGGACATTCAGTGAAACAGGTGACTTTCATCTATTTCTGATGAAAAAAAAATAGAGCTAAATAGAAAATGTGATCTTAAAATACAGAACTCAAAAGAAGCATAAAAAGGTAAAAAGAAAAGAAAAAAATAACTGTCTTTTAAAAGTTAAAAAACTGATATCCTATATGGGGAGATGACATGTCTAATTATTGCAATCTGTATCTCTGTTATAAGTACTTAAAGAATGAAGATTTAATTTGATTTCATTGTGAGGATCTAAAAAAGAAAGTATTGGAGGAAAGATGATTCTACTGGAAGAAGTGGATAATGGAGTTAAAATAAAGTAAATTATATCTCATTAAGAGGCAAAAAATCTAATGCAGTTCAGAGAAAGAGGAGAGGGGGATGAGCATTGTGTTCCTCTTACTCTCATCAGATTTGGCTCAGAGAGAATATAAGACACATTTAGCTTCACAGAGAAGCTTGCCTCAGCCTATAGGGAAGTAGGAGGAAAAGGGAAAAAGAAGGGGTGAGATTAATAGAAGGGAAAACAGAACTTGAAGAGGAAAAGTATATAAAAAGGAGGGCTACAAAAGAGGAGGGCTGTTTGAAAGAGGGTCTGAACAATGAGAAAATACTGGGGAGGAGGAAAAGGGGGAAAGGGAAGAAAAATTATATACATGCATAGTGTGATACATTTAGAGTAAAGGTAAAAGATAAGGCTGGAACAGAATCTATTATGAAAAATAAAGCAAGGGTAGCAATCCTGATCCCAGATTAAGTAAAAGCCAAAATGCATCTAATTAAAAGAGATAAAGATGGAAACTACCTCCTACTTAAAGGTACCACAGGTAATGAATTATTGTCAATACTAAACATATATGTACCAGGTGGTATATAATCCAAATTCCTAGAGGAAACGTTAAGAGAGCTGAAAGAAGAATTAGACAGTAAAACTTATTCTAGTGGAGGATCTCAACCTTTCTATCTCAGAACTAGATAAATTGAACCACAAAATAAATAAGAAAGAAGTTAAGGAGGTAAACAATGTTAGAAAAGTTAAGGATGATAGAACTTTGGAGAAAATTGAATGGATATAGAAAGGAATATACTTTTTCTCAGCCGTATATGGAACCTATAATTGACCATATGTTAGCTCTTAAAAACCTAATGCAGAAAGCCAGAAATATTAGATGCATTTTTTTAGATCATAATGCAATTAAAATCACATGCAATAAAATGCCATGGAAAAATAGAGCAAAAATTAATAGGAAACTAAATAATCTAATTCTAAATAATGAATGGGAGAAACATCAAGTCATAGACACAATCAATAATTTCTTCCAAGAGAATGCCAGCAATGAGAGAACATGCCAATATTTGCAGGATGCAATCTAAAAGGTTATTAGGGTAAATTACATATCCCTAGATGCTTACTTGGCTAAAATAGAGAAAAAGCAGATCAATGAATTGGGCTTGCAACTAAAAAAACTAGAAAAAGAAGAAATTACCCCCCCAACTAATTAAATACCAAATGTGAAATTCTAAAAATAAAAGAGGAAATTAATAAAATTGAATGTAAAACCTTATTGAATTAAAACAAAACAATTGTTTTTATGAAAAAAATAGAAAAACATTTAGTTAATTTTATTAGAAACATCAAAGAAGACAATCAAAATGCTGTTGGAATCTTTACAAACTATTAAGTCATTAGAGTTGATGGAGACAGTAATTATCTAATTTAGCATGGTTCAATATCATTGATCTGATCTTACAAGGAGATGTTTTGAGCCAGAACCTGAAACAAGGTACTAAGTAGAACTAACTGATACAATGCTTGTGTTCATACCAGTACTCATTGGAGTAAACTTTGTAACTTTGTGAATTCACACCTCCCTTGAAGCTCTTAGGGCCAGAGAGCACTCTGGGAGAAAACCCATAATCCCATTCTCTCAGAAGAGTCATATATAAGCCCAGTCAAGAGAGTTCAGCTGAATTAGATTGGAGAGGAGCAGGGAGATTGAGAGCCAGAAGCCCTCTCTAGGAGGCAAGATAGATTGAACTTGGTGCTGGCTCTGGAAGCTGAAGAAAGCAGAGGCAGAAGCAAAGGACAAAGCTGCAAGAGCTCTTAGAAACAAGCAGAGAGATAGGCCTCAATTAACTGAGCTATTTTGGAAGGAGAAAATAAACGTTTGCATTTTTACCAGTTGGCTGCATTTTGGGTGATTATTACTCTTAACTGAAACTAAGGCTGCCTCCAGGAAAACCTCCCCGAGAAACCTGCTTTCTCCCAGAGAGAACAATCTTATATTTTAACGAAAAAAAAAAAAAAAAAACACACACCACAAAATGTTAGCCTCAAAAATGAAAAGGTAAAACTTTCCATCAAAGAAAAAGAAAGTAGAACAATAATTAGGAATTATTTTGCTCAACTTTATATAAATAAATTTGTTAATCTAAGTGAAATGGAGGTATACCTACAAAAACATAGATTGCCCAGATTAACATAAAAAGAAATGTTACTTAAATAGTACCATTTTAGAAAAAAGAAATACAGCAAGATATAATCAGCTTAAGAAAAAATTTCCAGGGCCAGAGAGATTTACATGTGAATTCTATCAAACGTTTAAAGAACAATTAATTCCAAAACTATGTAAACTATTTGAAAAAAAATTGGAAAAGAAGGAGTCCTATCAAATTCCTTTTAACCAAATAGGGTAAAAACAGAGAATGAAAAGTATAGTCCAATTTTCTTAATGAATATCGATGCAAATATTTTAAATAAAATGTTAGCAAAGAGATTACAGAAAGTCATCCTCAGGATAATATAACACGACCAAGGAAAATTTATATCAGGAATGCAAGGCTAGTTAATATCAAATATTAAATTATTAAACATTAATATTAAAAATATTATTTTAAATATCTATTATTAAAATATTATTTAAAAATCTATTAGCATACTTGACTATCTCGATAACCAAAGTAACAAAAATCATATCATTATTTCAATAGATGCAGAAAAAAAATTGACAAAATCCAACATTCATTTCTATTAAAATCACTAGAGAGTTTAGGAATAAATGCTTACAAGGATGTCATTTATTGAAAAAACATCGGCAAGCATCATTTATAATGGGAACAAACTAGAAACATTTCCAATAAAATTGGGGGTAAAACATGATTGCCCGTTATCAACATTACTATTTAATACTGCATTAGAAATGTTAGCTTTAACATTAAGAGAAGAAAATGAAACTAATGGAATTTGAGTAGGAATCAGAAAATGAAATTATCATTCTTTTCAAATGATATGAGTGTATCCTTAGAAAACCTAGACAATCAACTAAAATAATATTAGAAAATATTCAGAACTTTAGCAAAGTTTCAGGGTACAAAATGAATCCACATAAATCATCAGCATGTTTATATATTACCAACAAATTCCAGCAGCAAGAAATACAAAGAAAAATTCTATTTAAAATAATTTTATGTAATATAAAATATTTGGGTGTCTATCTTCAAAGGCAAAGTCAGGAACTATATGAACAGAATTACAAACATTTTCCATATAAATAAAGTCAGATATTTTCTATTGGAAAAATATCAATGCTTATGGGTATACTAAGCAAATATAATGACAATTACAATACTACCTAAATTAATATACTTATTCAGTACCATACTAATCAAAGTCCCAGGAAATTATTATACAAATCTAGAAAAAATAATAACAAAATTCATCTGTAGGAATAAAAGGCCAATAATTTCAAGGGAATTTATGGGGGGAAAAGCAAATGAAGGTGGCCTACCTGTGCCAGACCTAAAACTATATTATAAAGCTTCAGTCATTAAAGTCTTTTGGTAGTGGCTAAGAAATAAGAGTACTCAATTAGTAGAACAGATTAGGTTTACAGGACAAAATAGTCAATAACTATATTAATCAAATGTTTGACAAAGCCAAAGACCTCTGCTTTTGGGCTAAGAACTCACTATTTGATAAAAACTGCTTGGATAATTAGGAAAAATATGGCAGAAACAAGGCACTGACCCACACTTAACATAGTATACCAAGATAAGATCTAAATGGGATCAGGCAAATTAGTAGAACAAAGGAGAATTTACCTCTCGGATCTGTGAAGAAAGAAAGAATTTGTGGTCAAAGAAGATTTGAAGTTCATTATTGAAAACAACCAAAAAAATATGATCGTATTAAGTTAAAAGGTTTTTTTGCAAACAAAACTAATGCAGACAAAATTAGAAGGGAAGCAATAAACTGGGAAAACATTTTTTTACATTCAAAGATTTGGATAAATGTCTCATTTTAAAAATATATTGAGAATTGAATCAAATTTATAAGAATTCAAGTTATTCTCTATTAATACATGTCAAAGAATATGAGGAGATAATTTTCCAAAGAAGAAATTGATACAATTTCTAGTCATATGAAAAGCTGCTTCGAATCATTATTGATTAGAAAAATGCAATTTAAGACAACTCTGAGGTACCGTACATACTTCTCAAATTGGCTAGGATAACAGGAAAAAATAATGATGAATACTGGGGGGAATGTAGGAAAATTGGGACACTAATACATTGTTTGTGGAGTTCTGAACTGATCCAATCATTATGGAGAACAATTTGGAATTATGCCCAAAGGGTTATCAAACTGTGCATACCCTTTGATCCAGACCAAAGAGATCTTAAAGGAAGAAAAGAGACCCACATATGCATAAAATATTTGTGATACCCTTTTTGTAGTGGCTAGAATCTGGAAACCAAGTGGATACTTATCAGTTGGAGATTGGCTGAATAAGTTTTGGTGTATATAGAATATTATTGTTTTGCTGTGTACAATGATCTCTTGCTTCTGCTCCTTTCACTTAGCATCAGTTGATGTAAATCTCTCCAGGCTTCTCATAAAATTCCTGATCTATTCTTATACAACAATGATACCATATGAGGATGTATTCTGATGGAAGTGGATCTCTTCAATAAAGAGATCTAATTCAGTTTCAGTTGATCCAGGATGGACAGAAGCAGCTATACCCAAAGAAAGAACACTGGGAAATGAATATAAATGCTTGCATCTTTGTTTTTCTTCCCAGGTTATATATACCTTCTGAATCCAATTCTCCCTGTGCAACAAGAGAACTGTTTGGTTCTGCACATATATATTGTATCTGGGATATACTGTAACTATTTAACATGTATACGATTGCTTGCCATCTGAGGGAGGGAGGGAGGGGAAAAATCAGAACAGACGTGAGTGCACGGGATAATGTTGTAAAAAATTACCCTGGCATGAGTTCTGTCAGTAAAAAGTTATTAAAAAAAAAAAAAGAAAAGGTGCCCTAAAATTATCTCTTTCATCCACTGTAACCTGCTTACTGGATCCTACCCTGCAGAACCAGAGAAAAAAAGTATAAAACTTTTGTGAAGATGATTCCAGTCATCATGAAAACATGGAACATGCATATACCTTTGACATTTAACTTCATCAAAAGTAAAACACAACCTTAAAGAGATACAGGATTCTTCGCTCAGTAACAAGGCAGGTGAAATTCAGTTTTATATTGATAATAATAATACAAAGCACATTTTCATTCAAATTTTAAAATTTATTTTCGAAACATATGCATGGACATTTTTTTTTTAATTGACCCTTGCAAAATCTTATGTTACAATTTCTCTCTGCTTCCCCTTGCTCTTTCCCCCAGGCAGGAAGCAACCCAATATATGTTAAACATGGTAAAAACATATGTTAAATCCAATACACACACACACACACACACACACACACACACACACACATATATATTTATAGAATTATCTTGATGCACAAGGAAAAACAGATATAAAAGGAAAAAATGAGAAAGAAAATAAAATGCAAGCAAACAACAATAAAAAGCGAAAATCCAATGTTGTGAGCCACACTCAGTTCCAACTATACTCTCTCTGGGTGTAGATGACTCTCATCATCACAAGAGCATTGGAACTGACGTAAATCATCTCAATGTTGAAAATTGCTATGTTCTTTGAAATATAAAGCCATAAAGAATTGCCTAGAGCAGTGAAGAGTTACTAGACTTGTCCAGGATCATACAAACCATATATATATATATATATATATATATATATATGTGGTTGCTTTGATGCTGATTATATATTTATATCTATATCTATATATATATATATATATCAAAGAAAAGATATATGTTACTCCATTCTCTTTCTTTCTTTCTTTGTGTCTCTTTTTCTGTTTCTTCTCTCTCTCTTTCTTACATATATGCACATATACACACATACACACACATATTGCATAAATCACATAGCAATAATTAAAAAGAAAAACCCAACTCTAGTCCAACCCATAAAAAAGAAAGAAAAGAAGACAAACCTTAGTACATGTCAGATACATGTTTATTCAACCTTTGTCTGAAGATCTTCATTGACCAGGAATTCACTACCTCATAAAGTAACCCACTGTATTTTGGGGTGGTCTACATATTAGGAATTTAGTTTGGTTTCTCATGATATAATACCAAGATTTGCTATTGGAACTTCTGCTTATTGCTTCTAGCTCTGCCTTCTGAAGCAAGAATAGTCAGATCCTTTTTTTCACATGTTTCATTTTCAGGTTTGTTTTCACTCATTTCAGTTATGTCTGATTTCACGACATCATTTGTGAGTTTTCTATTTTCTTCTCCATTTCATTTTACAGGTGAGGAACAGAGGCAAATAGGGGTAAGTAGATTGCCTAGCATCACATAGGTAGTCAGTGTCTGAGGCCAGATCTGGTACCCTGTCAAACTGTACCACCTAGCTGTGCACGTTTTCAGATGCTTGAAGATGATCACATTTTCATTGAACTTTATCTTCACTAAGGGCTAAGCAACTTTAACTATTTTAGTTGATCCTAATAACATAGACTTGAAGCACTTTACCATTTTATTTATCATCCTTTAGTTGTGCTCCAATTTGTCTTTTAAACAGTGATATCTAAAATCTAACACAATATTGAAAAAAAAATAACCTTACTGAGGGAGTAGTGAATTTATTAATCATACAGATGTTTTACTTCCTCTAAATTTGTCAGAAAAAAATGTTGAATTGAATATTATTTCATAGAACTAAACAAAATTAAAATAACATATGAAGATTTCTTGACATCATTAGGAATTGTGTTACAAAGAACTAAATTATTTTCTGGGTTGAATAAAAACTCAATTTCTTCAATCAGATGTATAATACAGCTAGATTTAAGTAGATATATACATTTAGAAATTTTCCTTACATATTCATTCAAATTAAATATTTGTTATAGGCTTATGCTTTTAACTGCCTCTTTGTCTGACAAACTTTACTTTAAATCAAAAGACTTTGTGATTGACATAATGTGGAATATGTATCCTGTAGCTTTTTGAAGGCCCACAGATGAGATGTTATTCATAAGTAACATGATGAATAATACACTACTTAGTATTAGAAAGCATTTTTCACATTCAAAATAGTGTGTACATTTGAAGTAATGATTCTTAAAACCTTTTTAAATGATAGCATATGTATGTATGTGCTTCCCTTTATACATAGCTCATCCCAGGTCTTGGGTTGGATGAATGCTTAATATCTGAGTAGCTATAAAAGATTTTAAGTACACCTCATTAAAGGAAAAATATAGCATGTTTTAAAAAGAAATAGGATTTAGACTTTTATGATCCATGGTTTGAGTCAGAGTTATGTGACTCTGTATTGAGTCTGAATCCCAGTGTCTGAAATCTTTTTTTTTTAATTATATTATATATATATGCATATGTATGTGTGTATATGCATTTATATCTTGCTATTAAAAGTTTGAAACTATTAGTATCTTGGCCTCATCACCATGAGGTACCATGAACCATGATATGAGAAGCACCTCCTGAGAGGAGTAGTGATTAGATAGAAAACAGGCAGAAGGTGAAAAGGCCCTGCATTCAAAAATGACTGTTGCTACAATGAGAGTTGCACACCACTCAAACCAATTAGTTTCAGTTTTAAAAAGGCTCAAAATCTGATGACTTTATTAGTTTAAAAATCCTCAATGAATGAAATGGATTTTTTGTTATTTCTAGTAAATTTGAACAAAACTTGTAAATCTAGATTTAATCGATCAATTTAAGGGTAACGTGAAGAAGTCTTAATGAATTGAAAAGTGAACTGATTTTTAGCCATCAGTTTTAAACAAATGATACTAGTAAGTGTCTGAGTTTGAATAAATGGTGTATTGATTAAAATAATTAAACATATCTCTAGGCCTATGTATGTCAAGGATCAAGATACCATTATGGTCTATGTAAAAATTGTTCCAATTATTCAAGCTAAGGGAACTCTAAGATATGCCACACCACTTGTCCTTTTACCAAAGGGTTTCAAAAGCAAAGGAGTAGATAGAGCAGAAGGCCTGAAATCATGAAGACCCATCTTCAGTTCAAATCTAGCTCCAAGCACTTATTAGCTCTATCAACCTGGTTGTCATTTAATTATGTTTGACTCAGATCTTAAGCTGTAAAATTAACTGGAAAAGAACATGGCACTTCACTTCTTAGTGTCTTTGCCAAGGGAACCTCAAATGGGCTCAGAAAGAATTGGACTTGAATGAAATGACTAAATAAGAAGGTGAACTCAGAAGGAGTGATAAAGCATAATCCCTCAGCCCCTACTGGACAAAGATGATCTTTCTGAATTTTGGAAAATCTGACCTTCCCTTCAAAACTGTTAGGGATGACCCCAAAGCATAATTACCCAAGAATAAGTTTAAAATATAGAAAAGTAAGCATTCAAATTCTGCAAGGGAATCCTGGAAGCCAAGGAGAAAGATCACCAGATATTCTGTATGAATTTGTAGTGAATGTACAGTATTTGGTGTGAATCATTTGTGTTAACTGTCTTTTCTATACCTTGTCAATAAATATACATTTTAAGAGTTTATTTGGATTGGCTACTAAATGATAATCAATGAGAAACATATTAGTGGGGGCTTATAGATTACTATTTTGGAGAAACTACTCAGCCACTTAGGGTTAACCTTAGAACCTTGAGGGGAGAAGGAATCATTCTATCTCTCTATACCTAGCCAAATAAGTCTACTGGAAGTTGGGAAGAAGCCCTAGGAAAAGAGTATGTTCTTAAGTGGGTGTTATTAGAACCTTAGGCCTATATTGTGTGTAAGTGGTTCCTTCTTCATCTTTCATCTTGGTGGCTCTATTTTGGCTCCTATCTAACTGATTACAACAATGACCAGAAAGTGTATTGCTTAGATAATCTCATCATCACCTAAGATCTCATTGATATTCTACCTCATCACTCTTGTCTCTTTTTCTGATTGGAGATGGGGCCATAAACTTGAAATTCCCACTTAAGGAAAGAGCTCAGATCAAACATATATCTCATTATTTCTCATTTGTTTGCATTCTTTTGGAATTTCTCTTATTGACATCTTCATCATGTCTGCCTTTCAGGTACTGCATTCTATTTTTCTTCTTCATTACATGGACTAACTTTCTTTCCTTTTCATGTTTACATTTCCAGCATTTACCACAACTTCAAGCAAGTAGTAAGCACTTGATAAATGTCCATTGATTATTGATTTAACTGTGCTTGTATTTAAACCTACAATTGGTTTATATTTTTTCTTCTCGTTTTAAATAACTTTATGATTATCATTAAAGTTATCTTTACTAATTTTGTATCTTCTTGAGAAATATGATTGGCTCACCCTTCTGCTTTGTCAGATTTAGATCTAACAAAACTATCCAATTTAGGTAATCTTTTGAGTGACAAATCCCAATTGTAAAACTTCTCTTTATCAATTATCACCCCAAAAGATTTTTTGTTCAATTGCATCATGCTATTTGCAGACATCAAATAGAAGGCTCACTTCTACCTGGAATAACTCATAACATAGCATTATAATTAATGAACTCTTAACTAATTGAATTTAAGATGTATGGAATTACAGGGGCAGGAACAATATACATTGTTACCAGTCTCAAAAAATGCAGAGCTTTGAAATAAAGAAGGGAACTATGGAAATTTAATATCATAAAACTCCAGGAAGTAAGAAAATACTGGAGGAAAATCCAAGATATATTGGAGCTAAGTCAATTATTGAATTTATGCTGTATTTAAAATATATCTCAGAAATTAGCACATGCTATAAATCCTTTTTAGATTTATTTTCTTGATTCTCTAGACTTTAAACAAAGTGTTAACAATGTAAATTAAACTTTACACTGTGTTTTGTGTACTGTTTTCAGTTGATATTTGTTAATATTTACCAGCATACTTCTGCCTTGGATAAAATGTCTAAATAAAATTTAGACATCAAGAAGAAAGAAACTTGAAAAAAGGTAATTGGCTTTAGCATTAAAATGATTTTGGTGGCAATGTAAATCAAATTGCAAGGGACTAAAAAATAAATGGGAGTAAATGAGAGGTTAGAAAGTAGTGTCAAATATTTTTCCTTTATAGGATTCTAACTGTGAGATTAAGGAGAGATGACAAAAAATTGACAGGATGCAAGACTCAGTAAAAGTTTTTAAAAGAAGTAGCACATCTAGGCATTTCAAGTAAAAGAAGATGTCAGTACATTAGCTATAGAAAATAAAGGAAATTTCCAGAGAAAATTGGGCAAAATTGATAAATACAGACACAGAAGGCTTGAAATTCGGAATAAAGGTTACTTTATCTAACAAAATTTGGGTAAAGAAAGTGAAAAAAGTAGGATAATGTTGAGTTTCCTGAAAGTATAGCACTAGGAAGAAGAGTGAATTCACAATGGAAGGAATAAATTATAAGTCATGCATAAGTCAAAGTTCTCTGGTGAGAAGGGGCAGAGGAAGACAATTTGTGGCATCAAAAAGTAATTTTGGAACAGATTCATGAGGTAACAAAATAAAGAGTAAAAAGAGAAGGTGATTAGCAAACCACAGGAAAGACCAAAATGACATCGGAAAATATAAATGTTTACAGAAAGCTTCAAGTGCCAGCCCTGAAGTCAGGAAGATTAATATTTCTGAGTTTAAATCTGGCCTCACACACTTACTAGCTGTGTGACTTTAGGAAAGTCACTTTTACCTCAGTTTTCTTGTCTTTCAAAGGAGCTGGAGAAGGAAACGACACATCACTCCAATATCTGTCAAGAAAACCACAAATGGTATGAAGTTTTGGACATGACTGAACATAACTGAACAATAATAACAAGCATAATTTTAGGGAACCCAGAGAACAAAAGCATATGATTTCCTCCTATTATACTTTTATAGCATGACTAACTGAACAGAAAGGACAAATGATGCAAGCATCCTAAGGTTGGAACTTAGAAGAGGTCAAGCAGGATCAGACAATGGAACAAGAAATAAAGTATAAGAATTAGGGAAAACAAAATCAGAATTAAAAATTAATTGTTCATCTGGATGAATAATGCAACCACAGAAAGCTGTCTGATTACTTATCTGTTACTATTAAGTCTAAGCTTTATTCAAGAACACTAATAAAAACATATCCTAATTCAGAGCTGACCTAAATGCAATTTAATATTGCAATAACATATCATCATTATTCTGATATTGTTAACATACTTTTGATGGAAGAGATCTGTTGTGGTCCTTCTTTCTTGAAAAAGGAATGAAATGATATCACTGTGTTAGAGCATGATTTACCACATACCAGGCACATAATCTATCTGGATGAATATTTGCATGGATTTTCTAAATTTCTGTATCTCACACTTCTCTTGAGCTACATCAATTTTTCTTTGCTTATGGAGCACAGTCACTTCTTTAATGAAAAGAGATCTGAAATAAGTTAAATAATAAGATTATTCCATTAGTCAAATCTTAAGTCTAATTTCAATTTTTTCCCTAGGGCTTTATAAATCTTAAGACATTCTATTATAGATGCCCATCAATTGGAGAATGGCTGAATAAATTGTGGTATATGAATATTATGGAATATTTTTGTTCAGTAAGAAATGACCAACAGGACAATTTCAGAAAGGCCTGGAGAGACTTACACAAACTGATGCTGAGTGAAACGAGCAGGGCCAGGAGATCATTATATACTTCAACAACAATACTATATGATGGTCAATTCTGATGGACCTGGCCATCCTCAGCAATGAGATGAACCAAATCACTTCAATTGGACCAGTAATGAACTGAACCAGCTATGCCCAGCAAAAGAACTCTGGGAGATGACAAAGAACCATTACACTGAATTCCCAATCCCTATATTTTTGCCTGTCTGCATTTTGGATTTCCTTCACAGCCTAATTGTACAATATTTCAGAGTCTGATTCTTTTTGTACAGCAAAATAACAGTTTGGTCACGTATATTTATTGTGTATCTAATTTGTTCTTTAATATATTTAACATCTACTGGTCATCCTGCCATCAAGGGGAGAAGTGGGGGTGGGGTGGGGGGAAGAAGGGGAAAAATTGGAACAAAAGATTTGGCAATTGTCAATGCTGTAAAATTACCCATACATATAACTTGTGAATAAAAAGCTATTAAAATTAAAAAAGACATTCTACTATATTACACATGATCTATATTTTCTCTAATTTTACTTTCCTTCCAAACACATGCTCACTATTTATGACAGAAAGATGTGAAAAAGACAATCATGTCTAATTCTATCATTTTAACATAAGAGCAATTGAGGCACAAAAATATGATTCTTCAGAGTTATTGAGAAAGCATTGAAAGTAGTATTCAGATTCATCTTCCTCATTCCAAGTCATATCCATTACCTGCCTACATGAATCACAACCATTGCATAATCCTCATTTTGGAGATAAATCTTACAAGGCTCTCTGAAGTATCCTGGATAAATGTTCTAAGAATACTACAGAGTTCTTTGTTTATATTACACTGACAGTTAGTTCCCTCAGTACTCCCTCAACAAGGAGTTTCTAATTATAATTAGTTGTTTCTTCTTCTTCTTCATGCTGTTGTTGTTGTGGTTGTGGTTGCGATTGTTGTTGTTGTTGTTGTTGTTGTTGTTGTTGTTGTTGTTGTTGTTGTTGTTGTTGTTGTTGTTGTTGTTGTTGTTCTTCTTCTCTTCTTCTTCTTCTTCTTCTTCTTCTTCTTCTTCTTCTTCTTCTTCTTCTTCTTCTTCTTTTCCTGTTGGCTATGTTCATCGACAGATCTCTACCAAGATCATATTGTCAGGAAACCTCAGCAGAAGAAATCCCACCAATTTGAGAAACTGCATCAGTTTTGATACTCATGTCTCATCAATATCTGTCCCTAGAGCAGGGGTAAAGAACCTTTGTTATGCCAAGGGCCACTTAGATATTTATAATACCATTAGTGAATCTTAAAAAAAAAAAAAAAGTTATCAATTTATAGAATTCAAGGAGTGAGAGGTTGTTGTCACCTGTAGTTTCCTTGCCAGGAACAGACAAAATGATTTTGAGGTCTTTATAAAGCCTGCAGATCAAATGTTCTCCATCCTGCTCTAGAAGTTTGAAAGGCAAAGTAAATAATTTCCTCCAAAGTCTCCTTTTAAGAAAGGACTTCCAGACTAGCTAAATTTTTATTTCTTAATCACTATGCCCTCTAATCCTGGAATCTACTATATACAAGTGACAACTACTTTATTCTCTCCATTTTCAAATTCCTTTTTTCTTCTTGCTTCCTTAGATTAAAAACTCCTTGAGAATAGTAATTGTCTTTTTTTAAA
Source organism: Antechinus flavipes (assembly GCF_016432865.1). Lineage (NCBI taxonomy): Eukaryota > Metazoa > Chordata > Mammalia > Dasyuromorphia > Dasyuridae > Antechinus > Antechinus flavipes. The sequence continues at coordinate 391,503,939 of NC_067400.1, read as the reverse complement.
ATTTATATCTCTAGTATTTAGCAGAGTGCATAGTATAAAATGTTTATTCAGTTTTTATTAACTGACTATATTTGGATGACTTTACAATAAATAATATTTGTTTATTTATATTTTCTCCTTAAAGAACAAGAGGCTCTTTCTTCATGAAATGCTCTAAATTTTCTTTCTATGTTAAAAAAAAAAAAAACTTTACACCTATTTTTGTATTTAACTTTTCAAGTCCTTCTTACCTTCTTTTTTTCCTATCCTATTTTTCTTCCTGCAACAATCTGATATAATTCATTCCTGTTGTCTCTTTTCTTTTATCTGTTTTCTCCTTGAAATTCTATAAAAATAATACTTCTTTAACCTTGATAAATCGAAAATGAAGGGAACATTGCTCTTTATACATTTGAATCTTAAAAATGTTTTAATATTTTCTTGCAAAATGGTGACCAGCTGATGTTTTCTATTGCCAAAAATATTATACAATTTCTGAGATCAGTGAAATATTTTCCTTCCTCTCCATTATTACCTTGAAGTGAAAATCATAGCTTTTTGCCTTCCTTTTTGTAGCTTTCTTTGCTAATCCTTGTGACTAACTGCTATGCTTCATTCCTTGTCAAAAATACTGTTTATTAAAGTGAATATTATTAATTCTTTGTGCTTATTTAAGTTGTAGACATCAGCTAGGTGACAAAATGAATAGAACAATGGCCTTGGAATCAGAAAAAAGCTCAAATCTGATCTCAGATACTTATTAAGTGTGTGATTTTGGACAAATCATTTAACTTCTATGTCAGTTTCTTCATTTGTAAAACATTAACAATAACAATAACAAGGTTATTGTGAGGATAAAAAGAAATGCTATTTGCAAGATGTTTCAAAATTTTAACACAGTATTACTGTTAAATTATTACTATTGTTGTCATTACATTCACCATTAATTCAGGCATTTTTTGATTACTGAATTTAATCCCAAATCTCTATCTTAAATGAGGAATAAAAAACCTTGCTAGAAATTCATGAAAAGGCACAACTATGTACATATTTAATATATTTCTCCTTTATGTAGAGTACTATAAAAGTTGCTAGAGTACAGTATAAGATTAAAACAATCCAAGTTTTCATAGAGTTAACAGTTTTATATATTTTATGTATATGACCAAAAGAATCATAACACATAAATATATAGGAGAAGTTTAAATAGCATCCAATGAGAAATGGCAAGGGTATGGGGGCTACTAAATATCCTTTATTTAATTAAAGGATAAAAGAAAGTTTTATGGAGAAGAAAATAGTTGAGTTACTTTTAAATAAATAAATACAAACTTATGGAAACATTGCACAGTAGAATCTATGAGATATGAAAGAAATTTAAATTGTCCAGTCTGGAGGAAATCAAGAAATGACGTTATGACAGTGGTTTAATCAATAAAACAGTTATTCTCCATTCCCAATGAAGGCAGAACAAGGTCATCAGACAATAGAAGTTTATTGAGAAACTGTAGCATGTTCTTCCCAAATATCTAAAGAAAAATCATTTTCAAATAGCTTAGATATTTTTCTTCAGATGAAGAAGTGAGAGTCTATGATCTTAGTTCTAAAATTTTAGAATTGCAAAGTATTCTAAAGTTTCTGGTGAGTATGAATTTGTTACATGTTAGGTAGATGAGTATCATTATGAAAAACTAATGTCTTTGTGTATCTCTTCTCCAGTCTGAATACTTATATAACTATATTTCTTTTTCAAAGATTTCTGAAAACAATGACACTTAGAAGTTCCAATATATCTTTATAGTTAATAAAATGCAAATGCTGGAAAAAGAACAAATTTCAATGCTCCAGTGGCAGAGTAATAAAAACAGCAAAGAGTCAGAGTGAATATACTCATTTTCCATGTAAAAGACATTCATCTGTGTTACGAGTTTTTAAATGGCCAATCATTTTTATGCATAATGTCACAATATTTTTCATCCAGGAAATATATAAAACTTCCCTTGACTATTTAAATACCTTCTGAACTGTTCATAAAACTACTTCAAAAAAAATTATATATTTTTTTCTCCTCAGCATGCATTATGCTGTCATTCATTGTTTCTGTAAATGAGCTATGCATTTTCTGACTCTTTTTATGGTGCTTCAGTATTAATCTTTGCATGAAGTGCAGTTGGATTGCAGGAGATAGGACCAAAGTTACTGAACTGCATAGTACCTCTGGCAGCAGTCATCCAAATGTTGTTTGTAATGCCCTTCAAGGACATCTCAGAAAGTAATTTCCATTTCATTCAATATCCTGAAGAGCCAAATGAAGAATATATACCTACTTATTTGACTTATTCAGTGTTACCATGATATTAGAAGAAAAAATGTTTAGTAAGAGAAGCATGTATAATTTTCAGTTACATTTTACTTGTAAGGTGTGGAGTAAATAGTGACATTTTCTAAGGAAATTGGAAGAATGGCTTTGGAATCATACAGTTTTTATTGTATATTACAGTTTAAATTCCATAAAGCCTGTCAAACATCCACTACAAGATATCAATCTACTACTATGTGTGAAAGATATGTTAGGGGGCTAGAACTTTAGCACAAAGAATGTTTCTAATGGAAATTCCTTCTACTTACAAATATCATAAATAGCTATAAATAAGGCACAAAAAGGTTAGATGATTTAAAAAAAGCTTAATATCTTTTAATTCATGCTCATCTCACAGAGAAATCTGATGGTTCAGATTAGGAAATGGAATGAAATGAGATAATATTTAACAAAAGTAAGTTTTCTTAACAAAATCATGGAAAAGAGTTTTGTACTTAGATGTCCAGGTATATGTATCAATAGCTAAAGATTTATTCATTTGGAAAAATTGCATTTGGAGGAGTGTTTTATCATCTCCTAGGGGAAAATATAGCCTAATCTACAAGTATGGAATTTAGGTGTTAATCGTATTGCAAGTATAGGCTATTGAGTGTCACAGGAAGTTTTTGCACTATGGGCTTCTTTTTTAATGTATTTACTTATTTAAAACTGCAAAATAAGAAAAAAAAAAACAAAGGAAAAAAAAGAAAGAAAAAACACTATCATGTGCCTAGTGGAACATCAGGGAGGATTCAAAATATGTAACAATAAATGTCCATTTCACAAAAGCATGTATGATAATAGAAGATATTGTTTTCAAGACTATCTTTGCTTCCTTGTGTGTTTCTTTTGTTCTCAGCTGAGCACCTTTTAGTGTTATTTTTCTCCCTTTTCTTCCTACCCCCAACTCTCCCAACCAATCTATAATTAAGCACAGATAGATATATTCAGTATGTGTATGTACTTCATATCTTTCTATGCATCTATGTCTATATAATACACATACATACACATGCAGATACACACTGCACCTGCACACCTCTGTGTGTGTGTATAGAGAGAAAAACAAAGAGATACATACACACACACACACACACACACACACACACACACACACATATATATACACATATATCAAATATTTTAATAGCTTCCTTGATTGCATCTTTAAGATTTAGTCTGAGATCAAGGATAATTACTCTTAATTTTTTTCTAATATATTTTTCTCCTAATGATCATTACTGTGTGTGTAGATCATGTTTCCTCTTCCAGCTAGTTGCGTTCTACTCTTTAATTTGCCTTGCTGTTACTGAACCTCTACGCTACCCCCTTCCCATGGATCCTTCCTTTAACTTCTCTCTCCCAACACTTTCCCCTTTTTTTGTCCAATTTTCAGTAATTGCCAATCCTTATCCTATTCCCTTTAATCTACACACCCCTCCATATCCCACCTTGTTCTATACCTTCCCCACTTATTTTTTATTGATTTTAAGGTGCTATATTTTTCTTGCTATATGCATATATATGTATATGTAAATATATACATATATATGTATATATTTACATATACATATATATATATATATGTACATATATATATCTGAGAGATAGAGAGAGAGAGAGAGAGAGAGAAGAGGTGTGATGACTGCGTATTTAAAATCAGTCAAAGTCAGGAATTCGGGTGAGGGGGAAATCATCGATCTTTATTCTTAGTAGAGGTTAAGAAGAATTGAAGATAAAGGGGAATCGGAGGTGAAGCGGGCTCGGAGGTGAAGGGAGGTCGCAATAACAATGTGAGCAGCTGCTACAAGAAGCCAGCCAGCGGTCTCTCTTTTCGCTTCCTTCTCTGCCCCCCTGCCTCCACCCACCAAAATTGTCATTTCCTATACAATACATCAGGACTTGCACAAAAAATGGGCAGGGGCCATTCTTTCTCCAAGCATATATATTAATAGAGTATGGTTCAATTACTACTTAGCCTCACGTGCTTGGGACCTCAGTGCATCAACTGGAGCCTCAGCCCATTACATCTCCCACTTTCTTTTATTTTAGAACACAGGTAGTCATGCCATCCCTGACTCCTCAGGAAAGGAGGTGAAAGCACCAAAAAGGAGGTCATCACAACCCCTCTGACTTCTCAAGGAGGGAGGTGAAAACACTAAAAGGAGATAACCATGCCCTCCTTGACATCTCAGGAAGGGAGATGAAAAGCACCAAAGGAAAGTGGGGGTTGCTAGCAGGTTTCTGGGCTGAAGGGTCTTATTAGAAACAGGTATTCACAAACCCATCAACATGGGAGGTATTACACAAGCACATAGCAATAATGCAGAGGCTATTAGTGATGACTCTCCCCACAGTCAGGGCAGGCTTGATATGGTGTAATTAACATGAATTGTACATGCAAGTAATGGCATAACAAGCAATATAAATCAACATGGTGTAAAAGATTGCCAGAAGTCCTAGAAGGAGGGTATGTAAACAACAGTCACACATATGCCTTCTTCAGCAGCCAAGAGATAGTCCAAAACCAATCTATTGTCCATTGATTCACATGTTAGGGAATCCAATGATCCCCCCAAGTTTTTGAAGTCCTGCAAAAGTCTTTTTATGTGTTAGGGAATCCAATGATTCCAGCAGATTTTGAAGTCCTTATCATTTCTCAGAAAACCCAATGATTCCTGAGGGCTTACAAGTCTTATGTCTCAAAGAATCCAATGATTCCTGAGGGTTTTCAAGTCCTACAACAATCTTATGTCTCAGAGAATCCAATGATTCCTGAGGGTTTTCAAGTCTTACAAAAATCTTATCATGTCTCAGAGAATCCAATGATTCCTGAGGGTTTTCAAGTCCAACAATTTTCTATGTCCATGAGTCAAATGCCATAACTGCCATGCTCTTTCAATGGTGAGCACAATCAGCAACAGAACCACCCTATATTTCTTGGGTCTTCTCCTTCATTTCAAGAGTCTGCTCCATCTGTCTGCGATGGACAAGGTGAATGCAACTCATTGGCAACCATCTGATTCCTTCTCCACCTGTAGAGATATGAGCAAATCCTTTCCCCCCAAGCAGTTAACCTATCTGGTCCCCTCCATTCACCACTTTCTGGCTCTTTCGACATCACCTGATGATTATCTAAAAATAGTGGAGTTGCTTTCACTGGACACTGCCCTTCTGGTGGGTTATAAAACCTGTCTGCCAAATCTGGTGCATCTTTATCAAAAATCAAAAAAATGATTAGTATAAAGAGCTAAATTTTAAAGTTCTCTAGAGTTGCCTTTGGGTCTCCATTTCTTTTGTTTTTGGAGGAGCATCTTAATGTCTCTATGTCTCCTTTCTATCATTGCCTGTCCTTGAGGATTAAAAAGTATTCCAGTGGTGTGTAAAATCTGATAATGTGCACAAAAGTGTGCAAAATGTTTGGAGGTATATGCAGGATCATTGTCTGTTTTTATTGCTTGTGGCGCACCCATAATGACAAATGTTTATATGAGGAATTCAGTGACCACTTGGGCTGTCTCTTTTGTTGCTGGTATTGCAAAAATGCCCAAGCATGGGAACCAAGGGCCCTATTTTCACTGAAGAAGTTTCCAGTGACCAGGAACTTAAGTGAGTATAATAGACAAATAGGGAATTTATTTTCTTAAAGACTAAACTAGTAACCTTTTTTGGTTGAAATGGGACAGATCCTAGCTAAAGATTCTCCATCCCCCACCCCAACCCCCACCCAGGAGTGGCACTATAGAAAGCATGCTTAAGCTGATAGAAAATCAAGGGCTACTTATAACTTGGGAACAGACAGCTAGACTTCTTGGTATATTAAAATTCACCTCCCCTTGGTTTTTAGAGGAAGAGCAAATCTCTCCAGATAATTGGACATTAATTGGGCAACAGCTCTCCACATATTACAACAAAAATGGTCCTCGTTCAATTTCCATTGAGGCATTCTATTTATACAATATAATACAGTTGGCCTTAAGAAAACATATATGTTCTAGAAGAAAAGGAAAAAAAAACTCTAGGAATAGCCAAATCGGGAAGCCTGAGATAAAGGAGGAAAACAAAGAACAGATTAATGACCATAATGATGGAGAGAGGAGGGGTAGTGGGGGGGAGAGGCAGTGACAGCACCAGCACCTCCCCACCAGCATCCAGGTGCTCCTATGACTAGATTGCAAAAGGGACTAATTAAGGCCAAAGTGGAAAGGAGAGATGTATTGGAATTTCAATACCACATTTTTCCTGTAATTCAACAGATTAATTCTTCAGGTCAAGAAAGCAGAAAATACACTCCTTTTGATATAGATATCCTCAAAGACATGAAAAAGGCTTGCATTCTTTATGGGGCTACATCAGCTTATGTTAAGATGTTATCACAGAATTTGGTTTTTGAAATCTTGACCCCTAATGACTGGAAATCTATAGCAAGTATATGCCTAGAACCTGGACAAAACTACTTGTGGCTTTCTGAATATAGTGAGCTTTGTAGGATACAAGTCCAACAAAATAGTCAAAGTGGAGTTCATGCTGCAATCACCTGTGACCTACTAACAGGTGTAGGTTCCTATGCAGACGTAGCAGTACAGATTATTCTATAGCAGCATATGAGCAAATTGCTGCTAATGCTATCAAAGCATGGGCTTCTCTCCACAATAAAGATGACAAGGGTGGGGCCTCCACAAAAATAACACAAGGTCCAAATGAACCCTTTGCTGACTTTGTGGGATGTTTGCACACCGCTATCACAAGAACAAATGGGGAAAATGCAGTAACAGACATTTTGATAAGGCAACTTGCTAAGGAAAATGCTAATGAGGTTTGCAGAAGAATTACACTAGGACTGCACAAGGATGCTCCTTTAGAGGAGCTCATAAGAGCTGTGCCACAGTGGGCACAAATGCCTTTTATAGCCAGGCTATTATGCAGACTTCCCAAAATCCCAACATGGGAAGACAGGGTCCCTTTTGGCAAGGGACTTCCAGAGAGACTCGCTTTCAGTGTGGAAAAGTAGGGCATCTGAAAGCTCAATGTTGCTATAGAGACAGAATGAGAAAACAAAATGGGAGAACAAGACCCAATACCCCATGTCCAAAAGGCAACAGAGGCTTCCATTGGGCCTCAGAATGTAGACAGATTCAGGGATATGGGATGAGGGGCCCAACCCCAGGGCCCAAGGCAAAAGACACTCGGGGCATGATGGCAGCCAATGGTGCACCCAGAGAGTGCCTAGAAGTCCAGTACCCAGATATGACCAATCAGCCAGAAAGCCATATGATGGGAGAAGGGGATTATACAGTCAACCAGCCAGGAAGCAAACTGATGGGAGAAAGGAATTACAATTGGGGAGAAGAGAGCTGTATGCAGCTAGGAATACTGAGATACCCCCTGGAGAGGTGAAATCTGTTCCTTTCCAACCTATGGATCCCTTGCCTCCAGGCACAATAGGCTTGACCATTTCACCTCCTTTTTGTACGTACAAAACAGTGTCTATCTACACACTGATGTGGGAAACTCGGGAATGCGTAGATAATGACCTAGTCACTAATACAGGTAGACAATGTGTGACTTATCACCCAGGAGAAGTAGTAGCATCAGGTTTACTCAAACAGAATCCTAATAAGCAACCTGGTGATAGTCACCCAGTTTCTGCCCACACCACAAAATCCAGGAATATACTGGACAGCAGTTGTAACAGCTGACCAACCTATGCTCAGGATCTATATAAATGGCCTATCATTAGAAGGATTGGTAGACACAGGTGCAGATTGTACAGTCATTAGAGGTGCCAATTGGCCCAGTCACTGGGCAAAGATTAAAGTAGACACATACATGTATGGAGTAGGAGGATCAATAGCAGCTGAAGTTAGTGCTGCCCCTATGAGATGGATGTTGGCTTTTGAAGGCAAAGCAGGAGTTTTTACTCCTTTTATAGTTGAAAAAATCCCCATCAATCTATGGGGAAGAGACATTTTGCAGCAATTAGGGTTAAAAATGAGTACTTTGTTTTTTTTTTTTTTTTAAGCAGAGCTGCTGTTGAAGGCCTGCCAACATTTTCACCTGTTCCTATCCAATGGAAAACTGATGCACCAGTGTGGATAGAACAGTGGCCCTTAGGTAGTGATAAAATTCAGGCCTTATTAGATACAGTACAGGATCCCCAGGATAATACACCACGATCAAGTAGCATTTATACCAGGAATGCAGGTCTGGTTCAATATTAGGAAAACTATCAGTATAATTGGCCATATTAATAATCAAATTAACAAAAACCATATGATCATCTCAATAGATGCAGAAAAAGCATTTGATAAAATCCAACATCCATTCCTAATAAAAACTCTTGAGAATATAATAATAAATGGACTTTTCCTTAAAATAATCAGTAGCATCTATTTAAAACCAATAGTAAGCATCATATGTAATGGGGACCAACTACAACCATTCCCAATAATATCAGGAGTGAAACAAGGTTGCCCACTGTCACCATTACTATTTAATATTGTATTAAAAATGCTAGCTTTGGCAATAAAGAGTTGAGAAAGAGATTAAAGGAATAAGAATAGGCAATGAGGAAACCAAATTATCACTCTTTGCTGATGATATGATGGTATGCTTAGAGAACCCCAGAGACTCTACTAAAAAGTTATTAGAAACAATCCACACCTTCAGCAAAGTTGCAGGGTATAAAATAAACCCACATAAGTCATCAGCATTCTTATATATCACTAACAAAACCCAACAGTTAGAGTTCCAAAAAGAAATTCCATTTAAAGTAACTACTGATTGTATAAAATATTTAGGAATCTATCTGCCAAGGGAAAATCAGAAACTTTATGAGCAAAACTACAAAACACTTTCCACACAAATTAAGTCTGATCTAACCAACTGGAAAAATATTAAATGCTCTTGGATTGGGCGAGCAAATATAATAAAGATGACAATACTACCTAAATTCATCTATTTATTTAGCGCTATACCAATCAGACTCCCAAAAAACTACTTTGATGAACTAGAAAAAATAACAACAAAATTCATATGGAAAAACAAAAGGTCAAGAATTTCAAAGGAATTAATGAAAAAATCAAATGAAGGTGGCCTAGCTGTACCAGAGCTAAAATTATATTATAAAGCAGCAGTTACTAAAACCATCTGGTATTGGCTAAGAAATAGACTAGTTGATCAATGGAATAGGTTAGGTTCAAAGGACAAAACAGCCAATAACTTTAATAATGTAGTGTTTGACAAACCCAAAGACCCTACTTTCTGGGATAAGAATGCACTATTTGACAAAAATTGCTGGGAAAATTGGAAATTAGTATGGCAGAAACTAGGCATTGACCCACACTTAACACCGTACACCAAGATAAGGTCAAAATGGGTTCATGACCTAGGCATAAAGAATGAGATTATAAATAAATTGGAAGAGCATAGGATGGTTTACCTCTCAGACCTGTGGAAGAGGGAGGAATTTATGACCAAAGAAGAACTAGAGATCACTATTGACCACAACATAGAAAATTTTGATTATATCAAATTGAAAAGTTTTGTACAAACAAAACAAATGCAGACAAGATTAGAAGGGAAACAATAAACTGGGAAAACATTTTTACAATCAAAGGTTCTGATTTATGCCTCATTTCCAAAATATATAAAGAATTGACTCTAATTTATAAGAAATCAAACCATTCTCCAATTGATAAATTGTCAAAGGATATGAACAGAATTCTCAGATGAAGAAATTGAAATTATTTATAGACATATGAAAATATGCTCCAAATCAGTATTAATCAGAGAAATGCAAATTAAGACAACTCTGAGATACCACTACACACCTGTCAGATTGGCTAGAGTGACAGGGAAAGACAATGTGGAATGGTGGAGGGGATGTGGGAAAACAGGGACACTGATACATTGTTGGTGGAATTGTGAACACATCCAGCCATTCTGCAGAGCAATTTGGAACTATGCTCAAAAAGTTATCAAACTGTTCATACCCTTGGATCCAACAGTGTTTCTACTGGGCTTGTACCCCAAAGAGATACTAAAGAAGGGAAAGGGACCTGTATGTACCAAAATGTTTGTAGCAGCCCTATTTGTAGTGGCTAGAAGCTGGAAAATGAATGGATGCCCATCAATTGGAGAATAGTTGAGTAAATTGTGGTATATGAACGTTATGGAATATTATTGTTCTGTAAGGAATGACCAGCAGGATGAATACAGAGAGGACTGATGAGACTTAAATGAACTGATGCTAAGTGAAATGAGCAGAATCAGGAGATCATTATATACCTCAACAATGATACTGTTTGAGGATGTATTCTGATGGAAGTGGATCTCTTCGATAAAGAGAGCTAATTGAATTTCAATTGATCAAAGATGGACAGAAGCAGCTACACCCAAAGAAAGAACACTGGGAGATGAATATAAACTGCTTGCATTTTTGTTTTTCTTCCTGGGTTATTTTTATCTTCTGAATTCAATTCTACCTGTGCAACAAGAAAACTGTTCCGTTCTGCACACTTATATTGTATCCAGGATATACTATAAGCTATTCAACATGTAAAGGATTGTTTGCCATCTGGGGGAGGGGGTGGAGGGACAGAGGGGAAAAATCAGAACAGAAGTGAATGCAAGGGATAATGTTGTAAAAAAATTACCCTGGCATGAGTTCTATCAATAAAAAGTTATTAAAAAAAAAGATACATTACGGGAGCAGCTTGAACAAGGGCACCTACAACCTTCAGCGAGGATTCAAAATAAAACAAATTACCTGATCAAGACTATACATATATATATATATATATATGAAATTATATTAATGAATGTCCATTTTTTCTTTATTTCCTTGTAAATTATTCTTTAGTTTTCTGCTGTGTACCTTACTTATTTTATTCTTTTTTTTCCTCTTTAATTCCTGCCCCTGCACCACAGTTAAGAAATGTGATGAATATAATGTTTGGGTCATCTTTCTGGAGGTCCTTAAGACGGGCCTTGGTCTCAGCAGGATAGACACCAAGATAATGGTCAAGAATAAGTCTAGATTCTTTATTTTGGTTAAGTCTTGATTTTAATGCAGGAGGCATGAGAGCCACAACAAAGTTGGTCAAAGATAGAATGTCTATCTTCCAGTCCTTCTTAGCCTTTATATACTTTATTGTAATTACATCATTACAGTATACTGAATATGTGTGAACTAGAGAACCATTACATCACCATGCTAAATATTAAGTATATATGTGAACTAAAAAACAATCATCTCATTAATTTCACTGAGTTAACACCTTGTTTCAAGTATATTTCTCCTGCTCTCTTTTGTTTTAGAAGACAAATGGTCATGCCCTCCCTGATTGCTCAGGAAAGGAGATGAAAACATCAAAAAGGAAATGATTATGCCCTCCCTGACTTCTCAGGAAAGAGAAATGAAAATACCAAAGGGAAATGAAGAGTCAAACCAGATATTGTTAGCAGGTTTCCTCTAAGTTAAATTGAAAGAGATATACATAAATCCATCAGCATGGGAGGTGTTACACAAGTACATACTAATATAAGTTAGGCTTGTAGTGGTGTAACTAACAAAATGAATCAACATAGTGATAAAACAAAAAATGTGAACATACACGTCGATAAGTCCTAGAACGAGGGTATATAAATAAAAATCACACATACACTTCCTTCAGCATCCAAGAGATAGTCCAAAACCAAACTATTGTATATTACTTCATGTGTCAGGGAATCCAAAGATTCCTGCACATTTTGAAATCCTACAGTTGTTTCATTGACAATTTTTGATGTTCATGAGTCAATTGTCATACACATTGGGTTAACAGCCATGCTTTTTTCAGCAGCACATATAATTTGAGATGGAAGGTGTTTTCCTTTCTTTCAAGTGTCTTCTCTTTTTCTCTCTTTCTCTGATGGACAAGGAAAATATAGTTCTTTGGCATCCATCTGATTCTTTCTCCACCTATAGAGATAAAAGCAAACCCTCTTCCCCAAGCAGTTAACCTATCTGGTCCCTTCCAGATTTGGATCTTTCCACATCTCTTGGTGATTATCTAAAGAGAGTGAAGATGCTTGCACTGGACACTGCCTTTCTGGTGGGTTATAAAACCTGTCTGCCAGATCCGGTGCATTTTTATCAAAAATCAAAAAATGATTACTGTAAAGAGCTAAATTTAAAAGTTCTCTAGGGTTGCCTTTGGGTCTCTATTTCTTTTGTTTTGGGAGGAGCATCTTAATGTCTCTGTGTTTCCTTTCTACCATTTCCTGTCTTTGAAGTTTAAAAAGAATTCCAGTGGTGTGTAAAATCTGATACTGTGCAAAAACGTGTGCAAAATGTTTAGAAGTTTATGCAGATCCGTTATCTGTTTTTATTGCTTGTGGAACATCCATAATTGCAAAAGTTTATATAAGGAATTCAGTGACCCACTCGGGCTGTCTCTTTTGCTGCTGGTATTGCAAAAGTAAATCCTGAAAAGGTGTCCACTACAACATGGATAAAAGACAGATGACCAAAAGATTTATAATGAGTCACATCCATTTGGCAAATTTCATTGGGTCTCAAACAACGAGGGTTCTTTCCTGGAGGGAGCATAGAAGCATGGAAAGAGAGACTAGTTGTAAAGGCTTGTACTATGCACCTAGCTTCCTCTTTTGTTTTCCCAAATTGCAAACATAAAGCTTGAGCAGCCTGATGATATTTAGAATGAGATTCTTGGGCTGCCTCAAATAAAGGAGCATAGGCTAACATGGTTAAAAGACAATCTGCCTTTGAATTTCCAGAAATTTCAAGACCTGGAAGTCCACTATGAGAGTAAACATGCAAGATATAACTCACATTTGTGTGTGTGTATGGAGACAGAAACAGAGACAGAAAGACAGAGACAGAGAGACAGAGAAAGAGAATACAATTGTGTATGTTCTACACCCCTGATAACCTATAAGGTCCAATAAAGGATAGACTATTTTTTTTATTTTTCTTTGTAGCCTCAGCAATTGACAAAGTAGTAGTCCCAGTGGTAGATGCTTAATAAACACTTGTTAAGTGAATTATTTAATATTTTTTTGAAAATCTCTACAGGAATAAGAAAGGGAAGCTATTCTTTTTCATAGTGCATTTTCAATTTTGGGTAGAGTTCCAGTTGTTAGGAAGCTTTTACTCATATTATGCTTCAAAATGATTGGTGCAAATTTTACTTTTTTCTGCTTGCTCTGTCTTCTAAGGGCAAGCAAAAAAAAAAAAATCCAGATCTCCTTCAAAATTACATCAGAATTGAGGCCAGTTCCAATGATCTTGTGAAAAGAAGACTATGGGAAATGAGTGTACATCACAACATAGCATTTTTACTCTTTTTGTTGTTGTTTGCTTGCATTTAGTTTTCTTTTTCATTTGTTTTTCTTTTATGATCTGATTTTTTCTTGTGCAATGAAATAGTATAAATATATATACATATATTGGATTTAACATGTATTTTAACATGTTTAACATATATTGGATTACTTGCCATCTAAAGGACTGGGTGGGAAGGGGGAAGAGGGGAAAATTTGGAACACAAGGTTTTGCAAGAATCAATGGTGTAAAATATCCATGCATATGTATTGAAAATAAAATGCTTTAATAAAATAAATAAAATAAAAAATTGTATCAAAAGTGATTGTAAACATCAAAGATTCTGCTATCTCTCTGCTAATTTTGTCTTATTCTGAACAGATCTCATTACTTCCTATAATTGATTTTTAGATAGCTTGATTACAAGGTCTTCATTTGCCTGCTTGTCTTACTCAGGATCTTTTTTAGTTTAACATATATGGTTCTCAGGTCTAAACATAGTGCCTCCATTTTTTTTTTTTCTGATTATGGAAGAATTCTGTGAAATGATTGTTGTTGGAATCCTTACTAACTGCTAACTAATTAGAGTTGATCTAATCTTACAAGAAGATGTTTTGGGCAGAACCTGAAACAAGGTACTAAGTAGAACTAATTAATACAAGGCTTGTGTTCACACCTTTACTCATTGGAGTTCAATGAGTTCACACCTCCCTTGAAGCTCTTTGGGCCAGAGAGCACTAGCATAAATAGAGCTTCAATGGGCCAGTCAAAGAAGTTCTTCAGAGTGAAGACGCTACAAGTCGGGATTTCAGCAGAATTACGCCAGAAGCCCTCTCTTCAAGGCAAGACAGATTCATCTTGGTGCTGGCTCTGGAGGCTGAAGAAAGCAGAGGCAGAAGCAAAGGACAAAGCGGCAAAAGCTCTTGGAACCAAGCAGAGAGATAGGCCTCTAAGCTAACCGGGCTATATTGGAGATAATAAAAGATCTGAACTTTTATCACCTGGCTGCGTTTTGAGAAGAAAAAGCTCACCACAATTTGGCACCCGAACAGGGACCAATTCAGATCCATCTGAACTAGATCACAACAGATTGTTATTTCACTTTCTGGGCTCTCTGAATCTCAATTAAGACAAAATTGTATTAGTATTTTTAGTTGCCATATCACAATGTTGATTCATACATAGCTTATCATATCTTAAAACTACTTGAGCTTATTCAAAGGGTTGGTTGCCTAGTCATAAAACCTTCATGTGCTTGCTTTAAAGTCATTAAAACAACAAAGTTTTAGTTTATATTTTCCCTCTTTACTTGATCTTATTAGTTTTGCAACATAAGAGGTTTGGGAAATTTGACTTATTAGTGAGATTTGACTACTTTCTCCAATAATAATGAAGCCAGTGTTATTCTTCTAAAAACATTATAATCTTTAAAAAAAAATCACAACTTTTATCATCCAGGAATCTTAATTGTCATGAGATTACTGGAGGTCATGCATTAAATAAGCACAGTACCAAGTAAGCAAAGAAAACTGTGTACATGTGCGTATCTGACTGTACATGCACATGTGAAAGAGAGAGAAAGAGAAAAAGAGAGAGGCACACAGAGACATACAGAGAGACAAAAAAGAGACAGAGTCCTGAGCACCATCATATACATAGACTATCAAGAGAAAAATGTTAATCTTATAAAGCATCCAAATATATTAAAATTATTTCTATATGCTGAGAATAAGATTCTGAATAATAATAATAATAATTTATAAAATCATGAATAATTCCTCAAAAGAAAATTAAAAATCATTTTTTTTAGGGCCTGTTTTGTGTTATATTAAAAACAGATCTTGTCACCTTCCAAATTTCAAATAGATAAGTAAATAAAGAAAACAAATTCGGGTGTGGGGGAGGGGATGGAAAGATAGCTGCTTCTTCCTCAATCCAATGGAAGAGCTATTCATTGTTTCCTTCAATGAACGTGAGAATTCATGAAACCCTCTCTTACTCTCTACCAAAGAAGATACAGGAAAGGAAGAAGATATTTTAATACTTTGAATCAGAGAAGGAAATGAATACTACAACAAAGGCAAGCCTATGATTTTTTGCTCAAATGGAAAGGGAGAAGATGAGCAAATGTGATCACAAAAAACCTTTGTATTTGCTTTTTACTTTGGTTTTCCTCATCAAAGTTCTTCACTATGCTCTAATTTATCAAGTTTGAAATGACAAAACCATATTTGAATAAATCTTTTTACTGTAGTTGGTTTGTCTGTGTTCCCATAACATATTTTAAGATCACCATTATTACTTTGCTCCAGCATCTCAAACATGAACAGATAGTGTTGTCAGTTTCTTAATGTCATAAGATAATAACATATAAAAATGTATGTGATCTTAGATTAATTCAACTTTCTTATTTAGCACAAGGGAAGAATAAATCTCAGAGAATTTTTGTGACTTATACATGGAAACACAGCCTATCAGAAAAAGAAACAAGATTTGAATTCAAGTTGTCTAATAACAAATTGAGTGGTTTTTTTTTTCACAATTCCATACATTATTATGGTCAAATCTGTTATTTTATGTTACAAAGCTATAATATGTAGCTTGAAAATATCATCATCAGAGGATCATGAATGGTGACTGATTTATCTACATCTTGGTATTGCCAGATGGGAGTTATTTTATGTAAAATCCAAATAAATATTTAGGTTCATACTAATTAATCACACTGTCAATGAGTATCCATACAAAAAGATACAATATGCATGTTTTTCCCAAAAATAAAGAATATAAAAAGAGTTGAAAGATCAGATAATGAAAATATTGCATTCCAATGAAAAGTTGAATATCTTTAACAAAGGAAGGAAAGATATAAATAATAGTTTAAAGAAATTTTCTCTTAGAAGATATAATCATATAATACTCTTACTCAGGCTTCAGAGGCATACTATTTCCTTTCAAAACAAATACAAAATGCTCTGGCATTCGAAATAGTTCTTAACATATGACCCTCTTGGTTTTTCAGTTCTCTTATACTTTACTCTCCTACCACACACTCTTCAGTTGAGTTAAACTGGCCACTGGTCTATTCCACAAACAAGATTTTTCATCCCTCTGTTCTGGGAACTCTTTTGCTGTCTCCCTTCTCTGGAATGTTCCTCCCTCCATTCCCACTATGGAGTTCCATGGCTTCCTTTAAGTTCCAACAAAATTTCTACCTTCTACAAGAAGCCTTCCGCAGACATTCTTACTTCCAGTGCCTTTCCTTGATTATTTTCTATTTATCCTGTAAATAGTTTGATTTGCATATATTTGTGTATATATTGTCTCCTCAATTAAAATGTAAGTTTTTTGAGGGCAGAAAAGTCTATTTTTGCATTCCCAGCATTTAATACAGTGCATAGCACATAGTAGGTGTTTAATAAATAGTAATTGATCATGGCTAAAAAATATTTTGAGACTGCTTAAGAATTTATGATGCCTGTACTATCTAGCTAGGATTCAACCATAGCATCCATCTAGTCTATAAGTTAGCTATGACATCTCTATAGACATTTACCTTAGATACAAACCTGATATGGCATTGACATTAATTGTGATATTTCTCAAACATCAAAAACATCAATACTTAGATGTGAGTCTATAAACACATTGAGATGGCTACTCTCTCAAAGGCATATATTGTAACTTATCTATTGTCACTTATCAACATTTCTTCTTGTATGAATCTTGTTTTTTCTTCCTCCTTGTCCTCCCTCTTTTTCTGTTTATGCCAGTGATTTCAAAATGTGTGTGAAAACACATTCCACTGAAGCAAGTTGACAAATAATTAGCAATTCTTTGTGATTTTTTTTTAATTTTTCAGGGAGTACTGGAAGGTTAAATGACTTGCCCTTTCTTGCAGTATTAGTTATTATATTAGAAGTAAAACTTAAACTCAGATTTTCCTGATTCTAAGACTGACCCTTAAACACAATGCTACATAGGCTCTCTTTTTGTCCATTTTTTCCCATAATCTTCTATAAGGAATCTACAAAATGTTCTGTGAATTTCTTTTTGATCTTCCATTAAATATTATCAATGAACTGAAGTTTACATACCTCTAATGTTTCATTCTTACTTTTCAAGTTATTTAACTTTTCAAGTCACATATATTTCAGATGATGCACTTTATACTACTCTTTCTTAATAATCTTTTAGTACCAATTTAATAGCAATTATTTAATAACAATTAGTACCTATCTTTGTATATTCACCATGTCTCTCTCTCCATTTCCCTTTAAAAAACCCATGTTTTAATTCTTTGCAAATAGATATATCCATTGATCAATAGCTATATACTTATAGCATTTCAAAAGAAGTATCACCATAAAAAATGCATCTTTTTTAAAGAAAAAATGAAACAATGACACACAATCTGGAAATAACTAATTATGACTCATATACTTATAAGAAAATTTATCTTATTTCAATAAAGTTAAAGTAATTGGATTTAAAATGTGCATATTATTATATAATATGCACATTTTCAATATACACTGTTATTATATATACACTATGTGGTGAGCTTTTTCTTCTCAAAACGCAGCCAAGTGATAAAAGTTCAGATCTTTTATTATCTCCAATGTAGCCCGGTTAGCTTAGAGGCCAGATTATCTCTCTGCTTGGTTCCAAGAGCTCTCTCCGAATGTCGCCAAATCCAAAGGTCTGGTCCTTCAGCCTCTGCCTCTGCTTTCTTCAGCCTCCAGCCAGCTCCACTCTTCATGTCATTCCGGTGAAATCTTGACTTGTAGCTTCTTCACTCTGAAAAACTTCTTTGACTGGCCCATTGAAGCTCTATTTATGCTCCTTTAAGAGAGGGATTGTGGGTTTTCTCCCATAGTGCTCTCTGGCCCAAAGAGCTTCAAGGGAGGTGTGAACTCATTGAACTCCAATGAGTAAAGGTGTGAACACAAGCCTTGTATTAATTAGTTCTACTTAGTACCTTGTTTCAGGTTCTGCCCAAAACATCTTCTTGTAAGATTAGATCAACTCTAATTAGTTAGCAGTTAGTAAGGATTCCAACAACACTATATAATAACAACTATAATAACAAAAGTCCTAAAAATTAGGCTGTCTTCTATTATGTATTGATCTGAAGATTTTGACAAAGTTCATTGCAGCAAACACTTGTTAAGTACCTATATTTGTGGAGATAAAAATATTAATTGGCATTTCCTGTCCTTATGGAATTTATAGTCTAGTAGGTAGAATTCTGGCATTAAAAATGTAATAGCAACACTTCATTTCCCAAAGAAAGAAACCAAGAAGATAATGTCCAAATTTTTTTCTGAAGGTTTCAGGGAACTTTTTGATATATGCAATAATGGAGGTGTAATTTAAGACAGATGATTTAAACAAAAGAATATCAATATCAATAAAGGTATAAATAGATATGACTAAAATATAATCAGATTCTACTATTTTTTAGACATTGTGATGGAACAACCAATAAGACAATATTGTGACAAATATAATAAAAGTTTTCATTGTTTTATAAAAGAAAAAAAATGGATTTTCTTAGATATCATTTTTTACTCAGACTCTTAATGTTAACCAGATAGTCACTTACTTTCATTTGTAATTCAATTTGAACACCATCTAATTAAATTCTTTGATTTGAAAACAAGACTATATTCACTAGATATTAAATTCAAAAGAGGTTCTAGACCACCCCATGTACATAAATAACCGATGCCTGCCTGATTTCAACTACATGGAATAAGATGTCTTTCCTAAAATAAGATTTAAACTTTTCTAAACTCACCACTGCTCCTAACTCAAGCTATGACCTTGATACACTTCTCATACTTTCCTCTCCTCTCTGATTGGATGCTGAAGGGTGGAGTACCAAAGTTTTCCTCCCTCCTTTCCTATTTCTAGCAAGTCCATCCTTTGAAGAGTAGTTATTGGATTTAGGGGATTTCACTTTGTATCTACTTTTCTGCCTGGTCTCTTCTAAAAAATAAGTCCCTCTTATGAGATACCCTTTGGTGTCTTATACTCCTCATCCTTTTTAAACTTTCTTTAATGTATTGTCCTCCCCCATTAAATTGTAAGGTCCTTTCTAGCATTTTGTATTTAATGCTTTTCTCCATTAAAATATAAAATGGAAAGAAGAATTATTTGTATTTTTAAATGTAGTTCTTTGCACATAGGATATATCTAGGTTGATTCATTGACTAACTGAATTAGTAAAGATTCTTCCAGGTATAAAAGAGGAGACAAAGTATGAAACATTCATGTTGTGAGCATTTCTGTTCTCCATCTAAATGATGATAATTTTACTACTAAGATCTCATCTTTCAATTGAAGAAGTTAATTTTTGATAAAGAAATTAAGATATAATAGAAGGAAAACAGAAAAGTAAACAAGAGTTTGGAAGGAATATTGAAGGCCATTAAATCCAATGTTTATTTAAATATGAGAAAACTGAAGCAGAGTTTAAGTGACTTTTCCAGGGTCACATAACAAATATATATTTGAGATGGAATTGTGAATGGGCTTCCTGATTCCAAGTCCATTCCTTTTCCACTAAACCAGATTGTTTTAAAAATTACTCATAAAATAAAAAATAAGATAGAATTATTTTCATCTCTTCACCTCCAGGAAAATGAGACTAATATTCCCCTTTGATCCTTAGTATAGCAGTACAGTTTTTAGGGTGGGGGAAAACCATTATTTTGTCAGATATTTTATCTTCATTTCTTTTTGCGCTGCAAATTTTTTTGATTTGTTTTGTGAGTCTAATATTTATTGTCCTAAATACATTCATTTCTTCCTTTATATTTATTTAGGTAAAGATATAAATATAGATGTAGATATAGAAATAGATAAATCTCCCTGTTCCTATATAGAGAGAGATTAAAAGAAAGTGAGAGAAAGACAGGAAGAGACAGAGACAGAGAGAAACACACACAGAGAGACAGAGAGATACAAAATATATTTACTCTACCTTAAAGTGAAGGTAATGGGAATATCTAAAGGTAATGAAATTAGAGAAGCAAAGCTAAAAATATGAAGTGTGGATAGTTGTGCAACTCACTTTCTTCTTCAAATAATACTTTAGAATCACTGAAAATATTTGGTTTTGCTTTTTCTTCTTTTCCCCCTGTTTTTGCTCTTGTGTTTCCTTTATTTCATATATTTTTTTTTGTTCAGAGTAAGTACTTGATATATTTTTTTTTGCTGAATTTGTTTCAAATTAATAAAGTGCCAAGAAATCATAAATAATTGGTTTTTGATTTAGGCTAAAAGGAATCTGCTAACATCCTTAACTTAATTCTCTTTTCTTTTAAATTATTGATTAAGCAGTTTCTTTCCCAAGTTGTTTTCTGGAGGCTTTTCCTTAGGGCATGAAAAATCAGAAAGTACTTGAATAGGTCACACTATCCCCTCTTCTCATCAAGATTCTCCCTCCAGGATTCTCTTGTCTCCTTTTCAATATACTTTAGACATATCAATTTTGCAACAGATATCTTTGAAGCTGTAGCTTGATCTCAGCTCAACTTTCAAAGAAGTGATCAGTTAATCAATACTCCTGTAGGTGACATGAATTTAGGAGCCTTTGTAAAACTATTTGTTCTTGTACATGTCACACAGTCCATTAATGCTGCATGGTGGAAATCTAAGTAATCATTTTTAATCTCCATTGAAAAAGGACTTCTTCATTTTCAGTGGGAAATTTTAGAGAACAAAGTAAGTCACTTGTCTCAATTTTCAACTAGTAATCTCCAATTGCCTATTGCAAGTCTGTATCAGGTAGTCTTGCCAATCTATCTGCTACCCTAAACCTGAATCTAGAATCTTATGCATACTTGCTTCTTTCATTTTTTCCCCTTCCTATCTCCTAAACTCACTACCATAAAACTTGTAACTCATCTTTGACACTTCCTTCACCTTATTCCCAACATCCAATTAATTGCCAGATTCTATGTACTCTACTTCAATGGCAAATACATGTTATTCTTTCCTTCCTTGTCCACTGCTAATACCCTATTCTAAGTCTTTATGATGTTTCATGAAGTAGACAAATACTTGAACTCATTTCTCTGATTCCATTCTTTTTAATCATAACACAAAGTGTTATATCATCATTACATACTTGAAATACTACACTTTTTTTATCCTTTTTACTTAAAAAAATTGTAGATGGTACCTACTGCTCATCAAACTTCTTATTTTTTCTTTAAAATAATTCTCAACCTTATCTCTGAACCTGACACTACATACTATGCTTGAAATGTTATCCCATAATACTATTCTTTATAAACTCTTTGTTGTTACTATAGAGTATGAACTGGATTATGCCTATAAGTACACAATCTCTACATTCCCTCCTTTTTGAATTCCAGTCATCTTTTAAGATACAATTAAATGTTACTTCCTCAATGAAGTCTTTGATTTTTAATTAAATTCTTTTTATTATGAACTTAACTACCATAAAAAGACATTTTAATATTCAATAGATAACAAGAATTATTATATAAGAAACCAATATTTATATAGTTACATATACAAAACACACACATATATAATACACAGAAATATATACATATGCACACAAATATATTTGTAAATATATATACAGAGTATGTATTTTATACACATATGCATGCATATATATTTATTTGTATATACAATATGCTCAAATATATATACATAAGCAATATGTAAGTATATACAAATATTCACATATATGTATAAGCAAATATGTACTTTATATACATTTTATGTGGGAGAGCATGGGAGTGTATGGGGGTGGGTGGGTGTATATGCAGTTAGATGATTCAATGGGTAGAATATTGGACTCAGGAAGACTTATCTTCCCTAATGCAAAGCTGGCCTAAGACAATTACTAACTGTGGTGAGCTTTTTCTTCTCAAAGCGCAGCCAGGTGATAAAAGTTCAGATCTTTTATTATCCCAATATAGCCCGGTTAGCTTAGAGGCCTATCTCTCTGCTTGGTTCCAAGAGCTCTCTCCGAATGTCACCAAATCCAAAGGTCTGGTCCTTCAGCCTCTGCCTCTGCTTTCTTCAGCCTCCAGCCAGCTCCAGTCTTCATGTCATTCCGGTGAAATCTCGACTTGTAGCATCTTCACTCTCTCAGACTCTCCGACTGGCCCATTGGCCTATTTATGCTCCTTCCAGAGAGAGGGATTATGGGTAGTTCTACTTAGTACCTTGTTTCAGGTTCTGCCCAAAACATCTTCTTGTAAGATTAGATCAACTCTAATTACTTAGCAGTTAGTAAGGATTCCAACATCCCTCCCTTTCTTTTGTTTTAAAACATAGGGGGTTTCTGAGGGGGTACACATAAATCCATCAATATGGGCCAGAACTTTGTAACAGATATACATGGTATACATAAATCCATCAATATGGGAGGCATTATACATAATTTACATAAGTACATAGCAATATAACACAGGCTAGTAGTAATGTAACAACATGAATCAACCTAAAAATTTACACATGTCCATAAGTCCTAGAAACAGTCCAATAGGATTCCATTGTCCATTAGTTCATGTGCCAGGAATCCAATAGTTCCTGTAAGCCCTGAAGTACTGCAAAAGTCTCATCAACAATTTTTCATCTCAGGGAACCCAATGATTCTTGCTGATTTTTCAAGAACTAAAACAGTTTCCTCTTGTGTCAGGAAATCCAATGATTCCTGAAGATTTTAAAAGTCTTTTTTAACAGTCTCCTTGTCAGCCATTTGAGTCTTTCTCCATCTGTGGAAATATAAGCAGATCCTCTTCCCCAAGAAGTTAATCTAATTCCCTTCTATTTACCAAGTTTGGGATTTCTCCTCATCATCTGGTAATTACATTGGAGTTGTTTGCATTGGATATTGTCTTGTTGTCTTAAAAGGCCTGTATTCTTCCCAACTGTAATCCTGATTGCTTTTCTGTTGGTTGATGACATCAGAATCCTGAATTTCTAAAGTCTCTCTGGGTGTAACTTCAGCTGCTATCATGCCCCACCTGTCCTTTGATTGATACTTTAGAGCTGGGCCCTGCCTCTCATTCCTCTGGGTCAATATACATTTAGAGGCCCAGTGAAAGCCTCGGTTACATTTTGGACATGGGGTTTTGGGTTTTCTCTCACCCTGTCTTCTCACTCTATCTCCATATCTACAATGAGCTCTCAAATGTCCAATTTTTCCGCACTGAAAACATCGACGAGTTTCTCTAGAATTCCTCTGCCAAGAAGGACCTTGTCTTTCCATGTTCATCATAGTCTGGGCATAATAAGCATTTGTGCCCACTGTGGCACAGTGTCTTATGATTTCCTCTAAAGGAGCATCTTTGTCTAGCCCCCATATAATTCTTCTGCAAACCTCATTGGCATTTTCCTTAGCCAAATGTCTAGTCATTATTTCTGTTGCTGCATTGTCTCCAATGGTTCTTATTACAGCTGTTTGTAAACGTCCCACAAAATCTGCAAAAGGTTCATTGGGACCTTGCTCTATTTTTGTGAAAGCATTATTTCCATCTTTCTGTCCAGGGAGAGAATTCCAAGCTTTTATTGCAGCCTTAGAAATTTGCTCATACACTGTTATGGGATAATAAATCTGTTCTGAACTCTCTGCATACTGACCTTCTCCAGTTAGTTGGTCAAAAGCAACTTGTACAATAGCTCCTGTTTGCCTATTGCGTTGGGCTTGAATCCTACATAATTCACGAAACTCTGAAAGCCACAATAAATTTTGTCCCGGTTCTAGACAAGTTTTCACTATGGATTTCCAGTCATTTGGGGTTAAGATTTCATAAGACAAATTATCCAGTAACATCTTCACATAAGATGATGTAGCCCCATAAATAGTGCAACCCTTTTTCAAATCTTTAATTTTTCCCAAATTAAAAGGAGTGTATTTTCTCTCTTTTTGACCTGATGAGTTGAGCTCTTCAATCACAGGATATGCATTTATAAAATCAGATATATCTTCTCCTTCATTTTTTGCCTTAATTAATGCTTTTTCTAATCTTGTTAAATTCTGCTTTACAGGAGAAGCTGACTGTGTTTCTGTCTCTCTCCCTCCCCCTTGTTCCACCCATGAAGGGTTCATTGTGGGGGGAGGGTCATGAGATGTGGAATCACCTAATTCCTCCTGCTGTGAAGTATCATACTCATAATTGTAATTAACTCCATTCTCATCTGATTCGTCCTCCTTTTCACCTAGTAAAGTTGGCATTTCTTCCTCCTGTACTTTCCTTTTCATCATTCTATCACTTAAATAACTTCTTATAGCCAATTGTATTACATTATATGTATTAATTATTGAGTTAGGCCCATTTTTATCATAGAATTGACAAAGATCCTCTCCAACCAATTTCCATTCATTTAGATCTAATTCCTTATCAAGAGAGAAACAAGGACATATGTCCTTTACAGTTTGTAAAAATTCAGTGATTTGCTGTAAACTTATAATTAAACCTTGGCTTTCCATAACTTTAATAATGCTCTCTAAACATTTTCCTTGAACAGAAACAGGCTGTTTTCTAAATATCTGTCCCATCTTAGCTGAAATTCTACTTTAACTCTTCTAACAAAATTTCTTTGTTGCACTCACCCTAATTTCTGGGTTGATGAGTCTTTTCCACTGGATCAGGATCAGAGACTTTTCCACTTGAATCAGGATCGGAGCTTTTCCACTGAAATCCACTGAGGGGTCTGTTTGTCCCACGTTCAGGGCACCAAAATGTAGTGAGCTTTTTCTTCTCAAAGCGCAGCCAGGTGATAAAAGTTCAGATCTTTTATTATCCCAATATAGCCCGGTTAGCTTAGAGGCCTATCTCTCTGCTTGGTTCCAAGAGCTCTCTCCGAATGTCACCAAATCCAAAGGTCTGGTCCTTCAGCCTCTGCCTCTGCTTTCTTCAGCCTCCAGCCAGCTCCAGTCTTCATGTCATTCCGGTGAAATCTCGACTTGTAGCATCTTCACTCTCTCGAACTCTCCGACTGGCCCATTGGCCTATTTATGCTCCTTCCAGAGAGAGGGATTATGGGTAGTTCTACTTAGTACCTTGTTTCAGGTTCTGCCCAAAACATCTTCTTGTAAGATTAGATCAACTCTAATTACTTAGCAGTTAGTAAGGATTCCAACAACTAACTATGTGACTTCTGGCAAATTATTTAGCCATGTTTGCCTCAATTTCCACATCTATAAAAGGACCTAAAGAAAGACAGTCCAGTATCTATGCAAAGATAACATTATGCATACACACATACACACGCACACGCACACACAAACACACATACCACACACATATGAGTTTTTGTTATACATATGTACAAATATACATATGCATTATGTAATCATTTCAAAGCATCAGTCCTTTGTTGAGGCAATGAAGTTGCAGATGTAATTTCAAGGAACATTCAATCCACCAAAGAAATCCAAAGGAAAAAAATCCAACATTAGCAGCTCAGAGTGCAGAAAAGAGTATATTTTTTATTTTTCCATTTTTTTTTTGCTTTCTTGTATCTTGATTTCTCATTAAGTCATTAACTTCCATTTTTTTTAAATTCTAATTTTTAGTAATTATTTTCTTCAGTGACCTTTTGTATGTCCTTTCCCATCTGATCAATTTTGTTTTTTAAGGCTTTCTTTTCCTCATTACCTTTTTTGTACTTCCTTTTGCACAACTCTCAATCCTTTTCCTAATTTTTCCTGTTTATCTTACTTGATATGCAAAATTCATTTTCAGCTATTACATGGTCTGAAGCCAAGTCTTATTTTTCTTGAAGGGTTTGGATGTAGGTGCTTTGACTTTGTTATCATCTTATGAATGTTTGTTTTGATCTTCCTTGTCACTATGATAACTTTCAATGGTCAGAAAACTTTTCTGTTGTCTGCTTATTTTCCTATCCTATTATTCAGCATTTAATTCTTTATTAAAGTAGGGCTCTGTTTCTAGGATGGAGGATACACTGATCCAAGCTTCAGGGGTTTTGTGTAGCTGTTTTAAGAGATCCTTCTATGAATCTGACCCCAAGCAGTCTTTTCTGCCTGAAGCTATAAGGAGCATTCCTGCCTCACTTCTAGTGTGCTAAAGCAATGGAACTCTGCTTTGCTAAACCAGAGCAGCCAGATTTGGGGCTGCCACAGTCTGCACTGGGATTGCATACTAGACTCCCACCCTGTTTTCATAGACCTTTACTGCTGACCTTCTAAGTTGCCTTCAGATGGAAAATATTCTGTCTTTTTTGGATGATCTGACATTCTAAAATTGATGTAGAGTCATTATTTAAAGGAACTTGAAATATTTTGGGGGCGAGCTTGTGTGAGTTCCTGCCTTTACTTTACCATCTTCTTGAGAAAAGTTTTAAAAGAAACAAGTGATTTTTAAGAGACACATGAAAAACTGTTGCAGGCATAAGGAATGACCAGTACAAAGGTACAGAAATTGAGACAAAATATCATGTGTGAGGAAAAGCACAAAAGTAAGTTTGGCCAAACTTCACAGTTTGGAAAAGGGAATAATGTATTTAATGTATTATATTGTTATATATTTATAATGTTTTAGTAATATTACATTTATTTATTTAATATTTAAAGATACTTTCAACATCCATTTTTTTAAAATGATTTTCAACTTTTCTTTTTTTTTTCCCTTACCTCTCCCCTTCCTAAGATGGAAAGTTATTTGATATACAATCTATATGTGTCAACATGTGAAACATGTTTCCAAATTAATCATGTTGTAAAAGAAGTAATAGAACAAATAAGTGGGGCTATTGAACTAATAAATAAAACTAAGAGCTGTTTTTATTTTTTAAAAAAATAAAATAGATAAGCCTTTGGTTAATTTGATTTAAAAAAAGAAAAAAAAAAGCAAAAGTACCAGTAACAAAAATGAAAAGGGTGAATTCACCACCAAATGAAGAGGAAATTAAAGCAATAAATAAGAAATTATTTTGCCTAATTTTATATCAACAAATCTGACAACTAAGTGAAATGTACAAATAATTACAAAAATATATAAATTACCCAGATAAATAGAAGAGAAAAATAATACCGAATTAACCCCATTTTAGGGGAAAAAAAAGAAATTGAACAAACCATCAATGAACTCCAGAGTCAAAGGAATTTACATGTGAATTCTACTAAATATTTAAGGAACTCTTAATTCCAATACTATATAAACAATTTAGAAAATGAATGAACCAAATCTAATTTCCTTGATGAATATTGATGAAAAATTTTAAAATATGTTATTAGCAAATAAATTACATTAATTTTTTGCCAAGATAATAAATTTTGTCCAGGTGGGCTTCATACTAAGAATGTAATGCTGGTTCAGTATTAGGAACACTGTCAATATAATTGACCAGGTTACTAATAAAACTAACAGAAATCACATGACTCTATCTCAGTAAATGCAGAAAAATGAAGTTTTTCGGCAAAATACACCATCAATTCCTAGTAAAATAGAAAGGGTAAATGAATCAATGGAGTTTTCCTTGAAATGTTAAGTAGTCTCTATCTAAAATTCTCAGCAAGCATTATCTCTAAATGTGCTAACTATAAATCATCCCAATAAGGTCGGGGTGAAACAAAGATGCCTTCTGTTGTATTTTATTAGACATGCTAGCTTTATGTTAGAGAAAGAAAAAGAAATGGAAGTAATTAGATGAGGCAATGAGGAAACAATATTTTCACCCTTTGCTGATGATATAATGGTATACTTATAAATTCCTGAAGAATCAACTAAAAAAGAACCTATGTGACATATTTAACAATGTTAGCAAGGTTGCAGGATATAAGATAAACTTATATAAATCAGAATTTCTAGATATTACCAACAAAAATCAGCATCAAGAGATCAAAAGAGAAATTCTATTTAAAATAGCTTTAGATAATATACAACATTTGGGAGTCTTCTTGTTGAGACAAACACCCGAATTATATGAACACAATTATAAAACATATTTCACAGAAAGAAAATTCAATCTAAAGAATTGAAAAAAATATTAATTACTCATGGGTAGCCTGAGCTAGCATAAATAAAATGATAATTAAGCCTAAATTAATTTCTCTATTTAATTCAATAACAATCAAACTATGGAAAAATATTTTGTAAAGCTGCCAAAATATAACATCCATTAGCAAAAACAAAAGGTCAATAAAAAGGGAAATGTAAAAAAATCAAAGGAAGGTGGCTTCACTGTACTTGATCCAAAATTATATTATAAAACAGTAATCATTACACACATCTTTTGTACACATTAAGAAATAAGATGGTGGATCAGTGGAATAGGATAGGTGCACAAGATGCAGTACTAAATATCTATAGTAATCTTGTGTTTGATAAACCCACTATTTGACAGAAACTTTTGCGAAAATCATAAAATAATATGGCACAAATTAGACATAGAACACCTTATATTATATATTAAGATAAGATCAAAATGAATTCATGGTTTAGATATAAAGGTTAATATCATAAGCAAATAAGAAGAGCAAAGAATAACAACTATCAGATCTTTAAAGAAGATAATTTGTGACCAAATAGATTATTATGAAATGAAAAATTAATGCTTTGATTATGTTAAATTACAAAGGTTTTGCACAAACAAAACCAATGCAACCAAGATTAAAAGAAAAGCAGAAAGCTCAGGAAAATTTTTTTTTTCTTCATAAATATTACTCATTTCTCAGATATATAGAGGATGGAATCAAATTAATAAAAATATAATTCATTCCCATAGTGATAAATTGTCAAAGGATACGAATAGGCAGTTTTCAGGCATTTAAAAAAAAAAATGCCCCCAATCACTATCAATTAAAGAAATGCAAATTAAAATGACTTAGAGGTACTACTTCACAACTATTAGAATGGCTATTTTAACAGAAAAGGAAAGTGGTAAGTGTTGGAGAAAATGGGGAGAAATTGGAACATAAATGCATTATTAGAGTTGTAAACTGGCCAATGCTATGGTTGCTCTGAAGAGCAATTTAGAAAAATGCCAAAGGGCTATAAAACTGTGCATACCCTTTGCTCCAGTAATAGTACCAGATCTTTATCTCAAAGAGAACACAAAACAGTGGGGGGAGGGGTTAGAGTCTTATATATACAAAACGTTTATTTGCTCTTTTTTTTTTTTTTTTGATAGCAAATAATTGTAAACTGAAGGTTGCTCATCACTTAAAGAATGGCTAAACAAATTGTGATACCTGAAAATTAAAGAATATGATTGTTCAATGAGAAATTATGAGCAGATCGATTTCAAGGGGAAAAATAAAACATCAGGAAAGACAGCATTAATTGGTGCAAGTGAAATGAACATAACCAAGAGAACATTATTCACAGTAACACTTATACTGCAAAAGTCAGCTGTGATTTACTTAAATTTTCTCAGCAATGCAATGATCCAAGGCAATTTCAAGGAAGTCTTGATGGAGAATGCTGAGCATATTCAGAGAAATAACTATGGAGTCTATTTGCAAATCAAAACATATGTTTCTCCTTTGGGGGGTGATTTTTTTTCCCTTTTGTTCTCTTTCTTGTTTCTTTCACAATATAATTAATATTGAAATTTCTTTCCTTTATTGCACAAGTATAATCTATGGTAGATTGCTTCTAATCTTGGGGAAGCGAGAGGAAAGAATGGAAAGGAAAAAAATTTGGAAATCAAATTCTTATTAAAATGAATGTAGAAAACTATCTGTAGATATAATTGGTAAAAAAATGAAATACTATTTTCCAAAATTGCTTGGAAAGTAATTACAAAATTACTTGCAATTTTAGTGGATTACAAACTCAATATGTATAAACATGTGTAATGTATCCACAAAGTAAAACAAAATATATATTTGGTTACATTAAAAGAAGCATACTTTCCAGGCAATATGATATACTAATTGTATATTTTCTCTTTGTCAGAACTAATCTGTAGTACTATGTTTAGGATGGCATTGATAAGTTCAAGACTATTCAAAAAAGCCTATTAGAATAATGAAATATTTTGAGTTCATGACATAAGAGGATTGGCTAAAAGGATTAACAATGTTTACTCTAGAGCAGAAAAGACAGAGTGAGTGTAAGAGAGATGTTTAAAGTATTTGAGAGATCCCATAAAGAAGATAGATTACTTTTTTTACTACTTCATCAGGGCAGAATAAGGAGCAATGGACAGATAGTATAAAAAAGATGAATTTAGGCTTGATGTAAAGAATCATTTCCTGTTAGAAAAATCCATAAATAGAGTGTGTATTTGTGTGTATACATGTGGATATAGATATACATAGATACTATATATACATGTATTTATGTATATTTGTAGTTGTTTTTAAGCACTTCACAGATGTTTTGAAGGAGATCTTCGTTCAATAAAATCAACCACATTTAGAAACTTAGTGTTGAATAGGGACTAGAAAGCTATATTCAAAGAAGGGAAGACATGGATTCAAGTCCCAACTTTGAAATATACTATCTGTATGGCAAGCCACTTAAGCTTATACTGCTCTTTGGATACTGTCTACATCCACATTTTTTATAAAAAGGCACTAAGGAATTTCCCTTCATATTGAATGAATAGCCCTTCATATTAATGAAATTGCATTTCTATTTCCTCTCTCTTCTATACGTCAAATACTGTGCTAAATGCTGGGAATGCAAGAAAGAATGAAATATCATCTTGCCCAGAGAAGGGTTACATTATAAAGTAAGAGAAGCCTATCCTTGTTTAAGTGTTTATATAGTCATTCCAGTCATCTACAATTCTGTGATCTCATTTGATATTTTCTTGGTAAAAATATTGAAATGGTTTGCCATTTCATTCTCCCTCACATTGGATAGATGGGAAATTAAAGTGGAAAAGGTGAAGTGGCTTGCCTAGAATCACATAGCTAGTATTTAAGGTCATATTTGAATTCTGGAAAATGAGAGTCTTTCCAACTCCAGACCCTACACTGTATCCACTGTACTACTTGCTGAGTATACATAAAATGTATTAGGAGAAATAAGATAAGTTCAAATTATTTTTGGCAGAAAGCACACTTTCTGTTTAAGGGTGAGCATAAGAGATCAGGAAAAACTTCATGCAGAACTGGTGTCAATTGCATTGTCTTGAAGGAAAACAAGAATTCCAAAATATTTAGGTAAGGAGTGCACAGCAGAAGTAGAGATAGAAGTAGAGTGTGGGAAAAACAAGAAGTTTGGAAAGAAGTCAAATCCAAGAAGTTACACTTGAGCAATGTCCACTTGGAAGAAAATGGTCAAGTTAGCATAAGAATTTGACTAGATATTCTCAATGGTCCTTTCTTGCATTGAAATTCACTTTTATTCTGATTCTGTTTGATTCCTTGGCAAAACATGGCCTTTATTTTAGGAATTATTCTCATGTAGGAAAATCATAGAGGAGCTTATTAACCAAAAATGCATTGAAGGGCACTTGCTCCCTTTGCTCCTATGTTAGATTGCTTTTAATCTTGGGGAAGGGAGAGGAAAGAATGGAAAGGAGAAAAATTTGGAAATCAAATTCTTATTAAAATGAATGTAAATTAAAATGTCACTCAAAAATTTAGTCATCAAAAATAATAGAATCACAGAGTTGGAAGTGCACTCAGAAGCAATTGAATCCAGTATTGAATTCATTAAAAATCCCTATTATAACATTCTTTTTAAAGAAATCCTCTTTCACAACAAGGTGTATTGGGGAGTATTTAGTGAAAACCTAAAGATATGGGGAATCAACTATCAATTGAAGTAGTTCATTATACTTTGAGACATCTCATATTGAGGGAAAGATTTTCTTTAAATAAGTCCCAAATCAATTCCTTTTTACTGCAGTCATGGATCTAATCCCTAATATATCTTTCAACCTCTACTCCATTTGTTTTAAGGTACCAGTAAAAACAATTTGTAATATTGAAATAATCTTTATCCCAGTTCACAAAATACCCCCTTTTTCCTAGGAATCTGCCTTTGCACATTTGGTAAGAATTTCAGAATGCTGGTAGTGGAAGGGAAGAATAGAAGAGTATTGATTTGATCCTGAGAAAAAGCTCATATGAATTCTTATTAATAAAGTCTATTTACTGATTTGCTCATGTTAGAGAGTTAATGATTGAACAAAAGTTAGATCCTTAGATAACTGCAGCATATGCATAAATTATATTCCTAAAATCTTCCTACTTTTCTTTCCATCACAGACATACGGTATGGTATTGTTGTTGCTATTGTTGTTCTCTCTGCACTTTTGCCCAACTTCCAACACTACCAAAAAACATATTGTTCTTTCAATTGCAAAGTTATTTATTGAATGTCCTAAAATACTGATTAATTTGAAATTTCCTTGGGTGCAAGGATTGTGTCATTTTTCTCTGTCAGAGTTCCCAGCACCTGAAATTCTACTTTAGTTTGGACCCTTCATGTCTTATAATTTTGTTATTGTTGAGTAGGTAATGACATCTCTTTTTTTCTTTTTATTTCCTTTTCTATGTATAAATTAGCAAGTTATCTACTATTTTTCCAGTTATTCAAAAGAGTATGATAAAGCTTCTTGATCCAGGACCAAGTCTGATAGTGAAGGAATGACAAAAAACACTCTAAAGTAGAAATAGACCTTATATAGGTGCTAAGTCTAATATCTTTCAGTTACTTATGGGTAGAACTATGTCTTAATATTGCCATTCCAAACAGCCTCATCTCTTATTTATAATTGCTGAGAAAATTCACTGAAGGAGACATTATTTGTGATGTTTTTAGTCAGCTAGTTTTACAAAGATGTATACATTGCATTAAAAGAGTGATATGATGCTAAGATTAAACATAGAGTAATCAAGAGAAAATAAAATATATTGACCTAACAATATTGGGGAGTGATAGGTAAGCGTTTACTTTTGTTTTTGTGGTACTGTTATGCAGAAGTTTTATAACAACATTGGGGGTTAGACAAGGAAATATCTGCATTTTTTTTTGATATCATTCAAGTATAGAAAGGTAGGTTGGCTTCATCCAAACTTAGAGATGAGAAGTACGAACCCATCTAGGCCATTTGTGAACAAGAAGCCTTCCTTCAACATCCTTGGCAGAACTTAATTTAGGATCCATTTGAAAACTTTCAGATATGATTCTCTCAGATATTTCTGAGAGATCTCATTCCATCCCTGGTCAGCTGCAATTATCACAGAATATTTCTTTATGGGCCAGTCAGTAGCAAGTTAATAAAGCACTGACCTGGAATCAGGGCAATCTGAGTTCAAATTCTGCCTCAGACACCAGTTGTGAAAGCAAGTCACTTAACCCTCAATTGCCTCAGTTTTCTCACCTGTAAAATGAGCTAGAGCAAGAAATGTCACACTTCACTGTCTTTGCCAAGAAAGTCAGATATGGGATCATGAAAAGCCAGATATGATTGAAGTGACTGAATAACAATAAAAATTCCTTACATTGAAATAAAATTCAATTTCTTTTCAACTATGAGTCATGTACTTATATCTATTTTTCCTTTTCTAGGCCAGATGTAACAAGTCTATTCTATCTTTAAAATCACAGTCATTCAGTCAGTAAAAAGCATTTTAAGTGCTTACCATGTTCCTGGTTACAAAGAAAGGTACAAAATCCTTTCCCTTAAAGACAGATCATATTCTAATATGGGAGATACATACTTGATATAGTATACCGCCTAGATATAAGGTAAATGGCAGAGGAAAAGAAGTTGTAATTATGGTAAGGGAGAGCCAAGAAAAGTTGTGTAGAATCTTGGATGTAAGATGAAACCAAAGATACTAAGAGGCAGAATTGAAGTGGGATAGCATTCTGGGCTAATATTCTACTTGTATATACTTAGTATATACAGGATAATTTGGAGAAAAGAGTGCAATAATCTAAGAGATTATTTCTAATTATTATACAAAACTAGAGATTCTAAGAGGTGGAAGAAAGAAGAGTTTCATTCTTTCATTCTAGATATGAGAAAAACTCTAATTAAAAAGAGGAGCTAACAAGCATTTATTAATCAGTTTACATGTGCCATATACTGTGCTAAGATCTTTATAAATATTATGTCATTCAATGCTCACAACAACCTTGTGAGCTAGATGTTACTATGATATCTGTTATGTGTTAAGAAAATTGAGGCAAACAAGAGATTTGAATTCAAATTTCCCTGACTCCTGGTCCTGCCTACTGCTTCTGACTTAAATAATTGTATGCTATTCCTTGACTCTTTCTTTCCATTAAGCCTAAAAATTATTCCTAGAGTCATCTAAGATTGTGAAAAGCTTTATTTGACAAAATAAGTAGTTTACATACTAGAAGCAACATAAGGCTATCAAATATCCTTGGGTATAGCAGTGCTTTGCTTAAACTTGTGCTTTCAACAGTTCTATATGGAATTGATTGCCAATGTCTTTAAAGAAGAGTCAGGAGACTAAACAAGAGCATTTTTGATAAACAAATTGAAAGGGGAGTGCAGCATGAATTATAGTTGACAGTTATGCAAAGGGAGAGAAGGGGACAGATGAAGAAATACTGAGTAAATAGAAAGAACAAAATAGCAACTGCTTTTATATGAAAGTGAGGGAAAAGAAATATGGATGATGATGGCAAGATTGCTAACTTTGGTGACTAGAAGGATTGTGATAAATTTACTAGAAATATGAAAGCTTGGAGGAGGGTGAGTTTAGGAGAAAAGATTCTATTATGTTGGGGTCAATTAAATCTCTTAAATGCCAACTTGAGGAGTTTCAAAATTGTCTGATAAACATATTAACTGTGTGTTAAATGTGCAGTGATATTCACATAAATGACAAGTAGAGACAATTCTGAAAGAAATGATTTATGAAGCAGAAAATTTTAAAGGAGACTTGGAGTTTATTTAGCACATGGACTTTACTAAATTTATTTTTTCATTTATTTTTGTGCGCATTTATTTATAAAAGCTAGACTGACTAGATACTTGTTACAGAAATTTTGACTAAGATTCTGTCAAAGACTCATTTGCCTTGAGTAAATCAACCAACATTTTTTCCTTTATTCAAAGATCATAAACTTAGTAAACTGAGGTATCACCTAAAATAACATATTGTTGACCAATGCATTGAAGAGAAAAATTCATTGAAGGAGAAAGGGCAAATTGACTGTAGCATCACGGAATACAACTGAAGCTTAATCAGGAATGTATAAAATGTTTATGTCTAATTTTTCGCAGGATTACAAAACTTTAGCTCATCACAGAAATTACATCCCACTTTGGATCAGCTTCATCAGCCTTTTTAATAAGTCATACAAAACTTCAGCATAGTTCTGTAATAATGTAACATTTATAAATGTGTATATGTGGCAGACAGAGCCATCTGTGCTATGCCAATCAGAAGTGGAATATATTCTCTCCAATAAAGGTATTAAACAAGCCAATCCAGGAAATAGTGGACCACAGGCTAAAATTATTGACTCATCTGAGGGACTTTAAGACTTAGTGAAATTTCATATAGTATGGAGAGTTGGCTTTATGTGTGTCTATGTGCTTGTGGAAGGAATGTAGTATTTAGAAGTGTAAATATAGTAAATCACAAAGAATGTATATATTATTTCATTCATTTTCCAATATGGAATAGTTGTTTTGTTTCATTTTTTTAAATTAAAAAAAATAGTCCTTTCCTGAAATTTTGTTAAGTAAACCAAGGTATTGATTTCTGTAAAGGCAAACATGTGAACATGATATTGGCCCATTCCATATTCATTTTAAAATAATAAACTTCCCAGGATTTTCAAGCTACGAGAAACTTTTTTTTTTCTTATACAAAAGAAAGAATTTACAACTTTCTTTGAACAAATTCCATGAATCCTTTCCCTTGCAGAGCCACTTTTAAAGCATGCTTCAGAATTAATCCAAAATGAGTTAGACTTCCAGATCTATTGACTACTCAGAGTGATTAAAGATCCCATAGTATTCTTTGTTATACAGAAGTATTAACCCTGGAGTTTGGGCCATATTCCAACTGTAATAATTAAATTTCCCCTACCTTAATTCCCTATATATTTCCAATTAGGTAAATTATTTTTTCATTCCTTCTTGAAATTACTGCAGGGAAATTTTTCTGGCACAAGTCACCTGTGCCTTTTCTCCCTTGAATTCTAACCATGACCCTGCTTAAAGGTTTGGAAATTCAAGATAAAAGATGTTTTTAAATGGATGGCAGTAGCCTCAGATTGTAAAAACAGGCTATGGTAACATTTCCCACTGGACATAAAGGCAAGACAAATAAAACATAGATTCCTATTGTACTTGTCATAGCCAGGGATGTCACTAGGGAAGCAAATAGCCTGAGTGATCATTTCCAGAATATGTTAATATGGAAAGAAAGTAGAAGTTAATGCTTGTCAACACAGATCTAAAAAGTGCCAATGTTACTTTCC
The DNA here is from genome assembly GCF_016432865.1 of Antechinus flavipes. NCBI lineage: Eukaryota > Metazoa > Chordata > Mammalia > Dasyuromorphia > Dasyuridae > Antechinus > Antechinus flavipes. The sequence goes on along the minus strand of NC_067400.1, from coordinate 391,466,867 downwards.
CCCCTTCTTCTAGTTTTAACATCCTACAGCTGGCAATGTAGTGGGAGAGCAGATGGGATGAATTATATATTTGAACAGTCTTTGACTTCACATCAAACACCTTGGGTTTTACTTTATGATGTGAGCTCTGCAATTTTTTCCACCTTTTGCTCTTAAGATAAAACTTGAGTACATATATTCACATGGGTGAGGAACAGTGGAAAAAGTATTATATATGATATAATACTTTAAGTCATACACACCAAACAATAAGAAATTGTAAAAGGAAAAATATTTGATTATACTAATTTAAGCAATACTAAATTCAATTATCTACTGTCTATTGATTAACATGATCTTTATTTCTGAAAGAGAAAATGTCATCCCTTCATCTTCTTTTATCATTCAGCCCATGTGTAAACTTTTATTTAGCTCATAGAATCAGAAGGGAACAATATTTGTAACTCCTGCTTATGATGCTCTCTACCAAACTCTGAAGAATAATCACTTGCTAATTGCTAGCACTTATATAGCATTTAAAAGTTTACAAGTTTTTTATTTATTTATTATCTTTTTGAATTTTAACAACAATCCTGTGAGCTTGGTGCCACTATTTATCCCATTTACAAATGAGATAACTAAATCTTAGAGAGCTTAATTGATTTTCCCTGAGTCACACAGCTAGGAAAAGTTTGAGAAAGGTTTTCAACTCAGATGGTCTTCAACTCTGGTTTGAATTCCACACACTGGATTGCATAGCTAATCAAAATTACTTAGAATCTATGGATACCCTTAAAACCCATAACATAGCATTTTCATTCTTTCTGCTATTGTTTGTTTGAATTTTTGTTTTCCTTCTCAGTTTTTTTTTCCTTTCTAGATCTGATTTTTCTTGTGCAGCAAGGTAACTGTATATATATATATGTATATATATATATATATTGGATTTAACATATAATTTAACTTATTTAACATGTATTGGACTACCTGCCCACTAGGGGAGGGGTTGGGGAGAGGGGAAAATTTTGAACAGAAGGTCTTGTAAGGGTCAATGTTGAAAAAAATTACCCATGCATATGTTTTGTAAATAAAAAAGATATAATAATAAAAAAAAATTTTAATTCTGAGAAGAAGTTTATGGGCCTAACCAGACTGCTCAAAGTGTTCTCAATACAGCAAAGGTTGAGATCCTTTGCTTAGAAGAGATGTGGTACTCAGCTGAAGCCCAAAAAACAAAACAAAGGAAAAAGAAAAAAATATATTTTTGGTGAAAGTACTAGAAAGTATTTTTTTAAAGAAGTCAAGAATTTTTAAGAACTTTACTCTTCCTCTTTAAAAAAAAATCATATGATTCAGATATTCAGGAAATACATCTTGGAATCAAAGTATCTCCACCAGAATGGATAAAAATAGTCCATAAATTTAAGAAGGAAACAAAAAAAGATTAAAATTATGTGTTCCATTTTTCAAAAATATAAATAGGAAAAAGGAGCTTGGCCTCTGAGGCATTAGGTTGCAGCAGTTAAAAGAACTGCTAATAAGTTCCTTGAAATGGTGAGGGTTGTTTCTTCTTGCTAGTTCTCCTCCTTGGGTACAAGTCAACTCTCTAGGCCTTCTTCCTCTGGCTCCATTTATGACAGTGCTGAGTGGGTGGGCACAAGGTAATCCAGAAAGAGAGGAAGCATAAATAGAAAGCTCTGAGTAGAACTCTCTCTCTTACTTCCTGCTATCCCCATTGAGCGGATGACTGAATACAGACTGTTTGCACCTCCAGGTTGGGTTATCTCCAAAATTAATCTGGGTATGTCCTTTAGACAGGTATATAAGGACCTGGCAGCCTAGAATAGTGTGCCCAGACAGTCTGGCACAAAAACTGAAAGCCATTAAAGCTAAGAAGCTTGTCAAAAGTATTAAGAGCAAGTATCAAAGGTAACACTGAACTCAGGTCTTCTGACTCAAGAGCTAGTATGAATCCCGCTATATTATTCAGCTTTCTAACTTCAGTTAAAAATTATTGGACTATGGGAACTAAATGTGGATCACAACATAGTATTTTCACTTTTTTGTTGTTGTGTGCTTGCTTTTTGTTTTCTTTCTAATTTTTTTTTTTTTGCCCTTTTTGATCTGATTTTTCATGTACAGCATAATAGTTTTGGATAAATATATAAGAATTGCACCATTTGACATATTATTGGTTTGCTTGCTGTCTAGATAGGGTGTGGCAGGAAGAGAGGGAGAAAAATTGGAACACAAGATTTTGTGGGCATGAATGTTGAAAACTATCTTTGCATATATTTTGAAAACAAAAAGCTTTTATTTAATAAAAAAGGAAAAAAAAAAACTAAGGAGAAACTGTTTATATTAGACTTACAATAAAACACTGGGAATTGATTGATCACTCCCAATTTCAAATTAAAAAAAAGAAGATAGAAATGATTTCATTTGAAGACATCTTTCTCTGACACTAGTGAATGGTTAAAATTAATAGGAAGGTTTTTTTTTTTAAATATATTGATGCAAAAAATGTCTCCTACATTGGTTTCCTAATTCTTTACCCTAAAAGTATTAGAAAAATATTAATAATTGTTTTAATTGTCTTGAAAAAAGCTATCATTTTTCTGCCCACTCACCACCCACCATCAGAAAATTATATTTAAAAAAAAAAACAAATTTAAATACAAGACTAACATGGTCTTCTAGGAAAATAATCTGGAGTTTGTAATTCATAATTCTTGAATACTATTGGATGAGAAATATATGTGAATTTTTCAAAGTTATGTCAAGGATAAAAGGGGAATAGAATATGAAATAGCATTATTGATTGTAATCCAATGGTAATTGATGAGATCATAAGAAGATGTACAATTTTGTAAATAGAAAATTAAAAGCTATCATATATAAGGAAAAGAGAAAACATTTAATTGTTCTAAAGTTTAAGTCACTAGATCCTATGAACCACATCACAAGATAGATAAAGAAGTAGTGCCTCTATTTTCTGAATCACAGTTAATGATCATTAAAAGATGGAACAAAGGAGTAGATATACCATAGGCTATGGACAAAGATGAACACAAGCAGACTCTATAACCCAACTACCCAATAACCCAACTTGGGAGAAACTTGTCCCTAAAACAACATTATGTTTCAGACACAAAAGATAGAGAGATAAGTAAATCAAGCCAAAGAATCAGTGACTATATACACACAGAAAAGGAAGAGTTACTCATTAATAACACTAAGTTGAGACTCAAAGACAAATATTGATCTTTCATAGTAAATATATAGAAGAAATGATAAGGAAATATAAAATGAAAGAAATACTTTGGAATAAAAAATAGAACAATAATTAAGAGACTTAGAAGGCCAAGTATTAAATATTACATAAGAGATAGACACCTTAAAACTCTAACAAACCAAACAGAAATAATTAATTCTAATAACATCCAGAAAAATTAGGATAAAATCAAAACACTTAAAACATCAAATAAAAATCATAAGTTAGATCATAACAAACATACATATAACATAATCTGAAAAAATTCCTGAAGATGATATATTTTAAAAACCATTAGACTCCTTAAAATCCATGAAAACAAGAAAAAAGTAAACTCTCCAGATCTAATAAGCTCATCAACAATGTGAAGAAATACAGAATTACAAGAGAATTGCAAAAGGAAAAGCCCAGAAATATTACAATGAAAATTTAGAATACATATGTAATGTGACATGTGTGTATGTGCTATATCTATGCACAAATATATGTTTATGTGTCCCTCTATAAATATCTATATATAAATACATATAGACACACACACACACACACACACACACACACACACACATATATCTATGGAGAGAGAGAGAGAGACCTGCTACATATATACACATGTATGTATATATATATGTATATGTGTGTGTGTGTTTTATAAGTTTTGTATATATATATATATATATATATATATATATATATACACACACACACACACAAAGTTACTTATATCCAAGTGTTTGTTCGTGTGTGTGTTTATCCAAAAAACTATGGAACTATCAAGCAACTCCCAACTGCGTGTAACAAGGCATGGCAATTTATCCAAAAAATAAAGTAATAGCTTTAAACATAATATTCCAAAGGAAAGTAAATGAACAAGAAACTGAAAATAATTTTAACCACAGAAAGTTATCATGGTAACAGGAAGATCAAAATACCAGCTCAGATGAGGGCAAAGTATCTATAGAGAAAATCTGAAAGAGTTATATGAATTAGTTTCAAGCCCAAAGAGTCTTCTTGGACTTGCTTATAAAAGATTTAAAAAAGCAAATAATAGAGGTTGAAGAAAAAATTGAGAAAAGCAATGAGAGGTATTCAAGAGAAAGTCAACACCTTGGGGGGGAAAGAGGGGAAAATTTGACTGAACAAAGCAATTCCTTAAAATATACAATTGATCAAATGAAAAAAAAAAATCCACCAAAAATCATTTACTGCAAAAACATAGTAGGCCAAGTGAAAAAAAAATTCCCCTGAAGAAAACACCACCTTGAAAAATTGAATTAATCAAATGTAAAAAGAGATACAAAAGTTAACTAAAGAAAATCATACATTAAAAACTAAAATAAGAAAATGGAAACTAATGATACTATGATACATCAAGCATCAATGAAATAAATTAAAAAGAATGAAAAAGGGAATAAAATGTAAAATATCTTATTGGAAAAGGAGCCAATCTGAAAAACAGATGCAGGAGAGACAATTCAGTAGAAAGCAGAAAATTTGTTTATTAAAACCTCTGGAGGATGAGTCATCCCATCATGAGATAAGAAAGAGAAAGCTCAGGGTAGGAGGGCTAAAGAAGTAGTAAAGATACATAGCTTTTATACAAGAGATTACATCACAAGTAAGAGAGCATTAAGAAGGGGAGGGGGAGGCATCTAATTGATTGTTGCTATTTGGAGAGATTGGAATGGAAGCTTTCTGTTTCCTTGAAATCTCCTGATTTCTAGGAAACAGAAAATCAGGCCTTCAGGCTTAATCAAGCAGATAGTGGTCAAGCTAATAGAATAAATATTGATAAATGTCAAATACTGATAAATTAAGTAAATGTGTTTATAGCTCACCAAGGTTCAAGTAAATATGAGCCTGCACTTATTATACAGGTCATAGGGGAAATACAGAGATAATGAAAATAAAATACAGGAAAAGAATTCATACAGTCCTGTAAATTCTTTACCTTATCTCTCCATTCCACACACTGTTTGGGGATAAAATTTTCTATTTACTTCTAATATTTTTCAATACAAAAGACTCTTACTTAATTGAAGCCCTCTTGCTAGTTAATTCTTGGTTGAATATCCATGAATTTTGACTTTTGGAGTACATTATTCCTGGCTCTTTGATCCTTTATTAATGAAACAGTGGGATCCTAGATAAACTTGACTATTTTTGCCTTGATACTTGAATTGTTTTTGACTGCAGCTTGCAGTGTTTTTTTTCTTTTCTTGAAATTATAGTTCTGGCATTTTGCAACAATGTTCCTTGGAGTTTTCCTTGTGGGATCTCTTTTAAGAGATGATTGATGGTCTCTTTCAATTACTATTTCCACCTCTAGTTCTAGTATATCAGGCTCTTTTGTCCATCACCTTTTGGTAGATCAATAACTTTTAAATTGTCTCTCCTGCATCTGTTTTTCAGATTGGCTCCTTTTCCAATAAGATATTTTACATTTTATTCCCTTTTTCATTCTTTTTTAATTTATTTCACTGATGCTTGATGTATCATAGTATCATTAGTTTCCATTTTCTTATTTTAGTTTTTAATGTATGATTTTCTACATCCCTCACAAGAGGATTCAAGAGAGGCATAAAAAAGGCAAAAAGGGTGGGTGGGGGGAATATTTATTATTTAAAGGTTAAATTGTTTACATCCTTGGACAGGAAAATGATATTTATAATCCTTATATCTGTTATTGGAGCATTAGAGGGAGCATCACAAGGTCAGAGGGTATAGCTGTGAATGTACTATGATGTGATATATTAAAGAAAAAGACATTGAGGAATATTAAAAGGATTATACTATGATAAGAGGAAAAGGGAGGCATGATGAGACAAATTGGATCACAAGAAGAGGCAAAAAGACTTATTATAATAGAAAGAAGGAAGGGAGGGGATGTGCATTTTTTTAAAGCTTAATCTCATCAGTTTTTTCTCAAAGAGGGAATATCAATCAGTTGGGAATAGAAAATTATCTTACCCTATAAAGAAATGAGAGGAGAAAGAGGAAGGAAAAAGGGAGGGGCTAGATAGAAGGGATAAAAAGATAACAAGGGATAAAAGGGATAAAAGGGATAAAAGGATAAACAAAGCGGGGAAGGATGATAGAAGGTTCAGCAGGTAGAGGGTGGAATGGGTTAGATATAAAACACTGGATAGGTTGGGCAGGGTGGAAAGAGAGAACAGAAATATATACAGGGAAGAAAATAGAATATAGGGAAATACAGAGCTTTAATCATAATTATAAATGTGAATGGGATGAACTCTTCCATAAAATATAGTGAATAGCAGAGTGATTAAAAAAAACAGAATCCCAGAATATGTTGTTTACAAGAAATATATTTGGCATGGAGAGATGTATACAAAATAAAGGTAAAAGGCTGGAAAAGATTTTATGATGCTTCAGTTAATGTAATAAAAATCAGGGGTAGCTATTCTGATCTCAGATAAAGCAAAAGTAAAAATGTAAATAATTAAAAGAGATTAAGAAGAAAAGTACATCTTTTTAAAGGGTATCATAAGCAATGAAGTATTATCAGTACTAAATGTAGATGCAAGAAATAGTAAAGCAACAATATTCCTAGAGAAGATAGTAAGCCAAGTACAGGAAGAAATGGACAGCAAAACTATATTAGTGTGGCACCTCAAACTTCTCTTCTCACAATTACACAAATCTAACTTCAAAATAAACAAGAAAGAAACTAGGGAGGTTAAGAAAATCCTAGAAAAGGTAGATATAGTACCCACTCTGGATTAGATATTGGAAAAATGGAGAAAATTGAATAGGGACAGAAATTAATATGCCTTTTTGTCAGCAGTACATGGGACCTACACAAAAATTGACTATGCATTGGGGCATAAAAAAACTTTACAATTCAATGCAGAGAGGCAGACATAGTAATTGCTTCCTTTTCAGATCACAATGCAACAAATATTATATTTAATAAAGGGCCAGGGAAAGAACTGGTACTAAACTGGTACTAATTGATACTAAAAACCAATTAAAAACAAGATAATTTAATAGAAAAGAATGAGTGACTCAAATAAATCATAGAAACAATCCATATTTTCATCTAAAAGACTGACAATAATGAGAAAACATACCAAAACCTATGGAATGAAGTCAAAGCAGTTCTTACAGGAACTTTTATATCTCTAAATAGTTTTATGATTAAAAAAGACAAACATAAAATCAATGAATTTGATATACAAATAAAAAAAAAAAACAAAAAAAGAACAAATTAAAGACTCCTAGTTAAATAACAAATTAGACATTCTGAAATGCAAAGAGATATTAAAAAAATTGAAACTAAGAAAACTTTTGAAATAATTAACAAAACTAAGAGTTGGTTTTATTAAACACTAACAAAATAGTTTAAATTTTGGTTAATTTGATTAGAAAAAGAAAAAAAAAAACAGATTACCATAATCAAAAATGAAAAGGTTGAGAAATTAAAGTAATAATTAGGAGCTACTTTGTCCAATTGTATACCAGCAAGTCTTACAATCTAAGTAATATGTATGAGTATTTACAAAACCATAAATTGTCCAGATCAACAGATGAAGAAATAGATTATTTAAATAGTCTCATTTTAGAAAAAGAAGTTGAACCAGGTATCAATGAATTCCCTAAGAAAAAATTTCTAGGCCCAGCTGGATTTAGGTACCACACTTTAAAGAACAATTAATTTCAAAGTTATATAAATAATTTGGAAAAATAGCTAATGGAATCTCTTAAATTCCTTCCATGACACAAATGTGATACTGATACCTAATCAGGAAGAGACAAAACAAAGAAAGAAGATTACAGGTCAATCTCCCTAAAGAATATTGATGCTAAAAGAATAAATAAAGTATTGGCAAAGAGAATACATCAACTTGTCAATAGGATAATATATAAGTACCAAGTGAGAGTTATACCAGGAATGCAGAGGTGGTTCAATATCAGGAAAATCATTCCCATAATCAACCATGTCATTAATAAACCAATAGAAAACATATGGCAGTCTCAATAGATGCAGAAAATGTTTTTGACAAAATACAATACCCATTGCTAATAAAAACACTAGAGAGGAATGACAGAGTGTAACCAAGATGGCAGAGAGGACATATGTTTCTTTCTAATTTCTTCTGACAACTGTCAGACTAACTAGCAAATCCAGCCTCTGAATTAGTTCTGAACTGGTAGGACTCACAAATATTAGGAGTGTAACAAATTACCAGCAGAAGATATTTCAGAAAAGGTCTGTTTTAATCTGGCACAGAAAGAGACTGGCCAAGAGCAAACAGGCTGAGCACAATCATCAGTGCAGGCAGCTTACAGACTCTGAGTGGTTTGGACTCCACATGCTGGAGAATCTATTAATAGCCTCTGTGTTATTGCTATGTGCTTGTGTAATACCTCCCATGCTGATGGGTTTGTGCATAATAAGACCCTTCAGCCCAGAAACCCACTAGCAACCTTCACTTCCCTTTGGTGCTTTTCATCTCCCTTCCTGAGATGTCAGGGGGGTCGTGATCACCTCCTTTTCGGTGCTTTCACCTCCTTTCCTAAGAAGTCAGGGAGGGTGTGATCACCTCCCCTTGGGGGCTCTGAACTCCCTGAGGAGTCAGGGATGGCATGATCATCTGTGTTCTAAAACAAAAGAAAGCGGGAAATGTAATGGGCTGAGGCTTGAGTTGATGCACTGAGGTCCCACGCACATGAGGCTAAATAGTAATTGGACCATACTTTATTAATATATATGCTTAGAGGACTTCCGGGGCGGAGCCAAGATGGCGGAGCAGGCATACACGACTCTCTAAGCTCCTCTCATTAACCTCATAACCAACTATTTAATCCAGCCTCAAAAATAACTCTTCACTGCTTAAATTCATGAAGATAAGAAGCACTTCAACTTACCAGCCGATCCGGAAGCTCGCCAGAAAAGGTTCCTGAGGGGCCAGGAACAGACTAGCACAGGCAGTGAGAAGCTAGCATCCTGAGCAGACCAGGGGCGGGGATGATCTCTGTGGCTAGAGAAGTTATAGAGAGGACTCTGCTATAGGCTAACTGCTCTGCCTTGATTACAAAGCAGTAAACTGGCAGAGAAGTTAAAGCCTAAACAGAGGGTCCTCTAAAAAACACAAGAACCTAATGAGATCTGGCTGTAACCCCTCAAACCCGGAAGTGACTCAGGCAGACTTTACCGCAGCCCTGCGGCCACATCCGGCAGTTTGGGGCTTTTGGGGGGCAGTTACTAATCTGCATGACAGTGGGGCACAGCCTGGGCAGCCACTAATCAGCAGAGTGGGGGGCTCGGCCTGGGGCAATAGAACTTCCCCAGCTGACTGCACCTCCTGGGCAGACACTTCCTGTCCCTGCAAATCCATTCACTGCTCAGCTGCTAATACCCATAGCCCCAGGGCAGGGTTTGGCTTGGGGTAGTGAAACTCTCACTGCTAAATGTCTAGCCCCAGGGCAGTCGTTATCTCACACAGCTGAGGTTCTTTGAAAGGCACTTTCCCAGCCTGACCCTGCAGGCTTGAGTTACTTTCCAGTGGGGTACTCTTTCCCAGAGCACTCCAGTACCTCACTGCTTTTTGTAGCCGGTTGGCAGGACAGCTACCCATCCATATACCTTTCACTGCTCTGCAGAGGGAGCTGGTAACCTCCTGGCTCTGAAGGCAGAACTTACAGGCTTTAACAAAATGAGTAAAAAAATCAAAAGAACGATTGATAGTTTCTACACAGAAAGAGAACAGCTTTTCAACCCTGAAGAGACTAATAGCAGACAGTCTCCAGACGATTGTTGGTCTCCAATACAAAAGGCTCTCCTAGGAGAGACTATTAAAAACCTTAAAAGAGAGCTAGAAGAGAAATGGGGAAAGACACATAACTCACTAAAAGAAAAATTTGATAAAGTGGAAAAAGAAAACGACTTCTTGAAATGTGAATTGGAAAAGGTAAAAAACTCCCAAGAAGTGCAGGGAAACAGAGTTTGCGAATTGGAAAAAGAAAATGACTCACTAAAAAAAAAAAAAAAAATTAGTGAAATGGAAAAAAAATTCCATAGAGCAAAACAACTCAATTGGACATATACAAAAAGAAGTAAAAAAAAGCTAATGAAGAAAATAACTCACTAAAAATTAGAACTGAACAAATAGAAATGACTGATTCATTGAGACATCAAGAATCAGTCAAGCAAAACCAAAAAAAAATGAAAGATTGGAAAAAAATGTCAAATATTTACTTGGAAAAACAACAGATCTGGAAAATAGATCTAAGAGAGATAACCTGAGGATCATTGGACTACTAGAAAATTATGATGAAAAAAAGAGCCTAGATACTATTTTACAGGAAATCATCAAAGAGAACTGCCCAGAAGTAATAGAACCGGAAGGGAAAATAGGCGTTGAAAGAATTCATCGAACACTTTCTGAAAAAGACGCTAAAATAAAGACTCCAAGGAATATTGTGGCCAAACTTCAGAATTTCCAGACTAAAGAAAAAATTTTACAAGCAGCCAGGAAAAAACAGTTCAAATACCGAGATGCAACAATAAGGGTCACGCAAGATCTGGCTGCCTCAACATTAAAGGATCGATGGGCCTGGAACCAGATATTCCGAAAAGCAAAAGGACTTGGAATGCAGCCAAGAATAAACTATCCAGCTAAGCTGAGTATTTTTTTCCACGGAAGAAGATGAACATTTAATGAAATAGAGGAATTCCATCTGTTTCTAAGGAAAAAAACAGACTTAAACAAAAAATTTGATCTTCAACAACAAGAATCAAGAGAAGTAGAAAAAGGTAAAAGGAACTCTTGAGAACTGTATTTCTGTTGTGAATATATATAAAAACCATATGCATAATTTGATCTTACCGATATAACATAAAAAAGGGAAGTAGAAATGGAAAGGGGGATAGCGTCAGAAAAAGGGAAGAAGGGAGATAAAAAGAGGGAAACTACATGCGACAATGAGGCAAAGGAAACCTATCATATATGAGGGAACTTAGAGAGGGGGAGGAACATTGTGTGAATCCTACTCTCATCAGAGTTGGCTCAAAGAGGAAACAATTGACATATTTGTTTTACTCAGATTCTTCTCTCACTTCATTAAAAAGTGGGAGAGGAAAAGGGAGAAGGAAAAAGAATAATAAGGGAAGGGTACAAGAAAGAGGAAGGGATTCAAAAGGAGGAGGGAGGGATACTAAAGAGGGAGAGCTACGCGACGTTAGTGGGACCAATAGGGAAGAAGGGAAGAGGGCAAGAAAAAGAAAAGTATAATCTGGGGATATTAGGATGGCAGGAAATGCAGAATTGGTTATTTTAACCATAAATGTGAATGGGATGAACTCTCCCATAAAGAGGTGGCAGATAGCAGACTGGATCAGAAGTTAGAACCCTACAATCTGTTGTTTACAGGAAACACATTTAAAACAGGGAGATACATACAGACTAAAGGTAAAAGGCTGGAACAGAATCTATTATGCTTCAGGTGAAGTCAAAAAAGCAGGGGTAGCCATCCTTATATCAGATCAAGCAAAAGCAAAGATTGATCTAATTAAAAGAGATAAGGAAGGAAACTATATCTTGCTTAAGGGTACTATAGACAATGAAGCAATATCAGTATTAAACATATATGCACCAAGTGGTATAGCATCTAACTTCCTTAAAGAGAAGCTAAGAGAGTTGCGAGAAGAAATAGACAGCAAAACTATAATAGTGGGAGATGTCAATCTTGCACTCTCAGATGTAGATAAATCAAATCACAAAAAAAAATTAGAAAGAAATTAAAGAGACAAATAGAATATTAGAAAAATTAGGTATGATAGATCTCTGGAGAAAACTGAATGGTGACAGAAAGGAATATACTTTCTTCTCAGCAGTTTATGGAACCTACACAAAAATTGACCATATATTAGGACATAAAGACCTCAAAATTAAATGCAGGAAGGCAGAAATAGTAAATGCTTTCTTTTCAGACCACAATGCAATAAAAACTACATTCAACAAAAAGTTAGGTGTAAATAGACCAAAAAGTAATTGGAAACTAAATAATCTCATCTTAAAGAATGATTGGGTGAAACAGCAAATTATAGACACAATTAATAATTTCACTCAAGATAATGACAATGGTGAGACATCATATCAAAATTTATGGGATGCAGCCAAAGCAGTAATAAGGGGAAATTTTATATCCTTAGAGGCTTACTTGAATAAAATAGAAAAAGAGAAGATCAATGAATTGGGCCTGAAACTTAAAAAGTTAGAAAATGACCAAATTAAAAACCCCCAATCAATTACTAAACTTGAAATTCTAAAATTAAAAGGAGAAATTAATAATATAGAAAGTAAAAAAACTATTGAACTAATAAATAAAACTAAGAGTTGGTTTTATGAAAAAACCAATAAAATTGATAAACCTTTGGTAAATCTGATTAGAAAAAGGAGAGAGGGAAATCAAATTGGCAGTCTTAAAAATGAAAAAGGAGAACTTACCACTGATGAAGAGGAAATTAAAGAAATAATAAGGGGTTACTTTGCCCAACTTTATGCCAACAAATTTGATAACCTAAGCGAAATGGATGACTACCTCCAAAAATATAGGCTTCCCAGATTATCAGAGGAGGAAGTAAATTGCTTAAATAGTCCCATTTCAGAAAAAAAAATAGAACAAGCTATTAATGAACTCCCTCACTAATGAACATTGATGCAAAAATCTTAAATAAAATATAAGCAAAGAGATTACCAAAAGTCATCCTTGGGGTAATACACCATACCAAGTAAGATTTATACCAGGAATGCAGGACTGGTTCAATATTAGGAAAACTATTAGCATAATTGACTATTTCAAAAAGCAAACTAACAAAAGCCCTATGATTATTTCAATAGATGCAGAAAAAGCAACTGATAAAATCCAACATCCATTACTATTAAAAATACTAGAGAGATAGTAACAAATAGACTTTTCCTTAAAATACTCAGTAGCATCTATTTAAAACCATCAGCAAGCATCAAATGTAATGGGAATAAACTGGAACCATTTCCAATAAGATCAGGAACAAAACAAGGTTGCCCATCACCATTACTATTAAATATTTTATTAGAAATGCTAGCTTTGGCAATAAAAGAAGAAAAAGAGATAAAAGTATTAGAGAAGGTAATGAAGAAACCAAATTATTACTCTTTGCAGATGATATGGAGAACTCTAGAGAATCAACTAAAATACTATTAGAAATAATCCACAACTTTATCAGAGTTGCGGGATACAAAATAAATACATATATATCATCAGCATTTTTATACATCATTAACAAAGTCTAACAGCAAGAGATACAAAGAGAAATGCCATTTAAAATAACTGTCAATGGTATAAAATATTTAGGAATCTATCTGCCAAGGGAAAGTCGGGAACTATATGAGCAAATACCACATTCCACACAAATAAAGTCAGATCTAAACAACTGAAAAAAAATATTAAGTGCTCTTGGATAGGTCGAGCAAATATAATAAAGATGACAACACTACCTAAACTAACCTATTTATTTAGTGATATACCAATCAAACTATTGGTTTGAATAGAACTATTCAAGTTCTATTTTACTGACCTAGAAAAAACAACAAAATTCATCTGGAGGAACAAAAGTTCGAGAAGTTCAAGGGAAAAAAATGCAAATGCAGGTGGCCTAGCTATACCAGGTCTAAAATTATATTATAAAGTAGCAGTTACTAAAACCATCTGGTATTGGCTAAGAAATAGACTAGTTGATCAATGGAATAGGTTAGGTTCAAAGGACAAAACAGCCAATAACTTTAATAATATAGTGTTTGACAAATGCAGACACCAGCTTTGGGGATAAAAACTCATGATTTGACAAAAACTGCTGGGAAAATTGGAAATCAGTATGGCAGAAACTAGGCATTGACCCATACCTAACACTTTATAACAAGATAAGGTTGAAATGGGTTCATGACCTAGGCATAAAGAATGAGTTTATAAATAAATTGGAAGAGCATAGGATAGTTTACCTCGCAGACCTGTGGAAGAGGGAGGAATTTATGACCAAAGAAGAACTAGAGATCACTATTGACCACTTCATAGAAAATTTTGATTATATCAAATTGAAAAGTTTTTGTACAAATAAAACAAATGCAGACACCAGCTTTGGGGATAAAAACTCATGATTTGACAAAAACTGCTGGGAAAATTGGAAACTAGTATGACAGAAACTAGGCATTGACCCATACCTAACACTTTATAACAAGATAAGGTTGAAATGGGTTCATGATCTAGAAATAAAGAATGATATTATAAACAGATCAGAAGAACATAGGATAGTTTACCTCAGACCTGTAGAGAGGAAGGAATTTGTGACCAAAGAACAAATAGAGATCATTATTGATCACAAAATATGTAATTTTGATTATATTATGTTAAAAAGTTTCTGTATAAACAAATTTAATGCAGACAAAATTAGAAGGGAAGCAATAAATTGGGAAAACATTTTTACATTAAAAGTTTCTGACAAAGGCCTCATTTCTAAAATATATAGACAATAGATTTAAATTTATAAGAATTCAAGACTTCTCCAATTGATATGAAAGGATATGAACAGACAATTCTCAGATGAAGAAATTGAAACTATTTATAGACATATGAAAATATGCTCCAAATCATTATTAATCAGAGAAATGCAAATTAAAACAACTCTGAGATACCACTACACACCTGTCAGATTGGCTAGAATGACAGGGAAAGATAATGCGGAATGTTGGAGGGGATGTGGAAAAACAGGGACACTGATACATTGTTGGTGGAATTGTGAACACATCCAGCCATTCTGGAGAGCAATTTGGAACTATGCTCAAAAAGTTATCAAACTGTGCATACCCTTTTATCCAGCATTGTTTCTTCTGGGCTTATATCCTAAAGAGATCATGAAGGAGGGAAATGGACTCCCACATGCAAAAATCTTTGTGGCAGCTCTTTTTGTAGTGGCAAGACACTCGAAACTGAATGGATGCCCATCAATTGGAGAACAGTTGAGTAAATTGTGGTATATGAATGTTATGGAATATTATTGTTCTGTAAGGAATGACCAGCAGGATGAATAGAGAAAGGACTGGCGAGACTTACATGAACTGTTGCTGAGTGAAATGAGCAGGATCAGGAGATCATTATATACCTCAACAATGATACTGTTTGAGGATGTATTCTGATGGAAGTGGATCTCTTCGATAATGAGAGCCTTAATTGATCAAAGATGGACAGAAGCAGCTACACCCAGGGAAAGAACACTGGGAAATGAATATAAACTGCTTGCATTTTTGTTTTTCTTCCCAGGTTATTTATACCTTCTGAATTCAATTCTCCCTGTGCAACAAGAACACTGTTTGGTTCTGCACACATATATTGTATCCAGGATATACTGTAACCTATTCAACATGTAAAGGACTGCTTGCCATCTGGGGGAAGGGGTGGAGGGAGGAAGGGGAAAAATCGGAACAGAAATGAATGCAAGGGATAATGCTGTAAAAAATTACCCTGGCATGTGTTCTATCAATAAAAAGATATTAAAAGAAAAAAAAAAAAAATATATATATATATATATATGCTTGGAGAAAAAATGACCCCCACCCATTCTTTGTGCAAGTCCTGATGTGTTGTATAAGAAATGACATTTTTGGTGTGTGGAGGCAAGGGAGTGGAAAGGGAAGCAGAAGGAGAGATGGCTGGTGTCTTGTCTTATCTTGTCTTGTCACAGCTGCTCGCATTGCTATTGCGGCGGCCCTTCATCTCCAATCTCCCTCTGCTAGCTGGCTTCCTGTTGCAGCTGCCCATATTGCTATCACAATCCTTCTTGCCTATATTGCTATTGCAATCCTTTTTCACCTCTTCACTTCAATAAAGATTGAAGATTTTTCCCTTAACCTGAATTCCTAACTCCAGCTGATTTTAAATATGTGGTCATTACATCTATGGAGAGGAATCAACAGCAGTGTTGACTATTCTGCCCTGGTTGCAAGATAGTAGATCAGCAGAGAAGTTTTAAAATAGCCAATACAAACACAAAAGGTAAATTGGGAACCCTGAAATGCCAGAATTTCATAATATCTGGCTATGTCCACCCAGCACTAGAAGTCAGTAAGCACTGATCCAGCACAGCCAGCACTGACCCAGTGCAGCCACTGCCAATGGTATGTATAACTTGGACAATCTCCCTTGCCCTAAAAGCAGTTCTCAACTTTTTTTTTAAAAAAATGAGTAAAAAAGCACAAAAAAATCTGATCATAGATAGTTTTTGTGGTAAAATAGAAAAACAGATTTCAACCCCTGAAGAGACTAAAAGCATTATCATTTCCAGATGAAGCCTTAAAGGGGGAGATAAATTGGTCCCCATTACACAAAGTTCTCCTAAGGGAAAAAAAAATTAAAAAGATCTTAAAAGAATTAGAAGAAAAAAATGGGGAAAGGAATTGAGAACTTGGCAAGGAGGTTTGAAAAGGAAACATAAATTATCTGAAGAAAATTCATGACAACATAGACTTAGTGAAATGAGAAAAAATCTATAACCCTTTAAAAATAAATTTGACAATAAATTTCCTGAAAAACAGAATTTATGAAATGGAAAAAAAATCCATAAAACAAAACATCTCATTTAAAAATTCAATTGAACAAATATAAAAAGAACTAAAAAAATAAGGTAAATGAAGATAATAATTTACTAAAAAGCAGAACTGAACAAATGGAAATGAAAGACTCAATGAGACATCAAAAATCAGTCAAGCAAAACCAAAAAAAATAGAAGAAAATGTAAAATATCTACTCGAGAAAGCAACTTATCTGGAAAATAGATCTAGATCAGACAATCTAAGGATTATTGGACTTCCTGAAAACCATGATGAAACAAAAATCCTAGACATTATTTTTCAGGATATCATCAAAGAAAGCTGCCCTGTTGTCAAAGAATCAGAAGGTAAAATAGCCATTGAAAGAATTTGCCAAACACTTCCTAAAAGAAACCCCAAAATTAAAACTCCAAGGAATATCATGGCTAAATTTCAGAAATATTGGACCAAGGAAAAAATCTTGCAAGCAGCCAGAAAAAAAAAAATCAAATACTGAGGAATCACAGTAAGGATTGGCCAGGAACTAGCAGCTTCCACCTTAAAGGACTGAAGGACCTGGAATCTGATATTCTAGAAGGCAAAGGAACTTGGATTATAGCCAAGAATAAGCTTTCCATCTAAAATGAGCATTATCTTTCAGGAAAGAAGATGAACACTCAATGAAGCAGGAAAATTCTGTTTATTTCTGATGAAAAGACCAGACCTGAACCAAAAAATTAGCCTCCAAATATAAAATTCAAAAGAATCATAAAAAAGGTAAAAAGCAAATAATTCTTGAGAACTCTATCTCTGTTGTGCGTATACATAGAGAGTGCAAGTAAAATTTAATTTTACTGTTATCATATAAAAAAGAAACTAGAGGTAGAAAGGGGATTGTACAGGGAAAAGGGGAATGTGGAGGTAGCTCTCACAAAGAGGCAAAGAAAAACTATTATAATAAAGGGAAAGATGGGCAGGGAATAAACTTAGTGTGAATCTTACTCTCATCATATTTTTCTCAAAAAGAGAATATTAGTCACATTTGGTTTCACAGAGAAAGTTCTCTTACCTTACAGGAAAGTGAGAGGGGAAAGGGGAAAGGGGGAGTGGTAGGTTAATAGAAGGTAAAACAGAAATATTAGGAGAAATAAATAAGAAAGGGGAAAGAACTCTAAAGGGGGTGGGCTGCTTGAGGCAAGTAGTGCTCATAAGTAAAATACTGGGGAGAAGGTAAAGGGGAAAGGAAAAGAGAAAAATATAATTTGGGGTAAATAAGATGACTGGAAATACAGAATTAGCAATTTTAACCATAAATGTGAATGGGGTGAACTCTCCCATAAAGAGGTGGCAGATAGCAGACTGGATCAGAAGTTAGAACCCTACAATCTGTTGTTTACAGGAAACACATTTAAAACAGGGAGATACATACAGACTAAAGGTAAAAGGCTGGAACAGAATCTATTATGCTTCAGGTGAAGTCAAAAAAGCAGGGTAGCCATCCTTATATCAGATCAAGCAAAAGCAAAGATTGATCTAATTAAAAGAGATAAGGAAGGAAACTATATCTTGCTTAAGGGTACTATAGACAATGAAGCAATATCAGTATTAAACATATATGCACCAAGTGGTATAGCATCTAACTTCCTTAAAGAGAAGCTAAGAGAGTTGCGAGAAGAAATAGACAGCAAAACTATAATAGTGGGAGATGTCAATCTTGCACTCTCAGATGTAGATAAATCAAATCACAAAAAAAAATTAGAAAGAAATTAAAGAGACAAATAGAATATTAGAAAAATTAGGTATGATAGATCTCTGGAGAAAACTGAATGGTGACAGAAAGGAATATACTTTCTTCTCAGCAGTTTATGGAACCTACACAAAAATTGACCATATATTAGGACATAAAGACCTCAAAATTAAATGCAGGAAGGCAGAAATAGTAAATGCTTTCTTTTCAGACCACAATGCAATAAAAACTACATTCAACAAAAAGTTAGGTGTAAATAGACCAAAAAGTAATTGGAAACTAAATAATCTCATCTTAAAGAATGATTGGGTGAAACAGCAAATTATAGACACAATTAATAATTTCACTCAAGATAATGACAATGGTGAGACATCATATCAAAATTTATGGGATGCAGCCAAAGCAGTAATAAGGGGAAATTTTATATCCTTAGAGGCTTACTTGAATAAAATAGAAAAAGAGAAGATCAATGAATTGGGCCTGAAACTTAAAAAGTTAGAAAATGACCAAATTAAAAACCCCCAATCAATTACTAAACTTGAAATTCTAAAATTAAAAGGAGAAATTAATAATATAGAAAGTAAAAAAACTATTGAACTAATAAATAAAACTAAGAGTTGGTTTTATGAAAAAACCAATAAAATTGATAAACCTTTGGTAAATCTGATTAGAAAAAGGAGAGAGGGAAATCAAATTGGCAGTCTTAAAAATGAAAAAAAAGAGAACTTTCCACCAAGGAAAAGGAAATTAGAACAATAATTAGGAGTTATTTTGCTCAACTATATGCCAATAAATCTGATAACCTAAGTGAAATGGAACAATATCCACAAAAATATAGATTACCTAGATTAATGAAAGAGGAAATGCATTATTTACATAGTCCTATTTTGGAAAAAGAAATAGAACAAGCTATTAATCAACTCCCTCACTAATGAACATTGATGCAAAAATCTTAAATAAAATATAAGCAAAGAGATTACCAAAAGTCATCCTTGGGGTAATACACCATACCAAGTAAGATTTATACCAGGAATGCAGGACTGGTTCAATATTAGGAAAACTATTAGCATAATTGACTATTTCAAAAAGCAAACTAACAAAAGCCCTATGATTATTTCAATAGATGCAGAAAAAGCAACTGATAAAATCCAACATCCATTACTATTAAAAATACTAGAGAGATAGTAACAAATAGACTTTTCCTTAAAATACTCAGTAGCATCTATTTAAAACCATCAGCAAGCATCAAATGTAATGGGAATAAACTGGAACCATTTCCAATAAGATCAGGAACAAAACAAGGTTGCCCATCACCATTACTATTAAATATTTTATTAGAAATGCTAGCTTTGGCAATAAAAGAAGAAAAAGAGATAAAAGTATTAGAGAAGGTAATGAAGAAACCAAATTATTACTCTTTGCAGATGATATGGAGAACTCTAGAGAATCAACTAAAATACTATTAGAAATAATCCACAACTTTATCAGAGTTGCGTGATACAAAATAAATACATATATATCATCAGCATTTTTATACATCATTAACAAAGTCTAACAGCAAGAGATACAAAGAGAAATGCCATTTAAAATAACTGTCAATGGTATAAAATATTTAGGAATCTATCTGCCAAGGGAAAGTCGGGAACTATATGAGCAAATACCACTTTCCACACAAATAAAGTCAGATCTAAACAACTGAAAAAAAATATTAAGTGCTCTTGGATAGGTCGAGCAAATATAATAAAGATGACAACACTACCTAAACTAACCTATTTATTTAGTGATATACCAATCAAACTATTGGTTTGAATAGAACTATTCAAGTTCTATTTTACTGACCTAGAAAAAACAACAAAATTCATCTGGAGGAACAAAAGTTCGAGAAGTTCAAGGGAAAAAAATGCAAATGCAGGTGGCCTAGCTATACCAGGTCTAAAATTATATTATAAAGTAGTGGTCATCTAAACCATTTGATATTGGCTAAGAAATAGATTACTTGATCAGTAGAATAGGGTAACAGGACAAAATAGTCAATGTCTATATTATAACTTAGTGTTTGACAAATGCAGACACCAGCTTTGGGGATAAAAACTCATGATTTGACAAAAACTGCTGGGAAAATTGGAAACTAGTATGACAGAAACTAGGCATTGACCCATACCTAACACTTTATAACAAGATAAGGTCGAAATGGGTTCATGATCTAAAAATAAAGAATGATATTATAAACAGATCAGAAGAACATAGGATAGTTTACCTCAGACCTGTAGAGAGGAAGGAATTTGTGACCAAAGAACAAATAGAGATCATTATTGATCACAAAATATATAATTTTGATTATGTTATGTTAAAAAGTTTCTGTATAAACAAATTTAATGCAGACAAAATTAGAAGGGAAGCAATAAATTGGGAAAACATTTTTACATTAAAAGTTTCTGACAAAGGCCTCATTTCTAAAATATATAGACAATAGATTTAAATTTATAAGAATTCAAGACTTTCTCCAATTGATAAATGTCAAAGGATATTGACAGACAATTTTAAGATAAAGAGATGGAAACTATTTCTAGTCACATAAAAAGGTTCTCTAAATCACTATTGAGCAGGGAAGTGCAAATTAAGACAACTCCTTGAGATACCACTACAGATGTCTCAGACTAGTTAAAATGACAGGAAAAGGTAATGGTGAATGTTGGAGGGAATGTGAGAAAACTGGTACAGTAATACATAATTGGTGGAGGTATGAACAGCAATTTGAAAAGCAATTTGGAACTATGCTCAAAAAGTTGTCAAATTGTGCATACCCTTTTATCCAGCATTGTTTCTTCTGGGCTTATATCCTAAAGAGATCATGAAGGAGGGAAATGGACTCCCACATGCAAAAATCTTTGTGGCAGCTCTTTTTGTAGTGGCAAGACACTCGAAACTGAATGGATGCCCATCAATTGGAGAATTGCTGTGTAAATTATTGTATATGAATGTTTTAGAATATTATTGTTCTTTAAGAAATAACCAGAAGGATGATTTCAGAGAGGGGGACTTACATAAGAGGAAAGACTTACATAAACTGATTCTAAGCTAAATGAGCAGAACCAGGAGATCATTATACATGGCAACAAGATTATATGATGATTGATTTTGATGGATATGGCTCTCTTCAACAATGAAATGATTCAAATTCATTCCAGTTATTCTGTGATAAAGAGAGCCATCTACACCCAGAGAGAGGACTTTGGGAACTGAGTGTGGTTCACAATATAGCATTTTAACTCTTTTTGTTGTTGCTTGCTTGCATTTTATTCTGCTTCTTTTCATATATATATATACATATACTGGTTTGATTTGATAATTTTTATGTAGCACACTAATTGACTAAATATGTATACATATATTAGATTTAACATATATATTCTACCATGTTTAACATATATTGGACTACTTACCATTTAGGGTGTGGAGGAAAAGGGAGAAAATTAGAATAGATAGCTTTACATAGGCTAATGTTGAAGAATTGTCCATACGTATGTTTGAAAAATAAAAGAAAATTTAATAAAAAAATAATAAAAAATTAAAGTAAAACAGTAGAAAGCACGGGAATAAATGGAGTCTCCTTAAAATTAAAAACAGCATCTATCTAAAATTATCTGCAAGTATTATATGTAGTGGAGATAAGGTAGAAACATTCCCAATAAGACCAGGCATGAAACAAAGTTATCCATTATCACCATTATTATTCAATACTGTACTAGAATTTTTTGCTTTTGCAATAAGAGAAGAAAAATAAATTGAATAAATTTGAGTAGATAATGAGGAAACAAAACTATCACTCTTTGCAGATGATGTGATGGTATATTTAGCAACTCCTAGACATGATCTAAAAAACCAAATACAAGTCATTAACTATTTTAGCAAAGTTACAGGATATAAAATAAACCCACATAAATCACATAGAAAGAAGTAATCATTGTTACTTCTCTATGTTACCGAGAAAAAAAAGTCCAGCATTGAGATAAAAAGACAAATCCCATTTAAAATAACTGTAGACTGTATAAAATATTTGGGAGTCTACCTACCAAAATAAACCTAGGAAATATATGACCACAATTACAAAACACTTCACACAAATAAAGTAAGATCTAAATAATTGGAAGAATATCAATTGCTCATGAGTAAGCCAAGCTAATATAATTATCAATTGCATCTAAATTAGTTTGTTTAATGCCATACCAATCAAACCTCCAAAAAATTACTTTATAGAGTTAGAAAATATATAAAGTTCATTTGGAAAAAAGAAATGGTCAAGAATGTCAAGTAATTCATGCAAAATTTTTCTATGGTTTTCTGAAATCAGACAACTCAATATTTCTCAGAGAGCAACAATATTCTATTACATTCATGTATTGTAACTTATTCAGCCATTTCCCAAGTGATGGGCATCCAGTTAATTTCCAATTATAAAATAATAGCAAAATTACATTATGATCTATTATGACAGAGTTAGTTTTTCTCAGCAATTCACTGATACATGACAATTTCAATAGATCTGGGATGGAAAATCCCCTCCAAAGAGTATAATTGAGAGTGAATGTGATCAAAGCATAGTATTTCATCTTTTTATTTTGTTTGCTTTTATTTCTTTGCATTTTCCCTTTTTGGTCTGATTTTTCTTTAATGACATATCAAATATGGTCAAATGTTTTGAATGATTGTACATATACAACCTCTATTATATTGCTTACTGTCTTAGAGAGGGTGTTAGGGAAGTATAGAGAAACTGTTTAAAACTCAAAATCTTACAAAAAAGAAAATTTTATCTTTATATGTAATTAGAAAAATAATATACTATTAAGAAAAAAGAAAGAAAAAATAGTTAAAGTTGGAATATTATTTTTGTGTAGGAAATGATGTGTTGGTGGATTTAGAAACATATGGAAAATGTTGTATGTATGCAGAAAAATGTTATCCATGTTCAGAGAAACAGAGGAGAAAAAACCATAATGAGGTCTTACAAAAATGCACATGTGTATGTATGTATGTATATGATTACAAAATTTATGCACGTGTGTATATGTAGATGCATGTGAACAAATCCCTATATAAATATGCGTACATGCTTATATATTATTAATACACACACAAACATATATATTCATGTATGTCCCCGTATATATGTATACAGACATATATGCATGTGTATTTTTTACTTTATTAGTTTATTCCATCTTTATTTCCCCACTCAAGAAGGCTACAGTTAAAAATTATGAATCCATGCTTTTTATCCATAGTACTCTTGGGTATGAGGGAGTAAATGAATTTTAAAAAGTACATAGCAGAGAACAAAAACAAAAAATACAAGGAAGCTAAGTAAAGATGGACAGCTCTGAACATAATGTGTAGTATCTATTATATAGGCATTATTGAAATAGAAATGTATTGCTTCATAATTTGAATCCCTTCTTATATTCTGCTGTAAACATGACATCTTAAAAAAAAAAAAAACTTTTCTATTTATGTTTTAAATAAATATTTTTTTTTAAAGAAAAGTATATATTGTCTGTCTACCTCTACTTAGACATACTTATTTCCCTGGTACCAGACTCACTATTTTTCATAAGTCCAACTCTCCTAGATAAAAACAGATTTAAAAATGTTCTATAAATTGTGTTTAAAAAATAAAAACAAATAAAACCGCTTCCTGTTTCAATTCTGTTAAACTTTCTATCTAACTTTTTCTTATCTGCAACCTGCTTCCTGGATCTTGTGTTTGACTTATCAACTCCTTATATCAAATAATTTTCTGATGGCAAATCTCTTGGTCCACATAAGGAATTCAACTTTTTAGCTTTTTGTAAGTGGAAAAATTTCTGATATCTGTCATATTCAATTCCTAACTGAGGAATTTTCAGCTTTACTTAGTAGTGCTTTCTGTTATAGCCCATGACATATATTGAAAATAGCTCCAGTCTTAGATGGAATAGTAATACATTTTGATAAAAATAAATAAAATAAAGTATTATTTAAATTAAAATAATTACATTAAATTAAATCCATGTTATTTTATCAACAAATAAGCCTGCAAAAATGTGCTTTTTTATGTGCATTATAATTATAGTTTTTTATCTTTTTGATTTTTTTTACTCTCTAACAACTTATATTAATATTAAAATATTTAATATAATTATACCTTTTTAATTCTTTCTCTCTGTTTGCTTTTCTCTTCCTTGTAAAACTGACACACCTACTGATTTAGGAGAGCAAAGAGACTTCATTAGATATTCTACCTTATGTCATTTATATTTTAAAAAATAATAGAGACAAGGTTGGAAAGAACAGAGCAGATTCAGAATTCATGAACTACTTCCAACCTCCATGCAGATTCAAAATTTCAATATCTCTTTCTCAATTAATAACAAGAAAAAAAAAAGAAAACTTACAATAAGTGGTATCATTCATTAGCTTAGCTGTGGGGGGAAATGGTATAAGGCAACCTGGATTTAAATGGATAATTTAAACTGACTTCTCACAGTTTGCTTAAAACTGACAGATATATAGGTAGAAAATAGAGGGGGGCAGATCACCAATGAAGTAATGTGTTTCTAAATTGTTGAAGGAAATATGGACATGTTTCAGAAACAGTATTGCTTTCAATTAAAAAAAAAGTTATCATCTCACAAGAATAGTATAGCAATAGTCCTACACTACTTTACTTTTTAGATAATAGATTTTAATAGAAAGTGAATAAACAAAATAAGGAAAGGTATGAGTTAATTATTTTGTTTCTCCTGTCTCATTTTCATTAACATCTTTCACTATTTCCCCTCAGGGATAAACATAAAGCCCTTTGTATGAAGACCAGTCCTATTTGATACCTACTTTGCAGAATCATTTTAGGAGCTGCAAGCCCAAAGACTTATCTAAATGTGACTTCAGACTTGTTAATTAAGTGAAGAAATTTTCTACATTAAATTTCTACTCTTAATTGACCTTTAAACAATACATCTTGAAACTTAAGGTATTTCTAATTAGTCAAAACACCACTTAGGTTAACGTGGTGGTTATAAAGTCCATGTAACTAATATCTGATTTGGACAAAAGGAACTAAAAGAATTCTTTTGATTTCCTTTGTTCAAAAACTTTGAAAAGGGGAAAGAAACCTTATAGTGTTGAATAATGATGAGAGGATTGTTTTAAAAATGTGACTATAACATTTGTGAACAATGAAAAGCTTGAAAATTGATTGGTATTTTTATTTTTAAAAAAAATGTTTTGTTTGTTTTGTAATGAAACAGTATAATAAGAAGAACATGTAAATGGGATTTAGAGAACTTGCATTATAGTCTTATTTATAATTGACTAAATGCATATAGAGTGCATAAATATTCTATTTAACCATTCTGGGACTCACTTTCACATAATAAAGCATAAAATATCTTAATAAGCTCTGTGGTCTCCAAAATCTTTAACTATCCTCAGATTTTCAACACCCTGTTTCTTTAAAGTGCAAGTGTTGACATCCCTACTCTTCATAAATTATATTAATTATAAACTAAACAATTATCTGAATTATATCTGAATTTCTATTTAGATTACTTTCCAGTCCTTCATTATACTGTTTAAAACATTTTATATTAATTATTTCATTGAAAATTGTCATAGCATATAATAATCTTACTATTTTTTTTGATTACTTTGCTATTTCAGTGGATGCCTGAGTCCATCAAGTGTGTTCTCATTTGTATTATTCTTATTCACATTTTCCCATATAACTACTATATAGGGCATCTTATCTATTTTAACAGAGAATTTTATCTCATTCATTTAGTATCTAAGGGTTGCAAATCTAACATCATATTGTCTGTTCATGGTAATTTTCTAAGCAAATGATCAGGCCAATCTTACTCCAATCAAAAGTATGAATTTTCCCTCTTATATGAAAGCCATTGGTATTACTCACAGTGATATCTCTTTCATTCACTATGTATCATGGAACTGCCTTTTAATGTTTTAACAATTTATTAGAAAACAAAAACATATTGCATACATTGAATAGAATGAAAACTTAAGAATACACACACGTGCATACACGCATATATGCAAATATATATGTCAGAAATAAACATCATCTAAGAAAGTGTATGTAATACAAAATCTGGGCTAAAGGAAAAGAAAAAAATTTCTATTTTCTTGTTTAATTCAAATTATTTTCAATAGATATTATATCAATTCAGAGTAAAACAAATACATCATTTAGCCTAAAAAAAAGAATTTGACAAGCAATATAAGAACACATATTCAGAAGAGGACAACTATTTTAAAATAGCTGTATTCAATAAACTGAAGGGGAATTTGAATTGATCTGAAGCCCATAAAACCTTCTTAAGAAAAACTCAAAAAGGATTATACAAATCAATTAAGAAAAGTAGAAGGAAATTTTAGAGAAAATTTCTGAGTTTTGCAATAGTTAACATCTTGGAAAGGGAAGGACAAAAATTGACTGAAGAAAACAATTCTTTTAGAAAATATGAGTGGGCAAATGGCATATAAAACATTGAAGAAAACATCTACTTTAAAAGTAGATTTGGACAAATGGAAAAGGAGTATAAAAACTTCCTATAATAAGCAGGATGATTTCAGAAAAGCCTAGAGAAACTTACATAATTCAAAAGCTAAGTGAAGTGAGTGGAACCAAAAGAACATTATACATAGTAGCAATAAAATTATACAATGATCAATTCTAGTGGGCATGGCTCTTTTCCACCATGAGGTCACACAGAGCAATTATAACAGACTTCTGATGGAGAGAGCCATCTGCAACAGAAAGAGACAGCTGGGATTGAATGTGGATGACAACATAATTTTTTCAATTTTATTTCTCTGCTGTTTGTTTTTTCTCATTTTTTCCCATTTTGATTTGATTTTTCCTGTGCAGCATGAGAAATGCAGAAATATATATAGAAGAATTGTACATGTTTTACATACATTGGATTACTTGCTATCTAAATAAGAGAGTGGAGAAAGGGAGGAGAAAAATTTGGAACACAAGGATTTGTAAAGGTAAATACTGAAAACTACATATAGATTGAAATTTTAAAAAATACTATTATTGAATAAAAAAGAAAATTTCTAAAAAAACATAATTGGCCAGATGGAAGCCAGTGATTCTATGCAATAATATGAGTCAATGAAATAAAATCAAAATAATGGAAAAAAAAAACAGAAGAAAATATAAATTGCCTCATGGGAAAAATAAGTAACATAGAAAATAGATCCAGGAGAGAGAAGTTACAAATTATTGGATTGCTTGAAAACTATGAATAACAACAACAAAAAAATAGCCTGGACAATACTTTTCTAGAACTTATCAAGGAAAACTACTTATTATAGAACCAGAATCACTGAGAGAATCTACTGATCACCTCCTCAGTGTTCCAAAATGAAAATCCAATAAACATTATAGTCCAATACTAGAACTATCAGATCAGGAAGAAAATACTGATAGTAGCAAGAAAAAAAAAATATCGAATATTATGGAGCCACTGTCAGAATTACACAGGATTTAATAGTTTTTTTCTTTTTTAAATTTATTTTTAAATCTTAAATGAAAAATAAACAATAGAAAAAAGAAAAAAAATATCCTATGCCATTAGAACATCAGGGAGGATTCAAAATATGTAACAATAAATTTCAGTTTCAAGAAATCATATAATCTGGCTTCAGACACTTGACATTTACTACTTGTGTGACCCTGGGGAAATTACTTAAACACAACTGCTTCAAAAAAAAAATAAAAAACAAGAGAAATTATATAGAATAACCTATTTGTAAAAGTAAAATACTATTGAACATCTAAAAAAAAAAAAAAAAAAAAAGGAATGCCAGGCCTAGCTGTGCTGTGCTGCTCTGGGAGAGAAGGAACCAACACATTTTGTTTTCTTTGAGGGGAAACTCAGGAGAGCTTGGAATTTTGGGATCCCACTCTGCTATCTTCTCAGAATCCTCTCAGCAGTTTCTACATTAAATTAGTAGAGATCTTAGAATATACTGTTCCAGAAGGTAAAAGAGTTGGTATGCCAATAAACCTGAAAATCTATGTAAAAGGGATGTCTATTTGTAAAAATATGAATGGCACAAATGAACAAAAAATTAAATAAAATACTTAAATCCATTTTAGAAAAAAAGAAATTGAAAAATTCTTAACATTTATATGTAAATACTAATATAATGTAAATAGTATTAATAATACCTTACCTGTATTTCATGTCTCTTTTATACTTTAATAAATTTAGTTGAGCAATAAATTAGAAAACCTAAGATTGTTTTTAAATATTAAATTTAAAATTAAAATATACATTAAAATTTATTAAAATGTTGAGTTGGTTTTTATTTCTAAAAGTATTAAAAGAATTATGCTTTGGAAAAGCCTATAAAGCAATATACTTGAAAAAAAGACGTGTACAAACGCACATGTACACACACGTAAATATGCATATGCACAAGTATGCATTTATACACACATGTATGTGTCTATATGCCATGTATTATTTCCATAAATATGCATGAATATATGTTCATATTTGTGTATATATGCATACACATACATGTATATGTGTTTGTGAAAAAAAATTGGATGTCATTTTGCTTCTCTGAATATTAGTATCTTCACATTTAAAATGGTGGTGATAATATTATCTTAATCAATCAGTTATTTCAAGAAATAACTGAGACCACATATGTCAAATGCCAGAAATAAATATCAGCTTTTACATTTACTATTGTCTATTTTCTGTTGGTTATATATAAAAATATGAGTCCCTCTTTTTAATGCATTCAAAACATTAAAAAAATTACATCATCTTTTCCTTTAATTATGATTCTCCCCTTAAATTATTGAAATTTCCTGCTATTCTAATTTACTACTTTTATCCATTTTCTAGTGAGGTTTTTTTTCCATTAATATTCATTGTTGTAAATATTCATTTCTATTTTTTGAAACTTTATTAAATAATTCTTCAAAAACTTCAAGACATTGTATATCCTGTTTGGAGCATTTGAAATATTTTATCTAGTTTCTTCACATACTTACATCCACATTTAAGGAAAACCACTGAGTCTTACTGAGCCCCCACTCCCATTTCTCCTTAATTTAAGGGAGGGGAGAGGCAAGAAGTAGACATGAGGACTGAGCTATGCTTATATCAATTTTGCATTTTTTTTGCAGAAAAGTATTTTCCTAACACCAACTTCCTCATGTAATTTTTAAACCTGGTATCATACAAATCTTAATCTTTTCTAAAGCTCTATTATTTTCAATCTTGTTTTCCTTAATAGATTATAAAGTGGTTCGTGAACTCCACTTTATTCTTTGTTCTTACTGAATATGTGAATATCATTGGTATCCTGTTATATGATGATCAACTGTGATAGACTTGGTACTTTTCAGCAATCAGGTGATTCAGAACAATTACAATAAACTTGTGATGGAGAGAGCTACCTGTATTCAGAAAGAGAACTATGAATACCGAATGTGGAGCTCAACATAGTATTTTCATCTTTGTTGTTTTTGTTTTTGTTTGCTTACTTGATTTTTTTTATCACGTTTTCCCCTATTGATCTGATTTTTTTTTAACAGCATGATTAATGTAGAAATATGTTTAAAAGACTTCAACGTGTTTAGCATATATTGAATTACTTGCAGTCTAGGAAAGAAAGGAGAAAAATTCAGAACACTTTTTGCAAGGGTGAATAATGAAAATTATCTTTGTATATATTTTGAAAAAAAAAGCTATTATCACATGTAGTATTATACATTATTTTTCTCTATTATTTTACTATTTTCTGATTACACATGTATATTAACTTTTAAAATACACATTTCTTTATAAATCATGTTGAGAAAGAAAAATCAAAATAAAAGGGAAAAACCATGAGAGAAAAAAAAAAGTAAACATAGCAAGTGTTGATTTAAAATTTCTCTCCATTGTTTTTTGTTTGTTTGTTTGTTTTTGTTTTTGTTTTTATACAGATGGTGTTTTCCATCCAAAATTTATCTAGATTGCCTTGGATCATTGAACCACTGGGAGGAACCAATTATTTCATAGTTGATTAGCACACAACCTTGCTATTGCTATATACAATATATTTGAAATTTTGCTTGTTTGGCTCAGCATCAGTTTATGTAAATCTTTCCAAACCATTCAAATATCAGCTTGTTCATCAAATTTTTATAAAACAATATTATTTCATTATTTTCATATAACATAATTATTTAACCATTCCCCAATTGATGGTCATCTATTCATTTTCCAATTATTTGTAGCACAAAAGATTTGCTACAAATATATTTACACATGTAGGTCCTTTTCCCTCCTTTATCATTTCCTTGGGACATAGACTAGTAGTGACACTGTAAGGGTCAAAAGGAATGCACAGTTCAATAATCCTTTAGGCATAGTTCAAAATAGTTCTCCAGAATTGTTGTATCATTTCACAATTCTACCAACAAGGCATTATTGTTCCACTTTTTTCACATCCCCTCAAACATTTATCATTATCTTTTCCTGTCATCTTAGCTAACCTGAGAAGTATGAGATAGAGGACTTCCAGCCAAGATGGCGGAGAGGAGGCACACAGCTGTGTAGCTCCGCATTTTCTCTCACAATCCATTTCATTACAAGCCTCTGAATTAATGCTTGACTGAAAAAAAACCCACAAATAGTTACAAAGAGAAGCCATCCTTGAGATTCTCCAAGAAAAGTCTGTTTTTACTGGAGGGCTGGGATGGTTTTAGATCGGGCACAGATGGCGGGCAGCAGCAGTGAGAGCACAGGAGCAGACTGGAGAGGGGGTGGGTAGTGATCACAGCTGTCTCTGCCGGGAGAGCTTGGCTACAGGACTGGATACTTTGCCCTGGCAGCAAGTCAGCAGCCTAGCAGAGAAGCTAAAAACACCGGGGGTGAAGAATACAACCCCAAACAGCTGGAGTCTCTCTGGACCTGGTCACCCTTCCCCCCGCAACAGTGACTCAGCACACTCTGGGATCTCAGAGTGCAGGCGCAGCACAGTAGGACCAGTGTCTCGGTGTTGCCCCCGCAG
Source organism: Antechinus flavipes (assembly GCF_016432865.1). Classification (NCBI taxonomy): domain Eukaryota; kingdom Metazoa; phylum Chordata; class Mammalia; order Dasyuromorphia; family Dasyuridae; genus Antechinus; species Antechinus flavipes. The sequence continues at coordinate 391,435,192 of NC_067400.1, read as the reverse complement.
TCTGTAGAGGAAGCTCAGTAACACCATCCAGCCTCTGCCCCCAAAAAGCAGACTCCAAATTAGGGGTGATTTCTTTTTCTCTTTTTGCTAGTTTGTCTTTGATTCTTTGACATAATGAGCAAAAAACTGAAGAGGACTTTAAGCCCTGACAGCTTCTATACAGAAAGAGAGCAGACTCCAAATCCTGAGGAGACAAAAAACAGACAGTCCCCAGGTGAATCCCCAAAAGAAGAGATCATCTGTTCCTCAGCACAGATGAACCTCATAGAAGTAATTAAAAAGGCTCTCACGAGGGAGCTAGAAGAAAAATGGGAAAAGGAGAGGGAGGCTTGGCAAGAGAGCCTGCAGAAGTCATCCCACTCAGTTAAAGAGAGACTGGATAAAGAAATAAAATCCTTAAAAAATAGGATTGGTGAACTGGAAAGAGAAAATAGCTCTCTAAAAAACAAAATTGGTGAAATGGAAAAAAATTCCACAGAACAAAAGAACTCAATTGGACAATTAGAAAAAGATCTTAAAAAAGTGAGTGAAGAAAATACTTCACTGAAAATCAGGGTCAAACAAATGGAATTGAATGACTTGAGGAGAGAAGAAGAATCAGTCAAGCAAATCCAAAAAAAATCAAACAATGGAAAAGAATGTGAAATACCTTCTGGAGAAGACAACAGACCTGGAAAACAGATCCAGGAGAGACAATCTGAGAATCATTGGACTCCCAGAAAAGCATGATGAACAAAAGAGCCTGGACAGTATTTTCCAGGAAATTATCAAAGAGAACTGCCCAGAAGTCATAGGAACAGAGGATAAAATAGACATTGAAAGAATTCATCGATCACCCACTGAAAGGGATCCTAAAATCAAAACACCAAGGAATATAGTGGCCAAATGCCAGAACCCTCAGACGAAGGAAAAGATAGTGCAAGTGGCTAGAAAAATCCAATTCAAGTATCAAGGAGCCACAATAAGGACCACCCAGGATCTGGCAGCATCCACATTAAAAGATTGAAGGGCCTGGAATATGATATTCCAAAAGGCTAAGGAACTTCAAATGCAACCAAAAATAACTTAGCCAGCTAGAATGAGCATCTTTTGCCAGGGAAGAAGATGGACATTCAACGAAGTAAGCGAATTTCACCTATTTTTGATGAAAAAGCCAGAACTTAACAAAAAGTTTGATCTACAAATATAGAACTCAAGAGAAATCTAAAAAGGTAAAGATTAATCTTGGGAACTATATTTCGGCTATAAAGATTTATAAAGAATACATGTATACCTTGGTCTAGAAACTGATGTGGAAAGGACATTGTACCAGAAAAAGGGTAAAGTGGGGGTAGTACATCTCATGAAGAGGCATAGGAAACCTATTATATCTGAGAGAAAGAATGGAGGAGGATGAATATAGTGGGTATCTTACTGCCTTCAGAATTGGCTTTAAGAGAAAAATTTGAGACATATTCAATCTATGGTGAAACTTCTCCCACCTCATTGAAAAGTGAGAAGGGAAAAGTGAAAAGGGAAGGAATAAGCTAAGTGTAAGGGAATATGGAAACTGGGAGGGAAAGGGGTAAGATAGGGGGAGGAACTCTAAGGTGGAGGGAGGGATACTAAAAGGGGAGAGCTGTGAGAAGCAAATGGTGCTCACAAGCTTAATTCTGGGAAGGGGGGAAAAGGGGAAAGAAGGGAGAAAAACATAAACCGGGGTTGACAAGATGGCAAGTAATACAGAATTGGTCATTCTAACCATAAATGTGAATGGGGTAAACTCCCCCATAAAGAGGAAACAGTTAGCAGAATGGATTAAAAGCCAGCATCCTACAATATGTTGTTTACAGGAAACACACCTGAAGCAGGGAGATACATGCAGGTTAAAGGTAAAAGGTTGGAGCAAAATCTACTATGCTTCAGGTGAAGTCAAAAAAGCAGGGATAGCCATCCTGATCTCAGATCAAGCTAAAGCAAAAATTGATCTAATTAAAAGAGATACGGAAGGGCACTATATCTTGCTAAAGGGTAGCATGAATAATGAAGCACTATCTATATTAAACATATATGCACCAAGTGGTGTAGCATCTAAATTCTTAAAAGAGAAATTAAGAGAGCTGCAAGAAGAAATAGACAGTAAAACTATAATAGTGGGAGATCTTAACCTTGCACTCTCAGAATTAGAATAAATCAAACCACAAAATAAATAAGAAAGAAGTCAAAGAGGTAAAAAGAATACTAGAAAAGTTAGATATGATAGATCTCTAGAGAAAATGTAATGGAGACAGAAAGGAATACACTTTCTTTTCAGCAATTCATGGAACCTATACAAAAATTGACCATATATTAGGACATAAAAACCTCAAACTCAAATGCAGTAAGGCAGAAATAGTAAATGCATCCTTTTCAGACCACGATGCAATGAAAATTACATTCAACAAAAAGCCAGGGGGAAGTAGACCAAAAAATAATTGGAAACTAAATAATCTCATACTAAAGAATGATTGGGTGAAGCAGCAAATCATAGACATAATTAATAACTTCACCCAAGAAAACAATAATAATGAGACATCATACCAAAATGTATGGGATGCAGCTAAAGCAGTAATAAGGGGAAATTTCATATCTCTAGAGGCCTATTTGTATAAAAGAGAGAAAGAGAAGGTCAATGAATTAGGCTTGCAACTAAAAATGCTAGAAAAGGAACAAATTAAAAACCCCCAGTCAAACACTAAACTTGAAATTCTAAAAATAAAAGGAGAGATTAATAAAATTGAAAGTAAAAAAAAAAAAACTATTGAATTGATTAATAAAACTAAGAGTTGGTTCTATGAAAAAACCAACAAAATAGACAAACCCTTAGTAAATCTGATTAAAAAAAGGAAAGAGGAAAATCAAATTGTTAGTCTTAAAAATGAAAAGGGAGAACTCGCCACTAACGAAGAGGAAATTAGCGCAATAATTAGGAGTTACTTTGCCCAACTTTATGCCAATAAATTCGACAACTTAAATGAAATAGAAAAATACCTCCAAAAATATAGCTTGCCCAAACTAACAGAGGAAGAAGTAAATATCCTAAACAGTCCCATCTCAGAAAAAGAAATAGAACAAACTATCAATCAACTCCCTAAGAAAAAATCCCCAGGACCAGATGGATTTACATTAACTCCAATGCTAAATAAACTATTTGAAAAAATAGGGATTGAAGGAATCCTACCAAACTCCTTTTATGACACAGACATGGTACTGATACCTAAACCAGGTAGGCTGAAAACAGAGAAAGAAAATTATAGACCAATCTCCCTAATGAATATTGATGCTAAAATCTTAAATAAAATATTAGCAAAAAGATTACAGAAAATCATCCCCAGGATAATACACTATGACCAAGTAGGATTTATACCAGGAATGCAGGGCTGGTTCAATATTAGGATAACTATTAGCATAATTGACTATATCAATAACCAAAGAAACAAAAACCATATGATCATCTCAATAGATGCAGAAAAAGCATTTGATAAAATCCAACATCCATTACTAATAAAAACACTTGAGAGCATAGGAATAAATGGACTTTTCCTTAAAATAGTCAGGAGCATATATTTAAAAGCATCAGTAAGCATCATATGCAATGGGGAAAAACTGGAACCTTTCCCAGTAAGATCTTGAGTGAAGCAAGGTTGCCCACTATCACCATTATTATTTAATAACGTATTAGAAACACTAGCCTTGGCAATAAGAGTCAAGAAAGATATTAAAGTAATTAGAGTAGGCAATGAGGAAACCAAACTATCACTCTTTGCAGATGATATGATGGTATACCTAGAGAACCCCAGAGATTCTACTATAAAGCTATTGGAAATAATTCATAATTTTAGCAAAGTAGCTGGCTACAAAATAAATCCCCATAAATCCTCAGCATTTTTATACATCACCAACAAAACCCAACAGCAAGAGATACAAAGAGAAATTCCATTCAGAATAACTGTTGATACCATAAAATATTTGGGAATCTATCTACCAAAGGAAAGTCAGGAATTATATGAGCAAAATTATAAAAAAGTCTCCACACAAATAAAGTCAGACTTAAATATATTAAGTGCTCTTGGATCGGCCGAGCGAACATAATAAAGATGACAATACTCCCTAAACTAATCTATTTATTTAGTGCTATACCAATCAGACTTCCAAGAAAATATTTTAATGATCTAGAAAAAATAACAACAAAATTCATATGGAACAATAAAAAGTCGAGAATCTCAAGGGAATTAATGAAAAAAAAATCAAATGAAGGTGGCCTAGCTGTACCTGATCTAAAATTATATTATAAAGCAGCAGTCACCAAAACCATTTGGTATTGGCTAAGAAATAGATTAATGGATCAGTGGAAAAGGTTAGGTTCACAAGACAGAATAGTCAACTATAACAATCTAGTATTTGACAAACCCAAAGACCCTAACTTCTGGGATAAGAATTCATTATTTGATAAAAACTGCTGGGATAATTGGAAATTAGTATGGCAGAAATTAGGCATGGACCCACACTTAACACCATATACCAAGATAAGATCAAAATGGGTCCATGACCTAGGAATAAAGAACGAGATTATAAATAAATCAGAGGAGCATAGGATAGTTTATCTCTCAGACTTGTGGAGGAGAAAGAAATTTGTGACCAAAGATGAACTAGAGATCATTACTGATCACAAAATAGAAAATTTTGATTACATCAAATTAAAAAGGCTTTGTACAAATAAAACTAATGCAAACACAATTAGAAGGGAAGCAACAAACTGGGAAAACATCTTCACAGTAAAAGGTTCTGATAAAGGCCTCATTTCCAAAATATATAGAGAACTGACTCAAATTTATAAGAAATCAAGCCATTCTCCAATTGATAAATGGTCAAAGGATATGAACAGACAATTTTCAGAGGATGAAATTGAAACTATTCCACTCATATGAAAGAGTGTTCCAAATCATTATTGATCAGAGAAATGCAAATTAAGACAACTCTGAGATACCACTACACACCTGTCAGATTGGCTAAGATGACAGGAAAAAATAATGATGAATGTTGGAAGGGATGCGGGAAACCTGGGACACTAATGCATTGTTGGTGGAGTTGTGAACGAATCCAACCATTCTGGAGAGCAATCTGGAATTATGCCCAAAAAGTTATCAAATTGTGCATACCCTTTGATCCAGCAGTGTTCCTATTGGGCTTATATCCCAAAGAAATACTAAAGAAAGAAAAGGGACCTGTATGTGCCAAAATGTTTGTAGCAGCCCTGTTTGTAGTGGCTAGAAACTGGAAAATGAATGGATGCCCATCAATTGGAGAATGGCTGGGTAAATTGTGGTATATGAATGTTATGGAATATTATTGTTCTGTAAGAAATGACCAGCAGGATGAATACAGAGAGGACTGGCGAGACTTACATGAACTGATGCTAAGTGAAATGAGCAGAACCAGGAGATTATTATACACTTCGACAACGATATTGTATGAGGACATATTTTGATGGAAGTGGATTTCTTTGACAAAGAGACCTAACTGAGTTTCAATTGATAAATGACGGACAGAAGCAGCTACACCCAAAGAAAGAACACTGGGAAATGAATGTGAACTATCTGCATTTTTGTTTTTCTTCCTGGGTTATTTTTACCCTCTGAATCCATTTCTCCCTGTGCAACAAGAGAACTGTTCGGTTCTGCAAACATATATTGTATCTAGGATATACTGCAACATATCTAACATATATAAAACTGCTTGTCATCTAGGGGAGGGGGTGGAGGGAGGGAGGGGAAAAATCAGAACAGAAACGAGTGCAAGGAATAATGTTGTAAAAAAAATTACCCTGGCATGGATTCTGTCAATATAAAGTAATTATTAAATAAAAATTAAAAAAAAAAAGAGATCAAAAAACAAAAAGAGAGAGAGAGAGAGAGAGAGAGAGAGAGAGAGAGAGAGAGGTACGAGATAGTACTTACAGTTGTTTTAATTTGCAGTTCTCTAATCAAGAGCAATTTAGAGCATGTTTTCATATGACTAGAGATGGCTTTGATTTCATCATCTGATAATTGTCTGTTCATAAACTTTGGCCATTTATCAATTGGGTAAAATTGTGATTTTCAATGTTTACACATTGAAATAAATTTTGAAATGTATTTGAAATAAATTACAAATAGAGCATAAATTGTATGGACTTTTATTGAGCAAGTCCTTATATACATTTATAAGAAATACATAGCAGGACATTTCAGTGTTATATGGTTAATTAATGAAGCATCAATCAATAAAACATTACCATTCAGCATTTAATAGAAATAATGTAATGACTGAATCAACAACATTAAATTTATACATCAGTAGAAGGGAGCATCTGTTCATTTATTGCTAATAATTATATAACAACAGTTTTCAATATATTAAAACCTGAAGGCATCTATAGTGTAGATGTTAAAGAAATGTAGAAGTTTAAAGAAATATTATGCTAATGTTATGGATTATCTCTCTAATTTCAATGTTTTATTTTAATATGAGTTAGGCCATGAGATAATATCAAAATGGTGAGAAAATCAAATCTGGATTTATCAACTGTGAAGTTTCTAACCAAAATAAGGAAGGTAAATTTAAAGCTAAGTATAGGAAATGCAGAAATACCTTCAATGCTGCTAGTGGATAAGTAAAAAGAAGAGAGGATAACATATGATTGAAAAGAGAAGACCAAAATAAATGTACATGGTAGGAATCAGAGAGGCCCAACACTGACACCAGTATGGTAATACAACAACATCTCCCCCCAAAAGCTAACACATCTTCAAATGTCAAAAAGTATCTGAACATATTGCAAATAACTTACTTTACAAACAAACTTTATTTGAGTAAGCAGACATGGGGAGATTAAATTAATTGATCCATGTTAGAGTCACAATAATTAAGTGAAAGATTTATGATTTAAAGTCAGGTCTGCAGACACTAAATCCTTTCTACTATGTTTGAGTCATCAAATCACCATATCTCTAAAGAATGGGGAAAAGTCTTACTGATGGCACTTTCTGGTCAGAAATATTTAGTAGCAGGATGAGTAGAAGTAACAAATTTCAAATTACTACACTGAACATAGGGAATACAGCAAATTACAATATTTTTAGAAATTATTCTCAAAAGAGTTGTTTCTTAAACATAAAATATGCAGCTTAGATATGGTTAATTTACATGAAGAATAACATAAAACTAATGTTTAAGGTGGAAAATTAACACATGACTAAGGGCTTTATTTTAACACATCTAAAAAAAACCCTAAAACTGGAAATTAATCATTGTAGGAAAAAATTTGCCACGAAACTTACCAATGCATATTAGCAATTATTCTGCACATGACAGACAAAGAGTTTCATTGCACATTGAAAAGTTCCTGTTAAGAGTCAGAGGCAAAAAGTTTTATGTACAGGATTATATATTAAATTATCTAATATATTATAACATTAAATAATTAGAAAACATATAGAACTTATAATCATTATATATTTTGTGAGGAAAAGGCCAAGCAACAGAAGGAAATACATGTAAAGCTCCACAATTTTTCAAAGGCTTATGTTTTGTTTATTCCCAAGAAACATTCATGGAGCATCAAATGCCAGAAAACTAATGTTTAAAGTAATTCAGAATTGAGAGCTTTTAGAGGGCATGTCCCATATCTTCACACTGGATTTTTATATCTAATGTTAATAAAGATGTCTTTGAACCCTATATAAAAGTATCTTAAAGATTTGGGGAAAAAAACTTATTTCAAGCACAGATCTAATGGTCCATTCCTAGAGAGTTGCAGTGGAACTATACTTTAAAATGAATTTTTCAGAGAGAAAAAAAATCCCATGAATCATTGGTCATTTAAATTTTATTATTTCACGATTTCATTAAATAAAAGGAAACCAGTTAGATATGCTATGACATATCTGTTCCCTTATTCATAAAGCATTATATGTACTAGAATTATTTCTTCCTAAGATGATTTTTGTTTATTACTTCTGTCCATACATAATGGTTGAGTGTCTTAATTTAATTGTTTTTTCTAACAAATCATGTAATCAGAATATAGAGAAGTTTGTATAAATATTTTATATACCTATATCTATTTCTATCTAATAGCAATCATCTATCTATCTATAGACATTGATAAACAAAATATAAACATTTTTGTAAATATCTAAGTGATAAAATAATTTTAAAATTTTGTTTTATGCACTTTGTTTCATTTGTATTTTTCATGATTATTCACTATTATATTTTAATTGTTTTATTCACTTTGGTTTTATTCATTAGACTCTTTAATTCATTTAAAAAAAAGATGAGTTCCAAATTCTTCTACTTCAAGCTTGTTTCCATTCTTTGATAAGTTAAGCAACATGATATCCATTATATGTATTAAATCAGGCAAAACATATTTCCATATTAAGCATGTTAAAAATTTTGGAACAAGCTTGTTTGATAAAAGTCTCATTTCTAAACTATATAGAGAAATAAATTACAGTTATAGGAATACAAGTCATTCCTCAACTGATAAATGACCAAAGGATAAGAACAGGCAATTTTCAGACAATGAAATAAAAGCTGTCTATAAACATTTGGGGAAAATGGTATAAATCACTATGGAGAAGAAAAATGAAAATCAAAACAACTTTGAGGTACCACCTTACATTGATCAGATTGGCTAAGGTGACAGTAAAAAAAAATGATAAATGCTCGAGAATATTTGGAAAATTGGAACTCTAATGCATTGTTGGTGAAGTTGTGAACTGATCCAATTATTCTGGAGAGCAATTTGGAACTACATCCAAAGGATATTAGAAATGTGCACACCCATAAATCCAGCACTATCACTATTAGGTCTGTATCCCAAGGAAAGCAGTAAAAGGGGAACAAGGCTCATCTATACAAAAATAATTAAAGTAGCTTTTTATATGAATTGGAAATTTAGTGCATGTCCATCAATTGTGAATGACCAAATAACTTCTGGAATATGAATGCAATAGAATATCATTGTACTATAAACAACAATAAGCAGTTTTCTGAAAAACTTGGAAATATCTACAAGAATTGATGCTGAACAAAGCGATCAGAATTAAAACATTGTTCAAAACAATAGCCTGGATTGTGCAATGATTAACTATGATAGACTTTCCTTGGAAATACAATAATCCAAGACAGTTCCAAAAGACTCATGATAGGAAATACTTGCCATATCCAAAGAAAGAACTATCAAGTCTAAATGAAGATTGAAGCAGACCATTTTCACTTTTTTTGTTTTGTTTTGTTTCTTATATTCTTTCCTTTTTATTGTTATTCTCCTTTCAAAACAGGATTTATGTGAAAATGTGATTATTATGATTAGGCACATATAACCTAAAAATAAAAATACTAATCATACATTTTATTTTTAAAAATCAGTTTTAAATAATAGCATATTACATATGAGATCCTACTTCACTTATCTTTGGGCATGATATCTTGAGTATCTTCAAAAATGTCAAGGTAAAATTTAATAGCTACTTAAAAAGGGGACCTTCATTTGCTATGATTTCATTGAACATTTGGCATCTTAATATGACAGTTAAGAGTAATCAGAGTATTAGAAAACCATGATAGATTTATGTTTTGTATAGAACTGATAAAACATAGGTTCAATTATTGTGAAAAAATATAGATAATATAAAACTTTCAAGTTTAAATATTGAAGTGCTTGGTCTCCTGCATTTTAAAAAGAAAGTGAAATCTCCATAATTTCACATAAGGAAATATGGTAGTTTTCACATGACTGGAATACAATAGTAAATTACACTTATTTCAGTACTAAATATATTCATATGAATAATATTCTGATTCAAAATGGCTACTAATAGTCACATTATATATATAAAATATGCCACAAATTTTGCAAGTTTTTGCTTTTCAAAAACCATACAATTTTGCCAGATATAAATAATCTTGTACCAATTTTTGAACATTTTGAAAGGAAATTAAATTTACTCGATACTTATACTATTCTGCCAAAAAAAAAAAAAAAGAAAAGAAAAGAAAAAGAAAATTCCCTAAAAAATCACTACAGATTGAACATAGTTCCACTTTCTTCAAACATTGAACTTCTTCATTAAAATAGAATCCAACAAGTAAAAAATAAGCAAATGTTAACATTTTAAAGGAAGAAACTCAAAACATGGTTAGTAGTACTTACCAACATTTAGCCACAATTAGCAGTTTCTAAAATATGTCTGTTATGGTTAAAATTGTTGATGATTCTTGGGTGGTTAAAGCATTGTAAAACATGTTAAATTATAGTTTAACATCTAAAACATAGTTTTAGCATTTTGCAATGCTAGGAGGAGCAGCAGAAACAGCAATAATAACATAAAGAGAAGTTTATACTAAAGCCTAGTTAGCATATGTATTTCTTTATACACAACCAACCACAAAAGTATCACCTTGCTTACTAGAATATACTGATTTTGGCAATGGTGGAACTGTTTGTTGGCTGAGAAAAAATATTTGTTTTGGTGGAAGCCTATAACTCAGAAGATAGATCATTTGAACATTTACCTTCATCAAATAAGCACCACTTGGTGGTCCCTCTGGATATAGTTGAAAACCAGAAATGCTAGCTGATTGCATATAATATTATTAGTTCTGGAATTTTTAATTTTGGGGATTCTTTGGGTCTTTATTCATCAATTTGTTATATAATGAAAGGGCATCCATCATTTTAACATTGAGTTTTGAAAGATTTATTTACTGTTAATAAATTCTAGTTTTTCAGCCAAAGAACCATACCATTTAATGACAAAATGATTCCAGGTAAAACAGCTCTGATAAATATACTTGATCGCCATTTGGATTTGCATTTTGCACCATCTGCTGAAGATAGTCCATTTAGGCTAGGTCAGGCTCAGGCTCTACTGTTTCTACCTGAACTTCAATTACTTCTTAATGCAGTAAAGTCAGATGTCACAAAATGAGAAGGAAACAATCCTATCCCTTAATGAGTTTGACATTTCTCCCAGTTAGGATCATTATCATCAAAAATTGTAATGATTTTTTTCTAGATTAAAAGTTAATTATTTAATTATTTTCAGCAACTTCAATATCACACATATGGCAAATTGCTTGATGGTCATGTTGTTGGTTAGTTAAGAGACTTGAAGGCCTTGAATACAACTTTAAAAGTATGGTTTGCAATTGGCTTTGCTCCTTCAATGATAACTCAATGTTTTTTTCTAGATCTTTCTCTTCCTTTTTGGTGGCCACATGGTCAATATCCTCAGCTTCAAGAGCTATTGTTGCTTTTTCATGCTCTACAATCTGTTATCCAGTTACTGAAAAATGGAAGTTTTTGTTCTTTAAGTTTTGTTGTTGTTCTTGTTCTTTTATCATGACAGATAAGAGACTAAATTGTGGGTCCTCCATGAATTCATCTGTCCATTGCACCACAAGTTTTTAACTTTCTATAAACAATTGCTTAGAAACAATTGCTGCTTGCTTCACTAACAAAAATTTTTGAATGTACCATTAAATAAAAATATTGCCACAATCCAGACAAATGCTATTAGAACAGTCAATGCTTGCATAATTACATGAAATAACTTTCTTTAAAATAGACTAATAACATCTTGAATAAGTAACTTTTAGATAGAAAGTCATAGTAAAAGATTACCTACTTTGTTTTTATTTTTAAAATTTTTTTATTTAATATTCTCCCCAATTACATTCAAAACAATTTTTAAAAATTTATTTTTCAGATTTTTGAGTTCTAGATTCTCTCCCTTAACCCCAGCCACAATTAAGAAGCTACATGTAAAGTTATGCAAAATATTTCCATGAAAGTGAAGTTGTGAAAGAAAACAATTCTCCCACCTTAATGGAAATAAAAAGAAAAATTAAGTTAAAAATGAAAAGAGAGAGAGAAAGATAATAAGAGAATGCTTTGATCTATATTCAGACTAAATCAGTTCCTTTCTGAGTATAGACAGGATTTTTAATCATTAGTCCTCCAAAGTAAGTGTGGGTGATTGCAGTATGGAAAATAACAAAGTCATTTACAATTTATCATCCCAAAACATTGCTATTACTTTGAATACAGTATATTTTATTCTGTTCATGGAGGACTTATCAATTTGTTTTTTTCCTGAAAGCATCTTGCACATCATTTTTCAAAAAACAATAAAAAGTTGCTTCCTAAGAGAAGGAAAAAGAAATTAAAGGAATTAGAGTAGATAATGAGGAAACAAAAGTATCACTCTTTGCAGATGATATGACAGTATATTTAGAAAATCATTTTCTTTTATTTTTAATTAAAGTTTTTTATTTTCAAAATATATGCATGGATAATATTCTAACATTGACCCTTACAAAATCTTATATACCAAATTTTCTACTCCTTCCAACCACTCCCTTCTCTAGATGACAAGTAATTCAATATAAATTAAAAATATTAAATATACATTAAATCCAACATAGGAATATGTATTTATACAATAATCTTGCTGTACAAGAAAAATCAGATCAAAAAGGAAAAAAAAATGAGAAAGAAAACAAAATGAAAGCAAACAACAACAAAAAAGAGTGAAAATGCTATGTTGTGATTCACACTCAGTTCCCATGCTTCTGGGTGCACATGGCTTCTTCATCACAAGATCATTGAAACTGGCCACAATCATTCTACTATTGAAGAGAGCCATGTCCACCAGACTTGATCATCATATAATCTTATTTTCCTGTGTATAATGATCTCTTAGTTCTGCTCATTTCACTTAGCATCAGTTCATGTAAGTTTCTACAAGCCTCTCTTAAATTATTCTGCTGGTAATTTCTTACATAACAATAATCTTCCATATCATTTATATACCATAACTTATTCAGCCATTTTCCAACTTATGGCATCCACTCATTTTCCAGTTTCTTGCCATTTCAAAAAGGATTGCCACAAACATTTTTCACATGTGGGTCTCTTTTCCTCCTTTAAGATCTTTTTGAGATATAATTCCAAAACTTAGATAGAAACACTGCTAGATCAAAGGATGTGCACAGTTTGATAAGTTTTTGATGATATTTCCAAATTGCTTTCCAGAATGGCTAGATTCATTCACAATTCCACCAACAATGGATGTATCTCAATTTTCCCACATCCCCTCCAACATTCGTCATCACCATTTCCTGTCATCATAACCAATCTGAGAGGTGAGTAATGGTATCCCAGAGTTGTCTTAATTTGCATTTCTCAAATCAATATTAATTTAGAGCACCTTTTCGTAAGATTAGAAATGACTAATTTCTTCATCTGAAAATTGTCTGTTCATATTCTTTGAAAATTATCAATTGGAGAATGGCTTGACTTCTTTCAAATTTGAGTCAATTTGCTATATTGTTTAGAAATGAGACATTTATCAGAACCCTTAAATGGAAAAAAAATATTTTCCCAATTTACTGCTTCCCTTCTGATCTTGTCTATATTATTTTTTTTTGTATAAACCTTTTTAATTTAATATACTCAAAATTATCTATTTGGTTTCAATAATGAGTTCCAGGTCTTCTTTGATCACAAATTCCTTCCTTCTCCACAGATCTGAGAATTAAACTATTTTACTTTTTTTTAATTGCTTATAATATCACTCTTTATGTTTAAATCATGAAACCATTCTGAACTTATCTTGGTATAGGGTGTTAGGGATGGGTCTCTGACTAGTTTCTACCATCCTAGTTTTCAAATTTAAAGGAGTTTTTGTCAAATAGTGAGTTGTTATCCCCAAAGCCAGGGTTTTTGGGTTTGTCAAACACTAGATTAATGTAGTTATTGACTATTTTGTCATGTGTTACTAACCTAATTACATAATTGTACTGCTTTATAATCTAGTTTTAGATCTGGCACAGCTACACCACATTCATTGGCATTCTTTTCATTAATTCCCTTGAAATTAATGATGATTTGTTCTTCCAAAGGAACATTTGTTATTTTTTTTCCAAATCTGTAAAATAATTTCTTGGGAGTTTGATTGGTATGGCACTAAATGTCTTATACCAAATAAATTATATATCACTTCTCATCCTTTACAAACAACAACAACAACAAACAACATAGCAACAAAATATAAATTAAATAAAATATATATAAACAACAAATAATCTTATTATTTCAAACCAGAGTTGGCCTGTGTATAATATCATTATTCTTTATTCATATATATTCTTTTTTTTTTTGTCTAGAAATCCTGTGACACATAATAAGGAGTACAGATTCTGATACATACTTCAGATATCTTTATTTTCCCTCAATAGTGTATGACTGATCATCAATAAGGTCCTCAATATTAATCCAACAAATCAAGAAGTGTCTGAACTATGAAACCTTTAGGAATAAAGAATTGCATAGTTCAGTCAAATGTAGCACTGTTATCACCTTTAATGAAGAAACAAAATTAGATTTATAAAGTATTCATGACAGAGATGATTTAACAATTTCCATTTTGTTTTCATAGCTAATAAAATATATTTGTCATATGGAAGTGTAACTTTTAAAATTATAGTTAAGGGATGAAGCCAAGATGGAAGAGAAAAGCCATGAAGTTGCTTGAATGCTACCCAGTTTTCCCAGAAACAACATGAAACCAAGCCTTTGGATAGGTTCTGGAACAAGGGAATCTGCAAAGAAATGGAATGAAACAATTTCCAGCTTAGGATAGTTTGGAAGTAGTTCAGGAAAGATCATTTATACTAGGCTGAAAGGGAAGTGCAGCCAAGGGCACATGGCATTCAAGCAAGCCCTTGAACATGTCTTAATCACAGCACAGATAAGTAACTGAGACCCCTCTGTTATGCCTCAATACAACAGTAACACAGAAAGCCCAGTGCTGGCAAATTGCTAGCCTGGAAATCAGACACGAAAATGCAAACTAGCCAAGCCACAATGCTGTGAGCAAGTGCTCAAAAGAAGAGTTCTCTATGTTTAAAGTCAAAGTTTACAACATCCCAAATCTCAAGGCTGCAGAAGAATCTTGAAACAGTGCCTCATATCCTAGAAGCAGAGCTCCAATGTAAAAAGGAGTAGGAGGAGAGGGAGAAGGAAGAGGAAAAGAAGGAGGAGGAGGAAAAATTGGGGAGTTATAAATAGAGGAATAGAGGCAAGAAGGTAAGAAAGAAGGAGAGGAGGGGAGAAAAGAAGGAAGGAACAGAAACTGTTATAAAAAAGAAACTAGAAGGGAAAACAGGATTGTATTGGAAAAGTGGGAAAGTGGAAGTAGAATGAGGGAAAATACATCTCAAGAAGAGGCAAAAAAAAAAAAAAACCCTAATATAATTGAGGGAAAGAAGGTTGGGGAATGAGCATTGTGTGAATGTTATTCTCATCAGATTTGGATCAAAGAGAAAATATTAGACATATTTAGTTTCAAAGAGAAATTTCTCTCACCTTATATAAAACTGGGAAGGGAAAGGGGAAAAAGGAAATGTGTAGGCTAAATAGAAGGGGGGAAAGAAATAGTAGTCAAAAGGTAAAAGAAAGGATGAGGGACTCCAAAGGGTGAGGGTTGCTTGAGGCAAATAGTGCTAATAAGTAAAATACTGGAGAGGAGGGAAAGGGGAAAAGGAGGAAAAGTATAATTTGGGGTTAATAAGATGGCAGGAAATACAGAATTAGAAGTTTTAACCATAAATGTGAATGGGATGAACTCTCCCATAAAATGGAAGTGGATAGTAGACTGGATCAAAATCCAGAAGCCTATAATATGTTGCTTACTGGAAACACATTTAAAGCAGGAAGATACATACAGAGTAAAGGTAAAAGGCTGGAGCAGAATCCATTATGTTTCAGGTGAATTAAAAAAAAAAAATGGGGGTAACCATCCTTATCTCAGATCAAGCAAAAGCAAAAATTGATCTAATTAAAAGAGATAAGGAAAGGCACTATATCTTACTTACATAGACAATGAAGTAATATCAATACTAAGCACATATGCAACAACTAGTATAGCATGAAAATTCATGAAAGAGAACTTAAGAGATCTGCAAGAAGAAACAGACTGCAAAACTATAATACTGAGAGATCTCAACCTTGCTCTCTCGGAATTAGATAAATCAAAACATAAAAGAAATAAGAAAGAAGTTAAAGAGGTAAATAGAATACTAGAAAAGTTAGGTATGATAGTTCTTTGGAGAAAATTGAATGGAGACAAAAAGACTAAACTGTCTTCTCTGCAGTTCATGGAACCTATACAAAAATTGACCATATATTATGACATAAATACCTCCCATTTAAAAAAAGAAAATAGGAAAAGCTATTAATCAACTCCGTATGAAAAAATCTCCAGGACCAGATAGATGTACATATAAATTCTACCAAATATGTGAAGAACAATTAATTTCAATATTATATAAAAAAATTGGAAAAATAGGGAAGGAAGGACTTCTACAAAATTCCTTTTATGACACAGACATGGTACAGATAACTAAACCAGATAGGCAAAGGAATTTAGAATGCAGCTAAGAATAAACTACTCAGCTTTTCTTCCAGGGAAGAACATGGACATTTAAGGAAACAGATGAATTCCATTTGTTTCTAATGAAAAAAAAAAAAAAACAGAGCTAAACAAACAAAAAAAAAAAGTTGAACTCCAAATATAGGACTCAAGATAAGCATAAAAAGGTAAAAAGAAATTTTGGGAACTGTATTTTTGGTATGGGTATTCATAGAGAGTGCATATATAATTTGATTTTACTGTTATAATATAAAAAAAGGAATTAGAAGTGGAAAAGGATTGTATCAGAAAAAAGGAAAAGTGGAGGTAAAAAGAGGGAAATTACATCTCACAAAGAGTTGAAGGAAATATCATATCTGAGGGATTGAAGGGAGGAGAAGGAACATTTTGTAAATTTTACTCTCATTAGATTTGGCTCAAAGAGAAAATATTACACATATTTGGTTTACATAGAAACTTCTCTCTCCTCATTGAAAAGTCAGAGGGGAGAAAGAGAAAAGGGAAAAGGGGAGGGGTAGGCTAAATAGAAGGAAATACAGAAATAGTAGATGGAAGGTATAAGAAAAGGTGAGTGACTCTAAGGGGGAGGGAAGGATTCTAAAGAGGGAGAGCTTCATGAGGCAAGTGGTGCTCATAAGTTTAATATTTGGGAGGAGGGTAAGAGGTAAAGGAAAGAGAAAACTATAATCTGGGGATAATAACATGGTAGGAAATAAAGAATTAGTAGTTTTAACCATAAATATGAATGGGATGAACTTTCCCATAAAGCAGAGGCTGATAGCAGACTAAATCAAAAGCCAGAATCTTACAATATGTTGTCTACAGGAAACACATTTAAAGCAGGGTGATACATACAAAGTAAAAGTAAAAGGCTGGAGCAGAATTTATTATGCTTCAGGTGAAGTACAAAAAGCAGGAGTAAATCATCCTTATCGCATATCAAACAAAAGTAAAAATTAATCTAACTAAAAAGGTAAGGAAGGAAACTATATCTTGCTGAAGAGTAACATAGATAAGGCAGCAACATCAATATTAAACATATATGCACGAATTGGTATAGCATCTAACTTCCTAAAGGAGAAGTTAAGAAAGCTGCAATAAGAAATAGAGAGTAAAACTATAATAGTGGGAGATCTCAACCTTACACTCTCAGAATTAGATAAATCAAACCACCAAATAAATAAGAAAGAAATTAAAGAGGTAAATAGAATATTAGAAAAATTAGGTATGCTAGATCTTTGGAGAAAACTGAATGGTGACAGAAAGGAATTCACTTTCTTCTCTGCAATTCAGGGAACCTATGAAAAATTGACAATATATTAGGACATAAAGACCTCAAAATCAAAGGCAGAAAGGCAGAAAAAGTAAATGCATTCTCTTCAGATCAAGATGCAATAAAAACTACATTCAATAAAAAGCCAGGGGAAAATAGACCAAAAAGTAATTCGAAACTAAATAATCTCATCCTAAAGAATGAAAGTGAAACAGCAAATCATAGACATAATTAATAATTTCACCCAAGAGAATAACAATAATGAGACAACACACCAAAATTTGTGGGATGCAGCCAAAGCAGTAATAAAGGGAAATTTTATATCTCTAGAGGCTTACTTACATTAAATAGAGAAAAAGAAGATCAAGGAATTGGGCTTACAACTTTAAAATCTAGAAAAAGACCAAATTAACCCCCCACACACAATCAAAGTAAACTTGAAATTCAAAAATTAAAAGGAGAAATTACTAAAATTGAAAGTAAGAAAACTATTGAATTAATGAATAAAACTAAGAGTTGGTTTTAGGAAAATACCAATAAAATAGATAAACCTTTGGTAAATTTGATTAGAAAAAGGAAAGAGAAAAATCAAATTGTTAGTCTTAAAAATAAGGGAGAACTCTCCACTAATGAAGAGGAAATTAGAGCAATATTAAAGAATTATTTTGCTCAACTTTATGCCAATAAATTTGATAACCTAAGTGAAATGGATGAATACCTTCTAAAATATAGGCTTCCCAGATTAACAGAGGAGGAAATAAATTGTTTAGTAGTTCCACTTTAGAAAAAGAAATAGAACAACCTATTAACCAATTCCCTAAAGAAAAAATCCCCAGGACCAGATGGATTTATACATAAATTCTACCAAATTAAAAAAAAAAAAAAAACAAACAATTAATTCTAATGTTATATAAACTATTTGAAAAAATAGTGAATGAAGGACTCCTATTAAATTCCTTTTATGATGCAGACATGGTACTGATACCTAAACCAGGTAGGATGAAAACAGACCAAGAAAATTATAGACCAATCTCCCTAATGAATATTGATGCAAAAAATGTTAAATAAAATATTAACAAAAAGATTACAGAAAATCATGCTCAGAATTATATACCATGACCAAGTAGGATTTATACCAGGATTGCAGGCCAGTGTTAGCCAAGAGAAGGGAAGCAAAACAAGTCTAGTCAAGTTTATAAGGGAAGTAGAAAGCTGGGTAATATTTTTTTTTTAACATCAGTGTAAACCAGTGGTTCTGATAAAGGCCTTATATAGGGAACTGAGTCAAATTTATAAGAATACAGCTCATTCTCAAATTGTTAAATGACCATAGGATGTGAACAGACAATTTTCAGATGAAGAAATGAAATTCATCTACAGTCTTATGAAAAATAGTCTACATCACTATTGATTAGAGGAATGCAAATTTAAAAATATTCTGAAACTAGTGTATTAATTAGGAGTTATTTTGCCCAACTATCTATCAATAAATTTGATAATCTAAATGGAATAGAGGAATATCTACAAAAATATAGATTTTCCAGGTTCATAAAACAGGAAATAAATTTATTTAAATAGTCCCATTTTAGAAAAAGAAAAAGCTATCAATCAATTCCCCAAGAAAAATTCTCCAGGGCCAGGATTTTACATGTGAATTCCACCAAATATTCAAAGAACACTTGATTCCAATACTATATAAAGTATTTGAAAAAAATAGGGAAAGAACGAGTCCTATCAAATTCCTTTTCTGACACAGATAGGTGCTGATAGCTAAATCAGGCAGGATGAAAACAGAAAGAAAATTATAGACCTGTTTACCTATTGAATATTGATGCAAAAATCTTAAATAAAATATTAGCAACAAGATTATATAAAGTCATCCCCAGGATAATACACTATGACCAAGTAGGACTTATACCAGGAATGTAAAGCTGGTTCAATATTAGGAAAACTAATAATCAACTATATCAATAACTAATCCAACAAAAATCATATGATTATCTCAATAAAATCATTTGATAAAATCCAAAACACATTCCTATTAAAAATACTATAGTGTATAGGACATTTATTCCTAAAAATTCCTATATTCCTTAAAATGATCAGTAGCATCTATTTAAAACCATCAGCAAGCATCCTATATAATGGGGACAAACTAGAACCATTCCCATTAAGATCAGGAGTGAAATAAGGTTGCCCACTATCACCATTACTATTCAATATTATATTAGCAATGTTAGCTTTGGCAATAAGAAAAGAAAAAGAGATTAAAGGAACTAGAGTTGATAATGAGGAACCCAAATTATCACTCTTTGCAGATGATATGATGACATACTTAGAAAAACAAGCAACTAAAAGAACTATTAGAAATAATCCACAACTTTAGCAAAGTTGCAGAATATAAAATAAATGCACACAAATTATCAGCATTTTTATATATCACTAACAAAGTCCAGCAGCAAGAGATAAAAAAAGAAATTCTGTTCAAAAGAATAGTCAATAGCATAAAATATTTGGGAATTTATCTGCCAAGGAAAAGTCAGGAAATATATGAGCACAACTTCAAAACACTTTCCACACAAAGAAAGTTAGACCCAATCAGTTGGAAAAAATAACAAGTGCTCTTGGATAGGTTGAGTGAATATAATAAAAATGACAATACAACCTAAAAACTACTGAATTATCATCTAATACCTATCAGATTGCCTAAGATGACTGGATAAAATAATGATATGCTTTGGAGGACATGTCAGAAAACTGGGACACTAATGCATTATTGTTGGAGTTATTAACTGATCCAGCCATTGTGGATAGCAATTAGAGATCATGCCTAAAGAGCTTCAAAACTGTATATACTCTTTGATCCTGCAATGTCACTACTGAGTTCATAAATTATGGAAAGAATAAAAGAGGGAACAGTATCCACATGTGCAAAAATCTTTGTAGCAGTTCTTTTGTGGTGATAAGAATGCAAAAATGAGTGGATGCCCATCAACTGAGGAATGGCTGAATAAATTACAGCATATGAATATAATGGCATTTTATTGTTCTATAAGAAATAGACAGCAGGCAAATTTTGGAAATGCCTGAAAAGACCTACATGAACTAATGCTGAATGAGGAGATCAGACAAAGGAAAACATTTCATACAAACACAAGCAAGATTGAACTTCAACTATGATAGACTTAGTTCTGCTCAACAACCCAGTGCTCCAAGATAATTTTAATAGACTTTGGATGGAAAATTATCATCTGCCTCCTGAGAGAACTATGGAAAATGCATGTGGGTCAAAACATACTATTTTCACCTTTTTTGTTTCTTTTTATTCTTTCTCGTGTTTTTTCTCTTTTTAATCTAATTTTTATTTCCCAATGTGACTCATATAGAAGTATGTTAAAAATGATTGCAAGCGTGTAAGATACATCAAATAGCTTTCTATTTGTGGGGGAAGGTAAGGATGAAAAAAAGAAAAAAAATGCAAATCAAAATCTCACAAAACTGAATGTTGAAAACCATTTTTGCATATATTTGGGAAAATAATATATTTTAATATATTTTTTTAAATAAATTCAATCAATGGTGAACATGTATATATATATATATATATATATACACACATACATATATATATATATATGTATATATGTATGTGTGTATGTATATATCCAGCTTAGTACATTTTTAAGAGACAATGTTGTTTTTTTCTTTGTATTTGAAAAAGCCCAAATGATATTAATGATGTTGGGGCCAAGGTACAGTGTGATTAACTGTGTCTGATCTGTATACAGGTCAGAAAGAAACAATTTGAACATTTGAAGTATAGTATTAAAAATATATTCGGAACTATGCTTTAGTAAAGTAAATCAGAGGCAATCATGATTAATATTTTTTCTTTGTGTATGATAGGAATAAATTTAATTAGTTTCATTGTAGGGTATTTTGGTTTGCAATTATGAGTATATTATGAAATTAATTCTTCACAATTTTGTGTTCAATTCAACACACCTTGTTTTAAGTTTGATAGCTTGCACAATATTCTATGAAAGAGTAGGTATGTACTCCCCCCAAAATTCAAGTTCCTACTAATTCATACACAATACCAGTTTTATTATAAACTTCTAAATAGAGTAGAGACTTAGCAAAAGTTTGTTTTAGTACTATTATGTAATACATTTTCATAATAAGAACACAAATAAAGTCTTGTACACATTTACAGAAATTGAACTCCCAAAAGATAAAAGTTTAATGCAGTTATAATGAATGAAAAATAATACTACATTGTTCATTAGAATACAGGCATCATGAGTCATATGTTTGTAATCTTATCGTACTTGCATTCCTTTCATTTAAAATCCTTTTTTCCCCCTTTTCCTCTTGCCTTTTTATCCAAAAAAAAAAAAAAAAAAAACTTTCTTTGATTTCCTATTTAAGTTTGAGCTCTTCTATACACATCCCTCTGCCTAAACAATCTGCATTTAAAAGAAATCTTCCTGGAGGCTGGACAGTAAAACAGGACCTTTCCTACTTCCAGACCCTTGACATTATCATCATGTTTTTAGCAACACCTTAAACCAATATATCTGGCTAGTCATATTAGAAGTAAAATTTCCCATCCAAATTGTGGAATGTAGCAAAGTTCCAGATTGTCTTTTTTTTACTTCCTTGCTAAACCATGCCTGAAGACATGAACAAAGAATTGCATACATAAAAACAATACTTTTCTTTAGGCTATGAAAATTGGACAGAGCAGTAAACCTGACATGGTTATACAGTTATCAGAATTCAAGTAGCAAGTGGTGGCAGTCTCTGCAAGTGATGACTTATGCATAAATCAAATAAAGCCATAGATAAGCTTTACACACACACACACACACACACACACACACACGCATACACACACACACATATATATACATCATTTGAAAGTAATAGCTGAGAATTCAAAATATTATATTCTAATAAAGGGGAGGATATATCATAACCATGTTTTCAATCTTAAAAGAGATTAAGCTTAAAATGTGGCAGAACTTTGCTATTAAAATGGTAAATCAATATATTGATAACACAAGTGATATTTTTTAAACATATAGAGCATAACATGACCCTAAATTTTAACTTGTGTTAGAATTTTTCTATATCACTCTTCATTAATGTACAAATCTTAAATTAAAAAATTTTTAAATTCTCTTGAAAATTATTACAGTTTTAGAGATGAATAGAAGGTACATTTTGAGATAAGGAGGCAGAAGAGGGAAAATATTATTTCAGGAATGAGAAACTGTACAAAGACCAGGATGAAGGAGAATAAGACATCTAGGTGATACGAGATGGGAATGAGAGAAACATTGAATATATAGTAAAGATACTCATTTCTGCAAGGCAGCCCATTTCTGTGCCATATTCAGAAATAAATTTCTGGGGTCGGATATTTTGTGACAACTGTTTTAATTTTGCTCCTACTCTTCATATGAATATAGGTAGTATGGCAAAGAATGTGTTCCCACATGTGTGAGGGGGGAAGTTTGGTAGTTCTATTTTCTACTACATCCCTTTAGTAAAGTTAATTTATATTAATAAAATAATGCTGAGGAAAGCACCTTGAAATTTCAGCTCAATACAGTAGCATTAGCAAGACACTTTAAGCCCCCAGGAGTACCATATATTCTTTAGCAGAGGGAGTAGTAGTTAGCTATTTCTGGGGACTTGACTTGTCAGTGAGAATGGGAGTTAAGGCTCCTCAAAGTTCATATCAAATAGACAGGAAAATAAAAGAAGGGTGAAATTGAGAATAAAAGCCATTTTATTTATCTGAGTCATTCAGAAGAAGTCATTAATAATTGCAGTATAATATTTTTTTCCTTATTATATAAAGCTCAAATACAGTTTATTTCCAAGAATAGGAAGGATTTTAGTAGGCAGTAAGACATGTAAATCGAGTGAAGATTATTTTGCAACAGCATTTTTAAAGGTAGGCAACTGTAAGGTTCAGAGATAGGAATGTGAATAAACATGAAGCATTAATAAGGATTATACTATATGGTTAGAGAATATTAGATCATAATTTTAAAGATAAAATAATAACAATATGAATAACAAATGAAGATTATGCTAGTCCAATGTATTTTGGGCTTTAATTATATTTGATTCTAAAAGATGATTGCAGTTATAAATTTTATACACACACACACACATATATATATATATATATAAATGTTTAAATATACATATGCATAGACACACATATATATTTATGGTCTTCTATATTGTATATGTGTGTGTGTGTGTGTGTGTGCGTGCTTAAGCTTATTAAATGTTTTTAATGTAATAATCACAAATTATTGAGATTCTCAAATCTACACCCGGAAATATGGAATCTGATTTTAGTCTCAAAAAGTAGGGGGATGTAATCTAGTGATGTTATGATCAAATTAAACACATGTTTCCTTGGCCCAAAATGTGGAATATATATGTGTTGTTAAATTCATACAAAATAAAAGCAATATCGTAATTCAATTTAATCATTTGAAAAGTTAACATAGTTCTTTTCTCTTTTCACAATTTTGTGAAAGCCATCTTGGTAGACTTGGAGAAAAGAAGAGGATAAATCTTGGTTTGATTCTATTAGCTATGTGATCTAAGAGAAGTTACTCACTAACTTGTCTTTCTATCATCATCCAAAAAGTGGACATTATATCTTTTTTTTTATTTTATTTATTTAATTTTTAAATTTTTAATAGCTTTTTATTTACAAGTTATATGCATGGGTAATTTTACCCATTGACAATTGCCAAACCTTTTGTTCCAAGTTTTTCCCTCCTTCCTCCACCCCCTTCCCTAGCTGGCAGGATGACCAATACATGTTAAATATGCTAAAGTATAAATTGAGTACAAAATAAGTATACAGTAGACATAATCTTAAAGAAATTATAAAATACTAAGTACTTAGTAAAAAATAATGTAATATGTGGGTGGAAAACATTCTCTTTATATGCTTTATTCCAGACATAGTAGGTAACTTATAAAACAAAACCCATAAAAATACAACATGGAATAATAGATTTCAGTAGTAACTACAGTGATATAAGAAAGAATTAGGACAAAAATAAATGGGTGGATAGATAGATATTTAGATAAACAGGTGTATAAAATTTATAGATATTTAGGTTATTTTTAATATTTGTTAATTCATTTTACTATCCAACATACCCATTTGCTATACTTATTTAGTTAACATGATTTAGCATGAAATTCACAACATTTTTGACATGTTTTTGGATTGTGATATATGACATTGTGTAAGGTTGTGTTGTATGATTGTATTTCCATTAATGAATATCTGTAATTCTAAAACAAATCAGCTTTTAGTGTTTGTATACATTGAACATATTTAATTTACAATATGCACATATTTACACACTCGTGAATATATATGCATGTATATGTATGTTAATATATGTATAAATTGTACCTTTTCAGTAAGTGATATTATTTCATATAGGCTTGAGTGATTCTTGAAAATGTTATTATCAACACCAACAGCTACTACAGTTATCTCCAACAACCTTTTAAAACATGAAAACATAGTTTTTGACCATTTTCTTGAATATGTTTGTGTGTGTAAAAATCATAGAAATTAGAATGTACATATGAGAAAGCAATGGAAGGTATATTCCACAAAATCTAACACAACTAACAAGATATCAAAGTATAGGTGAAGAAATTATATCAATGCTGTCATCTGATTAAGATCGATGATTAAAAAAAAAAAATCAAACAACAGCAACTACAAAACAGGATCTTTTCAGTTAAGCACTTATATTGTTTGTCCCAGTCAATTTGTACACCACTCTAGGGAATGAGTTTGGTTAAAATATAAACTATTAAAAGTTATGATTCTAAATGTATGGAAATGTAAGTGAAATCCTAATTGTGAAGAACTTTCAATATTTCCCTGCAAGAATTCACTGAGTGAAAACTCTAGTAAAGAAAGAAAGAAGGAGGTTGTGGAGAGATTAAACAGATGTGATTATGGGGGAGGGAAGTGTAGGATATATGTGGGCATATGTAGAAAGTGAAATGATCAATTGTAAAAGCTCTTGGAGGATACACGATGATGTAGGAGGAGATATACAAGTAGAAGTTATTCTTGACAAAGATAAGGGGCACTTCCTATTCTGAGGCTGATGCAAAGGAAGAGAGGAAGGAGGAAGATGTGAAAGGTGCAGAGGAATTGAGAGCTCATGATAAGTGGCTTTCCATTATCAGAGAATGACTTTTAAAAAGAAACAATGGAATCAACTCAAACTACAACTACTACTATTACTACTACCATCACGATCATTTATGACCTCCTTCCACCTTCTCTTTCATAGTAATAACCCAGAATTTAATTTATCTACTTTTTATGTCATTTATTTTTATCCACTAATTGCTTTGTTAGCAAATCTCATTCTGTTTGTTTCTATTTGTTTCTTTTTTATATATGTCACTTAGAATTCAAATCCACTTTTCTTTCTCAAGGTATTGGTCATTTCCCCAAGCTTGGCATGATCTTTAAACTTAATGAACATATTTTCTGTTCTATTAGCCAAGATATTAGTGAAAACATTAAAACTTAGGTTTAAAACCTCACATTGGGCATCTTGTCCCAGCTGACCCAATGACCAAATCGGGGTATACTTCCATTACTTGTGACCACTTATGTGCCCACATAATATCTATGCAGTCTAGACTGTATATATACAAGCATATTAGTACATTTATTATATAATAATTTGTTATATAGTAAAGAATGCAGTGCCTTGCTATTCTGGCTTTAATCTTGAAACATCTTTCATTTCACAATGGCATCTATGTAAGCCTCTAATCCCATGGAGTTTTGCTTGGCAGTAGTTCAGCGTACAGTATTTCTGTCACCAACCATCTGTCAATACAGCTGGCTGAGGGTAACAAGTTCATAACAATTGGGGGAAAGTGGAAACCAATGGGTGGTCATTGGCGACATTTACAAAAAATAAGTTTGGATTGGCATACACTGTTGCTTAAGTCCAAATGCTTCTCCCAGAACATCTGATTAATTCCTTCTTTCTCTGTTGTTGACCATTCCAATAATACATTTTAGTTAATCATCTCATAATAATAGCAAAGCAAACCAATATTTCTCTGTGCTTTCTTATTTCCAGAGGGAATATTAATTGGCATGTCTTCTAGTATATATAAATTTATTTCCTTCCTTGATCTTTTCATTTCACCTTCTCTCATTAACTGAAACATTGCCATCAATAGTGAACAATTTCATATAGTTGAACATTATTCATGTGAGAGAAATTCTTTTACATATTTACTGTAAAATAAAAGACCAGAGGGAGAATAAACATGTTTTTCTTGCCTCCATACCAAACTATTACTCTACTCAAACCATTAACCACTTCACCTTTGAAGGTTATTTTATCTGTTTATGTCATCTTTTCACTATCCTTATTCCAGCCATCTGTTGAATCTCCAGGATACATCCCATCTTCCTCAGCAACATTAAAACTTGGCTTTGATATTTCTGTCCCATTCATTGCTATTGTTCTTAATGACTTCCAATTTTATGATCTTTCTAAAATCCTTTTTGATCTTTTTTTTTTTTTGCTTTTATTTATAATCCCTATGATCTCTTTTCTTCAGGAACTATACTTTCTATGACAATCACTTAGAGGTATTTAATTTGTAAAACAAACTATTTTGATTAGTCTCTTTTCCTATCAATCACTTTTCTAATACTTTCTTCTACCACATTTCCTTTTTCCCTCTTATTTTCATCTTTGGTTTCTCAATATTATTGTAAGCTTTTAATTTTATTTAATTTTATTCTAGCTCTTTTTACCTTTCTAATCAGCATTAATAAATATTTCATTTATGATTAATAATTTTAACAAATCTTGAATCGATAGTCCCACGAAAAGTCTACTGTTTTCAAACTGTAACTAACAAACAAGACCAAATAAATATTACCATATATCAGTCCATTTATAACCAAAATTTTCTGGAGAAAATCTGTTAACTGATTCTATTATAGATACATTTCCTTATTTCAACATTGCCCTTTCTGCACTTGGAAATTCTTATGCTTATATCCTATAAATACTTTTAGGAAAAAAGAAATACCTCTCAGCTGTTTTAATAAAGTTTTATGATTTTCTTCAAGATCATATTTTAGCTTGATGAATAGTAATGAATCTATGTTTTGTTCTATTTTGTTTTTGGACTTTCTCTCCTTAAGTCAATAAAGGACAACTTCCACGATTTATCTTAACTTTCCTTCTGTGCATCTCAAGACCATGATTTCATTGTCCATTTTATCTCTTCCTATTTTAACTGGAACCATAAAATCCAAAAGTTAGAAGGAAGTTGAGAAGTTAATTAATCTTGACTACTTAAACAAGGATTTCTCCTCCACCAAATTTAGTCAACCATGTGACAGCAAATAAGCTGAGTATTTATGACTATATAACAAATGAAGCATACTATCCAGAAATGGGTAAATGCTAATTTCTTCATTTTTTCCCCAGGTCTAGTTTCCTTGTTCTAAGAATGATGCAGTTAAGACAAGATCTCAAATATTTTGGTCACAAGACACATTTATATGCATATATTACTTAGGACCCCAAAATTATTTGGATTATAGCTACAAAAATTTGCCATAATAAAAAATAAAATAGATACACTGAAAATCATGCTTTTATCAATTGCTAAAATGACAATAAAACACACTTATGATAGCATATATAATATTTTTATTAAAATGATTATAAATTCAAAAAATGAAGAGCTAGAAAAATGTCATTATTTTATCTATTCTAACAAAATTCCCTAATATCTTGTTTAGTGCAAGAAAATTGTTTTGGTAGAAACTTATGAAGAAATTCTTTCCTATACAGATAAGTATTTGGAAAAGTGAGAGAATTTTAATGAGAAAAGTTTTGTTTAGTGTTATTATAAAATTATTTTTCTATATTCCAAATGTATTTATTTAATATTTTCCCAATTAGATTCAAAACAATTTTTATGTTTGTTTTTAAAGTTTTTTAATTCTTAAAGATCATTATTGATCATAAATTAGATATTTTTTTATTATAGCTTTTTATTTACATGATATAGGCATGGGTAAATTTTCAGCATTGACCCTTATAAAACCTTCTGTTCCAAATTTTCTCCTCCTTCCTCCCCATTCTCTGCCCCAGAAGGCAGGTAGACCAATACATGTTAGATATGATACAGTATATGGTGAATACAATATATGTATACATATACATACAGTTATTTTGCTGCACAAGAAGAATCAGACTTTGAAATAATGCACAATTAACCTGTGAAGAAAATCAAAAATGCAAGCAGACAAAAACAGAGGGATTGGACATGCTATGTAGTGATTCACACTCATTTCCCAGAGTTCTTTCACTGGGTGTAGCTGGTTCTATTCATTATTGAACAAATGCAACTGATTTGGTTCATCTATTCTTGAAGGGAGCCACATCCATCAGAATTGATCATTATAAAGTATGGCTGTTGAAGTATATAATGATCTCCTGGTCCTGCTTATTTCACTCAGCATCAGTTCATGTAAGTCTCTCCAGGCCTTTCTGAAATTCTCCTGTTGGTCATTTCTTACCGAACAATAATATTCCATAATATTCATATACCACAATTTATTCAGCCATTCTCCAATTGATGGGAATCTACACAGTTTCCAGTTTCTGGTCACTACAAAAAGGGCTGCCACAAAGATTCTTGCACATACAGGTCCCTTTCCCTTCTTTAAGATCTCTTTGGGATATAAGTTTAGTAGTAACACTGCTGGATTAAAGGGTATGCGCAGTTTGATAGCTTTTTGAGCAAAGTTCCAAATTGCTCTCCAAATTGGCTGGATGTATTCACAATTCCACCAATAATGTATCCCAGTTTTTCCACATCCCCTTCAGCATTATCTTTTCCTGTCACCCTACCCAAACTAACAGTGTATGTAGTGGTATCTCAGAGTTGTCTTAATTTGCATTTCTCTGATTATCAGTGACTTGGAGCATCTTTTCATATGGCTAGAAATAGTTTCAATTTCTTTGTCTGAGAATTGTCTGTTCAGATCATTTGACCATTTATCAACTGGAGAATGGCTTGATTTCTTATAGAGTCAATTCTCTATATATTTTGGAAATGAGGCCTTTATCAAAACCTTTGACTATAAAAATGTTTTCTCAGTTTATTGTTACCCTTCTAAACTTGTCTGCATTAATTTTGTTTTGTGATCAATAATGATCTCTATTCTTCTTTGTCATAAATTCCTTCCTCTTCCATAGGTCTGAGAGATAAACTATACTATGTTCTTCTAATTTATTTATAATCTCATTTTTTATGTCAAGATCATGAACCAATTTTGACCTAATTTTGGTGTATGGTGTTAAGTGTGGGTCAATGCCTAGTATCTGCCATACTAATTTCCAATTTTCCAAGCAGTTTTTGGTCAAACAGTGAATTCTTATCCCAAAAGCTGGGGTCCTTGGGTTTGTCAAACACCAGATTATTAAAGTTATTGGCTATTTTGTCCTGTGTACCTAACCTATTCCACTGATCAACTAGTCTGTTCCTTAGCCAATACCAAATGGTTTTGGTGACTGCTACTTTATAATGTAATTTTAGATCTGGTACAGCTAAGTCACCTTCATTTGTTTTTTTTTTTTTCATTAGTTCCCTTGAAAGTCTTGACCTTTTGTTCTTCCAGATAAATTTTATTGTTATTTTTGTAGGTCATTAAAATAGTTTTTTTGGAGTCTGATTGGTATAGCATTAAATAAATAGATTAGTTTAGGTAGTATTGTCAATTTTTATTATATTAGCACTTAATATCCAGGAGCATTTAATAATTTCCAATTGGTTAGATCTGACTTTATTTGTGTGGAAAGTGTTTTGTAGTTTTGCTTTACATAACTCCTGACTTTTCTTTGGCAGATAGATTCCCAAATATTCTATACTATTGGCAGTAACTTTAAATGGAATTTCCCTTTGTAACTCCAACTATTGGATTTTGTTGGTGATTTATAAGAATGCCGATAATTTGTTTGGGTTTATTTTGTATCATGCAACTTTGTTAAAGGGGCGAATTATTTCTAATAGCTTTTTAGTAGAATCTCTAGGGTTCTCTAAGTATACTATCATATCATCTGCAAAGAGTGATAATTTGATTTGCTCATTACCTACACTAATTCCTTTAATCTCTTTCTCAACTCTTATTGCCAAAGCTAGCATTTCTAATACAATATTGAATAGTAATGGTGATAGTGGGCAACTTTGTTTCATTCCTGATCTTACTGGGAATGGTTGCAGTTTTTCCCCATTACATATGATGCTTGCTGATGGTTTTAAATAGATGTTGCTGATTATTTTAAGGAAAAAGTCCATTTATTTCTATATCTCAAGTGTTTTTAATAGGAATGGATGTTGGATTTTATCAAATGATTTTCTCTATTGAGATGATTGTATGGTTTTTGTTAAATTTGTTTATTGATATAGTCAATTATGCTAATAGTTTTACTAATATTGAACCAGCCCTGCATTCCTGGCATAAATCCTATTTGGTTATGTTGTATTATCCTGGGGATGATTTTCTGTAATCTTTTGCTAATATTTTATTTAAGCTTTTTGCATCAATATTCTTTAGGGAGATTGTTCTATAATGTTCTTTCTCTGTTTTCAACCTAACTGGTTTGGGTATCAGTACCATGTCTGTGTCATAAAGGAATTTGGTAGGAATCCTTCATTCCCTATTTTTTCAAATAGCTTATATAACATTGGAGTTAATTGTTCTTTAAATATTTGGTAGAATTCACATGTAAATCCATCTGGTGCTGGGGACTTTTTCTTAGTTGATTAATAGTTTGTTCTATTTCTTTTCCTAAATTGGGACTATTTTAGCAATTTACTTAAACTTCTGTTAATCTGGGAAGCCTGCATTTTTGAAGGTAGACATCTATTTCACTTAGGTTATCAAATTTATTGGCATAAATTTGGGCAAAGTAACTCCTAATTATTGCTTTAATTTTCTCTTCTTGGTGGAAAGTTCTCCCTTTTCATTTTTAAGACTAATAATTTGATTTTCCACTTTCCTTTTTCTAATCAGATTTACCAAAGATTTATTTATCTTATTGGTATTTTCATAAAACCAACTCTTAGTTTTATTTATTAATTCAATTTTTTTATTTCAATTTCATTAATTTCTCCTTTTAATTTTAGGATTTCAAGTTTAGTATTTGATTAGGGGTTTTAAATTTGGTCTTTTTCTGGCTTTCATTGATCTTTCTTTCTCTATTTTATTCAAGTAAGCCTCTAAAGATATATAATTTCCCCTCATTACCACTTCGGCTGCATCCCACAAATTTTGGTATGACGTCTCAACGTTGTCATTATTTTGAGTGAAATTATTAATTGTGTCTATAATTTGCTATTTCACCCAATCATTCTTTAAAATGAGATTATTTAGTTTCCAATTAATTTTTGGTCTATTTACCCCTATTTTTTTTGTTGAATGTAGTTTTTATTGCATCATGATCTGAAAAGAAAGCATTTACTATTTCTACCTTCCTGCATTTAATTTTGAGGTCTTTATGCTCTAATATATGGTCAATTTTTATATAGGTTCCATGAACTGCTGACTTCTTTCTGTCTCCATTCAGTTTTCTCCAAAGATCTATCATACCTTACTTTTCTATTTACCTTTTTAACTTCTTTCTTATTTCTTTTGTGGTTTGATTTATCTAATTCTGAGAGTGCAAAGTTAAGATCTCCCAGTATTATAATTTTGCCATTTATTTCTTCTTGCAACTCTTTTAGCTTTTCCTTTAGGAAGTTAGATGATATACCACTTGGTGTATATATGTTTAGTATTGATATTGATTCATTGTCTTTGCTACAATTTAGCAAGATATAGTGCCTTTCCTTATCACTTTTAATTAGATCAATTTTT
Organism: Antechinus flavipes; assembly: GCF_016432865.1. Lineage (NCBI taxonomy): Eukaryota > Metazoa > Chordata > Mammalia > Dasyuromorphia > Dasyuridae > Antechinus > Antechinus flavipes. The sequence continues at coordinate 391,402,416 of NC_067400.1, read as the reverse complement.
GCTTTTGCTTGAGCTCAGATAAGGATGGCTACCTCTCTTTTTTGATTTCACCTGAAGCATAATAGATTCTGCTCCAGCCTTTTGCCTTTATTCTGTTTCTATATTCCTGCTTTAAATGTGTTTCCTATAAACAACATATTATAGGGTTCTGGCTTTTGATCCAGTCTACTATCCACCTCTGCTTTATGGGAAAGTGTGGTGTTCTCTTTTCTCAAATATAATGGTTTTCTAGGAGCAGGTTTCTTGGAGAGCTTCTGGAGGCAGCCTTAATTTCAGTTCAGATCAATAATCATCTAAAATGCAGCCAGCTGTTAAAATCCACTCCTTTATTGTCTCTTCTGAAATAGCCTGGTTAGCTTTCCTTGGTTCCAAGAGCTCTTGTTGCTAGTCCTTTGCCTCTGCCAGCTTCAGCTTCCAGCTCCTTCTGAATCTAAAGCCTTCAGCCAGCACAATGATGGATTATTGAATAGATCTGACTCCTCCGAGAGAGAGTGGGCTTGTGAGAGCTGTGACTTATGAATCTCCTCCACTGAATCCTGACTTGTGAATCTCCTGAAGTCTCTAGTTGGCTTTTGGGAGCTCCTTATATATGATCTCTTAAAGGTGTGAACTCTAAAGGTGTGAGATATAAGAACTCTAATGTGTGAGCTAATGTGTGAACTCACCCAAAGGTGTGAACTCCAAAGGTGTGAACCAAGTACATAAGCATTGTTTCTATCAAACCAGTGAATTAGTACTTTGTTTCAAGTTTTGGCACACAAGAGAAATGTTCATCCCATTCACATTTATGGTTAAAATTACTAATTCTGCCATCTTATTATCCCCAGATTATGCTTGTCTTTTTATTTTTTTAAATTATAACTCTTTTATTGAGAGAACATATGAATGGGTAATTTTTACAACATTTTCCTTTGCACTCACTTCTGTTCTGACTTATCCCTTTTCTCCCTACAACCCTCCCCTAGATGGCAAGCAGTCTTATACATGTTATATATGTTACAGTATATCCTAGATATAATATATGTGTGCAGAACCGAACAGTTTTCTTATTGTACAAGAAGAATTGTATTTAGAAGATAAAAATGGCCTGGGAAGATAAAATAAATGCAAGTAGCACACATTCATTTCCCAGTGTTCCTTCTCTGGGTGTAGCTGATTCTGTCCATCATTGATCAATTGGAAATGAACTTCATCTTCTCTTTATCTAAGATATCCACTTCCATCAGAATATATCCTCATACAGTATTGCTGTTGAAGTGTACAATGATACACTGGTTCATTGTAATTTAAATCACTCAGCATCAGTTCATGTAAGTCTTTCCAGGCCTCTCTGAAATCATCCAGCTGATCATTTCTTATGGAACAATAATATTCCATAACATTCATATACCACAATTTACCAAACCATTCTTCAATTGATAGGCATCCATTCATTTTCCAGTATCTAGTAACTACAAAAAGGGCTGCCATAAACATTTTGGCACACACATACAGGTCCCTTTCCCTTCTTTAGTATTTCTTTGGGATATAAGCCCAGAATTAACACTGATGGATCAAAGGGTATGCACAGTTTGATAACTTTTTGGGCATAATTCCAGATTATTCTCCAGAATGGTTGGATTCGTTCACAACTCCACCAACAAAGCATCAGTGTCCCAGTTTTCCCGCATCACCTTAAACATTCATCATTTGTTATGAGTTCAAATGTTGGAGTTCTTGTTCTTTTCAAAACACAGCCGGTTTAGCTTAGGGCCCTCCGAATATCTCCAAATCCAAAGGTTCTGTCCTTCAGCCTCTGCCTCTGCTTTCTTCAGCCTCCAACCAGCACAGAGATGGAATGAATCTCTTGTTTCCTTCTCTTGGAGCTCGGCTAGCTTTCTGGTGAGTCTTTCAGACCAGCTTGGTCTCAGTGGGGGGGCGTGCAGGAGCCCAGCCACCTACCACAGTGGTGTGAGATGAAGATGAATCTGGTTGTCCACTGAACTCTCACTCGTAGCTTTATTATTGAAAACTCTTCGTCTGCCACCAGCCAGCCAAGTGGAATATATTCTGCCTTGCCTCGAAGAGAGGGCTTCTGGCGTAATTCTGCAAAGTGCTCTCTGTCTACACCAGAGTTACTCCTCTCCAGTCCAGCTGAACTCTCCTCTGCGACCAGCCAGCCAAGTGGAAATAATGTATTCTGGAATAGCTCTCTCGCCTTATATGTGAATCTTCTGAGAGAAAGGGATTATGGGTTTTCTTTCATAGTGCTCTCTGGCCCAAAGAGCTTTAAGGGAGGTGTGAACTCCCTTGAAGTTAGAAAGTTTACTTTGTGAAGTTGGCATACTTGTGAACTCCAATGAGTAAAGGTGTGAACGCTAGCCTTGTATTAGTTCTACTTAGTACCTTGTTTCAGGTTCTGCCTAAAACATCTCCTTGTAAGATTAGATCAACTCTAATTAGTTAGCAGTTTGTAAAGATTCCAACAATCATTATTTTCTCCTGTCATTCTAGCCAATCTGACAGGTATGTGGTCGTATCTCCGTCTTGTGTTAATTTGCATTTCTCTGAGTAATAGTGATTTGGAACATCCTTTTATATAAGTAGAAAGAGTTTCTATTTCATCATCTGAAAATTGTATGTTTATATCCTTTGACCATTTATGAATTGGAGAATGATTTGATTTCTTATAAATTAGAATCGATTCTCTTTATATTTTGGAAATGAGACTTTTATCAGAACCTTTGTCTATAAAAATGTTTTCAAAGTTTATTGTTTCCCTTCTAATCTTGTTTGCATTAGTTTTCTTTGTACAAAGGCTTTTAATTTGATATAATCAAAATTTTGTATTTTGTGATTAATAATGATCTCTAGTTTTTCTTTAGTCACAAATTCCTTCCTCCTCCACAAGTCTGAGAGGTAAACTATCCTATGTTCTTCTAATTTATTTATTTATAATCTTGTTCCTTATGCCTTAATCATGGACTCATTTTGATCTTATCTTGGTGTACACTATTAAGTGTGAATCCATGCCTAGTTTCTGCCATACTAATTTCCAGTTTTTCCAGCAGTTTTTATCAAATAATGAATTCTTAACCCAATAGTTGAGATCTTTGGGTTTGTAAAACACTAGATTACTATAGTTATTGAATATTTTGTCCTGTGAAATTAACCTATTCCACTGATCAACTAATATATTTCTTAGCCAATACCAAATAGTTTTGGTGATCCCTGCTATATAATATAGTTTTAGATCTGGCACAGCTAGGTTATCTTCATTTGTTTTCTTTTTTCATTAGTTGCCTTGAAATTCTTGACTTTTTATTCTTCCATATGAATTTTGTTATTATTTTTTCTAGGTCTTTAAAATAGTGTCTTAGGAGTCTGATAGGTATAGTATTAAATAAATAAATAAGTCTAGGTAGTATTGTCATCTTTATTGTATTTGCTCGCCCTTTCCAAGAGCACTTAATTTTTATCCAGTTATTTAAATCTTACTTTATTTGTGTGGAAAGTGTTTTGTTATTTTGCTCACATAATTCCTGACTTTCCTTTGCTGCATAGATTCCCAAATATTTTATGCTGTAGACAGTTATTTTGAATGGAATTTCTCTTTGTATCTCTTACTGTTGGGTTTTGTTGGTGATGTATAAAAATGCTGAGGATTTATGGGGATTTATTTTGTATCCTGCAACTTTGCTAAAGTTGTGAATTATTTTGAATAGTTTTTTAGTAGAATCACTGGTGTTCTCTAAGTATACCATCATATCATATGCAAAGAGTGATAATTTGCTTTCCTCATTACCTACTCTAAGTCCATTAATCTCCTTCTCAACTCTTATTGCCAAAGCTAATGTTTCGAATACAATATTCAATAGTAATGGTGATAGTGGACAACCTTGTTTCACTCCTGATCTTAGTGGAAATGGTTCCAATATATCCCCACTACATATGATGATTACTGATGGTTTTAAACAAATGCTATTCACTATTTTAAGGAAAAGTCCATTTATTATTATACTCTCAAGTATTTTTATTAGGAATGGATGTTGGATTTTATCAAATGCTTTTTCTGCATCTGTTGAGATGATTATATGTGTTTTGTTAATTTGGTTATTGATATAGTCAATTATGCTAATAGTTTTCCTAATATTGAACCAACCCTGAATTCCTGGTATAAATCCTACTTGGTCATAGTGTCTTATCCTGGGTATGATTTTCTGTAATCTTTTTGCTAATATTTTATTTAAGATTTTAGCATCAATATTCATTAAGAAGATTGGTCTATAATTTTCTTTCTCTTTTTTCATTGTACCTGGTTTAGTTATCAGTACCATGTTTGTGTCATAAAAAGAATTTGGTAGGACTCCTTCATTGCCTATTTTTTCAAATAGTTTATATAGTATTGGAATTAATTGATTTTTTAATGTTTGGTAGAATTCACATGTAAATCCATGTGGTGCTGGGAATTTTTTCTTAGGGAGTTGATTAATAACTTGTTTTATTTCTTTTTCTAAGAAGTGACTGTTTAACCAATTTACTTCATTCTCTTTTAATCTGGGCAAACTATATTTTTAAGGTATTGCTCCATTTCATTTAAGTTATTAAATTTCTTGGCATAAATTTGGGCAAAGTAACTCGTAATTATTGCTCTAATTTCCTCTTCCTTAGTGGCAAGTTCTCCCTTTTCATTTTTAAGACTAATAATTTTATTTTCCTCTTTCCTTTTGTAAATCTGATTTACTAAAGAATTTATTTATTTTGTTGTTTTTTTCATAGAAGCAACTTTCATTAATTCCATTAATTAATTCAATAGTATTTTCTTAATTTCAGTTTTATTAATCTTTTATTTTTAGAATTTCAAATTTAATGTTTGACTGGGTGTTTTAATTTGTTCCTTTTCTAGCATTTTTAGTTGCAAGCCCAATTCATTGGACTTCTCTTTATCTAGTTTATACAAGTAGGCCTCTAGAGAGATAAAATTTCCCCTTATTACTGCTTTGGCTGCATCCCACACATTTTGGTATGATGTCTCATTATTGTCATTTTCTTGTGTGAAGTTGTTAATTATGTCTATGATTTGCTGTTTCACCCAATCATTCTTTAGTAAAAGATTAATTAGTTTTCAAATATTTTTTTTTATCTATTTTCCCTTTGGCTTTTTATTGCATCATGATCTGAAAAGGATGCATTTACTATGTCTGCCTTTCTGCATTTGAATTTGAGGTTTTTATGTCATGATACATGGTCAATTTTTGTATAGGTTCCATGAACTGCTGAGAAGAAAGTATACTCTTTTCTGTCTCTATTTAGTTTTCTCCAAAGATCTATCATATCTAACTTTTCTAGTATACTATTTACCTCTTTCACTTCTTTCTTTTTTATTTTGTCATTTGATTTATCTAATTTTGAGAGTGTAAGGTTGAGATCAACCACTATGACAGTTTTGGTATATATTTCTTCTTGCAGCTCTCTTTATTTCTCTTATAAAAATTTAGATGCTACACCACTTGGTGCATATATGTTTAATATTGATATTGCTTCATTATGTATGTTATTCTTTAGCAAGGTATAGTGTACTTCCTTATCTCTTTTAATTAGTTCAATTTTTGCCTTTGCTTGCTCTGAGATAAGAATGGCTACCCCTGCTTTTTTTTTTTATTTCAGAGTAAATTCTGCTTCATGCTTTTTTTTTTCTTACCCCCCCCCCCCTTACCTCTTTCTCCACTGTTAAACTTATGGGCACCACTTGCCTCACACAACTCCCCCTCTTTAGAATACCTCCCACCCCATTTGTGTCCTTTCCCCTTTCTTACCTGTCCCTTATTACTCTTTTTCTTTTCCCTTTTTCTCTCCCACATTTTAATGAGGTAAGAGAAGTTTCTCTGAAAAACAGATCTGTCTATTACTTTCTCTTTGAGCCAAATCTGATGAGAGTAAGATTCACACAATTTTCCTCCCTCTCCCTTAATTCCCTCAGATAAGATATGTTTCCTTTGCCTCTTATGGGATATAGTTTCTTTCTTTTTATCTCCCTTTTACCCTTTTTCTGATACTATTCCCTTTCCATTTCTACTTTCTTTTTTTATATTATAACAGAAAAATCAAATTACATATACACTCTTTATGTATGTTCATAAAAGAAATACAATTCTCAAGATTTCTTTTTACCTTTTTCTGCTTTTCTTGAGTCCTATAGTTAGAGGTCAAATTTTTGTTTAGCTCTGTTTTTTTTTTCATTTGAAACAAATGGCATCACCTGTTTCACTAAATGTCCATCTTTTTCCCTAGAAGAAAATGCTCAGCTTAGCTGGGTAATTTATTCTTGGCTGCATTCCAAGTTCTTTTGCCTTTTGGGATATCAGATTCCAGGCCCTTTGATCCCTTAATGTGGAAGCAGCTAGATCCTGAGTGATCCTTATTCTGGTTCCTCAGTATTTGCCTATTTTTTTCTGCTGCTTGTAATATTTTTTTCTTTAGTGTGATAGTTCTGAAATTTAGCCACAATATTCCTTGGAATTTTTGTTTTAGGGTCTTTTCTAGAAGTTGTTCGATGAATTCTTTCAATGCCTATTTTACTTTCTGATTCTATTACATCTGGGCAGTTCTCTTTGATAATTTCCTGTAAAATAGTTCTAAGCTCTTTTTTTCATCATAATTTTCAGGAAGTTCAATAATCCTCAGATCATCTCTCCTAGATCTATTTTCCAGGGCTGTTGTTTGTCTAAGTAGATATTTAACATTTTCTCTATTTTTTTTTTTTTTTGCTTCACTGATTCTTGATGTCTCAATGAATCATTCATTTCTATTTGGTCAGTTATGATTTTTAATGAGTTATTTTCTTCATTAACTTTTTTTTTACTTTTTGTCTATGTCTAATTGAGTTTCATGATTAAAAATTCAAGGCTTTTTTCTATTTTTACATTGCCATATTTCTGAATTCAAAATTTGTATTATTAATGTTTAATATCAATTTCTTTTCATGAATGAAAGTACTGAGATAAAGCAAGTAGAACACAATTAGCTGAAGCTGATTGTGCTGAACTGGGTTGTCCAAGGAACTAGGAGGAGTGCTGCCTTTTTATGCAAAAGATAGCCAGAACTATTGGGCTGGGTGAAAGGAAAAGGAAAACAATAGAAATAGCATATAGATATGTAAATACACATGCATATGCATCCATACATAAAATCATAATCTATTTTTTGGAGATTTTGGCTTCAGGTTTCCTCATTTCTTTGACTTAGCAAAAAAGCAGGCCCTAAATCTGCCAAATATCATCACTACATCAAATGTCTTTGTAAACACCAGATTTGCCTTAGTGGACAGAGATCTATTGTAGAAATGTTTGTCCTCCAAAAGATGACACTAATGGATACATTTTGGAAATAGTCCCACAATTTAGAGAAGAGAAGAAGCTTTTACATGGACTAACTTAGTATGTCAAGGCAAAAGAAGTTACTATACAGGTCTCCTTTTATATCCCAAATGTGACCCTAAAAAGCTATTCTTATAAAATTAGGGTTGGGTTTTATTTTATAAATCAAGGCTTTTGCTTGAAAAAAAGCATGTATCATAACCACAATCATGTATCAGGGAAGAATTTTTTCTAGGTTTGCTTATACTTTTGAAAATAGTTTAAAATTAATTTTCTCATTTGCTTTTACAATGTAAGATAATTAAGAATTTTTTTGAAAAAACATTATTAATTGAAAGAGATGAAGTAATATTTATGCTAAAATATTTTTTTTGGCTTATTTCACTTTTTTTTTCTCCTTTACCCATTTTTCATTCTAGTAAAATTGCTACTTTTGCACATTTAATGTGATGTCTGCTACCTCCATTTATGGTACATTGGCTTCCATACCTAGAATGAACTTTCTTTTTCTCACCATCCTGAAATATCTTAATCTCCTTGCATAATGATTTCATCACCTCCTACATGAATCCTTCTTCCCCTTTTACCTGAAGACATCCTTTCATGATAACCCACTCAAAAATTCTTGAGTTGTTCCCTTTAGAGCTTTCATTTTTAAAAATCTTTTTACCCTTTAATGATAAAATTATATCATTCCCGATGTAATATGAGTTCATTGAGAAAAGGGATTGTTTAATTTTGTACTTAGCATAGTAGACAATTAATGACTGTGTATTGAATGTTGATCAGCTGACAAAGAATATACATTCATTATTGCAAGACTTATGGTTTTATTGTGTTGCTTAAGAAATTAGAAGTTAAAGAAGAAATGACAGAAGTACATTTTGCTATTTTTTCTCCTGAATTAATGTCTTGGATTAGATGAATTCAAATATCCTTTCCAATGCTAAAAGTCAATGATTTCTATCAAATTCTTTTTTTTTTTATAAAGGGGTCAGTTAAGATTGTGCTTCCCTATGTAGGCAGAAATTAAGATATAAAATTTAATAATTCTTTTTCAAGATCAAAAAGAGAATTCACCATTGTTCTTAAATTGGATGTATAAAAGCTTTTTTGAGAGGTCATTGAAATTATATGAAAAACTGATTATACACACTTGTTAATCAATGACAAAAATCTTAAACACTTTTGTTCTTCCTTGTTCTTCCTGCAATCATCACTTAAAAAAAAATCCTTGCTTCCTTGTATGATGTTATATGTGTAGTCGATGTTATCTGAAAGATGCAAGTAAGTCATGATTTCAAAAACATACAGAAAAAAAAAATATGCCGAAGCTGTTGTGATCCTAGAGATGACTGCTAGACATACAGTTTTTCAAGAGAAATGAATACATATTTCTAAAGGCTTCACACTCAAAAGAGAAAGACCATAGAATTATCTTAAAGAAAATATCTTTCTTAGTGAAATATCAAAAGATCTAGACTTTTAGCTTTTGAGTTAAAGCATTAATAAATGATAAGACTGAAATATTGCTTTTAAGAAGAGTCATCAAGGTATTTTATTTAGTGGTCACTGTGAGAGTTATGATGAATATGTGCTATAATGCAACACTAAATACAAGATATGATATATTAATAAAGTGTTTTGAACTTTATTGAAATCTAGGACAAATCTACAGCAAAGTAATACCTTTTTAAATGATAGTGTGACATTTTGCTATTGAAAATACCAAATATAATGAAATGGACGCAAAGTTTTCTTCTGTCCAATAGAAAACAACATTATAAAAAGAGAAAGAGGTATAGAGACAGAAAAAGTGAGAGAGAGAGATGGAGATAAAATGAAACAAATAGAGATAGAGACATTGGGACATTTTTATATGTATCCATAAACACAAAAATTATTAATGTCTCTGTTCAGATAACAATGTCTTGTCATTCACAACAGAGAAAGAAAAAGAAAATATAATTTATAGAGAGTTTTAGTTTTTTTTTTTAATCTTCTTCCTAGAAAATTGTGGAGTTTGTCTAATATTATAAAAAAAGAATCACCAGTTTTTACTTGAATTCTGTTGCAAAATAGAAATATAAATTGTATATATGTGGTTAGTTGTTGAATTGATTTAGTATGGCTGTGGCACACATGGATTGATTAATTTTTCCCCCAGATAAATGAATGAAAATGGAACAAGGAGAAGTGTTATAATCTGAAATGAAATATATTGAAATTACTGTTAGGGACTTATATCAATTAACTAACCTGATTATGAGAGAGCAACAGATATTAGAGTGTGTGAACTGATTGGAAAAATAATGTCTACTGGAACACTTAAGCATTTGAAACAGTAATGGTCCAGAATCTCAGAACATAAAAAGTATTCAAGAGTCTTGGGAACTCAGGATGTGAGCCTAATTTTTATTCTCTCTGCGGAGTATATTCTATGGTTTATCAATACTATCCATCATAATCAAGGAGGTCATGGAGCTAATATGAAAATAAATGAACATATAGAATGCTGAATTGCAAGAATTTAAATACATACTTCAGAAAAAAGGAAAAAAAAACAAAGAAATTACATAAAAGAGATTATGAGTGGCTGTTTATGTATGTGCAAACTTCTATCATTTGTGCATTCTTATTCTAATAACAAGATATTGATATTGCATTTAACACAACTGTTATTCTTCCATCAGTTTTCTTCGTGTCATGACTCTTTTTTAACCTTATTTTCTGTGAATGTAATAGTTATCTGTTACTTTTATGGTCATTTTTTGTCACAGAGCTACAGTTGATGTGTGTTGCTTTTTGTGGTTAGTTTTCCTCATTTTTGAATTATGAATAAAATAATCTTACTTCTTAAGAAGACATTTTTAAAAAGTGATAAAATATATACCAATTCTCTTCAAAACAGGCAGAATACACCTATTATATTTCAGAGGAAAAAAGAACTTCCTTTACTTTCATCCAAGAATAGCAGGTGTTCACTAACTCAGAAAAAACATAGTAGATTAAGTTTGTCAAAAGAAAAGGCCCAAAATGTCTGTGGCAGCCCTTTTTGTAGCAGCTAGAAACTGAAAAATGAATGGATGTCCATCAATGGGAGAATGGTTGGGCAAATTGTAGTATATGAATGTAATGGAATATTATTGTTCTGTAAGAAATGACCTGCAGGATGAATATAGAGAGGCTTGGAGAGACTTACATGAACTGATGCTGAGTGTAATGAGCAGAACCAGGAGATCATTATAGACTTCAACAACATTACTGTATGTGGATGTATTCTGATGGAAGTGGATTTCTTCGACAAAAAGATCTAATTCAGTTTCAATTGATCAATAATGGACAGAATCAGCTACACCTAGAAAAGGAACACTGGGAAATGAATGTAAACTGTTTGCATTTTTGTTTTTCTTCCCAGGTTATTTTTATCTTCTGAATCCAATTCTTCCTGTGCAACAAGAGAACTGTTCAGTTCTGAACACATATATTGTATCTAAGATATACTATAACATATTTAACATGTATAAGACTGCTTGCCATCTAGGGGAGGGAGTGGAAGGAGGGAAGGGAAAACACGGAATAGAAGTGAGTGCAAGGGATAATGTTGTGAAAAATTAGCCATGCATATGTACTGTCAATAAAAAGTTATAATAAAAAACAATAAATAAATAAACAAACAAAGAAAAGGCCCCAGGACTGGTACTTGTATAATATTACATAACACTTGTAATAATTTCTCAATGAAATAGATTTTTTTTTAAATTTTAAGGATACCTTCAATAAAATTATCTTTAAGTGAAAGGTAGTATCTTCACAGTATACAGCTTGTTTGCTCCACTGTGAAATAAGAACCCCTGGAGGTTGCGTTCAGCAAGACAAGGAGGGAAAGTGCGCCTGCGTGTTCTTATCCCTTAATTAGGAATAATGCTCTCTACCTCTAAGCCACAGTCGCCAGATGCTCGCGCAGCTTTCTTTTCACAGATGGCGGGACCCTACGGGGCGGAGAGCTGAAACAGAGCGCTTAATTCTAGGGAAGGAGGTGAGGCGAGGAGTCTAGTGCAGTGCGCGCTCGGGCGCCCGTTCCTGAGCAGGAGACCGTGCTCATGTCCCACTGTGTTGAATCCGAAGAAGAAAAACAATTCAGAAATAAATATGATTATATAGCTAATAAGTATCAAACAGTCAAGTATTTGAGACCCTACCAGATACTAAGTACTAATGATAGAAAAACATAAATGAAATAACCTGGCAATTAAGGTGCTAACATCACAAGAAAAGATACACTATCTTCCTGAGATTATATAAAAATAAAGCAATTTGGGGGTTAATTTCTTAGGATATAGAGAAAAGATTCTATTAGAAAGTAGCATTTTAAGGGGCAGTTAGGTGGTACACTGGATAGAGCACCATCCCTGAAATCAGGAAAACCTGAATTCGAATCTAGTCTCAGACACTTAAAAGTAGCAGTTGAATTGCTCAAGAGTTCAGGGAATAACCAAAATAAATACAATGCCTTTGTTCACGTGTATCCAAATTAAGGGGTGAGGAAAGAAACAAAAGGAGTTTTTAAAAAATTATTATTATAATCAAGAAACCAAAACTGAATATTAACAGTAAACATTACTCAAAAAAAAATTAGGATAATACTTGTCCTACTTATTGCATCACAAAATCATTGTGAGCAAAACTCTTTGTAAACCTCGATGTGCTAGAGAAATGAGTGACATGATTGGTATTATATGATGATACTATTTCACTTTCTGATAAATTGATAAAGCTATAGAAATTGTCTTCTATATGTGATATATTTCTTTTGAATATTATTTTGAATAATATAGACTACAACATAATAAAATGTAATATTTTGAATAATAAAAATTTAAATGTACAAGATTTTGCAGCTTTTAACAATGCCTTTATATCCACTATCTGCCTTTACAAAAGACAGCAAAGTGGTACTGTGGATAGAGTGGGGGGCCTGAAAGTTAGGAGGATATGAGTTCAAAATTGACTTGAGATATTTACTAGCTATGAAACCTTTGAAAAATGAGGAAACTGGGACTCCAAGAAGTCCAGTGATTTCTCCATTATCATAGGATGAGAGGATCACAGTTTTAGAGCTAGAAGGTTACTTAGAAATCACCTAGTCTGATTGCCTCATTTGCAAGATGAGGAATCAAAGCTCAAAAAAATGACTTGCTCCAAAACATACAGATATAGTTGTAAATGTCAGAATCAAGATTTAAACCTAGGTCCTCTGGCTCTAAAGCCAGAATGTTATATGCTACCTTACACTGCAGTGTCAGAGTTGGATTTCAAATACAACTCTTATGCTAGATGCAGTGCTCTTTCTACTATGCCATTTCTTTTATGTCAACAGGACATTCTTTTCCCATCTGTAAATAATTGTTTCCTTCATTGAACTTTGTGAATAGTGTTCTTTGAAAGACGGTTGCTGCTGACTTCCACTGGAGGGTGTTATAAAGTTAAATGGAAGATGGAGGTGCCATGTAGTAAAATTCCTTGATTTTTTTGGATGGTGGTGGTTAGCTAGAGTTGCTAAAAACTCTCTAAGTGAAAACTTCTAACTATGTCTAACAGAAGAAATTCCATAGAAATCTGATAATTGGCAGCTATTGTATAACCTAGCATTAAACTTGTAATAAAAGAAAAAAAAAGTAACAGTTGAACTGAGATTTGAAGTAAAATAAGGATCTTAAGAGGTGGATGCCAATGCAGGAGTGTACAAAGACATGCAGATAGGAGATGTTATGTTTGAATTATATATAGCAAAACCACATGTTGGACAAATGCATATAACAATGGACATTTTAAGACTGGAAATGCACATTATTTTCATTTTGTGAAGGACTTAAAATGTCAGAAGCATTTTTTGCTTGATTCAAGAAATAAATATGGCATCATCAGAGTTTAATAAATGTTGGAGTGTTATGGTAAAATACTTCCTAGGTCTAGTAGCCCTATGGAGGATATATCAGAAATGAAAAAAAGTTGAGAAAGTGAGATGAATCAAATTTTTGCAATGGTCCAAGAAGAGTTGATAAGAGATTAAACTAGGGTGATAACTTGAACTATGAGATGTTTTGTAAAAGTAAAATGAACTATATTTAAGCAGAATTAAAAGAATGTTAATACCCGAGTACCCTAAAGTTCTATCAATATTTATTGATATTGTCATAGCTGTCATAGACTACTGAATTATAATTTTATATTCAACCAGTTTTATATAATTTCTCTGTCATGACAAGGGAATTTTGCTCCTATTTTTTTTTTCCAATTCTGATTATAAATATTTAATCAAATGCTCATTTTGCTTCTTTCTATGTGTTTAAAAGCTAAGTACTTACTGGTGAAATAATATTGATAAAAAAAAAAAACTTATCTGTTAAAGAAAGGGGTCTGTATATGTAATGATACAGTTTCTGATTCTACTCCCTACACATGTGTTCAAAAGTAAACATCTTTCTCTAACAATATCCTATCTATCAATGCAAATTACCATCTAAACAATCCATAATCTGCTTCCTCTCCCAAATCATATTTCCTTTCAGTTTTCTTTTTATTTTCCTTCTTTAGGATAATCTTTGACATAATTTATGGCCCTTTTTTACCTTTCATACTCAATATCTCACAGATAAGAAGATCATAGATTTAGAAAAAAAGAAGGGACCTTAAAGGTCAACTATTTTGTGGAAACTGAGATTCTGAGACATTAAGTGACAGGTTCAAGGACATATTGTCAATCATTAGTGATGATATTTGAACCCCTCTGATTCTATACCTTTTATGATCTAGTCATAATTAACTTGTGAAATAGTTGCTTTTATTATCTACATTTTACAAGTGAGGTTTGAGAGGCACTCCTTGTTTTAAGTCATCACTTAAGGTTCATATCTTGTTCTCCTGATCTGTTTCTTGCCACTGGATCCAGATGACTCCACAGGAGAGAATGAGACATGGTTCTCAAGATCTATCCTTTTGCCAATAACTTTAATAATATAGTGTTTGACAAACCCAAAGACAACAGTTTCTGGGATAAGAATGCATTGTTTGACAAAAATTGCTGGGAAAATTGGAAATCAGTATGGCAGAAACTAGTCATTGACCCACACTTAACACCGTACACCAAGATAAGGTCAAAATGGGTTCATGACCTAGGCATAAAGAATGAGATTATAAATAAATTGGAAGAGTATAGGATAGTTTACCTCGCAGACCTGTGGAAGAGAGAAGAATTTATGACCAAAGAAGAACTAGAGATCACTATTGACCACAAAATAGAAAATTTTGATTATATCAAATTGAAAAGTTTTTGTACAAACAAAACAAATGCAGACAAGATTAGAAGGGAAACAATAAATTTTTATTAGAAGGGAAAATATTTTTACAATCAAGGGTTCTGATAAAGGCCTCATTTCCAAAATATATAGAGAATTGACTCTAATCTATAAGAAATCAAACCATTCTCCAATTGATAAATGGTCAAAGGATATGAACAGACAATTCTCAGACGAAGAAATTGAAACTATTTATAGACATATGAAAATATGCTCCAAATCATTATTAATCAGAGAAATGCAAATTAAGACAACTCTGAGATACCAGTACACACCTGTCAGATTGGCTAGAATGACAGGGAAAGATAATGGGGAATGTTGGAGGGGATGTGGGAAAACAGGGACACTGATACATTGTTGGTGGAATTGTGAACATATCTAGCCATTCTGGAGAGCAATTTGGAACTATGCTCAAAAAGTTATCAAAATGTGCATACCCTTTGATCCAGCAGTGTTTCTACTGGGCTTATACCCCAAAGAGATACTAAAGAAAGGAAAGGGGCCTGTATGTGCCAAAATGTTTGTGGCAGCCCTGTTTGTAGTGGCTAGAAGCTGGAAAATGAATGGATGCCCATCAATTGGAGAATGGTTGAGTAAATTGTGGTATATGAATGTTATGGGATATTATTGTTCTGTAAGGAATGACCAGCAGGATGAATACAGAGAAGACTGGTGAGACTTACATGAACTGATGCTAAGTGAAATGAGTAGAAGCAGGAGATCATTATATACCTCAATAACAATACTGTTTGAGGATGTATTCTGATGGAAGTGGATCTCTTCGATAAAGAGAGCTTTAATTGATCAAAGATAGACAGAAGCAGCTTCACCCAAAGAAAGAATGTTGGGAAATGAATATAAACTGCTTGCATTTTTGTTTTTCTTCCCGGGTTATTTCTACCTTCTGAATTCAATTCTCCTTGTGCAACAAGAAAACTGTTCGGTTCTGCACACATATATTTTATCTAAGATATACTGTAACCTATTCAACATGTAAAGTACTGCTTGTCATCTGTGGGAGAGGGTGGAAGGAGGGAGGGGAAAAATCAGAACAGAAGTGAATGCAAGGGATAATGCTGTAAAAAACTACCCTGGCATGTGTTCTATCAATAAAAAGTTATTAAAAAAAAAAAAGATCTATCCTTTTGACCAGATATTACTACACACCTTCAGATTGCCTAAGATGACAGGAAAAGATAATAACGAATGTTGAAGGGGATATGGGAAAACTTGGACACTGATTCATTGTTGGTGGAACTGAATTGATCCCTCCATTCTGGAATTTGGAACTATACTCAAAAATTATGAAACTATGCATATCCTTTGATTCAGCAGTACTTCTATTGGGCCTATATAGTAAATAGATCTTAAACAAAGGAAAATCATCCACATGTGCAAAAATGTTTGTGGCAGCTCTTTTGGTAGTGGCAAGAAACTGTAAACTGATTGGCTGTCCACCAATTGGAAAATGCCTGAGTAAGTTATGGTATATGAATGTTACAAAATAGTATAGTATTGTTTTATAAGAAACAATCAAGAAGATGACTTTAGAGAGACCTGCAGAGATTTACATGAATAAAATGAGCAGAACCAGAAGATCATTGTATCTGGCAACATCGATATTATAGAATGATTAATTCTGATTAACATGACTCTTTCCAACAATGACATGCTTGATACCAGTTCCATTGATTTTTTGATGAAGAGAGCCATCTGAAGAAGATTGTAGGAATGGAATATGTACCACAACATAACATTATCACTTTTTTGTTGTTCACTAGTGTTTTGTTTTCTTACTCGTTTTCTTTCCTTTGTGATCTGATTTTTCTTGTGCAGCAAGAGAATTGTATATATATATATATATATGAACATATTGGATTTAACTTATATTTTAACATGTATAACATATATTGGAGTGCTTCCCACTTGGGAGAGAGGATGGGAGGAAGGAGGAGGAAATCAGAACACAAGGGTTAATGATGAAAAATTATCCCCACATATGTTTTGAGGGAAAAAAAAGGTTTAAAATAAAAAAGAGGGGAAAGGGGAAAAATGATTGTTCTTATAAAATTAAACATATTTGCTTATGTTGCTCAAAATGAAAAAAAATATATATATACTGAGGAAGAAGTTCAAGAGTATATATCTAGGAGTCAATTAAATATTACATAGAGTGATGGTCATATCAATATCTAACATAAATATTTTAAAGAAAGGTGAACTAATTTATTGACTGTGCCTATTCTTGCCTATGCATTTTCTAGGTTTCTCAGGGGAAAGTCTTTTGTGTGTTTGTTCTTCATAGGTGAAGGCAAAGAATAACCTATGGAAATTAATAACTATGATCCCTTAGAAACAATTAAATATCTCAAATGAGAAGTTTTGAGCAAAGGGAAGAGTTTGAATATTCATCATCAAATAATTAGCTTTCTTTATTACTATATTTGAAATCTTAAAAATCCTCTATGAAATTCTTAAACTGATATTTAAATTCAAGGGTTGAGTTCTGGGGGAATGGAGCCAACATGGTAAAAAGAGTACAGAAAGGAGCTTGGACTCACCCAGTTTTCCTCAAAAACCACTTGAAACCAAGGCTCTGAACAATCTGGCTGAATGAAACCACTCTGTTGCATTTTGGACATGGGGTTTGGGGTCTTGTTCTCCCACCTTGTCTTCCCATTCTATCTCTATACCAACATTGAGCTTTCAGATGTCCTACTTTTCCACACTGAAAGCATCTACGAGTCTCTCTGGAAGTCCCTTGCCAAGAGGGATTCTGTCTTCTCATGTTTGGATTTTGGGAAGTCTGCATCATAGCCTGGCTATAAAAGGCACCTGTGCCCACTGTGGCACAGCATCTTATGAGTTCCTCTAAAGGAGCATCCTTGCGCAGTCCTAGTATAATTCTTCTGCAAACCTCATTAGCATTTTCCTTAGCAAGTTGCCTTATCAAAATGTCTGTTATTGCATTTTCTCCATTTGTTCTTATGATAGCTGTCTGCAAGCGTCCCACAAAGTCAGCGAAGGGTTCATTTGGCCCTTGTGTTATTTTTGTGAAGGCCCCCCCCTTGTCGTCTTTATTGTGAAGAGAAGCCCACGCTTTGATAGCATTATCAGCAATTTGCTGATATGCTGCTACAGAATAACTAATTTGTGCTGTGACATCTGCATAAGGACCTGTACCTGTTAGTAGGTCACAGGTGATTGCAGTATGAATTCCACTTTGAATATTTTGTTGGGCTTGTATCCTACAGAGCTCACTATATTCAGAAAGCCACAAGTAGTTCTGTCCAGGTTCTAGGCATATTTTTGCTATCGATTTCCAGTCATTAGGGGTCAAGATTTCAAAAGACAAATTTTGTAATAGCATCTTAACATAAGCTGATGTAGCCCCATAAAGAGTGCAAGCTTTTTTCAGGTCTTTGAGGATTTCTATATCAAAAGGTGAGTATCTTCTACTTTCTTGACCTGAAGAATTAAACTGTTGAATTACAGGAAAAATGTGGTGTTGAAATTCTAATACATTTTTCCCTTCTTCTCTGGCCTTAATTAGTCCCTTTTGCAATCTACTCAAAGGAACAGCTGGATGCTGGGGGGGAGGTGCTGGATGCCGGGGGGGGGGGGGGGGGGGGGGGGGGGGGAGGTGCTGGATGCTGGGGGGGAGGTGCTGGATGCTGGGGGAAGGTGCTAGATGCTGGGGGGGAGGTGCTGGTGCTGTCACTGCCCCCCCACTACCCCTCCTCCCTCCATCCCGGAGGGTGGAGTTGATGAAGGAGAGTCAATTACCTGCTCCTCAGGTGGGGCTGAGGCTGCCTCAGATTCACCCCACCCTTGAGCCTCACTTAAGTCTCCCTGCCCTGTGGGGATATGGCCATTAATCTGTTCTTTGTCTTCCTCCTTTATCTCAGGCTTCCCCCTTTGGCTATCCTGGTATTTTAAGGCCATCTGTATTGTATTGTATAAATAGAACACTGCAATGGAAACTGAACGAGGACCGTTTTCATTGTTATATGCAGAGATCTGTTGACCAACCAATGCCCAGTTTTTTAGAGAGATTTGCTTTTCCTCTAAGAACCAAGGGGAGGTGCGTTTTAATGTAGCCAGAAGTCTAGCTGTCTGTCCCAAGTTACAAGTAGCCCTTGATCTTCTATCAGCTTAAGCAGGCTTTCTATAGCACCACTCTTGGGTGGGTCTGGGGTTGGGGGGGTTGGGGTGGGGGATGGAGAATCTTTACCTAGGATCTGTCCATTTCAGCCAAAAAAGGTTGTACTCACTCAGTTCCTGGTCACTGGAGACTTCTTCAGTGAACGTAGGGTCCTTGGTTCCCACGCTTGGGCGCCAAATGTTAAGAGTTCAAATGTTGGAGTTTGTTCTTCTCAAAGGCACAGCCGGTTTAGAGGCTTAGAGCCCTTCGGATGTCTCCAAATCCAAAGGTTCTGTCCTTCAGCCTCTGCCTCTGCTTTCTTCTGCCTCCAACAGAGATGGAAGATCTCTCTTATCTCCTTCTGGGGAGCCCAGCCACCTACTTGCTGCGGAGAGAGGGCTTCTGGCGTAGCTCCACTGAAGTCCGTCAAAAGTGTTCTCTGCAGCAGAGTCGTTCCTCTCAAGTCTAGTGCGATCAGCCAGCCAAGAGGAAAAAAATGTATTCTGGAATGGCTGTCTCGCCTTATATGTGAACCTTCTGAGAGAATGGGATTATGGGTTTTCTCCCATAGTGCTCTCTGGCCCAAAGAGCTTTAAGGTGTGGTGTAGAAAGTGTACTTTTTGAAGCTAGCATACTTGTGGAGTCCAGTAAAGGTGGGAACACAAACCTTGTCTTGATTAGTTCTACTTAGTACCTTGTTTCAGGTTCTGGCCAAAACAACTTCTTGTAAGATTAGATCAACTCTAATTACTTAGCAGTTAGTAAGGATTCCAACACCAGATAGATTGGAAAAATTTCAAGAAAGGTCAGTCTCAAAAAGTTAAAAGGGTTTTCAGCCCAGCTCAGAGTCTGGAAAAGTAAGTGAGAGGGTTTTAATCACAATGATCAGCAATTGTAATCCTTGGTCCCGGCTAAGTGGAGGAGCAGATAAGTGGTGCAGTCTCCAGTCCCTGATTAGAAGGCAAATTCTAGGAAACCAAACTCTTTCCTGGAAAGATCAGATAAAGCAACCCCCTGCAAACACAAGCCACCTCTGTGCATAAAGTGAAGGCTCAGAGCTGCACATGAAGCTTGGCACAGTGCCCCTTTTTCCCAGGAGCAAAGCTCACTCATGAAAGTTAATAAAAAGAAGAAGAAATACCAAAAGAAAAAGGGAAAATATGATCAAGAAACAGAAAAGAATTTTGATCACAAAAAACTACTATGTTGAATGGGAAGACCAAAACACTAATTCAATGGAGAACAAAATATCCACAGAGGAAATCTCAAAGAGGGATATGAATTCTCAAGTCCAAAGAGGTTTCTTGAAAGTTCTCATGAAAAAAAAAAAGTTAAACAAGAAAAGTAGAAGAAAAATGGGATAAAGAAATGAGAGGTATGTGAGAGAGTCTAAAGCTTGGAAGAGGAAGGCAATTCCTTAAAAAATAAAACTGCTCAAATGAAAAAAAAAAAAATCCTTGGAAGAAAACTACATCTTCAAAAGTACAATTAATCAAATGGAAAAAGAGATAGTAAAATTAATTGAAGAAAATCATGTTAAAAACTAGAATGGGGCAATTATATGCTAATGACTTTATGAAATATCAAGAATCTAAAACTTTATGAAATGTCAACAATCTAAAAAGAATGAAAAAAAATGGAAGAAAGTGTAAAATACCTCACTAGAAAAAGAGCTGACGTAGAATATAGATCAAGAGGAGACACTTTAAAAATCATTGCTCTATCTGAAGGCCATGATCAAAAAATAAAAAGAGCCTGGATAATATTCCTCAAGAAATGATCAAGGAAAATTGCTCCAATATTTTAGAAACAAAGGAGTAAATGAAAAGAATTTCATTTAAAGTATCCATCAATCACCTTCAGAAAAATATCCCATAAGGAATACCCCAAGGTACATTAATGCAAAACTCAAGACCTACAATTTTAAGGGGAAAAATACTGCAAAGTGCCAGACAAACATAATTCAAATATCAAGGAGCAACAATCAGTATTACCCAGGATCTGGCAGTTTCTACAATATAGAATCAGAGTGTTAGAACACCATTTTCTGGAAGGCAAAGAACTTGGGGTTACAATCAAGATTTAACTACCCAGTGAGACTGAACATCATCTTTCACAGGACTTGATGGATCTCCAAAGACTTTCAATTATTCCTGTTGAAAAAAATAGAAGTAAACAGAAAATTTAATCTTTAAAGACAGACTATAAGAGAAGCATGGAAAAATATACAGGGGAAAAAAATATATATGTGTGTGTGTGTGTGTGTGTATATGTGTGTGTTTGTGTGTGTATGTGTGTGTGTGTGTGCATGTGTATATATTTTCCCTTGTATATTATATATATATATGTATATATATATTTCCCCCTGAACATATATATATATTTACATATTTACATATATATTATTTAAAAGTTAGTTTACATCCCTAGATAGGAGCATTGTAATTGTAACTCTTAAGAACTGTATCTGTTTCGGGAGCAGATAGACAGCAGCATCACATGGATGGAGGTGTGAAAAGAGGATGATGATGTCTGAAGCCTGATCTCATCAGTTTTGGCTCAAAGAGGGAATAACTTAATCAATCAATTGAGTATAGAAATATATCTAAACTCATAAAGAAGTAGGAGGAGAAAGGAATGAAAAGGGAGGGGCCGGATTGAAAGGAAGGAAGAAACACTACAATAAAAGATAAGAGAAAGGGGGAGGGGAGCAGGGTAGTAGGTAGGGTGAGTTTAAAAAACAAAATACTGCTGAGAAATGGGGGAGGGGTAATAAAATATAAGTGATAATGGGAGTCAATTGAAAAACAAAATAGTACTAATTACAGGATGGAAAAAGAGAACGAAATTATATCCAGGGAAGAAAATAGGATGGAAAAACAGAATTAGTAATCATAATTGTGAATGTAAATAAGATATACTTTCATATAAAAAGGAAACTATAACAAAGTGAATTAAAACATAATCCCATAAAACATTTGACACAAAGAGATACCTATAAAGTAAAGAAAAAGAAAAAAAAAAGCTGGAGTAGAATTTATTATGATTCAGCTGAAGTAAAAAAAAAAAAAAAAACAGGAGTCAGAAGTAGCAATTCTGATGAAAAATAGAACTAATTAAAAGACATAAGGAAGGAAAGTTCATATTGATAAATTGTACTTCAAACAATGAAATAGTAATGTTAAAAAATATATTTATTAAGTGGTGTAGCGTACAAAGTCCAAGAGAATATATTAATCCAATTGCTGGAAGAAATAGAGCATAAAACTATATTAGTGGAGCACCTCAACCTTCTTTTCTCAGGATCAGATAAATCTAATAAAAAAAAAAAAGAAACTAGAGCAGTTAACAGAATTTTTAAAAGCCTCAAAAAAATTGAATTGAATAATTATAAAAAGGAATATATCATTTTCTCCCCAGTATGTGGCACCAGCAAAAAAACAAAAAAACAAAAACAAAAAAAACCTGACCATGCATTTGCCCATAAGAACATCAAAATCAAATGTGGAATGTGAAAAAATGTTTATGGCAGCACTTTCTGCAGTGGCAAGAGGCTGGAAACTTACCTATCAATTGGAGAATGGCTGAATAACTCATGGTGTATGAATGTTATAGAATACTATTGTTCTATAAGAAAGAATCAGCAGAAAGATTTTAGACAGGTCTGGAGAGACTTATAGGAACTGATGCTAATTGAAGTGAGTAGAACCAGAACATCAGTTCTCATGGCAATAGCAAGGTTATATGATTATCTATTCTGATGGAGGTGGTTCTTTTCAACAGTGAGATGATACAGGATGCCTCCAATAGACTTGTGATGAAGAAAGCCATCTGCACTTAGAGAGACGACTGTGGGGACTGAACGTGAATCACAACATAGTATTTTCACTTTTTTGTTGTTGTTAGCTTGTATTTTGTTTTCTTTTCCATTTTTTTCCCTTTTTGATATGATTTTTATTGTGCAGCACAATATTTGTGGAAATATGTAGACAGGAGTAGCACATGTTTAACATATATTGAATTACCTGCCATCTAGGTGGTGAGAAGAGAGGGAAAAATTTTGGAATACACAATTTTGCAAGGTTGAATTTTGAAAATCACCTATGCATATGTTTTGAAAATGAAAAGCTTTAATAAAAAAATCAAATGTAGTAAGTCAGAAATAGTAAATGCTTCCTTTCCATAACACAATACAATAAAAACTATATTCAATAAAGGCTCAGGAAAATATAGACTGAAAATAAATTGGAAATTGAAAAAAATCTAATCCTAAAAAATGAGTGGGTCAAACCTCAAATCACAGAAACAACCCATAATTTCATCCAAGAGTATGGCAATAATGAGATAAGCCAAAACCCATGGGATGCATGCAAAGTAGTTCATAACAAAAATTTTATTTCTCTAAATAGCTACATAAATATAATAGAGAAAAAAATAAATGAATTCATATGCAACTGAAAAAGCTAGAAAAAGAACAAATTAAAACCCCCAGTGGTCTCTCTGAGTGCAGATGGCTCTCTTCATCACAAGTCTTTTGGAAGCATCCTGTATCATCTCATTGTTGAAAAGAACCACCTCCATCAGAATAGATAATCATATAACCTTGCTATTGCCATGAAAACTGATGTCCTGGTTCTACTCACTTCAATTAGCATCAGTTCCCATAAGTCTCTCCAGACCTGTCTAAATAAATAAATTGAAATTCTGAAACTCAAAGGAGTGATAAATCAAATCAAAGCTAAGAAAACTATTGAACTAATTAATAAAACTAAGTTGATTTTGTGAAAAAAAAATAGGTAAAATTTTGGTTAATTTGTTCATAAAAAAGCAAAAAAGAAAAAGAAATCATCAGCATCAAAAATGATAAGGGAGAACTTACAGCCAATGAAAAAGAAATTAAAACAATAATTAGGAGTTATTTTGCCCAACTGCATGGCAGCAAATCTGAAAATCTAATTGAAATGGATGAATATTTAAAAAATATATAAATTACCCAGTCTAATTGAAAAGAAAGTACATTTGTTAAATATAGCTCCATATTAGGAAAAGAAATTGAACAATCCATTAATAAACTTATGAAAAAATCTCCAGGGCCAGATGGATTTAAAAGTAAATTCTAGCAAGCAATTAAAGAATATTACAATAGCATCTACATTATTTGGAAAAATAGGTAAAGGAGTTCTGCCAAATTTCTTCTATGACACAAATATAGTACAGATGCCTAAATCAGGAAGAGCCAAAACAAAGAAAGAAAATTACTGACCAATATATCTAATACATATTGATGCAAAAATGTAAATATAATATTAGCAAAGAGATTACAGCAGCTTATCAGCTGGATAACACATTCTGACAAAGAGGGGTTTATACTTGGATTTCAGGGACAGTTGAGGAAAGTTATTCCATAATTGACCACATCAAAAACAAAACCAATAAAAATCATATAATAATCTCAATCGATGTATGAAAAGCTTTTGACAAGATACAGTATCCATTCCTATTAAAAACCTAGAGAGCATAGAGACAATTCTACAACATTAGCTCTTGAAAAATCTTATGTTCCAAACCCACCGTCCACTAAATGGCAAGTAGTCCAATATATGTTAAACATGGTAGAAATATATGTTGAACCCAATATATGTATACATATTTATACAATTATCTTGCTGCAAGAAAAATAAAATCAAACTGGAAAAAAATAGAAACAAAAAAAAAAGCATGCAAACAACAGCAAAAAGCACTCAATTCCTACAGTCTCCTCTCTAGCTAGAGATGGCTCTCTTCATCACTAAAAACACTGAAAATGTTCTGAATCATCTCATTGTTGAAGAGAACCAAATCCATGAGAATTGATCATCATGCAATCGTTGTTGCTGTGTATGATCATCTCCTGATTCTACTCATTTCACTTATCATCACTTCATCTAAGTCACTCCAGGTTTCTCTGAAATTATCCTGCTGGTCATTTCTTACAAAACAATATTTCATAGCATTCATATACCATAATTTTTTCAACCATTCTTTAATTAATGTGCAACCATTAGGTTTCCAGTTTCTTGCCATTACGATAAGGGCTACCACAAACATTTTTGCACATGCAGATCCCTTTCTCTCTTTTAAGATCTCTTTAGGATACAAGCCCAGTAGAAACATTACAAGTCAAAGGATATGCAGTTTGATAACTCTTTGGGCATAGTTCCAAATTGCTCTCCAGAGTGGTTGGAGCCATTCACAATTCCACCAACAATGTATGAGTGTCCCAGTTTTCCCATATCCCCTCCAAGATTAGTCATTATTTTTTCCTGTCATCTTAACTAATCTGACATATGTGTAGTGGTATCTCAGAGTTGTCTTAATTTGCATTTCTCTAATCAATAATGATTTAGAGCACCTTTTCATATGACTAGAAATACCTTTAATTTCTACATCTGAAAAGTGTCTCTTCATATCCTTTGACTATTTATCAATTGGGCTAGGGATGAGTGCTTATAAATTTGAGTCAATTCTCTATATATTTTGGAAATTATTTCTTTATCAGAACTTTTAGATATAAAAATGTTTTCCCAGTTTCTTGTCTGCATTAGTTTTGTTTGTAAAACACTTTGAAACTTAATATTCAAAATTATTTATTTTGTGATCAATAATGATCTCCAATTCTTCTTTGTTCACAATTTCCTTCCTTCTCCACAAATCTGAGAGGTAAACTATCCTATGTTCTTCTAATTGGTATATAATATTACTCTTTATGTTTAGGTTATGAATCCAATTTGTTAGCTATGGGTTCTTGTTACTTCCATATTCGTTTCCAATTTTTCTAGCAGTTTTTGTCAAATAGTGAATTCTTATCCCAAAAGCTTGGGCCTTTGGGATAATCAAACACCAAATTAATATAGCTATTGACTATTTTGTCCTGTGAACATAAGCTATTTCATTGATCAATTACTCTATTTCTTAGCCAGTACCAACATTTTTTTTTTAATAACGCTGCTTTATAATATAGTATTAGATCTGGTATAGCTAGGCCACCTTTATTTGCATTTTTCCCCATTAATTCCCTTGTAATTCTTGACATTTTGTTTTTCCAGATGAATTTTGTTGTTATTTTTTCTAGATCTGTAATTTCTTGGAAGTTTGATTGGTATAGCGCAAAATAGTATTGTCAGTTTTGTTATATTTACTCAATCTATTCAAAAGCAGTTGTTATTTTTCCAATTGGTTAGATCTAATTTTTTGTGTAGAAAGTGTTTTGTAGTTATGTTCATACAGTTCCTGACTTTGCCTTGGCAGATAGATTCCCAAATATTTTATACCATTGATAGTTATTTTAAATGTGACTTCTCTTTGTATCTCTTGTTGTTAGGTTTTGTTAGTCATGTATAAAAATGCTGATGATATATGTGGATTTATGATGTATCCTGCAACTTTGCTAAAGTTGTGGATTGATTCCAATAGTTTTTTAATTGATTCTCTAGGGTTCTCTACAAATATCATCACATCATGTCAAAAAGTGATAATTTGTTTATATACTCTACTTCCTTTTATCTCTTTTTCTTTTCTTATTGCCATAGCTGGCATTTCTAATACAATGTTGAATTGTATTGAATTGTAATGGTGATAGTTGGCAACCTTGTTCCACCCCTGACTTTAATGGGAATGGTTCTAGTTTGTCCCCATTGCATATGATCCTTGCTGATGGTTTTAAATAGATGCTACTGATTATTTTAAGGAAAAGAACACTTATTCCTATACTCTCTAATGTTTTTAGTATGAATGGATGTTGGATTTTATCATATGATTTTTCTGTATCTATTGAGATAGTCATATTTTTTTTTGATACTTTGGTTATGGGTATTGTCAATTATGCTCACAGTTTTCCTAATATTGAAACAGCATTCCTCATATAAATCCTATTTGACCATGGTGTATTATCCTGGGGATGACTTTCTGTAATCTCGTTACTAAAATTTTATTTAAGATTTTTGCATCAATATTCATTAGGGAAATTGGTCTATAATTTTGTTTTTTAAATAATTTAAACTTATTAAAGGATTTATAGCATGGTTTTTATGGTATTACTTTGCAAGAAACAGAATTAACTAAGAAGTATAATAGGCAAATTAAAAAGGAAAAGTACATTTAAATGATTCTTCTTTCACTAAATCTTAGAATATCCTACAAAAGAACGATATACTAGGGGAAAAATAAACAGAACATAGTTAATTCAAACAACAGCTAACAAGCTTTAGGATCTAACAATTTGAAGTACAAACAAAACTTGAAATTTTACACTTGACTATTAAAACAAGTTCACTTTTTGTCCCTCTTCCCTTCATGATGATCACTGTGAAGGATGATTATCTTTTTACTCTTTTTAAATTTTTCAAGATAGATGACATTTTACCCACTTGGATTTCCATCATGAATTATTCTTTCTTTTTATAGCTGCTACTTTTAACTCTGCACATCTATCCTTTGGAAATTTTAACAATCATATTTTAAAAATCTTATCAACCACACAACTACATCTAAATACTTAATCTAAATACGTGTTATAATCTCCTTCAAGAAATTTTTTTCCCCTCATAATACAACATGTATGCATAGCCAGTGGAAATTCTATGTGTCTATCTATATATGAGTCAATTACATTTATTAAAAATATAAAATTCATGTTTTTGCCCTACTCTCTGAATACAAATTATTTAGAATTAATTGAAGAATTTGAATATAGAAGATTGCAGGTATACATATTTTTGTTCAATAATTTTGCAAAGCCTTTTAACTAAATAATACGGTGACATTTTATATAATTAGGTTCAAAACCTATCATGAAATGCCATCCATTTAACAGTTTGTATTTAACAAATGACCACAGTTCTAGAAAAAATAATCATGATGAACAATTAAAGCAAATGTCATCTCTTACTCCATCCAATTTTATTTATTTAGTAGAGAAAACATTAATAGAAATTCAGGTACATTAAGACATCATGATACTCCTTTCCACTAATAATGAAGATGGCAGAAAGAGCTTAATTACTTTTAAAGTGAACATTTTTATTCACTATAATATAGTGTTCTTCCTTTAAAAAATCTGCTTACTCCAACTTCAGACACATAAACACCTTCCTTTTCTCTCTTCTTCCACCAATATACCATTTATAGTTATATAGAACTTCAAGATAAGAAAAATAATGTTTAACTTATTAACTCTCTAAGGGGAATAAAAGAGAATTTTTATATTTAAAATTTTTAAAGTATATTTTTAAACCATGCATGTGACATTCTACAGTGGGGCATTATTATAAATTTAATTTTATTTTTATGTTTTCCTTTTTCAAGTTTTTGGTCTTTTGACTTTCATTGAGATCAGGCTCCTTCTTGCTGACAAAATCCTCTTGCTGATGTTCTAGAAATGGTTGTGCTTTCTCTCATTATCTTCAATTCATTGGAAGTTAGGTTATTCCTTACTTCTTATTGCTACTTCTATGTTTCTCCCTAGCAAATCACTCAGTAGCTTTTCTTTCAAAGTTCACTCAAGGATTGCACATGCTTAACATATATTGCATTACTTGCTACCTGGGTGAGCTCTAGGGAAAGGAGGGAGAAAACATTTGGAACACAAAATTTTGTAAGGATGAATATTGAAAATTTTCTTTGTATTTTAAAAAATAAAATGCTATTATTTTTTTAAATGAAGGTCATTAAGCAAAAAAAAAAAGTTTACTCATTTTGTAATCTTCTAATTCTACATATTTACATTGTCTTAATCTCTCTCTCTCTCTCTCTTTCTCTCTCTCTCTCTCTCTCATCTCCATCTCTCTCTTGGACTCTCTCTCTCCCTCAATATGTAGAAAGACAAATGATAGATAGATAAATACATGTGTGTATTAATATGAGCAGATAGAGAAGTATTTATCTATCTATCTATCTATCTATCTATCTATCTATCTATCTATCTATCCATGAAACCATGAAGCTGAAAGAGGGTTCAAAGAAACTTTTATTATTTTTGGAAATCTAAGGATGAACATTAATGGAAAGGGTATAAGCCACAAAGGAGAGTCATGAAGTAATAAAACAATATCTTGATAAGATAATGAAAAAGACTCAATAGCAAGTTGCTTATGATCCTGGAAGTTAACATACTTTGAAATGAAGAATCAAAGCAGTAAACCAGAAAGAACATTGCCATTGTCTAATGAAATGTCAAGAAACACATTTGGAACTCATGTTTTATGCTGTAGTTTCTCTTACTCAAAATTAAACAAGCATAGCCTTCAATGTTCTATATACCCAAGAAAAAAACAGGGTACATGATATATGCAACATACTTAGGATTTCTTACCATGATATAAAAGAAATATTATTTACAAGATTTGTTTGAAAGAAAAATCACCTATTTCATGATATTCCCTGTTAATATTGTTTATCTGCAATGAGCTAGAGAAAATTTTAATCTAAGTATATATACGGTGATAAGTCCAAGATATTTATGTTGCCAAGATTTTAAGACCTATCTACATGTTGAGGGACTGATGACTTATGGAACATTATATAAAGCAACAAGATTATACAATGATCAATCCTGATGGACATGAATCTTTTCAACAGTGAGATGACTTAAGCTAGTTCCAATGAACTTGTGATGGAGAGAGCTAATTGCACTTGAAAAGTGAACTATTGGGACTAAGTGGATCACAACATGATACTTTAACTTTTTTGTTGTTGTTGCTTGCTTACATTTTGTTTTCTTTCTCATTTTTTCCATTTGAATCTTTTTTTTTTTTGCAGCATGATAATTTTGGAATTCTGCATAGAAGAATCACACATGATTGACATGTATAGTGCTTCTAGACATCTAGGGAAGGATGTTGGGGAAAGGGAGGGGGAGAAAAATATTGACATAAGGTTTTGCAAGGCTGAATGTTAAAAACTATCTATGTATATGATTCAAAAACAAAAAGCTTTAAAAATAAAATTAAAAAAGCCAAAATTTAGCCCCAAGATTATGGTTTTAAATAATCACTTAGGAAGAATTGTAAGGGTGGAGCCAAGATGGTAAAGAAAGCACCAAAACTCTCCCAATAAAATAAACTATAAAATCATGCTTCTAATTGAATCCTGCTGAGTAGTGATGCCAAAAGTTTAGGGAAAGATCAACTTATGTTATCCAAAGGAGATTTATGTGAAAGTGGATTCAGGATAAACTGGGCCATGTGGGAGCAAAACCAGATGCCAGGTATGGAGGTGGGAACAGTAGTGGTAGTAGCAACAGTTTTGGAAGCTTTGAAACCAGAGACATTAAGGGATCAAGCAAATGTTTTCAAAAGAACTACTGACTTTGAGTAAATGTCATTTTGTCCATTATAAGCTCCCAATTTAACTATAAAAGAATATGAAAAAAAGATACAATCTTCATTCAGAAAAAGAACTGGGAAATAGATGTATAGAATACAATTTTACATGTACACACATAGCTATTTAAAACTAATATAAACATTATCTAGGATGAATCAGGGAAAATTACCAAGGACCCTGTACTACAATCAGGTAAAGGTCAAGGTATTCAATGGCTTAAATCTACTTGCAGACATAGCTCAGAAGAAAGAAGCACTTGTTGTCCCAAATAAACAGGAATCCTGAGGGACAGTACCATCTTAAGTCAAACGGTGACAGGCACATTGAAGACCCGTATTGACTCATCTGAATGAAGAGCAGAAACCTTGAGGAGCAATCCTATTTTCATTCACTAGGGAATACTGAACAAATTTATCTTTGGATCAACTTGGAAGCACTAAAAAAAATCTACATTCATAGAACTAACTCTTAAAACAACAGTAAGAAAAAAGCCTGAAGCTTGGTACAGTAACCCTCCCCTCAATGCTGTTTTCCTCTGTGAACAGAGCCCGATTTTAACAAAAAGTTCAATCTCAAGAATTGGAGTGGAGAAAATGAGGAAACAGCAACAACAAAAATTGACAATAAAAAATTAATATTGTTGGCCCAACTAAGTAGTGCAATGGATAGAGCACCAGCCCTGAAATCAGGAGGACCTGAGTTCAAATATGGCCTCAGATACTTAACACTTCTTAGCTGTGTTACACTTTATCCCATTTGCTTCAGGAAAGAAAGGAAAGAAGGAAGGAAGAAAGAAAGGGAGGAAAGAAGGAAGGAAGGAAGGAAACTTTCCAGTACAAACTCAAAAGACTATGTTGTGATAATAACTATAAGCAAAGTCATAAAGAAAAAAAAAATGAATTGGAGGAATTGGACCCAAACCCAAGACAAATTTTTGGAAGACCTAAAAATGAATTTCAAAATCAATTAAGAGTACTAACAGGAAAAATAGTGAAAGAAATTAAGACAAAGGAAGAAAATTATGAAAAAAAATAACAATAAAAGAGATACAAAATACCAACGAAAATATCTCCATAAAAAGCAGTATTAGTTAAATGGAGTGGGGAAGGTATAAAATCTTACTAAAAGAAAATAATTCTTTGGAAATTAAAATTGGCCAAGTAGAAGCTAATGACTGCATGAGCCTTTAAGGAATAATAAAACAAAATAAAAATAATGAAAAAATAGAAGGAAATGTGAAATATTTCATTGGAAAAGCAAATAATTTGGGAAAAAAAGATTGAATAGAAATCATTTAGGAAATTGGATTACTTAAAAGTTATTATCAAAGAAAGAACATAGACATCATATTTCAATAAATAGAAAGAAAAAACTTTCCCCAAACCCTAAAACTAGAAGATAAAACAGAAATTGAAGGAATCCATCAATCACTGTTGAAAGAAAAGCCAAAATGGAAATTTCTCAAAATGGTATAATACTCCCAGATCAGAGAAAAATGTTATGAACAGATAAAGAAAGAATTCAAACTTTATGGAGATATAGTCAGGATTACATAGTATTTAGTAGTTTGGAAATTAAAGGCATACAGGGTTTGGAATATTATATTCTGGAAGGCAAAGAAGCTAATATTATAACAATTTTCCCAGAAATATTGAATGCAACCCATCGGGGGAAAAATAGACATTTATTTAAAATTCACTAATGGATGTTCAGGCAAGCTTGATGAAAAAGGGATGAATAGAAAATTAGACTTTCAATTATAAAATACAAGGGAAGTCTAAGAAGGTAAACATAAAGAAAAGATCACAAGAAACCTAAACAAGGTTAAATACATTTATATAGGGAAAGAGAATCCATGTTAGTCTTACAAACTCAATATTTATTATGACAATTAAAAGAATTCTACAAAGAGAGCAAGGGGATGAATCAATTATTTCAAAAGAGATTATTAAGCAAGAATTGTCAAAGTGGAGGGAAAATGAAGAAGGGGCAAGAAATATTTGAATCATACTCAAATCTAAATTGATTCAAAGAGTCAAAACACATATACACATTTAATTTTGTATAGAAATTTATCTTAAACAATAGGGAAGTAGGAGAAGGGTAGAAGATGAAAGGAAGGTAGTGATAAAAAGATGAGAAGAGTAAAGAAGTCAGTGGTCAGGAACAAAACAGAACTTTTAGGAGGTACATTATAAATGAAGAGAATGAGACAAAAATAAAACAGAATAAAATAGAATGGAAGTAACTACAGAGTTAGTAATCATACCTATGAATCCACCCAAAAAAGAAAACCAGACAGCTGAATAGATTAGAAACAAAATTCTAACAGTATGTTTATTTAAAAAACGCATTTAAAACAAACAAAAAAAAGATATATATACATATATATATATATATATATATATATATATATATATATATATATGATGTTAAAATATAAAGTTGGAAGATAAGCTATTATGCTTCAGTTGAATTAAAAAAATAAGCTTAATATGCTAGATCTTAGAAAAAGTAAAAACAAAAATAAACCTAATTTGAAAGATTAAGCAGAAAATCTACATCTTGTTGGAAGGCACAAAAAAAATTGAAGAATTTGTCAATATTAATTATAGAAGACTGTGTATGTTTGTAGGTGCACCAAATATTGTAATATCCAGATTCTTAAAGAAACATTTAAAGAAGTTATAGGAGAAAAAAAAAGAGTATAACTATACTAATGGGAAATCCTGACTTTCCTTTTTTTAGAATTAGATAAATCTAACTATAAAATAAGGAAGATGTTGAAGAAACCAACGAAATTGATTTTTATGTGTCATTTAAAAGTTGTAAATAAGTCCCAGCCTCATCTATGCTCATAAATAACTAGATAAAAATAAAAAAGCAATAATTTATACCCATGCTGCAATTGTTAGAGGTCATTTGAAAATATGTTTATTTGCCAATCTTCTTATTATAAGAATGCCATTGCTTTAGCAAAAAATAATAAAATACAAATATGCCAATTACCTTAATGTGAAATCTATAATTTTGCATACATTACTATGAAGTTACAGCTTTTTTGTTTACATTTCATTTCTAAAATTCTCATTTATTTTATATAATAGTCATGTATGTCTGTCACTCCTCTTATCCTTCTAAAATTGAATAAATAAAAAGTTGAGCAAATATTCAATATTTATATTAATATTAAATAATTTCATGGTGCATTAGAATTTGCAAAGCATTTTTAAATTGTCTATTGTATTCTCATTATAATCCCATATTGTCAATGTTATTGTAATTCCTATTTAATAGTTGAGGAAACTGAGGCATATGGAGGTTCACATAGCTAGTGAATCTTTAAGGGCTGATTTGAACTTATGTCTGAATTCCAGATTTAGAGCTCCATCCATTAATAGATTGAATAAGTGACTTTGTAGTTAGTTCCAATTTTAATGACTATGTTTTCTAATATATGCATTAGTCAACTCCAGTAGTTTGTTACTCCTCTACAGAAAATAAGTCTTTATTTTTGTTATCAATAATGATTTTTCAGTTTTTTAAAGTTTAACTTCCTTTTAGATAGATACCTTTTCATATTTTATGATTGCAAAAATCATGAATCTGGTTCTTATTCTGCATTTCTCATTATGCATTAAGTTTACACAAATTTGTTTCCCATTCTCTAAATTGCATACTGTTAATATTTTTACTAAATACAATATGATGCTACCTTCATATGCAAATTTTTTAAAGTTTTGTTCAAACAGGTCCAAGTTCCTAGGAAACCACTTTATCCCTAGATCTCATGGTGAAATATGCTGCTATAAATAATTTGGTATATATTTTGCCTTTTATTTCTATCTTTGACCTCCTTTCAGAATAACTTATTGCTGTAATCTCTGAGTCAATATGTATAAAAACTAAGTCATTTTTCTTGTACAATTAAAAATTGAAATCTAAATGTTTGGAACAATTACCAATTCCACGAACAGTACTTTAGTAAGCAAGTTTTCTAATAACAAATCTCACATTATATTTCTAGGTTTTTGTTGTTCTTATTGTTGTTAAGTCTATGTTTTATATGAGGTGAAACCCAAACTTTTTATTTGCACTTATTAAAGATTATTTTCTTATGATCATGTATAATTCATAATCCTTTTAAAATCTGTTTATATATATTAATACACATTTCTTTGTAAATCATTTTGGGAAAGAAAAATCAGAACAAACAGTAAAAACAATGAGAGAGAAAAGAAAGAGAAAAAAAAAAAGTGAGCATAGCATGTGTTTATTTAGATTCAATCTCCATAGTTCTTTTTCTAAATGCAGATTACATTTCCTGTCCAAAGTTTATTGGGACTGTTTTAAATAACTGAAGCACAGAAAAAAGCAAATCTAACATAGTTAACCATCACACATATTCCTGGTTCCTCTTCTTTTGTTCAGAATCAGTTCATGTAAATCTTTTCAGGACTTCTTAAAATGAGCCTTTTCATCATTTTTATAAAACAATAATATTTCATTATCTTCAAATACTACAACTTATTCATCCCAGATAATTGATGTGCATCTACTCATTTTCTAATTCATTATTACCAGAAAAAGAATGACTACAAACATGTTTGTAGATGTGAAAAATTTCTGTCCTTTATTCTTTCCTTGAGTTGAACACACAAAAGTGGCTGTGTTGAGTTAAAATGTATCCATAGTTTCAAACCTTTTTGGGTTCAAGATTGATCTCCAGAATGGTTGGATAACTTCACAACTCCAACAACAATGCATTAGTCACACACAATTTTTTTTTCCCCACATGCCCTCCAATATTTATTATTAACTTTTCCTGTTATTTTATCCAATCTGAGAGGTGTGAGGTCCTGCTTCAGAGTAGTTTTAATTTGCATTTCTCACTACTGATTAGAATGATCTCTAATTAGAGTGTTCTCTAATCAGAAGTGAGTTCAACCATTTTTATGTGAGTATAGATGGCTTTAATTTCATCATCTGAAAATGATCTGTTCATATTCTTTGACCATTTGTCAATTAAAGAATGACTTGTTCTTATGAATTTGAGACAATTTTCTAAATATTTTAGAAATGAAAAATTTATCAGAACCTTTGGATGTAAAAATTTTTATTAAGAACTTTTCTTTAAAATAACCAGTAGCATATATTTAAAACAATCAGAAGGCATCATATGTAGTGAGGAGAAGTAAAACCATTCCCAATAAGATAAGAGGTGAAACAAAGGTGCCAACTATTATCAATACTATTCAATACTGTATTTAAAAAGTTAGCTTTGGCAATAAGAAAAGAAAAGAGATTAAAATAATTAGAGTAGCTAATGAGGAAACCAAATTAATACTCTTTGCAGATGATAGCATGGCATTCTTACAGAATCCTAGATAATTAACTAAAGACTACTAGAAAAAACTCACAACTTTAGAAAAGTTGCAGGATACAAAATAAATCCACATAAGTCATCAGCCTTTTCATATATTACCTACAAAATCAAACAGCAAGAGATACAACAAGAAACTCCACTTACAATAACTGTGAATATTAATAAAATATTTGAGAATCTATAAAATAAAAGTCAGGAACTATATGAACACAACTGCAAAACTTTCCACATGAATAAAGTCAGATCTAAGCAGTTGGAAAAGTATCAAGTGCTCATGGATATATAATAAACATTACAACACAACCTAAATTAATCTACTTATTTAGTACCGTACCAATAAAATTTCCAAGCAACTATTTTACAGACCTAGAAAAAAATAATAACAACATTCATCTGGAAGAATAAAAGGTCAAGAATTTCAAGGGAATTGGTGGAAAAAAATGCAAATAAAGGTAGCTAACTTACCAGATCTAAAACTATATTATAAATCATGAAAAAAAAATGGTACTGGCTAAGAAATAGAGTGATAAATCAGTGGAATACATTAGGTTCACAGGACAAAATAGTCAATGACTCTAGCAATTTAGTGTTTGGCAAACCCAAAGACCCCAGCTTTTGACTTAAGAACTCATTATTGACAAAAACTGGTAGGAAAATTGGAAACTAGTATGACAGAAATGAATCATTTACCCACACCTAATACCACATACCAAGATAAGATTGAAATTGGCACATGATTTACACAGAAAGAGTGATATAAACAAATTAGAAAAATATAGGATATTTCTCAGATCTGTGAAGAAGTAAGGAATTTTTGACCAAAGAAAAACTGGAACTCATTATTAAAAACCAAACTGATAATTTTAATTATTTTAAGTTAAAAAGTTTTTGTACAAATAAAGCTAATGTACATAACATTAGAAGGAAAACAATAAATTGGGAAAACACATTTACATTTAAGTGTTTGGATATTTCTAAAATATAAAGAGAATTGATTCAAATTTATGAGAATTCAAACCAGTCTCCAATTGATAAATGGTCAAAGATATGAAGAGATCATTTTCAGATGAAAAAATTGAAACCATTTCTATTCTCTAATCTACATCACTATTAATTAGAGAAATGAAAATCAAGACAACTCTGAAATACCACTACACATATCTTGGATTAGCTAAAATGACAGGAAAAAATAATGATGAATGTTGGAGGGGATGCAGGAAAACTGAGACACTAACATGTTTTTGGTGAAATGGATCCAACCATTCTGGAGAGCAATTTGGAACTATGCTGAAAAAATTATCAAACTGTGCATACCCTTTGATCCAGCAGTTTTCTACTGGGCTTATATCCCAAAGAAATATTAAAGAAGGGAAAGGGACCTGTATGTGCCTGAATGTTTGTGGCAGGTCTCTTTGTAGTGGCCAGAAATTGGAAACTGAGTGGATGCCCATCAATTGGAGAATGACTGAATAAATTATAGTAGGCGAATGTTATGGGATATTATTGTTCTATAAGAAATGAGCAGCAGGATGATTTCAAAGAAGCCTGGAAAGACATATATGAACTGATACTAAGTGAAATGAGCAGAATCAAGAGATGAGTATATCCCATAACAAGATTATATGATGATCAATTTAGATGGATATGGGTTTGTTCAGTAATGAGATCATTTAGACCAATTCTAATGTTTAGTAATGAAGAGAACCATCTACATCCAGAGAGAGGATTGTGGGAAATGAGTGTGGATCACAATATAGCATTTTCACTCTTTGTTGTTGTTTGCTTCTATTTAATTTTGTTTTTCTTTTTTCTGGTTTGATTTGATTTTTCTTGTGTGGCAAGATAATTGTATAAATATGTATGAATATATTGGATTTAACATAAAATTCTACCATGTTTAACATATATCGGACTTAAATGGAATGTGGGGGATGGGTGGGAAAATTGGAACAAAAGGTTTAGCAAGGGTTAATATTGAATAATTGTCCACACATGTGTTTTGAAAAAACACAAAGCTTTAATAAAGGAAAAAAGAGAAATAGTTTCCTCAACTCTTTTAATTATTATATCTATTTTTGATTTTGCTTGGACTGAAATCAGGATCACTACTCCTGATTTTTTTACTTCACCTGAAGCATAATAGATCCCATTCCAGATTTTTTATCTTTATTCTAACTATAGCACTCTGCTTTAAATATGTTTCTTATAAACAACATATTCTAGATGCTATACCAATTAGTGCATATATATTTTTGTTATTATAGCTTTTTATTTACAAGATATATGCATGGGTAATTTTTCAGCATTGACAGTTGCAAAACCTTTCGTTCCATTTTTTCCCTACCTTTTCCCAGTGCCTCCCTTAGATAGCAGGTTAGACCAATGCATGTTAAATATGTTGAAGTATATGTTAAAAACAATATATGTATACATGTCCATGCAGTTATTTTGTTGCACAAGAAGTAGACTTTGAAATAATGTATAAAATCATTTTACAACATCTTTCCCTGTCTTTCTAGGCAATGTGACAGGTGTGTAGTGGTATCTCAGAGTTATCTTAATTTGCATTTCTCTGATTAATAATGACTTGGAGTATCTTTTCATATGGCTAGAAATAGTTTCAATTTCTTCATTTGAGAATTGTCTATTCGTATACTTGACCTT
The DNA here is from genome assembly GCF_016432865.1 of Antechinus flavipes. Taxonomy (NCBI): domain Eukaryota; kingdom Metazoa; phylum Chordata; class Mammalia; order Dasyuromorphia; family Dasyuridae; genus Antechinus; species Antechinus flavipes. The sequence goes on along the minus strand of NC_067400.1, from coordinate 391,364,148 downwards.
TTGTTCTTCTAGATGAATTTTGTTGTTATTTTTGTAGATCATTAAAATAGTTTTTGGGGAGTCTGATTGGTATACCACTAAATAAATAGATTAATTTAGGTAGTATTGTCATCTTTATTATATGTGCTCACTCTATCCAACAGCACTTAATAATTTTAATAGGAATGGATGTTTCATTTTATCAAATGCTTTTTCTGCATCTCTTGAGATGATCATATGGTTTTTGTTTGGTTGGTTATTGATATAGTCATTTATGCTAATAGTTTTCCTAATATTGAACCAGCCCGGCATTCCTGGTATAAATCCTACTTGGTCATAGTGTATTATCCCGGGGATGATTTTTTGTAATCTTTTTCCTAATATTTTATTTAAGATTTTAGCATCAATACTCATTAGGGAGATTGGTTTATAATTTTCTTTCTCTCTTTTCAGCCTATCTGGTTTAGGTATCAGTACTATGTCTATGTTGTAAAAGGAGTTTGGTAGGACTCCTTCAATCCCTCTTTTTTCAAATAGTTTATATAGCATTGGAGTTAATTGTTTTTTAAATGTTTAGTAGAATTCTCATGTAAATCCATCTGGTCCTGGGGATTTTTTCTTAGGGAGTTGATTAATAGCTTGTTCCATTTCTTTTTCTAAAATGGGACTACTTAAGCAATTTACTTAATCCTCTGTTAATGTGGGAAGTGTATATTTTTGAAGATAGTCATCCATTTCACTTAGGTTATTAAATTTATTGGCATAACATTGGGCAAAGTAACTCCTAATTATTGCTCTAATTTTCTCTTCTGGGTGGAAAGTTCTCCCTTTTCATTTTTAAAACTAACATTTTGATTTTCTGCTTTCCTTTTTTAAATCAGATTTACCAAAGATTTATCTATCTTTTTGGTATTTTCATAAAACCAACTCAATTTTATTTATTAATTCAATATTTTTTACTTCAATTTCATCAATTTCTCCTTTTAATTCTAGAATTTCATGTTTAGTATTTGATGGGGGTTTTAATTTTTTTCCTAGCCTTAAGTTGCAAGCCCAATTCGTTGATCTTTCTTTCTCTATTTTATTCAAGTAAGCCTCTAAAGATATAAAAATTTTCCCTTATTACTGCTTTGGCTGCATCCTACAAATTTTGATATGATGTCTCATCATTGTAATTTTCATGGGTGAAATTAATAATTGTGTCTATGATTTGCTGTTTCACCCAATCATTCTTTAAGATGAGATTATTTAGTTTCCAACTACTTTTTGGTCTATTTACCCCTAGCTTTTTATTGAATGTAGTTTTTATTGCATTATGATCTGAAAAGAATGTATTTCTGCCTTCCTGCATTTAATTTTGAGGTCTTAATGTCCTAATATGTGATCAATTTTTGTATAGGTTCCATGAACTGTTGAGAAAAAAGTATACTTTCTGTCTCTATTCAATTTTCTGCATCTATCATACTAATTTTTTTCTAGTATTTTATTTACTTCTTTAATTTCTTTCTTATTTGTTTTGTGGTATGATTTATCTAATTTTGAGAGTGCACGGTTGAGATCTCCCACTATTATAGTTTTATTGTCTATTTCTTCTTGCAAATCTCTTAACTTCTCCTTTAGGAAGTTATGCTATACCACTTGGTGTATATATGTTTAATATTGATATTGCTTCATTGTCTCTGCTACCTTTTAGCAAGATATAGTTTCCTTCCTTACCTCTTTTAATTAGATCAATTTTTGCTTTTGTTTGATCTGAGATAAGGATGGCTCTGCCTGCTTTTTTTTACTTCACCTGAAGCATAATAGATTCGGCTCTAGCCGTTTACCTATACTCTATATGTTTCACCCTGCTTTAAATGTGTTTCATGTAAACAACATATTGTAGGATTCTGACTTTTGATCTAGTCTGCTATCCACCTGCTTTATAGGGGAGTTCATCCTATTCATATTTATGGTTAAAATTACTAATTCTGTATTTCCTGCCATCTTATTATCCCCAGATTATGCTTTACTTGTTCTTACTTTTTACTCCCTTCCTCAGTATTAAACGGATGGACACCACTTGTCTCACACAGCTCTCCCTCTTTAGAATCCCTCCTACCCCCTTTGAATTCCTTCCCCTTTCTTATACCTTTCCCTTATTACTCTTTTACTTTTTGATTTTCTTCCCCCATTTTTAATGAGGTGAGAGAACTTTCTCTGTAAATCAAATATGTCAATTATTTTCACTTTGAGCCAAATCTGATGAGAGCAAGATTCACACAATGTTTTCCCCCTCTCTAAATTCCCTCAGGCATGATAGCTTTCCTTTGCCTCTTCTTGGAATGTAGTTTCCCTCTTTTTATCTCCCCTTTTCCCTTTTTCTGATACTATTCCCTTTCCATTTCTGCTTTTCTTTTTTTTTATTAATAACTTTTTATTTACAAGTTATATTCATGGGTAATTTTATAGCATTGACAATTGACAAACTTTTTGTTCCAATTTTCCCCTCTTTCCTCCCACCTCCTCCCCTAGATGGCAGGATGACCAATACATGTTAAATATGTTAAAGTATAAATTAAATACAGACTAAGTATACATGTACAAATCGTTATTTTGCTGTACAAAAAGAATTGGACTGTGAAATAGTGTACAATGAGCCTGTGAAGGAAATCAAAAATGCAGGCAGACAAAAATATAGGGATTGGAATTTGATGTAATGGTTCTTAGTCATCTCCCAGATTTCTTTCGCTGGGTGTAGCTGGTTCAATTTGTTACTGCTCCATTGGAACTGATTTGGTTCATCTCATTGCTGAAGATGGCCAGGTCAATCAGAATTGATCATCATAGAGTATTGTTGTTGCAGTATATGATGATCTCCTGGTCCTGCTCATTTCATTCAGTATCAGTTCATGTAAGTCTCTCCAGGCCTTTCTGAAATCATCCTGTTGGTCATTTCTTACTGAACAATAATATTCCATAATATTCATATACCACAATTTGTTCAATCATTCTCCAATTGATGGGCATCTGCTCAGTTTCCAGTTTCTGGTCACTACAAAGAGGGCTGCCATGAACATTCTTGTACGTACAAGTCCCTTTCCTTTCTTCAGTATCTCTTTGGGGTATAAGCCCAATAGAAACACTGCTGGATCAAAAGGTATGCACAATTTGATAACTTTTTGAGCATATTTCCAAATTGTTCTCCAGAATGGTTGGATGTATTCACAGTCCCACCAACTATGTATTAGTGTCCCTGTTTTCCCATATCCCCTCCAACATTCCGCATTATCTTTCCCTGTCATTCTAGCCAATTTGACCGGTATGTAGTGATATCTGAGAGGTGTTTTAATTTGCATTTCTCTGATTAATAATGACTTGGACCATCTTTTCATATGACTAGAAATATTTTCAATTTCTTTGTCTGAGAATTGTCTGTTCACATCCTTTGACCATTTATCAATTGGAGAATGACTTGATTTCTTATAAATTAGAGTCAATTCTCTATATATTTTGGAAATGAGGCCTTTATCACAACTTTTGACTATAAAAATGTTTTCCCAGTTTATTGCTTCCCTTCTAATCTTGTCTGTAATAGTTTTGTTTGTAAAAAAGCTTTTCAATTTGATATAATCAAAATTTTATATTTTGTGATCAGTAATGATCTCTAGTTCTTCTTTGGTCATAAATTCCTTCCTCTTCCATAGGTCTGAGAGGTAAACTATCCTGTGTTCCTCTAATTTATTTATAATCTCATTCTTTATGCCTAGATGATGAACCCATTTTGACCTTATCTTGGTGTACGGTATTAAGTGTGCATCAATGCCTAGTTTCCACCATACTAGTTGCCAATTTTCCCAGCAATTTTTGTCACACAGTGAGTTCTTATCCCAAAAGCTAGGGTCTTTGGATTTGTCAAACACTAGAGTATTAAAGTTATTGACTGTTTTGTCCTTTGAACCTAACCTATTCCACTGATCAACTAATCTATTTCTTAGCCAATACCAAATGGTTTTGATAACTGCTGCTTTATAATAAAATTTTAGATCTGCTTACAGCTAGGCCACTTTCATTTGATTTTTTTCATTAATTCCCTTGGAATTCTTGACCTTTTGTTTTTTTCATATGAACTTTGTTGTTATTTTTTCTAGGTCATTAAAATAGTTTTTTTGGGAGTCTGATTGGTATAACACTAAATAAATAGATTATTTTAGGTAGTATTGTAATCTTTATTATATTTTCTGGGCCTATCCAAGATCATTTAATATTTTTCCAATTGGTTAGATCAGACTTTATTTGTGTGGAAAGTGTTTTATAGTTTTGCTCATAAAGTTTCTGATTTTTCCTTGGCAGATAGATTCCTAAGTATTTTATACTATCAGTAGTTATTTTAAATTGATTTTTTCCTTGTAGCTCTGTTTGATTTTGATAGTGATATATAACAATGCTGATGACTTATATAGGTTTATTTTGTATCCTGCAACTTTGCTAGAGGTGTGGATTATTTCTAATAACTTTTTAGTTAAATGTCGGAGGGGATGTGGGAAAACTGGGATACCAATACATTGTTTGTGGAATTGTAAATGGATCTAACAATTCTGGAAAGCAATTTGGAGCTACGTTCAAAAGTCTATCAAATTGTGCAGTTTTTTGATCCAGCAGTGTCTCTATTGGGTCTGTATCACAAAGAGATCTTAAAGGAAGGGGAAAGATCCACATGTGCAAAAATGTTTGCAGTAATCCTTTTTGTAGTTGCAGGACACTGGAAAGTGTGTGGATCCATATCAGTTAGAGAATAACTTATTAGAATATAGCATATGAGTATTATGGTATATTCTTGTTCTATAAGAAATGATCAGCAGAATGATTTCTTTTTTTAATTTTTAATAGCTTTTTATTTACAAGTTATATTCATGGATAATTTTACAGCATTGACAATTGCCAAACCTTTTGTTTTAATTTTTCCCCTTCTTCCCTTCACCCCCTCCCCTAGATGGCAGGATGACCAATACATGTTAAATATGTTAAAATGTAAATTAAATACAAAATAAGTATATATGTCCAAACTTATTTTCCTGCACAAAAAGAATTGGATTCTGAAATATTGTACAATTAGCCTGTGAAGGAAATCAATAATGCAGGCAGACAAAAATATAGGGATTGGGAATTCAATGTAATGGTTCTTAGTCATCTCCCAGATTTCTTTCGCTGGGTGTAGCTGGTTCAGTTTGTTACTGCTCCATTGGAACTGATTTGGTTCATCTCATTGCTGAAGATGGCCAGGTCAATCAGAATTGATCATCATATAGTATTGTTGTTGCAGTATATAATGATCTCCTGGTCCTGCTCATTTCATTCAGTATCAGTTCATGTAAGTCTCTCCAGGCCTTTCTGAAATCATCCTGTTGGTCATTTCTTACTGAACAATAATATTCCATAATATTCATATACCACAATTTATTCAGCCATTCTCCAATTGATGAGAAATTTACAATTTCTGGCCACCTCAAAGAGGGTCAGCAGAATGATTTCAAAGAAGACTGGCAAGATTTTTATGCACTGATGCTTAGTGAAATGAGAACAAGGAGATAATTTTTCACAGCAATAGCAAGATTATGCAATGATCAATTCTGATGAACATGGCTCTTTTCAACAATGAAATGATTCAAGCCAGTTTCAATGGTCTTTTCATGAAGAGAGCCATCTGAATCCAGAAAGAGGACTGTGGGAACTGATTGTGGATCACAACATAATATTTTTACTCTTTTTGCTATTGTTTGCTTGCATTTTGTTTTCTTTCTCATTTTTTCCCTTTTTGATTAGATTTTTCTTGTGTAGCATGATGATTGTAAAAATCTGTATTGAAGAATTCCATATATTTAATATATATTGAATTACTTGACCTCTAGGGATGGGAAGAAGGGAGAGAAAAAAATTTCTAACACAAGGTTTTGCAGTGGTGAGTGCTGAAAATGATATATGCATATGCTTTGAAAATAAAAAGCTTTATTAATAATAATAAAATGAAAAAAAAAAAAGAAGTTAGACATCAGGTTGAAGGGAAATTTCAACCGTTTGAAATTTCAAGGAAGATCATTTTGGCTAGGAGGGTCTTCATTTTTTTAGAACATTTAAGTTAACTTAAAATATTAAGCAAAAGATAAGCTGAGACAGAATACAAATGGGGAAAGTTTACAAAGCTTATTGACACAGGAATTGATAAAGATCAGGATTGTTCTCCTGGGAAAGTATTTCTCTATACTTAGTTTCATCATAATTCCTATTGTTGGCAGGAAAACTACAAGACTGTAGTGACTTCAGCAAAATCATTCCTGTTCATCCTATTGTGATCAATGATGAAAAAAAAATAAAGAATAAAAATCACAGTTCTGTTTTCTTGAGTTCCAAAATTAATTTATCTTGTAATCGGTATTTCCTCCAAACTCATTGTAGTTAAATTCATCCATCTCTTCTACAGCAGCTTGATATCAGAATAAAAACAAAATAATATATTTAAATCATTTTATAAAAGAAAAATAATATATGATTTACATTCATGTCTAGTATAATCAACAAATTAATTTATTTTGACTAAGCTAACATTCTGTTTTGAACCAAATGAACCAATTACCAATAATAGAATAATAGCTGGGTTTGTTTGTTTGTTCTGTTTTGTTTTTTGCTTTGGCAATTGGTGTTAAGTAACTTGCTCAGCGTCACACAGCTAGGAAATATTAAGTGTCTAAGGTCAGAGTTGAACTCAGGTCCTCCTGATTTTAGGGCTGGTTCTCTATCCACTGCACCACATAGATGCCGCTATGGCTGGTTTTCTCAGAAAGGGTTTATTAGATCAAATTGTTGCTTTTTTTTTTTTCCTATGGACTGGTAAAGATTTTTATCTGTTTTTTTTTTTCATATAATAAAAGCATGATTGTAATTATGATAATCTCAATAATAGGCTTTGTAAAGCAAAACCAAAATACCTTTGTAATATGGAATGAAAAAGCTGTATTCATGACACTGGAGTAGAAAAGTCACACAGAAATAATTTAGAGTTTACTAATACATATTGGCTAGGGACATAAACCAGTAGATTTTTGCTTTAACATTGATCATTTCCTATAAATGTGCTCTCTCTGTAGCAAAATAATAGAACAAAAATAAATATAACATTACAAATTTTTTTCTTCAAGTAACACCATTAATTTTTTTAAAATAACTCAAAGGATCTTAACATTTTTGGTATCTGTGTGTGGAACGTTTATGTAGTCTGGAAAAAGCTAATAATTTGATTTGTTGCCTACAGTTGTAATTTAAAGAAATGCTAAATTCCAGTTGAATATGCATATTCCCCCAAACATATTTGTTGAAACCCTGAAATCTATCCACAGATTCTGTTGCTGACGGGCCCCTATTTGAATGTTTTCAATTATTTAATGAATATATATACTACATACTAGTCTAATGCTCTCAAATATCTGTGAAGAGATAAAAAAACACACAGAGAGATACATAACCTGAAATACTCCAGGGATTCTAGTTTTTAGCAGAAAATGCTGACTTAAAGAATAAACATAATGCTTAATTTCACATAACTTTTTATTTTTAGAAGAGATGATCCTTGCACTTAGGTCTTCAGACTTCAAGTCCAATGTTTTACCCAGGAAAGTTTCCAAATTTGAAACCTTTCAAAGAAAATGGAGTGAATACATTGTTCATATATTAGCTCTACCCTCAAAGAGTCAGGATGTGCAATATTCAGAGGAATCAAGCTCTGCGTGGCCCAGTGACCTTCAATGCCCTTTTGGTTCACCTTGTAAGCAAGTCATTTAAGCATCACAAAGATTCCACCTCGGTCCCAGCTGTAATTCATATGATGTACAGCTGAGATAGACCCACCAGATGGGAAATTTAATAATTGGTAATTATTTTTAATGATAATTCTTCTCTCATCCTTTAACACTGCTCTAGCTTCATCATCTGCATGAAGATTTTCTGTTATGCCCTCCTTTCCAAAATACATTATATTCAACTAGTTTACATAAATCTATTTATTTGATTTGTTATTTATACTGAATATATATATATATATATATTCCAGTTTTATATATATTTATTTATATATTTATATAAATTTATATATTCATATAAATTTATATATATATATATATAATATGCATATTATATGAATATATATATAATTATATCTACATATAATTATATATATATATATAAACATATATATAATATGTATATATATATGTTTTGTGTGTGTGTGTGTGTGTGTGTGTGTGTGTGTGGATGTGTGTTTGTAGATACATAGACATGACAAAAATCTTAATGCAAGTTTTAAGCTGCTAAATAAAGCTATAAACTTAGCTAAAAACCTTAGAATTTCATGTTATCCCTAGCTTGTTCCCTCCATATGAATATAAGCAATATAAGTTCCCTCATAGGATCAGAGCCAAGATAGCAAAGAGTACATTGGTCTATGTCTGAGCTTTCCCTGTTTTTCCTTAGAGTCAACCTGGATTCCACAAGTTTGAACAGGTTTTGGAGTCACAGAATACACAAATATTTGAAGTCCAAAAAACTTTCAGCAGAAGATATTTGGAAGAATTTCAACAAAGATCTTTCTCAACTGGGCAGGAAGAAACACAGCCAAGCCTATGTGCAGTGTAGGAAGACCCAGAGCAGAGAGGCTTCAATGGAACCTGTGGAAGACTCAGCCAAAATACAGAAGCATTGCTACTCTGTACTGGATCAGAAGCCAGTGGATGAGCAAACTATCTGTGAGACTTTCAATGCAACTACAGAAGGTAAATAGTAAACCCCTGAACCCCAGGATAACAAATAAGTCTTGGCCATGCTGATCCATCATGGGAAGAAAGTCTGCTGCTCTCATCCCAGGACACTTTGAAATAACTGTCATTGGAAGAGGAAACTTGGGAAATCTTCCCTTTGCCCTAAGAGCAGAATTGAAACCCTGAGAATGTTAAAGACAGATCAACTCCACAAGAAGTGTCAAAGGGTGATGTGAGTTGCTCTCCAATTCAAAAGACTCTCTTGAAAGAATTAAAAAGAATATTAAAAGAAAGAAGAAATATGGGGAAAGGAGTTTTTGGGGGAAAACAACACAGAAATTGTCTGAAGAAAATTAGTCCTTAAAAATAGATTTAGTGAAATGTAAAAAGAAAACAACTCCCTAAAAATACAATTAGTATAATGGGAAAAAAATCCAATGAACAAAACAATTAATTTAAAAGCTAAATTGACTAAATGTAAAAGGAGGTAAGAAAGATAACTGAAAAAAATAATTCACTAAAAAGTTATGACTTTTTCACAGCCAAACCAAACCAAAAGAAAAACGGAAAAGTAGAAGAAAATGTGAACTACCTCATCAGAAAAACAACTGACCTGGAAAACCACAATAAAAAATAGCTTAGGGAAGGATGGAAAGGAAAGCGAAAAGTAGGAATTGGGAAAAATAAGATGACAGTAAAATAGAATTAGTAATTTTATCTGTGAATGTGAATGGGATAAACTCTCCCATAAAATGCAAGCAAGCAAGTCTAACAATCAAAGTGAAATTGATTTAACAAAAATATAAATTTTAGAAAAAGAAATTTTAAAAGGGCCATATGAATTTAAAAGTTAATTCTACCAAATATTTAAAGAACAATTAATTCCAATACTATGCAAACTATTTGGAAAAATAAGAAAAGGACTCCTACCAAATTCCTTTTATGACACAGATATGATACTGATACTTAAACCAGGTAGGGTGAAAACAGAGAAAGAAAATTATAGATCAATTTCCCTAATGAATATTGATGCAAAAATTTTTAGATAAAATATTAGCACAGAGATTACAAGTTATCACCAGGATAATAAAACATGACCAAGTAGGATTTATGCCAGGCATGCAAGGCTTGTTAAATATTAGAAAATTATTATCATGATTCACTATATCAATAAACAAAGTAATAGAAATTATAATTACCTCAACAGATGCAGAAAAATCATTTGACAAATCTAATACCCATTTCAATTAAAAACAGTAGAGAACATCAAAATAAATGGAGTTTCTATAGGGCTTGTATTCCAAAGGGATCTTAAAAGATAGAAAGCAACCTACATGTGCAAAAATGTTTTTGATAGCCCTTTTTGTAGTGGCAGGAAACTGGAAACTGAGTCAGACAGTTAGAGAATGGCTGAATAAGTTATGGTATATGGATGTTACAGAATATTATTTTTATATAAGAAAAGACCAGGAGAATGATTTTAAAGAGGCCTGAGAAAGCTTGAATGAACTGATGATAAATGAAATGAGATCAATTTACATGTCAACAACAATATCATACTTTGATCAATTCTTATGCATATGACTCTTTCCAACATTGATCGAGTTCCAATGATCATGTAATGATGAGAGCTATATATATCCAGAGAGATGACTGTGGCAACTAAGTGTGGATCACAATATAGCATTTTCACTTTTTGTTGTTGTATGCTTAGATTTTCTTATTCTTTTTTTTTTTCCTTTTTGATCATATTTTTTCTTGTGCAGCAAGGTAATTATTTAAATATGCTTACATATTTACATACATACATATATTTTAAAATGTATTACATATATTGGCTTGTTTGTCATCTGGGGGAGGACTTGGGAGAAAGGATGGGAAAATTTGGAATACAACGTTTTGCAAGGATCAGTGTTGAAAAATTATCCAATCTTATTTTTTGGAAATAAAAAAAATAATAAAAAATATATATATTTAGATGAAATTCCTAGAATAAAGTGATAATATTAGTTTTCTTAAATAATAGTAACCAATATTTCTAGAATATTTTAAGCTATTCAAGATACTTCACAAATATTATAACATTTAATCTTTATTGCAACCTTAGGGGCTAGATAATATTATCATCTTTCATATTATAGATGAACTAACTATGGCAGAAAGAGATTAATTGACTTGCCCATGGTCATACTAGAAAGTGGTTATGGCTAGTTTTGAACTTAGTTCTGTTCTGCATTTCAAGTCCTGAGCTCTATCCACTGTAGCATGTAAATGACTCTAGCATTTCAAAAAATAAAATAATTGCACAAACAAAAACTAACAAACACATAAAAAGAACAACCATCATAGTTGATCATCACATAGCCTTGTTGTTACTGGGAAGTGTTTTATTGGTTTTACTCATTTCACTTGGAATCAGTTCATATAAGGTTTTCCAGACCTTTCTGAAATTATCCTGTGGATTGTTTCTTTTAGAACAATAATATTCCATTACATTCATGTATCATAATTTATTCTGCCATTCCCCTACTGATGAGTATCCACTCAATTCCTAGTTCCTGGCCACAAAACACAAAAACTGCTTCTACAAACATTTTTTCTTCACATATAGACCATCCTCTCTTCTTTTTAAAAAATCTCTTTGGGATACAGACCTCATAATGAGATCAAAAGTTATGCATAATTTATAACCTCTTAGGCATGGTACCAAATAGTTCTCCAGAACTGTTAGATCATTTCACAATCCTACCAACAATTTATTAGTATCCCAGTTTCCCCACATCCCTTCAAACATTTATTATTCTCTCCTGTCACCTTAGCCAATATGAAATATGTGACTTGGGTGATTTAGAGCATTTTTTCATGTGATTAGAAAAGGTTTTTAATTTCTTCATCTGAAAATCATCTGTTCATATTTTTGATTGTTTATCAATTGAGGAATAACTTATATTCTTACAAATTTGACTCCAATCTCTATATATTTTAGAAATGAGGACTTTATTAGAAACACTGTTTCCCCAAATTTTCTGCTTCCTTTCTAATGTTGATTGCATTATTTGTTTGTGCACAAACTTTTTAATGTAATCAAAATTACATATTTTGCATATCATTATGTTCTCTTGTTCTTCTTTGCAATAAATTTTTCCCTTCTCCACAGATCTTATAGGTAAACTATTCCTAGCTTTTCTGATGTGCTTATAGTGTCTTCTTTTATCTCTAAATGATGAACCCATTTTGATCTCATCTTGCTATAGGATATTAGATGTTTGTAATGTCTAGCTTGTGCCATGCTACTTTCCAACTTTCCCAGAAATTTTTGTCAAATACTGAATTCTTATTCCAGAAACAGGAACATTGGATTTATTAAACAGTAAGTTACTATAGCAATTGACTGTTGCGTTTTGTGTACCTATCCATGTGTGCTTATCCATGATTCTATTTCTTAATCAGTACCAAATGGTTTTGATGACTGCTTCTTTATAATATTGTTTTAGATTTGGTAGTGCTAAACCACCATCTTTTGTAAATTTTTTCAGTAATTCCCTTGATATTCTAGATCTTTTTTTCTTCCAGATGAATTTTGTTATTATTTTCTCCTAATAATTTTTGGCTGTGTGATTGGTGTGGCTCTGAATAAGTAGGCCAATTTAGGTAAAATTGCCATTTTATTATATTAGCTTGGCCTATCCATGAGCAATTGAAGTTTTGACAGTTATTTAGATCTAATTTTATTTGGATGAAACTAATTGTTTTTCTAATTGTTTTCATATAGTTCTTAGCTTTGTCATGGCAGATAGATTAAAAAATATTTTATATTGTCTATGGTTATTTTAAATGACATTTCTCTTTCTATCTCAAGCTGCCTAGTTTTGCTGGTGACATATAGAAGTATTGATAATTTATATGATTTATCAAGTATCATTTTTAAATCATTGCTGTTAAAAGTTAATTTGGATGAATTAAGAGAAAGGAATCAGCTTTGTTCATCCTCTTAAACCTCTTCCCAATCATGATCATCAGCATGGTAAAATGAGATCAAGCAGTGGTCTATCAGAATTGATTTTTATCTTTTACTTTTTAAATCTATTTTATTGAGCAACTACTGGGGATGTTGACATTTTACTAACAAAATTTACATTTTATTACATAATGAAGTAACATAAATGGCAAACTGAAGGATATTATTTTTAAGATAAATTATTTTGTTATATAGTTGTGATTCTTTTGAAGATGAAAACATTATGGAAATCATTTATATTATCTAATTTGAATCACCTTAAGTCATGCCAATACTTACTAATAGGAGAACCAAGATTTTTAAGAGCATCTTGAAAGACCAAGCATGTGTGTGTGTAAATTCGCAAATCTGATCCTTCTATGGTTAAACTCTTTTCAATTCAGATTTTTAATATGTAAAAGAAAAAATAATACCCTTTATGTACCTTGAAAGCTTATCCTGAAGATCAAATGTATATATGTAAATGATACAAATCAACCAATAGGCATTTATGAAGTTATTGCGATGTGTCAAGCAATGAATTAAGTGTGGAGAATACTAAATACATATATGTGTGTGTGTATCTATATATATATGTATATATATATTTAAATGTACATGTGTGTAGAGACACATACTCATGTATACATACTTGTGTGTATGTATATATGTATTCACATACATTTATAATGATATATTTCCATACTCAACAAAACAGTCACAATCATAAGCAATATAACTTCTGAGTTTCTGTTTCTTCATTGATAAATGAATAATACTTGCTATCACTACTTACCCCAGAATTGAATAGTTATCAATGACGTCATTGAGGTGAAAATAGAAATATCTACATACTTTGTAATTAAAGCATTCTGTAAACCGTAACACATTATATAAATGTAAAACTTTATGTTTTTGATGTAAAGGATCAAGCTTTTACAAAAAGAAATACTTGCAACATTTGGTATTTGGCTTATTGTTTGACAATATTCAAAATAAAGCTAAAGTGAACTAAAATAGCAACATTCTTATGATACCTTAGTGAACCCAAAGTATTATAGTCAGAATAATAGTTATTGACAAGGTGATGCATTTCCAAATTGTCTAACTTACAGCAAGGGAGCAATTACAAATGGGGAGCATCTGGATGGTTATTTATTAAAGGCCCCCAGGTATGGATGTTGCTGTGTTTGGCATTATTCAGAGCAACTTCTAAAGATACGATACCTCCTCTGTGGAAGATTGCTTTACAAAAAGCATTACTAGAACTCTTCTAAGTCATAATAACACACAAACCATTTAGGGATTCATTGCAAACCTGGGAAATGAAGACAACATCCAATATTAGTAAAATTTTTATATAGCTATTTTGTTATTAATCATATTTATTTATTTGATGAAGTTTTCTTCTAAAAACTTGCTTTGAAAAGACCATATTCAGATATTTCGTGTGTGTGTGTGTGTGTGTGTGTGTGTGTGTGTGTTCCTTTTATAACAGGGAATTGAAGGGACATAGTAGCTATGAGAATTGTCTATTCATATAAGGTTGAAAATATAAAAGTAGAAACTTGGTTGTCTGGGAGAATAGAGGCTTCCGGAAATAAGGTGGTTGGGAGTGGGAGAATAGTTAGAAGAATAGAGGAAACAGTGGTCTAACCTATAAATATATTCAGGAGGGAAGACCTTTTTTCACATGTCATACTTTACTCTTGTGTATTTTTTATTACATTCAGATCCTGTAAAATGATAAAAAATGTTTTTTTTTTTTTTAAATAGGCTCTTTTAGTAAACACTTATGCAGGTTTAGTACTTCAGGAAACAAAAGTTTCAAATTGCAATGCATGTGTTTTTAGATCTATTTTCCATGCAGTTGTGTTTCCTAGGAAATATTTCATATTTTCTTCTATTATTCTTTTTTTGTTTGTTTGTTTTTGCTTAATTGATTCTTGAAGTCTTATTGAGTCATTTATTTCCATTTGTCCAATTCTATTTTTTAGTGTATTATTTTCTTCAGTTATCTTTTTTACCTTCTTTTGTAACTGGCCAATTTAATTTTTTTGTTCATTGCATTTTTTTTCCAGTTCACAAATTTTGTTTATCAGTGAATTGGTGTCTTTTTCATATTTCTTTTGTAGGGCATTATGTGCTTTTTCCAGTCCTTCTTTCAATGATCTCATTTCATTTCCCCATTTTTCTTCTAACTCTCTTTTAAGATCCTTTATGCAATCTTCCAAGAAAGCCTTGTGAAATGGAAACCAGCTCATATCTCCTTTCGGGGCTTCATCTGGAGTTGCTTTGCTTTTTGGAATCTCAGGATTTGATGTCTATTCTCTCTCTCCATAAAAGCTATCTATGGTAACAGTCCTTTGTTGTTATTATTATTGTTGTTGTAGTTGTTGTTTTGTTTTGTTTTGTTTTGTTATTTTTTTTCTCATTTTCTTAAGGTTCGAGGTCTATTCAATGCAAAGGAGCAACAGCTGCTTTAATTTGTCTGGGCCATTTTATTGATTGATTTCCAGTGCAGGGTAATCATGTTGGGTCCCTGTGTTCTTCTGGAGCTCAAAGATTTATAATTTGCCATTTGTAACAAATCTGCCAAACCACCTGCCTACAACCAGGATAGAGTAGCTTAAGAGACAGAAAATTCCCAGTTGTGTGAAAGGTGCAATGCTCTGAATCTCCACCCAAGCTCCTTGCCCTAGTCTCCCTGTGCTGCAATCTGGGCTTGTCCCTCTGGCCACTTGAAAGAGACCTGTTTTGAAGTTCTTCCAGGTATATGCTTTTGCAAATGTGTTGTACTCCAAATATCTGTGGGCTCCTTAACTTCAAAACCAGTTTAGAGGCTTAATCTATTGTTGGTTTGAGAGAAAGTCAGAGGAGATCACAAAAATCATGTCTGCTCCCTGCCATCTTGACTCTGCCTCTCCAATGTATTTATTTTTTAAATGTAAAGATATTACATAAAATTAATTTAATTCTTAAAATAAATAAAAGGGGCAAAAGGTGTAACTAGGTAATGCAGCGGATAGATCAGACTTCCTTGGATTCAGGAAGGTCTGATTTGAAATCCAGCCTCCGGCACTTGACACTAGCTCTGTGATCCTGGGAAAGTCACTCAGTGCTTAATGAATCACTAAGCAGTTATATGAAGAGAAGAGTCATGTTTTCTTTTCTTCCTGGGGAAATTATGTTTACCTATCCATCTCCAGCTTCCCACTCACTGCAGCTCTTGACTTATTTTTTGAAGTCCTAGCATCCTGTTACTATGAGACGTTAAATTATAATAAAACTCCTTAAATTGATGCAGCCTATAGTTCATATGGCTCAGGAATTCAGAAATTAGAAGAGAATTCTGTTCCATACAAGATATTCACAAAATGTAGGTAATTAAATATTAATTGCTCACCACAGTAGATAATTGAGAGGAGAATCCTTTGCAAAATACAAGCTATATACTGTTGGAATCCTTACTAACTGCTAACTAATTAGAGTTGATCTAATCTTACAAGAAGATTTTGGCCAGAACCTGAAACAAGGTACTAAGTAGAACTAATTAATACAAGGCTTGTGTTCACACCTTTACTCATTGGAGTCCACAAGTATGCTAGCTTCACAAAGTACACTTTCTAACTTCAAGGGAGTCCACACCTCCCTTAAAGCTCTTTGGGCCAGAGAGCACTATGGGAGAAAACCCATAATCCCATTCTCTCAGAAGATTCACATATAAGGCGAGACAGCCATTCCAGAATACATTTTTTCCTCTTGGTTGGCTGGTCGCAGAAGAGAGTTCAGCTGGACTCGAGAGGAGCGACTCTGGTGCAGAGAACACTTTGACGGATTTCAGTGGAGCTACGCCAGAAGCCCTCTCTCCACGGCAAGGCAAGACAGAATACATTTTTCCACTTGGCTGGCTGGTGGCAGACAAAGAGCTTTCAGAGGATAAAGCTACGAGTGAGAGTTCAGTGGACAACCAGATTCATCTTCATCTCACACCACTGTAGCTGGTGGCTGGGCTCCTGCACGCCCCCCACTGAGACCAAGCTGGTCTGAAAGATTCACCAGAAAGCTAGCCGAGCCCCGGAGAGCTCTAAGCTAAACCGGCTGTGTTTTGAGAAGAACAAGAACTCCAACATTTGAACTCATAACATTTGGGGGGCGCCAAACGTTATGAGTTCAAATGTTGGAGTTCTTGTTCTTCTCAAAACACAGCCGGTTTAGCTTAGAGCCCTCTGAATATCTCCAAATCCAAAGGTTCTGTCCTTCAGCCTCTGCCTCTGCTTTCTTCAGCCTCCAACCAACACAGAAATGGAATGTCTCTCTTGTCTCCTTCTGGGGAGCCCAGCCACCAACTACAGTGGTGTGAGATGAAGATGAATCTGGTTGTCCACTGAACTCTCCACTCATAGCTTTATCCTCTGAAAACTCTTCGTCTGCCACCAGCCAGCCAAGAGGAAAAAATGTATTCTGGAATGGCTGTCTCACCTTATATGTGAATTTTCTGAGAGAATGGGATTATGGGTTTTCTCCCATAGTGCTCTCTGGCCCAAAGAGCTTTAAGGGAAGTGTGGACTCCCTTGAAGTTAGAAAGTGTACTTTGTGAAGCTAGCATACTTGTGGAATCCAATGAGTAAAGGTGTGAACACAAGCCTTGTATTAAGTTTCTGGCCAAAATCTTCTTGTAAGATTAGATCAACTCTAATTAGTTAGCAGTTAGTAAGGATTCCAACAATATACATTTAACATTAATGCACCACATTTTCAATTGAAACCCCAAACTCCTCCTGAAGTTCAAAGGAACAGAATAGGTTATGTAACATTTATGCTATCACACATAAACTATCTATTTGCAAAATGACAATAACAAAAAAGTGACAATGACTATCTTTGCTGGCTATATGCTATGGATCACTGAGTCCACTCTATTCACGAAATTAAGAAAGTTTAGCAGAGATGTTTACCCAAATAGCATAGTATTAAGTTTATATAAATTTACAGTTAAAACAACAGAGTTCTGATTCTGACCCTAGCTTCCACAATGATCCTAGTGTCATTTTGTAATTTCCTTGTTCTTTCATTGTTTTGTGACTTTTATTGTTACTGCTGAATTGTATACAGAAACAGAGACAGGTATATCCTACAAATATGTGTTTAATAAATAAAAAAAATAGTTGACTAACAAAAATAATCCCATTCTACTATTATCAGTTGACAGAGAAGAGGCAAGTTTTAACTGCCTCATTGTTAACAGGAAGTAGAATTAACTTGTTGAATCTTTCCCACAAATTATCAGAAATCTTTCTTACTTAAATGAGGATAAGGTTTATTTTATTCCTGTTAGGATTAGAGCTGATTGGTTTCTTAATATCTAATGTAGAATAACATAAATCACAGGAGTTTGGAAGAAGATTCCAAGCCACCCATCCTTGAAAAATCATCCCTTCTACAAAATTTCTCCACAAATGATCATTTTTTCTTAAAGCCTCCAATGGAAATGGAAGCTGTACCTTCTTACAAAGCTTATCCCAATTTAGTACAATTCTAATTATTAACAAATACTAGTTCATATTTTTTCTTACACAAATTACTAATTTGTCTTATTGAAAATTCAACACAGTGTTCCTAGTTCACTCTTCTAAGGTAAACAAAACAAACAAAACCTACAAATAGAATTCCTTTCCGTTCAAATATTTGAAGAAATCAATCACATCACTTCTGAGTCTTCTCTTGTATTGACTGACTATACATAGTTCCTTCAATTTATTCTGAGATGTGTGAACTCAAGATATATGGCCATTCCAATTTTTTTGGTACATAGTCCACAATTTTTTTTCATAAAAACCCCACTACCAAAACATTTAAAAACAAAAATGTAGTGCTCAGAATTGAATACAATATCCAAGATGTGGTCTGAATCGGTCTAAGGAAAATTCAACACTGATCTTAATTTTACCCTTCAATCTCATTTTAGGATTCAATTGTCTTAACTTCCTTGCTAGTGAGTTTGCAATCCACAATTAATCCAAAAATCTTTTAGGTGATCTTTGCAGTTTAACTGCTTTTGCCTTCTTCAGGTTGTCATTTTTTAATATGTATGTCCATCCCAAAGTCACTGAGATGTGTGGACTAAAAATTATGTCTAGAATAATTGAACAATAAGAAATAATGATGATATTATTAGATAAAATATTCATCTCAGGCAGTGTTACATAGCAAAAAGAATTCTAGCTTTGGTATGAGAAAAATTTATATTGAAATCTTGCTTGGACAAATACTAACTGTGATGCTCAGCAAGTCTCAATCTCTAAATGATCGAAGCAACTGTCTAAGACTGAGTTACAGAAAAGGTGCAAATCCACATTACTAGATATTATCCATTCTGGTAATTTCCTATACCAAATCCAGCTCCTATCACTATTTACTTCAAAAATATGTGGTTTGGAAATTGACAGTATTTCTTCCACAAACTGTTCATAATAAATCTTACTAAACAGTATTTCAGATTATTGGGGTCAATATTCAATCATTTGTGTGTAAACTGATGATTGGTTAAATCCAATATATGGACATATATCCATACAGTTATCTTGCTGCACAAGAAAAAATAGATCTAGAAAGAAGAAAAAAACCTGAGGAGGAAAACAAAAATGAAAGCAAACAACAACAGAAAAAATGAAAATTCTATGTTATGGTCCACATTCAGTTCCAACAGTCCTTTCCTTGGGTATAGATGGCTCTCTCCATTACTGAACATTTGGAACTGGTCGGAATCAATTCATTGTTTTTTATGTTTGTTTGTTCGTTTGTTTTTTAAACAGCTTTTTATTTACAAGTTATATGCATGGGTAATTTTACAGCATTGGCAATTGTCAAACCTTTTGTTCCAATTTTTCCCCTCTTTCCCCCCACCCCCTCCTCTAGACGGCAGGATGACCAATACATGGTAAATATATTTAAGTATAAATTAAATACAAAATAAGAATATGTGACCAAACTGTTATTTTGCTTCACAAAAAGAATCGGACTCTGAAATATTGTACAATTAGCCTGTGAGGGAAATCCAAAATGCAGGCAGGCAAAAATACAGGGATTGGGAATTTAATGTAATGGTTCTTAGTCATCTCCCAGAGTTCTTTCACTGGGTGTAGCTGGTTCAGTTAATTACTACTACATTGGAACTGATTTGATTCATCTTATTGCTGAAGATGGCCAGGTCCATCAGAATTGGTCATCATATAGTTGAATCAATTCATTGTTGATGAGAGTCATGTCTATCAAAATTAATCATTATATAGTCTTTTTGTTGCCACATACAATGATCACCTGGTTCTGCTCATTTCATTTAGCATCAGTTCATGTAAGTCTCTCCAAGCCTCTCTGTATTCAATTTGTGGATCATTTCTTACAGAACAATAATATTCCATAACATTCATATACCACAATTTACCCAACCATTTTCCAATTGATGGGCATCCATTTATTTTCCAGTTTCTAGCCACTACAAAAAGGGCTGCCACAAACATTTTTGCACATGTGGGTCTCTTTCCCTCCTTTAAGATCTCCTAGAGATATAATCCCAGTAGAAGCACAACTGGATCAAAGGGTATAAACAGTTGGATAACTTTTTGAGCATAGTTCCAAACTGCTTTACAGAATGGTTGGATCTATTCACAGTTTCACCAACAATGTATCAGTATCCCAGTTTTCCCATATCCCCTCCTACATTTGTCATTATCTTTTCTTGTCATCTTAGCGAATCTGACAGATGTATAGTGATATCTCAGAATTGTCTTAATTTGAATTTTTCTGACCAATAATGATTTGGAGCACTTTTTCAAGTGATTAGAAATAATTTCAATTTCTTCATCTGAAAATTGTCAGATGACAATTTTCATATCCTTTGACCATTTATCAATTGGAGAATAGTTTGGTTTCTTATAAATTTGAGTAAATTTTCTATATATTTTTAAAAATAAGGCCTTTGTCAGATCCTTTGGTTGTAAAAATGTTTTCCCAATTTATTGCTTCCCTTCTAATCTTATCTGCATTAGTTTTGTTTGTACAATTTTTTTTAACTTAATATAATCAAAATTATCTATTTTGTGATCAATTATGATATCTAGTGCTTTTTTGCTCACAAATTCCTTCCTCCTCGACAAATGTGAGAGGTGAACAAGAACATAGTTTCTTGTAATGTATTTATAATATAATTCTTTATGTCTAGATCATGAACCCATATATACCTTATCTTGGTATATAGTGTTAGATATGGGTCTCTGCCTACTGTCTGCCATACTAGTTTCCAATTTTCCCACCAGTTTTTGTCAGTTAGTTAATTCTTACTCCCAAAACTGGGGCCTATAAGTTTATGAAATACTAGATTGCTATAGACATTGACTATTTTGCTCTGTGAACCTAAGCAGTTCCACTGATCAACTTCTTTATTTCTCAGCCAGTACCAGATGGTTTTGATGACTACTGCTTTACAATTTAGTTTTAGATCTGGAACAGATAGTCTATCTTAATTTGCTTTTCTCTTCATTAATTCCTTTGAAATTCTTGACCTTTTACTGTTTCAGATGAATTTTGTTGTTAATTTTTCTAAAATAGTTTCTTGGGAGTTTTATTGGTATAGCACTAAATAAATAGATGAGTTTGGGGAGTATTGTCATCTTTATTATACTTGCTTGGCCTATGCAAGAGTGCTTGATATTTTTCCAATTGCTTGGATTTGATTTTATGTGTGTGAAAAGTGTTTTTGTTCTTTTGCTCTTATAGTTCTGGACTTTCCCTTGGCAGAGAAATTCTCAAATGTTTTATCCTATAGACAGTTATTTTAATTGGAATTTCTCTTTGTATCTCTTGCTGTTGGATTTTGTTAGTGATATACAAAAATGCTGATTTATGTGGATTTATTTTGTATCTTGCAACTTTGCTAAAGTTGTAGATTATCTGTAATAGTTTTTTTTTTTATTATTGTTATTTTACTTGATTCTCTATGGTTCTCTAATATACCATCATATCATCAGAAAAGAATAATAATTTGGTTTCCTCATTACCTACTCAAATTCTTTAGTCTCTTTTTTTTTTTCTCTTATTGCCAAAGGTAGCATTTGTAATACAATATTGAGTGATAATGGTGATAGTGGGCAAACTTGTTTCACCCTGATCTTACTGGGAATGGTTCCAATTTATTTCCAATACATATGATGCTTATTGAGGGTTTGAAATAAAGGCCAATGACTGTTTTACAGAAAAATCCATTTATTTCTATACTCTATAGTATTTTTAATAGGAATAGGTGTTGGATTTTATCAAATGCTTTTTCTGCATCTATTGAGATAATCACATAGTCTTTGGTAAATTGGTTATTGATATAGTCAATTATGCTTCTAGTTTTCCTAATGGTTTTGATGATTGATGCTTTATAATATAGTTTTAGATCTGGTACAGCTAGGCCACATTCATTTGATTTTTTTAAAAATTTGTTTCCTTGAAATTCTTGATCTTTTGTTCTTCCAGAAGAATTTTGTTGTTCTTTCCTCTAGGTCAGTAAAATAGTTTCTTGGGAGTTTGATTTGTATAGCACTAAATAATTAGATTAGTTTAGGTAGTATTTTCATCTTTATTATATTCCTTGACTTATCCAAGAGCATTTGATATTTTTCCAATTGTTTTGATCTGACTTTACTTCTGTGGAAAGTGTGTTGTAATTTTGCTCATAAAGTTCCTGACTTTCTCTTGACCGATAAATTCTGAAATATTTTATGTTATTTACAGTTATTTTATTTTTTATTACTATTATAGCTTTTTATAGATAAAATATATGCATGGGTAATTTTTCAACATTGATCCTTGCAAAAACTTCTGTTACAACTTTTCCTGTCCTTCCCACCACCCCCTCCACTAGATGACATGTTGCATGTTAAATATGTTAAATATGTTAAAAGTATATGTTAAATAAAATATATGTATGTATATTTATACAATGTTGCACAAGAAAAATCAGATTCAGAAAGAAGGCAAAAATAACCTGGGAAAAAAACAAAAATGCAAACAAACAGTAACAGAAAGAGTGTAAATGTCATATTGTGGTCCACATTCTTTTCCTAATGTTCTTTCACTGAGTGTAGCTGGTTCTGTTAAGTTGGAACTGATTTGGATCCTCTCATTGTTGAAGATAGCCATTTCCTTCAGAATTGATCCTCATATAGTATTGTTGAAGTTTATAATGATGTCCTGTTTCTGCTCATTTCACTTAGCATCAGTTCATGTAAGTCTCTCCAAGCCTCTCTGTATTTATCCTGCTAGCCATTTCTTACAGAACAATAATATTCCATAACATTCATATACCACAATTTACTCCACCATTCTTCAATTGATGGGCATCCATTCAATTTTCAATTTCTAGTCACTATGAAAAGGGCTGCCACAAACATTTTTGAACATAGAGGTCCCTTTCCCTTCTTTAATACCTCTTTGGGATATAAGCCAAGTAGAAACACTGCTGGTCAAAAGGTATGTACAGTTTGATAATTTTTTGAGTATCGTTCCAAATTTCTCTCCAGAATGGTTGGATCCATTCACAACTTCACTAACTAATACATCACTCTCCCAGTTTCCCCACATTCTCTCCAACATTTGTTGTTATCTTTTCCTGTCATCTTAGATAATCTGAGAGGTGTACAGTGGCATCTCAGAGTTGTCTTAATTTGCATTTCTCCGATCAATAATAATTTGGAACATCTTTTCATATGAGTAGAAATAGTTTTAATTTTTTCATCAGAAAATTGTCTGTTCATTTCCTTTGACCATTTATCAATTGGAGAAGGACTTGATTTCTTGTAAATTAAAGTCAATTCTCTACATAATTTGGAAATAAGGCCTTTATCAGAACCTTTAACTGTAAAAATGTTATCTCAATTTATTGCTTTCCTTCTTATCTTGTCTGCATTAGTTTTGTTTGTACAAAAGCTTTTTAACTTGATATAATCAAAGTTTTCTATTTTGTGGTCAATAATGATCTCTACTTTTTCTTTGGTCACAGATTCCTTCCTCTTCTACAAGTCTTAGAGGTTCCTATGAGAGGTATCCTATGTTCTTCTAATTTATTTATAATGTTGTACTTAATGCCTAGACCATGAACCCATTTTGACTTTATCTTAGTGCCTAGTTTCTGCCATATTAATTTCCAATTTTCCCAGCAGTTTTTTGTCAAACAGTGAATTCTTGTCCCAAAAGTTGGGGTCTTTGGGTTTGTCAAACATTAGATTGCTATAGTTATTGAATATTTTTGTATTGTAAATTTAACCTATTCTGTTGGTCAACTAGTCTATTTTTTAGTCAATACTAAATGGTTTTGGTGACTGCTGCTTTATAATATAATTTTAGATAAGGTACAGCTAGGACACTTTCATTTATTTATTTTTCACTAATTCCCTTGAAAATCTTGACTTTTTGTTCTTTTCGATGAATTTTGTTGTTATTTTTTCTAGGTCATTAAAATAGTTTTTTGGTAGTCTGATTGCTATAGCATTAAATAAATAGATTAGTTTAGGTAGCATTGTCATCTTTATTATATTCTCTCAACCTATCCAAGAAAACTTAATAATTTTCCAGTTGTTTAGATCTACCTTTATTTTTGTGGAAAATGTTTTATGGTTTTGCTCATATAGTTCCTTTCTCTTGGTAGATAAGATTCCCAAATATTTTATACTATCAACATTTTTTAAAATGGAATTTCTCTTTGTATCTCTTGCTGTTGGATTTTGTTAGTGATCTATAAACATGCTGAATATTTATGTGGATTTATTTTGTATCCTGCAACTTTGCTAAAGTTGTGGATTATTTCTAATGGCTTTTTAGTTGATTTTCTGGGGTTCTGTAAGTATACCACTGTGATGACCGCGCATTTAAAATCAGCCGGAGTCAGGAATTCAGGTTAAGGGGAAAATCTTCAATCTTTATTCTCAGTAGAGGTGAAGAAGGATTGCAATAGCAATATGGCCAGCTGCTACAGAAAGCCAGCCAGCAGAGGTGAAGGGGGATTGGAGGTAAAAAGGGGATCTGAGGTGAAGGGTGGTCGTGATAGCAATGTAAGCAGCTGTGTCAAGATGCCAGCCAGCAGTCTCTCTTTCCACTTCCCTTTCCACTCCCCTGTCTCCACCCATCAAAATTGTCATTTCCTATACAACACATCAGGACTTGCACAAAGAGTGGACGGGAGCCATTCTTTCTCCAAGCATATATATTAATAGAGTATGGTCCAATTAGTATTTTGCCTCATGTACTTGGGACCTCAGTGCATCAACTCAAGCCTCAGCCCATTACACCTTCTGCTTTCTTTTGTTTTAGAACACAGGTGGTCATGCCATCCCTGACTCCTCAGGGAGGTCAGAGCCCCCAAGGGGAGGTGATCACACCCTCCCTGACTTCTCAGGAAAGGAGGTGAAAGCACCAAAAAGGAGGTGATCACGACCCCCCTGACTTCTCAGGAAGGGAGGTGAAAGCACTGAAAAAGGAGATAATCACACCCTCCCTGACATCTCAGGAAAGGAGATGAAAAGCACCAAAGGGAAGTAGGGTTGCTAGCAGGTTTCTAGGCTGAAGGATCTTATTAGAAACAGGTATGAGCAAACCCATTAGCATGGGAGGTATTACACAAGCACATAGCAATAATGCAGAGGCTATTAGTGATGACCTTCCCCACAGTCAGTGCAGGCTCGATGTGGTGTAACAAACATGAATTGTACATGCAAGTAACGGTATAACAAACAATATAAATCAACATGGTGTTTAAAAGATTGCCAGAAGTCCTAGAAGAAAAGTATGTAAACAGCAGTCACACATACGCCTTCTTCAGCAGCCAAGAGATAGTCCAAAACCAATCTATTGTCCATTGCTACACATGTCAGGGAATCCAATGTCCCTGCAAGTTTTTGAAGTCCTGCAAAAGTCTTTTTATGTATTAGGGAATCCAATGATTCCAGCAGATTTTGAAGTCCTGTAAGAATCTTATCATTTCTCAGAAAATTCAATGATTCCTGAGGGCTTTCAAGTCTTATATCCCAGAGAATCCAATGATTCCTGAGTGTTTCAAGTCCTACAACAGTGTTATGTCTCAGAGAATCTAATGATTCCTGAGGGTTTTCAAGTCCAACAATTTTCTATGTCCATGAGTCAAACGCCATAACTGCCACATTATTTCAATGGTGAGCACAATCAGCAATGGAACCACCCAATATTTCCTGGTCTTCTTTGTTTCAAGGGTCTGCTCTGTCTCTCTGCGATGGACAAGGCAAATACAGTTCATTGGCACCCATCTGATTCCTTCTCCACCTGTAGAAATACAAGCAAACCCTCTCCCCCAAGCAGTTAGCCTATCTGGTCCCTTCCATTCACCACTTTCTGGGTCTCTCCACATCACCTGGTGATCATCTAAAGATAGTGGAGCTGCTTGCACTGGACACTGCCTTTCCAGTGAGTTATAAAACCTGTCTGCTGGAGCTAGTGCATCTTTTTCAAAAATCAAGAAGTTTATAGTATAAAGGGTTAGATTTAGGTTTAGATCTAGGGTTACCTGTGGCTCCCCCTTTCTTTTGTTTTTGGAGCAGCATCTTAATGTTTCTGTTTCTCCTCTCTACTATTGCCCGTCCTTGAGGATTAAAAGGTATGTCAGTGGTGTGTAAAATCTTATACTGTGCACAAAAGTGTGCAAAATGTTTGGAGGTATATGCAGGAAAATTGTCTGTTTTTATTGCTTGTGGCACACCCATAATGGCAAATGCTTGTGTGAGGAATTCAGTGACCACTCGGGCTGTCTCTTTTGCTGCTGGTATTGCAAAAGTGAATCCTGAAAAGGTGTCTACCACAATGTGGATAAAAGATAGACGACCAAAGGATTTATAATGGGTCACATCAAATTACCAGATTTCATTGGGTCTCAAACCATGAGTGTTCTTCCCTGGAAGCAGTGTAAGAGTGTGGAAAGGAAGGCAAGCCATACAGGCTTTTTGCTCCTAGCTTCCTCTCTTGTTATTCCAAATTGTAAGTGTAAAGCTTGAGCAGCCTGATGATATTTATAATGAGATGCCTGGGCTTCTTGAAATAAAGGAGTATTGACCAACATAGTTAGAAGGCTATCTGCCTTTGAATTACCATCAAAAATGGGACCTGGAAGTCCACTATGAGAGTGGACATGCAAAATATAAATCTTACCTGGATGCTTTCTCACTTGCTCTTGAAGTTTCTTAAAGAATTGATATATATTAGAGTATGCAAATTTTATTTGGGCTGTGGCAATTCTTTGTACTACACCTACTGAATAGGCCGAATTAGATATTATATTTATGTCTCCTGGATAATAAGTAAGCGAAAATGATCACATACAATTCATTCTGCTGAGTGGACTGACTACTCTCTTTATAGTTAAGTCATGAGAGTATACAGCATAAATATTATGTTTGGATGCATCTGTAAATATAGTTGGTCTTTTAAGAGGAACTTTAGAAAATTTTTCTTCAAGAATCCATCACCAAAACATATTCACAGTTAAAGGTTCTGATAAAGGCCTCATTTCCAAAATATATAGAGAACTGACTCTAATTTATAAGAAATCGAGCCATTCTCCAATTGATAAATGGTCAAAGGATATGAACAGACAATTTTCAGAGGATGAAATTGAAACTATTACCACTCATATGAAAGTGTTCCAAATCACTATTGATCAGAGAGATGCAAATTAAGACAACTCTGAGATACCACTATATACCTGTCAGAATGGCTAAGTTGACAGGAAAAAAATAATGATGAATGTTGGAAGGGATGCGGGAAAACTGGGACACTGATGTATTCTTGGTGGAGTTGTGAACGAATCCAACCATTCTGGAGAATAATCTGGAATTATGCCCAAAAAGTTATCAAACTGTGCATACCCTTTGATCCATCAGTGTTAATTCTGGGCTTATATCCCAAAGAAATACTAAAGAAAGGAAAGGGACCTGTATGTGTGTGCCAAAATGTTTATGGCAGCCCTGTTTGTAGTGGCTAGAAACTGGAAATTGAATGGATACCCATCAATTGGAGAATGGCTGGGTAAATTGTGGTATATGAATGTTATGGAATATTATTGTTCTGTAAGAAATGACCAGCAGGATGAATACAGAGAGCCTTGGAGAGACTTACATGAACTGATGCTAAATAAAATGAGCAGAACCAGGAGATCATTATACACTTCGACAACGCTATTGTATGAGGATGTATTCTGATGGAAGTGAATTTCTTTGACAAAGAGACCTAACTGAGTTTCAATTGATAAATGATGGACAGAAGCAGCTACATCCAAAGAAAGAACACTGGGAAATGAATGTGAACTATTTGCATTTTTGTTTTTCTTCCCAGGTTATTTTTACCTTGTGAATCCAATTCTCCCTGTGCAACAAGAGAACTGTTCGGTTCTGCAAACATATATTGTATCTAGGATATACTGCAACATATCTAACATATATAGGACTGTTTGCCATCTAGGGGAGGGGGTGGAGGAAGGGAGGGGAAAAATCGGAACAGAAGTGAGTGCAAGGGATAATGTTGTAAAAAAAAATTACCCTGGCATGGATTCTGTCAATATAAAGTTATTATAAAAAAAAAAAAAAAAAAGAATCCCTCGCCAATCATGTAATAGTCTGGTTATCTTTAATGGAGACCCATGTGGAAAATTTGGAGCCATGGCTAATAAAATTTGCCATTCTGGGATGGTCTCACAGCACACATTAATTTGTGTATTGGTGTAAAAGATGTATATCTTGTCAGGTCTTGTCCTAGATAATTGTACTGCTCGCTTAATGGCCTTTAATAAAATTCTAGCCACAAGCACTGGGTAAGGAGTAAGGCTTTGTTCTGGTTGTGCCAGGAGGTTCACCCACTCTGTCACACTGTCTCCTTGATGAAGGACTGCTGTGGGTACCTCTTGTTTGGCAAAAACTGATATTTCCAAGGGTTTTTGAGTGACTCTTTCAACCACATTGGATAAAGTCAGTTCAACTTTTCTCAAAGCCTCTTGAGCTTCTTTTGTAAGCTGATGTGGTGAATTTAAAGCACTGTCTTCCCTTAAAATGTCATATAATAGTTGTAACTGCTAGGTAGTGAAGCCTAACACTGGTCACATCTATTGGATATCTCCTATCAATTTCTGAAAATCATTTAAGGTGTTTAGCTGCTCTGTTCTTAAGGACAGTTTTTGTACTGTAAGCACCTTTGGGTATACTTCATATCCTAAATATTAAAAAGGAGCATGTCTTTGAATTTTCTCTTCAGCTATGTATAATTTGTAGTATCTTAGTGTTTCTATGGTCTTTTGTAAACATGCTTCTAACATTTGTTCCTCAGGTGCACATCCCAATATATCATCCATATAATGTAATAGCATAACTTTTGGAAATGCTTTTCTTATTGGAGCAAGAGCAGCAGCAACATACATTTGACACTTAGTGTGGCTGTTTTTCATTCCCTGCGACAAAACTGTCCATTCATATCTTTTATAAGGCTCAGCTAAGTTAATGCTGGGCACTGAAAAGGCAAATCTTTTCATATCCTCCTTATCCAGAGGGATAGAATAGAAACAATCCTTAATATCTATGACCCAAAGAGGCCATTCTCTAGGCAACTGAGTAGGAGATGGCTGAAGAGTTCCCATTGTTTCCATCTGTTCATTCACTTTTCTTAAATCAGTGAGCATCTTCCATTTTTCAGATTTCTTTTTTACAAGAATACTGGGGAATTCCAAGGACTTATAGAAGGTTGTAAATGCCCTTGTTCAAGCTGCTCCTGTACTATATCTTATAAGGCCTGAATTTCATCACTACCTAAGTGCCACTGTTCTTCCACACTGGTGTATCAGTATTCCATTAGATAGGAACAGGTGAAAGTGTTGGCAGGCCTTCAACAGCAGCCCTGCTTAAAAAACTGAAGTACTCATTTTTAACCCTAATTGCTGTACAATGTCTTTTCCCCACAGATTGATGGGGATTTTTTCAACTATAAAAGGAGTAAAAACTCCTGTTTTGCCTTGAAAAGTCCATCTCATAGGAGCAGCACTAACTTCAGCTGCTATTGATCCTCCTACTCCAGACATATAGGTATCTGCTTTAATCTTTGGCCAGTGACTGGGCCAACTGGCACCTCTAATAACTGTACGATCCGCACCTGTGTCTACCAATCTTTCCAAGGGTAGGCCATTTATATAGATAGTGAGCATAGGTCGGTCAGCTGTTACAGCTGCTGTCCAGTCAGCTGTATTTTGTGGTCTGGAGTCAGAACCTGACTATTACCAGGCTGCTTATTAGGATTCTGTATAGGTAAACCTGATGCTACTACATCTCCTGGGTGATAAGTCACACATTGTCTACCTGTATTAGTGACTGGGATATTATCTACACATTCCCCAGTTTCCCACATCAGTGTGTGGATGGACACTGTTTTGTACATACAAGGAGGTGAAATGGTCAAGCCTACTGTGCCTGGAGGTAGGGGATCCATAGGCTGGAGAGGAACAGATTTCACCTCTCCAGGGGGTATCTCAGTTGTCCCAGCTGCATACAGCTCTATTCTCCCCAATTTTAATTCCCTTCTGCCATCAGGTTGCTTCCTGGCTGATTGATTGTGTAATCCCCTTCTCCCATCATATGGCTTTCTGGCTGATTGGTCATGTCTGGGTACTGGACTTGTAGGCACTCTCTGGATGCACCATTGGCTGCCATCATGCCCCAAGTGTTTTTTGCCTTGGGCCCTGGGGCTGGGCCCCTCATCCCATTTCCCTGAATCTGCTTACATTCTGAGGCCCAATGGAAGCCTCTGTTGCATTTTGGACATGGATTATTGGGTCTTGTTCTCCCACCCTGTTTTCTCATTCTGTCTCTATACCAAAATTAACCTTTCAAATGCCTAATTTACCACACTGAAAGCATTGACAAATCTCTCTGGAAGTCTCTTGCCAAAAGGGACCCTGTCTCCCCATGTTTGGATTTTGGGAAGTCTGTATCATAGCCTGGCTATAAAAGGCATTTGTGCCCACTGTGGTACAGCATCTTATGAGCTCCTCTAAAGGAGCATCCTTGTGCAGTCCTAGTATAATTCTTCTGCAAACCTCATTAGCATTTTCCTTAGCAAATTGCCTTATCAAAATGTCTGATACTGCATTTTCCCCATTCGTTCTTGTGATAGCTGTCTGGAAATGTCCCACAAAGTCGCAAAGGTTTCATTTGGCCCTTGTGTTATTTTTGTGAAGGCCTCACCTTTGTTGTCTTTATTGTGGAGAGAAGCCCATGCTTTGATAGCATTAGCAGCAATTTGCTCATATATCTGCACTGTGACGTCTGCATAGGAACCTACACCTGTTAATAGGTCACAGGTGATTGCAGCATGAACTCCACTTTGACTATTTTGTTGGGCTTGTATCCTACAGAACTCACTATATTCAGAAAGTCACAAGTAGTTTTGTCCAGGTTCTAGGCATATCCTTGCTATAGATTTCCAGTCATTAGGGATCAAGATTTCAAAAGCCAAATTCTGTAATAACATCTTAACATAAGCTGATGTAGCCCCATAAAGAGTGCAAGCCTTTTTCAGGTCTTTGAGGATTTCTATATCAAAAGGAGTATATTTTCTCCTTTCTTGAGCTGAAGAATTAAACTGTTGAATTACAGGAAAAAATGTGGTGTTGAAATTCCAATACATTTCTCCCCTCTGCTTTGGCCTTAATTAGTCCCTTTTGCAATCTAGTCATAGGAGCGGCTGGAAACTGGGGGGGAGGTGCAAATACTGTCACTGCTCCCCCACTACCCATCCTCCCTCCATCCCGGAGGGTGGAGTTGATGGAGGAGAGTCAATTACCTGCTCCTTAAGTAGGGCTGAAGCTGCCTCAGATTCACCACACCCTTGAGACTCACTTAAGTCTCGATGCCCTGTGGGAATATTTTCATTAATCTGTTCATTGTCTTCCTCCTTTATCTCAGGCTTCCCCATTTGGATATTCCTAAAGCTTTTTCCTTCTCTTCTATAACTTATCTGATTTCTTAAGGCCAGCTGTATTATATTGTATAAATAGAATGCCTTGATGGAAATTGAATGAGGACCATTTTTGTTGTAATATGCAGACAGCTATTGCCCAATTAATGTCCAATTATCTAGAGAAATTTGCTCTTCTTCTAAGAACCAAAGGGGGTGGTGTTTTAATGTACCCAGAAGCTGTCTGTTCCCAAGTTAAAAATAGCCCTTGATCTTCTACTAGCTTAAGCATGCTTTCTATAGCACCACTCCTGGGTGTGGGTGAAGGGGGGTGGGGTGGGGGATGGAGAATCTTTAGCTAGCATCTATCCCATTTCAGCCAAAAAAAGGTTACTAGTTTAGTCTTTAAGAAAATAAGTTCCCTGTTTGTCTATTATACTCACCTAAGTTTCTGGTAATTGGAGACTTCTTCAGTGAAAGTAGGGTCCTTGATTTCCACACTTGGGCACCAAATGTGATGACTGCGTATTTAAAATCAGCCAGAGTCAGGAATTCAGGTTAAGGGGAAAATCTTCAATCTTTATTCTCAGTAGAGGTAAAGAGGATTGCGATAGCAATATGGGCAGCTGTGACAGGAAGCCAGACAGCAGAGGTGAAGGGGGATTGCAGGTGAAAAGGGGATCATAGGTGAAAAGGGGATCTGAGGTGAAGCGTGGTCACGATAGTAATTTGAGCAGCTGTGCCAAGATGCCAGCCAGCAGTTTCTCTTTCTGCTTCCCTTTCCACTCCCCTGCCTCCACCAACCAAAATCAGCATTTCCTATACAACACATCAGGACTTGCACAAAGAGTGGGCAGGGGCCATTCTTTCTCCAAGCATATATATTAATAGAGTATGGTCCAATTCTTATTTTGCTTCACGTGCTGGGGACCTCAGTGCATCAACTAAAGCCTCAGCCCATTACATACCACCATATCATCTGCAAAGAGTGATGATTTTGTTTCCTTATTACCTACTCTAATTCCTTTAATCTCTTTTTTAATGTCTTATTTCCAAAACTAGCATTTCTAATACAATGTTGAATAGTAATGGTGGTAGTGGGAAACCTTGTTTCACCCCTGATCTTATTGAGAATGGTTCCAGTATATCCCCATATATATGATGCTTACTGATGGTTTTTAACAAATACTACTTACTATTTTAAGGAAAAGTCTATTTATTCCTATACTCTCTTGTTAAGAGTTCAAAATGTTGGAGTTTGTTCTCAGAGGACAGCCGGTTTAGAGGCTTAGAGCCCTTCGGATGTCTTCAAATCCAAAGGTTCTGTCCTTCAGCCTCTGCCTCTGCCTTCATCTGCCTCCAACAGAGATGGAAGATCTCTCTTATCTCCTTCTGGGGAGCCCAGCACCAACTTGCCGCGGAGAGAGGGCTTCTGGCGTGGCTCCACTGAAATCCCAAAAGTGTTCTCTGCAGCAGAGTCGTTTCTCTCGAGTCTAGCGCGATCAGCCAGCCAAGAGGAAAATATGTATTCTGCCATAGATCCTTCATCGCTGGCTTTTTATCTGCCTCTTCTGAGAGAATGGGATTATGGGTTTTCTCCCATAGTGCTCTCTGGCCCAATGACTTTAAGGGAGGTGTGAACTCTCTTGAAGTTAGAAAGTGTACTTTGTGAAGCTAGCATACTTGTGGAGTCCAATGAGTAAAGGTGGGAACACAAGCCTTGTCTTGATTAGTTCTACTTAGTACCTTGTTTCAGGTTCTGGCCAAAACAACTTCTTGTAAGATTAGATCAACTCTAATTACTTAGCAGTTAGTAAGGATTCCAACATCTCCCCCTTTCTTTTGTTTTAAAACATAGGGGGTTTCTGAGGGGGTACACATAAATCCATCAATATGGGCCAGAACTTTGTAACAGATATACATGGTATACATAAATCCATCAATATGGAGGCATTATACATAATTTACATGAGCACATAGCAATATAACACAGGCTAGTAGTAATGTAACAAATAACAAGAATCAATCTGAAAATTTACACATGTCCATAAGTCCTAGAAACAGTCCAATAGGATTCCATTGTCCATTAGTTCATGTGCCAGGAATCTAATAATTCTTATGAGCACAATCAGCAACAGAACCACCCGATATTTCTTGGGTCTTCTCCTTTGTTTCAAGGGTCTGCTCCATCTTTCTGCGATGGACAAGGCGAATGCGGCTCGTAGGCACCCATCTGATTCCTTCTCCACCTGTAGAGATGCAAGCAAATCCTCTCCCCCAAGCAGTTAGCCTATCTGGTCCCTTCCATTCACCACTTTCTGGGTCTCTCCACATCACCTGGCGATTATCTAAGGATAGTGGAGCTGCTCGCACTGGACACTGCTCTTCTGGTAGGTTATAAAACCTGTCTGCTGGAGCCAGTGCATCTTTATCAAAGATTAAAAAATTAATGGTATAGAGAACTAAATTTAGAAGTTCTCTAGGGTTACCCGTGGCTCCCCCTTTCTTTTGTTTTTGGAGGAGTGTCTTAATGTCTCTGTTTCTTCTTTCTACTATTGCTTGACCTTGAGGATTGAAGGGTATGCCAGTAGTGTGTAGAATCTTATACTGTGCACAAAAGTGTTCAAAATGTTTGGAGGTATATGCCGGTCCATTATCTGTTTTTATTTCTTGTGGCACACCCATAATTGCGAATGCTTGAATGAGGAATTCAGTGACCACTCGGGCTGTCTCTTTTGCTGCTGGTATGGCAAAAGTGAATCCTGAAAAGGTGTCTACCACAATGTGGATAAAAGACAGACGACCAAAAGATTTATAATGAGTCACATCCATTTGCCAGATTTCATTGGGTCTCAAACCACGAGGGTTCTTCCCTGGAGGCAGTGTAGGAGCGTGGAAGGGAAGGCAAGCTGTACAGCTTTTCACTATGCTCCTAGCTTCTTCTTTTGTAATCCCAAACTGTAAACGCAAAGCTCGAGCAGCCTGATGGTATTTAGAATGGGATTCCTGGGCCTCCTGAAATAAAGGCGTACTGGCCAACATAGTTAAAAGGCTATCTGCCTTTGAATTTCCATCAAAAATAGGACCTGGAAGTCCACTATGTGAATGGACATGCAGGATATAAATCTTTCCTGGATGCTTTCTCACTTGCTCTTGAAGTTCCTTAAAGAGCTGATATATATTAGAAGCTGCAAATTTTATTTGGGCTGTGGCAATTCTTTGTACCACACCTACTGAATAGGCTGAATCAGATATTATATTTATGTCGCCTGGGTAATAAGTGAGAGCTAGCATGATCGCATATAATTCGTTCTGCTGAGTGGACTGAAAAGGAGTTCTGACTACTCTTTTTACAGTTAGATCATGAGAGTATACAGCACAAATATTTTGTTTGGCTGCGTCTGTAAAAATGGTTGGTCCTTCAAGAGGAACCTTAGAAACCTTCTCCTCAAAAATCCATTGCCAATTATGCAGTAGTCTGGTTATCTTTAATGGAGATCCATGTACAAAATTTGGAGCCATGGCCAATAAAATCTGCCACTCTGGGATGGTTTCACAGCATACATTAATTTGTGCATTTGTATAGAAGGTATATATCTTGTCAGGTCTTGTCCCAGATAATTGTACTGCTCGCTTAATGGCCTTTAATAGAATTCTAGCCACAAGCACTGGGTAAGGCGTAAGGCTTTGTTCTGGTTGTGCTGGGAGGTTCACCCACTCTATCACACTGTCTCCTTGATGAAGGACTGCTGTGGGTGCTTCTTTCGTAGCAAAAACTGATATTTCCAAGGGTTTTTGAGTTACTCTCTCAACTACATTGGATAAAGCCAGTTCAACTTCTCTCAAGGTCTCTTGAGCTTCTTTTGTAAGCCGGCGTGGTGAATTTAAAGCAGTGTCTCCCCTTAAAATGTCATATAGGGGTTGCAATTGATTGGTAGTTAAACCTAATACTGGACGCATCCATTGGATATCTCCTATTAATTTTTGGAAATCATTTAAGGTGTTCAACCTCTCTGTTCTTAAAGACAGTTTTTGTAGTGTAAGTGCCTTAGGATATATTTCATATCCTAAATATTGAAAAGGAGCATGCCTTTGAATTTTTTCTGTAGCGATATGAAGTTTGTAGTATCTTAGTGTTTCTATGGTTTTTTGTAGAAATGCTTCTAGAATTTGTTCCTCAGGTGCACAACCCAATATATCATCCATATAATGTAATAGCATAACTTTTGGAAATGCTTTTCTTATTGGAGCAAGAGCAGCAGCAACATAAATTTGACACATAGTGGGGCTGTTCTTCATACCCTGTGGCAAAACCGTCCATTCATATCTTTTATAAGGCTCAGCTAAATTGACACTGGGCACCGAAAAGGCAAATCTCTTCATATCCTCCTTATCCAGAGGAATGGAATAGAAACAATCCTTGATGTCTATAACCCAAAGAGGCCATTCTCTAGGAAGCTGAGTAGGAGATGGAAGTCCAGGCTGAAGAGTTCCCATAGTTTCCATCTGTTCGTTCACTTTTCTTAAATCAGTGAGCATCCTCCATTTTCCTGATTTCTTTTTTACAACGAACACTGGTGAATTCCAAGGACTTAGAGAAGGTTGTAAATGCCCTTGTTCAAGCTGCTCCTGTACTATATCTAATAAGGCCTGAATTTTATCGCTACTTAAGGGCCACTGTTCTATCCACACTGGTGTATCAGTTTTCCATTGGATAGGAATAGGTGAAAGTGTTGGCAGGCCTTCAACAGCAGCCCTGCTTAAAAAACCGAAGTACTCATTTTTAACCCCAATTGTTGTAAAACGTCTCTTCCCCACAGATTGATGGGGATTTTTTCAACTATAAAAGGAGTAAAAACTCCTGTTTTGCCTTCAAAAGTCCATTTCATAGGGGCAGCACTAACTTCAGCTGCTATTGATCCTCCTACTCCAGACATATAGGTATCTGCTTTAATCTTTGGCCAGTGACTGGGCCAACTGGCACCTCTAATAACTGTACGATCCGCACCTGTGTCTACCAATCCTTCCAATGGTAGGCCATTTATATAGATAGTGAGCATAGGTCGGTCAGCCGTTACTGCTGCTGTCCAATATATTTCTGGTTTTTGTGGTCTGGAGTCAGAACCTGGGTGACTATCACGAGGCTGCTTATTAGGATCCTGTATGAGTAAACCTGATGCTACTACGTCTCCTGGGTGATAAGTCACACATTGACTACCTGTATTAGTGACTGGGATATTATCTACACATTCCCCAGTTTCCCACATCAGGGTGTGGATGGTCACTGTTTTGTACATACAAGGAGGTGAAATGGTCAAGCCTACTGTGCCTGGAGGTAAGCGATCCATAGGCTGGAGAGGAACAGATTTCACCTCTCCAGGGGGTATCTCAGTTGTCCCAGCTGCATACAGCTCTATTCTCCCCAATTGTAATTCCCTTCTGCCATCAGGTTGCTTCCTGGCTGGTTGACTGTGTAATCCCCTTCTCCCATCATATGGCTTTCTGGTTGATTGGTCATGTCTGGGTACTGGACTTCTAGGCACTCTCTGGGTGCACCATTGGCTGCCATCATGCCCCAAGTGTTTTTTGCCTTGGGCCCTGGGGCTGGGCCCCTCATCCCGTTTCCCTGAATCTGTCTGCATTCTGAGGCCCAATGGAAGCCTCTGTTGCATTTTGGACATGGGGTTTGGGGTCTTGTTCTCCCACCTTGTCTTCCCATTCTATCTCTATACCAACATTGAGCTTTCAGATGTCCTACTTTTCCACACTGAAAGCATCTACGAGTCTCTCTGGAAGTCCCTTGCCAAGAGGGATTCTGTCTTCTCATGTTTGGATTTTGGGAAGTCTGCATCATAGCCTGGCTATAAAAGGCACCTGTGTCCACTGTGGCACAGCGTCTTATGAGTTCCTCTAAAGGAGCATCCTTGCGCAGTCCTAGTATAATTCTTCTGCAAACCTCATTAGCATTTT
Organism: Antechinus flavipes; assembly: GCF_016432865.1. Lineage (NCBI taxonomy): Eukaryota > Metazoa > Chordata > Mammalia > Dasyuromorphia > Dasyuridae > Antechinus > Antechinus flavipes. The sequence goes on along the minus strand of NC_067400.1, from coordinate 391,326,423 downwards.
CCTTAGCAAGTTGCCTTATCAAGATGTCTGTTATTGCATTTTCTCCATTTGTTCTTATGATAGCTGTCTGCAAGCGTCCCACAAAGTCAGCGAAGGGTTCATTTGGCCCTTGTGTTATTTTTGTGAAGGCCCCCCCTTTGTCGTCTTTATTGTGAAGAGAAGCCCACGCTTTGATAGCATTATCAGCAATTTGCTGATATGCTGCTACAGAATAACCAATTTGTGCTGCGACATCTGCATAAGGACCTGTACCTGTTAGTAGGTCACAGGTGATTGCAGTATGAACTCCACTTTGAATATTTTGTTGGGCTTGTATCCTACAGAGCTCACTATATTCAGAAAGCCACAAGTAGTTCTGTCCAGGTTCTAGGCATATTTTTGCTATCGATTTCCAGTCATTAGGGGTCAAGATTTCAAAAGACAAATTTTGCAATAGCATCTTAACATAAGCTGATGTAGCCCCATAAAGAATGCAAGCTTTTTTCAGGTCTTTGAGGATTTCTATATCAAAAGGTGAGTATCTTCTACTTTCTTGACCTGAAGAATTAAACTGTTGAATTACAGGAAAAATGTGGTGTTGAAATTCTAATACATTTTTCCCTTCTTCTCTGGCCTTAATTAGTCCCTTTTGCAATCTACTCAAAGGAGCAGCTGGATGCTGGGGGGGAGGTGCTGGATGCCGGGGGGAGGTGCTGGATGCGGGGGGGAGGTGCTGGATGCTGGGGGGAAGGTGCTAGATGCTGGGGGGGAGGTGCTGGTGCTGTCACTGCCCCCCCCACTACCCCTCCTCCCTCCATCCCGGAGGGTGGAGTTGATAGAGGAGAGTCAATTACCTGCTCCTCAGGTGGGGCTGAGGCTGCCTCAGATTCACCCCACCCTTGAGCCTCACTTAAGTCTCCCTGCCCTGTGGGGATATGGCCATTAATCTGTTCTTTGTCTTCCTCCTTTATCTCAGGCTTCCCCCTTTGGATATCCTGGTATTTTAAGGCCATCTGTATTGTATTGTATAAATAGAACACTGCAATGGAAACTGAACAAGGACCGTTTTCATTGTTATATGCAGACATCTGTTGACCAACCAATGCCCAGTTTTTTAGAGAGATTTGCTTTTCCTCTAAGAACCAAGGGGAGGTGCGTTTTAATGTAGCCAGAAGTCTAGCTGTCTGTCCCCAAGTTACAAGTAGCCCTTGATCTTCTATCAGCTTAAGCAGGCTTTCTATAGCACCACTCTTGGGTGGGTCTGGGGTTGGGGTGGGGGATGGAGAATCTTTACCTAGGATCTGTCCCATTTCAGCCAAAAAAGGTTTTACTCACTCAGTTCCTGGTCACTGGAGACTTCTTCAGTGAAAGTAGGGTCCTTGGTTCCCACGCTTGGGCGCCAAATGTTAAGAGTTCAAAATGTTGGAGTTTGTTCTCAGAGGACAGCCGGTTTAGAGGCTTAGAGCCCTTCGGATGTCTTCAAATCCAAAGGTTCTGTCCTTCAGCCTCTGCCTCTGCCTTCTTCTGCCTCCAACAGAGATGGAAGATCTCTCTTATCTCCTTCTGGGGAGCCCAGCACCAACTTGCCGCGGAGAGAGGGCTTCTGGCGTGGCTCCACTGAAATCCCAAAAGTGTTCTCTGCAGCAGAGTCGTTTCTCTCGAGTCTAGCGCGATCAGCCAGCCAAGAGGAAAATATGTATTCTGCCATAGATCCTTCATCGCTGGCTTTTTATCTGCCTCTTCTGAGAGAATGGGATTATGGGTTTTCTCCCATAGTGCTCTCTGGCCCAATGACTTTAAGGGAGGTGTGAACTCTCTTGAAGTTAGAAAGTGTACTTTGTGAAGCTAGCATACTTGTGGAGTCCAATGAGTAAAGGTGGGAACACAAGCCTTGTCTTGATTAGTTCTACTTAGTACCTTGTTTCAGGTTCTGGCCAAAACAACTTCTTGTAAGATTAGATCAACTCTAATTACTTAGCAGTTAGTAAGGATTCCAACACTCTCTACTGTTTTTAATAGTAATGGGTGTTGGATTTTATCAAATGCTCTTTCTGCATCTATTGAGATAATCATATGTTTTTTTTTTTTTGTTAATTTGGCTATTGATATAACTATTAATAGTTGTTAAATAGTTTTCCTAATATCAAACCAGCCCTGCATCCCTGATATGAATCCTACTTTGTCATGGTTTATTATGCTGGGGATGATTTTCTGTCATCTCTTTGCTAATATTTCATTTTAAATATTTGTATCAGTACTCATTAGAGATTTTAATCTATAGTTTTCTTTTTCTGTTTTCATCCATATTCTCCCATCTTCCTGGAAGGCAAGAAGCAATGATTCAGCACTTGCAATATTTCATGCAATGTAATAATCTTGACTTTATTGGACCATAATAAACTTATTGATGGAGATACAAAGAAATGATTGTGTGCCCCCATCAATAACGTTATTGTGAGTCCTTGGGATGTAAAGACAGAAAAAAATGTGAGGAAATAGAAGGAAAAGGAGACAGAATAATCTCACATTTCAGATAATGTCCTATAAAATCAGGTTGATTGCTTCATTGATCAGAATTCTTAAATTTTCAAAATTGCTTTTATAATTATGATATTATATTATAAATTAGTCATTTAATTTTGCTCATTTCATTCTGTATTTATTTATGCAAAATTTTCCTTGTCTCTTTAAAAACATTATTTCCTTTCCTTTTGATAACAAATATTGTCCATTACATTCATATCCCTTAGTTACTCAAACCTTTACCCTATCAATAGATGCTCCCATTAGCTTCTAGTTCTTTATTACTATGAAAATAGCAGCTAAAAATATGTAATTTATGCCCATAATATCCTTAGAAATGGTTCAGTACTGCTCACACATGGCCTATAAGATTTTACTGTATGTTTAGTGATAGAATTAATCAATGTGCTGGAAAAATATATATAATTTTATTGAGACAAAGATTATAGTATTAATAGTCACAAATAATATTATTGGTTAGTATTTTGGTTAGAAACATTAATTTTCTGGAATTTACTTTTTAAAATATGAAACAAGGATGAAATATGTTTTTGTTAGGTTTGATGTTGTTCCTTTTGGAGAGGGCAGGGGGAGTGAATAGTACAGGGGTCCTCAAACTACAGCCCACGGACCAGATGCAGCCTGCTGAGGACATTTATGTGGCCCACAGGGTAATGGCAAAATCAGACTGGAAGTGACGTTCAACCTAAACTTGCATTAGCAATGCACACTTCCGGCACTGGGCTGAGGTGGCGGAGACAAAGTGTGAGGCGATACCAAGGGGAGGTGAGTTCCCAGGCTGGGGTGTGTGTTGTGGGGAGGCAAAGAAATGCAGAAGATGGAGAACTGATGGTCCGCGGCCTTGTACAGTAATGGCAGCCACCACAACAGACAGGCATGGGAGATGTACAGTGCATGCTGCACATGTCACGGCCGCTGCTGGGAAAATTCACTATAGCAGTGAAGTTCGGAAGCAGGAGCGCAAAGAGCGGGAGAGAGAGTGCAGGAAACAGAGGTATCACAGCACAGAGGCAGCTTGGAGGAAGTCGGGCATTGCAGTATGTATGTCTCTGTTTGGGCAAAGTTATTGCTGGTATATTGTTTTTGTAGTGCATGTATGTATGTATGTATTTTACTAATAGCAATTTGGAATTCCTAGGAAATAATGATGTCAAGAAAAAGAAAAATTGAGTCGGAGTGTAGGATATTCAAAGAACAGTGGACTTATGATTACTTTTTCATGCAGTACAAGGAAAGAGCTGCATGTCTGATATGCCAGAATATAGTGTCTGTATTCAAAGAATATAATTTGCATTGACACTATGAAATTCAACATAAAGATAAATATGATTGTTTGGTTGGAGAAGTGAGAAAAGATAAAATATTTAAACTGAAAAATACATTGACAACTCAGCAAAATACTTTTGTAAAGCAGAAGCAGCTAAATATTTCATCACTACCAAATTATCACTCTTTGCAGATGATATGATGGTATACTTAGAGAACCCCAGAGATTCTACCAAAAAGTTATTAGAAACAATCTACACCTTCAGCAAAGTTGCAGAATATAAAATAAACCCACATAAGTCATCAGCATTCTTATATATCACTAACAAAACCCAACAGTTAGAGTTACAAAAAGAAATTCCATTTAAAGTAACTACTGATTGTATAAAATATTTAGGAATCTATCTGCCAAGGGAAAATCAGAAACTTTATGAGCAAAACTACAAAACACTTTCCACACAAATTAAGTCTGATCTAACCAACTGGAAAAATATTAAATGCTCTTGGATTGGGCAAGCAAATATAATAAAGATGACAATACTACCTAAATTAATCTACTTATTTAGCGCTATACCAATCAGACTCCCAAAAAACTACTTTGATGAATTAGAAAAAATAACAACAAAGTTCATATGGAAAAACAAAAGGTCAAGAATTTCAAGTGAATTAATGAAAAAAAAAAATCAAATGAAGGTGGCCTAGCTGTACCAGATCTAAAATTATATTATAAAGCAGCAGTTACTAAAACCATCTGGTATTGGCTAAGAAATAGACTAGTTGATCAATGGAATAGGTTAGGTTCAAAGGACAAAACAGCCAATAACTTTAATAATATAGTGTTTGACAAACCCAAAGACACCAGTTTCTGGGATAAGAATGCATTATTTGACAAAAATTGCTGGGAAAATTGGAAATCAGTATGGCAGAAATTAGGCATTGACCCACACTTAACACCGTACACCAAGATAAGGTCAAAATGGGTTCATGACCTAGGCATAAAGAATGAGATGATAAATAAATTGGAAGAACATAGGATAGTTTACCTCGCAGACCTGTGGAAGAGGGAGGAATTTATGACCAAAGAAGAACTAGAGATCACTATTGACCACAACATAGAAAATTTTGATTATATCAAATTGAAAAGTTTTTGTACAAACAAAACAAATGCAAATAAGATTAGAAGGGAAACAATAAACTGGGAAAACATTTTTACAATCAAAGGTTCTGATAAAGGCCTCATTTCTAAAATATATAGAGAATTGACTCTAATCTATAAGAAATCAAACCATTCTCCAATTGATAAATGGTCAAAGGATATGAACAGACAATTCTCAGACGAAGAAATTGAAACTATTTATAGACATATGAAAATATGCTCCAAATCATTATTAATCAGAGAAATGCAAATTAAGACAACTCTGAGATACCAGTACACACATGTCAGATTGGCTAGAATGACAGGGAAAGATAATGGGGAATGTTGGAGGGGATGTGGGAAAACAGGGGCACTGATGCATTGTTGGTGGAATTGTGAACACATCCAGCCATTCTGGAGAGCAATTTGGAACTATGCTCAAAAAGTTATCAAATTGTGCATACCCTTTGATCCAGCAGTGTTTCTACTGGGCTTATACCCCAAAGAGATACTAAAGAAAGGAAAGGGACCTGTATGTGCCAAAAAGTTTGTGGCAGCCCTGTTTGTAGTGGCTAGAAGCTGGAAAATGAAAGGATGTCCATCAATTGGAGAATGGTTGAGTAAATTGTGGTATATGAATGTTATGGAATATTATTGTTCTGTAAGGAATGACCAACAGGATGAATACAGAGAGGCTTGGAGAGACCTAAATGGACTGATGCTGAGTGAAATGAGCAGAACCAGGTGATCATTATATACCTCAACAACGATACTGTTTGAGGATGTATTCTGATGGAAGTGGATCTCTTCGATAAAGAGAGCCTTAATTGATCAAAGATGGACAGAAGCAGCAACACCCAGAGAAAGAACACTGGGAAATGAATATAAACTGCTTGCATTTTTGTTTTTCTTCCCAGGTTATTTATACCTTCTGAATTCAATTCTCCCTGTGCAACAAGAAAACTGTTCGGTTCTGCACACATATATTGTCTCTAGGATATACTGCAAAGCATTCAACATATAAAGGACTGCTTGCCATCTGGGGGAAGGGGTGGAGGGAGGGAGCAGAAAAATCGGAACAGAAGTGAATGCAAGGGATAATGCTGTAAAAAATTACCCTGGCATGCGTTCTATCAATAAAAAGTTATTTATAAATAAATAAATAAATATTTCATCACTGCGAGCAAGTTTTCAAGTTGCCAAGCTAATAGCATGCACTGGCAGCCAGTGGGAGGGAGAATTTGTTAAAGAATGCCTTCTTTCTGTTGCCAAAGAGATGTGTCCAGAGAAGGTCGATTTATTTAGTACAGTGAGTCTTTCAGGACTTACAATTACACAGAGAATTGAAGAAATGGGAGACAATCTGCATCAGCATTTGCAAAACTTGATAAAAATTTTTCATATTTTTCCTTTGCACTTGACGAAAGCGATGATCTTTGTGATTCTGAACAACTTCTAATTTTTATTCATGGGATAACTGATTATTTTGAAGTCATAGAAGAGCTTGCTGCACTGCTAAGCATCAAAGGAACCACTACAGCAAAGGATATCTATGAAAAGGTTTGCCAAACCATGAATGGTTTGGAGCTGGACTGGGCTAAACTAGCCAGTGTGACAACTGATGGTGCTCCTAGCATAGTGGGGTCTAACAAAGGAGTAATTGCTCGCATTAAGCAAGAGATGGACAAACATAACTATTCTTATCCAATAGCCATACGCTGCCTCATCCACCAACAAGTGCTGTGTAGTAAATCACTGAAGTGGGACTCTGCTATTAAAATTTTGGAATCTTGTGTTAACTTCATTAGAGCTAAAGCGCTAAATCATAATTTCAGAAATTTCTATCTGAGCTAAATGTTGAGTATGAAGATGTTCTATATCACACAGAACTCCATTGGCTGAGTCAAGGGAGAGTTTTGAAATGTTTCTATGACTTACTTCCACAGAGTACAACTTTTCTGCTTTCAAAAAACAAAGAAGTACCAGAGCTCAATGATGCAGAATGGAAATAGTACCTTGCCTTTCTGACAGATGTAATAGAGCTATTCAACAATTTCAATATGCAACTTCAAGGAAAGGGGAAGCTCATCTGTGATATGCAATCACATGTCAAAGCATTTGAAGTAAAATTAGGTCTCCTCATCAAACGAGTGAAGGAGGAAAACTTCTGCCATCCCCCCACAACTCAAAATCTGTTAGCGGAAAAACCACTGATTGCATTCCCAAACAAAACATGTGTGGATTCACTGGAAAAATTGCAAAAGGAGTTCCTATTTATATTTAAAGAGCTTCATCTCCATGAACAGGATATGCAGCTTTTCCATAAGCCATTTTCTATTGACATTGAAAATGTGGATACAATTTACCAAATGGAACTGGCTGAACTGCAGAATTGTGACTCTCTGAAAGATGCATTCAAGTCAAGCAGCCTTCATAATTTTTATGCATCTCTCCCCTCTGAGCCATATTCTCATCTTAGGAACCATTCACTCAAAATGGCAACCATCTTTGGCAGTACTTATGTCTGTGAGCAGACTTTTTCTAGAGTGAAACATTTAAAATCTCCAACCAGACCAAGACTAATGGATGCACACTTGCATCACTTGTTACAGCTAGCAGTGACAAATATGGAACTAGACATTGACCATGTTACAACTAGCAGTGACAAATATGGAACTAGACATTGACCATCTCATTAGCCAAAAGCAGGCCCATAGTTCCCATTGAAATACTGGTCAATTTGTTGATTTACTTTATTTTAAATATTGTATTTGTTCCTGTTTTGTTTCTTCACTTCAAAATAAGATATATGCAGCATGCATAGGAATTTATTCATAGTTTTTGTTTTTATATAGTCCAGCCCTCCAACAGCCTGAGGGACAGTGAACTGGCCCCTATTTACAAAGTTTGAAGACGCCTGGAATAGTACATGTTTTTAAAAATACTTTTCAATAATCATTTTGATAAGATTTTGAATTTCAACCTGTTTTCTCCTTTCCTAGGTCCCCTTTTCAAGCTGGAAAGTAGTCTGTTATGCATTATACATATGCAATGATGTAAACATTTCCATATAAATCATATTGTAAAAGAAGAAACAAAATTTTAGAAAAGGAACTGTCACCAAAAAATGAAAATAATATGCTTCAATCTGCATTCTTTCTCTGACTATGAAGAGTATATTCCTTCAAGAATTTTTGGAATTGTCATAGATTATTGTATTATGAGAAGAGCAAAGTTTATAATAGTTGATCATCATATAATCTTGCTGTTAAATTTACTTCACTTAGCATCAGTTCACATGATTCTTTCCAGAATTTTCTGAAAATTTGTCTGCTCATCAATACTTAAAGGAAAATAGTATTCCATTACATTCATATACCACAACTTGTTGAGCTATTCCCCAATTGATAGGCATCTCTTCAATTTCCAAATTATGCCACTATAAAAAAGGGCCCATCAGGGCCCTTATCTCTTTTTTATAATCTCTAAAGGAAACAGATCTAGTAAAGGTATTGCTGCAACAAAGGATATGCACAGTCTGATTGCCTTTGGGGTGTAGTTCCAAACTGCTCTTTCACAATTCCAACAACAATGTATTAGTATTCCAAATTTCCTGCAGTCTCTTCAACATTTATCATTTCTTTCTGCCATTTTATCCAATCAAATTGGTGTGATTGTTTTAATTTGTATTTATCCAATCAATACGGATTTAGAGTATTTATACACATGACTATAAATGACTAATTTCTTCTTCCAAAAACTGACTTTTTATATTCTTTGAATATTGTTTATATTCATTTATGACCATTATAAAATGTCTTGTATTGCTTTAAATTTAACTCATTTATAAAAATATTTTAAAATATGGGGCAGCTAAATGGCACAGTAGGTAGAGTACCAGCCTAAAGTCAGGAGGTCCTGAGTTCAAATTTGGCTTCAGACACTTAACACTTCCTAGTTGTATGATCCTGAGTAAGTCATTTAACCCCAATTGCCTCAAAAGCAAAAAGGGAAAAAAAAAGTCCTTTACCAGAAATACTTGATGTAAAATAGTTTCATAGTTTTTTGCCTTTCTTCTAATCTTGGTTACATTAGTTTTGTCTCTGCAAAACCTTTTTGTAATTTAAAGTAATCAAAATTATCCACTTAATATTGAATGATGTTTTCTATCTCTTGCTTAATCAAGAAATTCATTTCTCCAGAATTTGTACAAGTAAACTACTACTTGCTTTCATAATTTGCTCACTCTATCACCCTTTATGTCTCAAGTATGTACCATTTTAAACTTACCTCAGCATATGTTGTAAGATAATGGTATTTACCAAGTTTCTGTTACAATTTTTTAGTTTTCATAGAAGTTTTTTTTTTTTTTGGTGGGGGGATGGAGTGTATGTGTGGTGTAGGTCAAATAGTGTATTCTTATCCCAGAAACTGTAAGCTTTCATTTTAGTATATAGTAGATTCTTATAATCAGCTACTACTGTCTTGTATAACTAATCTACTCCACTGATTCACCACTTCATTTCTTTTGTTGTTGTTGTTCATTAATTTATTTTAGTACACATTGTTTTATGAATCATGTTGGGAGAAAAAATCAGAATAAAAGGGAAAACCATGGGAGAGAAAAAAAAAAAGAAAACAAGAAATGAACAGAGCATGTGTTGATTTACATTCAGTCTCCATAGTTCTTTTTTCTGGATGAAGATGGCATTTTCTGTTGAAAGTTTATTGCAATTTTTTGAATTATTGAACCACTGATAAGAAGCAAATCATTCATAGCTGATCATGACACATTCTTGCTATTTCTGTGTACAATATATTCCTGATTCTGGTTGTTTCACTCAGCATTAGCTCATGTAAATCTTTCCAGGATTTTCTAAAATCAGTTTGTTCATCATTTTTTATATAACAATAGCATTCCTTTACTTTCAGCTTATTCAGCAATTCTCCTGTTGATAAATATCTACTCATTTTCCAATTTTTTGTTATTACAAAAATAGCTGATATAATTTTTTTGCATATATAGTTCTTTTTCCCTCCTGTATGATTTCATTGGGATACAGACTCAGTAGTGGGTCACTGCTGGGTCAAAGGGTATGAAGAATTTTTTATAATCCTTTGGGTATAGTCCCAGATTTCACTCTACAATAGTGGGATCATTTCACAACTCTACCAACAATTCATTAGTGTCTGTTTTCCCACTCCCACTCCAAAATTTATAATTATCTTTTCCTGTCATATTAGCCAATTCAAAAGGTGTGAGATGATACCTCAGAGTTATTTAATTTGCACTTCTCTAATTAATAGTCACCACTCTATTTCTTAGCCAGGGCCACATTGTTTTGATGATTGTCACCTTATAATATAGTTTTAGATCTAGTACAGTTAGATCACTGTCCAATGAATTTTTTTTTCAGTATTTGGATTGCAATTCTTAGTGATCTTGTGTTATTCTAGATGATTTTATTTTCATTTTTTTTGTCTAACTATATGAGATAATTTTGATAGTTTCATTGGTATGGCAGTGAGTATGTCAATCAGTTTAGTTTGATATACCATTTTTATATAGTTTGGTGTACACATGAGCAACTGGTATTATTGCCATTTGTTTAGATCAAATTTATTTGTGTAAAAAAAGTGTTTTTAATGGTGTTCATGTAGTTTCTGGCTTTCTTTTGACAGATCAACTCCCAAGTATTTTGTATGGTTGACAATTATCTTAAATGGAATCTCTTTTTATCTCTTCTTCCTGAAGTTTTTTTTTTTTTTTTTTTTTTTTTTTGGTTGTTGTTGTTGTTTATATGTGTGTGTGCATAAAGTTGTTAATTATTTCAAAAAATGTTTTCCAGTTGATTCTCTAACCTTCCCAAAGTATACCATCATTTCATTAGCAAACAGTGACATTTTGTTTCCTTATTGTGTATTCTCATTCCTTTGTTTAATTATTATACTCAAATTGCAATAGCTAAATTTCTATTATTGTTTTGAATAATAATGATGATTATGGGAATCTTTGTTTCACACCTGATTTTATTGGAAAAGCTCCTAATTTATCCCCAGTACTTTTAATTTAATTTAATGCTTGCTGAGGCATTTAAATAAATAGAAATTATTTGTCATTTGAAAGAAAGCTCCATTTATTCCTATATTATCTAGCATTGTAAATGCAAAGGAATGCTGTATTTACTCAAAAGCTTTTTATGCATGAGATCCTCATATGATTGCTTTTGCTATTAATATGGTAAAATAGTCTGACAATTTTCTTAATATTTATAACACTACACTTCTGGTATAAATCTCATCTGATCAAAATTGATGTCATCACGTTGTTAATATTTTACTTAATAATTTGTTGCATCAAAATTCATTTCTCTGTTTTACCTCTTACTGGTTTAGCTTTCAGCACAATATTTGTGTCATGAGAAGGATTTTATAGAGCTCCTTTTTTGCCTATTTCCTCACTTACTTTACATGCTAGTGAAATTATGTTTTTTAATCTTTAGTAGAAATAATTTGTAAATACATTTGATCCTGACAATTTTTATGATATATACTGATAGCTATTTCAAATATTTTTGATAGTTATTTAACTATTTTGTTCCATCTTTTGTTAATCTGAGGAATGTACATTTTGTAAATGTTCATCCATTTCATTTAAATTGTCAGATTTATTGGCATATATTTGGGCAAAATAGCTTTTAATTATTGTTTTAATTTCCTCTTCATTGTTGGTTGAATTTGCCCTTTTCATTTCTGATACTGGTAAATTGTTTTTTTTTTTTAATTTTCTTCTTTTTTATTTGGGGGGATCACATTAACCAAAATTTGTGTATTTTACTACTGTTTTCAAGAAATCAATTCTTAGTTTTATTTATTAGTTCAAAATTTTTGTTTTATTTTTATTTTATTTATTATTCATTTCTTTGTTTTATTTATTAGTTCAATATTTTCAAATTTATTAATCTCTCCTTTGATTTTCAAAATTTCCAATAGGAGTATTTAATTGGAGATTTCTAATTTGTTCTTTTGTTTTGTTTTTAACTTTGTGCTTAATTCATTGATCTTCTCTTTCTCTATATTAGTCACATAAACATTTGTAGATAACAAATTTCCCCTAAACATTATTTTAGCTTCACCCCACAAATTTTTTTATGTTCTTTCATTATTAGCGTTATCTTTGATGAAATTATCAATTGTTTGCATGTTATTTGATCCACTCATTTTTTAGGGTTACATTGTTTAGTTTCAAAATTAATTTTGATCATTCTTTCTAAAAACTTCATTACACATAATTTTTATTGTATCATCATCTGAAAAAGATCATTTAATATGTTTTGCTATATTACATTTGATTATGAAGTTTTTTTGCCTAACACATGGTTCTTTTTTTGTGTAAGTTCCATGTATCTCTGAGAAAAAAGAATATTCTAGATGTGCATTATATATAAAATGTTTAAAATTGTATTAAAGCATATGTTAAATACAATATATGTATACATACTTATAAGTTATCTTGGTGCACAAGAAAAATCTGATTTAAAAAGGAGGTAAAATAACCTGAGGAGGGGAAAAAAAAAAAACAAAAATGCAAGCAAACAATAGCCAATAGAGTATCAATGTTATGTTGTGTTTCACACTCTTTTCCCAGTATTCTTTCATTGACTGTAGCTGGTTCTGTTCATTACTGATCAGTTGGAACTGATTTGGATCCTCTCATTGTTGAAGAGAGCCACTTCCATCAGAATTGATCCTCATATAATATTGTTTTTGATGTTATAATGATCTCCTAGTTCTTCTCATTTTACTTAGCATGAGTTCATGTAAATCTCTCTAGACCTCTCTATATTCATCCGGCTGGTCATTTCTTACAGAACAATAATACGCCATAAAATTCATATACCATAATTTATTCAGCTATTCTTCAATTGATGGGCATCCATTCAATTTTCAGTTTCTAGCCACTAGAAAAAGTATTGGCCCAAACATTTTCGCACATACAGGTCCCATTCCCTTTTTAAATATCTTTCTGGTGTATAAACCCAGTAATAACACTACTAGTTCAAATGATATGCACAGTTTGATAACTTTTTGAATATCATTCCAAATTCTATCCAAAATGTTTGGATCCATTCACAACTCCACCAACAGTGCATCACTGTCTCAGTTTTCCTATATCCCCTCCAACATTTGTCATTATTTTTTCCTTTCATCTTAGACAATCTGAGAGGTGTATAATGATATCTCAGAGTTGTCTTAATGTTCATTTCTTGATCAATAATGATTTGGCGCACCTTTTCATGTGACTAGAAATAATTTCAAATTCTTCATCTGAAAAATTGTCTGTTCATATCCTTTGATCATTTATCAATTGGAGAATGGCTTGATTTCTTATAAATTAAATTCAATTCTCTACATAATTTGGAAATGAGGACTTTATCAGAATCTTTAACTGTAAAAATGCTTCCCAGTTCATTGCTTCCCTGCTAATCTTGTCTGCATTAGTTTTATTTGTCCAACAGCTTTTAAACTTGATATGATCAAAAATTTCTATTTTTGATCAATAATGATCTCTAATTCTTCTTTGGTCACAAATTCATTCCTCCTCAATAGGTGTGATATTAAACCATCCAATGTCCTTCTAATTTATTTATAATCTCATTCTTTATACCTAGATCATGAACCCATTTTGATCTAATCTTGGTGTACAGTGTTAAGTATGGGTCAATGCCTCGTTTCTGCCATACTAATTTCCAATTCTCCCAGCAGTTTTTCTCAAATAAGGAGTTGTTGTCCCAAAAATTGGGGTCTTTGGGTTTGTCAAGCATTAGATTTCTATAGCTATTGACTATTTTTGTCCTGCAAACCTAACCTATTCCACTGATCTTTCTTAGTCAATACTAACTGATTTTCATGACTGCTGCTTTATAATATAGTTTTAGATCAGGTACAGCTGGGCCACCTTCATTTGATTTTTTTTTTCATTAATTCCCTTGATATTATTTTTTTTTTCTGCCAGATTTTTTTTTTTATTATTTTTTCTAGGTCATTAAAATAGTTTCTTGAGAATTTGTTTGATTTTGCACTAAATAAATAGATGAGTTTAGGTAGTATTGTCATCTTTATTATATTCCCTCAATCTATCCAAGAGCACTTACTATTTTTCCAGTTGTTTAGAACTGACATTATTTGTGTGGAAAATATTTTGTAGTTTTACTCATATAGTTCCTGACTTTCCCTTGGTAGATAGATTACCAAATATTTTATACTATCAACAGTTATTTTAAATGGAATTTCTCTTTGTATCTCTTGCTGTTGGATTTTGTTGGTGATGTATAAAAATGCTGAGGATTTATTTTGTATCCTGCAACTTTGCTAAAGCTGTGGATTATTTCTAATAACTTTTTAGAAAAAAATTCTTGGGTTGTCTAAGTATACTATCATATTATCTGCAAAGAGTGATAATCTGGCTTTCTCATTAGCTGCTCTAACTCCTTTGTACTCTTTCTCATCATTTTTTGGTGAAGTGAATAATTCTAATACAATATTGAATAGTAATGGTAATAATGGACAACCTTGATTCACTCCTGATTTTATTAGGAATGGTTCCAGTTTATCACCATTACATATGATATTTACTGATGGTTTTAAATAGATGCTACCGACTATTTAAAGGAAAAGTTCATTTATTCCTATACTTGCTAATGTTTTTAATAGTGATGGGTGATGGATTTTATCAAATACCTTTTCTGCAACTATTGAGATAATCATATGATTTATTAATTTGGTTATTGATATAGTCAATTATATTAATAGTTTTCCTAATTTTAAATCAGGCCTGCATTCCTGTTATAAATCCTACTTGGTCTTGGTGTATTATCTTGGGTATGATTTCAGTAATCTTTTTGCTAATATTTTATTTAAGATTTTTGCATCAATTATGGAGATTGGTCTATAATTTTCTTTCTCTGTTTTCATCTTACCTGGTTTAGGTATTAGCACGGAATTTGTTAGGACTCCTTCACATCCTATTTTTTTTTTCACATAGTTTATATAGCATTGGAGTTAATTATTATTTAAATGTTTGGTAGAATTCACATGTAAATCCATCTGGTCCTGGGGATTTTTTTCTTAGGGAGTTGATTAATAGCTTGGTATATTTATTTTTTTCTAAAATGGGACTATTTAACCAATTTATTTCTTCCTCTATTCATCTGGGCAATCTATATTTTTGAAGGTATTTATCTATTTAATTTAAGTTATCAAAATTATTGGCATAAAGTTGGGCAGAGTAACTCCTAATTATTGCTCTAATTTCCTCTTTATTAGTGGAAAGATCTCCCTTTTCATTTTTAAGACTAACAAATGGATTTTCCTCTTTCCTTTTTCTAATCAAATTTACCAAGGTTTTATCTATGTTGTTTCTTTTTTTAATAGAACTAGCTTTTAGTTTTGTTTATTAATTCAATAGTTTTTTTTTAACTTTCAATTTTATTAATCTCTCCTCTTAATTTTAGAATTTCAAGTTCAGTGTTCGATTAGTGTTTTTTTTAATTGTTCTTTTGCTAACTTTTTTTTTTTAGTTTCAAGACTAATTCATTGATTTTTTTCTTTCTCTATTTTATGCAAATGGGCCTCTAGAAACATAAAATTTCCCCTTATTACTGCTTTGGCTGCATCCCACACATTTAGATATGTCATCTCATTATTGTCATTCTCTTTGGAGAAATTATTAATTGTGTCTCTATTTGCTGTTTCACCCATTCATTCTTTGGGATAAGATTTTTACATTTCCAATTGGTTTTTGGTCTATTTCTCCCTGACTTTTTATTGAATGTAATTTTTATTGCATTGTGATCTGTAAAGAATGCACTTACTATTTCTGCTCTTCTGCATTTGAATTTGAGGTCTTTGTGTCCTAATATATGGTCAATTTTTGTATAGGTTTCATGAACTGCAGAGAAGAAAGTGTACTTCTTTCTATCTACATTCAGTTTTCTCCAAAGATCTATCATACTTAACTTTTCTAGCATTCTATTTATCTCTTTAACTTCTTTCTTATTTATTTTGTGGTTTGGTTTATCTAGTTCTGAGAGTACAAGTTTAAAATTTTCTCCTATTAATGTTTTGCTATCTGTTTCTTCTTGCAGTTCTCTTTACTTCTCCTTTAGGAATTTAGATACTATACCACCTATATTATAACTATATAACTATTTTATTGAATAAATTAATAAAACTAAGAATTGGTTCTATGAAAAAAACAACAAAATCGACAAACCCTTAGTAAATCTGATTTAAAAAAGGAAAGAGGAAAATCAAATTGTTTGTCTTAAAAATGAAAAGGGAGAACTTGCCACTAACGTATATCCATCTTCTTCCCTGAAAGAAAATGCTCGGTTTAGCTAGTTATGTTATTGTTGTCTACATAACAAGTTCCTTTGCCTTTCAGACTATCAGATTCCAGGTCTTCTGTCCTTTAATGTGGATGCTGCTAGATCCTGGGTAATCCTTATTGTGGCTCCTTGATATTGATTTTTTTTTCTGGCTGCTTGTAGTATTTTTCCTTGGTCTGATAGTTCTGGAATTTTGCCAAAATATATCTTGGAATTTCAATTTTGGGATCTCTTTCAGTAGGTGATTGATGAATTCTTTCAATGTCTATTTTGCCTTTTGATTCTATAAAATCTGGGCAGTTTTCTTTGATGATTTCCTGAAAAATAGTGTCTAGGTTCTTTTTTTATCATGATTTTCAGAAAGTCTAATAATCCTTAGATTATCTCTCCTAGATCTATTTTCCAAGTCTGTTGTTTTCCCAAGTAGATATTTAACTTTTTTGGTATTTTTCTTTTTTTTTTTTTTCTTTTCTTTTTTTTTTTTTTTGGTTTTGCTCAATTGATTCTTGATGTCTCCACTAGTCATTCATTCCATTTATTCAATTCTGATTTTTTACAAATTATTTTCTTCATTTACTTTTTTATTTCTTTTTTGTATTTGTCCAATTGAGTTTTTAAATGAATTGTTTTGTTCTATGGATTTTTTTCTATTTTGCCAATTTAATTTTTTAAGGAGTTATTTTCTTTTTCGACCTCACAAATTCTGTTTTTCAGGGACTTGTTTTCTTTTTCCATGCTATCTTTTAAGGAGTTATATAACTTATCCAGATTCTCTTGCAAAGATTCCGTTCCCCCTCCCCGCCCCCATTTTTCTTCTACCTCGCTTTTAAGATCCTTTTAAATTTTTTCTATGAGAGCCTTATGTGGTGGGGACCAGATCATATCCACCTTTGTGTTTTCATCTAGAGACAAACTGTTTTTAATCTACTCAGAGTTTGAAATCTGCTCTCTTTCAGTATAGAAGCAATCTATAATTAGAACCTGCTTTGCATTTTTACTCATTTAAAAAAAGAAAGAAAAGAAAAGAAAAGAAAAGAAAAGAAAAAAGAAAAGAAAAAGAAATACACTGTAGTCTATTTATGGGGCAATAAGATATTTCCAAGCTGCCTCTACAGATAACAAGAAGTGGCTGTGAAGTGGCAGTGGGACAGCAGTGGGAAGTGGCTGCTAAGGGATTAGTGGTTGTGCCCTGACGTCATGCTGAGTCTTTCCTGGTGCTGGGTAGAGGTGTGGCCAGGTCCAGAGATACTTTAGTGTTTTGGAGCTGTAGTCTTTACCCTCTGTGGTTCTAGCTTATCTGCTGATCTGCTGGCTTGCTGCGAGGGCAGAATAGCTAACACTGTGCTAGGGTTCTTGCTGCAGATTTTCTGTCAGTGGAGACCAAACCCTGCTCCTCTCCCATCTGTTCTCACTGCCTACTGCCTGAATCTGTGCCTGACCTACCCCAATTCCATCCACATGCTCTAGCAAAAACAGATCTTTTCTGGTGAATTTTGAGATTATCTTCTGTTGATAATATGTTGTACTCCCAATATTCGTGGGTTCTAACAATCAAGCACTATTTCAGAGGCTGAGTTTTATAAAATAGTTTGATAATACAGGAGAGCTCAGAAAGACACATGTATCCTCTCTGTCATCTTGGCTCTACCTATATATAAATATTTTAAAATCTATTCATCACCTCAATTTTTTTCTTTTTTTTTTTTTTGTTTAATTTATCTAATTATTTGAGGGGAAATTTGAGGTCTCCCAGTAGTATAGTTTTGCTGACTATTTCTTCCTATAACTCATTTAAATTTCCCTAAGAATTTGGATGCTATACCATGTAGTGCATATATATTTGGTATTGATATTAACTTATTGTCTATGGCACAGTTTAGAGAGATGAACTTTCATACATTATATCTTTTAATTAGATGTTTGCTTGTTGCTTGTTTGCTTTTCCTTTGTCTGAGATCAATATTGCTACCTTTTTTTTTTCTCCCTTCACAAAAGCTTAATTAATTTACTATAACCTTGTATCTTTACTCTGCTTGTCTATCTCTGCTTCATGTAAACCATGTATTGTAGGATTCTGGTTTTAACACACTTTGTTATTTGCTTTCATTTTTATAAAATTATTCATACCATTCACATTCACATATGATTATTGTGCATTTCTCTTCATCCTATTTTCTCCCTTTTCATTCATCCTGTCCTTCCTTACCAGTGTATTTCTTCTGAACACCACTGGCTTTTTAACTTCCACTTTTCTGTCTTTTTTCTCCTTCTACCTCCCTAAATGTTAATATAGATTTTTTAAATCTTTTTGTTAGTAAAAGTTTATTTTAAAGATTTCAATTTCAAAAAAAAAAATGCATGGATAGTTTTCAACATTCACCCTTATGAAACCATGTGTTCCAATTTTTTTTTCTCCCTCTATTCCCTCCACCCCCTCATCTAGATGGGGACTAATCCATTATAGGTCAAACATGTACAATTCTTCTACACATATTTCCACAATTATCATGTCGCACAAGAAAAATCATATCAAAAAATAAAGAAAGAAAACAAAAGACAAGCAAGCAACAAAAAAGCAAAAATGCCCTCACAATACTATCTCTATGTGTAGATGGCTTTCTCCATCACAAGATGATTGGAACTAGCCTGTATCACTTCTCTGTCAAAAAGAATCACATCCATCAGAATTGAGCATCATAAAAATCTTGTTCCTGTGTAAAAAGTCCTCTTGGCTCCACTCACTTCACTTAGTATCATTTTGTGTATTTCTTTTCAAATCTTTCTGAAATAATCCTGCTGGTTATTTCCTATAGAACAATAATATTACATGATATTCATGTAACTTATTCAGCCATTCCCCAACTGATGGACTCAGTTTCCAGTTCCTTACCAGTACAAAAAGGGATGCTACAAACTATTTTGCACATATGGGTCCTTTCCCCTTTCTTATAATCCCTTTGGGATACAGGTCCAATAGAAACACTGCTGGATCAAAGAATTTGCCCAGTTGGATAGCCATTTAGGCATAGTTCCATTTTGCTTTCCAGAATGATTGGCTCAATTCATAACTCCACCAACAATGTATTAGTGCTCCACTTTTCCCACATCTGATCCAAAATTCATCATTATCTTTCCCTCAGAGCCAATTTAAGAGGTGTGTTATGATACATCAGTGTAGTTTTAATTTGCATTTTTCTGATCAAGAGTAATTGAGAACATTTTTTCACATGACTAGAAATGGTTTTAATTTCTTCTTCTGAAAATTGTCTGTTCATATCCTTTGACTATGTATTAATTGGGGAATGGATTGAATTGTTATAAATTTCACACAATTTTCTATATATTTTAGAATAAGGCCTTTATCACAACCTTTAGTTGCAAATTTGTTCCAAGTTTACCATTTTGCTTCTAATTTTTCTGTATCAATTTTGTTTGCACAAAAAAATTAACTTAATATAATCAAAATTATACATTTTGCATTTCATAATATGCTTCAGTTCTTCTTTGACCACAAATTTCTTCCTTCTCCACAGATCTGAGAAATAGTTTATCCTCTGTTGTTCTAATTCACATATAATATTACTCTTGATGTTTAAATTATGAGCCCATTTCAATCTTCTCTAAGTATACAATGTTAGGTTTTGATCACTGTCTAGTTTTAACCATACTAATTTTCAGTTTTCCTGTACTTTTTTTTCAAATTCATAGGAATCTGGCAAAAGAATTCATGCCAGAATCTGGAATTATTGGATTTATTAAATACTAGGATAAAATAGTCATTGATGAGAGTGTTTTGTGAGCCTAATCTAAAAACCTGTGTTATAGTTCTAAAACAAGTAGAGCACCTGTATTTGCAGTTTTTCATTAATTCCCTTGAAATTCTTGAACATTTGTTTTTTTCCAGATGAACTTTGTTATTAATTTTTTCAATCTCTATAAAATGATTTCTTGGCAGTTAATTAGCATGGTTCAGAATAACTAGATTGATCGAGGTAGAATTTTATTTTTTGTTATATTAGCTTGGCCTACCCATGAGTACTTGATATTCTTCCAATTGATTAGATCTCATTTTATTTGTGTGGAAAGTGTTTTGTAATTGTATTCATATAGTTCCCGACTCTGTCTTGGCAGGTAAACACCCAAATAATTTTTATTACCTACAGTCATTTTAAGAGGAATTTCTCCTTGTATCTCATGCTGCTGGAATTTATTGGTAACATATAGAAATGCTGGTGATTTGTATGGATTTATTGTGTATCCTGCAATTTTCAATTTTATTAAAGTTGTGAATTGTTTCTAGCAGGTTTTTAGTTGATTTTCTAGGATAATCTAAATATACCATCAAATCATCTTCAATGAGTGATAATTTGGTTTCCTTATTATCTAACTCTAATTCCTTTAATTATTTTTTCTTCTCTTATTGTTAAAGCTAACATTTCTAATGTAATCTTTAATAGCAATGGTTACACTGGGCAAACTTAATTCACTCTTGATCTTATTTGGAATGCTTCTAGTTTATTTTCATTTCATATGATGTTTGCTGGTGGTTTCAAACAGATACTACTTATCATTAAAAAAACTCCATTTATTTTTATATGCTAATGTTTTTAAGAGAAATGGGTGTGGGATTTTGTCAAAAGCCTTTTCTGCACTTATTTAGATAACCATATAATTTCTGTTAGTTTGGTTATGAATATAGTCAATTATGCTGAGTTTTCTTAATATTGAATCAATCCTGTAGGCCAGGTATAAATCCTACATGGTCACAGGGTTATTCTTGTGATAGCTTGCTATAATCTTTTTTGCTAGTATTTTATTTAAGACTTTTTGTGTCAGAATTCATTAGAAAAATGGGTCTATACTTTTCTTTATTTTGATGCTACCTTGTTTAGATAATAGTAGCACATCTGTTTTATAGAAGGAAGTTGGTCAGACTCCTTCTTTTCTTATTTTTTTTCCAAATAGTTTACAAAGTATTGGAAATAATTGTTCTTTAAACATATGGTATGATTGTAAATATATCTGGTCCTGAATATTTTTTCTTAGAGAAATGGTATATTCAATTTCCTTTTCTATAATGGGAGTGTTTAAGCAATTTACTTCATCTTCTGTTATTTGTTTTCAACTTATATTTTTTGTAAATATTCATCCATTTCACTTAGATTATAAGACTTATTATCATACAGTAGGGCAAAATAAGTTCTCATTATATCCCTGATTCCCTTTTCATTGGTAGAAAGTAAAACCTTTTTATGTTGTAATACTAATAATTTCCTTTTCTTCTTTCATTTTTCTAATCAAATTACCCAAAAACGTTATTTATTTTGTTGTTTTCTTTTCAAAAAAAATTCAGTTTTTTTATTAATTCAATGGATTTCTTGCTTTCATTTTTACTACCCCCCCTTTTATTTTCAGAACTTAAAATTTGTTATTTAATTGGTGTTTTATATTATTCTTTTTCTAGCTTTTTTATTTGCATGCCCAATTTATTAATCTTTCCTTTCTCTATTTTATGCAAGAAGTATCTAGAGATATAAAACTTCTTGAAGAACTACTTTGGCGGCATTCCATAAATTTTGGTATGTTATCGTATTATTATCATTCTCGGATCAAATCATTGATTGTGTCAATAATTTGTTGTTCACCCACTCATTATTTACACTTAGATTATTTGTTTCCAAATTATCCCTTGTCTATTTCCCCCATCCTTTTATTACATGTAATTTTTACTGAGTTGTGATCTGAAAAAGATGCATTTATTAATTATGCCTTTTTCTATTTGATTTTGAGGTTTTTGTGCCCTAATAGATGGTCAATTGTTGTGTATGTTCCATATACCACTGAGAAAAACATCCTTTTCTGTATTCATTTGATTTTCTCCAAAGGTCTATCATATATAACTTTTCTAAAATTCTATTTTTTAACATCATTTTTACTTATTTATTGGTTCCCTTTATCTAGTTTTGATAGAGCAAATCTTGATAGAGGTTGAGATCCCCCATTAATATAGTTTTGCTGTTTATTTTATAAATAGAATTAGGGTTATTTCTTCACTATGACCAAGTAGGATTTTTATCAGGAATGCAGGCCTGGTCCAATATTAAGAAAACTATTAGCATAATTGACTATATCATTAACCAAATGGAAACCATATGATTATCTCAATTAAAGCAGAAAAAGCATTTGATAAAATCCAACATCCATTCCTATTAAAAACATTAGAGAGTACAGGAATAAATGGACTTTTCTTTTAAATGATCAGTAGTATCTTTTTAAAACTACCAGCAAGCATCATATATACTGGAGATAAACTAAAACCATTCCCAATAAGTGGATTTTTTTTTTTTTTTACCATTTAGCCAATTCTATTTTTCAAGGAGTTGTTTTCTTCAATCATTTTTTGTGCTTCATTTTCTAAGCTGATGACTTTTTAAAAAATATTTTGTTCATTTCTTTGTCCATTTTTTAACCTCTCTTGATTTAAAATTCTTTTTGAGCTTTAATATGAAGATATTTTGGGCTTCAGGCCAATTCATAATCCTCTTTCAGGTTTTACACACAGTCATTTTGACATTGTTGTCTTCTTTGTGTTTTATCTTTCCTGTCACCATAGTGGTTTTAAATGATCAAGGCTCTCTTTTTTTGTTTTTAGCTCATTTTTTAAAAATTGAGCTCTGATACTAAGGCATATAGGACACTGTACAGGCTTCTTGCACTGTTGACCAGGAGTCTTTTCACTGGTTTTTCTGGATGGGGCATATAGGGCTTGTGGGTACTACACCCATTGTACTAGGGTGGCTTGACTTAGTCATGTTTATTTGTGCCTTCACTTCCAGAGCAGGCAGTTTAGCTCCTGTGCTGAGAGAGGTGACCTATAGCTATTCTGCTTTGCCAGTGGCCTGCTGAGCCAGAATCACAATGCCTCACTTCCTGATCTGTTCTGTGGCTAAGGACATTGAAATGGCTTGTCTGGATACCACCCGTGCTGAGCTGTACTTCCCTTTTACACAAGTGATAAATTTGTCTTCTGAAATTCTTCTAATTTATCTTGAGCTGGAAAATTGTTTCACTCTGTTTTCTAGATTTTAGAGGCTTGATGTAAAATTGTTTCTGAAAGAAAGTAGGGAAAACTCAGGTAACTTTCTGACTTTTCTCCACAATCTTGGTTCCCCCAACAACAGAATTAAATTTGGAATCAAAACACTTGTGAGCCTGCCAGAGAAGGGCAAATCATTGAATTCACAGCATTATATACATAATCGATATTTTAGCAGAGTTCTACTAAGGGCATTTAAATCTATTGGAGTTTTGTCTAGAATTTGGCTTAAAGAAATGTTTGATTCAAAGGCTTGTCTGCCAGATAAATTTAGAATTAGACCACCCATCCTGCTTTTAGATTAAAAGTATATAGATCATATCTTTGACCCTAGAACATAGAGGACAACTATAATCCCATCTTCTATTACTAAAAATTTATAAGATTTTTAGTTTGGGATCTACTTCAGAACTAAAAAGCTTGTAAAGATTAAGTAAGGGCAGAAGATTTAATATAATATTGGCAAAAAAATACATAAGAGAATACTCAGATGCAATTAAAAGAAATGGCATCTCCTATGATTCTGTTTGCAGAAGCCATTTGTAAGATGCTGCTGAGAATTCATTTTTTTCTGACCAAAAATTCTCTATTCAGCATTCTTGTAGAGAACAAGTAAATATTGAGGAAGGTCAGAAAATAATATTAACCGAAGGTAACATTTGACATTCCAAACATTGTCCAGATTAATTATGGATTCATTTAGAGAAGAGCAGAGGAGCTAAAATGAGGAAATCTAATTCTTCAGAGAGATGAAGAGCAGGCTTCTCATCAAAGAAAGACTTAAGTAATTTATTTTTCATTGTGTTTGACACATATCAAAGTTAATTTTGCAGTAGCCTAATTAAAAATTGAAAGCAAAAGTCTTAGTCTACACATACTGAGTGAAGTAGAGAATTAAAATATGTTAGTAATTTGCCAACTCCTATCCCTCAAAAAACAGCTTTCTCCCAAAACAACCTAATAATTAAGGCAAACATGTCCTTTAACGGAATGATTTGCATCACTCCTCAGTTCTTTCCCTTATTTAAATATATAAAACCAGTTTTAGCAGTCAACAGCCATGGCCCTAGAGTAGACATGACAGTTATTTTGCTAATAGTGAAATATATGGGGTGAAATAATTACTAATTGCTTTGTTAAAAAAGTAATGCATATAACATCCATCTATGGAAAGTGAGTATCAAACTTATATGAAATACTTATACTGATATGAGTTGGAATGTATACAAATCATCAATAAAAACCTGTAGAGAAACAGAAAGCATTTCATTCTTTTCAAACATGGAATTTGAACTTTGTGATTTCTTTATTATTTGAAAAGATACAAACTAGATAAACTAGTCTTCCCTACCAAATTTGGCTAGAAATAAATATTTGCCAAGTTAAATAAGCAAATAAATTAACATTGTCACAAAAAACATTTTTAGTGATTTCTCTATCATGGAACTATTGGAAACAAAAAGGTCACATAAAGGATAATTTGAAATTTCATTGTGGCTGCTATTTAAATAATGAAGTAAATTTAATATATTACTATGTGTTACATACATGGATAGAAAGTTTCCATATCTTATATTTGCATTCCAACTGTTTCAATTGTTCTGTATATTACTTTGCCTTGAATTTTTTTTTTATAAGGCCTATTTTTTTAAGAACTCCTTGAGGGATCTCTCTCTATCTCTTTGTCTATCTTTCTCTCTCTCTGTCTCTCTCTTTCTCTTTGTGTGTGGCTCTCTCAACACAGAATACCCGGTAAGTAATCAATAATTTCTCTTCCCTTGACTGCCCCCAGAATTTAGGAAATTTGCATTCATTGCTGATTAATGAAAGCTCAAATCTTTGTGTTTGATGAATATGCAAGAAATGGACACCTGTATATATAATATATATGCGTATGTACATGTGTACATACACATATTTATGGAGATATATAATATATATATATATATATATACACACACACATATTTATTGTGTATGTATATTCTATCAACAATTCAAGGAATTAAAGAACTGTGCAATAATCCAAATCATGAGTTTAACTCACAAAAAATTCTGATTTAGATTATCAAAATGAAATTTTAAAATTTATTATTATAATTTTTGCTGTTCAGAGCTGTGATTTTCATGATAGCATGGAAGCATCAAAGATTGGCATTAAATCACTAATAGTTTGGCATTTTATGAGCAAAGCAGATTTTCCTTGGTCACTGGCAGCTCAGTGATAAAATTAGAACTCAGATCTTCTTGAGTATCAGATGAGCTATCTAGTCATTGTGTCACATTGATTTCCTATTAAGACTTATTAAGTCCCATCTTTGTTATAAGTAGCCCAATATTGACTATCTCACTCCCAAATATAGACCTTAACTTTAAAATTACACTTTACAAAAACCATGTACACATAATATAATCATACATGTAATGTTTTGTGCATGTGGGCATGTATATTCATGTCTTTATCTTTCAAGACAATATAGACATAAGTGCATTTATAAATACAAACATATATATATATATATGTATGTGTGTATATATATGTGTGTGTGTACTTATATCTAAATGTTTGTATATAAATGTGTTTGTGATATTTGTATGTGTAAATGTGTTTTTATCACTGCACATGCATATATGTAAGTATATACTGAAAAATAGCTTTAATTATAGGATGTTAGTAAGACTATGTAAGTGTTATAATGACAGGGACTTTATGGAAAAAAGGAATGGGATAATGGCCTGTATTCATTCCAATCTAATGATTAAAATTCAATTTTGAAAAAGTACATAATGTAAACCTGCTAGAATACATTAAACTGAAATTTTTGTATATGATTTGCTATAAGAATAATTATTAAGTACAAAAAATTATAATGAGTGGGGGACATGAAAAAAAATCTCTCATAAGAGCACAGAATGATCTGGGATTCATATAAAGACTATTTATTTCCAAAGTTATAAGTAATTGCATTGCCAAAGGGCCACATGTGCATAACACATGACCAGGTGATGCTGTAATTGTAAAAAAGATAATGACAGCTCTGTGGCCAGAATACATCAATCCCAGGATAAATGGGCACATCTGTTATGTAATTAGTATTTTCTTAATTGTATTTTTACGTAATGCCATACTTATTACAGAAATGTTTGCTACAGGTAGTCAGTCAGTATGCCAACATTTTACACTCTACAACTGGGATGTAAATTTTAAAGTATGAGTTTGAATTTTCATATCATTTATAGACTAGTGGTAAAGTAAGTGTTTCTAATGATAACAAACACAGCTTGCTTTTTCTCCTTTCTTCTGTATTCTGTTCCTTGAGCTAATGTGACCCTTGACCTTCAAAGCACATAGGTCTAAGCCCTCAGGTGGCAATTTGAAGATGTCACTATGTAAAGGAAGATTATTTCCCTGATATCTGTTTCTTTGATCAAAAACATCAGTCACTCTGCTTTCTTTAAGATGCTGAAAAGTAATGACAATATGTAATTAATTCTAAATCATCATAGCAAAATCCTCTTTTAGTCAAATATAATCTCACATTCTCTATTTGTGAGGGAGCCTTTTTTCTAGTAATGACCAGTGAGGACATGGAAGTAAAGTAGAGACAAAGTCAAAATACCAGAAAAACTTGTTCTTTCAAGGTGATATTATCTAAGAAAAAGAGTATATTTAACCAATGATCGAGTCTTTGAAGAATCACAGACATTCTTTGCTGCTTTAGCCACACAAATAGATACACAGAGAGACACATACACACAGGTTGTATACTTTTCACTGCTATAATTTGAAAATTTTTTAACAATATTAGGGAAATTATGGTGCCCAAAATGCCATGTCAAAGATAATCATAATATTTGGCCAATCTCAAGATATTATCTTGTGATGGGCCAAAACTCTGAAACAAGGATTCTTACAAGGTGTTACATCAGTAGAATTACTAAAGACAATGCTTATCTAATTTAACATGGCTATTAATAGTTCTCTAAGTTCAGTATGATTGACTTAATCTTACAACAAATGATGGTTTCCTAGTGATACAATGATGGGTT
Source organism: Antechinus flavipes (assembly GCF_016432865.1). Taxonomy (NCBI): domain Eukaryota; kingdom Metazoa; phylum Chordata; class Mammalia; order Dasyuromorphia; family Dasyuridae; genus Antechinus; species Antechinus flavipes. The sequence goes on along the minus strand of NC_067400.1, from coordinate 391,298,964 downwards.
TATACTCAGTGTAGAGCAGATAAGCTGAGACAAACTCAGCCAAGAGAGGCAGAGACAGATTCATTCCATTGTTCACTTTTGTGGTGGCTGGAGGCTGAAGCACAAACCCTTGGACTCAGACTGACTTTATCTCACACCACTATGGTAGCCTATTCTCCTTCATTTTCTCCACTGAAACCAAGTCCCCTCTAAAGGCCATGAGAAAGTTATCTGAGCACCAGGTGAAGGAGACAATAAAGACTTTTGGATTTTAACACCTGGTTATTGTCATGGTGATTAATCTGCTGAAGGGAGGCTGCTCAGAGATCATCAGAAAACCAAATAAGAACAATACATTCTGATGCTTGAGTGTGGGACCAAGAACCTACATCTGTGACCCAAAAATTAGGGTGAGTACAAAAACAGACAAGAAGGAAACTTTGTTAAGAGCTAAGCTAGTGTTCTAGCTGAAATGGGACAAATTTTTAGAAAGGAGCCTTCTTTTCCACCTCAAGGAAAATGTGTCAAAAGCTTAGTTAGATTGATAAAAAAGCAAGTTGGATGCAGATCATTGAACTCTTTGAAATATTAAAATACACATCTTGGTTCTCTAAAGAAAAATAATTAGATTTAGACAAGTAGAAATTAGTAGGAGAGCAACTATGTGACTATTACAATGATTATGGACCTGATTCAATTCCTAAAGAAACATTTTATACATATAAAAATACAATTGGTTTTAAGGGATTATATAAGTATTAAAAGAAGAAAAAAGAAGAAAGTGCAGAATGGGGAGGATACTGACAAACTAGGTGAAAAGGATGAAGAATTAGACAAGAAAGGAGTTAAGTACAATTCTGGTGAAATTAAGGAGTATAGTGCTTCACAGCAGGAGGCACTAGAGCATTCCCGAACCTCTGACCTACCCCTCTCAATTAACCCTTCATGAGTAGAGGGAGAAGGAGGAGTGGGAGAGGCAGTGACACCATAACCACCACTCATGAAGGAGCTTTATCCACCCCCATGAGAAGATTACAAAAGGCACTAGTTAAAGCTAAAAAAGAAGAACAAAATATATCTGACTTCATAAATGAATACTCTCTGCTTGAAAAATTTGATTTTTCAGGTCAAGCCAGGAGAAGATACACTCCTTTTGAGTTGGAAATCACTAAAGCTTTAAAAAAGGGTTGCACTCTTTATGGGGCCACATCATCTTATTTTAAGATGATATTAGATAATTTGGCTTATGAAATTTTAACCCCTAGTGATTGGAAATCCATAGCAAGGACATGTTTAGAACCTGGACAAATCTTGTTGTGCCTTTTGGAGTATAGGGAACTCTGTAGGATGCAAGCCCAATGAAATAGGCAAACTGGAGTGAATATACAAATCACCATTGACCAACTAGCAGGAAAAGGTCAGTATGCTGACACTTCAGTACAGATTAATTACCCCATAGCAGCATATGAGCAAATTGCTGCTGCTGCTGCTATAAAAGTACAAGGCTCCCTCCCAGAAAAAGATGGAGGGGAAGCCTTCATGAAAATAGAGCAAAGTCTCAATGAACTTTTTTGCTGATTTTGTGGGATGTCTACAAACAGCTATCATATGAACAACTGGAGAAAATGCAGCTACAGGAATTATGATAAGACAACTGACTAAGGAAAATGCTAATGAGGTTTGTAGAAGAATTATATAGGGACTGCACAAAGATGCTCCTTTAGAGGAGATCATAAGATGCTGTACCACAGTGGGCACAAATGCCTTTTTTACCCAGGCTATGATGCAGAACATGGGAAGACAGGGTCCGTCTTGGCAAGGGACTCCCAGAAAGACTCATCAATGCTTTCATTGTGGTAAAGTAGGGCATCTGAAAGCTCAATGTAGGCATAGAGAGGACAAGATGGGAGAACAAGACACAAAACCCTGTGAAACAAGGGCTTCCACTGGCCTCAGAATGTAGATTGACCCAGGGAAATTAGAGATGGGACCCAGCTCCAAGCCCTCAAACAACAACAACAACAGCAACAACAAAAAAAAAGGTGGGACATGATGGCTGCTGAGGTTATACCCAGAGAGTCTTTAAAAGTTCAGGACTCTGATATGATCAATCAGCAGAGAAGCAATCAGATGGGAGAAAGGGATTACAATTGGGGAGAATACAGGCTTTTTAACCTGACAGAAGGGCAGTGTCCAGTGTGAGCAGCTCCAAGGTAATTGCCAAGTGATGAGGAGAGATCTAGAAAGTGGTGAATGGAAGGGATTAGATAGGTTAACTACGTGGGAGAAAGGGTTTGCTTGTCTCTCTACAGATGGAGAAGGAATCAGATAGGTTCCAATGAGCATCTTGAGAGAGAAAGAAAAAAGATAGAAACCTCAAAACAAAGGAGAATACCTAAGAAACATTGACACTGAAAGAGTATAGCTGATAATGAGACTATGGCAGGACTTTAAAACCAGCAGGAATCATTGGATTTCCTGAGATAAAAAAAAAAAAATTGTTGATAAGACTATTGCAGAACTTCAAAGCCTGAAAGAATCAATGGAGTCCCTAACACATAATAAGACTGATGCAGGACTTCAAAACTTACAGGAATCATTGGATTCCCTACACATGTGAAGTAATGGACAATAGATTCCTTTTGAACTATTGCTAAGACTTTTGGACATGTATAATTCCTTATGTTGATTCATGTTATTTGTTACATCACTACCAGCCTGTGTTACTATGTGTTTATGTAATTTATGTAATTATGTGGAATACCTCCCATGTTGATGGATTTATACCTGTTTCAAGTGAGACCCTTCAGAAACCAGCTAATCTGGTTTGATTCTTCATTTTCCTTTGGTTTTCATCTCCCTTCCTGAGATGTTAAGTAGGGCATGATTACCTTCTTTTTTAATCTTTTCACCCCTTTTTTTGAGGAATCAGGAAAGACATGATCACCTCCTTTTGGGGGTTTTCACTTCCTTGAGAAGTCAAGGAAGGGGTGATCACCATATGTTCTAAAATTTAAAAAAAGTAGATATTATGGGCCAGAACTCTGAAACAAGCATTCTTACAAGGTGTTAAGTCAGTAGAATTGATAAAGAAAATGCTTTTCTAGTTTAGCATGATGATTAATAGTTTTCTAAATTCAGTATGATTGATTTAATCTTACAACAAATAATGGTTTCCTAGTGATACAATGATGGGTTTATACTCAGTGTAGAGAATATAAGCTGAGACAAACTCAGCCAAGAGAGGCAGACAGATTCATTCCATTGTCCATCTTTATAATGGCTGGAGGCTGAAGTACAAATCCTTGGACTTATCTCACACCACCGTGGTGGCCTATCCTCCTACATTTTCTCTACTGAAATTAAGTCCCCTCTGAAGGCCCCAAGAAAGTTAGCTGAGCACCAGGTGAAGGAGACAATAAAGACTTTTGGACTTTAATACCTGGTTATTCTTATGGTGATTAATCTGCTGAAAGAAAGGCTGCTCAGAGACCTCTAGAAAATCAAATAAGAAAATTACATTATCTTATGGTAATTATTATAAAGGTGAAAATATAAGTATAAATCCTAAGGAAAATAAGAGAATGAAAACATTCAGCTGAGATTTTAATGAATCAATAAACCAAAATTCCCTGCCATTGTTTGCATATGTTGTAAATAAAAAAAAAAAAAATTGAAGCAGATTGTGCAGTAATCAGTGCAAATATGCAACAACAGTAACAACAACAAAAAACTGTCAAGAGAGAAAATGTAAAAGCATGATGATATAAAACTATGGAACAACTGCATCCTGTGGAATTGTGATAAAATTTTCTTATAAATAAGGGTTATCTTAATGTCGTGGTGGAATACTAACATAGAACTTTATTAGAACAAAATCTAGGAGATATTTTAAAGTTTATAAGCTGTCTAATATTAATGTTGGAATTCTGTCATATCCTCACTTGGAACATTGATAGTTAAAGCTAAGCAAAAATATATACACACATCTTAGTGTTTTGGTAATTGAAGAGTCCAAAAGAGAACTAATCAAAAGAATACCTACACGAGTCACTTTCACTCAGAAAACCAAAATTGGTTGAGAGAAAGAGATTTTGATCCATAGCACTAATAGATATGGGAATATGTTATTTATGGGATCATGTTTAGGTCTTTTGATTTAATGGATATTAGGAGTAATCTGGGGCAGGGGAAACCTAAGGCGTGATCTCTAGTGTTCCAGTATAATGTGACTGTTCATGTTTTTTGTGTCAACTATTTGTTTATTATTTCTTCTCCAAACCTATATTCTCTGTAGTATATAAAGGTATTTAAATATTGTTCTTTTAAAAAAATTATGAACAAGCTGATTTTAGAAAAGCCTAGAAATATGTACATGAACTGATGCTAACCAAAACAATCAGAACCAGGAATATATTGTACATAGTAAAAGCAAGAATGTGTGATGATCAGCTATGAAATACTTGCTGCTTAGTGCTTCAGTGATACAATGCAAAGGCAATAGACTTTGGATAGAAAATGACATCTGCATCAAGAAAAAGAACTATGGATATTGAATGTAAATCAATGCATGCTATGTTTACTCCTTTTTAATGCTTTTGTTCTCCTTTCATGGTTTTTTCCTTCTGTTCTGATTTTCTCTCCCAACATAACTTAGAAAGCAACATGTATCAAAAATTAATTAATTAATTTTAAAAGAAAGAACATACCATAGAAAAGAAAAAAATACATCCATTAATTTAATTGAAGTATCTAACAGTAAAAAGACTGTCTTTGCCATAGTGTAATTCAATAATTCCTTTTTTCAGTGCTCACAATTCAAATGCTAATGGAACAATCAAAAACTGTTAACTTCTGGAGTATCTGAAAATGTGATTTTAAAAATAAAGTAATATAGAAAAAAAAGTAAGAAACATTAGTTCTGACAATGAGGAATCCTCTCCAATTTCAGTGTCCCCAAACAACTCCCAATTACTATAAATAAGAGATGATTCAATAGTTCACACAATTAAAGAAATATCTACACTTGGTATTGTAAGGAACTACAAACTCATAGTTACATATCCAAATATATCTATCTATACCCATCTTTTTGTGTGTAATATGTTTCCCCATAAATGCAGAGCATTGGAGAAAGAAGCAAAACTGAGAACTGAAGTTATAATGCTAAATAATTATAATTTCAGGAGAAAAATAGAGAAATACTTAGCAAATTGGCATATTAGTATGACAACATGATTTGTTAGTAAAAAATTTTCCCCCATTCTTCTATAAGTCATTTCAATTTGGCAACAAACATGTGTTTTCCTTCCAGGATTTATTGCAGATTTTCAATGTACATATGAATTTCATCTTTAAAATGTACAGCTTATTTGATAAAATAATATAAATAAAGGCATTACCATATATTAATTATCTTTGAGAAATGTGATAAAATACTACAGCAGCATAGATATTTTAAATTTTGAACTAGATAAAATAATGTGTTTTCACATTTTATTGATACATTTCAGCAGATCTCATTTTAGAAAAAATGTGGAAAGAAATTTCCAAGATAATTTGTGGGGGAAAATGTATATACATATATGTAAGCACATATCTACATATATGTGTATGTATATACATACATGTGTGTTATAGAATTATAATTTTAAAATTTCCATTTAATAAACCACCACACAGATTCTTTGTAGATTCAGGCATTCATAGGTTTAGAGTATTTCAAGTAATGAGAGATTTTTTACAAAGTATTGATTTTGGTTATTTTTTTTTTCCTTTTCTCCTTACTCTCTTACTAATTAAAAAAAAAAAAAAAACTTCTTATCAGAGGTGGATCGCTAAAATGAGTAAACAGTTGATTACAGCAACAAATATGTTACATTAAAACTATGAATAAAATATATTTGAAAACATTAATTTTTCATTTTTTGTAAGTTGCCAATCTATCAGCTTTACCTTGTTGTTATCTCTTCCACATATTTCTTTCTTTCAATACAATTGAACATAATTGTATTAAGTATCCAATATATTAAAGGCACTGTGCTAAGCAATAAGTGTAAGTTACTTACAAAGAAAGATTATATACCTCAAAAATGTAATGTACTATTGGGGAAAGAAAAAGGTAAGGAGACAATTTATGCAGAAAGAAAAGTATACCTGAAGCAGTTTGGGGAGGAAGCTTGGATTATGGAAGACTTCTTAGAAGGTGATTTTTGAATTGAATATATATCAAAGGACACAACTTCTAAAGCCATAATTGTTACAGTTTTTGCCTCCTTTCTGAACTATCACAATATTCTCTTAACTCATATTCCTGTCTTTAGTTAAGATAAAATTACTCAAGTTGGCCAAACCATAGTTTGACATGTGCACTTGCTATGTAGGCTTTACTTTTATATTAAGATATCATCCTCAGAAAAATCTCTTTACCAGCATACATTGTTTTTTCTTTTGAATCCAGAAGCACATTTAAATGTATGTGTGCATCATACACACACACACACACACACACACACACACACACACAGGTTATAAAAGTCTTCTAAATTCATATGGAATCAAGAAGGCAAGAGGAAAGGGTGGGAGGATAGGATAATAGAGAGATCCTTGGAGGGATTTAGGTTAAGCAATACCTGAGTAAGGTAATAGCTGTAGAAGTAAAGCAGAAGAGTCATGAGAAATAGGAAATGAGATACACACAAATCTAAAATAAAGATCACGAGTAGAATTGATTATGTAAATAAGCCGGGGCAATAATCATGATCTCAGATAAATTTAAAGCTAAAAATAGATTTTATCAAAAGAACAAAAAAGGAAACTATAGTATATGTCTATAACACTAATCAAACTATTTTAGACCACATAAAATTAAACTGTATAATGTCGGAATATTGCTGTGAAATAGGAAATGATGAGTTTCTGAACTTAGGAAGGAAAATATTATCCATCCTTAGAGAAACAGCAGACAAATAAGGATAATACAGTCTTAGACAGATGTATATAAATATATAATCAAACATTTTGTTTGATTATAGATCTCTCTTAGATCTCTCTCTCTCTCTCTCTCTCTCTCTCTCTCTCTCTCTCTCTGTATATATATATATATATATATATATATATATATATGTTTTTGTGTGTGTGTGTGTGTGTGTGTGTGTGTGTGTGTGTGTGTGTATGATGTGATGTGAAACAATATGAAATTTAAAAGCCAAACCAGAAATATGTACAGTCATAGGAATATAGAAAAAGTAAAAATGAGCAATTATAGTATACAAATGAGATATGAGATACTATTAAGATGAAAATAAAACATCAAATGTATTTCTCATCAATGACCAACTCTCATTTCTTTGGTAAGTGTACCAGAAAGGATGCATTCTATGCTTTTGTATTCTTACAATTATTTCAGCTGTAAAGGCCATTAAAGTCAATGGATATGAAGATGAGTGGAGAAAAACATAATGAGATATAGGTCATCCATGACTAATTAAAGAAAAATAAGAGAATACAAATTACAAGAAATTGAGTGAATGGAGAAAAGTCAAGTTCAATATTTAATGTTACAAGATATTAATGGATTATTGATTTATATTTTTCATGATCATACATACCTTTTAAAAAGCAAACTGGTGAATCTAGAAAATTTCATTTTAATATATCTGTGCAATTTCAGGATACATAAAATTTTAACAATAATACATTCTATTCATAATATATGTTATACATAATACATTGCTTTAATATATTATGGGTATGACATTACTTTGTTATTGATATTTTATTCATACCATAATGTATAGATACATTTAATTTCATCAATATTTGATTATTGATAAACTAATCCATAGTGACATGCATCAACCTTACATATATCTCAAATATCATGAATAAGAAAAAAATTGGTTTTATCCTGACTTTGGTTTTACACTAAAACTTTTGTGACTTTGGGCTATTTGTTGGTTTTCTTTCTGTAATGTTTCTTTCCAGTTTAGAAGAGGTGAAGGTATTAGCTTTCATAAAAGGAATAAAGTTGTTCTATGGGAAAATTGAATATTCTTTACTACTAAACAGTTTTGAAATAGATGTTCCATATTTTGAACATGTGGTGTAACACTAACATTATCATTTTAGTTATTGCTTATTTAGAACATATTTATAGATTCTATAGACATTTTAAGTTAAAATTTAAAAGAAATAAGATGATTAAAAATTTCAATAATGCCCAATCTCCCCCCTCTTTTGCAATGAATATACAGGTTTTCCAAGTTTATAAGTACTCTGTTAAAACCAGGGGTAAGGAAATCAGACCTCCTAAGTCATATGCATTTTCAAGGTACTTATGTTTTGTGTATCATTATCATATTAAATTATTTAACATTAATTACATCAAGACTAAGCAATATTTGAAAGATACACATTTTAAAGAAACACATTTAAGGAAACAAGTTATACACTGGATATAGAATTATTAAAATCTGCATATTTTCATATTTCTTGCATCTTTTACTTTTTAAAAACTCATTAAGTTCAGACTTGTATAAGTCTTACTTCCAATAGTCACTTTATTAATCTCTCCTCCTCTAGTCTTTCCCTTCCAATCTATCCATAATATGCTTGCCAAAATGATAGCCATAAAGCGTAGGTTTCATCATGTCACTGTCCTAATCAAAATTCACCAAGGATTCCCTACTGCATCCACAATAAAATAGAAATTAATCTATTTTTTATCCAAACTATTGGAAAGGAGCATGATACAATGCAAAGAATGCTAAATTTTAAGTCAGAAAATCTGGGTAAAAATATCAGCTCTATTTCTTATATATGTGATTTTTGGTAAAGTAAGCATAGGTCTTGACTTTCTCATTTAGAAAATAAGGATGTTCTGAATGCTGTCAAGTTCTGATTCTATGATCTCAGTAGCCTGTGACTATTGAAACATTTATTATTTGGTTCTAGATTACCTTCATTCTCTGGCTTCGAAGACTAATTTCATAGTATTTCCCTTCAAATACTCTTCAAAGCAATCTAACTACCCTATTTGCTAATCTTGATACATATTCTGCCCTTTCATATATTTGCTCAGGTTTCTTCCATCCCTATGGCTTAAAGACAGTCCTAAAATTCATCTGACATACCATGCCCTACATCTTTTTTATTTATTTTGTGGTTTGATTTATCTAATTCTTGGAGTGCAAGGTTGAGATCTCCCACTATTATAGTTTTGCTATCTATTTCTTCTTGCTGCTCTCTTAATTTCTCTTTTAAGAATTTAGATGCTATACAACTTGGTGCACATATATTTAATATTGATATTGCTTCATTATCTATGCTACCCTTTAGCAAAATATAGTGCCCTTCCCTATCTCTTTTAATTACATCAATTTTTCCTTTTGCTTGATTTTAGATCAGAATGGCTATCCCTCTTTTTTTTTTTTACTTCACCTGAAGCACAGTAGATTCTGCTCCAGCCTTTTACCTTTACTCTATATTTATTGCCCTGCTTCAAATGTGTTTCCTGTAAACAACATATTGTGGGATTCTGGCTTTTAATCCAGTCTGCTAATCCATTTCCTCTTTATGGGGGATTTTACCCCATTCACATTTATGGTTAAAATAACCAATTCTGTATTACTTGCCATCTTGTTAACCCCTGTTTATGTTTTTCTCCCTTCTTATCCCCTTCCCCCCTTCCCAATATTAAATTGTGAGCACCACTTGCTTCTTACAACCTTCCCTTTTTAGTATCCCTCCTTCTGCCTTAGAGTTCCTCCCCCATCTTACTCCTTTTCCTCACAGTTTCCGTATTCCCTTCCACTTAGGGGATTTGTATTCTTTCCCTTTTCACTTTTCCCTTCTCACTTTTCAATGAGGTGGGAGAAGTTTCACCATAAATTGAATATGTCTAAATTTTTTCTCTTAAAGCCAATTCTGATGGCAGTAAAATACCCATTATATTCATCCCCCTCCATTCTTTCTCTCAGATATAATAGGTTTCCTTTGCCTCTTCGTGAGATGTAGTACCCACACTTTACGCTTTTTCTGGTACAATGTCCTTTCCACCTCTAGTTTCTAAAACAAGGTATCCATGTATTCTTTATACATCTTTATAGCAGAAATATAGTTTCCAAGATTTCTTTTTACCTTTTTAGGTTTCTCTTGAGTTCTATATTTGTAGATCAAACTTTTTGTTAAGTTCTGTTTTTGTCATCAGAAATTGATGAAATTCACTTATTTCATTGAATGTCCATCTTTTTCCCTGGAAAAAAAAGATGCTCATTCTGGCTGGGTAAGTTATTTTTGGTTGCATACTGAGTTCCTTAGCCTTTCAGAATACCATATCCCAAGCCCTTTGATCTTTTAGTGTGGATGCTGCTAGATCTTGGGTAATCCTTATTGTGGCTGCTCTATATTTGAATTGGGTTTTTCTAGCTGCTTGCAGTATTTTTTCCTTCGTCTGAGGGTTCTGGCATTTGGCCACTATATTTCTTGGTGTTTTGATTTTTAGGATTTTTTTATTTTAGGATCCCTTTCAGTAGGTGATCAATGAATTCTTTCCATGTCTATTTTACCCTCTGTTTCTATGACTTCTGGGCAGTTCTCTTTGATAATTTCATGGAAAATAGTGTCCAGGCTCTTTTTTTCATCATATTTTTCTGGGAGTCCAATAATTCTCAGATTGTCTCTCCTAAATCTATTTTCTAGATGTGTTGTTTTCCCAAGAAGATATTTCACTTTTTTTTTTTCCATTGTTTGATTTTTTTGGTTTTGCTTGACTAATTCTTGTTGTTTCCTTGAGTCATTCAACTCCCTTTGTTTGATTCTGATTTTCAATAAAGTATTTTCTTCACTCACTTTTTTAATATCTTTTTCTAATTGTTCAATTGAGTTCTTTTGTTCTATGGAATTTTTTTTTCTATTTCACCAATTTTATTTTTTAGAGAGCTATTTTCTGTTTCCAGTTCGTTAATCCTATTTTTCAAGGATTTGATTTCTTTATCTACTCTGTCTTTAAATGAGTGGGATGACTTCTCCAGACTCTCTTGCAAAGCCTCCCTCTCTTTTTCCCATTTTTCTTCTAGTTCTCTTGTGAGAGCCTTTTAAATTTCTTCTATGAGATTCATCTGTGCTGAGGAACAGATGATCTCCTCCTTTGGGGATTCACCTGGAGACAGTCTGTTTAAACCTCAGGGTGTAGAGTCTGCTCTCTGTCCACATAGAAGCTGTCAGTGGTTAATGTCCTTTTCAATTTTTTGCTCATTTTGTCAGAGAAGAATCAAAGACAAACTAGCAAAGAAAAAAAGAAAAAAAAATGGAATCTGCTTTTTTTGGGGGAAGGGCTAGGTGGTGTTACTGAGCTTCCTCTACAGACTGCTGGGGGGGCAGCAGTGAGGCACTAGCAGGACTGTGCTGTTCCTGAGCTCTGAGACTCTGAGAGCTGCTGAGACACTGTGGGTGTGGGGTGGCCAGGTCCCGAGAGACTCCAGCTGTTTGGGGTTGGATTCTTCATTCCTGGTGTTTTTAGCTTCTCTGCTGGGCTACTGATTTGCTGCTAGGGCAAAATGTCCAATCCTATAGTAAAGCTCTCCCCACAGAGATGGCTGAGATCACATCCCACCCCACTCGGGTCTGCCCAACTGTGAGCTGCCAGCCGTGCTCTCGCTGCCACTGCCTGCCCTCAGCCTGCGCCGGATCTAAAACCATCCCCACCCTTGAACAAAAACAGACCTTTCCTGGCAAATTTCAAGGATGTCTTCTCTTGGTAACTTTTTGTGGGTTTTTTTTTCAGTCAAGCATTAATTCATAGGCTTGTAATGAAATGAATTCTGAGAGAAAACACAGAGCTTACATAGCTGTGTGCCTCCTCTCCACCTTCTTGGCTGGAAGTCCCCAATCAACTCTTTTTTTAAATAAAATCAACTCTCAGTTTATTTATTAATGTAATAGTTTCCTTACTTTCAATTGTATTAATCTCTCCTTTGATTTTCAGAGTTTCTAATTTGTTACTGAACTGGATTTTTAATTTGTTCTTTGTTTAGCTGTTTTAATTGCACACTCATTTCATTGATCTCTTTTTTCTTTATTTTATTCAAAAAAGCATTTAGAGATAAAATTTCTTCTAAAAATTGCTTTGGCTACATCCCATGAATCTCATTATTGTCCTGCCTTAGAGGAAATTGTTCATTTTTCTTATGATGTGTTGTTTGACCCACTCCTTATTCAGGATTAGATTATAATCCAGAATATGTAAAAAAAATCTCTGTAGATATTTAACATATTTTAAAAAGGTAATTGGAAATATATGAAGGAATTACCAAATAAATGCATTGTATCACAAAGAAAATGAGATATTCTTTTTTCAACACTTATCAATCCACCAACATTAAAAACCTACTCTGTGCCAGGAGCTGGGCTACATCCTACCATTGATCAATTTCTGTTAATGATTAGGGAAAATGAGTCTGAAAGAGTCCAACTAAAATGAAACCTACTTCTAGCACAGAAAATGGAACTTGTTACCTAGGATTCTCTTCATATTTATTTGCCATGGTTCAATGAGAGATACAGTTTTAACAACTTTAAAATCTTTTACATCTGCCTAATCCATGTGCTAAATAATTAAGGGTACTTAATGGATATTATCAATGCCTCAGTTCTTGATTTAAAAAAAAAAAGATAGGGCACTTGTATTTACTTATATCCCTGTCTATATTTTGTGTTCTGCAATATGAAATATAACTGCAGTGCAGGAAGCAAAAAACAAATAAACAAACAGAAACTACGATATTGAGTAAATTTTCAATCCTACCAAGTTCAATAGGGAGTACTGATAAAGTGATACAAAGTACAAAACTAGAAAAAATTGTTCCACCTACCAAGGACTATTTGCCCATTAGGATAAACAAGAATTTCCTATTTTCCTTGAGTCCTTATTTGGTTATAAAAAGGAGGAATACTTTTTTGTTTATTTAACACACATTGAATTATGAGTAAATTTAAGAGAAAAAAATCAGAGCAAAAGGGGAAAAACATGGGAGAGATAAAAAACAGAAAAAAAAAGTGTGTGCTGATTTACATTCACTATCCTTAGTTTTTCTTTTTTTCTTTTCCTTTCTTTTCTTTTTTTTTTTCCCTAGAAGCAGATAGCATTTTCTGTCCAAAGTCTGTTAGGATTACTTTGAATCACTGAACCCCTGAGAAGAAGGAAATCTTTCATAGCTGATAATCATACATTCTTGCTGTTATTTTTTAAATGTAGTCATGGTTCTGCTTGTTTTACTCTGCATGAATTCATGCAAATCTTTCCAGGCCTTTCTAAAATGAGCTTGTTTGTCATTTTTAAAATAAAAAATAATATTCTATTATCTTTATATACCACAAATTCCTCATTTTCCAATTCTTTGCTACCACAAAAAGAGCTGCTACAAAAATTTTTTGCAGTGTGGGTCCTTTCCCCTTCTTTATAATTTCCTTGGAATATAGACCCAGAAATGGCACTGCTGTGCCAAAGGAATGGACAGTTTGATAGACCTTTGGACATAATTCCACATTGTTCTCCAGGATGGTTACACCATTTCATAACTCCACCAACAATGCATGAGAGTTCCATTTTCCCCAATTCCCTCTAAAATTTATCATTATTTCCAGTCATGATAGACAGTCTGAGAACTGTGAGATAGTATCTCAGAGTTATTTTAATTTCCATTTCTCTAATCAAGAGGGATTTACAGCATTTTTATATGACTATAAATGGCTTTCATTTCAGCATCAGCAAATTATTTGCTCATACACTTTGACCATTTATTAATTGGGAAATTACTTGCATTCTTATAAATTTGGCACAGTTTCTTATATATTTTTGAAATGAGACCTTTATCAGAAATACTGCCTGTAAAGATATTTTCCTGAGTATTGTACTTCCCTTTTAATCTTGTTTCTGTGGTTTTTGTTTGTTCAAGAACTTTTTAATTTAAAGTTATCAAATTTCTCCATTTTACTTTTTATAATGTTCTCTAATTCTTCTTTGGTCATAAGTTCCTCCCTTTCCCAAAGATCTGATAGGTAAATTATCTCTGATTCTTCTGATTTCTTTATGGTATCATCCTTTATGCCCAAATTATGTGTCCACTTTGACCTTATTTTAGTTTGAGGTGTGAGATGTAGGTCTATGCCTATTTTCTAACACATTTTTCTCAGTTTTCCTAACAATTTTTTTGGTCAAATATGGAGATATTATTCCAGCAGCTGAAGTTTGGGAATTTATCAAATACTAGATTGTTTTATGGCTTTGATTATTATGTCATGTTTATTTAATCTATTCCACTGATACACCATTCAATTTCTTAGCCAGTACCAAAAGGTTTTGATGACTGCTGCTTTATAATATAGTTTTAGGTTTGGTACTGCTAAGCCACCAACGTTTGTCATTTTTTTTTTCATTAATTCCCTTGATATTCTTATTCTTTTGTTCTTCCAGATGAATTTTATTATTATTTTTTTCTAGTTCTACAAAATAACATTTTGACAGTTTGATTACTATGGCAATGAATGAGTAGATTAATTTAGGCAGAAATGTTATTTTTATTATATTAGTTTGGCCTATGCATGAACAATTGATATTTTTTTCTATTGCTTGGATTTGATTTTATTTGTATGACAAGTGTTTTGTAATTGTTTTCATATAATTCCTGGGTTCATCTTTGCAGGTAGACATCCAAGTATTTTATTGTGTCTACCATAATTTAAATGCAATTTATCTTTCTAGCTCTTGCTGATAGGCTTTGTCGTAGCCCATATATAGAAATGTTGATAATTTGTGTGGGTTTATTTTATATCCTGCAACTTTGCTAAAGCTGTTAGTTGTTTCCAGTAAGTACTTGGATCATTGTCTAGGATTTTCTAAGTATATCATCATATCATCCACAAAGAGTGATAGTTCTATTTCCTTATTGTAGTTGTAATTCTTTTAATTTCTTCTCCTTTTCCTTATTGCTAAGCATTGCTAATACAATGATGAATAATAATGGTGATGAGAGGTGTCCTTGTTTCACCTTTGATCTTACTGAGAAAGCATCCAGCTTCTCTCCATCACAAATAATCCTTGCTATAGATTTTAGACAGATACTTCTCATTATGTCAAGAATAGCTATCTTTACTCCTATGCTCTCTAGTGTTTTTTTTTTTTTTTATTGAAATGGGTGCTGTATTTTGTCCAAAGCTTTTTCTGCATCTATTGAAATTATCATATGATTTCTGTTGGTTTTGTTATTGATATGATTGATGATAGTAATAGTTTTCCTGATATTGAACCAGCCCTGCATCCCTAATATAAATCCCACTTGGTCATAATGTATTTTCCTGCTGATAAATTGCTTTAATCTTTTTGCTCATATTTTATTTACAATTTTTTACATCAATATTCATTTAGGAAATTAGGCTGTGATTTTATTTATTATTTTTGGCACTCCTGGTTTAGTTATTAATATCATATTCCTGTCATAGAAGGAATTTAGTCATCTTCCTTCTTTACCCATTTTTGCAAATAGTTTACAAAATATTGGAATTAATTGTTCTTTAAATGTTTGGTAGAATTCACTTGTGAATTCATATGACCATGGAGATTTTTTTTCTTTCCTATTAATTTCTTTGTTTTAAAATGGGACTATTTAAGTAATGTATTTCTTCTTCTGTTAACTTGAGAAATTTATATTTTTGTAAATAATGATTTGGAGGACCTTTTTATGTGACTACATATAGTTTTAATTTCTTCATCTGAAAATTGTTTGTTCAAATCCTTTGACCATTTATCAATTGGAGAATGGCTTGAACTATTATAATTTGAGGGAATTCTCTATATATTTTAGAAATGAGGCCTTTATCAGATGCTTTGGATGTAAAAGTATTTTCCAGTTTATCGCTTCCCTTCTAATCTTGTCTGCATTAGTTTTGTTTGTACAAAAACTTTTTAACTTAATATCTATTTTGTGATCAATAATGATCTCTAGTTCTTCTTTGGTCACAAATTCCTTCCTCCTCCACAAATCTGAGAGCTTCTTCTAATTCTCTAATTTGTTTATAATATCATTCTTTATGTCTAAAATCATGAACCCATTTCAATCTTACCTTGGTATATGGTGTTAGGTGTGGGTTTGTGCCTACTTTCTGCAATACTAGTTTCCAATATTGTCAAATAGTTATTTCTTATCCCAAAAGATGGGGCCTTTAGGTTTGCTAAATACTAGATTGCTATAGTCATTGACTATTTTCTCAATCACATTTCCAACTATTCAGTGATTGCCTGTGGTGATTTTCTTCTTTTAAAATATAATGGTTCTTTCTGGGTGAGAGCAGGTTTCTCGGGGAGGTTTTCTGGAGGCAGCCTTAGTTTCGGTTAAGAGTAATAATCACCCAAAATGCAACCAGCTGGTAAAAATGCAAACATTTATTTTCTCCTTCCAAAATAGCCTGTTTAGTTGAGGCCTATCTCTCTGCTTGGTTCTAAGAGCTCTTACAGCTTTGTCCTTTGTTTCTGCCTCTGCTTTCTTCAGTCTCCAATTCAGCTCCAAGTTGAATCTGTCTTGCTTCCGAGAGAGGGCTTCTGGCTCTCAATCTCCCAGAGTGCTCTGTGTCTGCACCAGAGCGCTCCTCTCCAATCTAATTCAGCTGAACTCTCTTGACTGGGCTCATATATGCTGTCTTCTGAGAGAATGGGATTATGGGTTTTCTCCCAGAGTGCTCTCTGGCCCTAAGAGCTTCAAGGGAGATGTGAATTCACAAAGTTACAAAGTTTACTTTGTGAATCTCCCATACTTGTGAACTCCAATGAGTAAAGGTGTGAACACAAGCATTGTATCAATTAGTCCTACTTAGTACCTTGTTTCAGGTTCTGGCCCAAAACATTTCCTCATAAGATCAGATCAATAATCTATCAACTCTAATAAGTTAGCAGTTTGTAAAGATTCCAACAATTTCCTATCCGGAAATGTTCATAAATGGTGTTGATAAAGTTGAATTGTACATATTTTCACAATATAATAACATTTTTTATTACAAATGTGGCAAATATTAATTTGGCACAAATAGAATACAAGTATATTTCAGTCATATTTAATAGTACATTATAATTTTATGTCTATATGAATATTAGAAATTAATATTATTTACCATTTTAATGGCGTGTTAGTATAATTTGTTGATTTCATGTACCAAAGTGAATTTCAGGAAAATAAGATAATGTACAACACTGAATCTCTTAAGAGTTTGACCTCTAATAATCAGACATATATCTTCTATTTGAAGCTGGGTTAGATGCAAAACTATGTAACATGTCATAAATTTTCTATAGTTTAGTTGTTATTTTGTTTCATTTCCTCAGGAATTTCCATTAAAAGATGAAATACAAAAACCACAGCAAATATTATAATGACCCATGGAATAGATAAGTTTAGAAAAACAAACTAAAACTCAAGTGCAATTGGGAACATAGATATACATTGAAATCTATATGAAGGACAAATAGATGGTGCAGTGAATAGAATACCGGCCTTGAAATCAGAAAGACCTCAGACACTTAAAATTTCCTAGCTGTTTAATCCCAGGCAAATCACTTAAACACAAAAATCTCGCATCCTATACCAAACTAAGGTCAAAATGAGTTAATGATTAAGATATAAATGGTGATACCATAAACAAATTAGGATAACAAAGGATAGTGTACCTATCAAATGTTTGTAGAGGGGTAGAATTAATATCCAAAGAAGAATTAGAATTATTATGAAATGAAAATTGAATAATTTTGATTACATTAATTTTAAAGGTTTTTGCAAAAACAAAATCAGCCAAGGTTAGAAGGGAAGAAGAAAGCTTGTAAAGAAATTTTATAGGCAGTGTTTTTGATAAAGGTCTTATTTTTAAAATAAATAAAGAATTGACTCAAATTTATAAGAAAACAAGTCATTGCCTAATTTATAAATGGTTAAAGGGTATGAAAATACAATTTCCAGATGGATAAATTAAAGCCATTTCTTGTGATATAAAATTTTAATTTTTGATTAGAGAAAAGAAAATTAAAATAACTCAGAAAACCATTTTATACCTATCAGATTGATTAAAATGACATCACAAGAAAATGGTTAATGATGATGGGGTTGTGGGAAAATTGGAACACTAATGAATTGTTGGTGGAGTTGCGAAATGATCCAACTTTTCTGGATAGCAAATTGGATCTATATCAAAGGACCATAAAACTGTGCATACTTTTTGACCCAGATGTTTCACCACTGGGTCTGTATCCCCAGGAAATTATAAAATAATGAAAAAGATCCACATGTTCAAAAAAATTTTGTAGCAATCCTTTTTATAGGGGCAAGGAACTTAGAAATATAGAAAATGCACATCAGTTGGGGAATGACTAAATAAGTCATGGAATATGAAAATAATGGCATGCTATTTTTTTAATAAGAAATGATGAACACGTCTATTTCAGAAAAACATAGGAATACTTACATGAAGTTATGCTAAATGAAGTCAGCAGAACCATGAATAAATTTTACATAGTAACAACAAGTTTTTTTTATGACCAATGACCATGAGATAGACTTGACTTTTCTCAACAAGGCAATATTTCAAAGCACTTTCAATAGAGTTAGGATAGGAAAAAATGGTAATAAAAATGAGAATAATGTCAAAGGAAGTACAAAAAGCTAATGAGGAGAAGACTTTCTTAAAAAGTAAAATTGGCTAAATGAAAAAGAAAATACAAAATTTCACTGAGAAAAACAATTAATTGAAAATTAGAATTAGCAAATTGAAGCTTATGACTTTATTAGAAATAAAGAAACAATCAAATCCAAAAGAATGAAAAATAGAATACAATGTGAAATATCTCATTGGAAGAACAATTGATATGAGAAAATAGATCCAGGAGATATAATTTAAAAATCATTGATCCACCTGAAAGTAATTATCAAAAAGGGAATTGTGATATCATTTTTCAAGATTTTATCAAGAAAAACTGCCCTGATATTCTAGAACTAGAGGGTGAAATAGAAATTGAAAGAATCCACCAATCATCTCGTGAAAGATGTCAAAATGAAAACTCCAAGGAATATTATAGCCAAATTGCAGAACTCACATTTAAAGGACAAAATTTTGAAAAAAATTCAGAAAGAAACAATTCAAGTATAGTGGAGCCAAAGTCAGAAATGATGTTTCAAATAGCAATGGATCTAGGATTACAACCCAAAATCATTTACCCAGAAGAACTGAGAATAATCTTTCTGGGGAAAAAAAAGTTGGATATTCAATGAAATAGAAGACTTCCCAGCATTAGTGATGAAAAAAAAAAAAAAAAAAGCAGAGATGAATAGAAAATTTGATTTTCCAGTACATAACTCAGGAGAAGTATAAGACAGTGATCAAGAAAGAGATGTCATAATGAATATAAGGTTTATCTGGGCCCATTTTTATATGGGAGGATGATATTTATAAGTCATTAGAACTTTCTCATTATGGCAGCTAGAAGGAATCTATCTATCTATCTATCTATCTATATCTATATCTATATCTATATATATATACACACACGCAAAGGAATAGTATTTTTTTCATATAAGAGATGAGAGAGAATTGTACTGGTAGAATAAGAAAGGGAGAGGTACAGTGACAAACAATTTTGAAATAAGTTTCTCTAATGAAGTCCTCATTTCTCAAAGTTATAGAAAAATGAGTCAAATTAAAAAAGATATTACCCAATTGATAAATGATGAAAAGATATGAACTATGCCAAAAAAGTTGTAACATCATGCATATCATTTGATCTAACAATACCACTATTAGGTATGACTTCCAAAAGATATTTTAAAAATTAAAAAAAGAAAAAGGACCTATATGTACAAATATATCTATAACAGCTCTCTTCTGTTAGCAAAGAACTAGAAACTGAGGGGATTCCTCTCAATAGGGGAATGGTGGAATAAATTGTGGTATGTGATGATGAGGGAATATTACTGTGTTTTGAGAAATGATGAGTAGGATCCTCTCAGGAAAACTTGGAAAGTCCTTCATGAATGCAAAGTGAATGTACTCAGTAGAAATGTTGTAGAATGATCAGCTGTGAATGACTTTGCTATTCTCAGCAATACAATGTTCAATTACTATTCCAAAGGATTTATGATGAAATATCTATACCCAAAGAAATAACTGATTGTGTTTGAATCACAATTCAAAGCATATACTTTTGTTTGAAGCATACTCTTCATTTTTCTTGAAGGTGTTATTTTTGTGGGGTGGGTGGGGAGGAGATCCATGCTATATTTCACAACATGACTTTAATGGAAATGTTTTGGATAACTTCACATATGCTTTCTTAATGGGGTATGCAGGTGGGAAGAAAGGCAAAGAATCTGCAACTCAAAATTTTAAGAACAAATGTAAAAATTGTCTTATATGTAACTGAGGAATATTAGCAAAAAAAATTTGTACATATTTAATTTCCCATTTTGGAGGGTGAGGATGGAGAAAAATTTGGAACATAGTCTTACAAAAATGAATGTTGAAAATCTCTCTCTCTCTCTCTCTCTCTCTCTCTCTCTTTTCTCTCTCTCTCTCTTTATACACACACACACACACACACACACACACACACACACACACACACACACATATATATATATATATATATATTTGGGGAAAAAATAGTATTGAAAAGTTAAAAAATATTCAGTCCAGGGAAAAATAAAAACTTCAGTTAAAGAGAGTTGAAAGATGTCTCTAAATATTTGATGAGCTGGCACATGAAAGATGAAATAGGCCTGTTCTCCTTGGTTACAGAAGGAATAGGAAAAGTAAAGTGAGTAGAAGTATCAATGGTGTTGACAAAAGTTGATGTGGGTGCCTGAGAAGAGAAAAGAAGAAGTAATGGCTACAGAATCACTTCAGAACCTTTAGAATTAGGTATTGTGAAAGGACCTATTTTAAATTTCCTTTTTTTCCTGAAGACTAAAGGGGGAAAATGTCAACAAAATAATTGCTAAATTATTTCATATCATTTCTGGTAGCGTAGTTTCTAACAAAGGCAACCATGCAATTTTGATGTTTCAGATTATAATTCTATCAATTCATTGTTACAGAGATATCAGAAGAGAATTAGGAACTGGGGTGAAAAGCATACTTATACATGATTTGAAAATAAGATTAATTATTTATATAATACTTTAAGATTTGCAAAATGTTTAGGAAACTTTAATCCATTTTGTTCTCATGAGAGCATTGGCAATAAAGTGTTATTCTTATCTGTTTTTCATAATTAAGAGAACTGAAGCACTTAACTATAAAGAGACTTGCCCAAGGTCAAACAGCTAGTAAATTTTTCTGTTAATAAATTATGGCTTCTTTTCTATACAAACAATGATTCAAAATGAATTTTTGAAGTACACCGATATTTTCTGATTTTGTGATCCTAAGCTAAAAGGCTGAATTTTTGTAAAAACTGAGGAAAATACAATTGATTTTTTTTTAGAATGAGTGTCTTTATATACAAAACAAAAATTAATAAAATAATTTGCATTTAGACAGAAACACTCAGGCTACTGTGACCTCAAACAGTCTTACTATCACCAGATTATATTCAATCAAATCAATAATCATTTATTAGATGATTACTATGTAATGTAGTACTATGTAAGGTAGTAAAGCACCTTGTACTAAAGACTAGAAATACAAATAGAAGCAGAGACAATCTTTTCCCTCAAAGAATTTAGAAAATAACAGGAAAAAAAGATAATCAGAGGCTAAAAAGGTAGGGAAAGGAAGAGGTATGAAGCAATGGTTTCATGACAGGGCAGGAATAAGGAAACATTATTTTGATGCCTTAAATTTTAGTAGGAGTGTTCCAATGATAGATTCTAGCATCTTTTCCTTTTCAAATTGTGTTTGGGTTGCCAATTACATTGATCCATGGGCAGGTAATGTTCATTATCAGCTGCCTCGCTTATTGTGGATCCACTTTTCCAATTAAACTTCTTAATAGTGTGTTTTTTCATAGGACAGAACACAAATAACTGATATGTTTAGAAGAGAAAGTAATACTAAAAAATGAACACAACAGAGCAAACATTACATGAAATGTTCTCTATTTAAACTGCCTCATTAAAAAAAAAAAACATATTCAAGTTCTTTTATTAAAATTTTCTTGAAGCAAAAAAAAAAAAAAAAAAACAACAACCCTCTACATATTGCATAAGGCAGGGCGACATTTAAAATACATTATTGTGCACTTAATAAAAGGCAATTCAAAGGTTTGGTTCCCTCAGCAACCACAAATGACACCTTGAAAATTCAATGATTAGGTAAATAAATGCTAGCAACAGGTATATTGAGTTTTCACATTTAATGAGGTGTTGGGTTATATGTGTTATGGGAGATCTGCTTTAAACTTCTTAACTTCCAGCTCATAAAATATTCAATATAATGCTTCAGAGATAAAGTACACATTGTAATTTGATATACAAGATTGATGGACTGAATTTCTTTAGCAATTTCTTATCTGAAATGCATGAAAACACATGCATGTGACCTTAATCTATCAATGTACTTGGTAAAAGAAAATAGTCATATGTAGATTATTATAGAAATAATAATGCAATGGTCATTGTTGAAGGCGTGATCACCTCCTTTTTGATGTTTTCACCTCACTTCCTGAGAAGTCAGGGAGGGCATGACCACCTGTGTTCTAAAAGTCATCCATCCAACTACAATGGGATAGAGGATTGATAAAGCAAGTTGGTACAGTTTATAGAACTCTGACCATAGATAAAGGATTCCCTGAGTTCCAGTTTTTCACTGTTTACATCAGTTTCCTCATCTGTAAAATGATCCAGAGAAGGAAATGGCAAACCATTCTACTATTTTATCTAAGAAAACCACAAATAAGGTCATAATGAATCAGACATGACTGAAACTACTGAACAGTAGCAAATGGTACTGCATTTATGAATCCATTTGGATAGGAAACTTCTGTGTAAAGAAATTCCTTTTGCTAAAATAGGTCCACATTATCGTTGCAATTCATATACATAGAGAGTGGATTACAGCAAAGATTTCTTTTTTTTTTTTTTAAATAACTTTTTATTGACAGAACCCATGCCAGGGTAATTTTTTACAGCATTATCCCTTGCACTCACTTCTGTTCTGATTTTTCACCTCCCTCCCTCCACCCCCTCCCCCAGATGGCAAGCAGTCCTTTACATGTTGAATAAGTTAGAGTATATCCTAGATATAATATATGTGTGCAGAACAGAACAGTTTTCTTGTTGCACAGGGAGAATTGGATTCAGAAGGTATAAATAACCTGGGAAGAAAAACAAAAATGCAAGCAGTTTATATTCATTTCCCAGTGTTCTTTCCTTGGATGTAGCTGCTTCTGTCCATCCTTGATCAATTGAAACTGAATTAGCTCTCTTTATCGAAGAGATCCACTTCCATCAGAATACATCCTCAAACAGTATCGTTATTGAGGTATATGATGATCTCCTGGTTCTGCTTATTTCACTTAGCATCAGTTCATGTAAGTCTTGCCAGTCCTCTCTGTATTCATCCTGCTAGTCATTCCTTACAGAACAATAGTATTCCATAACATTCATATATCACAATTTACTCAACCATTCTCCAATTGATGGGCATTGATTCATTTTCCAGCTTCTAGCCATTACAAACAGGGCTGCCACAAACATTTTGGCACATACAGGTCCCTTTCCCTTCTTTAGTATCTCTTTGGGGCATAAGCCCAGTAGAAACACTGTACAGCAAAGATGTGAAACAGTGAAACACCTGGCTTGCATATGCAACTTCACAGTACTGACCAAGAGTAAAATCTATTTGGGAGATATTTAACAAAATACATATATATATAAATACATATATATATATATATATATGTGTGTGTGTGTGTGTGTGTGTGTGTGTGTGTGTGTGTGTGTATAGAAAATCACATATTAGCATTATCTATGTCTTATGTATGGGCATCCAATCAATTTCCAGTTTATAGCCACTACAAACAGGGCTGCCACAAACATTTTGGCACATACAGGTCCCTTTCCCTTCTTTAGTATCTCTTTGGGATATAAGCCAATAGAAACACTGCTGGATCAAAGGGTATGCACAATTTGATAACTTTTTGGGCATAATTCCAGATTGCTCTCCAGAATGGTTGGATTTGTTCACAACTCCACCAACAATGCATCAGTGTCCCAGTTTTCCTGCATCCCCTCCAACATTCCTCATTATTTTTTCCTGTCATCTTAGCGAATCTGACAAGTGTATAGTGGTATCTCAGAGTTGTCTTAATTTGCATCTCTCTGATCAATAGTGATTTGGAACACTCTTTCATATGAGTGGTAATAGTTTCAATTTCATCATCTGAAAATTGTCTGTTCATATCCTTTGACCATTTATCAATTGGAGAATGGCTTGATTTCTTATAAATTAGAGTCAGTTCTCTATATATTTTGGAAATAAGGCCTTTATCAGAACCTTTAACTGTGAAGATGTTTTCCCAGTTTGTTGCTTTCTTTCTAATCTTGTTTGCATTAGTTTTGTTTGAACAAAGGCTTTTTAATTTGATATAATCAAAATTTTCTATTTTGTGATCAGTAATGGTCTCTAGTTCATCTTTGGTCACAAATTTCTTTCTCCTCCACAAATCTGAGAGATAAACTATCCTATGTTCCTCTAATTTATTTATAATCTCGTTCTTTATGGCTAGGTCATGGACCCATTTTGATCTTATCTTGGTATATGGTGTTAAGGGTGGGTCCATGCATTTTCCAGTTTTTAGCCACTACAAACATGGCTGCCACAAACATTTTAGCACATACAGGTCCCTTTCCCTTCTTTAGTATCTCTTTGGGATATAAGCCCAGTAGTAGCACTGCTGGATCAAAGGGTATGCACAGTTTGATAACTTTTGGAACATAATTCCAGATTGTGCTCCAGAATGGTTGGATTCATTCACAACTCCACCAACAATGCATCAGTGTCCCAGTTTTCCTGCATTCCCTCCAACATTCATCATTATTTTGTCCTTTCATCTTAGCAAATCTGACAGGCATGTAGTGGTATCTTAGAGTTGTCTTAATTTGCATTTCTCTGATCAATTGTGATTTGGAACACTCTTTCATATGAGTGGAAAGAATTTCAATTTCATCATCTGAAATTTGTCTGTTTATACCCTTTGACCATTTAAATTGATAGCTTTTTTAATATGACTATAGATGGCTTTAATTTATCCATCTGAAAACTCTATTCATATCCTTCAACAATTTTTATTTGGGGAATGACTTAGAGTCTTATAAATTTGATATAATTCTTAATACATTTTAGAAATGTGACCTTGATCAGAAACACTGATTTAAAGATTTTTTTCCCAGGGCAATAATTTCCTTTTAATCTTGTTTTTGTTGGTTTTGTTTATGCAAGAACTTTTAAATTTAAAGTAATCAAAGTTGTCCATTTGGAATTGCAAATTGATCCAAACATTCTGGAGGGCAATTTGAAACTATGCCCAAAGATATATAAAAATGTGCATACCCTTTCATAATGTTCTCTAGTTCTTCTTTGGTCATAATTTCCTTCCTTCCCCAAAGATCTGATAGGCAGATTATCTCTTATTTTCCAAATTTGTTTATATATTATCCTTATGCCCAAATCATGTGTCCATTTTGACTTTATTTTGGTATGAGGTGTGATATGTAGGTCTATGTTGAGTTTCTAATATGTTATTTTCTAGTTTTCTGAGATATTTTTGTCAAATAGTGAGTTCATTTTCCAAAAAACTGGAGTTTGGGAATTTATCAAATACTAGATTACTTTGACCTTGATTTTTTCATCATACATATTTAATCTATTCCACTGATCCACCTCTCTATTTTTAGCCAGTACTACATAGTTTTGATGAGTGATACTTTATAATAAAGTTTTAAGTTTGATACTGCTAAGATATAATCCTTGTATTTTTTTATTATTCCCTTGATGTTCTTAATCTTCTATTCTTCCAGATTAACTTTTTTATTATTTTTTCTAATTCTGTAAAAATAACTTTTTGGCAGTTTGATTAGCATGGCACTGAGTAAGTAAACCAATATCATTGTCGTTATTATATTAGCTCAACATTCCCATGAGCAATTAATATTTTCCCAACTGGATAGATCTGACTTTTTTCTGTGAGAAGTAATTTGCAATTGTGTTCATATAGTTCCTGGGTTTTTCTTGTCAGGTAAATATCCAAATATTTTATTTTGTTCATAGTTCTTTTAAGTGGAATTTCTCTTTCTCTCTCTTGTAGATGGGCTTTGTCATTAAAATATAGAAATATATATAATTTGTGTGGATTTATTTTATATCCTGCAACTTTGCTATATCTGTTAATTGCTTTAATGAGGTTTTTGGATTATTTAATATGATTCTCTAGGCATATTATCATATTATACAAAAGTGATGGATTTATTTGCTCATTGCCTATTATAATTCCTTCATTTGTTTATTTATTTATTTTTCTTTTCTTATTGTTAAAGCCAGCATTTTGGGTATAAATTTGAATAATAGTGGTGATAATGAACATGTTTGTTGGGAATGCTTCCAGCTTCTCTCCATTACAAATAATGTTTGCTGTAAGTTCTCTCTCTCTCTTTCTCTCTCTCTCTCTCTCTCTCTCTCTCTCTCTCTCTCTCTCTCTCTCTTTCTCTCTTTCTCTCTTTCTCTCTCTTTCTCCTTTCTCTCTCCCTCTTTTTGTTGTTGTTGTTGAGGAAACTGGGATTAAGTGACTTGCTCAACATCACTTATCTAGAAAGTGTTAAGTGTCTGAGATCTAATTTGAACTCAGGTCCTCCTGACTTCAGGGCTGGTACTCTATCCACTGCACCACTTAGCTGTCCCACTGTGGTAAGTTTTAGGTAGATACTGCTTATTATTTTAAGAAAAACTCCCTTTATGTCATTGTTCTTCGTATTTTTTAACAGGAATGGGTGCTATATTTTGTCAAATACTTTTTTGGTATTTAGTAGAGATTGACATATGATTTCTATTCATTTTGTAATTAATATGATTGGTAATGGTAATGTTTTTCCTGATATTGAACCAGTTCTGTATTTCTGGTATAAATCCCACTTGGTCATATTGAATTACCCAGATGACAAGTTGCTGTAATCTTTGCTAATGTTTTATTTAAAATTTTTGCTTATTAATCATTAGGAAAATAGGTCTGTAATTTTCTTTCTCTGTTTTGGCTCTTCCTGGTTTAGGTATCAGTACCATATTTCTGTCATAAAAATAAGTTGGCCTTTTATGCCTATTTTCCTAACAATTTACATAATATTATGAAATTAATAGTTCTTTACATATTTGGGTAGAATTAACTTGTAAATCCATCTTCCTCTAGAGATTTTCACTTAGGGATTTCATTAATGGCTTGTTCAATTGATTTTTCTAAAATGGATCTATTTAAATAATGATTTCCCTTTTCTGTTAATCTGGGCATTTTATGTTTTTGTTAATATTTACCTATTTCATTTAAATTGGTGGATTTGCTGCCATACAATTGAGCAAAGTAGCTCCTAATTTTTCTTTAATTTCTTTTTCATTGTGGTAAATTTACCCCTTTCACTTTTGATACTGATAATTTGTTTTTTGTTTTTGTTTTTTTCTTTCCTTTTTTTCTAATAAAATTAAATAAAAGTTTATGTTGTTTTCTTTTTCATAAAACCAACTCTCATTTTTATTAATTAGTTCAATAGTTGTATTAGTTTCTATTTTATTAATCTCCTATTTGCATTTCTAATTTGGTATTTAATAAGGAGGTTTTAATTTGTTCTTTCTCTATTTTTTGTTAATTTTCAGGTCCAATATATTGATCTCTGCTTTTTTCTTTCATTCATGTAGCTATTTAGATATATAAAATTTCCCCTAAGGACTGCTTTGGCTGCATCCCTTAAATTTCAACATTTTGTCTCCTCGTTTTCATTCTCTTAGATAAAATTCTGGATTGTTTCTGTTATTTGTTTTTTGACCCACTCATTCTTTAGAATTAGATAATTTAATTTTCAATCCATTTTTAGTCTATCTTCCTCTGGGCCTTCATTAAATATATTATTTATTGCACTGTGGTCTGAAAAGGAACATTTACTATTTCTACCTTTCTGCAGTTGATTGAGAGGTTTTTATGCCCTAATACATGGTCAATTTTTTTGTGTACATTCCATGCATTTCAGAGAAAAAGGTGTTTTCTTTTTGTCTCAATGCAATTTTCTCCAGAGATCTATCATATCTATGTTTTCCAGAATCCTATTAATCTCTATAGTTTCTTTCTTTTTTGTTTTCTGTTAAGATTTGTCTATTTCTGAGAAGATAAATTTGAGTCCCCCATTAAGATAATTTTGCTGTCTATTTCTTCCTTTAACTGGCTTAATATTTCAATTTGTATGCTCTGCCATTTAGTGCATAGAGCTTTTTCCACCCTTCATGTCTTTTTCATTGATTTCATCACATCAGAATTCATTCACAACCACACCTTCAGTCCATGTGATACCCTCCTCTGTCTGCCTGCATGTAACAGATATCATTTTCCCATCTAGGAAAGTAAAATTTAAATGATACATATTTTCCTCTGTTTAACTTTATATGCTTCTTTTGAATCCTGTTTGTAGTTTAAAATTTCTATTTAGCTTTGATATTTTTCAATAGAAATGATTGAAAATCTCTTACATTAATGAAATTCTATCTCCTCCATTGAAAGATGTTGCTCTCTTTCACTGGGTAGTTAATTCTTAGTTGTAATCATAAATTTTTGCCTTCTGGAATATAGACCTTTTCCCAGAACTTTTCATCCTTTATTGTAGAAACTGCCAAACCCTACATAATCCTGATTGTTGCTCCTTGTAATTTGAACTGTTTTTATGTGGCAGATTGTAGAATTTTTTTTTTTCCCTTGAGATTGTAGTTCTGGAGTTCTACAACAATATTCCTGATGGTGGATTCTACCAATGACTATTTTCCACTCTGTTTCTAGAATACTGGGACAGTTTTCCTTAATGATCTCTTGAAAATACTATCCAGGCTTGGTTTTGGTCATGACCTTCAGGTTGACCAATAATTTTTAAGTTGTTTCTTTTGTATTTTTTACAAGTCAGCTGTTTTTTTTTTTTTTTTCCCAATGATATCTTTCACATTTTTCCCTCCATTTCTTCATTTTTTAGTTTGTTTCACTAGTTCCTCTTTTCTCACAAAGACATCAGCTTCCATTTGCTCAGTTCTTCTTCTTTTTTATACCTTTTTATTTACAAGATATATACATGGGTAATTTTTCAGCACTGACAATCGCAAATCCTTTTGTTCCAACTTTTCCCCTCTTTCCCCCCACCCCTTCCTCCAGATGGCAGGTTGACCAGTACATGTTAAATATGTTAAAGTATAAGTTAATTACAATATGTGTATACATATCCATGCAGTTATTTTGCTGTACAAAAAGAATCAGACTTTGAAATAGTGTACAATTAGCCTGTGAAAGAAATTTAAAAAAAAAAAAAAACACAGGCAGACAAAAATAGAGGGATTGGGAATTCTATGTAGTGGTTCATAGTCATTTCCTAGAGTTCTTTCATTGGGTGTAACTGGTTCAATTCATTACTGTTCTATCAGAACTGATTTGGTTCATCTCATTGTTGAAGAGGGCCACATCCATCAGAATTGATCATCATATAGTATTGTTGTTGAAGTATATAATGATCTCCTGGTCCTGCTCATTTCACTCAGCATCAGTTCATGTAAGTCTCTACAGGCCTTTCTGAAATCATCCTGTTGGTCATGTCTTACAGAACAATAATATTTGATAATATTCATATACCACAATTTATTCAGCCTTTCTCCAATTGATGGGCATCCACTCAGTTTCCAGTTTCTGGCCACTACAAAGAGAGCTGCAACAAATATTCTTGCACATACAGGTCCCATTCCCTTATTTAGGATCTCTTTGGGATATAAGCCCAGTAGTAGATCAAAGGATATGTACAGTTTGATAACTTCTGCTCAGTTATTAATGTATGATTTTCTTCAGTTAGATTTTTGTATCTCTGACTCTTAAAGGTGGTATTTTCTTCAGTGGATTTTTTTTTTTTTTTTTGCAATTGACCAATTGTGTTTAATTGTGTAATCTGTTCTAAGCTGTTGATTCTTTTATACACATCTTTTTTGTCGTTTTTTCCTTTTACTTCTCTTATTTGCCTTTTAAAATCTTTTATGAGCACTTCCAAGAAGATTTTAATTGGCCTTGAGATCAATTCATATCTGTCTTTGGGATTTCCTCTGTGGAAATTTTATTCTCATCTGAGTTGGGGTTTTTGTCTTCCCTGTCAACATAGTATGTTCTATGGCTAAGATTCTTTTCTGTTTTTGCTCATTTTTTTTTCCTTTTCTTTTCTTACTTCCTCCTACTCTTTATAATATAGATTTATTTCTGGTATAGTAGGCCACCTTCATTTGTATTTTTTTTAATTTATTCTCTTAAAATTCTTGATATTTAATTCTTCCAGATGAACTTTGTTATTATTTTTTCTAGATGTGTGAAATAATTTCTTTGGAATTTTATTGGTATGGCAGTGAATAAGGAAATAAATTTAGATAGTATTGTTATTGTTATTATATTCATTTGGCCTACCCATGAGCATTTGACATTTTTCCAATTGATTATATCTGATTTTGTGTGGAAAATGTTCTGAAATTGTGTTCATATATTGTAACAATTGCGCTAGCACCCAGGACACCCCAGAATCAGCTGGAGTCAGGATAAGCAAAAGTCTTTAATCTTAATTTTTGGTCCCCAGATGCAGTATTGAACAGAATGGAAGCAGATTCTCTGTGACTGCCTTCCCTCTCCTGTACTGCTGAGAGTGTGTCCCTGGCTAGCTTTACTCCATCCCCTAGTCCCTCCTACAATCCTCTATATACCAATCATTGAGCCAGTATGGATAGTAGAAAGGACCATTTTCCAAGCATATGCCCATAGAGTATCGTCCAATCAGCAGTTAGCCTCAAGCGCTCAGCAGTCCTGACCTCAGTGCATTGATTCAATAGTTTTAGCCCTCTACAATTAGTTCATGAGTTTGCTTTGGAAGGTAGACTCCCAACTATTTTATATTACCTACAGTTATTTTAAATGAAATTTCTCTTTGTATCTCTTGCTATTGGACATTGTTGGTAATATTAAAAAATCCTGATTATTTATGTGGATTTATCTTGTATCCTGCACCTTGCTAAAATTGTGAATGGTTTCTAGAAGTTTTTTAGTTTGTTCTCTAGGATTCTCTAAGTATACCATCATATCATCTTCAAAGAGTAAAAATGTGATTTCCTCATTGACTACTCTAATTTCTTTAATTTTTTTCTTCTCTTATTGCCAAAGCTAACATTTCTAATAAAATTTGAATAGTAATTATGATAGTGGGTAACCTTTTTTCACTCTTGATCTTATTGGAAATGATTCTAGTTTGTCATCATTACATATGATGTTTGCTGATGCTTTCAATAGATGCTACTGAGCATTTTAAGGAAAACTCCATTTATTCCTGTGCTCTCTAATGTTTCTGATATGAATGAGTGTTGATTCTGTCAAGTTATTGGATATTAATGTATTCATTTATGTTAACATTTTTCTTGCTATTGAACCAGCCCTGCACAACTGGTATGAATCCTTCTTGATCCTGATGTATTACTCTGAGGATGACTTGCTGTATTCTCTTTGATAATATTTTATTTCAGATTTTTCCATCAAAATTCATTAGGGAAATTAGTCATAACTTCCTTTCTCTATTTTTGAACTCACCTGCTTTCACCATATCTGTGTCATAAAAAGAATTCGGTAGGAATCCTTTTCCTGTTTATGTTGGTATGTTGTCTCATTATTGTCATTTTCTTGGATGAAATTATCTATTATGTTTATATTGTTGTTTCACCCATTTATTCTTTTGGATTAAATTATTTAGTTTCCAAATAATTTTTAGTCTATATTCCCTTGCTTTTTTCTTACATGTTATTTTTTTTTACATCATGATGTGGAAAAAATGCATTTGCTATTTCTGCCTATTTGCATTGGATTTTGAGGGTTTTATGCACTAATACATTGTCACTTTTTGTATAGTTTCCATGTACTGCCAAGAAAAATATATTCTTTCTGTCTTTATTCATTTTTCTCCAATGGTAGATCACACCTAACTATTCTAGAATTCTATTTACTGCAACTTCTTTCTTATTTATTTTGTGATTTGATTTATCTAATTCTGAGAGAGGAAGTTTGAGATCCCCCACTAGTTTAGGTTTGTTGTCTAATAATTTTTGCAGTTCTCTTAACTTCTCCTATAGGAATCTGGATGCTTTACCACTTGGTGAATTTATGATTGGTATTGATATTACTTAATTTTGTATGGTATCTTTTAGTAGGATATTGTTTCATTTTTTTATCTCTTTTAATTAAATATATTTTTGCTTTTGCTTGATCTGACATCAGGATTGCTACCCCAGTTTTTTTTTTTTTATTTGTTTGTTTGTTTGTTTTTACTTCAGCTGAAGTATAACAGATTCTGTGCCAGTCTTTTGCCTTTACTCTGAATGTATCACTCTTGCTTTCAATGTGTTTCTTGTAAACAACAAATTGTAGAATTCTGAATTTTAATCCATCTGTTATCCACTTCTGTTTTATGTGAAAGTCCATGCCATTAACATTCACAGTTAAAATGTTTAACTCTATTTCCTACCCTCTTGTTTTCTTCCAGTTATACTTTTCTCATTACTTTCCACCTTTTCATTTTCCCAATATTTTGCTTCTGACCATCCCTTTCCTCAAACAGCCCTCTTTTATAGCCCCTTCCCCTTTCTTATATATTCCTCTTACTACTTTGGCTCTCTCTTCAATCAATCTCCCACATTCCTTTCTCCTTTCCCTCCTACTCCCCTATAGGATGAGACAATCTTGTTTATGTAGCTAAATGTGTCTCATAATCTCTCTTTGAGCAAAATTTGATGAGAGTTAAGATTCACACAATGCTCTTTCCCCTATCCCTTCTTTCCCTCAGTTGTAATTGGTCATTTTTTACCTCTTCATGAAAGTAATTTATACCATTTTGAGTCCATTTTCTTTTTCTTCCAGAATCAGATTTTCTCCTCTATTTTTTTAAATCATCACAACAAAATCAAATTAAACCTGCACCCTTTAAATATAGCCATAACAAAGATACAGATCTCAAAAGTTAAACATATAATCTTCCCATAAAGGAATATAAGCTTTTTAACTTTTAAATATTTTTTTTTCTTTTTGCCTCTTTATGCTTCTCTTGACTTCTTTATTCGAAGATCAAATTTGTGGTCAGTTCTGGTCTTTTCATCAGAAATAAATGAAATCCACCTGTTTCATTGAATGTTCATTTTTCCCCTCAAAGACAATATTTAATTTTGCTGGATTGTTGATTCTTGGCTGCAGTACAAGTTCCTTTGCCATCTGTAATATTAGATTCTAAGCTCTTTGATTTTTTAAAGTGGAAGTTGTTAGGTCCTGGGTAATCCTGATTATGACTCTTTGATATTTTAATTCTTTCATTCTGGCTATTTGAAATATTTTCTCTTTGATTTAATAATTCTGAAATTTAGCTTCAATGTACCTTGGCATTTTCATTTTGGAATTTTTTTCAGGAGGTTACTTGTGAATTCTTCCAATGATAATTTTGCCCTCTGTTTCTTGGGCATCAGGGCATTTTTCATTGATGATTTCTTAAAAATCATGTCTAGGCAATTTTTTCATGATTTTCAGGAAGTCCCATAATCCTTAGATTG
Organism: Antechinus flavipes; assembly: GCF_016432865.1. Taxonomy (NCBI): domain Eukaryota; kingdom Metazoa; phylum Chordata; class Mammalia; order Dasyuromorphia; family Dasyuridae; genus Antechinus; species Antechinus flavipes. The sequence continues at coordinate 391,265,124 of NC_067400.1, read as the reverse complement.
TCTCTCCTAGATCTAATTTCAGGTCAGTTTTTTTTTTTTTAATTAGGTATTTTATATTTTCTTCTTTTTTTTCTATTTTTTAGTTATATTTGACTGATTACTGAAATCTCATTGACTCATTCACTTCCATTTGTTCAATTCACATTTTTAGTTAATTATTTTTTTCAGTTATCTTTTTTTTTAATTTCCTTTTGCTTTTAGCCTATCAAACTTTTAAATGAGGTGTGTTGGTCACTGCATTTTTTCCCATTTCACAAATTTAGTTTTTCAATGAATTGGTTTCTTGTTCATATCAATTTCATAAGGAGTTACATATGCTTTTTTCTTCCCATTTAGGAGTTATATGCTTTTTCCATTTTTAAAACTTTCTTTTAAGATTCTTTTTGAATTCTTCCAAGAGAGCTTTGTGGAATAGGGACCAACTCATAACACCCTTTGGGGTTTCATCTGGAAATAATTTGCTATTAGTATCCATAGGATTTGAGATCTGTTCTTCATAAATGTTATTTATGATCAAAGTTCTTTTTTTTTTTGCTCATTTTTAAAGGTTGAGATCTGCTTTTAACTCAAAGACTACAGCCTAAAAAACTTTAAAAAACTAAAGTTTGTACTGGGGCTGGTGTTGCTGACTAATTTCTGGTGCTGGGTAGGCATTGAAAGGTCCCTCATTTGAATCACAGAAATCCTGATGCAATAAAATTGTTATTGTATCACGATGCTGTAAAAATTACAAGCAATAAAAAGCAAAGAAAAATAAACTAGAAATTAATTGGAAACTAGATAATCAAAATCTAAAGAATGAATGGGTGAAAAAACAAATCATAGACACAATCAATAATTTCATCCAAGAGAATGACAATAATGAGACAACATACCAAAAATTGTGGGATGCAATCAAAGGAGTTATTAGGGGAAATTTCAAATTTCTAGCTGCTTCCTGCATAACTTAGAGAAAGAGAAGATCAATAAATTGGGCTTGCAACTAAAAAAGTAAGAGAAATCACAAATTAAATTCCCCCCATTAAATGCCAAATATGAAATTCTGAAAATAAAAGGGGAGATTAATAAAATTGAAAGTAAGATAACAATTGAATTAATAATTAAAACTGAGTTGGTTTTATAAAAACCAAATACAACAACAAAAAAACAGCAAAATAGATAAAACTTTAGTTAATTTGATTAGAAAAAGGGAAGAAGAAAATCAAAATGTTAGTCTCTAAAATGAAACCGGAAAACTTTTCAACAAATGAAGAGGAAATTAGAGCAATAATTGGGAGTTATTTTGCCCAATTATATGTCAATAAATTTGATAATAGTTATATGTAAGAATACTTAAAATATACATTACCCAGATTAACAAAAGAGGATACAAATTATTTAAATAGCCCCATTTTAGAAAAAGAAATAGAACTAGCTATTAATCAACTCCCTAAGAAAACATCTCCAGGGCCAGTTGGATTTACATACGAATTCTAAGAAACATTTAAAGAACAACTAATTTCAATACTATGAAACTATTTGAAAAATTAGGGAAAGTGAGAGTTTTAGCAAGTTTCTTTTATTATACAGACATGGTACTGATATGTAAACTAGGTAGGGTAAAAACAGAGAAAGAAACTATAGACCAATTTCACTAAAGCATATTGAGGCAAAAATCTTAAGTAAAATACTAGCAAAGAGATTTCAGAAAATCATCCCCAGGATAATATACTATGCCCATGTGGGATGTATTCCAGATATGCACTATTAGCATAACTAACAATATCAATAACAAAGCTAATAAAATTCATATGATTATCTTAATAGATACAGAAAAAGCATTTGATAAACCAGTACTCACTCCTATTACATATGTTAGCTATGTGATTCCAAGTAAATCACTGAGTATCTCAGTATGAACAGGAAACTCTTTGAGACTATAAGTGGCAGTTAACTATCTACAGTGGTACAAAGACTGTCTTATATTATTGAAATGGGGCAATGAAGAAGGAGAGAAGTAGGATAGAAAGAAGGGAGAATAGGAAGGGGAAGAAGAATGGGAACCCAGGAATGAGGGAGGTTGTCAAAGAGAAAAGGTAGGAAAGGAAGTACAGAAGAAAAGAAGGGAGGAAGATGGGAAGATAAACGAAAGGAAGGGAGAGTTGAAGGAAATAAGGATGGAGAAAAAAGGAAGGTAGGTAGACAGGCAAGAAGGCAGTCAAGAAGGAAAGCAGGAAGGAAGGAAGGAAAGAAAGAATGAAGGAACAAAGGAAGAAACTAAGGAAGAAATTTTAAAAGTACTTATTAAGAACCTGCTATGTGGGCAGAATCCAGGTGGCAGAAAGTAGATGCATATTTATCTGAGCTTTTCATATTGTCTCTCAGATCAACACCAGATCTGTCCTCTGAACTGGTTTTAGAGTGACAGAACCCTCAAATATTTGGAGTACAACAAATTTCCAGAAGAATATACTTTGGAAGAAATTAAGACAAGATCTGTTTGAATCAAGCAGAGAGGAGGTGGTTGAGCTCAAGTGAAATGCAGGGAGCTGGGGCAGGGAATGGGTATATTGCAGCTTTTGGCACAGGGGAATCTACAGGAAAGCTCTTAGGCTATCCTTTCCTGGTTACAAGACAGTGGTTTATCAAGTTGACTGTGAGACATCAAAAGAAAATACAAAATACAAAAATACTACTTCTGTTTTCCCTTCTATTACCCTCCCCTTTTCCTTTCCCCTTTCCTCTCCCACTTTCTTATAAAGTGAGACAAGTTTCTCTGTGAAACAAAATATGTCTAATATTCCCTTTTTGAGACAAATTTGATTAGAGTAATGTTGGAATCCTTACTAACTGCTAAGTAATTAGAGTTGATCTAATCTTACAAGAAGTTGTTTTGGCCAGAACCTGAAACAAGGTACTAAGTAGAACTAATCAAGACAAGGCTTGTGTTCCCACCTTTACTCAAAGTCCACACCTTAAAGCTCTTTGGGCCAGAGAGCACTATGGGAGAAAACCCATAATCCCATTCTCTCAGAAGGTTCAGATATAAGGCGAAACAGCCATTCCAGAATACATATTTTCCTCTTGGCTGGCTGATCGCGCTAGACTCGAGAGAAACGTCTCTGCTGCAGAGAACACTTTTGACGGACTTCAGTGGAGCTACGCCAGAAGCCCTCTCTCCGCGGCAAGTGTGGCTGGGCTCCCCAGAAGGAGATAAGAGAGATCTTCCATCTCTGTTGGAGGCAGAAGAAGGCAGAGGCAGAGGCTGAAGGACAGAACCTTTGGCTTTGGAGACATCCGAAGGGCTCTAAGCCTCTAAACCGGCTGTCCTCTGAGAACAAACTCCAACATTTGAACTCTAACATTTGGCGCCCAAGCGTGGGAACCAAGGACCCTACTTTCACTGAAGAAGTCTCCAGTGACCAGGAACTGAGTGAGTACAACCTTTTTTGGCTGAAATGGGACAGATCCTAGGTAAAGATTCTCCATCCCCCACCCCAACCCCCCCAACCCCAGACCCACCCAGGAGTGGTGCTATAGAAAGCCTGCTTAAGCTGATAGAAGATCAAGGGCTACTTGTAACTTGGGGACAGGCAGCTAGACTTCTGGCTACATTAAAACGCACCTCCCCTTGGCTCTTAGAGGAAGAGAAAATCTCTCTAAAAAACTGGGCATTGGTTGGTCAACAGCTCTCCGCATATTACAATGAAAACGGTCCTCGTTCAGTTTCCATTGAAGTATTTTTTTTATATAATACGATACAGATAGCCTTAAAATACCGTACTTGTTCTAGGAAAAAAGAAAAAACTCTAGGAATAGCCAAAGGGGGAAGCCTGAGATAAAGGAGGAAGACAAAGAACAGATTAATGGCCATATCCCCACAGGGCAGGGAGACTTAAGTGAGGCTCAAGGGTGGGGTGAATCTGAGGCAGCCTCAGCCCCACCTGAGGAGCAGGTAATTGACTTTCCTTCATCAACTCCACCCTCCTGGATGGAGGGAGGAGGGGTAGTGGGGGGGGCAGTGACAGCAACAGCACCTCCCCCCCAGCATCCAGCACCTCCCCCCCAGTATCCAGCACCTCCCCCCCAGTATCCAGCACCTCCTCCCCAGCATCCAGCACCTCCCCCCGGCATCCAGCACCTCCCCCCCAGCATCCAGCTGCTCCTTTGACTAGATTGCAAAAGGGACTAATTAAGGCCAGAGAAGAAGGGAAAAATGTAGCAGAATTTCAACATCACATTTTTCCTGTAATTCAACAGTTTAATTCTTCAGGTCAAGAAAGTAGAAGATACTCACCTTTTGATATAGAAATCCTCAAAGACCTGAAAAAAGCTTGCACTCTTTATGGGGCTACATCAGCTTATGTTAAGATGCTATTGCAAAATTTGTCTTTTGAAATCTTGACCCCTAATGACTGGAAATCGATAGCAAAAATATGCCTAGAACCTGGACAGAACTACTTGTGGCTTTCTGAATATAGTGAGCTCTGTAGGATACAAGCCCAACAAAATATTCAAAGTGGAGTTCATACTGCAATCACCTGTGACCTACTAACAGGTACAGGTCCTTATGCAGATGTCGCAGCACAAATTGGTTATTCTGTAGCAGCATATCAGCAAATTGCTGATAATGCTATCAAAGCGTGGGCTTCTCTTCACAATAAAGACGACAAAGGGGGGGCCTTCACAAAAATAACACAAGGGCCAAATGAACCCTTCGCTGACTTTGTGGGACGCTTGCAGACAGCTATCATAAGAACAAATGGAGAAAATGCAATAACAGACATCTTGATAAGGCAACTTGCTAAGGAAAATGCTAATGAGGTTTGCAGAAGAATTATACTAGGACTGCGCAAGGATGCTCCTTTAGAGGAACTCATAAGACGCTGTGCCACAGTGGACACAGGTGCCTTTTATAGCCAGGCTATGATGCAGACTTCCCAAAATCCAAACATGAGAAGACAGAATCCCTCTTGGCAAGGGACTTCCAGAGAGACTCGTAGATGCTTTCAGTGTGGAAAAGTAGGACATCTGAAAGCTCAATGTTGGTATAGAGATAGAATGGGAAGACAAGGTGGGAGAACAAGACCCCAAACCCCATGTCCAAAATGCAACAGAGGCTTCCATTGGGCCTCAGAATGCAGACAGATTCAGGGAAACGGGATGAGGGGCCCAGCCCCAGGGCCCAAGGCAAAAAACACTTGGGGCATGATGGCAGCCAATGGTGCACCCAGAGAGTGCCTAGAAGTCCAGTACCCAGACATGACCAATCAACCAGAAAGCCATATGATGGGAGAAGGGGATTACACAGTCAACCAGCCAGGAAGCAACCTGATGGCAGAAGGGAATTACAATTGGGGAGAATAGAGCTGTATGCAGCTGGGACAACTGAGATACCCCCTGGAGAGGTGAAATCTGTTCCTCTCCAGCCTATGGATCCCTTACCTCCAGGCACAGTAGGCTTGACCATTTCACCTTCTTGTATGTACAAAACAGTGTCCATCCACACACTGATGTGGGAAACTGGGGAATGTGTAGATAATATCCCAGTCACTAATACAGGTAGTCAATGTGTGACTTATCACCCAGGAGACGTAGTAGCATCAGGGTTACTCATACAGAATCCTAATAAGCAGCCTCGTGATAGTCACCCAGGTTCTGACTCCAGACCACAAAAACCAGAAATATACTGGACAGCAGCAGTAACGGCTGACCGACCTATGCTCACTATCTATATAAATGGCCTACCATTGGAAGGATTGGTAGACACAGGTGCGGATCGTACAGTTATTAGAGGTGCCAGTTGGCCCAGTCACTGGCCAAAGATTAAAGCAGATACCTATATGTCTGGAGTAGGAGGATCAATAGCAGCTGAAGTTAGTGCTGCCCCTATGAGATGGACTTTTGAAGGCAAAACAGGAGTTTTTACTCCTTTTATAGTTGAAAAAATCCCCATCAATCTGTGGGGAAGAGACGTTTTACAACAATTGGGGTTAAAAATGAGTACTTCGGTTTTTTAAGCAGGGCTGCTGTTGAAGGCCAGCCAACACAGAAGAGCCACGGGTAACCCTAGAGAACTTCTAAATTTAGTTCTCTATACCATTAATTTTTTAATCTTTGATAAAGATGCACTGGCTCCAGCAGACAGGTTTTATAACCCACCAGAAGAGCAGTGTCCAGTGCGAGCAGCTCCACTATCTTTAGATAATCGCCAGGTGATGTGGAGAGACCCAGAAAGTGGTGAATGGAAGGGACCAGATAGACTAACTGCTTGGGGGAGAGGATTTGCTTGCATCTCTACAGGTGGAGAAGGAATCAAATGGGTGCCTACAAGCCGCATTCGCCTTGTCCATCGCAGAAAGATGGAGCAGACCCTTGAAACAAAGGAGAAGACCCAAGAAATATCGGGTGGTTCTGTTGCTGATTGTGCTCATAAGAATTATTAGATTCCTGGCCCATGAACTAATGGACAATGGAATCCTATTGGACTGTTTCTAGGAGTTATGGACATGTGTAAATTTTCAGATTGATTCTTGTTATTTGTTACATTACTACTAGCCTGTGTTATATTGCTATGTGCTCATGTAAATTATGTATAATGCCTCCCATATTGATGGATTTATGTATACCATGTATATCTGTTACAAAGTTCTGGCCCATATTGATGGATTTATGTGTACCCCCTCAGAAACCCCCTATGTTTTAAAACAAAAGAAAGGGGGAGATGTTGGAATCCTTACTAACTGCTAAGTAATTAGAGTTGATCTAATCTTACAAGAAGTTGTTTTGGCCAGAACCTGAAACAAGGTACTAAGTAGAACTAATCAAGACAAGGCTTGTGTTCCCACCTTTACTCAAAGTCCACACCTTAAAGCTCTTTGGGCCAGAGAGCACTATGGGAGAAAACCCATAATCCCATTCTCTCAGAAGGTTCAGATATAAGGCGAAACAGCCATTCCAGAATACATATTTTCCTCTTGGCTGGCTGATCGCGCTAGACTCGAGAGAAACGTCTCTGCTGCAGAGAACACTTTTGACGGACTTCAGTGGAGCTACGCCAGAAGCCCTCTCTCCGCGGCAAGTGTGGCTGGGCTCCCCAGAAGGAGATAAGAGAGATCTTCCATCTCTGTTGGAGGCAGAAGAAGGCAGAGGCAGAGGCTGAAGGACAGAACCTTTGGCTTTGGAGACATCCGAAGGGCTCTAAGCCTCTAAACCGGCTGTCCTCTGAGAACAAACTCCAACATTTGAACTCTAACAGAGTAAGATTCACATAATGTTCATTCCCTCCTTTTTTTTACCTTATTGATAATAGGTCTTTTTTGCCTCTTTGTGATGTAATTAACCTTCATTTTACCTCCATTTTCTTCTTTTTCCAAAACAATCAATCCCCTTTCTACTTGTAGGCTCTTTTTCATATTATCACAATTAAATCAAAATTTACATGCACCCATAACAGAGATATAGTTCTCAAGAGTTCTTTCCTTTTTACCTTTTTGTGTTTTTCTTGAGTTCTGTATTTGGGGATCAAATTTTTGGTTCTGCTCTGCTTTTTTTTTTTTAACAGAAATAAATGAAATTCATCTGTATCATTGAATGTCCATCTTCTTCCCCAAAAGATTATGCTCAGTTTATCTGGATAACTAATTCTTGGCTGCAATCCAAATTCTTTTGCATTTCAGACTATCAGCTTTCAGGCCCTTTTGGTCAAATCTATTTTGTAAGGAGTTATATGCTTTTTCTATTTCACTAAATCTATTTTGTAAGGAGTTTTCTTCAGATAATTTCTGCATTTCCTTTTCCAAACCCTCTTGCAAAGTTTTCATTTCCTTTCCCTATTTTTTCTTTTAATTATCTCTTAAGATCATTTTTCTTTCTTTTTTAATTAAAGCTTTGTATTTTTCAAAACATATGCATGGACAATTACTTAGGCCTTTCTTATAGAACAATAATTTTCCATAGCATTCATATACCACAATTCATTCAGCCATTTTCCAATTGATAGGCATCCATTCAGTTTCCAGTTTCTTGCCAATACAAAAAGGGCTGCCACAAACATTTTTTGCATATGTGTTTTTTTTCCCCCTCCTTGAAGATCTCTTTGGGATATAAGTCTAGTAGAAACACTGCTGGGTCAAAGGGTATGCACAGTTTGATAACTTTTTGAGTACAGTTCCAAATTGCTTTCCAGAATGGTTGGATCCATTCACAGTTCCACCAACAATGTATCAGTGTCCCAGTTTTCCGACATCCCCTCCAACATTCCGCAATATCTTTTCCTGTCATCTCAGCCAATCTGAGAGGTATGTAGTGGTATCTGAGAGTTGTGTTAATTTGAATTTCTCTGATAAATTGTGATTTAGAGCACCTTCTCATATGATTAGGAATAGTTTTAATTTCTTCATCTGAAAATTATCTGTTCATATCCTCTGTTCATTTATCAATTGGAGAATAGCTTGAATTCTTATAAAGGTGAGCCAATTGTATATTTTTAGAAATGAGACCTTTATCAGAACCTTTGTATATAAAAATGTATTCCCAGTTCATTGCTTCCCTTCTAATCTTCTCTGCATTATTTTTGTTTGTATAAAAACTTTTTAATTTGATATAATCAAAATTATCTATTTTGTAATCAATAATATTCTCTAATTCTTCTTTGGTCACAAATTCCTTCCTCTTCCACAGATCTTAGAGGTAAACTATCCTATGTTCTTCTAATTTATTTATAATATCATTTTAATGATGTTTTTCAATTTTTCCAAGAGAGCCGTGGGAGATGGCTTCATCTGTAGATGATCTGTTTTTAGTGTCCTCAGATTTTGAAATCTGTTCCTCTCTTTCCCCAGAAAAACTATCTAGGATGAGAGTTCTTTTTGCTTTTTTACTCTTTTTTTTTAAGTTGAAGTCTGCTTTTAGGGCCAAGGGGAAATTGTCTAAATTTCTCAGCAGGTGACAGTGGCTGCACCGGGTCTGTGCTAGTTAACTTCTGGTACTGAATGTGTAACCAGATCCAGATATTCTGGGAGTTTGATACTCACTATTTGCCCTTTGTATTTGTGATGGATGTCTTACAGCTAATTTGCTGATCTACTGGCTTGCATACAGGACAGAGTTGCCAACACTGCTGTAGATTTCTATCAGTAGATTCCCTGGCATGAGGAGTCCAAAACACCCTTGTTCTCAATACTGCCTGTGATCAGGAACCTGTTCTCAGCCTGCCTCCCTCCGTGCCTGATAAAACAGACCTTTTTTGAAGATTTTCCAAATTATCTTGTGCTAGAAATTTGTTATACTCTGAACATTTGTGGGTTTTGTCACTCCAAAACCAGTTCAGAGGCCCAATTTGCTGAGGGCTATGGGGAAAGTTCAGAAAAAAATATGTCTCCTCTCCATCATCTTGGCTTTACCCTCCTGAATTTTTAATAGAATGGAATTGAGCCTGCAAATAGATATTCAGAATATTCTTAACATTTCCCAATGAAATTATTATCCTCCCATAGCCTCATTGAATCCTATTCCTAATTCTGATTTCACAATTTCCAAGTGTACTACCATTCAATCTCTTATGTTTTGAACCTCAATTCATTTGTTTATGTTCTTCTCCCACATGCAATATGACTTCTTTTCCACTCTAGATCCCCATTTTCTCCCCAGGGCTCTGACACTCCTGAAGGGGTGAGAATTTTTTCTCAACTTTTAGCTACAGATCCATCAATTCAGTTTTCCAAACATCTTTAGCATAAGTCTCAGTCAGACTTAGTCAAATCAAAGCTCTTATTGCTGGAAGTGATATGTCAAGCATATGCCTTATGTATTCATTTATATTTCTGTAACTTCCTATTTTACAACATCAATTTCTGGTTATCAATCCTTTATATGTACCATTTTTCCTTACCAAATATAAAGATTTTTGAGGTGAAGCTTCTTTCTTTCTGTGTAGTTATTTCTGACATTTAATATACTGCCTGGTATATATTATACACTCAATAAATCATTTCAGTTATTTATTTGCTGAGGCAATTGGAATTAAGTGACTTGCCCAGGGTCACATAGCTAGGAAGTATTAAGTGTCTAAGGCTGGATTTGAACTCAGATCCTGCTGATTTCTGGGCCAGCACTCTATCCACTGCATCATCTGGCTACTCCGCAATAAATGATTTTAGTTTGATTCTCCCTTGCATCTGTATCAACTTTCTTTATCCCTTTTTTAGTCTAGATTTGCCTATGAGCATATTATCTCCTATGTGAAAGAAGCAAGAAATAATGCCAAATTTTCTGACCAAATCTAAGACTCTTTTATTTCTCCAAGTTGCTTCTCTATTAAATTTATTTTCTTCCATTCACTTATACTCTCAGTACATGCTTCACAACTAGCTATCTTTGTTATGTATAAGGTTATGTTACTCTTTCAACAAAAATTGTCACTGTTTCCTATAGAGTATATAGTGCCTAACTAGAGCTTTTCTAACTTTTTGTTGCCTGGGATTCTAGATTCTCCATAATATATTGGCAATTATTTCTATTTTATCTTATAATATTTTCTCTTGCAAGGTATTAGCAATGCTCACTAACCTTTTTGCTCCCCCCCTTTTTTTAATATCCCTTGCACTTAGTATACTGTTGGCTCAAAGTGGGCACTTAACAAACAATTATTGATCAGTTGATTAGAGATATTACTAGTAAATTTTGGTTCCTGAAGCAAGTATAAAAGTTTGATTCAGGGCAAGAGATATAAAATCCACCTTCAGTTTAAGGGTCAAAGGCAGAGAAGGAATACTGCCTTATAATTTGAGGGAGACAGATCCTAGAAAACCAACAGCAAAATTGCCACTGGAAAGTTGGACAGCATAAAGATGAGGAAGAAACAAGCAGGATAAGGCAGGAAACAACCTTACTAAAGCCCATGGCATCTGGTTGCTTCCTACTTTATCTAATTATTCTTACTAACTAGGTGCTAAACTCAATTGTTTCTATGTTGCTGAAATACTGTCAGCAGATTCCAAATTTGGCTTCTTCAGGCTGCCTTCATGCTGTTGTTCTAGGGTTTGGCTCAGAATGTCTGCCCTTCTCTTTGTCTGCCAAATTCCTTCCCATTATCAAAATTCTAATCAAAAACTGCATTGTATAAGCATTTCTTTTTTCCATATTCATTTTTACTTATTTTTTATCTGCTCCAATCTAGTACATATTCTATACTATAATGGCAAAGGGAGCTTTATCAGAGTCAGGAAATTCTTATTAAAGTCTTGTTATATACTAGCTGTATGACCCTAAGCAAGTAAGTTAGCCTTTAAGTGTCCCTAGGAAATTATAAATATAAATGTTTCAAAACAGGTATTAATTTTTTTTTGGGGGGGGGGGCAGAGAAAATATACTTACTGAGAGCTTCTCATAATGAGGAAATAGCTTTTCTATCCAAAAATTATATTTGAATTTTATTACCTTATAAGAAAATAAGCCCTATTAAAATTGATACTTTGTTTTATCTAAACTCTTAACTTTCTATCCAAACCTAGCATAGTACTCTACATATAAATAGGTGCTTAATACATGTTTTGAGATGAATGGAATAATTTCATTCAGTAAAAATTTATTAAGCACATACTATGTTCCAAACACCATGCTAAGCACTAGGGATATAAAAAAGAAAAAGAAACACTATCTCTGTTCTTAAGAAGTTTACAATCTAATGGGAAAGAAAATATGCAAAAAGAAACTAAAAAGTTAGGTAGTGGTGGAGGTAGATTCCAGTAGGTACCTTTTTTGAGGACATAATGTTTTGTGGAGTTAAAACCACCCAGAGTTGCTGATAGCAAATGAAGAGTTACTTGAACAAGTGAACAAATCTCTCTCTATTTCTCGCCCTTCTTCTCTCTTCCTTTCCTCCCTCTCTCACTCTTTCACTCTCACTCTATGTGTCTCTCTGTCTCTATCTATCTATCTATCTATCTATCTATCTATCACCTATCTACCTACCTACCTATCTATCTATCTATCCATTCATCTACTTTCTATCTATTTATCTTCATCTATCAGAATTTGGCACAATATCCTAAAGCTGTACTTACTTAAAATCCTATACAATGATTATGAGCTGCTGGAATGTCAAAAACTGTGAAAACTTGTGAAAACTCTGATTAATAATCTATTCGTATTCACATATATTAAAGGTATACTTCAATGTATCTAAATAAAGCAAACTATTCTTAAGTAGAAACCTGGGGTTTTGTGTTAAGGAATTATCTTTATATGAGGTTCCATTTAGAGGTTCCATTTTACACTTGAGACTTCCATTCTTTTTTATTACTCAGTTTTTAAATTTTAAGAGTGCTGCTACATGCAAAATTAACTACATTATTTTTTTTCTTCTCTGATTTAAGCTTTTCTATGGATTTAGATATATTCCATCCTTCCAATTGTAGTTGGGCCAGCATGCTTTTTTTCCCACTTGGACATCATTATAGAAATGAATCCCATCCTGGAAGAATAGGTAACTCCAACTGACTGTATCGGCCAAATGATTCATCCAATTTTTGCTCAATCAGTGATTCTGCAACCTAATATGCCATGTGTAACTCATGAATGTTTGGAAGTGAGCTATTATACCTTTCACTGTTTATTAAATTCTGGCATATTCGTACACCTGTCAACATAGAGCTAGTGATATTTACAAGCTCTCTAGCTGATATTCTTAAAGAATAGTATCTGAACTTGCAACATAATTACATATACACAATTAAACATGCAAAAAGACATAAATAAAGGGGTATACATATGAACATAGCTTTAAAGTCTGATTTAGAGGAAGAATAAAATGTAGCATATCAGTAATACCATAAGCTTATTATTATTATTTTTTAGGAAGTCTCTGATAGTGATACTGAAATTAAATAAATCATACCTGACTGGAAGATTGCAGTGAAGGGAGTGCTACATTAATTTCAACCTCTACTTTTCAGTCTTGTCTACCTCAACAAGCATCATAAACGACTTTTTTTAAAAAGAGAGAACAATGAAACAATAAAAATTCAATGCTAACAGAATCTGTCAAGTGTAAAACAATAAAAAATTCAGTGCAAGGAAGGCAGTTGCCTGCCATTGGTAAGGTATGGAGGAGGGAAATCAATATTTATTTCTCTGAGAGTGCCTACCCTGGCATGTGGTATTGATGTTTTCAACAGGATGGAAAAGCTTTTCACAGCAAGACTTTTACTTTTTTCACAGCTAAAGAGTGATCTATGCATTAGCCAGATTATTATCTGATGGCAATAGGCATTTAAAAAGAATAGGAATGATTCTGATATTAACTGTGAAAGATCTGGCTCCTTAACATTGCATAGAATTGGTTATTGTTCCATTATAGAAAGTGATCAATCATAAGCCTGTGTATTTACTACATCAGGCAGTGTTAAATAGAACTTTCTTTTCCTTTGAGCTCAGAACAAAGAAAGCATCTTATCCTCAGCCCTGGGCCTGAGATGCTTGCTGATCATAGCACATCTTGTTGGCATCTTTAACAATTCTCTATTTTCTTCTTTGGACTGGAGCCCTTAGAGACACATCTATGGATTAGAGAGACACTGCTGTGGATGACTTTTAGTTGTTATTTAACTTTAATGCAGCTGAGACTTCTTTAAGTAATGCTAGCTTTCTGATCTTTGCCTCCAAGTTGGAGGAAAAAAAATGAAAATGAAATTCATCTTGGACCAGTCCTTTATGTTAGACCCTTGATCTACAAATAAATTGTTGTCTGTTATCCTTAACTTTTGGTTTTCAGCATATTGTGTGATGACAGTGTTTTGATAGTTACCATTTCCGCCTATGAGCAATTCTATGTTGAAAATAAGTGAATAAAATAAATGCTTTTTTTATTAATTTAACTGTGACATTATATACAGGGGTCATCAGTGACAGTAATTTGTAATTTTTTGGGAGAAGGAATATTTGTATTTAAGATTTCATAGCTGTAAGGATTTACTTCTGAAAAAATATCTGCATTGAAAAAGTATTACTGTATTATTTATAGGGTATTTGCTTGGACTACTGCAACTGCTCATGGTCACAAATCCAATATGTGACAGAAACAGTATTTAAACACAGGTCGTCCTTTTGGCAAAGCCTGATCTCTCATTACTATGAATGCTGGCTTTCTAAATACATCAATATTAAGTACATATGTACAGATAAGTAGAAGAAAGAAAAGGGCAAATAGAAGAAACACAAAAGGAAAAGGTTAAGTAGCATTCTACCTCAAATTCCATATAAATAGTAAATGGCTTACATTTAAATATTGATATTGATGTCACTTCTTTTATTTTACATTACTTCTTTGTTCTAATAAAGACAAAGCTATAAGAAAAAAAAAATATTAGTAATTTATTGTTCCCTTTTGGCATGTGAATTACTAATGGAAAACCACTTGTTGGCTGGAAAGTTTCAAATTATATGGAGGGGAAACATTTTTTTTTTCATTAAAATGTCCAGAAAAATGAACAAGTATTTCTCATTTGAGGAAACAATTAAATAACTTAATCAAGATGAACTTTTTTTCTAACCAAATTTTGGAAATAATTTTCTCAGTCTGTTCTCCTGATTTCTTATACCTTTTAAGTTTCATAATTGAGAATAGTTCCTTGGATTTAGAAACTCCCTTTAAGTTTGAAAATCTGTCCACAAGTTATCAGTTTAATACACTTATAGTTTAACATATTAGTTATCATTCATCAGAGAATGGTCAGAGAAGTCCTCTTATAGTTAATAAGAAAGTTTATTATTGAATATAAACAAGCAGAGTGTATTTCTAAGTTGTGGCTTAAAATCTTGTCATATTCCAATGGACTATTTTTTTAAATGTCATTTTATTTTTCCTTCAGTTATATGCCAAAAATATTTTAGCATTCATTTCTACAGGATTTTGATTTCCACATTTTTCTTTTTCCCCTTCTCTTTTCCAAAGATGGTAGGCTATTTGATATATTTTATACTTGTGCTATCATGTGAAATGTATTTCCAATTAGTCACAATTGTGAAAGAAGGAACACATCAAAAAGAAAAAAAAAAGAAAGAATAAAGAAAATGAAAAAAAAATATGCTTCCATCTGCATTCATAATCTAAGAGTTCTTTATCTAGATATAGGCAGCGCTTTCCTTCATGAGTTCTTTGTATTTTTCTTGGATCATTATATTGCTGAGCAGAGTCAACTCAGTCATAGTTAATCATCACACAATGTTGCTAATACTGTGAATTATGTTTTCCTGGTTCTGCTCATTTCACTTTTTATCAGTTTGTCCAAATATTTTCACATCTCCCCTCCCCCCCAAAAATCTGCCTTTTAATCATTTCTTATTGCACAATACTATTCCATTAGATGCATATACCAGTTCTTGTTCAGCCATTCCCCAACTGATAGGCACCCCCTCAATTTCCACTATTTTACCACCATAAAAAGATCTGATATAAATACTTTTTGTACATGTAGGGATTTTCCCCTGTTCTACAATCTCTGATACACAAACTTTTTTTTCTTGATTAAAGAATGTGTATCGTTTGTCCTTTGTTCATATTTTCAAATTGCTCTTGAGAATGGTTGAAACAGTTCACATCTTCACCAATATTCTGTTTTTATGACATTCTCTCCAAGATTTATCACTTTATTTTTTTTTCATATTAGTCAATTTGGTAGGTGTGAGTTGGCACTTCAGAGTTGTATTAATTTGAATTTTTGTAGTTGAAAGTATTTTTTACACTTCATCATATGCCAATAGAATCATTTGATTTCTTCATTCAAAAATTTACCTGTAATATACATTTAACAATTGAGGAATGGCCTGTATCTTTATAAATTTATATAATTAAGAAATGAAGCCTTTTTATCAGAGACACATGTGAAGATTATTTTCCCCCAGGTTTCTGCTCTCCTTCTAATTTTGGTAGCATTATTTTTGTTTCTGCAAAAAGCTTTTTAATATAATTGTAATTAACTTTTTTATTTTGTGAAACTTTATTCTCTTTTTTTGATCATTAATTCTTCCCCTCCCTATAGAATTGACAAGTAGATTCCTTACTCTTCTTGTTTGCTTATGATATCTCCATTTATGTCTAAATCATGCACTTTATCTTAGTACACAGTGTGAGATGTTGTTCTATAGCTAGTTTGTATCCTAGTGTTTTCCAGTTTTCACAGCAGTTTTTGTCATATAATGAGTACTTATCTCAAAAGCTGGGTTTTGGGGAGTTTTCAAACTGCAGTTAGTGTGATCATTAACTACTGTATCTTGGATACCTTTTTTATTCCACTGACCAACTATTCTACTTCTTAGCCAATACTAGATAGTTTTGAGGATTTCCACTTTATAATATTGCTTGACATCAAGTATTAGTAGGCCATCTTTCATCATATTTTTTCATTAATTCCCTTTATTTACTCCCTTGATCTTTTGTTCCTCCAAATGAATTTTGTTGCTATTTTTTCTAATTGCATAATAAAGGCTTATTATTATTATTATTTGGAATTTGCTTGGTATGGCACTGAGTAAGTGAATAAGTTTCTGACACACCCTACCCATGAGTAACTAGTTTATATTTCCAATTGTTTAGATCTGGCTTTATTTGTGTGAAAAGTGTAATTGTCTTCATTTATTTCCTGGATTGTCTTGGCAATGAGACTCCTAAATACTGTATACTGTTTACAGTTGTTTTGAATGGAAGTTTTCTTTGTATTTCTTGCTGCTGAATTTGTTGTTTATATAAAGAAATGTTGATGATTTGTGTGGATTTATTTTATATCCAGCAACTTTGTTCATTATCTCAAGGAATTTTTTAAATTAATCCTATAGGGTTCTCTAAGTACACCATCATATCATTTGCAAATAGAGATAAAATAGTTTCTTCATTACCTATTCTAATTCCTTTGATTTCTTTTTTCATCTTTGGTTAACTGGAAGCTAAATTTTCCAGTACTATACTGAATAATGGTGATAATGGGCATCCTTCATTCCTGACCCTATTGCAAAGGCTTTTACCTTATCTATCTAAAGTCATCAGGAAACATATTAGATAGATAGATAGATAGATAGATAATGTTTATCATTATATGGAACAATCCATTCTTTCTTATGCTCTTTGGTCTTTTTAATAGGAATGGGGACTATATTTTATCAGATACTTCTTCAAAATCTATAGACATAATCATTTGATTTCTGTTGATTTTGTTACTGATTGGTCAATTTTATTGATAGCTTTCCTAATATAAAATCAACGTGGCATCCCTGGTATAAACCCCATCTGATCCTACCATATAATCCTTGTGATATATTTCTGTGATTGTCTTGCTAGTATTTTGTTAAAAGTTTTTTGTATCAATATATATTAGGAAAATTGGTCTAAATTTTTATCTTTATCTGACCCTTCCTAGTTTAGGTTTTAGCAACATATTTGTCTTCTAAAAGTAATTTGGTAAAACTCCTTCTTCACTTATTTTAAAATACATTTTATACTGTATTTGAATTAATTGTTTTCTAAAAGTTCAGTTGAATTCATGTGTAAATCCATCTGATCCTGAGTTTCTCCCCTCCCTTCTTCCCTGGGAAGTTCTCCAATGTACTACTTTAACATTTTCTAGCACAATTCAAAGCATAGGAAGGAGAGTTCAAAGCTTTTTATTATCTGTGTGAATTCACACTAATTTTTTCCACCAAAATCTTTGACACCACCACAGAATTCAACACCAGAAACTGATATGATTCTATCCCTGGAAATTACCTTAAACAGAAATTACCATTTTGGCTTTTTATCAGTACAACTTAAGGGCATTCATTTGAATCTATCAAATATAAGTTTTCCATTCATGTTATCTCCTCCATTAGAATAAAATTTCTTTAAGAAAACTCTTTCTTTTTTTATTTGACTTTCCTGTTCTTAGCAAAATGTTTTGACCATAATAAGTTGAATAACAAAATTATTTCTTTCTTTCATAATGCCCTTAACTTCAAAAGGATAAAAATATTTTAATCTCCAAAAACAATGACAAAAAATGAAGGAATTGAAAGATTTTTTTAAATGATATTCTTATGTATTTTGTATGAAATGGAATCACAAAATGGATCACAAGAAACATTTCACTGCTTCTGTATTTTTAAACACAAACATTAAGCAATAAATTAATGTTTTTAGTCCAGCTTGTCATAAAAATAGGAAACATGTACAAAATGTATGTGCCAAGTATCAAAATCTAATTTAATGCATGTAAAAGTAACCCAAAAATGTTTCTGGAAGCAGATGTCTCACATTCCAGGCGGTTTTAACTCAGAGTATAGCATCTTAAAAAGCACATTACTAACTCTTGCTTTATTATATCTTATATTCCACAGAAGAAAATTATCCGCATGACTACAAAAATATATTAGGAGTTAAATTTTCCTAACGTAACTCTGTAAAATAAGGTCAATATCAGAGCAATTACCAAGGTAAGTTTCAAATTATGTCTTTCTGGTTTTAAATGAAAATCGAAGAGAGATAGTAACTATTATAATAATCTATGGGAAGCTGAATTATGAAACACTGTATCATATTATATTATGCTGAGGTTGTTGTCTTTGAGCAGGAAAAAAAATCTACTAGGGAAAAGGGAGCTTTAGAAAATCATGATTGCATTTTATATTTTTATTAGGAAAATAAAAAATAACTTGAATTATATAAAGTTGAAAAACTTTTTTACAATCAGGAAGACCAATTTCACCATATAGCAATACATTAATATCATTCATGGGATGCCATTTCTGATTTAAGTCCAATAAATTCATTTATTCTCCTCCAAAATAAGATAAAAGAAACAAATATTTTAATGCTATTTAAAAATATCTTGTTTTTAAATGTGTCTGTTAGACCAGCTTTCTCATATGTTTTGGAAATAAATCACGGAGACAAAGGGTAAAGATCTAAGTATAATAAAGGATGATCATTAAAAAAGAAATGTTATTCCCCTAGTTACAAGGAAATGCATCATTTATTGTATGGACAGCTAGGTGGAAATGTAAATAAAATTCTGGATTTGAAGAAGACTTGTCTTTGAAAACTCCCAGAGAAAGTTAATGACTTTGTTACCTTGGACAAGACTGACAGCTTTAGTTCTTTCATCTTAAATACATATAATAATATCATGTTCTTACCCAGGGTGACTTTGAGGATAAAATTAGACAACATACATGAACATAAGTTTGTAAATCTCAGAAAATTATATAAATGATATATTGTTATTTATAATTACTACCATCATTATCATTACATTCTGATGTATCTTTTATCCAAATACACAAAAGTTTTTCCTCTATTTACATTTTTAAAAATTAAAGCAGAGTTGCTTTTCTTGGTTATATTTTCATATTTTGAAAAGCTAAATATATAAAGAAGACTAAGCACTTTGGTCATTTTGGTGATTCTAAGCCCACATAATCTTGTCTAGAAATTAAAACAACCCTTTATTTTTCCCTAGCTTAGTGGAGTTTTTATTTCATGTTTATTGAAGTTTTAGTTCATATAAGTTAGTGACATAAAGTTATGGTTTTTCCTTTGTTTTTGAAGTGGACAAATGTTCTGATTTGCATGTGAATTAAATTTAAGTTAGGCAGAGCTGCACAAAGTCCTTAGTCTCTCTATGAATTATCTAAGGGAAGTGATAAAATAAAAGCCAGATGACTGGTGATAGTATATAATGCAGTGGGTGTGGCGGATTTTCTTATCTGATTAAGTTCTAAACTCTTTATAGACCTTGTTTTAGCCTCCTTCATCACTAATGGAACAAATTGTTCTCATCTACCCATTCCACCAGAGGAGTGTTCACATACTTAGGTTAGGTATTTCTCTAGCTCTCTGATGTGTTTGAAGCCTTTCTTTTACCCCTAATTTGGTTTATCCTATCTTCTGTGATTTCTCCTACAGGTCCTTGGAACCAAAGATAAAAATGTGTAAGTACATGAAAGAATTAGTTACACATCTGATCTAGTTCCATGCAATCTCCAATAATCTAGAAAAGACTAAAGGGGTGTATTAGTTTCTAGACAAAATTATGTAGGCTTAGAATCACTGAAATGCCACACCTAAGTGCTGCATCTTCATATATTTGGCTTTTCAATATATGAAAATATATCCAAGAAAAACAGCTCTCCCTTAATTTTTTAGATGTAAAATTTATGCAGAAGTACTATAATTATTTTTCTTAATCAGTTAATGCATTAAATTTAATTATATGTCCATGATCAAAATATAATTTGTTGGAATAAGTTGATGGTTACCAGATCTTCTATCACTTATTCAGAGAACAGCAAGTTGTCCATATCAAAACAGAAATGAAGAATTGATATAAATATCCATTTCTTTCAAATTTCAAAGGATAATTACCTTCCAGTTTTTATTATTTTTTCCAACAGAAGCTAGTTGCAAATTTAAGAAATCTGCTCCTCTCAAAAGATTACTAAACACAAGACTTTGCCAAAAATATTGATAACTTGCAAAAAAAGAATAATAATTACAACATTGCTTTACAGCTAAATAAATTAAATAAATATATTTATATACAATGTGCTAGCACTTTTTTTTTCACTTAAGCTACTGTATGTATCCCAGTGTGTGATTAAAAGGCCAATAGACCAACTATATATACATGAAAAATAATTATTGTTGGTGCTCTTTGTGACAGTTTAATTTGTGAATGTGCTTGCTTAAACTGAGGAGTCTTTAGTGTATGTGGGGGTGGGGATACATATTAGACCATTGACTACTATGACTATCATTTAAAATTAGCTAATTTTATAAAATGTATAAAAATGTATAATTCTGCTCATTTTATAAATTATAATTTATAATAAATTTATTTAACTCTTCAAATATTAAAAAATGATTTTTAGGCATGTGGTCTAATCTATATAATGGCTTTATGAAGTACATACATTTTACATATGAGAAAACTGATTCTCAGTGTCATTAACCATTTGCCTATAGTCAAAAAATTGTATGAAAGAGATATTTCCAACCAAGTTTCACTGAATTCCAAATTTAATATGTATTTGGTATTACTATTGTTCAATAATTGGTTCAATACTCCAAAGAAAACATGATCTCACTATTATAAATGTTCCTTCCACAAACATATATCACAATTCATCATGTGTTCTCAATTTTTTGAACTGTGTATGACACTGCAAATTTAAAAAAAAAAAAAAAAAAAGAAAAGAAAAATCTGGAGTTGGAGCCACGAATTTGCTTGAGTTGTAAACCTATCTCAGACACTACTTTATGACCTTGAACAAGTAACTTAATCTCCAAATTTTATTTTCTCTATGTGTAAAATATAGACAATAAAATTCATTTGTCACAGGATTGTTGTAATGATAAAAATGATATATAATATATTGCAGTTGGTAAACCCTAAAGTGCTATATAAATGCTAGTTATTGTTATTTTTTATTATTTCATAGAACTTTCACTTGATTATTTTAATATTTTGTGGGTACTAAAAGCACTTATATTAGCCATCTATTTTCCTACATTCTTAATATGCCTCAGTCACTTTCCTTTTAATAGCTTTGATAATGACTTAAACTGCTATATTAAAGGCATCAGTGGCAACATTTTTCAGAGGATTCATACCTACAATATCCGGCAGTAACTTTGATTGTCTGGTGATTCATGAATACTAGTGATTCTTCTGAGCACGTGATGTTCATGGAACAGTCATATAACAGTAATTGGATTTTACTGGTAACAAACAGTGGTGTTATTAGACAACAAGGCCTTAAGATAATTGAAAGGAAGGGCTCAGTTTTGTTTTCCCCTAAGGACAATTTCACTCAATTGCTGTCTACTATTCAATTATATATCTATATCAATGCCTCTCTCTGCTGATTCCCCAGCCATATTAACTATTGACAGTTTGCTGATTTAACAGCTTGTCAAATTAGGGCAACTTTCACTCCTCATCCATTTCAATTTTACAGTGTGAATAGTTAGACTTCTGTTACCTGTGAGAAACTGAAAATATATTGATGAGATCCTAAAGTGCTTTGGAGGTCAATGAAATTGGCATTTTCAGATAGAACCATTTGTAGAAACTCTCTAAAAAAAGAGAAATGTCACTTTTGTTGCCACTACAAAAAGGGCTGCCACAAACATTTTTGCACATGTGGGTTTCTTCCCCTCCATTAAGATCTTTTTTTGGGATATAAGCTTAGTAGAAACACTGCTGGGTCAAAGGGTATTCCCAGTTCCATAACTTTTTGAGCATAGTTCCAAATTGCTCTCTAGAATGGCTGGATCTGGTCACAGTTTCACAAACAACAGTGTCCCATTTTTCCCTCATCCTCTCCAACATTTGTCATTATCTTTTCATGACATCTTAGCCAATCTGAGAGCTGTGTAATGGGATCTGAGAGTAGTCTTAATTTGCATTTCTCTAATTAATAATGATTTGGAGCACCATTTCATATGACTAGAATGTTTCATTTTTTTTATCTGAAAATTGTTCATATCCTTTGACCATTTATCAATTGGAGAATGACTTGAACTATTATAAATTTGAGTCAATTATCTATATATTTTAGAAATGAAGCCTTCATCAGGTTCTTCATGGGATATAAAAAGTGTTTTCCCATTTTATTGCTTCCCTTCTAATCTTGTCTGCATTAGTTTTGTTTGTACAAAACCTTTTTAATGTAATACAATCAAAATTATTTATTTTGTGATTAGTAATGGTCTCTAGTTCTTCTTTGGTCACAAATTCCTTCCTCCTCCACAAATCTGAAAGGTAAGCTATATTATATTCTTCTAATTTTCTATAACATCATTTTTTATGTCTAGATCATGAACCCATTTTGACCTTATCTTGGTATGTGATGTTAAGTGTTGTTATGCCACAGTTCTCTTTAACTGTCCTGACTCAGTTACCCTGCACTACTTTCCCTTGTCTCAGTTTCTTTATCTGTTCTGTGTCAATCCCCTAAGCTATAAACCCCCCTCTGGCCCATTAAGACTGAGGACTATTTGCTCTAAGGTTATAAATTAGCAAGATAAACAAGAGAGTAGACCTCCTGACTCTTTTCTGTCCTCAAGAATTTACAATATCCCTCTAAAATATTTCAAGATATTTCACTGACCTCTTTATCTCTGTGTATTCAGACATCCTGTTTCTGTTTTTTTTTTTTTTTTTTTTTTTGGGGGGGGGGCGGTTTATGGCCTCCCCTATCCTGACCAAGGCTTTCCCACCTTTTCCCTCTTCTTTGTCTCCAAAAGGTACTTAAAGGTTTGAGATGCTCCCATTCATTGCTGGAGGCTGGAGGCTGGATGCTGGATTCTGGACGCTGGATTTTTTGAGATGACAGTCTCCTCCAGCTCTGGGACCAACATGGATTCCTTGGCCCCAGTATATTTATCTCTGTCTGACTGGATAATTTGAGATGAGAGTCCTGTCCAGTCAATTTTACTCTTCCATTAATAAAATATTAAAAACTCTCTAATCTCTCTCCTGCCTCAGTTTCTCCAGCATTACAGTGTGGGTCTATGCCTACTTTCTGCCATGCTAGTTTCCAATTTTCCCAGCAGTTTTTGTCAAATAGTGAATTCATATTCCAAAAGGTGGGGTTTTAGGATTTGTCAAACCCTAGATTGCTATTGTTATAGACTATTTTGTCCTATGAATATAACCTAATCCACTGATCAACTAATTTATTTCTTAGCCAGTACCAAATGGTTTTGATAACCATTGCTTTACAATATAATTTTAGATCTGTACAGTTAGACCCACCTACATTTGCTTTTTTAAAATTAATTCCCTTGAAATTCTTAACCTTTTCTTCTTCCAGATGATTTTTGTTGTTATTTTTTCTATGTCATTAAAATAGTTTCTTGGGAGTTTGATTGGTATAGCACTAAATAAATAGATTTGTTTAGGTAGTATTGTCATCTTTATTATATTCACTCGACTTATACAAGAGCACTTAATATTTTTCCAATTGTTTAAATCTGACTTTATTTGTGTGGAAAGTATTTTGTAATTTTGTTCATGTAGTTTCTGCCTTTCCCTTGGCAGATAGATTCCCAAATATTTTATATTTTTGACAATTATTTTAAATGGAATTTCTCTTTGTATTTCTTGTTGTGGGATTTTGTTAGTGGTATATAAAAATCTGATAATTTATTTGCATTTATTTTGTGGATTATTTCTAATAGATTTTTGGTTGATTCTGTAGGGTTCTCTAAGTATATCATGTCATCTGCAAAGAGTGATAATTTGGTTTCATCATTAACTATAATTCCTTTAATCTCTTTTTCTTCTCTTATTGCCAAAGCTATCATTTATTAATAGTTACTTCATCTATTGTTTAGTGACTCCTCCCTTTCCTGCTTCCTTCTTCTTCCTTCCTTTATTGCTTCTTTCCTTCCCTCCATTTTTCCATTTTCCCCTACCTTCTTTTCCTTCTTTCTTCTTTCTCTTTTCTTCTTTCACTCCTTTCTTCCTTTCCACTTTCCTTTCCTCCTTTCTTTTCCTTCTTCTTTCCACATAGTGTGTCATAACCTTACGAGAAGATGTTTTTAAAAACATTTTTTGCACTTCTGAATTCTCCCAAGATTGAGATTTACTGGTTAATTTTCTTTCTTAAGGGCCAGGCCTTAAACCAAAACCAATCTGATTCTAATTGGCTACCAATAGGTCTTAGGTTGATTCCCATTTGGTCATTGTTTGGATCCTAATGGACTCAGATTGAGTATAAAAAGAAGTCATTTTAGCTTTGACCAGAAACCCTGAGGGTTCTGCCCTCTGAATTTCATTCATTCCTTTATTTATTTACATTTTGTTGGTGAGGACTAGGTGAAAGGGAAGGGTTTTTTTTTTTTTTTTTTTGCCTCAATTACTACAAAGCCTTAATTATTTAATGGATTTGGCCTCAGTCAAATTGAGACCTCTGGAAGACCTTAACTTAAAAAGGTCAAGGTCTCCCACTCTGTCCAGGGCAATCTCTAATCATTTTGATTTATACTTTCCACTGGACCCAAATGGCTCTGAAGGAGAAAGTGAGGTAAGTGATCTTTCACAGCCTTCCCTCACTTAAGACCAATCACTTGCATGTTATGACATCATCTCCCTCTTATCATGGTTTTCTTTGAGAACAAAAAACAAACACCATCATCAATTTATCAAATTCATCAAAAATTAACCAAAAAAAGTCCATTTTTGAATAAATGAATGCCATTATTCTGAACTCCAATATTGCTTTTCTGTTCAGTTTTCTCCCTTGAAAATTTTCCTTTCCTCTTCTTTGAAAACATTCTATCATACCCACCATACCACCACACCCTCAGGAATAATGTTCTTGTTTTTTTATTACTCTGACACTATACTTATTGCAAGTGTAGAGATATCAGTATTTCAGCCCAAGAAATAACAAAGTTTCTTGTTTTTTACTAGATTTAACAAAAAACATGTATCTGTTAGGAGTCCTACCTTATCTTTCCCCCTTTGAAACTAATTGATAGCAGGGTTTATTCATTTTTGTCTTTGTATGCTCATGCTGCTACAAAAAAATATTTTTATCAAGTAGACAATAAATACATTGAATTAAATTCCCTGAATCCATTTCAAAATATAAAATAAATAAATAAGTAGTAATGAATTTATAAATTAATGAATGAAATTGCAGGGGCAAACATAATAATTGTTACGCAAAAATTAAATATTTACAATTCCTCTTAACTAAAATAATGACAGTTTAAAACTCTGGTGTACTTACTATCTTATAGAATTTGATAAGAAAACATATTAGC
Source organism: Antechinus flavipes (assembly GCF_016432865.1). Taxonomy (NCBI): domain Eukaryota; kingdom Metazoa; phylum Chordata; class Mammalia; order Dasyuromorphia; family Dasyuridae; genus Antechinus; species Antechinus flavipes. The sequence continues at coordinate 391,239,338 of NC_067400.1, read as the reverse complement.
TTTGTATTTCTCTCCAAGACAAATATCTAAGTCATTGATCTACAAGTACTATGTTATTTATATCTATTATAGTCATATAACTTCCTTTCCAAATTATATTATTAAGTGAATAGTGATTAAGTTTCAGGAAATAGTGAAAAAGCAAACTAAATGAAGCAAGGTACTTGGTGGAATATTTGAGTAGTCATCTCTTAAACTTCTTTTAATTTGTCAGCCTCTTAGTGAGAAGCATTTGACCAATTTTCTGAAATGCAATCAATGCACTACTTGACTTTTCAAAGGGTATATGTAGAATTTTTTAGAGCATAATTCACAAAAGTCAAGTATGCTTGAATTTCATTTGAGTTAATTAGTTGGCTTAGATGAAAACTAGCTATAATTAGAAAAGTATAATTTGATTTTAATTGTATACTGAGAATATGTTCCTTTAAAAAAATATTGCTCACTTTTTCTAGGTAGGTAAGTAGAAAGCACAGTTGTATCTGTTTTCTTATTGGTGTCATTTCTTAGATTTCTTTGACTCTTTAAAGTCAATTTAAATTACTCTTCTTTACTACATGTAATATCTTATTAACCTTTACTTTTTATGACAATGTGGCTCTGTTGGTTTTGGAATTATAAAGTCTTGCTTTTGACAAATCCTAACTCTATCACTATGGGATAGTCACTAGGTTCTTAGTGCTCAGTTAATTTTCTGAAGCTGTAACTTATAAGAGTTTTTGATTTGAGTTAGTGGGAGGAATTTCCACAATAAATATTTCTATATCAGTTAAATCACAGATCTAGATCCATAAACACTTTTGATTACATTAAAAATCCAAAGATGCTAAGTTTTAGCCAGATTAATAATGACTATAGTCATTATCTTAAATATAGCATAACAGTCTAATGTAAATATAGAGCATTGCATTTAACTCAAACTATATAGTGAATTTAAATTTGTTATTCAGCTTTATACGACATTAATATATATGTGCTCATTTTATGATTTAAGCTACATATCTGGAAAGGATTTTAGAAAGCTTATAAATTAATATGACATAAAACAGAATAATATAAAAAGAAAACAAGGGAAAAAGTTCAATGAATTGGAAAATAGTCCTTTTCTGACATCTATGACAAATTAGTTATTGAATTTGAGCATTCAGATTATCTTTGGATTTTCTGGAAGCTTAGGCAAAAAAAGAGATGTTAAATTTCAAAATTCCTAATGTTTGATAAAGTGAAGCCTCTATGTTTTATTGAAATTCATTGCTTTTCCTTTACCAAAAAAAATATATTACATGACAGCTAGAGAGAACTATAACATTCTTTCTCCATTATTTCTTATAATGAATAGTTAATAGATGCTTTTTTGATTTGAATGGATAATTTTCTTTTCATATCAGCAATTTATAGCTGCAAAGGAAACAATATTGTTTTAACTCAGAAAAGTTATTTCTAAGTGTAGATGATAAATACTGACCTATTAAGTTACTTTCTTAATATCAAACAATATAAAATAAAGTTTTAAGGACCAAAGAATTAGTCAATATTTAATGGGCATATTAAACTATCTTCCTTGATTATGATATGTTAAGCAAGACTTTGGAAAATATTTCTTTGGCATCAATGTTCAAATTATATGAAAAGTATATAGTTTTTATTATTGATTTTAGAAAGACTACATGTGTTAATGGCATTCTATTTTAGAAATTAAGAATTCCATATATAACTTTGTCTAGATATAAGGCCACTTTGCTTCTTGTGAAAAATATATTTCTTACAGAGAGAGGTCATTGTTTGTTGTTGTTGTTTTTTTCTTTTCTTTTTAAATAAAGTTTTGAATTTTCCTAGTTCTTTGAACTATTCCAATCAAAGCTTGAGAATCTGTTTGAAAATATTAAGCCTATATTTTCCAAACTAATCAATTTGCATTTATTAAGCACCTTCTATATTCAGTATTTTGCAAGGTACTGAGTAATACTAAAAATCAATCATTCTTTACTCTCCAAAAGTTTATCTTCCAAGAAATAAAAAAAAAAACATAAAAGAATCTTAGAATGAGTTTTGTAGAACATTTGATTTTAATGGTATTTTAACTTGGCCCTTTCTTACTTTAGAAATCTTACAGCTGATTTGATTTCACATGCTTTATAATTCTGCTATATTGGCCTGCATACTCTACTTCCTATCTCTAAAACTGTTATAATCTCTATTCTCAATGGCTCACATATTTTCTCTCCTCCTTTTTTGCCTTTTAGGATTTTTGGCCTTAAGATGCTTTTTAAGTGTACCCTCTTATAGGAGCTATTTCCCATATTTCAAAGCAGCTTGAGACTTTTTCTTTAATGATACTTTTCAAATAATAGTTATGCATCTTGCATGTTCCTTTTTATTTACATATTGCCTCCCAGAATAGAATTTAAGGCTCAATGATAGCAGGAACATTTTTTTTTAATTTTTTTTTAATACTCCTGGTGTTTAGTATAGTGCCCAGTATATAGTAAGAACTAAATGTATGCTTGATGGTTACATACTTTAATACAAAATCAAACAATAGTATCCAAAGAATCTAATGAAATCAAAAGTCATACAATAAATCAATAAACATTTAATTATTAAGTGCCTATAATGTTCCAGGCAGGGCAGTTAGGAGGTAAAGTGAATAAAACACTAGACCTAGAATCAGTTAGACTCATCTTCCTGAGTTCAAATATGGTCTCAGACATTTACTAGCTTTTTGACCTGGCCAAGTCACTTAACACTACTTGCCTCAGTTTCTTCATCAATAAAATGAACTTGAGAAGAAAATGGCAAAATACTCCAGTACATTTGCTAAGAAACTGAAAATGAGGTCACAAAGAGGTGAATACAACTGAAATGATTGGATAACAAGAACAACAGATTGTGTCTGACCTTTTACTAATTCCAGGAATACAAAAAGAATTAAAAGATGATCCCTGACTTTAAATAGCTCACAATCTAATGAGGAAGATAGCATACACCAAAATATACAAAGCAAGTAATATACAAGATAAATAGGCAATTATTAACAAAAGTAAGGCATTAAAATTAGAACAGGCTAGTGAAGACTTCTAGTAAAAGATGTGAATTTAGTTGCTACTTGGAGGAAACCAAGGAGATGAGTAGGCAGAATGAAGGAGAGAAAGCGTTTCAGGCATGATGGCTGAGCTGAGAGATGGAGTGTCTTGTTTAAAGAAGAGTAAGGAGACAATTGTCACTGGATGAAAAAGCACAGTGTGTACAGTAACAGCAATATTGTTTAATGAACAACTGTTGATGACTAAGTTATTTTAAATATTATAAAGACAGAAATCAACTACAAAAGAGCCATGAAGGAAAATTCTACCCATTTCCAGGAGAAAACAAAACAAAAAATTGAAACATAATACATACACACACAAATATTTCCCCAGCACCCTCCCATCTATCTATCTATCTATCTATCTATGTATCTATCTATCTAGATATAGCTATTGATATAGATATGGAAACATAATATGTTTACATATACACATGTATATATGTGTGTGTAAAACATGTAAAACATATCTATATCTCTATAAATCATACATGTCTCTGTGCTTCTAAACAATACCATACAGTTGTACATTTGTTTGTATTTATGGGCGTGTGTGTGTGTGTTCATGCATGTGTGTGTATTTTTGAGTATGTGCCTGTGTATGTAATCTGCTTCAAATGGTGCTCGTTTTAAATGCAGAAAAAAGGAAATAAGGGTCCACAGTTTGGAATATAAACTGTAACAAAATAATAGATAGATGGGTGTGCATGTATATATGTGTGTGTCTATTTTTTAAGAATACATAGTGGACAGTGAAGTTTAAGAAAACTATAAAGTCAAGCAGGAGCTTAAGTTATGAGTGGTTTTGAATGCCAAACAGAACATTTTGTATTTGTTCTTAGAGACAAGAGGATCTCGTGGATATTTACTGAGTAAGGTTGATCAGTTCTGTGCATTCAGAAAATCACTTTATTAGCTGAATAGAGAATGGATTAAATTGGGGAGTGACTCGAAGCAGACAGATTTGTCAGCAGGCTATTGAAATAGATGTGGTTTTAAGGGGCTACAGTAGACTGGTAGCAGTATTAGAAGAGTGAAAGGTGACAAATTTACAATATGTTGCAAAGTTGAAAGTGGTAAATCATGGCAACAGATTGAATATAGGAAATGATGACTTTTTTATATAATTTATGATGACTCTTGGGCTGAAAACCTGAGGAACTGGGATGATTGTGTTGTATTCTGTAGGAATAGGAAAGATAGGAGGGGTAAAGTTTTGGGGGAAAATAATGATTTCTCTCATTAGACATATCGAGTCAAAGATTTCTGCTGGATAGCTAATTTAATTAAAATGTTTGAAAACAATTGGAGATGTGAGTTGAAATTCATCAGAGATTTTGGGGCAGCACAAAGATAGTAATTAAATACATAAGAAATGATGAGATTACTAAATGAAATACAGGTTGAAGTAAAGAGATTTCAGGACCAAAACCTATGGGACATTTATGGTTAGAGGCAGTCAGCAAAGTAGACAGAAAAAGTACAGTAAGTCAGGAGGAAAGTGAAGAGTCATATTACAAAAAATACTAGAAAGGAGTAATCAATAAGCTCAAAGGCTACAAACAGGTCAAGGAGAATGAAAATTGAGAAAAGATCATGGGGTTTGGAAAGTAAAAGGCCATTAATCATTTTGGGATAGCAGTTTCAATGGAATAATTAAGTCTGAAGCTGAATTGCAATGGGTTAAGAAGAGAATGAGAAAAGAGAAAGTGAGAATACTTATTTAGACATTGTTTCTCAGTAGTTTAACTATGGGATAGAAGTAATCTAGGTTTTTTTCAGGGCTGAGGGGAGACATGGGCATATTTGTAAGCAGGAGGGAATGAAGCAGAAGAAAAAGAAGGAGATTGAAAATAAATGAAAAATATGAGGCTGAAAGAGAAAACAAATTTTTGGAGGAGATAGGATGCAATGGGTTCACTTCAGTAAGGAGAAGATTTAACATAAAAAGAAAGTTTCTTTATCATGCTTGTGAAACAAAGGTGAAGTAAAAGGTAGTGACAAGTCATCTAAGTAATAAGAAGGAATAAGAGGAGAAAAGAGGGAGATCAATGCAATGCTCTTTTTTCTCTGTAAAAAATGAAGGAAGTTTCTTAGGTGAGAGACAGGGTGCAGAGGAGAGTGGAAAAATATTGCAAAAGCCACCATGTAGACTAGGATAATGAACTGATGCAAGAGATATGGTTGAATTGCTTAGAAGTAGTGAGGAGTCAGTTGAGATGGTGTAACAAAATTTTAGTTGATTCAGTCAGAATAATTACATGATTTTCATCTTTGTTAGGTATCATATGTGTGATAGTGAAGGTAGGAGTGATCCAAGACTGAAGCTTGGATAGTATGATTTGGCAATATGGTAAATGGGCTAGGGATTCAAGAAAGGTTGTTGGTGTAGAATTGAAATCATTCACCAAGGGGTGAAGATAGGGAGAAATGGAGAAAGAATGAGTGAAGAGAAGATGGCAAAGGATAGAATTGAGGAGTCAAAGGATTGGAGGTCACATTGTGATTCACTTTGCCACTCATAATGTGAAGATGAAGAATAAGATCTCATAAGGGAATGTAGAAGGAGATGTGAAAAACCAAGAAATCATCACTGGAAAGGGGGATTTGGGAATTTGGAGAGATGGAGATGGTACTTTTTGGGTGATGGCAAAATCAATATGTGTGGCTGAGATTAGGTGAAATAACTTAGGGGGAGTGAGTAGATTGAGGAATTCAGTAGTTAGGGGATTTAAGAGAAATCATTACTTATGTTGAAGTCCACCAGTATCAAGGCAGAAATTGTGGAAAAAAAAGTTTGTGAGAAAGTGGGAAATTCACTGAGGAAGGAAGGAAGATGACCTGGGGAATCTGTTTACAATAACTACTGAGATTTTGATTGTTTGGGAGATGTAAATAGCAAGGATATCAAAGAAAGAGAAGTTACTGAGTGATGGAAGTAGAGAGAAAATCTGAAAGTGTCAATGAGGAGCAAGGAGTATTCCAGCTCCCTCATCTTAAAAGAGTGAGTAAAAATACAACCAGTATGTGAAAGGGTGGTCAGGGAGGTAGTGTCATCAAGAAGGATTCAGATCTCTATAATAGCAAATACATATAGGGGTAGAAGAGGAAAAGACTTAAGATGAAAGGAAGTTTTCTGAACATGGAACAAGCAACTCTGAGGAGATATGGAATGACTTAATGGTATTTGAAATTTTGGGGTGAGAAGCTTCAGGAGCATGAGAATGAAGAATGTGTTATGAGGAAGAGAGAATATGATTTGCTTGATGATCTAAAAGAATGAAGAAGCATTGGAATATGAAGGATACGATCAGATCTTAGAATAATTATCTTTTTTTTAAAATTTTTATTTAATAATTACTTTATATTGACACTCGTTTCTGTTCCAATTTTTTTCCCCTCCCTCCCTCCACCCCCTACCCTAGATGGCAAGCAGTCCTTTATATGTTGGATATGTTGCAGTATATCCTAGATACAATATGTGTTTGCAGAACTGAACAGTTCTCTTGTTGCATAGGGAGAATTGGATTCAGAAGGTATAAATAACCCGGGAAGAAAAACAAAAATGCAGATAGTTCACATTCGTTTCCCAGTGTTCTTTCTTTGGGTGTAGTTGCTTTTGTCCGTCATTTATCAATTGAAACTCAGGTCTCTTTGTCAAAGAAATCCACTTCTATCAAAATATGTCCTCATACAATATCGTTGTCGAAGTGTATAATGATCTCCTGGTTCTACTCATTTCACTTAGCATCAGTTCATGTAAGTCTCGCCAGTCCTCTTTGTATTCATCCTGCTGGTCATTTCTTACAGAACAATAATATTCCATAACATTCATATACCACAATTTATCCAGCCATTCTCCAATTGATGGGCATCCATTCATTTTCCAGTTTCTAGCCACTACAAACAGGGCTGCTACAAACATTTTGGCACATACAGGTCCCTTTCCCTTCTTTAGTATTTCTTTGGGATATAAGTCCAGTAGAAACACTGCTGGATCAAAGGGTATTCACAGTTTGATAACTTTTTGGGCATAATTCCAGATTGCTCTCCAGAATGGTTGGATTCGTTCACAACTCCACCAACAATGCATTAGTGTCCCAGTTTTCCCGCATCCCCTCCAACATTCATCATTATTTTTTCCTGTCATCTTAGCCAATCTGACAGGTGTGTAGTGGTATCTCAGAGTTGTCTTAATTTGCATTTCTCTGATCAATAATGATTTGGAACACTCTTTCATATGAGTGGTAATAGTTTCAATTTCATCCTCTGAAAATTGTCTGTTCATATCCTTTGACCATTTATCGATTGGAGAATGGCTTGATTTCTTATAAATTAGAGTCAGTTCTCTATATATTTTGGAAATGAGGCCTTTATCAGAACCTTTAACTGTGAAGATGTTTTCCCAGTTTGTTGCTTCCCTTCTAATCTTGTTTGCATTAGTTTTATTTGTACAAAGGCTTTTTAATTTGATATAATCAAAATTTTCTATTTTGTGATCAGTAATGGTCTCTAGTTCATCTTTGGTCACAAATTTCTTTCTCCTCCACAAGTCTGAGAGATAAACTATCCTATGTTCCTCTAATTTATTTATAATCTCGTTCTTTATGCCTAGGTCATAGATCCATTTTGATCTTATCTTGGTATATGGTGTTAAGTGTGGGTCCATGCCTAATTTCTGCCATACTAATTTCCAATTATCCCAGCAGTTTTTATCAAATAATGAATTCTTTTCCCAGAAGTTAGGGGCTTTGGGTTTGTCAAACACTAGATTACTATAGTTGACTATTCTGTCTTGTGAGCCTAGCCTTTTCCACTGATCCACTAATCTATTTCTTAGCCAATACCAAATGGTTTTGGTGACTGCTTCTTTATAATATAATTTTAGATCAGGTACAGCTATGCCACCTTCATTTGATTTTTTTTTTCCATTAATTCCGTTGAGATTCTCGACTTTTTATTGTTTCATATGAATTTTGTTGTTATTTTTTCTAGATCATTAAAATATTTTTCTTGGAAGTCTGATTGGTATAGCACTAAATAAATAGATTAGTTTAGGGAGTATTGTCATCTTTATTATGTTCGCTCGGCCGATCCAAGAGCACTTAATATTTTTCCAATTATTTAAGTCTTACTTTATTTGTGTGGAGACTTTTTTATAATTTTGCTCATATAATTCTTGACTTTCCTTTGGTAGATAGATTCCCAAATATTTTATGGTATCAACAGTTATTCTGAATGGAATTTCTCTTTGTATCTCTTGCTGTTGGGTTTTGTTGGTGATGTATAAAAATGCTGAGGATTTATGGGGATTTATTTTGTAGCCAGCTACTTTGCTAAAATTATGAATTATTTCCAATAGCTTTTTAGTAGAATCTCTGGGGTTCTCTAGGTATATCATCATATCATCTGCAAAGAGTGATAGTTTGGTTTCCTCATTGCCTACTCTAATTCCTTTAATCTCTTTCTTGACTCTTATTGCAGAGGCTAGTGTTTCTAATACGATATTAAATAATAATGGTAATAGTGGGCAACCTTGCTTCACTCCAGATCTTACTGGGAAAGGTTCCAGTTTTTCCCCATTGCATATGATGCTTACTGATGGTTTTAAATATATGCTCCTGACTATTTTAAGGAAAAGTCCATTTATTCCTATGCTCTCAAGTGTTTTTATTAGGAATGGATGTTGGATTTTATCAAATGCTTTTTCTGCATCTATTGAGATGATCATATGGTTTTTGTTTGTTTGGTTATTGATATAGTCAATTATGCTAATAGTTTTCCTAATATTGAACCAGCCCTGCATTCCTGGTATAAATCCTACTTGGTCATAGTGTATTATCCTGGTGACAATTTTCTGTAATCTTTTTGCTAATATTTTATTTAAGATTTTAGCAGCAATATTCATTAGGGAGATTGGTCTATAATTTTCTTTCTCTGTTTTCAGCCTACCTGGTTTAGGTATCAGTACTGTTAAGAGTTCAAAATGTTGGAGTTTGTTCTCAGAGGACAGCCGGTTTAGAGGCTTAGAGCCCTTCGGATGTCTCCAAATCCAAAGGTTCTGTCCTTCAGCCTCTGCCTCTGCCTTCTTCTGCCTCCAACAGAGATGGAAGATCTCTCTTATCTCCTTCTGGGGAGCCCAGCACCAACTTGCCGCGGGGAGAGGGCTTCTGGCGTAGCTCCACTGAAATCCCAAAAGTGTTCTCTGCAGCAGAATCGTTTCTCTCGAGTCTAGCGCGATCAGCCAGCCAAGAGGAAAATATGTGTATTCTGGAATGGCTGCCTCGCTTTATATGTGAACCTTCTGAGAGAATGGGATTATGGGTTTTCTCCCATAGTGCTCTCTGGCCCAAAGAGCTTTTAAGGTGTGGCATAGAAAGTGTACTTTTTGAAGCTAGCATACTTGTGGAGTCCAATGAGTAAAGGTGGGAACACAAGCCTTGTCTTGATTAGTTCTACTTAGTACCTTGTTTCAGGTTCTGGCCAAAACAACTTCTTGTAAGATTAGATCAACTCTAATTACTTAGCAGTTAGTAAGGATTCCAACAAGTACCATGTCTGTGTCATAAAAGGAGTTTGGTAGGACTCCTTCAATCCCTATTTTTTCAAATAGTTTATATAACATTGGAGTTAATTGTTCTTTAAATGTTTGGTAGAATTCACATGTAAATCCATCTGGTCCTGGGGATTTTTTCTTAGGGAGTTGATTGATAGTTTGTTCTATTTCTTTTTCTGAGATGGGACTATTTAGGATATTTACTTCTTCCTCTGTTAGTTTGGGCAAGCTATATTTTTGGAGGTATTTTTCTATTTCTTTTAAGTTGTCGAATTTATTGGCATAAAGTTGGGCAAAGTAACTCCTAATTATTGCTATAATTTCCTCTTCATTAGTGGCGAGTTCTCCCTTTTCATTTTTAAGACTAACAATTTGATTTTCCTCTTTCCTTTTTTTAATCAGATTTACTAAGGGTTTGTCTATTTTGTTGGTTTTTTCATAGAACCAACTCTTAGTTTTATTAATTCAATAGTTTTTTTTACTTTCAATTTTATTGATCTCTCCTTTTATTTTTAGAATTTCAAGTTTAGTGTTTGACTGGGGGTTTTTAATTTGTTCCTTTTCTAGCATTTTTAGTTGCAAACCCAATTCATTGACCTTCTCTTTCTCTATTTTATACAAATAGGCCTCTAGAGATATGAAATTTCCCCTTATTACCGCTTTGGCTGCATCCCATACATTTTGGTATGATGTCTCATTAGGATAATCATCTTTCAATAGAAGTTATGACTTCACTTTCCAATGGATATTAAAGAACCAACTGGAGGCATCTGCAATATGAGATGGGAGGTACATTGTCAGATGATCCGATGATCAGGTGAGAGATTTTGCTTCACAACTCTTCTTTCTTCCAAAGGCTTGAGATTGATTGAAAGAAAAACCTACATAGTTGGAGAAAGAAGTCCTATTTCCCATCAACTTTCCTTTTCCTCCTTCAAAGGACAGATTTACCAGGAGACAGAAGGCCTCCAGGCAAAGGGTGAATTCATTGTCTTTGCAGTAGTGATTCTTCACATTTCCAGTGGAAATTGGGCTAATAGAAGGAAAAAGATATTACTTTTGCTGGCACAGATTGAGGTTATAGTTTTAGGTCTGTTTCCCAGGAGACATGTGGTACACAACAGGACATGGAAGGCACACAGTTATAGAAAAATGTAAGATTATCTCAGATATAAAATTCATTAAGAGATTCTTAGAAAGATGAGTTTTATTTTTTTAGATGAAAAGTGTTTTCAATATAACCTTTTTCATGTAGATGAGAAAAAGGAGGTCCTAGAAAGGGTATGGTCTTACACAAAAACATATAAGTAGCAAGGGAAAGGTCCTGGTTTTGAAACCAAGACATCTTTTTTTTTTTTTTTTAATAAATCCAACACTTTCAACTGCATCATACAGTCTCTCTCTTTATGTGTGCCTTTATTTAAAGATATGCTTTTGGTGTGACAGTTCTAGGTACTTTTGAGACTATGTTATGTTCTTTCCAAAATTACCTTCATTGTCTGATTATGTCTTGAATTTCAATAGAATTTCATTTATTTAAATAGTTTCACAGGTCACTTTTAATTAGTACATAGCAGTTATTCATTTGGTTTTTACACCTTTTTATCTGTTTAATCATTTTGCATTTTTATGAGATACACTGCTACTTTTACTGTTTGGCAACTAGATTTATCCTCATGTACTTTCATACACACTTCCCCTCTTCTTCCCTTTCCTTTTTGATCAATTAGCATTATGTTAAGTTTTCACAACAATTTCCTCTTTCTTCCCCTGCCCTCTGCACTATCACACAATTTTTAAACCACCAGAGTTCAACATCTTCAAAGTCTGCTTCAAACTGATAAATGCTACATGGCAGCAAGCCCTATGGGGTGGAGGGTATGAGATGTGGGGTGTGGATTATGCACTTGGGGTCTGTTTGTGTGAATGTGTGAAGACAAGGAGAAAGAAAGACAGTGACAGAGGGAGGCTTAACTGTGTTTATCCTTTGAATGACTGTGCACAATGAATTTGTACCCTTATTAAAGTTAGGAGTAATAAATTTAGTCAATGCTAAGAAAAGAGATATGAAGATCATCAAAACCAAAGTTCATAATAGAGACCAATCCTTATAGTTATGTTGGGTTTGAGTGAAAAGGCAGCAGAGAAGTTAGTCCATGCAGCCCTTCATTGTTATTTTAGTAACATTTCCATTTTGTGAAGCTTTTTATTGTTGAGATGAAAGATTTTGAAAGAAATTTATTTGGTTACCCCAATTACTTGCTTCTTCAGAACTAGCTACCTTACTTCTCTCTCCCAGAATTTTGATTCAGAAAGTTGTAAGATTTTCACTTATATGATACAATTGGAGTAAAATGCTTTATTTTTCTCCATTTTGTTTTAATTTTTTTATAATAAATACTTTCTGTATTACATTATATAGCAGTGAGTGAATTCATAATATTGTAGACCTTGATATAATCAATATTATGTCATGTCTGATTAGAATAATTTGGAGAATATCACCAATCAATAGGTGATATTTTTGTGGGTGTTTAAAGCTCACAAAGAATACTTCTATAATTGTAAAAAGAGGTTTTGGTGACTATGTACATGTTGAATATTTCACTTAGAAATTGACACCTAATTGATTATTTAATAAATTAATTTCTATAGATGACTATATCTTAATTTCTTTAATGTATTTGGTTATTTTTGTTTTGTTTCATTTTGTTTTAGTATGAGTTTAAGGTAACTTTGGCGATTGGGCAATTAGACAGCCTAATGGATAGAGTCCAGGGTCTGGAGGCAGGAAGATTAAATTTTCTGAGTTAAAATCCCATCTCAGAACTTTGCTTGCTGTGTGATGCTTACTTTAGTCACAATCTTATATGCCTTACTTTTGTCATGTGTAAAATGAACTGTAAAAAATGACAAACCACTCCCATATTTTTGTCAAGAAAATTCAAGCAAAAAGTCAGACATGACTGAAAATAACTGAATAATAGGAATTTTAGTAATGCTTTGAAAATATTAAGATTTATTTTGCTCTAGTTAGTCAAACATTTCTTGAAATGAATAATTAAATAGCAAACTGATTGGGGGAATCATTGATGTTGTTGTTATTTCTTCCTGAAATCATTGTATAAATGTAGACAAAAAATAATCTGATCACTAGGATATTTCCAAAGCAAATCTACCTGATTCAACCTCATATTTTCATCAATGACACCTTTTCTGTGTTTGTAAATCATTACTCTTAATATTTTCTAAGATCAGCAAAAAAGTGGTTGTGAATTGCATTTTCTCTTTTATTTTTTGTTGAAAATGCTCTAAATCATTGATATTTTTCCCTATTATTTTATACCATTCTGTTCTGGTAAGTCTTGAGCATAAGGCATTCCTTGAAACTTTTAGAAATCCTGTTTCCTCTAGCACTTACATTCTTTATATACTTGGTCAGTTCTAGCTTCTCTTTTTGGCAAATTTCTTAAGTATCATTTTTATTTCCTTTAAAATATTAAGTACAGAGGTGAGAGGCTTCATATGTGGCTGTTCCAAAATTGTTGCTATTAAACATAAATCACTATAATTGATAGAAACAAATTTCCTTACTTTATTTGATATTACCTACTTTCCAGTTTCATTTATAAGTACTCTTAAAATAATTTTCTTTGCTGCTTTTTATCAACTATTTAACAACTTATTTTTTTCTATAGACTAGCTATTTCCTGTACCTTTTCTATTCTTTGCCTTGCAAGTCCATTCTTGCTACATATCCACTTATAGAAAAGGTTAAGTATAATCAGACATATTATGAGATGAATTAGATTATGAACATGTGAATTTTATGAACAAAACATGAGTAGCATAATGGATGAGTGGACAATGAATTTGAATACCAAATATCTTAATGGTTTCCATTCATAATATCTATGTTTATTAGTAAAAACTTTTCCATTTTTATGGTACCGTTCTACTAGATGCACCTTTTGCTTTGAAATATATCCTTTAATTAATAGCTTACTTATATACTGAGTAAGAATATCCTGAGTAAGAAATCAGAGTATATTACAAAGAGCACTGGACTTGGAATTAGGAAAGAACAGGGTTACAATATTTTATCTGGCACAAATTGGTGGTCATGAGCAATTCTTGCTGAACTTTCATTTCCCTGTTTGTAAAATTGCAGTAATATTTCCTTGTCCCACAGAGAGAACCACAGGGTAATTGTCAGGATCAAAGACCTAGTATAGAAAAAAAATGTTTTGTAAATATTAAAGCACAACATAAATGTCCTTATTATTATTATTATCATTTATTTATTTATTTATTTACATTTTTATAGTGAAAAACCATAGACAAATATTTCTTCAATTCAAATGTCTAAGTGAAATGTTATAGAAAATGTCACTCACAAAAAGGCACAAAAAGGCTAATGAAAGATTAGCACTTATTGTCCTTTTTAGCCCTAAGATATGAAAACCATTAGTGATGATTTAGGTAACTACAGTAAGGAACATTTCTTATATTCTTTTTGAAGATTTTTATCAGAGAATTTTCCTAGTGGTTGGAGAGACAGTATATTTCAATTTTCTCTGTATATATTTGGATGCTTCTTGTTTAAATGAATAGATTTTTAATTTTTGAAAACAGCAAGCTTTGTAGTGCTTATTTTTTCTCCCTATATCCCCAAAATAAATTATTGTGCATACATGCACAATGCAATCCATGAAAGTTTACAAAATAATTAGCATCTTTGAATAAAAATAATTTATTCATATGACCATGTTAATAGTATTAATGCAAATATGTTTGTTGTAATTTTTTTTTAAATAGTATTTTTAAGGTTAATTTCTAAAGTAAAAACTTTTTTGGGGGACAAAAGAGTCCTGGTCGACTATAAGATCACTTAACCACACTTTAAATGCTTCATGTATTCATAACAATTTAAAAGTTATATTTCACATATCCTTTCTCAGGAGAATCATAGGAATCATTTACATTCATTATTTAGAACTATTTTAATAGGGCAAGTTAGGTAAAATGAAGAGATTATTAGAAGTCTTTTTAGTTGTCTTTAGTGTTCTATTCACAGCTTTTTTTTTTCCTATGACATTTTTGGTGTTTGCATTTACTATAAGAGAAATATGAATTAATGACTGCTGGTACTTATTTTTAATAATTAAGCATTCAAAAGTTTTACCATATATTTTGTGTTATTCAAAACTTATTGAGCAAAATAATAGTTCTGTGAATTTCAGATGGCACATTCATCTTATTTTTTTTTTTAATTTTATTTTATTTAGTAATAACTTTGTATTGACAGAATCCATGCCAGGATAATTTTTACACGACATTATCCCTTGCAATCACTTATGTTTCGTTTTTTTCCCCTCCCTCCCTCCTCCCCCCCGCAAGATGGCAAGCAGTCCTATATATGTTAAATATGTTGCAGTATATCCTAGATACAATACATATTTGCAGAACTGAACAGTTCTCCCGCTGCACAGGGAGAATTGGATTCAGAAGTAAAAATAACTCGGGAAGAAAATCAAAAATGCAAATAGTTCACATTCATTTCCCAGTATTCCTTCTTTGGGTGTAGCTGTTTCTGTCCATCATTTCTCCAATGAAACTCAGTTAAGTCTCTTTGTCAGAGAAATCCACTTCCATCAGAATACATCCTCATACAATATCATTGTCGAAGTGTATAATGATCTCCTGGTTCTGCTCATCTCACTTAGCATCAGTTCATGTAGGTCTCTCCAAGCCTCTCTGTATTCATCCTTCTGGTCATTTCTTACAGAGCAATAATATTCCATAACATTCATATACCACAATTTATCCAGCCATTCTCCAATTGATGGGCATCCATTCATTTTCCAGTTTCTAGCCACTACAAACAGGGCTGCTACAAACATTTTGGCACATACAGGTCCCCTTCCCTTTTTTAGTATCTCTTTGGGGTATAAGCCCAATAGAAACACTGCTGGATCAAAGGGTATGCACAATTTGATAACTTTTTGGGCATAATTCCAGATTGCTCTCCAGAATGGCTGGATTCGTTCACAACTCCACCAACAATGCATCAGTGTCCCCGTTTTCCCGCATCCCCTCCAACATTCCTCATTATTTTTTCCTGTCATCTTAGCCAATCTGACAGGTGTGTAGTGATATCTCAGAGTTGTCTTAATTTGCATTTCTCTGATCAAAAGTGATTTGGAACACTCTTTCATGTGAGTGGTAATAGTTTCAATTTCTTCCTCTGAAAATTGTCTGTTCATATCCTTTGACCATTTATCAATTGGAGAATGGCTTGATTTTTTATAAATTTGAGTCAGTTCTCTATATATTTTGGAAATGAGGCCTTTATCAGAACCTTTAATTGTAAAGATGTTTTCCCAGTTTGTTACTTCCCTACTAATCTTGTTTGCATTCGTTCTGTTTGTACAAAGGCTTTTTAATTTGATATAATCAAAATTTTCTATTTTGTGATCGGTAATGGTCTCTAGTTCATCTTTGGTCACAAATTTCTTTCTCCTCCACAAGTCTGAGAGATAAACTATCCTATGTTCCTCTAATTTATTTATAATCTCGTTCTTTATGCCTAGGTCATGGACCCATTTTGATCTTATCTTGGTATGTGGTGTTAAGTGTGGGTCCTTGGCACATTCATCTTAGAAAAAAATTGTTTTAATATGATTGAAATATGGTAATGATTTGTCTCTTTCTTTGTGTGTTTTCTTTGAAATCAATACATATTAAATGCTAAAATGACTCCAAAAAGAATGATATCCTACTAATTGAGTTATATTACAAAACTTTCTTTACCTACCTGATAGGAAGGGCAAGATACACTAAATGTATCACACATGGTGAGAAATCATTTACCCAATAATTGAGACTAGTGGGCTCACTTAAACTCAGTCATTCCAATCATATTCTATACTACTGATAAGCTAGAAGAATGGCAACAATCATGATTAACAACAATCAGAGAAGAGAAGGAATCTTGAGGAAAGAAATGAAATTATCTATCTTCTAGATAGTCTTTATATATAAATCTTTTCTAAATATTTACTGCATGAACACGTGTTCTTTAAAAGATTTTTTTTCCTCATGAGGAGTTTTGTGGGTACATTGTTTGTATAAAAGATGCCCTATTGTGCCTACCATCAGGTCTAAGCTCAGACAGTCTCCAGTTGCTGCTGCAATCCCCTTTCCAGAAATAAATTATCCTCAATGGAAGAAAGCCTTTTGGTTTGCTCCAGAGAGTTATTAATGAGTATTTTTCTCATTTCCTTCTTGATCTTATCAATATTCTCTGGTTTCTAGGCATATGGAGATGGTGAGACATGAAAAAAACTATATATCCTAAAGTTCCTAATAAACTATTTTCCTCCTACTTTAGCATACATTGCATAAAAGATTGGTTGCGCATTATTCCCAAAGAGGAAACCAAATTAGACAAAATTGGTGCCTTGTTCTGCAATTGATATTATATAAAACAAGGAAAAAAAGGTTGTTCATTGTTTTTATTTTTTCCCATTTATCAGTTACTTCTATTATAAGTAGAAATTGGACTATATCCTATGTAAGTAAAGTTTCCTATTATCCACAAAAAGATTTGGCCATATAACTATACCTATAGGCAATGTAATGGACAAAAATTATTGTCTTAAAATGTTTGCAACATATATAATTTAATATAATGCTGCAAACATTGCAAAAGTATAAGTTTTGTTCCATTTAATTCAATTTATATTCATTAACTGGTCTTGTCATTAAGCTTTAAAGTAAATTAAATGCTCATGAAATCAATGGGCTTATGAAAATATGAGTAAATATTCAGTAATATAAAATTCACTTAGCATTAGATTAATTAAACAAACATTTCTTAGCAGATACTTGTTTTATGTTACAAAAATGTTTTTCCACAGGCAAATAATGTTGCCATAAATGATGCTTTCTTTTGGTAAATTATTTTTATTTCAGAAAGGATTTGGAGAGGCTGCTGTGTGTATGTATATATATATATATATATATATATAGAGAGAGAGAGAGAGAGAGAGAAAGAGAGAGAGAGAGAGAGAGAAATGATGATTTCTGTGATATTTTCCATTTCCTATGTTCACTTTAATTTTTTCAGGCAATAAATAATTTCAAATAGACAATATGTATTTATTTACATGAGAATTTGTTAAGAAACTGGTTTTTGACAGAATGGGAACTTCCCTTTTTTAAAAACCAATTTTATAAAGGAAAATTCCATGCTGTAAAAACAACAAAAATCATACCAGTTGAAATACCTAAAATTCCAAAAAAAATTGTTTTTTTTTCATGAAAATCATTTCCTTGTAACCAATAATAACCACCAATATTCTTGATGCCCACTAGATTTTTTTGTTTTTCAAACAAGTAGTTTAGAATTAGATTAAGGAATGCATTAAAATATTGATTCATTTTAACAATTCTTCTCTGGCAACATGTAATAGGTAAAACAGAAACATAGTTTTTAAATATCTAAATATCATCATAATCAGTACTGACCACTGAAGCCATGCAGTGCTCCTCACTAATTGTTCAGATAAGTCAAGGCAACAGAGAGAGGAGGGTGCTGCAAATAGTATTTGGCCAAATTACCTGCCTGGAAAGAGAGAAAAATGAGACTGGATTCTGTTTCTCAGGTTCCTCTGCAAAATAACAACCTAGAATACTCCTTTAGAAGAGCAAGCTGTAATAAAAATGATATCAGTAATGTTAAAATTGCTTTTGTAACTAATCAAAGAACTAGTACTTTTTAAAAAGTCACCTTGTCAGGACCTCTTCCTTCTCTCCCTCCTTCCCTCCCTCCCTCCTTCTGTCCTTCCTTCCTTCCTATCTTTCTTCCTTCCTTCCTTCCTATCTTTCTTTCTTTCTCTTTTTCTCTTTCTTTCTTTTTTGTTCTTTCCTTCCTTCCTTCCTTCCTTCCTTCCTTCCTTCCTTCCTTCCTTCCTTCCCTCCTTCCTTCCTTTCTTCCCTCCTTCCTTCCTTCCCTCCTTTGTTCCTTCTTTCCTTGCATCTATTCTAATTTTTAGAGTTCTGTTATATGCTATTATCTAACACCCACAATTTAAAAAATCCAATTAACTTTAACAGGCATAATTACATTTTCCCAAAATTGTGCATTATTAAAGCAAACTAGATTGCTTTCTTTTAAAAAAAAATTCTTTTTCCTTTTATCACAGTAAAATTTCTATCAAAAATCACTCACATCAGATTATCACCCTCCTCAGAGCTTTGATTTTTTATTCTACTATTCAAATCTTTATTTTTCTTAAATATTCTACATTAGATTTAAAGTATTTACATTTTTAAAGAACAATTATCTAAACACTATTTATAAAAATACAACCGTGTGTGTTTCAGAACTGCTGTTTTGAAAGCATTGAGTACATTTCCAAATTAGCTTTTTTGGAAGGACTCTACCCCCTCCCCCATTCACATTTCAAACTCATCATGATTTTGAAAGGGAATATCATCACTTCTGCATAGCCATATCTAAGTACTAGTTAAGCTTCACCAATCCCTCTTTTCAGGGGATTGTCTTTTTGGACAAGGGAAAGGTACTCTTGCACTTTTGTTTTCAAAAATAATTTCTCTGTTATATGGTATCTGCATCTTCCTTATTATTTATTAAATGCAGGGAACCATTTTACATGTAGTTATATATCTATAAGTTTTTTAGTAGATAATCTGGTGTTTTTTTTCCCCACTACTTGGTATTGTCCAAATGAGAAAGAAGTCAGTCCTTCCATGAGTGCTGAGTCAGTAATGAAACAGCCTTTCACACACAACTTTATCTGAATTTCAAATCCAAAGATTGTTCTAAAGTTTCATCCTGCATGTGTTTTGCATACAGGTTAACCATGGGAATCATTAAATAAGCAATTAAAAAATACCTATAATGTGTCAGAAACTAATTTAAGTGGTGGGTTGCAAAAAGTTAGTCTTTGACCTTGAGAAATATATAGTGTATCAGTTGAAATGCACAAAAAGATGTGAGAATGTATGTTTATTTGTACATTTGTACATATGTGTGTATATATGCTGATGCATACATTCAGAGAGACAAGAGAGAAAAAAGGAGGAAGAGTTCTGTATAATAAGAAAATTTTTTTAAATTCATAAATTCTGGCTCCCCAATTAAAGAATGAAAACGCTAATGATAATCTTGGGGTTTGGATTTCCAACCCTACATATGAAATGTCTGTGCTATATGGTTCTCAGAGGTATTTCAGGACCTTGTGATGTGAACAGCAGGGCACATCAAATTTTATAGACTAGGTCAAGCACATGCTTATATGAGAAGCAAAACAGTAAAATCTTGTCAGTTAGATGAAGTTTTTCTTGGTGGTGTTGGTGTTTGTTTTGTTTTTGCTTTTTTTATTTATCTTATTTATTTATTTTAGCAGAATAAGGAAGGCTAGGAACAGATGCTAATTGAACCTACCTGATGATGTGATGGGCTAGAAGTTGTAAGAAGCAGCAATACGTACAGTATGTCTTTTTTCTTAGTGCTCCAGCTCCACATGCCACCCCAATTCCCTCCATGTACATATTTGCATAATCTCTAAACTGTTAACTTGTTTACATTTCCTAGGCTTTTTTTTTTAGAAGATTTAATTTCAGTAAGTAAAGTGCAGATGTTTCTGAAATTGATCTAAGCTGCTTTGCTCCTTCCTGTATGGAGAAGGTGATTCTGACATCCTTTCTCCATATGTCCTCCAAAATTCTTATTATTGACCAAAAACATCACCTTGCAGACCTGATATCTTAGTTTCCTCTATTCCCAAGGTGGGAAGAAATACAAATCCCAAGATCATTAGGTATTCAAGTTGGCTTGTAGAAAGCCAGAAGAAGCCTTTCTCATGAACTGTTAGAAATAAATTCAATTTAATTTTGATATT
Source organism: Antechinus flavipes (assembly GCF_016432865.1). Classification (NCBI taxonomy): domain Eukaryota; kingdom Metazoa; phylum Chordata; class Mammalia; order Dasyuromorphia; family Dasyuridae; genus Antechinus; species Antechinus flavipes. The sequence continues at coordinate 391,218,766 of NC_067400.1, read as the reverse complement.
AAGGTCAATAAAAGCTATGGATAGAGGGATCAGGAAAGGTCTCCTTTAAGAGATAGGGCATGGGACTTCTGGCCGAGATGATGGAGAAGAGGCACACAGCTATAAAAGCTCCGCATTTTCTCTCAGAATTCATTTCATGACAAGCCTCTGAATTAATGCTTGACTGAAAAAAAAAAAAAAAAAACACAAATAGTTACCAAGAGAAGACATCATTGAAATTTGCCAGGAAAGGTCTGTTTTTGCTCTAGGGCGGGGAAGGTTTTAGATCAGGCACAGGCTGAGGGCAAATGGCAGCAGTGGGAGCACAGCAGGCAGCTCATAGCCGAGCAGACCAGAGCGGGGTGGGGTGTGATCTAAGCTGTCTCTCTGGAAGGGGGGGGGAGCTTTGCTACAGGATTGGATACTTTGCTCTGGCAGCAAGTCAAAAAGCCAGCAGAGAAACTAAAAACACGGGGGGTGGAGGGGAAGGGGCAAGTGGGGGAAGTGGGGGGGTGAAGAATACAACCCCAAAATCCTAAACAGATGGAGTCTCTCGGGATCTGGCCACTCCTCCCCCACAGTGTCTCAGCATGCTCTCAGAGTCTCAGAGCACAGGCACAGCACAGTCTGCCTAGTGCCTCACTGCTGCCCCTGCAGTCTGTAGAGGAAGCTGAGTAACAACACCCAGCCCCTCCCCCCAAAAAAGCAGACTTCATTTAAAGTTTTTTTTTTCTTTTTTTCTTTGCTAGTTTGTCTTTGATTCTTCTCTGACAAAATGAGCAAACAATTGAAAAGGACCTTAACACTTGACAGCTTCTATATGGATAGAGAGCAGACTCTAAACCCTGAGGAGAATAAAAACAGACTGTCTCCAGGTGAATCCCCAAAGGAGGAGGTCATCTGTTCCTCAGCACAGATGAATCTCATAGAAGAAATTTAAAAAGCTCTCACAAGAGAGCTAGAAGAAAACTGGGAAAAGGAGAGGCTTGGCAAGAGAGTCTGGAGAAGTCATCCCACTCATTTAAAGACAGAGTGGATAAAGTAATCAAATCCTTGAAAAATAGGATTAGTGAACTGAAAACAGGAAACAGCTCTCTAAAAAATAAAATTGGTGAAGTGGAAAAAATTTCATAGAACAAAAGAACTCAATTGGACAATTAGAAAAAGATATTTAAAAAGTGAGTGAAGAAAATACTTCATTGAAAATCAGAATTGAACAAATGGAATTGATTGACTCGAGGAGACAAGAAGAATCAGTCAAGAAAAACCAAAAAAATCAAACAATGGAAAAGAATGAGAAATACCTTCTTGGGAAAACAACAGACCTGGGAAATAGATCCAGGAGAGACAATCTGAGAATTATTGGACTCCCAGAAAAGTATGATGAAAAAAAGAGCCTGGATACTATTTTCCAGGAAATTATCAAAGAAAACTGCCCAGAAGTCATAGAAACAGAGGGTAAAATAGACATTGAAAGAATTCATCAATCACCTACTGAAAGGGATCCTAAAAATCAAAACACCAAGAAATATAGTGGCCAAATGCCAGAACCCTCAGATGAAGGAAAAAAAAATTGCAAGCAGTTAGAAAAACCCAATTCAAGTATCGAGGAGCCACAATAAGAATCACCCAGGATCTAGCAGTATCCATATTAAAGGATCGAAGGGCCAGGAATATGATATTCCGAAAGACTAAGGAACTAGGTATGCAACTAAAAATAACTTATCCAGCCAGAATGAGCATCTTTTTCCTGGGAAGAAGATGGACATTCAATGAAATAAGCGAATTTCACCTATTTTTGATGAAAAAAACAGAACTTAACAAAAAGTTTGATCTACAAATATAGAACTCAAGAGAAACCTAAAAAGGTAAAAATAAATCTTGGGAACTATATTTCGGCTATAAAGACATAGAAAGAATACATGTATACCTTGTTCTAGAAACTAGATGTGGAAAGGACATTGTACCAGGAAAAGGGTAAAGTGGGGGTACTACATCTCATGAAGAAGCAAAGGAAACCTATTATATCTGAAAGAAAAAATGGAGGGGGATGAATATAGTGGGTATCTTACTGCCTTCAGAATTGGCTTTAAAAGAAAAATTTTAGACATATTCAATTTATGGTGAAACTTCTTCCACTTCATTGAAAAGGGAGAAGGGAAAGGTGAAAAGGGAAGGAATAAGCTAAGTGGAAGGGAATGCGGAAACTGTGAGGGAAAGGGATAAGATGGGGAAGGAACACTAAGGCAGAGGGAGGGATAGTAAAAAGTGAGGGCTGTAAGAAGCAAGTGGTACTCACAAGCTTAAAACTGGGAAGGAGGGTAAGGGGGAAAGAAGGGAGAAAAGCATAAACCGGGGTTAACAAGATGGCAAGTAATATGGAATAGGTAATTTTAACCATAAATGTGAATGGGATAAACTCCCCCAGAAAGAGGAAGCGGTTAGCAGAATGGATTAAAAGCCAGAACCCAACAATATGTTGTTTACAGGAAACACACCTGAAGCAGGGAGATGCATGCAGGTTAAAGGTAAAGGGTTGAAGCAAAATCTACTATGCTTCAGGTGAAGTCAAAAAAGCAGGGGTAACCATCCTGATCTCAGAGCAAGCTAAAGCAAAAATTGATATAATTAAAAGACATAAGGAAAGGCACTATATCTTGCTAAAGGATAGCATAGATAATGAAGCAATATCAATATTAAACATATATGCACCAAGTGGTGTAGCATCTAAATTCTTAAAAGAGAAATTAAGAGAGCTGCAAGAAGAAATCGACAGCAAAACTATAATAGTGGGAGATCTCAACCTTGCACTCTCAGAATTAGATAAATCAAACCACAAAATAAATAAGAAATAAATGAAAGGGGTGAATAGAATACTAGAAAAAATAGATATGATAGATCTCTGGAGAAAACGTAATGGAGACAGAAAGGAGTATGCTTTTTCAGCAATTCATGGAACCTATACAAAAACTGACCATATATTAGGACATAAAAACCTCAAACTCAAATGCAGTAAGGCAGAAATAGAAAATGCATCTTTTTTCTGACCACGATGCAATGAAAATTACATTCAACAAAAAGCCAGGGGAAAGTAGAACAAAAAATAATTGGAAACTAAATAATCTCATACTAAAGAATGATTGGGCAAAACAGCAAATCATAGACATAATTAATAACTTCACCCAAGAAAACAATAATAATGAGACATCATACCAAAATGTATGGGATGTAGCCAAAGCAGTAATAAGAGGAAATTTCATATCTCTAGAGGCCTATTTGCATAAAATAGAGAAAGAGAAGATTAATGACTTGGGCTTGCAACGAAAAATGCTAGAAAAGGAACAAATTAAAAAAACCCCAGTCAAACACTAAACTTGAAATTCTAAAAATAAAAGGAGAGATCAATAAAATTGAAAGTAAAAAAAAAAAAAAAAAACTATTGAATCAATTAATAAAACTAAGAGTTGGTTCTATGAAAAAACCAACAAAATAGACAAACCCTTAGTAAATCTCATTAAAAAAGGGAAAGAGGAAAATCAAATTATTTGTCTTAAAAATGAAAAGGGAGAACTTGCCACTAACGAAGAGGAAATTAGAGCAATAATTAGGAATTACTTTGCCCAACTTTATGCCAATAAATTCGATAACTTAAATAAAATGGAAGAATACCTCCAAAAATATAGTTTGCCCAAACTAACAGAGGAAGAAGTAAATATCCTAAACAGTCCCATCTCAGAAAAAGACATAGAATAAGCTATTAACCAACTCCCTAAGAAAAAATCCCCAGGACCAGATGGATTTATATGTAAATTCTACCAAACATTTAAAGAACAATTAACTCCAATGCTAAATAAACTATTTGAAAAAATAGGGATTGAAGGAGTCCTATCAAATTCCTTTTACAACACAGACATGCTACTGATATCTAAACCAGGTAGGTTGAAAACAGAGAAAGAAAATTATAGACCAATCTCCCTAATGAATATTGATACTAAAATTGTAAATAAAATATTAGTAAAAAGATTACAGAAAATCATCCCCAGGATAATACACTATGACCAAGTAAGATTTATACCAGGAATGCAGGGCTGGTTCAATATTAGGAAAACTGTTAGCATAATTGACTATATCAATAACCAAACAAACAAAAACCATATGATCATCTCAATAGATGCAGAAAAAGCATTTGATAAAATCCAACATCCATTCCTAATAAAAACATTTGAGAGCCTAGGAATAAATGGACTTGTCCTTAAAATAGTCAGGAACATATATTTAAAACCTCAGTAAGCATCATATGCAATGGGGAAAAACTGGAACCTTTCCAAGGAAGATCTGGAGAGAAGCAAGGTTGCCCACTATCACCATTATTATTCAATATTGTATTAGAAACACTAGCCTCTGCAATAAGAGTCGAGAAAGAGATTAAAGGAATTAGAGTAGGCAATGAGGAAACCAAACTATCACTCTTTGCAGATGATATGATGGTATACCTAGAGAACCCCAGAGATTCTACTAAAAAACTATTAGATATAATTCATAACTTTAGCAAAGTAGCTGGATACAAAATAAATCCCCATAAATCCTCAGCATTTTTATACATCACCAACAAAACCCAACAGCAAGAAATACAAAGAGAAATTCCATTCAGAATAACTGTTGATACTATAAAATATTTGGGAATCTATCTACCAAAGGAAAGTCAGGAATTATATGAGCAAAATTACAAAAAAGTTTCCACACAAATAAAGTCAGACAAATAATTGGAAAAATATTAAGTGCTCTTGGATAGGCCGAGCAAATATAATAAAGATGACAATACTCCCTAAACTAATTTGTTTATTTACTGCTATGCCAATCAGACTTCCAAGAAAATATTTTAATGATCTAGAAAAAATAACAACAAAATTCATATGGAACAATAAAAAGTCGAGAATCTCAAGGGAATTAATGAAAAAAAATCAAATGAAGGTGGCCTAGCTGTACCTGATCTAAAATTATATTATAAAGCAGCAGTCACCAAAACCATTTGGTATTGGCTAAGAAATAGATTAGTTGATCAGTGGAATAGGTTAGGTTCACAAGACAGAATAATCAACTATAGCAATCTAGTGCTTGACAAACACAAAGATCCTAATTTTGGGGATAAGAATTCACTATTTGATAAAAACTGCTGGGATAACTGGAAATTAGTATGGCAGAAATTAGCCATGGACCCACACTTAACACCGTATGCCAAGATAAGATCAAAATGGGTCCATGATCTAGGCATAAAGAAGGAGATTATAAATAAATTAGAGAAACATAGGATAGTTGATCTCTCAGACATGTGGAGGAGAAAGAAATCTGTGACCAAAGATGAACTAGAGACCATTACTGATCACAAAATAGAAAATTTTGATTATATCAAATTAAAAGGCCTTTGTACAAACAAAACTAATGCAAACAATATTCAAAGGGAAGCAACAAACTGGGAAAACATTTTCACAGTTAAAGGTTCTGATAAAGACCTCATTTCCAAAATATATAGAGAATTGACTCTAATTTATAAGAAATCAAGCCATTCTCAAATTGATAAATGGTCAAAGGACATGAACAGACAATTTTCAGATGATGAAATTGAAACTATTACCACACATATGAAAGAGTGTTCCAAATCATTATTGATCAGAGAAATGCAAATTAAGACAACTCTGAGATACCACTACACACCTGTCAGATTGGCTAAGATGAAAAAAATAGTGATGAATTTTGGAGGGGATGCAGGAAAACTGGGACACTGATGCATTGTTGGTGGAGTTGTGAACGAATCCAACCATTCTGGAGAGCAATCTGGAATTATGCCCAAAAAGTTATCAAACTGTGCATACCCTTTGATCCAGCAGTGTTACTTCTCTGCTTATATCCCAAAGAAATACTAAAGAAGGGAAAGGGACCTGTATGTGCCAAAATGTTTGTGGCAGCCCTGTTCGTAGTGGCTAGAAGCTGGAAAATGAATGGATGCCCATCAATTGGAGAATGGCTGGGTAAATTGTGGTATATGAATGTTATGGAATATTATTGTTCTATAAGAATGACCAGGAGGATGAATACAGAGAGGCTTCGAGAGACTTACATGAACTAATGCTAAGTGAAATGAGCAGAACCAGGAGATCATTATACACTTTGACAACGATATTGTATGAGGATGTATTTTGATGGAAGTAGATTTCTTTGACAAAGTGACCTAACTCAGTTTCAATTGATAAATGATAGACAGAAGCAGTTACACCCAAAGAAATGAATATAAACTATTTGCATTTTTGTTTTTCTTCATGGGTTATTTTTACCTTTTGTATCCAATTCTCCTGTGCAACAAGAGAACCGTTCGGTTCTGCAAACATATATTGTATCTAGGATATACTGCAACATATTTAACATATATAGGACTGCTTGCCATCTAGGGGAGGAGGTGGAGGGAGAGAGGGGAAAAATCTGAACAGAAGCTAGTGCAAGGGATAATGCTGTAAAAAAATTTCCCTGGCATGGGTTCTGTCAATAAAAAGTTATTATAAAATAATTTTTTTTTAAAAAGAGTTGATTTTATGTGATTTTACAAAATAGGTAAACCTCTGCTTTGAGTGGAAAAAAGAAAAGAAGAAAACCAAATTACCAGAATGAAAAATGAAAAGATGAATTTATCTTTAATGAAGAAAAAAAAAAGAAAAAACTAAGTCCTTTTATCCAGCTATCTGCCAAGAAATCTGACAATCTGGTTGAAATGAATTAATATTAACACATACATAAACTGTCTTAGTTGATGATAGAAGAAATAAAATATTTAAATAACTTAAACCCCATTTTAGAAAGAAAATTTAAATAGCCAAACTCCCTATAAATACAATCTCCAGGGGCAGATGGATTTACAATAAATTCTACCAACTTTTAAAGAACAATTAATGCTGATACTATATAAACTATTTGGAAAAATAGGTACAGTCCTGCCAAATTACTTTTATGACACTGAAAATATCCAAACCAGGAAAGCCAAAACAGAAAGAAATTTATAGATCATTCTCTATAATGAAAATTGATGCAAATGTTTAAAATAAAATATTAGGAAAAAGATTACAACAAATTCTGCAAGGGACAATACACTATGATTAAGTGGGATTTATATCAGGAATGCAGGGCTAGATCAATATCAAGAAATCTATCAGCATAAGCAAATATATCAATAACCACTCTAAGAGAAATCTTATGATTATCTTAATAGGTTCAGAAAAAGCATTTGACAAAATACAACACCCGTTCCTAATAAAAAAGACTAGCGTATATAGGAATAAATAGAGATTTCCTTAAAATGATAAATAGCATCTATGTAAAACTATTAGCAAGCACTATATGTACTGGAAAGAAAGTGGACACATACCCAGGGCTGGTGCTCTATCCAGTGCACTACTTAGCTGCCCTATTTGTTTTTGTTTGCTTGCATTTTATTTGCTTTCTCTTTTTTTTCCTTTGTGATTTGATTTTTCTTGTGCAGCAATATAATTTTATAAATATGTATGCATATATTGAAATTAACACAAATTACTTGACATCTAAGAAAAGGCATGGGGAGGGGGAAATTGACACACAAACTTTTGCAGTGGTTAATGTTGAAAAATTATTCATGCATATGTTTTGAAAGTTTAAAAGCTGTAATAATTTTTTTTTTAAAGAGAATGAACATTAGTACTACTTCCTAGGTAACTTCAGTCTGTTCAAAGTTGGAGGAGTATGCTTTAAGGAATAACAAATTTAATAATCAGAATAGAAAATTATTAAATCCTTTCCATGATTTACTCCCATCATTCATTTTTATCCATTAATTTATTCATTCATCAAAAAATCAGCTATTTAATTCATCCTAGATAATACAGATTAAGTCTATATTGAAAATTTAGAGTAGGACCCACACTTAACATCGTATACCAAGATAAGATCAAAATGGGTCCATGATTTAGGCATAAAGAACAAGATTATAAATAAATTAGAGGAACATAGGATAGTTTATCTCTCAGACTTGTGGCAGAGCAAGAAATTTGTGACCAAAGATGAACTAGAGACTATTATTGATCACAAAATAGAAAATTTTGATTACATCAAATTAAAAAGCCTTTGTACAAACAAAACTAATGCAAACAAGATTAGAAGGAAAGCAACAAACTGGGAAAACATTTTCACAGTTAAAGGTTCTGATAAAGGCCTCATTTACAAAATATATAGAAAATTGACTCTAATTTATAAGAAATCAAGCCATTCTTCAATTGTTAAATGGTCAAAGGATATGAACAGACAATTTTTAGATGATAAAATTGAAACTATTTCCATTCATATGAAAGAGTGTTCCAAATCATTATTGATCAGAGAAATGCAAATTAAGACAACTCTGAGATACCACCACACACCTGTCAGATTGGCTAAGATGATAGGAAAAAATAATGATGAATGTTGGAGGGAATGCAGGAAAATTGGGACACTGATGCATTGTTAGTGGAGTTGTGAATGAATCCAACCATTCTGGAGAGCAATCTGGAATTATGCCCCAAAAGTTATCAAACTGTGCATATCTTTTGATCTAGCAGTGGGCTTATATCCCAAAGAAATACTAAAGAAGGGAAAGGGATCTGTATGTGCCAAAATGTTTGTGGCAGCCCAGTTTGTAGTGGGTAGAAACTGGAAAATGAATGGATGCCCATCAGTTGGAGAATGGTGGGTAAATTGTGGTATATGAATGTTATGGAATATTATTGTTCTGTAAAAAATGACCAGCAGGATGAATACAGAGAGGTTTGGAGAGACTTACAAGAATGGATGCTAAGTGAAATGAGCAGAACCAGGAGATCATTATATACTTCAATAATGATACTGTATGAGGATGTATTCTGATGGAAGTGGATTTCTTTGACAAAGAGAAGATCTACCTCAGTTTCAATTGATCAATGATGGACAGAAGCAGCTACACCCAAAGAAAGAACACTGGGAAATGAATATAAACTATTTGCATTTTGGGTTTTCTTCCCAGGTTATTTTTACCTTCTGAATCCAATTCTTCCTGTGCAACAAAAGGACTGTTCAGTTCTGCACACATATATTGTATCTAGGATATACTGTGACATATCTTAACATGTATAGGACTGCTTGCCATCTGGGAAAGGGGGTGAGGGAAGAGAGAGGAAAAGTCAGAACAGAAGTGAATGCAAGGGATAATGTTGTAAAAAATTAACCTGGCATGGGTTCTGTCAATAAAAAGTTATAATTATTTTAAAAAATAAAATAAAGTAATTTAAACAATAAAAGTTTAAACAACACTAAAAAAAAGAACTTTAGAGTAAAACTTTCAGTGACAACAAAGGAAAAAATTTGCAAATAAAGAAAATATTGTTGTTAGTTTATAAGACAATATAACTAAGCATTTAAAAAAAATGAAACTAGTAATTACTTTTAGAGCTTTAAATGACAAATGTAATCATGTTATTAAATCATGATAAATAAGATTAATAACATAATCAAGAATACATTTTCTTATCATATATTGTATTTGACAAGCTATAAAAAATAGAATCTAACAATGGAATCAAGCATTTAATTTTGATTCCTTAAAGGAAAGCTTATCCTTAATTGTCTTTGTCCAGAATCCTGACAGAATCCTGTCAACAAATAGAAAAAAAAATCATCTATTCAATATACAGTGATTATTTTGTTATTTTTTGTAATTTAATATGTTATGAATTCATAACTAATCTGCTAAATTTATCTTCTCTTCTATTCCTCTTCCCATTAAAAATTTCACAAAAACAATTGTGAGGCAATGCTGACCTTGTACATTCTCTTATTATCTTCTTCACAAGTCTCTTCTTCACCATTTATTTGCAAGAATATGTTATCTTATTATATTTTGGGACTGACTGAAAAAGCTTTTGGATAGCTGAAAAATGCATTTCCAATAAAAATCACTCTCTTATTCTATGAATTCTGATATCATGCTATTGTAATGGGATTTCCAAGTATAGAACTTTAAATCATATCAATATAATATATATTTTTCTTTTTCTCTATGACAGAGTCAAGTGGCCTTTTTGAAAATGATTTCTCTCAGTCCCAAGAAAAGTGACAAGCAAAACTGAAGTAGATTTTTCATCACTTGAACTTAAATGAACAAGCTCCTGTAAACTCAAAGGGCTTTTGGATGTAGCTTGGTGTAAAAGGCAGATACTCTGTATGACTGATTTAATCCTACAACAAGGTGTTAATTCAGTGGAATTGATAAAACAATAGTTATCTAGTTTAGCATGTGAATTCTCTAGTTCAGTATGTTTGATTCAGTCTTACAACGGATAATGATTCTGTAGTTTACATGTCCTTAGAACTTAGTATAGTTCTACAAGTTGATACCTATTCTATAAGATTGACACCTATGATAATGTATGTAGAATAGAGTGTATATAAGAGCCAACAAGGACTGGAAGAGAGACATTCCATCTTTGATCAGGCTCCTGGTGGTTATATTGCTTCCTCCCCTTTGGAAGACACTGGTTCAGATTGGGAGACAGACATAGAGATAGAGAAGAGAGAACTGGAAGCTGCAGGACTGATTTCAAGATAGAGACTTTCTTGGTGGCTTTCCTGCTTCCTCCACTGAAATCAAGACCCATTTCAGAGGGCCTCCAGAAAGCTAGCCTGGTTTCTGGTGAAGGAGACAGACTGTGAAGGTAATAATAAAGACTTTGGACTCTATTCTTGTGGTGATCACTTTGCTGAAACCAAGACTTGTCCCAAGAACTCCAGAAAGTTAACCAGAACCTTACAGCTTGGAATAAAGATACATAAGTTTCTTTTACTAAAGCATTGCACTGGACATGGAACAAGTTACAATTACCTCCTCACAGAAGTGATAAGCTCTTTTTTTTTTTAATTGTAGTAAGTTTATTCATTTTAATATGCATTTCTTTATGAATCATGTTGAGAAAGAAAAATTGGAGCAAAAGGGAAAAACCATGGTAGAGATTAAAAAAAAAAAAAACAGAAAAAAGAAGTTGTTGGAATCCTTACTAACTGCTAATTAGAGTTGATCTAATCTTACAAGAAGATGTTTTGGGCAGAACCTGAAACAAGGTACTAAGTAGAACTAATTAATACAAGGCTTGTGTTCACACCTTTACTCATTGGAGTTCAATGAGTTCACACCTCCCTTGAAGCTCTTTGGGCCAGAGAGCACTATGGGAGAAAAACCCATAATCCCTCTCTCTGGAAGGAGCATAAATAGGCCAATGGGCCAGTCGAAGAAGTGCTTCAGAGGAAGACGCTACAAGTCGAGATTTCACCGGAATGACATGAAGACTGGAGCTGGCTGGAGGCTGAAGAAAGCAGAGGCAGAGGCTGAAGGACCAGACCTTTGGATTTAAAGACATTTGGAGAGAGCTCTTGGAACCAAGCAGTTAATCTATCTAATTCCCTTCTACCATCAGGTTGCTTCCTGGCTGGTTGACTGTGTAATCCCCTTCTCCCATCATATGGCTTTCTGGCTGATTGGTCATGTCTGGGTACTGAACTTCTAGGCACTCTCTGGGTGCACCAGAAGGGGATTACACAGTCAACCAGCCAGGAAGCAACCTGATGGTAGAAGGGAATTAGATAGATTAACTGCTTGGTTCCAAGAGCTCTCTCCAAATGTCTTTAAATCCAAAGGTCTGGTCCTTCAGCCTCTGCCTCTGCTTTCTTCAGCCTCCAGCCAGCTCCAGTCTTCATGTCATTCCGGTGAAATCTCGACTTGTAGCGTCTTCCTCTGAAGCACTTCTTCGACTGGCCCATTGGCCTATTTATGCTCCTTCCAGAGAGAGGGATTATGGGTTTTTCTCCCATAGTGCTCTCTGGCCCAAAGAGCTTCAAGGGAGGTGTGAACTCATTGAACTCCAATGAGTAAAGGTGTGAACACAAGCCTTGTATTAATTAGTTCTACTTAGTACCTTGTTTCAGGTTCTGCCCAAAACATCTTCTTGTAAGATTAGATCAACTCTAATTAGTTAGCAGTTAGTAAGGATTCCAACATCTCCCCCTTTCTTTTGTTTTAAAACATAGGGGGTTTCTGAGGGGGTACACATAAATCCATCAATATGGGCCAGAACTTTGTAACAGATATACATGGTATACATAAATCCATCAATATGGGAGGCATTATACATAATTTACATAAGCACATAGCAATATAACACAGGCTAGTAGTAATGTAACAACATAAATCAACCTGAAAATTTACACATGTCCATAAGTCCTAGAAATAGTCCATAAGCAATCCATTGTCCATTAGTTCATGTGCCAGGAATCTAATAATTCCTGTAAGCTCTGAAGTACTGCAAAAAGTCTCATCAACAATTTTTCATCTCAGGGAACCCAATGATTTCTGAAGATTTTAAGAGTCCTTTTGACAGTCTCATTGTCAGCCATCTGATTCTTTCTTCATCTGTGGAAATATAAGCAGATCCTCTTCCCCAAGCAGTTAATCTAATTCCCTTCTATTTACCAAGTTTGGGATTTCTCCTCATCATCTGGTAATTACATTGGAGTTGTTTGCATTGGATATTGTCTTGTTGTCTTAAAAGGCCTGTATTCTTCCCAACTGTAATCCTGATTGCTTTTCTGTTGGTTGATGACATCAGGGTTCTGAATTTCTAAAGTCTCTCTGGGTGTAACCTCAGCTGCTATCATGCCCCACCTGTCCTTTGATTGATACTTTAGAGCTGGGCCCTGCCTCTCATTCCTCTGGGTCAATATACATTTAGAGGCCCAGTGAAAGCCTCGGTTACATTTTGGACATGGGGTTTTGGGTTTTCTCTCACCCTGTCTTCTCACTCTATCTCCATATCTACAATGAGCTCTCAAATGTCCAATTTTTCTGCATTGAAAACATCGACGAGTTTCTCTAGAATTCCTCTGCCAAGAAGGACCTTGTCTTTTCATGTTCATCATAGTCTGGGCATAATAAGTATTTATGTCCACTGTGGCACAGCATCTTATGATCTCTTCTAAAGGAGCATTTTTGTCTAGCCCCCATATAATTCTCTTGCAAATCTCATTGGCATTTTCCTTAGCCAAATGTCTAGTCATTATTTCTGTTGCTGCATTATTTCCAATGGTTCTTATTACAGCTGTTTGTAAACGTCCCACAAAATCTGCAAAAGGTTCATTGGGACCTTGCTCTATTTTTGTGAAAGCATTATTTCCATCTTTCTGTCCAGGGAGAGAATTCCAAGCTTTTATTGCAGCCTTAGAAATTTGCTCATACACTGTTGTGGGATAATAAATCTGTTCTGAACTCTCTGCATACTGACCTTCACCAGCTAGTTGGTCAAAAGTGATTTGTACAACAGCTCCTGGCAACCCTTTTTCAAATCTTTAATTTTTCCCAAATTAAAAGCAGTGTATTTTCTCTCTTTTTGACCTGAGGAGTTGAGCTCTTCAATCACAGGATATGCATTTATAAAATCAGATATATCTTCTCCTTCATTTTTTGCCTTAATTAATGCTTTTTCTAATCTTGTTAAATTCTGCTTTACAGGAGAAGCTGACTGTGTTTCTGTCTCTCTCCCTCCCCCTTGTTCCACCCATGAAGGGTTAATTGCGGAGGGAGGGTCATGAGATGTGGAATCACCTAATTCCTCCTGCTGTGAAGTATCATACTCAGAATTGTAATTAACTCCATTCTCATCTGATTCGTCCTCCTTTTCACCTAGTAAAGTTGGCACTTCTTCCTCCTGTACTTTCCTTTTCATCATTCTATCACTTAAATAACTTCTTATAGCCAATTGTATTACATTATATGTATTAATTATTGAGTTAGGCCCATTTTTATCATAGAATTGACAAAGATCCTCTCCAACCAATTTCCATTCATTTAGATCTAATTCCTTATCAAGAGAGAAACAAGGACATATGTCCTTTACAGTTTGTAAAAGTTCAGTGATTTGCTGTAAACTTATCATTAAACCTTGGCTTTCCATAACTTTGACAATGCTCTCTAAACATTTTCCTTGAACAGAAACAGGCTGTTTTCTAAATATCTGTCCCATCTTAGATGAAATTCTACTTTAACTCTTCTAACAAAATTTCTTTGTTGTACTCACCCTAATTTCTGGGTTGAAGAGTCTTTTCCACTGGATCAGGATCGTAGCTTTTCCACTGGAATCAGGATCGTAGCTTTCCCACTGAAATCCACTGAGGGGTCTGTTTGCCCCACGTTGGGCACCAAAATGTTGTGATCTAGTTCAGATGGATCTGAATAGGCCCCACGTTGCTTTTTCTTCTCAAAACACAGCCAGGTGATCAAAGTTCAGATCTTTTATTATCTCCAATATAGCCCGGTTAGCTTAGAGGCCTATCTCTCTGCTTGGTTCCAAGAGCTCTTGCCACGTTGTCCTTTGCTTCTGCCTCTGCTTTCTTCAGCCTCCAGCCAGCTCCATTCTTCATGTCATTCCGGTGAAATCTCGACTTGTAGCATCTTCCTATGAAGAACTTCTTCGACTGGCCCATTGGCCTATATATGCTCCTTCCAGAGAGAGGGATTATGGGTTTTCTCCCATAGTGCTCTCTGGCCCAAAGAGTTTCAAGGGAGGTATGAACTCATTGAACTCCAATGAGTAAAGGTGTGAACACAAGCCTTGTATTAATTAGTTCTACTTAGTACCTTGTTTCAGGTTCTGCCCAAAACATCTTCTTGTAAGATTAGATCAACTCTAATTAGTTAGCAGTTAGTAAGGATTCCAACAAGAAGTGAAAATAGAATGTGTTGATTTGCATTCAGTTGACTTAGATGTTTTTTTCTGGATGCATATGGCATTTTTTGTCCAAAGTCTATTGGAATTACTTTCATCCCTGAACTGCTAAGAAGAAATGCTTTCGTAGTTGATCATCACACATTCCTGTTGTTATTGTGAACAGTATATTCTTGGTTCTGCTTGTTTCACTCACCATCAGTTCATGTAAATATATCTAGGACTTTTTATACTAAGTTTATCCTTTTTTAATAGAACAATAATATTGCATTATCTTCATGTAACACAAATTACTCAGCCATTTCCTAATTGATGGGCATCTCTGCATTTCCCAATTCTTTCCTACCACAAAAAGAATTGCTAAAAACATTTTTGGAAATATGAGTTATTTTCCCTTCCTTATGATTTCCTTGGGATACAGACCCAGTAATGGCACCACTGGGTCAAAGGTATGCACAGTCTGATAGCCCTTTGGGCATATTTCCAAATTGCTCTCCAAAATGGTAGAATTATTTGACAACAGCACTAAAGAATTAGGTCCTAGTTTTTCCAATCCCCTCCAACATTTATAATTATTGTTTTCAGTCATTGTAGTAAATCAGAGAAGTGTGAGGTGGTATCTCAGAGTTGTTTTAATTTGCATTGCTATAATCAGAAGTGATTTATAACATTTTTTATATGATTATAGTTTGATTTTCATTTCATCATCTGAAAATTATTTGCTCATATCCTTTGACTATTTATCAATTGGGGAATGACTTGTATTCTTATAAATTTGGCACAGTTCCTTATATATATTTAGAAATGAGAATTTAGAAATCAGAAACACTGTCTGTAAAGGGTTTTTTTTTCCCAAATTGTACCTCCCTTTTAATCTTATTTCTGTTGGTTTTGTTTGTGTAAAAACTTTTTTAGTTTAAAGTAATAAAAGTCCACCATTTTGCATTTCATAATGTTCTCCACTACTTCTTTTGTCATAAATTCCTCCTTTCTCTAAAGATCTGATACGTAAATTATCTCTTGTTCTCCTAATTTGTTTAAGATATAATCCTTTATGCCAAAATTGTGTATCCATTTTGACCTTATTTTGGTATGGGTTCTATGTTGAGTTTCTAACATTATTTTCCAATTTCCCTAATATTTTTTGTCAAATAGTGAATTCTTTTTTTCAGAAGCTAGAGTTTGAGAATTTATCAAATACTAGATTGCTATAGGCCCTGACTATTTTGTCATATTTATCTAATCTATTCCATTTATCCACTGTTCTCTTTCTCTACAAGTACCAAATTGTTTTGATTACTGCTGCTTTATAATACATTTTTAGATTTGATATTGCTAAGTCATCATCCTTTGTATATATTTTCATTAATTTTCTTTATCAAGATGAATTTTGTTTTTATTTTTTCTAGTTCCATAAAATAATGTTTTGGCAGTTTGATTGGTATGCCAATGAGTAAATAGATCAATTTAAGCAGAATTGCCAGTTTTATTATATTAGCTCAGCTTAGCTATGAACTTTTGCTATACAAGAACCATCTGCCAGTGGCTGCTGGAGGTCTAACTCAGATCTGTAGAATGGATCTCTTCATGTGAGAAGATAATGATGATACAAGGAGAGTGAGAGGCAGTTGAGTTCTCTAACCTCTCTTCTCTTCCCTCTTACCTCCAATTTATTTCATTCCCAATCCACTAGAAACATCTGCATTAGTAAATGCTGCTTTACAACTTCTTCAAGTGTTATTATTCACAGCTATGGAGGCTCTCAGAGATTTGACCTATTCCTTTACCTAGGCATGGTCCTTAACAATTCTCCATTTTTTGTTTTATGAGACTGTGATTATTTTTCACACACAGCATGGTCAGTAAGTTTATGCATTAACTGTTATCTAAGTCCACATACTAAGATATCTGAGTCCTCATGCTAGGGAGTACAAACAGCATTATAGCAGGTATTGAATCTTGTGAGATGTCATGGAGGCAAACTTCAAAATGGAGAAGAAGACTATAGACATAACAGGTATTTTTCATAAGTCTCTCCTCAGTTTTCTGGCTTAACCCTCTGATGTGTTGGCCCATTTAATTACCCTGACTAAAAAAAGTCTTATCAGGTCTCTTCTCCTTTTCCTTCCCTGCCATTACCAAAGGAACTCTGGGAAGGTCCTATTCATGAACAGTTCTCAAGCACTGCTGCTTCTTTGTTTTCTATGTTACTTATGTCCTTGTTTGAGCACCAAATGTTGTGTGCTTTCTTTCTAGAGCCCTCATATTGGGGTGCCAAAATATACTATGCTTTCTAGAGCCCCCATACTGGGGTGCCAAAATATACCATCCAAAGTAGTTCTCTGAACAATTTCGGGACCAGCCCAAGTCCTTGGTCTTAATGGAGGAGTGAAGAAGGCAGGAGACCCATTAGGATAGTCAAAGATGGAGTGTCCTCATTTCAAGTTTTCTTAGCCCTTAAATATCTTAGGATAATTATGTCATTACAGCACACTAAGCATGTGACAACTAAAGAACCATTATATCATCACACTACACTGAGCAAGTGCTAACTATAGTATCACTGCATCACCACAGCACAATGTGCAAGGACTAACTATAAGCACCCTGCTATTGATATGTAAATGCATCTCTTTACTATAAGTATCTCTTGCTTCAAATAGAATACAGGTGGTCTAGATCTCCTTGATTTCTCAGGAAGGGTGAAAACACCAAGGGGAGGTGGGGAGTCAAACCAGACATTGACAGCAAGTTCCCTCAGGGCTGAAGGGTTTTATACCTTACTCAGAGTTCCCCCACTATTTGTGACCCTCTACATCTCCTGCTTTCTTTTGTTTTAGTTGAAACAGGTATACATAAATTCATCAGCATGGGAGGTCCACGAGTCCTAGAAAGAGGGTATATAAATAACAAAATATAAATAACATACACTCCTTCAGCAGCAAAGAGGTGGCCAAAACCAATCTATTGTCCATCATTTCATATATCAGGGAATCCAATTATTCCTGAAGGTTTTGAAGTCCTGCAATAGTCTCATTAACAATTTTTGATATTTATGAATCAATTGCCATACACATTGAGTTAATAGCCATGCTCTTTCAGTGGCACATGTAGTCAGAGATGGAACCACCAGATGTTTCTTACATCTTCTTATTCATTTCAGGGATCTTCACTTTTTCTATCTCTCTCTGATGGACAAGGTGGATATAGCTCATTGGCATCTATCTAATTCCTTCTCCATCTGTAGAGATACAAGCAAACCCTCTCCCCCAAGCAATTAATCTATCTGGTCCCTTCCATTTGCCACTTTCTGGATCTCTCCACATCACCTGGTGATTATCTGAAGATATTAGAGCTGCTGTCACTGGACACTGCCCTTCCAGTGGATTATGAAACCTGTCTGCCAGAACCAGTGCACCTCCATCAAAAATCAAAAAATCAATAGTATAAAGGGCTAAGTTTAAAAGTTCTCTAGGGTTACCTGTGGCTCCCCCTTTCTTTTGTTTTTAGAGGAGTGTCTTGATGTCACTGTTTCTCCTCTCTACTCTTGCCTGTCCTTGAGGATTAAAAGGTATGTCAGTGGTGTGCAAAACCTGATACTGTGCACAAAAGTGTGCAAAATGTTTAGAAGTATATGCAGGTATTTCTTTTTTATAGCAAATACAGAGGAATTCCAAGGACTTAGAGAAGGTTGTTTTAAGTGTCCTTGGTCAAGTTGCTCTTGCATTATATCTAATAAGGCCTGATTTTTTTTTTCCACTTGTCACTGTTCCATCCACCCTGATGTATTAGTTTTCTTTTGAATGGGAACATACCCAAAGAGTTATCAAACTGTGCATACCCTTTGACCCTGCAGTGTTTCTACTGGATTTATATCCCAAAGAGATCTTAAAGGAGGGAAATGGATCTATGTTGGAATCCTTACAAACTGCTAACTAATTAGAGTTGATCTAATCTTACAAGAAGATGTTTTGGGCAGAACCTGAAACAAGGTACTAAGTAGAACTACTTAGTACAATGCATGTGTTTGCACCTTTACTCATTGGAGTTCACAAGTATGCCAGCTTCACAAAGTAAACTTTGTAACTTTGTGAGTTCACACCTCCCTTGAAGCTCTTTGGGCCAGAGAGTACTATGGGAGAAAACCCATAATCCCATTCTCTCAGAAGACTCACATATAAGGCCAGTGAAGAGAGAGCTATTCGAGAATATATTCCACTTGGCTGGCTGGTCACGGAAGAGAGTTCAGCTAGATTGCAGAGGAGCACTCTGGTGCAGATACAGAGCACTTTGAGAGATTTCAGTGGAATTATGCCAGAAGCCCTCTCTCTGAGGCAAGACAGAATATTTTCCATTTGGCTGACTGGTGGCAGAAGAAGAGTTTTCAGAAGATAAAGCTACGAGTGGAGAGTTCAGTGGACAACCAGATTCATCTTCATCTCACACCACTGTAGTTGGTGGTTGGGCTCCTGCACTTCCCCCACTGAGACCAAGCTTGTCTGAAAGACTCACCAGAAAGCTAGCCGAGCCCCAAGTGAAAAAGACAAGAGATTCATTCCATCTCTGTGCTGGCTGGAGGCAGAAGAAAACAGAGGCAGAGGCTGAAGGACAAAACCTTTGGATTTGGAGATATTTGGAGGGCTCTAAGCTAAACCGGCTGTGTTTTGAGAAGAACAAGAACTCCAACATTTGAACTCCCCACAGATCTACATGTGCAAAAATGTTCTTGACACCCCTTTTTGTAATAGCAAAAAACTGGAAACTGAATGGATGAAGTATATATGATAAACCCATATTAATCATCAGAAATTTTTTGTATGACCAGCAAAGATCAACAGCAAGAGACAGAGAAATTCCATTTAAAATAACAAAACTACACATTTAGGAGTCTACCTTCCAGGACAAATCTAGGAAGTATAAAAACACAACTACAAAAAATATTTCACAGAAATAAGGTTGGATAAAAACTATTACATAAAAACATCAATTGTTCCCAGTGGTCTAAGCCAATAGAGTGAAAATGACAATTCTACCTAAACTAATTCATCTATTCAACACAATATTAAACTACCCAAAAATTATTTGAAAGAACTAAAAAATATATTTAAAAAATTAAAAAAAATCTGAAAGAAAAATAAGTCTAGAATACGTAGGGGATTAGTGACATATGTCAGTGTGTGTGTGTATGTGTGTGTGTGTTACACACACACAATATCAGATCTCAAACTATATTATAAAGTAGTAAAAATCAAACCTGTCTGGTACTAGCTAAGAACTAGACTGATGAGTCAGTGGAATAGATTAGAGCAATCCACCAACTGATAAAATTGTTAAAGAATATGAACAGACATTTTTCAGATGAAGAAATAAAATCCATCTATAATGGTATGAAAAAATGTTCTCCATCTAATAGAGATTAGAGAAAGCAAATTAAAACAACTCTGGGGTATCACCTCATACCTCTCATATTGACTGCGATGACAGGAAAAGATAATGTTGGAAGGGATGTGGGAAAACTGGGACACTAATGAATTGTTGGTGGAATTTTGAAATAATAAACCATTCTGGAAAGCAGTTTGGAACTATGCCCAAAGGGCTCGCAAACTGTATGCCCTTTGACCCACCAGTATCACTACTGGGTCTGTATCCCAAGGAAATTACAAAGGAGAGGAAAGGACTCACACATGAAAAAATGTTTCTAGCTCTTTTTGCAGCAGAAAGAATTGGAAAATGAGTAGATGCCCATCAATTGAAGAATGGATAAATAAATTATGGTATATGAAGGTAATGAAATATTATTTTTCTATAAAAATGATGAACAAGTCAATTTTAGAAAAGCCTGGAAAAATTTATATAAACTGATGCTAAGTGAAAAAAAACAGAACCAGGCATACATTATACAAAGTAACAGTAAAAATGTGTGATGATCAACTATGAAATACTTGGTACTTCTCAGTGGTTCAGTGATCCAGGCAATCCAATAAACTTTGGATAGAAAACAACATCTACATCTAGAAAAAGAACTGTGTAGATTGAAGGAAAATCAACACATGCTATGTTCACTCCATTTTTCTGTGTTTTTTTTCCTTTTCTGTTGTTTTTCCCTTCAGTTTACTTAAAACATGATTAAGAAATGCATTTAAAATAATAATAATAATAAATACAATAAAATTTTTAAAAAATGAAAACTAATGATGGAAAATTCTATCTATCCCTAGAAAAAGACCTGATGGAGTCTAAATACACATTAAAGCATACTTTTTAAAAATTTTATTTTGCTGTCTTTTAATTGGTATGTTTTGCATTGTATCATCATTAATATGGAATATATATTTGCATGACTATACATATATAACATATATTAAATGCCTCACAGTAAGAGGGATGTAGAGAGAGGTTAGGAATTTGGAACTCAGTTTTAAAGAGAAATGTTAAAAATTGTATTTATTTGTAATTGGAGTAAATAAAAATGCTAAAAATAATTTTTAAAAAGAAAAGTTAGAGTAGTCAAAGACCACAGTAACCACAGTTTGATAAACCGAAAGGCCCCAGCTTTTGGTATAAGAACTCACTCTGTGATTAAAACTTCTAGGAAAACTGGTAAACAACAGGACTCAAATTAAGTTTAGGCCAACATCTCATACTATATACTTAGCTAAAATAAAATGGATGCAAGATTTAGACATAAATGGGAACACCTAAGCAAATTAGAAAAACGAGAAATAATGTATCTGTCAAATCTATAGGGAAGTGAATAATTCATGCACAAGGAAGAGATACAGAGCTTTACAACAAGAAAAAATAGATAATATTGATTATATTATATTAAAAAATGTTTGGTCAAACAAAACAAATACAACCAATATTAGAAGAAAGCTGGGGGGAATGTTTATCAAAAACATCTCTGATAAAGACCTCATTTCTCAAATATAATGGAGAAGTGCAATTGTAAATTGTAAAATTTACAAGAATACAAACCATTCCCCAATTGATAAATGATCAAAGAAAGTAAATAGACAGTTTTCAGATGAAAAAAAATAAACAAATAAAAACTACCCATCAGTATATGAAGAAGTGTTCTAAATGAGTTCTGGTTAGAGAAATTTAAATTAAAACAACTCTGAGATACCATTTTAAACAAAGATTTGTCCAATATGACAAAAAAGAAAAATTATAAATGTTAGAAAAGTTGTAGGAAAATTCAGACACTACTGCACCACTGGTGAAGTTGTGAACTAATCCAATCATTCTGGAGAGCAATTTGAAACCAGGCTCACAGAATAACCAAACCATGCATACTCTTTGACCCACAAATGCCAATACTAAGTCTATATCCCCCCCCAAAAAAAAAATCATAAAAAAGAATAAAGGACCTCCATGTGCAAAAATATTTATAATGGTCTTTTCATATGACAAAATATTAGAAATTGGGGAGATGCTGATGAATGACAAATAGCTGAATAATGTGTGGTATATAAATGTACTGTAATGATATTTTGGAAAAAAATAACTAATAAGCAGATTTCAGAAAAATATTGGAAGATTTCTACGAAGTAATGCAAAGTGAAATGAGTAGAACCAAGAAACACTACACAGTATCTGCAGGTATTCTCAATATTACAATGACCTATGAGTTCTCTGAAAGTTTTACGAAGAAAAATACTATCCATATCCAGAGAAATAACTGATTGTGTATGAATACAGACTGAAGCATTCTCTCTCTCTCTCTCTCTCTCTCTCTCTCTCTCTCTCTCTCTCTCTCTCATTTAATTTTTCTTGAGGATTTGTATTTTCATTAGGTTGGGAGATCTATTTTTTTCACAACTTGTCTTTTATGGAAAAAGAGAAACTTTAACTTAAAAATTTTAGAAACACCAGCCCTGAAGTCAGGAGGAACTGAATTCAAGCCTGGCCTCAGACACTTAACACATCATACCTGTGTGACCCTAGGCAAGTCATTTAACCCCAAATGCCTTAGCAAAAAAAGTTTTAAAAAAAGAAGAAAAGAAAAAAATTAGAAACAAATGTAATTTTTTTTTGTTTTGAATGTAACTGGAAAATAGAAATATAATTTATTAATTTATAAAAATATAAATTAATAAAATATAACAAAAAACTGTATCAGCAGCATTGTATGATGATCAGCTATGATTGACCTACCAATTCTTCACAACACAATTATCCAAGACAAGTACAAAAGACTCACACAGGAAAATAGTAGCTATAATTAGATAAAGAACTGATGAACTCAAATACAGCATATTTTCAACTTTGAAAGACTGAAATGTGTTGAATACAAAAAAATTCCTGAAATGTATCTGAGAGAAAAATAAAATAGTATTATATAAAAATAAAACAATGAAATTCATAAAACTAAGAACGATTCCTGGAATTCATAAATGGTCAAAGAATATGAATAGACCATTTTCAGTGAAATAAATTCAAGCTCCATACCATGTGAAAAAACAAATGCTTCAAATCATCAATAATTAGAATTATTTGAATTAAAGTAGAATGGCTTTACTATCAAAAATTCATTTCAGAATAACTTTATTAATTTTCTTAGTAGATGTGGTAGGAGAAATATCTAATCTATTCCCTCA
Organism: Antechinus flavipes; assembly: GCF_016432865.1. NCBI lineage: Eukaryota > Metazoa > Chordata > Mammalia > Dasyuromorphia > Dasyuridae > Antechinus > Antechinus flavipes. Next base: position 391,195,392 of record NC_067400.1, on the reverse strand, counting down.
AGAAAGTAAGGCAAGATTTTTCTTAAAATATGTTGCTGCCATCCTCAAGTACATGAAAATATATTACATGGAAGAAATATTAGACTTGTTTCAATTAACTTCAGAGAGCAGAACTAAGAGTAATGATTAAAAATTCCAAAAATTTGAAGTTCAATGTGAAGAAAAAAATTACAAACATTGAGTCAATTTTGTGGGAAGCCAATTGATTACTCTGTGACTCTTGACAATTTTTCTATCTTTCCCAACTTCTGATTTCATACTAAAGGACCTCAACATAGATACTGACATTCCTTTAAGCACTCTAAGCATTTGTTTCCTCAATCTACAAAGTGGATAATTGAGCCTGAAATCATGAAGACCTGAGTTCCAATCCAGTCTCAGTAAATGACTCTAGACAAATTATTTAATCTGTTTGACTCAGTTTCTCAAATGTAAATATAAATAATAATATTTATCTCTATTATTATGGGTTATTATGAATATCCACTATGATAATATTTCTTAAAATATATTTTCAAACTGTCTACTACATAGTGGGCATTATAAATAGAGATTCTCTTTCCTCCCCTGCCCCTTCCTTTATCACTTTCCATCATCTATTCTTTCTCCTCTTCTCAGGCACATCCAAAGATTGTCATATTCATGAACTTGAAAGTACTCACATAAGTATGTGGATGCATGCACTTCCATGTTCTTATCTCTAATACTCTCTTTGCTCTACATATTTGAAGACACTGTTTTATTCTGGTTCTCTTTCTACTATTATACTGTTTTGTGAATCTCCTTGGCTGAATCCTAAATCAGGCATGTCTACCAACTGGGAGAATAGCATAGAGTTCTGTCCTGGCCTCTCTTTTCTTCTCCCTCTCTACTACTTCACTTGGTGACCTTGTCAACTTCTATGGTTTTAATTATCCTCTCTGTTCTAATATTCTTTCAAATAATCTATCCTCTCCTAACCTCTCTAATAACATTTTATCTTACATCTTCAACTGAATTTTAAGAAATATTAGCAAACATATTCAACTTGATATATCCAAAATTGAATTTGATATCTTTCCCCTTAAACTTTCCCCCCTTTCCTACTTTCCTCTTTAATGCCAAGCTCACTGCCAATCTCCAAATCCCAACACTCACAACTGAGGTATCATTTTTCATTCCTCCCTATTTGTTACTATTCTTCCTCCTCCTTACATAGTACATACATTGCCAAGAACCATTTTTTAAATCTTTGTATATTTTGTATCTTTGTATCTTAAATTCCTATTCTTTTCTAATCCTGCTTACCTTTGTACTGGCCTTCATCATCTCATGTCTGAACTCTTGTAATAAAATCTGGTTGATTTGTTTGTCACAAGCCTCTCTCTATTGTAGTTCCTTCTCCAGTTAGGCATCAAAGTGATCAACCTAAAGTTCAGGTCTAACTCATCAATCCTCAATAAACTCTAGTGACTCCTTATGTCCTCCAACAGCAATATATACATATATATTGTGTGTGTATATATATATATATATATATATATATACATATATATATATATATATATATATATATATATGTATGTATTTATTTCAATGCGTTTCATAACTTAACACCCCTTCCTTCAGCTTTTCAGTAGTATAATTTTTTTTTTATGTCTATGTTAGGGGAAAAAAGCTTTTCTCTTGACTGAGAGCCTTTTTTTTTCCATTATGAACTTTTGATGTTTAATAGTTTGAGATCTCTTTATAACTAAATGAAACTTGATATATCACCCAATCATCCAAACACCTTCTTTTGCAGAAGATAAACTATGGTTTTACTTCTTATTTTCCGTTCTAAGAAATAGGTAAAGATCCAAGTACAATTTTAGATTTTCCAATTGATTAATTTCAGATTCTTAAATTAGGAAATGCAGCCATAACTACCATAAGGGTTCTTCTTGCCTATAAAATGAAGAGATATAGGAAGGAAGGAAGGAAGGAAGGAAGGAAGGAAGGAAGGAAGGAAGGAAGGAAGGAAGGAAGGAAGGAAATAAAAGGGAGAATGGGAGAGAAGGAAGAAGGAAAGAAGAAAGGAGGAAAGGGAGGGAGTGAAGAAAAAAGAAATTATTAAAAGTTTAGAACCAGATTGTAGAAGGGAATTTAAGCACCCAGAACAATCATCTACTTGTTTTATATTTATAAAAATACATAATAATATATGTAATAATATTTAGTAATATACGTATATATTATATTTGTGCATATATGTATATCTTACAACAGATTTGAACTCTGATCTTTTAATGTGACTGTTTAGTTCATTAAGCCACCACACTCTCTATACAAATCTCTTGATGCTGAAAACAAACATGTGGTAACACACATTACAATGATTTATTTCCAGGCCAAAAGATATTTTCCTAAATCTCAGCAGTACAGTTCACCCAGCATTACTGCACAAAGTTTTTGTTTTTGTTTTTTTTCTCTAGCATTTCGCCATCTGAAATAAACATGAGGATATAGTCCATAAAAATAATGTATTTTCTTTAAAAAACAAACAAACAAACAAACAATGCTTTTAATAAACCAGAATGCTCCAGCATGAGAAGAGAGTGTGGTTTCCATTTCTACAAGGAAAGAGATAAGTCACTAAATGTCACTGTTTTCATGCCAAGCTTTGTTGAATTGGTGGAAGTTGTTTTTGTGGCTCTGTCAACAGACCAAAGACACTTTAAAAAATGAAAGGAAGAGATGAAAGAAATCCATGGACATAAAGATATTATTGCCTTTTCATCTATTTTTCACCTCTTTGTTTGATGGGAGGTCAAGAATAACTTTATGCATACTAACAAAATGTTATGATTATTTGGATGGTGGAGTATTAGCTTCTTCTTTAAGCTAATCTTGGCATTAGAGGTTTGGGATATTCTTTCTGGATCTCACTTTTTTCATTGTTTCAAAATAGAATATATGATAAAAGACAATTTGGAAGAATAAGAAGACAGATATTGTTTGAAATATATAATGGACTTAATTTTCTATTTGACATTAGCTTTCATCACACTAATTGCCAACTTTAGTAAAATTTTTAGTTGATTCATACTGAATGAAGGATAAACTAGATCTACCATCAGCTTTAAAAAGTTGATCTCCTCAACACTCTGACATTCATTCAAGATTCTAGTTAAACCAGATAACTTCTCTGTTCTGATACCACTATTCTAGTATAAGCTTTCATCACCACATAGCTAAACTTTTGCAATAGTTTACTGGTTTTTTATGCTTGCTACAAGTATTTCCTTGCTCTATACCATCCTCCATTCAACACGCAAAGTGATTTTCCTAAAGCTAACACTTGACCATTTCATCCTTCTATGAATGTGCTAAACTGAATGAAGAACTTTCATAAAAATGTGACCACAATTTATACCCTAATTATTGCTTGAAGCTTTGAAATAACAAATGGTACTACACACAAAAGCTGCAGGTATTCATTTTTTTAAGATAAACATACATTTCCCTCCTGTCCCTCCTGCCCTTTTTGCCACTATTACTATTAAGTTCCTAATATTCTAAAGAGTTCATCATTGACTAGTATTCCTTGTCTCTGGGTAGATTTTTATTTAATCTCTGGGTAGATTTTTAGTCTCAAGTAGCTTAGAATGTAAGTCTGGACTCCCCAGTCAATGGAAGAAAAGGGCAGAATGGGGTGGGGGCTTCTACATTAGGGCCTATATAAATCTAGTTTTACAACTTGTTCTTTTCATTTCTTTACAGATGATACCTTGTCTACTGGGGGTTACCCTTTCTTGGCAGATCATGATAAATCCTTTCTGCTTTTTACCTTTAGAGTATCTTGTTTTAATTTGGGTAAGGGTTGCTGTCCCACATATACTCAAGAAATTCTAGTGTCTTCTTATCACGTCACAGCAACACATCAACCAAAAACAAAAGTTATTTGACATTCAAAGATCTTTCTAATTCAGCCCCTCCTCCATCATCATTTGTTTTTTGAATTTTCTTACACTTTATACCACCATGATTTCTGAATCTGACCTTGAGTTGTCACCCAAATAGGACACCCAAGCTTTCAGTCATTTTCTTAGGCTATCCCCTACATATGGAACACTATCATTTCTCACCTACAAGACCTGGTTTCTCTGGCTTCTTTCAAATTGAATTTAAAAAAAAAAAATCTCAAATTCTATAAGAAGATTTTACTCATCCTCCCTAATTTCACTCCATTCCTTTTGTTGATTTATTTCCTATTCATGTTGTATGTAATTCATGTGAGCACATTTATTTTCCTCTTTGTTTTCCACAGTTTTCATGAAATTGTGAGCTCCTTGTTCTTTGAGGATAGAGATTGTAGCACCAAAAAAAACTCCTTGCAAACAACTGAATATTAATACTTGGATGTTGAGTGATGGACTTCTTCCTTTATTTAATGATTCTTGAGGATAAAGAATATATATATATATATAAATATTTCAAACTTCTCTTCCTAGAAGAAAGCACAGGGATTTTGAAATAATATCATTAACTGCTGATATACCTCTTGAACATGTTCATGGGTATAGAATCCAGGGGTCCTCAAACTACGGCTAGCAGGCCAGATGCAGCAACTGAGGAAGATTATCCCCCTCACTCAGGGCTATGAAGTTTCTTTATTTAAAGGCCAACAAAACAAAGTTTTTGTTTTTACTATAATCCAGCCTTCCAACAATCTGAGGGACAGTGAACTGGCCCTCTGTTTAAAAAGTTTGAGGACCCCTGGAATAAGCACTTAATAAACATTAAATAGATGAAACAAACAAGGAATCAATATATTTTAAAAAAAAAATGTGTCTCACTTTCCTACTCCCAGGGAGCCAATGTAAAATTTGTAGAGCTACTGTAAACAAATAAAAGGTCATAAAATTGGGTGTATAGTAATTGGAATCAACTAAGGGAATAAGAGATCTCCACTATCCTTCTAGAGATATGTTATTTTGAAGTGGTTTCCGTCTTGATGATTGAATATATTTTCTAAGACTTCCTCCTAAAAAACTCAAAGGTCAGAACATTACTGAAGTTCTGCTTTAACATCCCATATTCTTACAGAAAAAACATCAGATTTTTGTCTCTTCAGCTCCATCTTTTCAGATGTTGCTCTATGCATCCCCACATGCAGCATGATTTTCCCCCTTTTGCTTATTCTTATACTTGCTCTTGTTCTTTCTCTCTCTCTCTCTTTCTCTCTCTCTCTCTTTTCCTTACTCTGTCTCCATTTCTGTCTCTGTCTCTTCTTCCTCCCCTTTCATTCCCTTCCCAAATCCTTCTCTTCCCCCACTTCCCTATCATTGCCTCCTCCCATTCTCTTACATTCACATTACTCTATTTCACTTCCTGATGATTGCAGAAGGATGTGAGGAATGGGACTGGTATTGGTGCTGTGGGTTCTCTAGTAAAATAAAATTTTAGAAATGAAACTGCTTCTAGTAATCAATAAATGAGTAAACTTTGCAATTTATATTTTTCATTAAAGTTTTTATTTTCAAAACATATTCATGACTGATGCTAAGTGAAATGAGCAGAACCAGGAGATCATTATATACCTCAACAATGATACTGTTTGAGGATGTATTCTGATGGAAGTGGATCTCTTTGATAAAAAGAGCTAATTCCGTTTCAATTGATCAAGGATGGACAGAAGCAGCTACACCCAAAGAAAGAACACTGGGAAATGAATATAAACTGCTTGCATTTTTGTTTTTCTTCCCAGGTTACTTATACCTTCTAAATCCAATTTTCCCTGTGCAACAAGAGAACTGTTCGGTTCTGCACATATATATTGTATCTAGAATATACTGTAACCTATTCAACATGTAAAGGACTGCTTGCCATCTGGGGGAGGGGGTAGAGGGAGGAAGGGGAAAAATTGGAATAGAAGTGAGTGCAAGGGATAATGCTGTAAAAAATTACCCTGGCATGGGTTCTGTCAATAAAAAGTTATTAAAAAAAACATATTCATGGATAATTTTTCAACATTAACCCTTGCAAAACCTTGTCTTCCAAATTTCCTCCCTTCCCCCCACCCCCTCTGCTAGATGGCAAATAATCCAATATATAGTAAACATGTTAAAATATATGTTAAATCCAATATATGTTTATACAGTTATTTTGCAATTGGATCTAGAAAGAAAGAAAGAAAAAAAAAAAAACTGAGAAAGGAAAACAAAAATGCTAGCAAATAATAACAGAAAAAGTGGAAATGCTATGTTGTGGTCCATACTCATTTCCCACAGTTTTTTTCTGGGTGTAGCTGACTCTCTTCATTACTTAACAATTGAAACTGATTTGAATAATGTCATTGTTGAAGAGAGCCATCAGAATTGATCATCATCTAGTCGTCTTGTTGCCATGTACAATGATCTCCTGGTTCTGCTCGTTTCACTTAGCATCAATTCATGTAAGTCTCTCCAGGACTCTCTGAAATCATCCTGTTGGTCATTTCTTACAGAACAATAATATCCCATAAAATTCATATACCACAATTTATTCAGCCATTCCCAATTGATGGGCATGCATTCTGTTTCCAGTTTTTAGCCACTACAAAAAAAGCTGACACAAGCATTTTGGCACATATAGGTCCCTTTCCCTTCTTTAATAGCTCTTTGAGATATAAGTCCAATAATAACACTGCTGAATCAAAGGGTATGCATGGTTTAATAACTTTTTGAGCATTGTTCCAAACGGCTCTCCAGAATGCTTGGGCCCATTCAGTTACACCAACAATGTATCAGTGTCCCAGTTTTCCCACATACCTTTCGACATTTGTCATTAACTTTTCCTGTCATTTTAGCCAATCTGACAGGTGTGGAGTAGTGTCTCAGAGTTGTCTTAAATTGCATTTCTTGGATCAATAGTGATTTGGAGTATTATTTCATATGACTAGAAATAGTTTCAATTTCTTCATCTGAAAATTGTCTGTTCATATCCTTTGACCACTTATCATTTGGAGAATGGCTTGATTTCTTATAAATTTGAGGCATTTCTCTCTGAGACACTGGAAATGACAGGAAAAGTTAATGACAAATGTCGAAAGGGATGTGGGAAAACTGGGACACTGATACATTGTTGGTGTAACTGAATGGACCCAAGCATTCTAGAGAGCTGTTTGGAACAATGCTCAAAAATGAGACCTTTATCAGAACATTTGAATGTAAAAATATTTTCCCAGTTTATTCCTTCCTTTCTAATCTTGTCTGCATTAGTTTTATTTGTAGAAAAATGTTTTGACTTAATATAATCAAAATTATCTATTTTGTGATCAATAATGATCTCCAGTTCTTCTTTGGTCACAAATTCCTTCCTCCTCCACAGGTCTGAGAGATAAACTTTCATATGGTCTTCTAATTTATTTATAATCTCATTCTTTATATCTATATCATGAACCCATTTTGACCTTATCTTGGTATATTATGTTAAGTATGGGTCAATGCTTAGTTTCTGTGCTACTAGTTTCTAATTTTCCCATCAGTTTTTGTCAAATAGTAAGTTCTTATCCCAAAATCTGGATTCTTTGCATTTATCAAACACTAGATTGCTACAATAATTGGCTATTTTGTGCTATGAATCTAACCTATTCTGCAAATCAACTAGTTCATTTCTTAGCCAGTAACAAATGGTTTGGATGATTGTGCTTCATAATTTAGTTTTAGATCTGGTACAAGTAGGTCACATTCATTGAATTTTTTTCATTAGTTCTTTTGAAATTCTTGACCTTTTGTTTTTCCAGATGAATTCTGTTTTCATTTTTTCTAGGTCATTAAAATAGTTTCTTGGAAGTTTGATTGGTATAGCACTAAATAAATAGATTAGTTTATATAATATTGTCATCTTTATTATATTTGCTTGACCTATCCAAGAGCACTTAATATTTTTCCTATTGTTTAGATTTGACTTTATTTGTGTGGAAAGTGTTTTGTAGTTTTGTTCATGTAGTTCCAGATTCTCCCTTGGCAGATGAATTCCCAAATATTTTATATTATCAACAGTTATTTTAAATGGAATTTCTCTTTGTATCTCTTCATGTTAGATTTTGTTAGGAATGTATAAAAATGCTGATGATTTATGTGGATTTATTTTATATCCTGCAACTTTGCTGAAATTGTGAATTATTTCTAATATCTTTTTAATAGATTCTCTTGGGTTCGCTAAGTATTCCATAATATCATCTGCAAAGAGTGATAATTTGGTTTCCTCATTATCTACTCTAATTTATTTCATCTCTTATTGCCAATGCTAGCATTTCTAATACAATATTGAATAGTAATGGTGATAGTAGGCAACATTGTTTCACTCCTAATCATATTGAGAATGGGTCCAGTGTATCCCCATTACATATGATGCTAAATAATGGTTTTAGATAGATGCTACAGACTGTTTTAAAGAAAAGTCCACTTATTCCTATACTCTCAAGTATTTTTAATAGAAATAGATGTTGGATTTTTTCAAATGCTGTTTCTGCATTTATTAAGATGATCATATGGTTTTTGTTAATTTGGTCATTGACATAATCATTTATGCTAATAGTTTCCCTCATATTGACACAGCCCTGCATTCCTGGTAAAAACCCTATTTAGTTGTGGTGTATTATCCTGGGGACGATTTTCTGTAATCTCTTTGCTAATATTTTATTTAAGATTTTTGCATCAATATTCATGAGGGGAATTTGTGTATAATTGTCTTGCTCTGTTTTCTTAATATCTAGTTTAGGTACAGCAGTATATCTGTGTAATAAAAAGGATTTGGTAGGACTCCTTCTTTCCCTGTTTTGTCTGATAGTTTGCATAGTATTGTAATTAATTGTTCCTTAAATGTTCAGTAGAATTCACATGTAAATCCATTTGGCCCATGAATTTTTTTCTTAGGGAGTTAATTCATAGCTTGTTCAATTTGTTTTTCTAAAATGTAATTATTTAAATAATTTATTTCTTCTTCTATTAATCTGGGCAATCTATATATTTGTAGGTTTTCCTCCATTTCACTTACATTGTCTAATTGACATATAGCTGGGCAAAATAACTTTTAATTACTGCTCTAATTTCCTCTTTATTGGTGAAAAGTTCTCTTTTCATTTTCGACACTGTTCATTTTATTTTCTTTTGTTTTTCTAATCAAATTAACTAATGATTAATCTATTTTGTTGAATTTTTTCATAAAACCAACTCTTAGTTTTGTTCATTAATTCAATGGTTTTCTTTTAATTTCAATACTATTAATCTCCCCTTTTACTTTCAGAATTTCAAATTTGATATTTAATTGGAGTCTTTAATCTGTTATTTTTCTAGTTTTTGTTTTGTTTTGTTTTGTTTTAAGTTGGAAGCTTAATTCATTGATCTTCTCTATATGTATATATTTTATGCAAGGAGAGCTACAAAATATTTCCTAATACACTTCTTTAGCTGCATCCCACAAATTTTGATATGTTGTCTCATTATTTTCATTCTCTTATATGAAATTATAGGTGGTTTCTATGATTTGTTGTTTCTTTAGAATTCTTTAGAATTAGGTTATTCAGTTTCCAATTAATTTTTTCATCTGTTTTCCCCTAGTCTTTTCTTGCACATATTTTTTTTATTTTATCATGATGTGAAAAAAAAACACATTTACTATTTCTGCATTGGATTTTGAGATTTTTATGCACTAATACATAGTCAATTTTTTATAGCTTCCATGTACTGCTGAAAGTATATTCCTTTCTCTCTTCATTCAATTTTCTCCCAAGGTCTATTATAGCTAACTTTTCTCGAATTCTATTTGCCTCCTTAACTTCTTTCTTATTTATTTTGTTATTTGACTTCTCTAATTCTGAGAGAGCAAGATTGAGATAGAGTTTTCCTGTCTAATTCTTCTTGCAGCTCTCAACTTTTTTTCTAGGAATTTGGATGCTATTCTAATTGGTGCATATGTTTTGTATTGATATTTCTTCATTATTTATAGTGCCTTTTAGTAGGAGGTAGCTTCCTCCTTTTCTCTTATAATTACATCTATTTTTGCTTTTGTTTGAGCTAAAATCAGGGTTGCTATTCCTGTTTTTTTTTCTTTTTTTTTTTTGAGCTGAAGCATAATAGATTCTGCTCCAGCCTTTTACCTTTACTTTGAATGTATAACTTTACTTTAAATGTGTTTCTTGTAAATAACAAATTGTAGTATTCTGGTTTTTAATTCAGTCTGTTATCTGCTTTGTTTTCTGAGAGAGTTCATCCCATCCATATTCACAGTTAAAAGTATTAACTCTGTATTTTTTGCTCTCTTGTTTTCTCCAATTATACTTTTCTCTTTGTTTTCCTCCTTTCCCTCATTCCCAGTAATTTGTTTCTGACTCAAACTGTCCTCTCCTTTTATAATTCCTCCCCCTTTCTTATACCTTTCCCATTCTGTTCTCCCTTCTATTAGCCCTTCACTCAAAGAGCCCTTCCCTTTTACAATTCCTCCCCCTTTCCTATACCTTTCCCGAACTGTTCTCCCTTCTATTGGTCTATCGCTTTTCACTTTTCCCTTCCCCTTCTTCCCTCTAGGGTGAGACAAGCTTCTCTGTGAAGCTAAATATGTCTGAAATTCTCTCTTTGAGCCAAATCTGATGAGAATAAGATTCCCTCAATGCTCCCCCCTCCTCTTCTTCCCCTTAATTGTATAAGGCTTTTTTTTTACTCTCCATGAGATATAATTTACATGAGATATAAATTACTCCATTTTCCTCTTCTTCCAGAAAAATCTTTTTTATTCCTCTAGTTTATTTTTTATATCATTACAATAAAATCAAATTATACCTTCACCCTCTAAGTATATCCATAACTGCAGTACAGATCTCAAGACTTAAAGATATCTTCCCTTATAGGAATATAATTTTTAAAGAAAATATACAATTTCATATTTTAAAAATAAAGTTACTTTTCTTTCCTTTTTAATTTTTTTATGCTTCTCTTGACTTCTCTATTCAAAGATTACATTTTCTATTCAGTGCTGGTCTTTTCATCAGAAATAAATGAAATTCACCAGTTTCTTTGAATGTCCATCTTTTCCCCTGAAACATAATGCTCACTTTTGTTGGAGAATTGATTCTTGGCTTCAATCCAATTCTTTTGCTTTTCAAAATATCAGTTTCCATGTCCTTCAGTCCTTTAAAGTGGAAGCTATTAGCCTTGGGTAAGTCTGATTGTGGCTCCTAAATATCTGGATTGTTTCCTTCTAGCTGCTTGCAATATTTTCTCCTTGATTTAATAATTCTTAAATTAAGCTTCAATGTTCCTTGACATTTACCTTTTTGGATCTGTTTCAGAAGGTGACTTGTGAATTCTTTCAATGGCTATTTTACCTTCTGGTTCTAAGGCATCATAGGGCAGTTTTCATTGATAATTTCCTGAAAATCACATCTGGGATCTTTTTTTTTATAATAGTTTTCTGGATGTACTATAATTCTTGGTTTGACTTCCGGGCAAGATGGCGGAGAGGAGGCACACAGCTGTGTAGCTCCGCATTTTTCTCTCACTATCCATTTCATTACAAGCCTCTGAATTGATGCTTGACTGAAAAAAACCCACAAATAATTACTAAGAGAAGCTATCCTTCAGATTCACCAAGAAACGTCTGTTTTTGCACGAGGGGTGGGACAGTTTTGGATCGGGCGCAGGGTGCGGGCAGGCAACTGAGAGCACAGAAGGCGGCTCACAACCGAGCAGACTGGAGAGGGGGTGGGGTATGATCGCAGCCATCTCTGTGGAGAGAGCTTTGCTACAAGTTTGGATACTTTGCTCCAGCAGCAAGCCAGCAGCCCAGCAAAGAAGCTAAAAACACCGGGGCAAAGAATACAACCCCAAACAGCTGGAGTCTCTCGAGACCTGGCCACCCCCTCCCCCCAAGTGACTCAGCACGCTCTGGGATCTCAGAGCGCAGGCGCAGTACAGTAGGGCTAGTGCCTTGGTGCTGCCCCCGCAGTCTGTAGAGGAAGCTCGGTAACACCACCCAGCCCTTCCCCCCAAAAAGCAGACTCCAAATTAGGGGTGATTTCTTTTTCTCTTTTTGCTAGTTTGTCTTTGATTTTTGACATAATGAGCAAAAAACTGAAGAGGACTTTAACCCTTGACAGCTTCTATACAGAAAGAGAGCAGACTCCAAATCCTGAGGAGACTAAAAACAGACAGTCCCCAGGTGAATCCCCAAAGGAGGAGATCAGCACAGATGAACCTCATAGAAGTAATTAAAAAGGCTCTCACAAGGGAGGTAGAAGAAAAATGGGAAAAGGAGAGGGAGGCTTGGCAAGAGAGGCTGGAGAAATCATCCCACTCAGTTAAAGAGAGACTGGATAAAGAAATAAAATCCTTGAAAAATAGAATTAGTGAATTGGAAACAGAAAACAGCTCTCTAAAAAACAAAATTGGCGAAATGGAAAAAAATTCCACAGAACAAAAGAATTCAATGGGACAATTAGAAAAAGATTTTAAAAGAGTGAGTGAAGAAAGCACTTCATTAAAAATCAGAATCGAACAATTGGAATTGAATGACTTGAGGAGACAAGAAGAATCAGTCAAGCAAATCCAAAAAAATCAAACAATGGAAAAGAATGTGAAATACCTTCTGGGGAAGACAACAGACCTGGAAAACAGATCCAGGAGAGACAATCTGAGAATCATTGGACTCCCAGAAAAGCATGATGAAAAAAAGAGCCTGGACACTATTTTCCAGGAAATTATCAAAGAGAACTGCCCAGAAGTCATAGGAACAGAGGATAAAATAGACATTGAAAGAATTCATCGATCACCCACTGAAAGGGATCCTAAAATCAAAACACCAAGGAATATAGTGGCCAAATGCCAGAACCCTCAGATGAAGGAAAAAATATGGCAAGCAGCTAGAAAAACCCATTTCAAGTATTGAGGAGCCACAATAAGAATCACCCAGGATCTGGCAGCATCCACATTAAAGGATCAAAGGGCCTGGAATATGATAATCCCCAAAGGCTAAGGAACTTGGTATGCAACCAAAAATAACTTACCCAGCTAGAATGACCATCTTTTTCCAGGGAAGAAGATGGACATTCAACGAAGTAAGCGAATTTCACCTATTTTTGATGAAAAAGCCAGAACTTAACAAAAAGTTTAATCTACAAATATAGAACTCAAGAGAAATCTAAAAAGGTAAAGATTAATCTTGGGAACTATATTTCTGATATAAAGAAGTATAAAGAATACATGTATACCTTGTTCTAGAAACTAGATGTGGAAAGGACATTGTACCAGAAAAAGGGTAAAGTGTGAGTACTACATCTCATGAAGAGGCAAAGGAAACCAATTATATCTGAGAGAAAGAATGGAGGGGGAGGAATATAGTGGGTATCTTACTGCCTTCAGAATTGGCTTTAAGAGAAAAATTTTAGACATATTCAATCTATGGTGAAACTTATCCCACCTCATTGAGAAGTGAGAAGGGAAAAGTGAAAAGGGAAGGAATAAGCTAAGCGGAAGGGAATACAGAAACTGGGAGGGAAAGGGGTAAGATGGGGGAGGAACTCTAAGGCAGGGGGAAGGATACTAAAAAGGGAGGGTGATGAGAAGCAAGTGGTGCTCACAAGCTTAATACTGGGAAGGGGGGTAAGGGGGAAAGAAGGGAGAAAAGCATAAACAGGGGTTAACAAGATGGCAAGTAATACAGATTTGGTCATTTTAACCATAAATGTGAACAGGGTAAACTCCCCCATAAAGAGGAAGCGGTTAGCAGAATGGATTAAAAGCCAGAATCCTACAATATGTTGTTTATAGGAAACACACCTGAAGCAGGGAGATACATGCAGGTTAAAGGTAAAAGGTTGGAGCAAAATCTACTATGCTTCAGGTGAAGTCAAAAAAGCAGGGGTAGCCATCCTGATCTCAGATCAAGCTAAAGCAAAAATTGATCTAATTAAAAGAGATAAGGAAGGGCACTATATCTTGTAAAGGGTAGCATGGATAATGAAGCAATGTCACTATTAAACATATATGCGCCAAGTGGTGTAGCATCTAATTTCTTAAAAGAAAAATTAAGAGAGCTGCAAGAAGAAATAGACAGCAAAACTATAATAGTGGGAGATCTCAACCTTGCACTCTCAGAATTAGATAAATCAAACCACAAAATAAATAAGAAAGAAGTCAAAGAGGTAAATAGAATACTAGAAAAGTTAGATATGATAGATCTCTGGAGAAAATGTAATGGAGACAGAAAGGAGTACACTTTCTTTTCAGCAGTTCATGGAACCTATACAAAAACTGACCATATATTAGGACATAAAAACCTCAAATTCAAATGCAGTAAGGCAGAAATAGTAAATGCATCCTTTTCAGACCACGATGCAATGAAAATTACATTCAACAAAAAGCCAGGGGGAAGTAGAGCAAAAAATAATTGGAAACTAAATAATCTTATACTAAAGAATGATTGGGTGAAACAGCAAATCACAGACATAATTAATAATTTCACCCAAGAAAACGATAATAATGAGACATCATACCAAAATGTATGGGATATAGCCAAAGCGGTAATAAGGGGAAATTTCATATCTCTAGAGGCCTATTTGCATAAAATAGAGAAAGAGAAGCTCAATGAATTGGGCTTGCAACTAAAAATGCTAGAAAAGGAACAAATTAAAAATCCCCAGTCAAATACTAAACTTGAAATTCTAAAAATAAAAGGAGAGATCAATAAAATTGAAAGTAAAAAAACTATTGAATTAATTAATAAAACTAAGAGTTGGTTCTATGAAAAAACCAACAAAATAGACAAACCCTTAGTAAATCTGATTAAAAAAAGGAAAGAGGAAAATCAAATTGTTAGTCTTAAAAATGAAAAGGGAGAACTCACCACTAACGAAGAGGAAATTAGAGCAATACTTAGGAGTTACTTTGCCCAACTTTATGCCAATAAATTCGACAACTTAAATGAAATAGAAAAATACCTCCAAAAATATAGCTTGCCCAAACTAACAGAGGAAGAAGTAAATATCCTAAACAGTCCCATCTCAGAAAAAGAAATAGAACAAACTATCAACCAACTCCCTAAGAAAAAATCCCCAGGACCAGATGGATTTACATGTGAATTCTACCAAACATTTAAAGAACAATTAACTCCAATGCTAAATAAACTATTTGAAAAAATAGGGATTGAAGGAGTCCTACCAAACTCCTTTTATGACACAGACATGGTACTGATACCTAAACCAGGTAGGTTGAAAACAGAGAAAGAAAATTATAGACCAATCTCCCTAATGAATATTGCTGCTAAAATCTTAAATAAAATATTAGCAAAAAGATTACAGAAAATCATCCCCAGGATAATACACTATGACCAAGTAGGATTTATACCAGGAATGCAGGGCTGGTTCAATATTAGGAAAACTGTTAGCATAATTGACTATATCAATAACCAACCAAAAAAAAAACCATATGATCATCTCAATAGATGCAGAAAAAGCATTTGATAAAATTCAACATCCATTCCTAATAAAAACCCTTGAGAGCATAGGAATAAATGGACTTTTCCTTAAAATAGTCAGGAGCATATATTTAAAACCATCAGTAAACATCATATGCAATGGGGAAAAACTGGAATCCTTCCCAGTAAGATCTGGAGTGAAGCAAGATTGCCCACTATCACCATTATTATTCAATATTGTATTAGAAACACTAACCTCTGCAATAAGAGTCGAGAAAGATATTAAAAGAATTAGAGTAGGCAATGAGGAAACCAAACTATCACTCTTTGCAGATGATATGATGGTATACCTAGAGAACCCCAGAGATTCTACTAAAAAGCTATTGGAAATAATTCACAATTTTAACAAAGTAGCTGGATACAAAATAAATCCCCATAAATCCTCAGCATTTTTATACATCACCAACAAAATCCAACAGCGAGAGATACAAAGAGAAATTCCATTCAGAATAACTGTCAACAGCATAAAATATTTGGGAATCTATCTACCAAAGGAAAGTCAGGAATTATATGAACAAAATTACAAAAAAAGTTTCCACACAAATAAAGTCAGACTTAAATAATTGGAAAAATATTAAGTGCTCTTGGATAGGCCGAGCAAATATAATAAAAATGACAATACTCCCTAAACTAATCTATTTATTTAGTACTACACCAATCAGACTTCCAAGAAAATATTTTAATGATCTAGAAAAAATAACAACAAAATTCATATGGAACAATAAAAAGTCGAGACTCTCAAGGGAATTAATGAAAAAAAATCAAATGAAAGTGGCCTAGCTGTACCTGATCTAAAATTATATTATAAAGCAGCAGTCACCCAAACCATTTGGTATTGGCTTAGAAATAGATTAGTTGATCAGTGGAAAGAGTTAGGTTCACAAGACAGAATAGTCAACTATAGCTATCTAGTGTTTGACAAACCCAAAGATCCTAACTTTTGGGATAAGAATTCATTATTTGATAAAAACTGCTGGGATAACTGGAAATTAGTATGGCAGAAATTAGGCATGGACCCATACTTAACACCATATACCAAGATAAGATCGAAATGGGTCCATGACTTAGGCATAAAGAACGAGATTATAAATAAATTGGAGGAACATAGGATAGTTTATCTCTCAGACTTGTGGAGGAGAAAGAAATTTGTGACCAAAGATGAACTAGAGACTATTACTGATCACAAAATAGAAAATTTTGATTATATCAAATTAAAAAGCTTTGTACAAACAAAACTAATGCAAACAAGATTAGAAGGGAAGCAACAAACTGGGAAAACATCTTCACAGTTAAAGGTTCTGAGAAAGGCCTCATTTCCAAAATATATAGAGAACTGACTCAAATTTATAAGAAATCAAGCCATTCTCCAATTGATAAATGGTCAAAGGATATGAACAGACAATTTTCAGATGATGAAATTGAAACTATTTCCACTCATATGAAAGTGTTCCAAATAATTATTGATCAGAGAAATGCAAATTAAGACAACTCTGAGATACCACTACACACCTGTCAGATTGGTTAAGATGACAGGAAAAAATAATGATGAATGTTGGAGGGGATGCGGGAAAACTGGGACACTGATGCATTGTTGGTGGAACTGTGAACGAATCCAACCATTCTGGAGAGCAATCTAGAATTATGCCCAAAAAGTTCACAAATTGTGCATACCCTTTGATCCAGCAGTGTTTCTGGGCTTATATCCCAAAGAAATACTAAAGAAGGGAAAGGGACCTGTATGTGCTAAAATGTTTGTGGCAGCCCTGTTTGTAGTGGCTAGAAACTGGAAAATGAATGGATGCCCATCAATTGGAGAATGGCTGGGTAAATTATGGTATATGAATGTTATGGAATATTATTGTCCTGTAAGAAATGACCAGCAGGATGAATACAGAGAGGCTTGGAGAGACTTATATGAACTGATGCTAAGTGAAATGAGCAGAACCAAGAGATCACTTTACACTTCAACAACGATATTGCATGAAAATGTATTCTGATGAAAGTGGATTTCTTTGACAAAGACTCAATTTCAATTGATAAATGATGGACAGAAGCAGCTACACCCAAAGAAAGAACACTGGGAAAGGAATGTGAACTATTTGCAATTTTGTTTTTCTTTCTGAGTTGTTTTTACCTTCTGAATCCAATTCTCCCTGTGCAACAAGAGAACTGCTCGGTTCTGCACACATATATTGTATCTAGGATATACTGCAACATATTTAACATATATAGGACTGCTTGCTGTTGGAATCCTTACACACTGCTAACTAATTAGAGTTGATCTAATCTTACAAGAAGATGTTTTGGGCAGAACCTGAAACAAGGTACTAAGTAGAACTAATTAGTACAATGCTTGTGTTTGCACCTTTACTCATTGGAGTTCACAAGTATGCCAGCTTCACAAAGTAAACTTTGTACCTTTGTGAGTTCACACCTCCCATAGTGCTCTCTGGCCCAAAGAGCTTTAAGGGAAGTGTAAACACAAAGGTGTAAACACAAGCATTGTACTAATTAGTTCTACTTAGTACCTTGTTTCAGGTTCTGGCCCAAAACATCTTCTAGTAAGATTAGATCAACTCTAATTAGTTAGCAGTTTGTAAGGATTCCAACAGCTTGCCATCTAGGGGAGGGGGTGGAGGGAGGGAGGGGAAAAATCGGAACAGAAGTGAGTGCAAGGGATAATGTTGTAAATAAAATTACCCTGGCATGGATTCTGTCAATATAAAGTTATTATAAAATAAAATAAAATATTAAAACAAACAAACAAACAAAAAAAAAAAAACTTTAATATTTGGTTTGTCTCGCCTAGATCTATTTTCCAGGTCAGTTGCTTTTCCAAGGAAATATTTTACATTTTCCTTTGTGTTTTTATTTTTTTCATTTTGTTTGATTGATTCTTAAAGTTTCATTGAATCATTCCCTTCCATTTGTTCAATTCTAATTTTTAGCAAATTATTTTCTTCTGTTAGCTTTTTTAAAATCCTCTTTTGCATTTGGCCAATTGAACTTTTAAATGAAGTATTCTGTTCATTGCATTTGTTTTCATTTCTTGAATTCTCTTTTTCAACAAATTGGTTTCTTTTTCCATATTTATTTTGTAAGGGTTATATGCTTTTTTCACTTCCTCAAATCAATTTTTATGGACTTTTCTTCAAATAATTTCTATTTTTCCTTTTCCAAACTTTCTTGCAAAGTTCTCATTTTCTTTCCCCATTTTTCTTCAAACTCTCCTGTAAGATTCTTTTGAATTCTTCCAAAAGTGCCTTATGAAATAAGGACCATTTAATATTCCCCTTTGGGGTTTCATCTGGAGATGATTTTCCTTTAGGATTCTTAGATTTTGAGATCTGTTCTTTTCTTTCGCCATAAAAGCTATTTATAATCCAAGTTATTTGTTTTGTTTTTGCTTTTTTTTGCTCATTTTTTAAAGGGTGTGGGTTTTTTTTTGCTTAGGGCAAATGGGAAACAGCCATTTTAGATTGCTCTGAGGCCAGTGTTGCTGACTGACTTGTAGTGCTGGGTATGTGTGGTCAGGTCCTGTGGTTTTTTTTGGGGGGGATTCTAAGGATCATTCTTTTTCTATTGTATTTGCTTTGGATGTCTTACAGCTAACCTACTGATCCACTGGCTTGTAACCAGGAGAGAGTACCCCAAGAGCTTCCCAGTAGATTCCCCAGTGCACAGACACAACCTGACTCCTTACTCTGTCTTTGCTGATTGACAACCTCTCTGCCCAATTATAACAGATCTTTTCTGCAGTTCTTCCAAAGAATCTTCTGCTGAAAATTTGTTACATTTCAAATATTTGTAGCTTTTGTCACTCCAAAACATGTTCAGTAGCTTGATCTTGTGTGCATCTGAGGGACATGAGGAGGAGCTCATATAAAGCCACGTCTACAATTTGCCATCTTGGCTCCACACTCATCCCCTGCAATTTATAATTGTAAAGATTAGTGTTAAATGTAAAACAGTTTAGATAACTTTTGGTTACAGAGATAGTATGTGTAAAGAGATAAACTTTGAGCTTATGACTTCTGAATAAGTCTAGATCTTTTGACATGAGAGTTCCCTGGCTCAGTAGAATGAAGTTGTATAGGAATGTCTAAAAAGTTTCCTGAAAAAAAAAGTGTAATAGTCAATAGCCATTAGGATATCCTTAAGTAATGACATTAAATCATTAAGATCTTTAGTTTACTGGGACTGATCCTAAGGTTTCCTGTTCAGTACAGAGCTTCTGAAAAGTTTTCCACTTGCAACTTCTTTTCACCCAAGAGATTTTTACACAATCCCATTGCAAATCTGAATTGAGATGTTTCTGGAAGCTTCCGTACATGTGCAGTGCAAAGTTTACATGCTTTGTGTTCAGAACTAAGGTTGCAGTGGAGTCTCATGATGTAACACAGCAAGCCCTGCCAGAAGTGCCTTGGATTGATGATATGTTTGATTTTGAGTTAATTTTTGATTGTTACATTTAGAAACCTTTCATGTTTACCAATTTTTTTCTCTCACCTTTAATTATAAAACTCTACATGGTGTCATAACCTGTAATTTAAGAAGCTTTGGTCTAGAAGTGAATGTAATAAATACTTAACAGCATATGTAATATATCTTTCAAGTTGAAATGGGAAAAGTAAAAGCATTTTGAGTTCCCATGGAAATTGTCATATTAATAGAAAATATTATTAATTGTTATTTAGTTTGAAGGCTTTTTGTTACAGATTTTATAAAAGCTCAAAAAAGATAAGAGATGTTTTCTGGAAGCAAAGGGAGTTTGTTTTACTTTTGAATTAATGATTGGAGGGAAAATTAAGGTAAGAATGATATGGAACCCCAAGATTCACTGGATTTTCTGCATTCAGCTCTCAGTGAAATGAAATAAGTGAGAAGATAACATGCTTCAATAAGTAAAAAGAAATGAGATTCTTAGTTCAAATAGATTTCTTATTGGAACAAAATAGAATGAAGTCTAGTCCCAAATCATTGCTTTGCCCTTCAAACTAAAATAGTCATTTGAAAAGCATCTTAGGGAGACATAAAGTGTGGATGATGTTTAAAAATTACTCTAATTTTCACTTGGCTAAGTTTTTAGAATCTAGTGCTTAAGAATTATCTCAGAACTCTCTGAGAATGTATTTCATCAGAATGAGAAAGGCATTCCTGTCCTTGTCTCTAAAGTGTATCACTCTTTCCTCACTTAGCCAGAGACATTTCTGTAAGAATGAAAGTTTATACCACAATAGGTAAAAACATGGTAAATTAAAAATAAATAAATAAAGGCTTTAAAGAGCCATTGCTCCAAATATTTCACTTTGAATTGTAAACAAATATCAAGCTAATCATTTTTCTTTTAAAAATTATGATTATTGTGTATATTATTGTTTCTTATATTTTTATTGTTATATCACCTAAATTGCTGGTTCACAGTCTCATTCATTGAGCTGGAAAATTCTCAATACCTATCTAGTATAACATCACCATTTTGCAAATGAGTAAACAGATCTACAGAAGGTAAATGCTTGGTACATTATCACACTGCTTGAAAGTAACAAAGGCAGTATTTGAATATATTCTCTTCTGCTTCCAAATCCAGTGTGCTTTTTCACCATTCCACATTATTGTGACAAAACTTTAAAACTGTCATTACTATCACTACTATCCTTGTCAGTTTTTTTTTTTAATGGATAAATTTGTTTTACTTTTAAAGGGTTAAAATACATTTTGAAAATCTCATAGTTGTTTAATATGCAGAAAATACTGATAACCTCAAAAAGAAAGAGCTACCGATTATATGCCACCAAAATAAAATAGTGACATTTTTTTTCCTTCTCAAAGGACAATAGTCCTATAACTTCTAGATAAAGGGCACTAACCAAAAGAAAAATTCATTCTCACATTGAGCTTTCTCATATTTTTTCAGAGTGGGGCTCAAGACTTCCTTTGGTCTCTTGCCTCTGGAAATTTCAGAAGTAACCCAGCACTTCTTGTACTAATTCACTAGTTACACTTAGAAACATGAGTCATTTCTTGAGGTAACATAAGTTATGTCTAATTCACTATCTTCATAAGTACCCTTAGTGAAACCTAATCAATATTCCTTTGACTAACATTCTCAGCTTTTCATCTTTTCTTTCCAGTCCTACTCTAGTGCAGTTTAAAATATGATGAGGTGGAAGAGGAAGACAAGAAAGATGAAAAGAAAGATGGAGACAATTAAATCAAAATAACAATGATGATAGGTTAGTGATAAATTTTAATTCCTCTCATTTCATATATCTAATATTTGAAATGGACTTTACTGTAAGCATCAATAACAGGTGAACAAGAATTACAGTTTCATACTTTAGGTGTAAAGAATGATTCCTAAGAATAAACAATATGAATCCAATAAGAGAATTCAATGTCCTTCTGACATATTATCTTCAGAATCATTAAAGTGATTATATGAATATAACAATGTAATTTCAGTTTAAGCCACAATCAATGTACATTTAGAGTACTGAACACTTTTCAAAAATTGAACATTACAGATTCTTTCTATTGATTTTATTTAAATATAATAAAGCACTAATAACTAAATGTCAAAGTACAGCTACATTACGGAGTATCACAAAAATTCCTAAAGTTAAAATATTGGGGGAAAAAGAAACTAACAATAAATTGACTTTATCTTAATCATTTAAATTATTTTCGTGTCAATTTGAAGGTGGTTATATTTTAAATATAGCACAGTATTCTGTGATTTAAAAAAAAATCATTTAATTTCTTTGTTAACACCACAAAGGTAACATTCATAAAAGAACTATGAGTCGAGAATGGCTTTGTTTTTTACTGATTGGCTATCACATCAGTTTCTCTCCTTTCAGCCAAAGAATAAATTAATATCAGTCAAGAAAACTTAATTAAAAGATTAAAATTAAATTTGATGGAAGCATCAAAACTTGTTTAACATTGTCAAACCTGACATATCCTTCCAGTGTCAATGGAAGCAATTATCTTGATCCTGTTCAGAAAGAAGTATGAGTTGGACTCATTCCATCCCCAGAAGCACTTTATTTCCTTAAATTCAAGCTATGGGCAGCTAAGAGAATGCTAGAAAATAGTTTTCTATTCTCCAACTCCATTTCTGAGTGACATGCTTACTATTTCATGAATGTGAGTTATTTAGAATTTATTCGACTAAAACAATATTCAAATCTGGCAAACTCTAATTTTCTCTGAACTTGCACTTTACATCTCATTGACTCTTAAACTTCATGACCTTGGAATCAAGGAATTGATTTGTCAAAGGAACAGCCACCCACACAAGGGAACTGCACATATAACTTTATATTGACTTGGGATCAATGACAGACTTAAAAGCATACAATAAACTCATTTAATTCAAGATTGCATACTCACAGTCAAGTAATGTCAACAAGCATTTAATAAATAACAACTATGGAATGACCAAAAACAAAGACAAAAGGATTCCTAACCCCTTTCTTACAGTCAAATAAGGAGAGACAATAAACAAATGAATGTGTACAAACAAGGCATAAATAGAATTAATTGAAGGTAATATCAAAGCTAAGTCACTAACATTAAGGAGAAATAAAGATTTCTTACAAAAAGTATCATTAACTGAAACCTGTCACAGCTTCTCACAGACAGAGGTACATCCTTCCTTGAGAGTAGAGGCCATGCTGAGGAGAGGAATTCTAGAAAACATATCTTTGCATTTGTTAAATATCCCTTCCTCTGCTTTCCCACTATTTCTCCTGCTGAATTAGAAAAGTGGATTTGAAAGTACATTTTAGTTCCTATTGTATGTTTGCCATTAGACCTTATCCTTAAGAAAACACTCAGCAAATTAGGATCTAGAGTTTATGGCAAGGAATATTACTCAAGATCTGGAACAGACTGGAAATCCTGAAAGGAGATTTTTTTTTCCCCATGTGATCACTTGAATTGACTGACTCAGAAATAGACCATGACAGGGAAGATTTGACTATCTCACTTCTTTATCTTTCCACATCAAGTGGCATTATTATATAACTCCTTTTTTAAGTCCCACTTGCAACCCAAGCCATATTTCTCAGAGAAGTGAAGCAGAGGAGTTGATAAGAATATGAGAAGCATGTATCATCTCTTTGGAAGCTAGTCATTGGGATAAAAAAAAATAAACTAGTGTAAATAGGAAACCAATATCTCTAACATCAACAAGAACAATAATGTATGGATTGCATGAAAAGAAATCCTCTATTCTAAGAAAAGAGTGGGAGAGTAGACATCATTAAAATTGTTTATAAATGGTTTGTCATGGTCAATCAATAATCAAATATTTAACTGTCTGTCACATGCCAGGCCCTACATTAGACAGTTAAATTTGGAAGAATTGTTGAGAAATTTTAAGTGAACCAAGGCTGAAAGCAGTCTGTAGAAAGTTGCTTCTAATTGTTTTTGGATTGCAAATAAATATCCAACATTTGATAAATATGTTGATTGAAACTAAACAAAAATGGGAGGACAAAGGGAACAGAAGAAGAAGTGTAAGTAATCTCATATGTCTTATTCACAGTACATCAGCTCACTGGTTGCAGGAATGGTGAAAAAAGACACCATGACAGTATAACATCAACAGAAACCCAGCCATCAACAATTGCTCCCAATGTTGCAGGTATCATAACTTGACATATTTTA
This sequence comes from Antechinus flavipes, assembly GCF_016432865.1. Classification (NCBI taxonomy): domain Eukaryota; kingdom Metazoa; phylum Chordata; class Mammalia; order Dasyuromorphia; family Dasyuridae; genus Antechinus; species Antechinus flavipes. The sequence continues at coordinate 391,171,242 of NC_067400.1, read as the reverse complement.
ATAAAGTATATAGTTCAATACGTGAATGATATTTTCCCCTAAAGGTACAGAGAAAATGCTTGAAAATTATCTTTAGTGACTAGGAAGATAAGATTTCTGAAGTATTTAGCACACTGCCTGGTACATGCAAGGTATTTAGTAAATATCTTTTTTCTTTCTTTTTCTCCTGAAACACTGAAAAAAGCATAGAACAAGAGAAGTGTCATTTGTGAAAGGGAAAGACCAAAAAAATCATCTTTTTATTATTCTCAATCCACAAAACCCATATTGAACTGTCAATGTCTGTTTCTTCCTTAAGAACTAAATATATAATGAAATGTGATATGTTTGTCTGAAATCATCATGTTTATTTGTCTAACTCTGTAAGGTGAGATGGATTCAAATGCTGTGTCTCTGATGCTCTGGATAGACTTTGTTTCCTTATTTATAAAATGAGGAACTTAGAGGTCTCTTCCACCTCCCTATGATAATATGTACTCAGCATTAATAAATATATCAAATGAAATATGACATTCTGCTTAAAGGGGTGCAGGAGACAAAACAACTCAAAGTAGAAAGTTGTGCAACTTTGAGTACAAGCATTTATGCCTTGGGAATTAAAAAAAAAAAAAGATGCCAATTTAGGGTTTTTTTGTTTTATTGATTTCTAGAATCAAGAATATAATAGAGAAAATATCAATATTGTCTTTTCAACTTAAAAGTACGTAGTATAGTTTGGTGAAAAGAGGCAGTTAAACATGTAGCAGCACCCTTAAAGAATTTAAGAACTAAAAGAGATCTTAGAAATAAAGGAGTTCAGCACATTATTTTGTAACAGTAGAAAATTATATTCAAATTATAAAATCATAGAAATAGAGCAAGAAGATACTTGCAAGAACATCTTTAAGAAGGAAACATAACTTAGAGGAAAGAATATAGAAATAAGAATTATTGCACCTAAGTTTGAATATAAGAATCATCTCTTATTGCTTGTGCATCTTTAGGAAAGACATTTTTCTATTACTTTTCCTAATCTGTAAAATGAAGGAGTTGTATTAGATGACCTTTAAGATCCATTTCAGTTCTAGATCTCTGACTGTATAAACTAGTTCAAATCCTGTCTTTTATAGATAATGAAACTAAGGTTCTAAAGTGTAAATAAGTTGTCCATTTTTCATACCCTTTGAATTTAAAATGACCAATTTTATGTTTGTCAATCTATCTATTTATTTATTTTTACTACACATTGCTTTATAAATCATATAAATCAATACTACATATTGTTGTATAAATCAGAGTAAAAGGAAAAACCATGCAAGAGATAAAAAAACAGAAAAAAAGAAATGTACATACCATATGTTGATTTACATTCACTCTCTATACAAATCAACTTTTCATAAAGTTCTTTTTCATAAAAGAGAACTTTTTGTTACCTAGATTAGCACAGTAATATTTTCCTAATTACTCCTAACAAATAAAAATCTAATTATTGTCATTGTAACTTCAGGGCCTATAAAATACATCGAATGTTATAGTTTCTGATCTATCTGATATCAAAACAAATATTAAATTAATTCCTTTTTATCAAAATGAAACTAAAATCTTAAATTATAAGGGAAATAAGTAAAATTCAACTTTTTTCTGGTTCTTTAAATATCTCTCTATTTGACCACTCTTTCTTTTTGTTGTTTCACATTCTATTTCTTCCTCATTCCCTTAAATAAAATATTTTGTTCTTTTTCTTCATAAACTTCTTCAGTAATCCCATTAACTTCATAGCTTTAAATATTCTGCTGAGATGATGTTCCCATATCTATATCAGACTGGAGAAGGGAAGAGGTTGGCAGTAAGCAGGACAATATAATAATGGTACAGATACAAGGAGATAGTATGATATATAAAAGTACTGACCTTGGACTGAGGAAAACTTGACTTTGAGACTCCTGTCTCATATACTTCCTAGATTTTGGACTTGTAGAATTCAAATAACTTCTCAACCTCAATTTTCTTTCTTATAAAATTCAAATAGCACATAACTCATGGAGTTGTTGTATGTTTTGCAAATATTAAAACACTCTATGAATTTGAGTTAGCTATTTAGAAGATCCTGAAATATTATGATAGACATGAGTAAGGGGAAGGGAAAAATGAAAGATATGCTAAAATTAACATGATTTGGAAATTAACATTTCAGAAAAGAAGATAAAGGAGAGTAAAGAATCAAAGATGAGCTGAAGTTTGTAACACTGTCCAAGAGCTGGCCTCAAAAAAGTTATAGAATGGATAAAGGATGGCTGAAATACTAGATGTAGTTATTTAGAAATTTTAAAAGTGCTATGTTAATATTATACATGTTATTATTATAGTTGGTGACATTATTATTAATGGATGTTGGTCCACACATGTTAAACTTTCATTATATATGAGATATCCAGGAACAGAAGTCCAACAAGCATTTGCAGATACAGGATTAGATTTCAGGAAAGGTAATTGTATTGCTTATATAGACATAATAATAATCTCATTTAAATGATACCAGTACTCGTGAAAATAAGTGAGGTCACCAAGGAATATAGTGACATAAAAGGAAGGAAGGAAGGAAGAAAAGAAGGAAGGAAGGAAAAGAGAGAGGGAGGAAAGGTATAAGGAAGGGAAGGAGGGAGGAAGGGAGAGAGAGAGGAAGGAAGGAAGGGAAGAAGGGAGAAGGAAGAAAGGAGGGAGGGACAGACTAGTCTATTAGAAGACACCCTGTTTTCCACAGCTAAGGCTTAGCAAGTAAGCTGTTACTTAGGCTTGGCAATACACTAATCCTTTGCAGTTACCCTCAGAATGAAGTTAAAATATTGGGAATATACTGAATTGCTTTGACCAATACTTTTCAGTTTGACCAGTTCTCTAAATTTCTATAAGCATCAGACAAATACCTATCTTATGTGACTTATCTCATTGTTGCTGCTATTCCTCATTGCCAGAGTGATAGCTCACTACAAATCCAATGTACAAGTGTTGAAAATTCTTCACACTGAAGAGGATTTCCTCATTAAGTGTAGGATCTTGGCACATGAGCATTTGATTGCAAGCTATTTCCCTCACTTTGAAATTAAACTTCTGTTTGACTCTCCTGTATCTAGGCGGATCTGTTTGGCTCTGGCTACCTATAGCTTAGAGGCTGGTTCCATCCAGTTGACAGAAGGAAAATAAAAGCCTTCACTGACTTTTTATTACTCGAAATTCCACAGACTGTATTCTTTTCCCAGTATATACATACATTATGGCAGTATGATGTGTTAGAAAGATAATTGGATGTGTATTCAGGGGACTTAATTTTAAAACCTTATTTTTGTGCTTAGTATCTGTTTAACTTTGGGCAGATCCTTAAAAGTACCCCTGCAACTTATTTTTTTTTCTTAATTTATAAAATGAAGATCTGATCTACATGATTATTAGGATTCCTTCAAAACTCTATATTCCATGAATCTATGAATTTCATTCTATATGAATATATAGCTTTTGTGATTTCTCTAGATGACCCCTCTTTGTAATATAAAATTATGTTCTTTGTCAAAACACTTCACTGGAATATCATCTTTGCTCCTTTCTAGTTATCTAATTTGTACTCCTCTTTCCAGTAAAAATTAGATTTGCTTTTGTTATCAATAGCAAACCTATACAACAATGAATTATTATATATACAACTTATAGCAGGATATAATTAAATAATAATCATTCATTAAATACTATGTGCTAGGTGTTATTCCAATTTCTATGAACATAAACACAAAGAATAAAATAATCAGTGCTCTCAAAAGCTTCCATTTTAGACTCCATTTTAGTGTTATTTATCATCATCTTTCTCTTTATTAAATAGATGATGGAGCTGGTGCTGACTTTGGGTAAGCTTTAGATAAAACTTTTCCTGAAATAGGAAATTAAATACAGAAACTTCTACTTGCAATTAGCTAATAAGAACAGTATTTGGATAAGGTCTGTGTTTGGGAGAGTGTCAGTATGCTACCTCAGGCTAATGAGCTTTGGAATGATTTTCTTTACAAGATATGGAAGAGAGAAAATGGCAAGTAGTCAGACCAAGCTCAGAATTATTTATCATAGGCCTGTGAGGTGATCTAAACTTTCTTTCTGAGTTTGCATATCATGTCTGGCTACCATTTCTCTTTGTCCTCCTATCCTTTAGCCAATCTTGTCCTTTAAGTCTCAGCTTTAATTTATCCCTGCCACCCATGATCTTTAAGCCTATTTGCATTCTGCAGGATAATGCTGGAGACAAAAGAAGAAACTCTTGACATTGATAACTACAAATTTATTTTTAGATAAACTTAATTGAGCTCTCTCTATTTCAAGGAAATCCTTTTATACCTCCCTTTATTCATTATATCTTACAACAGTGTCTTTTCCAGACATTTACATCCTTCCTTTAAATATGCCATGGTGGCTTATTGAAGAGAATTTCACCTCTACCATTTCAGCTAAAGCTTTTGTCTCATGTTTCATTGACAGAAAATTGAAACTGTTAGTTGAGTTCCTTCTTTTCCTCTGAATTTAATATCACTCATGTATCTTCTCCATCTCCTCCTTCTTCCTTCTCACATAAAAAGATAGCTCTATTCCTTGCTAAAGCAAAATCTTCTACATAGATAAGTCATCTGATTTCATCCTCTTTGCTACTGTAGATAGATTTCTCTCTCATCCCATTTCTCACCAATATGACTACTTCTTTGCTACTTGTAAGTATTCAAGTTTTCCCCATCCTCAAAAACCACTCACTTTATCTTTCTATGTCCATTAGCATATATCCTATATAACTTTTCTTTTTTTGTGACTAAACAACAGGAGAAATCCATCTACAAGTGATTTCTGTGTTTTCTTTGATCTCATTCTTTCTTAACACCCTGTAGTCTAGGTTCCAAACTTTTTTTTTTCCCCATTGAATAAAACTCTTCAAAATTACTAAATCTACTTGCCTTTTCTCAATCTTTATCCTTTTCAACCTCTCTATAGTGTTTTCAACTATAATTTTTTTCTTCTTAAATTATATATAGTATTTATTATACTATATATATTATACTTAATTATATATAGTATTTTTCTTCTTAATACTCTTCTTTCAAAGTTTCCATGATTCTGTTTTCTTCTTACCTATGTTTTTTCCTTCTATCACTTGTGATGAATCTTTGTACAGATAATGCCACCTGACTGTAGGTGTCCCGAAAGACTTTATGTTTGGTAATTATCTCCTCTCTATATTACTTTGCTTGGTGTTCTCATCAGTACTCATTATCATTTCTATTTCGATGTTTTCCAGATATCCTTAGCTAGGTCTAATTTCTTATCTGATTTTACTATCACATCTCTGTCCACTGGATATTTTGAACTGGTTATCCTCTAAGTGTAATGCCAAAGAAACTGAGCAAGACAAGAGATTAAAGACCAATTCAATACTTTATTAAATGGAGAGAAATACTGGGACCAATGGATCCATGGTTGATCCCAGGGCTAGACGAGACTATCATCTCAAAGAGTCTTGCCCCGAGTATGGAGACAGCAAGCTTTTTATAGAATAGCAAGAACAATGACATAGTAGAGGTACCTAAGTGGGGATAACCTAATGGAAGGAGGTTACTGATATTCTAATGACATCTAAAATGACAAGATAAAATCCTTTATCTGGTCAAACATTAAGAAGGAATGTCTCTAAAACCTTTATCTCAAACATTAAGAGGGAAAGGTTATAACCTAAGGCAGAATAACTAAATAGGACAATTGGAGAAACTGGGTCACAATATTAAAAGGGAACTTTGGCATAACATTCCCCACTTTTTCTCTTATAACTATTCAAATCTTTAAATTACCTTCCTCTAGAAGGTCTTAGCACCATAATTTTGAATAACCCTATGTGAAATAAATAAAACAAATAAAAATCAAAATAAAGCTAGAACAATGCAAGGACTTATAGCAAGGTCAGATCTCTCCCTGATAACCCCAGAGTTAATCAGCAATATACAAAGTTCCTTATTTCAATTATGCTGTGATCTAGTTCAGATGGATCTGAATCGGTCCCTGTTCGGGCGCCAAAATGTGGTGAGCTTTTTCTTCTCAAAGCATAGCCAGGTGATAAAAGTTCAGATCTTTTATTATCTCCAATATAGCCCGGTTAGCTTAGAGGCCTATCTCTCTGCTTGGTTCCAAGAGCTCCCTCCGAATGTCACCAAATCCAAGGGTTCTGTCCTTCAGCCTCTGCCTCTGCTGTCTTCAACCTCCAACCAACAGAGAGATGGAATGAATCTCTTGTCTCCTTCACTTGGGGCTCGGCTAGCTTTCTGGTGAGTCTTTCAGACCAGCTTGGTTTCAGTGGGGGGCGTGCAGGAGGCCAGCCACCAACTCCTCTCCAATGCAGCTGAACTCTCTTCTGCGATCAGCCAGCCAAGTGGAATATATATTCTCTCTTGCCTTCCCTCAGAGAGAGGGCTTCTGGCGTAACTCCGCTGAAATCTGACCGAGAGCCTCTGTCTGTTTCTTTTATCCAAGAGGGAGGAATTGTGGGATACGAGAGAGAGGGATTATGGGTTTTCTCCCATAGTGCTCTCTGGCCCAAAGAGCTTCAAGGGAGGTGTGAACTCATAAAGGTACAAAGTTTACATTGTAAAGCTGGCATACTTGTGAACTCCAATGAGTAAAGGTGTAAACACAAGCCTTGTATTAATTAGTCCTACTTAGTACCTTGTTTCAGGTTCTGCCCAAAACATCTTCTTGTAAGATTAGATCAACTCTAATTAGTTAGCAGTTTGTAAGGATTCCAACACAATTATTTCTGACAATCAATTGTCAGATCCTCTGCAGTTGGGGAGCATATGGACAGCTGTGGTCATTTGTGCATGAATCTGCCTCTGCTTACAGAGTAGCAGGGCTCAAGGCAGTTGTGCTGCTCATTCAGAGGCAACCAGCTCCAGGGGAGAAGGGTGAGGCTTGGAGTAGCTCCACCTATCCCGCCCAGAGAAACAGACAGGGCCGCAGAAAGAATCAGATATCTGAGCAGATTATGCACAATTAGACCAAGGCAGGCAAACCCCAAACTTTTAGAGGCCTCATATCAACTACAACTACTAGTATGCTGAAATACTAATTAAGGACCTGGGGTAACAGGAGTGGAGAAACAGATCAGAGAGACTGCCAGTTCCAAGACAAGTATCCAATTTCTGGTTGTCTCTAAAAAATAATCCCAAAAACTGAGTCTGCCAGGGCAATTCCAACAGAATAAGGGATTTCAAAGTTAAAGCACAACTAGCAAATGATAGTCTAGTAAATTTAAGCAAGGAGTAAAGGACTTCCAATTAAATCTGAACTAGCAAGATAGGGGGTAGGGCAGAAGTGCCTAAGGAAATACACCAGTTTCCCCAATTTCCTATTTCTTCTCCTCCCTTTTTTCTTTTGGAAAGGAATTATCAAATGACCATCCCACATATAAATTATATACATATGCATATACATAACAGACTAAAAGTCACTCAAACATAACAGCAATAGTTACACAAGTTTAACAATTTCCATCCCAGGTCTTAAACACCCAGTAATACAGTTACAATTCTAACAAGTCAACCACTTTCCCACTCCCCCATATCAGTCCAAATTACATCAGGAAAAGTGGGTGAGGCTTCTCAATTGCTGCTTCTTGCTGAAAATGGGCGAAGATGCTCAGTCTGGGAAGGGGATGGGTGATGTAGCATGCTGACAATCAAAGCTTGATCTAGGTCCCAGAAGCAAATCATTATATCTGGAATTTGTCCAAATCTAGAAAAAAAAAATCTAACAAAGAAAAGTTATAACAGTCTGAGATAGAAAGACTGGTCCACGAGGACTGCTACAAGATGTGGCCTCTCGTTGGTTATAAACCTTAAAAAAAACTTGAATATCCAGACCCAATATCTTATAACCAATAGATGACCAGACTAAATGACTTGCTCAAGTATTTAGGATATAATGATTACAGATAAACAGATTGGAAACAGCAAGGTATGACATAATTGAATTAACAATTTCTTATTGACCCCACCCAACATATAAAGTAGCAGAAATCAGTGGGTGGTTGGGTGAGTGAGGGAATTCCATAAAGCCCACATGTCCAGCAGAGCTGGATTTAAAGCATAACAAGCTATTGTTCCTTTAAGATCTTATACTTAAAGATAACCAATTCATTTCCCAGATTTAAAATCATCTTTAAATTCCTAATCAAATGTTTTCTCCAGCTGGAGTTCAGTATTGAAATAACCAATTCCCAAATTTGATCATTGTTCTTAAATTAACAAAACAGACAAATAAATTACACAGAATACAGCAGCCATTTAACATAGACAAAAAAATAACACAGGAGGCAGTTGTGCTGAATGGGCAGTAGGGAGAGCAAGACCTGAAGGAGAGACCATTTACCCCTGTCCAGGGAGTAGTAGCTGTGGGCAGAGACATATCTCTAAACTCACCCCAATTCAGTGACCTTTCTCCTCGTGGCTAGACCCTGACCATTAGGAACTCCATTGCATTTAACAGTGGAGTGGTAGAAGGGCTCAAACACAGCTCCTCTTAAGTTTTTCCAGTTATCTCCCCAGAACAGATCAAGGAGAACGCTGGCTTGGGACCCCCAAGAAGGGTGGGGTCCCCACAATGGCTATGTCTCTTCTTGGTCTGGGGGGGGGAGGGGGAGGGCTGTTAAAAGCAGTTTCCTCAAGCAAAGCATCTGCTCAAGGAAAGATTTTATCAAGAATTAAGCCAAATGGTGTCAAGGACACCCTGATAGTGACAGCTGTGTCCAATTGGACACTATTCAAGAAACAAGCCAAATGGGTGTCTCAAGGACACCTCAATAGTGACAACGCGTCTGGTTAGACACTAATCAACTAAGCCAAATGGTACCCCCCAAAAAGGACACCCCAATAGTGACAACTGCATCCGATTAGACATTAATCAAACAATGGCGTCTCAAGGACACCCCAACAGTGACAACCATATCTGGTTATTCACACACAAGGCTAAGCCAATGGTGTCTTTAAAAGACACCCAGATTTATACTCTGGAATGCCCAGAGTTGGGCCAACTGGCACACAGAACCAGTGTCTTAGGAGAAACCCAGGTAGTGCTAACTGCATGTAGTTCAACACTACTTCTCAGAATTTATTCTGAGAACCCAGGTGTTAGCATAAGCAAGTATATTCTAATATTCTGAGAATCCAGGTGCTAACATTTACTCTTTCCTGGCCGAATCCAAAGTATCCACTGTCAGGTGTGGCCCCAGCTGGTGAACTGCTCTCTTCCTGGAGCCTATGGAGGAATCTAGAGGACTATCCTTTTGCAAAAAAGAAACCCAGATCCCCAACTGTTTTCAGGCCTAAAGTGGAGACTTGAAATGTCTCTAACCTCTAGTCCCATTCTCAGTTCCCAATATCTCGCTGGGGAAGCTCCAAAATGTAATGCCAAAGAAACTGAGCAAGACAAGAGATTAGAGACCAATTCAATACTTTAATAACTAAACAGGACAATTGGAGAAACTGGATCACAACATTAAAAGGGAACTTTGGCATTACATAATCATCCTAAATTCAAAATGTTCTAAATTGAATTTCCCCAAATCCCTTCATTTTTTATTTCCCTATTACATTCTTTTCCCCACAAAGGTGTTTTATTTTCTTAATTAAATTTTAATATAATTTTCAATTTTTTTCCCTCTCTTTCTTACCTCCCCCCACCTAAGACAGAAAACAATTCAATATGTTATACATGTCCAATCATTTTAAATATTAGTCATGTTGTGAAAGAAAAATCAAAACAGAAGGGAAGAATCACAAGAAAGTAAACAAATGAATAAAAAAGTGAAAATGATATGCTTCAATTCTTATTTAGTCTCCATCGTTCTTTCTCTGGATGAGTATAGCATTTTCTATCCTATGTCTCTTTGAATTGTCTTGGATCACAGAATGCTGAGAAGAGCTAAGTCCACCATAGCTGATCATCATACAATCTTGCTTTTACTGTATACAATGTTTTCCAAGTTCTGCTCACGTCATTCAGCATCAGTTTATATAAGTTTTCCTAGATGATTCTGAATTTAAATTGCTCATCATTTTTTTTATAAAACAATAGTAATACATTCAAATATTATAACTTATTCAGACATTACCCAATTTATCGGTATTCCCTCATTTTTCAATTACTTGTCATCACACAAAGAGCTGTTACAAACATGTGGATTCTTTAGCACCCTTTATGAATTCTTTGTCATACATACGCAGTAGTGCCACTGCTGGATCAAGGGGCATGCACAGTTTTATAGCCCTTTGAACATAGTTCCAAATTGTTCTCTAGAATGACTAAATCATTTCAGAACCCCACCATTAATGCATTAGTGTTTCATCTTCTAACATGCTCTCCAACATTTGGCAATATATATTTTTCTTTTCATCTTACCAATCTGGAAGGTATAAGGCAGTATCTCGGAGATGTTTTAATTTGCATTTATATAATCAGTATTGATTTAGAACATTCTTTCACATGACAATAAATGGCTTCAATTTCTTCATTTGAAAATTGTCTTTTATATCCTTTGACCATTTATCAATTGGAAAATAGCTTTTATCCTTATAAATTTGACTCAGTTCAGAAGTAGTCAGATGACAAGTTTGGGATAGCAAAGCTGAGGTACAAAGATTATGAGGAATAGCAATGAGGCATTCTCCCTGTCAAAAGCTTCTTTTATTAATGAGTAAAGGTCTTAGACAAGAACCAGTTATGATTTTGCACCATTATTTGGGAAGGAGCAAAGTTTATAAACAGTAGGAAGGGAGGGAAACCAGAAGAGTTGACAAAAAGTTGGGGAGAAGTTTTGCTTAAAGGATAAGATCAGGGAGAGTGGAAAAAAGATGTTTGAAGGATATGATCAAGGAGGAGTAGGGAAAGTCATGGATACTTGAGGGATAAAAGCAAAATTTGGGGAAACAATAGGTAAATTTGGGAAAAACAAAGGGTAAATTTGGGAAAAGCAGAGTTTGAATAAAACAAAGTTTGTTAAAACAAAGCCACAGGAGATTTGGAAAAATAAAATCAGGGGATAGTTGGGAAAATAATTTCAGAATGGATTAAGGAATTTTGCTCTTATGTAGGTAGAGAACATTCTGGTTTGAGGTCCCATCACTTCTCTATATATTTTAGAAATGAGGCCTTTATCAGAAACACTGGTTGTAAAAATTTTTCCTCACCTTTCTGTTTTTCTTCTAATCTTGTTTTCATTAGCTTTGTTTGCAAAAAAAAAAAAAAAAAAAAAAAAAACTTTTTAATTTAATGTAATCAAAGTTATCCATTTTTCATTTCATAATCTTTTCCAGTTCTTTTTGGTCATAAATTCCTCCTTTCTCCAAACCAAAGACCTGACATTCTCTGTTGCTTTCAAGTAAAATGCCTTCCTTCCTAGTCATTCAGGCTCACAATTAAGTGCCATTCTTGACTCATAAGTCAATCTTTGTTGCCAAGTTTTATAATTTCTCTATAATAATTCTAGAATTTTTATAGCAATGATAGATAGGCATTTTTTTCCTGACAGTTTTCTGGTGTAAACCCTCCTTACCTAATTTCTAAACTATTTCAGTAGCTTTCAAATTGTTTTCCCAGCTTTAAGTCACTCACTATGAAGTCACTCTGATAGTCCATCAGCTATCAAAATAATATTCCTAATATACAGGGCTAAACATATTATACTTTATTGAATAAATTATTGTTCTATGTTACTTAAAATATAAAATGAAAAATTCTGTGTGATATTTAAACTTCGTCATAACTTGATTTCTCTCTACCTTTCTTATACTTTACTTCCTGTTGTCTATCTGTGATACAACACTATAATCTCTTCTTTCTTACACAGCCACCTTCAAATCTCAAGTTTATGCATTTTCACTGGGTGTTTCTCGTTCCTAAAAGCCTACAATGCTCTCTTTCTTTATCTTCATCTCCTAATTTCTGATTTCCTTCAAGTCCCAGGTAAAATCTTTTTTTTTTTGAAAAAGCTATTCCCAGTTCCTGGTAATATTAGTGTCTTTCCTCAGAGATAAGCTCTAATTTATCATATATACATTTCAATTGTATATAGTTTTTTAAATATGGTCTTCTCCATTTGACTGTAAACTCCTTTGAGAAGAGACACTTTTGGTTTATTGTTAATGTTGCTGTTTTGTTTTGTTTTATTTTATGTTTCTTTGCATTCATAAGGTTTAACAGCATGCCTGATGTAGGTAAGCTCTTAATCATTGGTGACTAATGTGGTGTGTGTGTGTGTGTGTGTGTGTGTGTGTGTGAGAGAGAAAGAGAGAGAGAGAGAGAGAGAGAGAGACAGAGACAGAGACAGAGAGACAGAGAGAAAGGGTAAGGAAAGGTATATGAGATGAATTTCTGTAATTCTTATGAGTCTGGATTCAAATGTAGTGTATTTTTGTGCATTGTGCTCATACTCAAGGTTTTGACCCAGGAGCAAGGATTCCAGTGGATGGATAATTAAACATAATAAGTTGTTATTTAAGCACTTTGAGTTCAGATGTTATGTTTCATAATTATCAGATATTGACTAGGAATGTGACAATGATAAAATAACTTACCCTTTTTCTGCCTCAGTTTTCTTATCTGTTTAATGAGAGAACAATAGCACCTATCTCAGAAGGTCCAAAAAAGATCAAGTGAGCAAACATGTCATGTGTTTAGCAGATCATTAAGTTCTATGTAGACATTATATCATCATTATTATTTATTATTATCCTTGAGCCATTTGGTAATACATATATATATAACCACACACACACACACACATACACACACACATACACACACACACACACATATATATAAGCACATATGTATATCATTCAGAAAAATCATTCAAAGTGTCCCTAACCTTGTTCTATATGTTGTAGCTTTATGACATACTACAGAAAGGTTATTAAATTCTTTGTGGGTAGTAGGAAAACTCATACTACATTTCTCTCCTTTCGATTTAGCTGAAAAATTAGTACTTTGTAAGAACTTTATTAAAAAAAAACTTTTCATTCATTCTTTCATAAGTGAAAGTAAACAAATTTAAAAAAATAATAAAAATTGAAAGCAAGAAAAGTAGAGTTTTGTTTTGCTTGCATTTATATTTATTTGCGTTTTTTATTAATCACAAAAATAATGACATGAACATCAGAGAAAAACTTTGATCTTGAATCCCTTAATTATGGCCAAATATCATCTATTAATGAAATGAAAATCTTAACATTTAGTTGTTGAGTTCCTTTTGATAATTGATGTTAATATACAAATTAAGACATCCACACCCCTCATCAAACTAAGAAGACAGTGTCCATAATGCTAGATATAGCAAAAAGTATTGACATGTTTCTTACATGATGTTCCTACTTTTAGGCCAAAGTTTGTCTGTATGGGCATATTTGAATCTGTAACACATCACAAAGGCAGGTATTTAGGACCTAAATTCAGCAAAGATAAGATGATAAAATTTAAAAGTCTAATTTTATATCAAATTAAATTTCTCATCTATTAAATATTAATTGTGTTATTTATATCAGTGAAACCTGAAAACAAATTATACAGTGAAAATAAATGCTGTAAAAATGAATCCAATATCTGAAACATTTCCCTTTTAGAGTTTATGGCAGGCAAGCTGAGGAAAGCAGACAGTCTACAAGTCTGTCTCCTAGACAGATGAGGAGTGTTTCCAGAATAAGAAAGGTAAAAGTCCATGGCGAAATTTTCTTTATACTGAAGCAATGGGGGGAGTATTCGTGGTCACATGGCTTTACCAAGAAACTGCAGTGGGATTTCAACCAAAATCTTATTCCAAAATGTTTCTATTATCCATCATGTAAATTATCCTCCCAGCATTATGTCTTTGGAAAATCTGATAGCATACAATTTACATCTTCACCCAAGTCAAGATATAAGAGGGGTGAGAAGATATCTGTGTTCAAATATCTGACAAACTTTCATTAGATAAAAGGGCTTTGATTTATTCTACTTGGCATATAAAGAAATAAATAGAAGTTACAGAGATGTAGATTTTGACAAAATATAAGGGAAATTTATTAATAATTGGAGGTTATCAAGACTTGGATGATCTATCTTTGGATATAGAGGAGTCCTTATCCCTGGAAATTATATGTTACATTTAAAGCAGCATTTTCATTTTGTGAAACCGATTTTTTTTGGTTAGTTTTTTTTTTTTTTTTTTTTTTTTGACAAGGATACTGAAGTGGTTTGCTATTTCCTTCTCTAATGGATCCATTTTTGTTACAAAATAAGAGTTTAAGTGACATCCCCAAGGTCACCCAGCTAAGAATTGTCTGAGGCTGGACTTGAACTCAGGTTTTCCAGACTCCAAACCCAGTGTTCTATACACTAAGTCATGAGCTGCTTCCAAAGAGCAGGATGGTTTCCAGGAATAAGTAATAGCCAGATTGTGTTCTACCCTAGTGAAAGTACAGTTGCAGTATCATGTTCTATTTATAACATTTTGCAAATTCCATTGATAAACAACCAGAATGGTGAAAGATCTCTAATCCATACCATATAAAGATAAATTAAAATAAATATGTACTTTTAGCCCAAGGAATATAAAACAGAGTACAGTGGGATGGTAGTTATTTTGAAAGGCTTGGGCAAATAGGATTACACTTGTACTGTTTGGTGTTAGTGGGAACAAAAATTAAAAATGAGTAATAGTTGTTAGGGAAATATTTAGTCTTGATGTCATGAAGAATATCCTAATAATTAGAACAAACTTAAAATGAAATGAGTAGCTAGTGGAGATAGTTCTGAAATTTTTCAAGCAAAGGCTGGAAGACTACTTGTCAAATATATTGTTTGGAGATTTCTTTTTATGTAAAAACTATGGACTAGTTGGACACTAAAATTGCTTTCAATTGCAAATTTTTGTAAATCTAAAAGTTTGCTGACTAAATTTCTAGGTCAGTCCACAAAAACCTATTTAATCTAAATTTTAACATATCAAAATAAGCATCCAAAGAATAGTAAAAATAGTATTATGTAATGTAAATATTATGTGTAATATCTTTTATGGGAAAATATATTCAGAGTGCCATTTTGGGGTACTAGAAACATACTTGTTCTATTCCTGTGTCTAGGTATCCGGAATAGTAGATCTAAAATTTCTTTTGCAACTTTTTTTGCATATGCTTTGCAATTCGTTCAAACAAAGGAGGGAGAGAGGGAAGGCAGAAGGAAAGTAAGGAGAAAGAAAGAAAAGGAAGGAAGGAAGGTAGGAAAGGAGGAGGAAGGAAGGAAGGAAGGAAGGGAGAGAGGGAGGGAGGGAGGAAGGAAGGAAGGAAAAAAGGAAGGAAGGAAAGAAGGAAAGGAGGGAGGAAGGGAGGAAGAGAGAGAGGAAGGGAGAGAGGGAGAGAGGAAGGAAAGAAGGAAGAAAGAAAGAAAATTAGATTTAGGCTAAACAGATCACAAGGTGAAAGAATGTTAAGGAATTTAAAGGCTTTGAGTAAAGATTATTATGCATCCATTATCTTTTTTTTACTCCAAAGAATATTTTTCTTTATTCTTAGATTCTGGCTTAAATTGCCAATTCAGGTATATGATATGTTCAGGGAGTAGTAAATCTCACTATGAAGGCTTATTTAATCCTTTTCAGGACTGTTAATGTATATTTGATGTTCATCTGGCTCCCATTTCTCACTTGTGGCTCCAAGAAGTAGTAGTATTTAGAGAGGCCCAGTAAAAATGACTTAGCAGAGGAGTTAAACCAGGTAGAGAGCAACTAAGGGGTCTCAAACCCATCAGTGATATAGGGAGGTGTCTACTTTTTCTGTAGAATGTGTTGATAAGAAAAACTTGTTCCGATGGCCATAAAGACAGTTAAAAGCAGGATTCTCAAGGAAAATCTCTGAAAATCATTTTACCCTGATTATTTAAAAATCAATTACATAGATGTTGGAATCCTTACTAACTGCTAACTAATTAGAGTTGATCTAATCTTACAAGAAGATGTTTTGGGCAGAACCTGAAACAAGGTACTAAGTAGAATTAATTAATACAAGGCTTGTGTTCACACCTTTACTCATTGGAGTTCAATGAGTTCACACCTCCTTTGAAGCTCTTTGGGCCAGAGAGCACTATGGGAGAAAACCCATAATCCCTCTCTCTTGAAGGAGCACAAATAGAGCTTCAATGGGCCAGTCAAGGAAGTTCTTCAGAGTGAAGAAGCTACAAGTCGAGATTTCACCGGAATGACATGAAGAGCGGTGCTGGCTCTGGAGACTGAAGAAAGCAGAGGCAGAAGCAAAGGACAAAGTGGCAAGAGCTCTTGGAACCAAGCAGAGAGATAGGCCTCTAAGCTAACCGGGATATATTGGAGATAATAAAAGATCTGAACTTTTATCACCTGGCTGCATTTTGAGAAGAAGAAGCTCACCACATTTTGGCGCCCGAACAGGGACCAATTCAGATCCATCTGAACTAGATCAGATAAAAGGCCAGCGATGAGGGCTCTATGGCATAATACATTATTTCCTCTTGGCTGGCTGGTCGCAGAAGAAAGTTTAGCTGGACTGGAGAGGAGCGACTCTGGTGGCAGATGAAGGGTTTTCAGAGGATAAAGCTACGAGTGGAGAGTTCAGTGGACAACCAGATTCATCTTCATCTCACACCACTGTAGTTGGTGCCTGGGCTCCCCAGAAGGATACAAGAGAGACATTCCATCTCTGTGTTGGTTGGAGGCTGAGTAGGAGATGGAAGTCCAGGCTGAAGAGTTCCCATAGTTTCCATCTGTTCGTTCACTTTTCTTAAATCAGTGAGCATCCTCCACATAGATACTCCACTTGTTGGTAATCCATGCATCACTTAAATTTGAAATTGCCATTTCATATTTGTTTGAAATAAATATTCCATTTTTCAGCATGCCAGAGTCAGTCAAGATGCTGGTGATAGAAAAGTAAATAATTTCTTAGAATGGATAAGTTACAGGTTTGAGCAATATATGCAACATACTTAATTACATCTTCACTCATGTTTTCCCATTATGGAGAGTTTCCTATTATTAGTATAACAACATGCTGAGATTGTAACAGGATTACATAAAGACAAGTACTGAAAACCATGTTTATAACTCCATTCCCCCCACCCCCCAAAAAAATACAATGGCAGTAAAATAATATTATCATATAACAGATGTTTTGCTTTTCAGACCATGTGTAGGTATGAATCCATTAATATTTAAGCCTAGCTTTGCATACTTGGAAATTATAAATTCTTGTCAATCCAATGGGATTGCGTAGATAAAATTACTGTCATATTTTCATAGCATTGCTATGATACACCTTTGATAAAATAGTTTCATGAATGGACATCATTTTTACCTTTAAAAGCTTTAACTCAACTATAACCTGGATACAAATATTCATGAGAGGAAGCAACTGCTAGTGATACAAATAATTTTAATTTTTATTTAATTTTTAAAGGGAAAGAGAATTCAAGTGTCAAATATGAGACTAAAACTATGTTTCTGCTTTGTATATGTGCATAATTTAACCTTCCAAATGTATGTTAGCATTAATTTGATTTTCAAAGAACTTGAAAAAATCACATGAGATTTAATATGGTATATATATTAATCCTAAACAATTGGTAACAATTATTATCTGATTAATATTTCATAATTATTGACATTTGAAATTTACAATAAGGTAGTCATGGAAGAAACACTGTCATGAACATATTTGTCATCAAGCTAGATTTTTTCAGTATATAAACTATTATGTGAATTTGATTAAATTGACTCTGTAAAGCACATAATCAGTGTATGTGGACTTCCTAAGTAAGAAAATTAAGGAGTGGAAGAAAGAAGAATTAGGAATAGTGAGGGCAAAATGCTAATCCATCTGTCAACTCAAAATAATATATAATTTTAGCTTATTTCAATGTATATTGGTGGGAAACATTTTTTAAAGTAGTAAATACAGTTTACTTAAATCCATATTTTTGTTTTTCAGAATTGGTTTTCCAAAGAAACTTCACCACTTTTCTTTAGAAATATCACTTAATGTCCGAACATTCAATCATGTCTGACTCAAAAGTAAGAATAAATTGTTTGCTATAATCATTTGGTAAAATATTGTTTGAAAATCCTATGTTGCTTTGGCAATAAGAGAAGAAAATGAGATTAAAGGAATTAGGGCAGATAGGGAGGAAACCATTACTCTTTGCAGACAATATGATGGTATACTTAGAGAACCCTAGAAAATCAACTGAAAAAAAAAAAACTACTAGACACAATCCACAACTTTATTTTTTTTTAATTTTTATTTAATAATTACTTTATATTGACAGAATCCATGCTAGGGTAATTTTTTTTTACAACATTATCCCTTGCACTCATTTCTGTTCCAATTTTTTCCCCTCCCTCCCTCCACCCCCTCCCCTAGATGGCAAGCAGTCCTTTATATGTTGGATATGTTGCAGTATATCCTAGATACAATATATGTTTGCAGAACCGAACAGTTCTCTTGTTGCACAGGGAGAATTGGATTCAGAAGGTATAAATAACCCAGGAAGAAAAACAAAAATGCAGATAGTTCACATTCGTTTCCCAGTGTTCTTTCTTTGGGTGTAGCTGCTTTTGTCCGTCATTTATCAATTGAAACTCAGTTAGGTTTCTTTGTCAAAGAAATCCACTTCCATCAGAATTATAGATAATATAAAATATTTGGGAGTCTACTTGCCAAGGCAAAGTCAGGAACTATATGAAAACAATTACAAAACACTTTTTACACAAAGTCAGATGTAAACAATTGGAAAAATATCAAGTGCTCTTGGGTAGGCTGAGCAAATATAATAAAAATGACAATACTATCTAAATTAATCTACTTATTTAGTGCCATACCAATCAAACTCCCAAGAAATTATTTTATAGATCTAGAAAAAAATAGCAAGCTTCATCTGGCAGAACAAAAGGCCAAAAATTTCAAGGCAATTAATGAAAAAAAAAAGCTAATGAAAGTGGCCTAATTGTGCCAGATCTATAACTATATTTTATATACAAAACTATATTTGATACTGGCTAAGAAATAGAACGGTTGATCAGTGGAATAAGTTAGGTTCAGAGAACAAAATAATCAATGACTATAGTAATACAGTGTTTGACAAACCCAGAGATCCAAGCTTTTGGGATAAGAACTCAAAATTTGGCAAAAACTGCTGGGAAAATCGGAAATGAGTATGGCAGAAATTAGGCATTGACCCACATCAGACATCATATGTCAAGATAAGATCAAAATGGGTTCAAGATTTACACATTAAGAGTGATACTATATGCAAATTAGGATAGTTTACCTCTCAGATCTGTGGGGGAGGAAGGAATTTGTAACCAAAGAAGAATTGGAGATAATTATTGATCATAAAATAGATAATTTTGATTATTTAAAGTTAAAAAGTTTTTGTACTAATGCAAACAAGATTAGAAGGGAAGCAATAAACTAGGAAAACATTTTTACATTCAAGGATTCTGAAAAAGGTCTCATTTTTAAAATATACAGAGAATTAACTCAAATTTACAAGAATTAAAGCATTCTCCAGTGGATAAATGGTCAAATGATAGCAACAGACAATTTTCAGATAAAGAAATTGAAACTATTTCTAGTCATATGAAAAAATGCTCTAAATCATTACTGATCAAGAAATGCAAACTGAGATACCAATGCATACCTCTCAGATTGGCTAAAGTGACAGGAAAAGATAATGATTAATGCTGGAGGAGACATGGAAAAACTGGGACACTAATACATTTGTTAGTGGAATTGTGAACGATTCAACCATTGTGGAGGACAACTTAGAACTATGCCCAAAGAGTTATCAAACTGTGCATATCCTTTGATCCAGCATTGTTTCTATTGGGCTTATATCCCAAATCGATCTTGAAGAAGGAAAATGACCCACATGCCCAAAAATATTTGTGGCAGTCCTTTTTTTAGTGGCAAGAAACTGGAAACTGAGAGGATACCCATCAGTTGCAGAATGGCTGGACAAGTTAAGGTATATGAATGGTATGGAATATTACTGTTCTACAACAAACAATCAGCAGGATGATTTCAGAAAGGCCTGGAGAGACTCACATGAACTGATTCTGAGTGAAATGAGCAGAATCAATAGATCATTACACAGAAGCAGCACCAAGATATTTGATGAATTCTAATGGAAGTGGTTATATTCAACAATGAGATGATTCAGACCAGATCCAATGATCTTATGATGAAGAGAGCCATCTACATCCAGAGAGACATGTGTGGAAACTGATTGTGGTTCACAACTCTTTTTGTTGTTATTTGCTTGCATTTTATTTTATTTCTCATTTTTTCTGGTTTGATTTGATTTTTCTTGTGCAGCAAAATAATTGTACAAATGTGTATGCATATATTGGGTTTAACATATGTTGGACTACTTTCCATCTAGGGGAGGGGGTGAGGGAAAGTGGGGAAAATTGAAACACAAATTTTACAAGTTTAATGTTGAAAAATTATCCATGCATATGTTGTGAAAATAGAAAAGCTTTAATAAAAAAAGAAATTCCTATTTTAAAAATACTAAAAGTGAAGAATTTATTATGAATCAATAAGATTTCCTTTTTATATATTTTAGGAAGCAGTAGCAGTCATAGAAAAGGATTCTAATACTCAAAACATCTCATAAAGGAGACAATATGGGATATTTTGGAGAGAAAGGATAAATTGAAAAAAAAAAAAAAAAACTTTGTCTTCCAGTTCTCACTTTGCAGGAATTATGATATTTGTCACCTCAATCCTTGGCTCCAAAGCTTCCCAAAGTTATTCATTATATAAAGGATTACTGAAGAAATTATGATGATAATATTACTAACTTCATGATGGTAATAGAATAATAAAGCAGCAAAAAAAAAAAATACAAAATGGTCATTTTAGAGAAACTTGGGAAGCCTTGCTGGTAGGATATGTTGTAGAGTTAAATGATCAGAACAGGAGAAAAATATATTTTAATATTTTTATGAAGATTTTTAAAAATTGGCAATGTAATAAAGAACTATCATTCCTGAGGATCAGTGATGAAGGTGTTGTGAACTCAAGGTGCAAAATGAGACACATTTTTGATATGTCCAATGTCAGGTCATTTTTGACTATGTATATATGGACCTAGATCTTTTTTGTCAAAACAATATTAATTTATCAAGTATCTACTATGTTATAGATAATTTTCTAAGTCTAAGGTATAACAAAGAAAGGCAAAACAACCCATGCCCTCTTCAGGATGTCCCCAGAGAAAGATCAAATTATCCCTTTAAGACTGAATGAACACTTCTAAAGGATTAAGGGTATCTATTTGCTGATATTATCAACTTATACCACCATTCTGGTGCATTTCCACAAAATCAATTGCTAGTTAAAGTTGATATATCACCAAAACTTTTATATCATAAAAAGCTTCTAGTGACTAGCACCAGTGTCATTTAATTAAATAGCTATTGAAGAGGAATTTTTACTATGAAGACATAGCAAGAGTAATAATTATCAACCGTTTATCATCAATTGAAGAATTATATTCTCCCCATCTATATAACCTTAGAACCTGGGAATTTGGGGCTCATACTTGAAATACTTATTACAAAGAATTCACTCTTCTAACACATCCAAATGGGGCATAACCAGTGGATGAGTCTTTCTCTCCTTTATCAAACAAATTATTTTTCAAGACCTCAGAGTTCATCTTATCTCTATTCTGCTTATAATAAACTCTAGAATAGATTTTAGTTCCCAAATATCAGGACTTCTTATCCTGACTTTAAAAATTCACATGATTAAGGCCATCTATTCTACTTTTTAATCTAAAATAAAGAATCAACAAAAGCAAAGGAACAAATGCAGAGATTCCCATTCATTACTGCATAAAATGTAGGAACATAAACAGCTAGTCACAGGAGCTCAACTGACACTATCAACCATAGTAGGGCTATGATCTTTCAACCTCATACTTTTTCCTAGTTGGGGAGCAGCCTTGGAGACCAACAACAGTGAATCTTCTTTGCTGTAGTGCCAGCTAGGCAAGAATGAATGAGTACCTTTGCCAGTTAGTGCCTTTTGAATCCACACATTCATTTGGCTATTTGGAGAATTCTCTTTTTGCAAACCTTTAAGATATTCAAAACCATCTGGAGATCAGAGTATGTTACTCATTCTCATATAGAATAAAATTTCATTGGTCAATCCCAGTCAGTCACTTTTACATCACATAAATTTTGTTGCTGTTGTTTAATAGGAAGAAAAATTTTGAAAATCTGATTTGTCAGGTTTATGCTAATTAATATAGCATTTTGGTAATTTTGAGATTTCTTAGATTCTATATATCTTCAAAATATAAATATTCCTAACTTTTGTTTTTCACTAATGAGTATATTTGTTACAGACGCCAGCCAATTTTAGTGTCAAGAGTACAGGTTTTCTGGTGAAAGAGAAGCCAAATAAAATAGAATTTTTGTGAGTAATATAATTACATTAGAGTTGAGCCTCAGATATGGAACAATACAGTAGAAAAATATTATTTTGAGCTGTATCATCTTTTTCTTTAGATCCTGAAAGATTTATAATGGTTGGCAAAGAGGACTAAAAATAATCAGCTATAGGCAAAATAAGTATTTCATGTATTTTTCCAAATTTAATAATTATTCAACACTTATCCAATTCAATAATCAGTCTTATAAAATCTATTCCATCCCACCCAGAGATATCTGCTAGAAGATAGATATATTAACCTTTCTTAAACAAAGAATACTAAAAGCCTATATTCTTTAGTCCTTTCTAATTTTTTGATTTTTTTTTGGGGGGGGAGGGAATTTTAAGCATGTGTCACTTTATGTAACTGATGTCTGCCTTAAACTTGGAGTGTAAACTAGAGATATTGTGTTAAATGCAACCACTTTTTGAAAACTTTAGATCAGTTTGTCACTTAATGGATTCCCAGGATGAAATTTTTATAAAATAAGTATTTTATAATATAAATAACCATCTCCATTACATTAAATCTGAATTTTCATCTATTTAAATAACTTTTATTCTAAAACTTTCCACATTAAAAAAAATTCTGTTCAGTATTCATTGTAGGATCTTTTAAGGCTCCAATTATGTGTCATCTTCCACAGGAAATATTTTTTTATTCAAATGGTTACGATGCTTTTTTTTCCCCTCAGATAATTTTTTGTATCGTTTTATGTGATGTGTCTCCTCAAAAACATGTGAGTGTGCTTTTTGACATAGGGACTCATTTTGCATTTTTTTTTTGGTATACTAAGCACTTAACATAGTGGACATAGTAGGTCCTTAATAAATGTGTTTTGACATTATCGACTTTAAAGAACATTGTTTATTTTGCCTTTTTTATTCCTCACACCTAGAATACACCTTGTACATAGTATCTTTTATTAAATGATTGTTGGGCTGAATTGCATTTACCCAATCACATCTTCTAATGGTTGACATTTTAATCTGAATAAATTCAAATTTGTAAGGTAACAGCTTTTACCTCTGATATTTGGGTAAGGGGGAAAAAAGTTTTTCAGTAAGTCCTCTACTAAAGCAAACAATTATAGTTATGATAAAATATTTATTGCTATCTATATCATGACTTAGGTGATCCCTTATATATTTTTTATTGATACTACTTTCAAAATATCTAGATGTTGGAGTCCAGTTCAAGAAATTTTCACTGATTGTATTTTAAATTGTTTTCATATATTGTTGAGTTGATCCAATCATTTCTGATTTTGTGTGACTGCATTTGGCATTTTCTTGGCAAAGATAGTAGAGTGGTTTGCTATTTCTTTTTCCAACCCCTTTTACAAATGAGGAAATAAAGTAAAAAGGGTTAAGTGATTTTTCCAGTTTCACAGTTAATAAATGTCAGTCTGGATTTGCATTCACAAAGAAGACTTTTTTTTCTGATTTCAGACTTGCCAATCTATCCACTGTGCCACAATATTAAGCAGTTAGAAATAAAGGATTTACTATAATTTCAAAAGAGGTTTTATACTTAAGGCTGTAGGCTACTTTCCCACCATGCATGAAGACTGAATATTTATTGTCATAGGTAGAAAGGAATTATATCTATTTTGGAAAAGGACAAAGGGACTAAGAATCATGTGGGGACATCAAAATGATCCTTTTGACTTTGCCTACAGCTAAACCCAGTGATAGAAAATCAGGAAACTGATATCTCCTTTAAGAGGCAAAGAAATACATTAAATGTTTCAATGATTATGGTAACATTACCTTTGTTTTTTCTGCTTAAATAATTTTTGAAACTGATTTTTTCCTCCCATAATTTGTCCTAAGTTCGTCCCTATTGTATCTAGAATACAAGATTTTGCCAAATATATTAATAGTGTAAGGAAAATCACATGGGTAGTTTCATGAAGTGAAAGAAAGATTAGGAAATCAGAGGACCTAGATTTGAATTCTGACTGTGGCAATTATTAGTTGTGTGAACTTTGGTAAAAATTATATCATCTTTCTGGGCTTTAGTTTCCTGTTCTATAAAATGACGGGGTCTGACCTACATGGTCTCTGTGACTTTCTTCTGATCCTAAATTGATTTTCCTGTGTGATCACTAATAACCTACAGAAAAGAGAATATTTTAATACAGTATTCATTTTACATAAACCCACAACATTAATTTAGATGAGTCAGATAATGATAACTATAGTCTGAGTAGGACCTTTCCTTGGAAGTATTATGTGTTGTTTTAGAAGGCTGCTCAAAATAATAGAACCTTGAGTTGGAATTCTCTTAATTCAGGAGAAAACAAAAGAAAACAAAAACAAAATTTCAAGATGCATTAGCATGAGTTGTCTTTCTGTTATTATCATGGCAAGAACTACTTTTATTTCAAAACTGTCAGCAGACAAGCTGTCTACACAACTCCTTGTAAATGCAATGTATTCACAAAAATGATTTTTTAAAAAATCATATATATTTTTAATTCATTTAGAAAATCTTCATATGTTGGGAAATTTACATTCTTATTCCATTTTGCATAAAATCCTAATTCTCCAAAACATCCCATATTTCCCTTTGAATTTAGGTGAAATTGATTATTTCTAATTATCTTCTCTCTCTTTTTTTAAAGCAGATCTTAAGTGACCCCACAGTTACCCAAAAGGAGCTCCAGAAAACTCTCATTAAATAAAATTTAAAATAAACCACATTCAAAAAGTAATAGGGGATGATTCAAAACATCTTTTTTTTTTAAAGAAAAAAATTTTGGGCATAATTCCATATTGCTCTCCAGAATGGTTGGATTCATTCACAACTCTACCAACAATGCATCAATGTCCCAGTTTTCCCGCATCCCCTCCAACATTCATCATTATCTTTTCCTGTCATCTTAGCCAATCTGACAGGTGTGTAGTAGTATCTCAGAGTTGTTTTAATTTGCATTTCTTTGATCAATAGTGATTTGGAACACTCTTTCATATGAGTGGAAATAGTTTCAATTTCATCATCTGAAAATTGTCTGTTCATATCCTTTGACCATTTATCAATTGGAGAATGGCTTGATTTCTTATAAATTAGAGTCAATTTTCTATATATTTTGGAAATGAGGCCTTTTTCAGAACCTTTAACTGTGAAGATGTTTTCCCAGTTTGTTGCTTCCCTTCTAATCTTGTTTGCATTAGTTTTGTTTGTACAAAGGCCTTTTAATTTGATGTAATCAAAATTTTCTATTTTCTTGCTCCTCCACAAGTCTGAGAGATAAACTATGCTATGTTCCTCTAATTTATTTATAATCTTGTTCTTTATGTCTAAATCATGGACCCATTTTGATCTTATCTTGAAATACAGTGTTAAGTGTGGGTCCATGCCTAATTTCTGCCATACTAATTTCCAGTTATCCCAGCAGTTTTTGTCAAATAATGAATTCTTATCCCAAAAGTTAGGATCTTTGGGTTTGTCGAACACTAGATTGCTATAGTTGACTATTTCATCTTGTGAACTTAACCTATTCCACTGATCAACTAATCTATTTCTTAGCTAATAACAAATGGTTTTGGTGACTGCTGCTTTGTAATATAGTTTTAGATCAAGTACAGCTAGGTCACCTTCATTTGATTTTTTTTCCATTAATTCCCTTGAGATTCTTGATCTTTTGTTCTTCCATATGAATTTTGCTGTTATTTTTTCTAGATTATTAAAATATTTTCTTGGAAGTCTGATTGGTATAGCACTAAATAAATAGATTAGTTTAGGGAGTATTGTCATCTTTATTATATTCACTTGTCCTATCCAAGAGCACTTAATATTTTTCCAATTATTTAAATCTGACTTTATTTGTGTGAAAAGTTTTTTATAATTTTGCTCATATAATTCCTGACTTTCCTTTGGTAGATAGATTCCCAAATATTTCATGCTGTCAACAGTTATTTTGAATGGAATTTCTCTTTGTATCTCTTGCTATTGGATTTTGTTGGTGATGTATAAAATGCTGAGGATTTATTCGGATTTATTTTGTATCCTGCAACTTTGCTAAAGTTATGAATTATTTCTAATAGCTTTTTAGTAGAGTCTCTGGGGTTCTCTAAGTATACCATCATATCATCTACAAAGTGGATTTCTTTGACAAAGAGAAGATCTAACTCAGTTTCAATTGATCAATGGTGGACAGAAGCAGCTACACCCAAAGAAAGAACACTGGGAAAGGAATGTAAACTGTTTGCATTTTTGTTTTTCTTCCTGGGTTATTTTTACCTTCTGAATCCAATTATTTCTGTGCAAGAAGAGAACTGTTTGGTTCTGCACACATATATTGTATCTAGGATATACTGTGACATATTTAACATGTAAAGGACTGCTTGCCATCTGGGGGAGGGGGTGGAGGGAGGGAAGGGAAAAATCGGAACAGAAGTGAGTGCAAGGGATAATGTAAAAAATTACCCTGACATGGATTCTGTCAACAAAAAGTTATAATTATTTTTTTAAAATGAAAGCAATTTTGTTGCATTTTCAGTGACTGAAATCTGGCTACTACTTTGGCTTCCAATGAAACTAATAATGACTACTTAAGCATTGCTGTGATGGCCAAATGAAATTGTCTGTTGCAACAGCCTTACGTTAGGATGTGAAATGACTCTCTGACTGATTTATTTATTTATTCATCCATCCATTTATATATGTGGTATTTTTATTTTTTAATAGTAGGATCCATGGAAATAGGTAACTACAAAATGAAATCTTAACATATTAAATTGAGTTCAAGGAAAGGAGAATGGAGAAAAAATAGGAGCTCTTTTTCATAATGTACCTTATTTCAAAGTATATTAAAGAAAATGGAGAAGTTTTAATTATTCTGAAACATAACCAAACAGAATACTGGGTAAGTCCAGATTTTAAAAAGGTAATATTCTGAAGTGGGTACTGCAGCCATCTGGGAATTAGAAGGGTGTGGAGTGTCTTGTCTCTGCCACAAACAATCTTTGTAATTTGGAGCAAAATTTTTAAATTCAGGAATCCAAGACAATTGCTTCAGACAACAAATTAAAATACATCACTAGATTAAATCACATATGTGATTGCATACACCAGTGGAATCACAGGCATAGACACATACCACCTCACTAAAAAGTGTGGGGGGGGTTGGACATACTATGTTAGAGTTCAAATGTTGGAGTTTGTTCTTCTCAAAGCACAGCCGGTTTAGAGGCTTAGAGCCCTTCGGATGTCTCCAAATCCAAAGGTTCTGTCCTTCAGCCTCTGCCTCTGCTTTCTTCTGCCTCCAACCAAGACAGAGATGGAAGGTCTCTCTTATCTCCTTCTGGGGAGCCCAGCCACCAACTTGCCGCAGAGAGAGGGCTTCTGGCGTAGCTCCACTGAAATCCGTCAAAGTGTTCTCTGCAGCAGAGTCGTTCCTCTCGAGTCCAGCGCGATCAGCCAGCCAAGAGGAAAAAATGTATTCTGCCATAGATCCCTCATCGCTGGCCTTTTATCTGCCTCTTCTGAGAGAATGGGATTATGGGTTTTCTCCCATAGTGCTCTCTGGCTCAATGAACTTTAAGGGAGGTATGGACTCCCTGAAAGTAGAAAGTCTACTTTGTGAAGCTAGCATACTTGTGGACTCCAATGAGTAAAGGTGGGAACACAAGCCTTGTCTTGATTAGTTCTACTTAGTACCTTGTTTCAGGTTCTGGCCAAAACATCTTCTTGTAAGATTAGATCAACTCTAATTAGTTAGCAGTTAGTAAGGATTCCAACAATACTAAATAATATTTTTGTTTTAAGTAAATAAAGTATAATCTATATTTCAAGATAAGGTGAAAAAAAGGCAACTTTATGGTTTTTTGTAGACTTTTCCAAAACAATTATTTGTGTCCTGAATACAAGCTGTCATAGAGGCTCAAATTATGTACTTTCCATTGAGTTACAAAAGGATCTTGTATCTTGTGGGTTATTACTTTTTTAAGTTGTATATTTTTGATGATTAAAATGTTGGTAAAATGGAAGAGAATCATAAAAAATTACCATCTTAATTTTACCTCAGGCAATACATTTAAATGACAAATGTCATACTTCAGTTCTTCCATTTAGCAGTGTGAAGTTTCCCCTTTGTCATTTGTTGCCCAACAAGTCACAGAAGTCTATAGAAGTCTTAGAATTAAGAGTCACAGTAAGTTGATTTTAATGTGCTATATTTTGTTTACGAAGTACAGATTAACACAATAAAGTTTTCTCAGTCCCATTTCTAAAGGGGAATGATATGAATGTTGAATACTCACCACTTCTCTCAAGATAGTTGCTCTGTGAAAGAGTGATCATTTCAAACTTTTCATTTCTTCACAGAAATGAGATTACTACAGATATTTGAATGTTTTTTTTTCTTTTTTGTTACTGAAAGTACCCAAGATATAGTCCAATAAGCTTTTAGAAATCCTCTCTGAAAGCTTAGAAAGAAAAGGGTAACTAACAGATAGTAAGTGGTTTTTTAATAAGGAGTATGAGTTATCTGTGCAACCCATTAAGTGATGATATCTACCAAGAATTTGAAGATTAGGTACCAAGTAAAAGGAACAGGTGCTTGTTTTCTACCCTTTGACATCTACTTTTAGAATGCTTTGGTATATCCACATTTTTTCCCACAAGGACCTTTAAACTGCTTCACTCAGAGGAGTCAAAACCTACCCATGATCCATGCCTCTATTTAGCTGCTTATTCCAAAGGCTGGAATCTTGAGATTCCTTCTATTCAATATCAATTGAAATTAATTTACTTATTACTTTATAGCTCAGGTTTAAAGGTCTCAAAGTCACATAATTTGTCTATCTCTGCTATTTAAGAATTTATAATGTCTTTTCTTACTATTATATATATATAACTGTTTATTTCTTAATTATTCCTTCTTCATTTTCAGGAATTGTACATAGTTTGGGAACCTTGAAATTTCCCAGGATGATTTTCCTTGTTTTATGATACTTATCATATTTATCTTTTTTTCAAATGTAATAAGAATGGCTGATATTTATGTAGCATTTACTTTATATCCAGCACCACACTAAGTGTTTTGCAAGCATTATCCCATTTGATCCCCACAATAACCCTGGGAGGTAAATTCTATTATTATTTTTGTTTTCCACTTGAAGAAACTGAGTAAAAACAGCAAGGTCATATAACTAATAAATAAATAACTGGATCTAGGTTTACACTCAGGTTTTCCTGACTATAGGGGAAGTGATCTATCCATTGTGCCACCTAATGCCTTGGCATTGCTTAAGTAATATTGTTATTATCTTTTGATTGGCTCAGTCAAACAAGTATTTTGATGAATGGTGCCAGTGGCTGCCAATAATAGTGTATTGAAAAGAAACAAACCTAGAGATCAAATCAACAATTGATAAATTTCTTTTAGAGGAAAAAACAGAAATGCTTGTCAGATGAAGTCATATTATTTAATTATTAAATTTGTTTTAATTTCATTTAACACATTTTACTCCTTCTCCTCTTACACAATCAATCTTTATAGCAAAAGATATGAAAGGTGTGGAGGAAAAATTCCATAAAACTAACAAAGATGGCTGTATATGGTAGTACATGCCTATAAGCTATACTACTGAGAAGGCTAGTGATCCATAAATTAGGATTTTGTTCATTGTAATAGTTTAATTGGATGTCTATATTGAATTCTGCATCAAACACCAGCAACAGGAAGTTCTCAGGCTGCCTACAGTTAGAATAAGTGACCTGGGTCAAAAATCAAGGTCAGTATTCCCAAGGTGATAGAGTATATGGTTTATTACTTTGCACTTCCAGCCTCCGCAAGATGTAGAGACATAATCTTTGTGGTGTTCTTTTCTTTTTCACAATATATGATGGTTCTCTGGGAGCAGGTTTCATGGGGAGGTTTTCTGGGGCAGACGGTTTCAGTTCAGAGCAATAATCACTCCAAATGCAGCCAGCTGATAAAATTCAAATGTCTATTTTTTCCTTCCTTGATTCCAAGAGCTCTTGCAGCTTGTCCTTTGCTTCTGCCTTTGCTTTCTTCAGCCTCCAGCCAGCACAAAGATGGAAGATGGAATGAATCTGACTCCACCTCCGAGAGTGGGTTTGTGGGCTTCTGTATCTACCAGAGTGCTCTGTGTCTGGCCCTAAGAGCTTCTTGCTTATATAAGCTCTCTAAAGGTGTGAACACAAACATTGTTTCTATCAGTTCCACTTAATACTTTGTTTTAAATACTGGGCCATAACATCTCCTTGTAAGATCAGATCAATCATACTGAACCATGCTAAATTAGATAATTATTGTCTCTATCACCTCTAATGAGTTAACACTTTGTAAGGATTCCAACAAGTCTTAATAAAGAAAAAAAACAAACAAAACCTAAAAAAAGTCAATGAGCCCTGACATCATATTTTATGTGAAGTTTTTCATGTCCATATTTCCTTTCTACTTCCAAGAAGGATTGATTTCCATAAGTCTTCTTTGAACTACATTTGTTTGATATAAATATAGAACAATAGGGCATGTAACATTGGCAGCTCTAAAGCAAAGCATAAAAACATTTTATTCACTTTCTGTACATAATTCCAAATTACTTTCCAGAGCTATGGGATGCATTCACAGCTTTATTTCAGCATATGATTATTATTAGCAATAATAATAATAGCACTTGTATATAACATATTATGTGTCAGAAACCGTGCTGAGTTTTATAAAGATATTTCATCTAATACGGATTTAAACCACATCTTTAAAACATATTAGTTACATGACATGAAGCAAGTCATTTAACCACACTGAACTCAATTTCTTCATTTGCAAACTGTAATATTTACTTGTTATGATGTTTAAATAACACAATATATGTAAAACATCTTGCAAAATTTTAAACAAATATTAAAATAAATAAATGGAAAGAGGAAGGAAGCAAGGAAGGAAAGGAAAAGAGGAAAGGAGAGGAGAGGAGAGGAGAGGAGAGGAGAGGAGAGGAGAGGAGAGGAGAGGAGAGGAGAGGAGAGGAGAGGAGAGGAGAGGAGAGGAGAGGAGAGGAAAATCACAAGGAGTGAGCTAAGAATATTGTAAGAGGGAATGATAACTGATGGATGGATCTTTAGCTCACGGATACCTCATTGATATCTCACAGAAAGTTATGACCACCTGAGAGATCCCTTTCTATGTTGCAAGGATTCCCTATTGAGAACTTACAGGTAAATATAGACAAAAGTCACACTAGAGAGAAAAAATAAATAGTTTGTGATTTTACCTGTTGGAAGAGGCGCTTATATAAATGAATTCACAGATTCAAAAAAGGTTAATAAAGTATTATTAAAAGGAGAATATTGTTTTTAGGGTTTCTAGGTGACAGAGTGGACAGGGATGGATCTGGAGTCAGAAAGATGTGAGTTCAAATCTAGTTTCTGACACTTACTAGCTATGTGACCATGGGCAAGTTAATCAAACTTATTTACCTCAGTTTTCTCATCTGGAAAGTGACCTGGAGAAGGAAATAACAAACTATTCCAGTATATTTGCCAAATATATATATATATATATATATATATATATATATATATATATATATATATATATATATATATATATATGGAAACAGAGTCAAATGCAGACATAACTAAAACAATTAAACTGCAACAAAGAGTAAGCCCTCAGAGGAACAACTAGGTATCACAAAGAGCAGCTAGATTGTGCAGTGACCAGAGTAGTGGACCTTATATCAGCAAGATTGTTTTTCACGAGTTCAAAGTCAATCTCAGAGTATTAGCTATGTAACCCTCATAAGTCACTTAACCTTGTTTGCCTCTTTTCCTTATTTATAAAATAAATTGGAGAAGGAAATGGCAAACCATTTAAATTTCTTTGCCAAGAAAACCTCAAACGGGCTCCTAGAGCATAACACATAACTGAAACTCACAACAAGGCAAAAAAGGATAAGTAACAAGGGAACTGGATTAATTGTTGTTAGAATGCTCACAATTATCTGAAGTAATATGTCCAGGAATAGATAAGTTTTCAGGTGTCATATGAGATAAGGAGAGCAGCTGTTTATTTGGTATCTCATTTACTGATTATATATGCAATTTTGAATTTGCAATTATATTCTAATGTGTCTATTTTTTAAACATTCAAGGATTTCATAAAAATATGAAACTATATAAGAACTAATTAAAAAGAGGTGATATTTTCCTCCTCATCCCATTCCTATCCCCTCTGATTGCATTTTAGGTATTCCAGCTGGTTATCTAAGCCACTATATTAAAATTACAAAAATTAAAATAGCTACTCAAGAGAAATAAAGGTTTTAATGCAACCTAGCAACTTTCAAATGAATTTTGAAAGGTAATCCTGAACAAAAGGTTACATGCCTCAGAATTTCAAATTTGAAAAACATTTTAGTTGAATGATTGAAAATCATTTACACAAAAAACATTCACTTGAACTTGATGATGCTCAATGAAAATGAAAACAACAGTAGGAGTAAAAGTTGAATCAATGTCACCAATTCGAACGAGAAAATGAGCATAAAGTCACAAGAATACATTTCTGTTTTCATGTGAATAGCTGTTTCACAGTATGTCTGTTTCTCACACACTTCATTAGCTTACTTCTAGTACAGATGGTTTTCATTGTACTGTGTTTTCAACAACCCAAAACTGAGACTGAGCTTCTATTTTTTTTTTTTTTGTATTTGTATTTAGAGAATTATTATGTATATAGACAATTGCTTGCTGAAGAGATAGCAATTAACATCAGGAGACTGGTGGATAACTCTCTGCTATAAACCCAGTTCTGCAATAGATTACTATTTTGATTAATGAAAGAGAAGAGTTTCCCACTCAGAACAGAATTAAAGACAAATAATATATGTAGAACATCATTCTATCACCACCTTTAAATCAAGATCCTGCTAAACAACTAAAATTATTCTAAAAAACAAGGACAGTGGTGAGTATTTTTCTTTTGTAAATACATGCAGTGCTGTGTAATACAAGCTTTCCTTGTTTGATAAAATTATGCCTTTATGGCATATTTTCTGTTAAATGAGTTTCAGTTAAGTAAAACACCACTTGCCCCTATGTTCCTTTATGAAAACAAGCATATTTTAATTGTCCTGTAGTGTTTTAAAATACAATCCTTTAGAAAACTCTTAACTTCACAATAATGATTAATAATGTTTATAATTAAATGATGCTAGGGACAGTGCTAAATGATTTACAATTGTTGCAATTGATTCTCACACAATCCTAAGAAGCAAATGTTATTAGTATCCCCATTTTTTAAACAGATGAAAAGAGTGAGCAAACAGACTTTAACTGGCTTGCCTAGAGACTAGTATGTAAGATCATATTAAACTCAGATCTTCCTGAATTCGTCTGCTACTCTATCCATCATACCAGCTAGCTGCCTCATAATAAACCAATAATAAACCAGACACATTAGTAGAAGCAAAAATGAATGGGTCACCAAATAAAGTAAATTCAGCCTTTGATAATTACTAGATCTTGTTCATTTTTGCTGTTGCTTCTTGAGTGTCTGAGTTATCTTCCCTCTTCCCCAAAGCATTGACTATAAGAACCTTGTAATGGAATTATAGGATGGTAGAAGTGCTGGATTTAGAAATAAATATTTTAAGTTGGAATCTGGACTCTGCCACTTATGCTTCTAGAACTTTGGATAATGCATTTACTTTTTCTGGTCTTCTATTTCCTCATTTGTTAAAGTAAAAATGTTGGATTATATAACATTTAGTTTATTACAAATTTAGATTCTGTTCCCCCAGAAATGGCATAATACTGCCAGAAAATGAAAATATAAATATTTATAAATGATATAAGGAAAATATAAATATTTATAAATGATATAAGTAGAAAAATTGTACTGGTACACACTCTACAAATATATACAAATATATTTGTATATATTTGTAGAGTGTGTTCCAGTACAATATTTCTACTTCCTTCGTATTTTGAATCAAAATGTGAAAAATAAGACTTAAGAATTTAATATTTACATCAAATGAATAGGAAAATGTTCACTGGAGTAAAGTATGCCTTTTTTATATACTTTCTTTGAGTAAATTACACTCCTTATCATATTGTGAGGAAGTCTTTCTTATATGTATTTATTCTATTTCTTGCTATTTTTAACCTATTTCCTTAGACCTATTTTCAACAGATAAATGGTAAAAACTTACTTCCTAAATAAAAATATCATTGTACTTCATATATTTCTGTTTTGCATTCCAACCATTTTTGTTTGACTCCTCTTTTTTCATAAAAAAAATCTTTAAATATATACCAGATTTCTGGATGAATTAATGCTGTTTTCCAGACCGTAGGGGTAAAGAAAAGGAAAAGTTGATGAGTATCTTCTACCCATTTTATTTCCTACCATTTGGCAGTATTTATTAGACTGATTGCTTCACATATTCATAGCAAACAGCATCAAATCTACAAATGAAAAGGGTATTGATGCATAAAATTTGAAATATAGAAATGAGATTTATTGAAGGATCTTTACAGCTAGCTGAGTCCCAAATAAGGTTATAAGTGTAAAGCTGCTGAAATTCTTTATGTCTCTGTTTCAATGTGGTCTTCACTTACTGTCTGGGCAAGTGCTGTTAGTTTGATATAAATCAATCACAAGCATTCAATGAATACTTACTATGTTCTAAAAAGTACAAGGGGAAAACCAGTAAACGTTGACTTTCAAAGATAGGATCCCACCCAAAGAGATCATAAAAGAGGCAAAAGAGCCCACATATGCAAACATGTTTATAGCAGTTCTTTTTGTAGTGAAAAGGAACTGGAAATTGAAATATGCCTCACTGAAGAATGGCTGAATAAATTATGGCATATGAAGGTAATGGAATATTATTATTCTATAAGTAGTGATAATCAGGCTGATATTAGAAAAACCTGGAAAGACTTCCATGAATTGATGATAAGTGAAGTGAATAGAACCAATAGAACATTGTATACCATAACAACAAGATTATGTGATGATCAACTGTGATGAACTTGGCTCTTTTCAGCACTGGAGTGAATCAAAATAATTCAAATAGACTTGTGATGGAAAGTGTCATCTGCATCCAGGAAGAGAACTATGGATAATTTCTCATGTTTTTGTTTCTTTTTTCTTTTGATCTGATTTTTTTGTGTGTGTGTGCAGTGTGATGAGTATAAAAATATGTTTAGAAAAAATTGTGTGTGTTTAATCCATATTGATTGCTTGCTGATTTGGGTAGGAGGAAGTGAAGAAAGAGGAAGTAATTTTTGGAACAAAAGATTTTGCAAAAGTGAATGTTGAAAACTATCTTTGAATGTATTTGGAAAAATAAAATGTTATTTAAAAAGAAAAAGAAAACAAAAATAAGATATCAACTGAGTCTTAAAAGAAGAAACAGAAGCTAAATTAAGAGAAAGAAGGGAATAAGAAGATTCTGGGCATTGAAGGCATGGATTTGATACTGTTTTAAAAGAACAGAAAATGTGTTAGTGTAGATAGATAACATAATTCTTGAAATGAAAAGTACATAGTATAGGAACCTGGAAATGTAAACAGGGGCAAGTTTGTGAAGGACTTTAAATTACAGACTGAGGATTTTATATTTGATGATTAAGGCAATAAGAAGTAAATGGAGTTCATTGGAAGTAGAATGAGGGACAGTGAAATGATCACACTCACACTTTAGGTTAAATCCCCTTGCATGAAATTTGCTTTGCTCTTAGCAATGCAATAAAAGTATGCTTTGTTTTGTTTTGTTTTGTTTTTATAGAGAAAATATCCTGTCTACAATATGTGCCAGTATCATTTCACCAGCTTTTCTTGATTACCAATAATTGTAGGGCCACTGTTACTATGGAAAGCTCTTCTACATATACAATGGGAACTTTAAGAATTGTAATTGGTAGAGGGAATAGAGAAAAGAGGAAAAGAAGTAGAAAAGCTCAAGGTTGCTTCTTTGAATGTTTTGTTATTTTGTTTTATTTTTATTTATTTATTTATAGATGGCGATTTTTCCTGAGACTTTGTGAATAACAATTCAAAATATTTGTCAAAGAGACAGGACTTAACCATCCATATAGGTAGCCTTTGGTTTATGACTTTTGTGTCAAAAATGAAACAAAAACATAACAGTAAACTTGTTCATAATCTAAATTTTTTACTCTATTCTTCTGAATAACCAGGTTCTCACTTAATACTTTTATTTATTATTTCAAATATGTAGTTGTTTTCCCCCTAAGAAATGTATCAGCAAGTCATTGTTGGGTGCAGAATGAGTTGCTCAATACTTGTCTTCTTAAAGAACTGCATAGGACTTTGTATAAAATTCAAATTTTATGTTGAATTGTGTCAGACATCAGAATGAATGCCTGCTTGAAAGGTAAATATTTCCACCTCAGTATAGTGGTAAGAGCTGTGAGCTTAGAGTAAAAAAAACACCTGTTCTGGATGAAATTTGTCAGTGGAAGGAAGCAAGGGATAGAAGGAACAAAAAGAAAGAAAAGGAGGGAGGAAGGAAAGAGGGGAAAAGGGAGGAAGGGAAGACATGCAGGGAAGAAAGAAATGATGCAAGAAGGAAAATGGTAACTTGCCCAGGGTCTTATAGTTAGTCGAAAGCCACATTTAAACTGAGATTTTCCTCACTACTGGTCCACCACTTTATTCACTACACCAGCTAAGGCAAAAAATAGTTTCTGCCCTCACAGACCTTACAATGTTATGGGGAGACAGCATATAAACAACTATTTCCAAACAATACATAAAGAGGCTAAATTGGAATTATTCAACTTAAAGAAGACCATAGAATTGGACACTAGTATTGTGACTTTAAGAAACAATAGTGAGCAACAACAACAAAAAAAAAAAAAAAAAAAAAGCACAACAATAATAATATTTAGTATCTTTGAAACTTCTTTTCCATTTAGAATTGGGAGTAACCCTACTTGCACTATGATTTTCCCAGTGTTGTGAGGAAATCATTTTGTGAATTGAAAAGTACTGAATAATGCCCACTATTATGATTCAACATAAATAGCTTCAATTCCATACCTCATGACTTTTCTTGCTAACAATATAGTATACCATTTTCTTTATATAATACTCCTCTTTTCTTTGTAAGTTATAAACTAACCACAGCTTATCAATTTTTAAAGTTTATTAATGATTTATTAAGCACTTAGTTTGTATAAGAAATTATGCTAAATAATAGAAATAGAGTGAAAAAAGAGAATAGTCTTTACAATTATGAAGTTATTTTCTATTAAAAGTACCCATCATAGATGCAGAAGATCAAAAGATCATTGGAGGAGCAAGAAACTAGTGTAATCTAGGTGCCTTTATTCTTTTCTTTCCTATGTTCATTATTTCTGATTATTTAAGAGCAATTTTTTTCCTGAGATGTGTCACAAATCTGGAAGCATCTAACTGGAGTTTATCTAGGTTTTTTTTTTTTTTTTAACTATCATATATATTCTTATGATAGTTAAATAATCTCATTACCTCACACTATCACAAATTTGAAATTCCTCTTCAGATATTAATTTACTTTCATATAGAAGTTTCTTATTAAACTTAGTACTCCAAACTGGAATATAATAAAAGTTCAAAAATTAGAAATGAAAAAGATTCAAAAAATTTCATTAATTATTAGATTTTTCCTTATTTCTGCACATATTTTTTCACCTCAATTTTTGTTGTGATTAGCAAATCTGTACCTCTAGCTCATTTCCTAGGATATGAAAATATTTTCTTTTTATGTAAATCAATTAATTTTTGTTGACAGAATTCATGGACCAATCATTATGATAAAAGAATAATCTAAGCACAGCTTAGCACAG
Source organism: Antechinus flavipes (assembly GCF_016432865.1). NCBI lineage: Eukaryota > Metazoa > Chordata > Mammalia > Dasyuromorphia > Dasyuridae > Antechinus > Antechinus flavipes. The sequence continues at coordinate 391,132,845 of NC_067400.1, read as the reverse complement.
CCATGGAAAAATCTGTCACTTGATTCAATCTTCTTTTTTTTTAAATTTTTTAATAACTTTTTTATTGATAGAACACATGCCAGGGTAATTTTTTACAGCATTATCCCTTGCATTCACTTCTGTTCCGATTTTTCCCCTCCCTCCCTCCATCCCTTCCCCCAGATGGCAAGAGTCCTTTACATGTTGAATGGGTTGCAGTATATCCCAGATACAATATATGTGTGCAGAACCGAACAGTTTTCTTGTTGCACAGAGAGAATTGAATTCAGAAGGTAGAAATAACCTGGGAAGAAAAACAAAAATGCAAGCAGTTTATATTCATTTCCCAGTGTTCTTTCTCTGGACAGCTGCTTCTGTCCATCTTTGATCAATTAAGGCACTCTTTATTGAAGAGATACACTTCCATCAGAATACATCCTCAAACAGTATTGTTGTTGAGGTATATAATGATCTCCTGGTTCTGCTCATTTCACTCAGCATCAGTTCATGTAAGTCTCGCCAGTGCTCTCTGTATTCATCCTGCTGATCATTCCTTACAGAACAATAATATTCCATAACATTCATATACCACAATTTACTCAACCATTCTCCAATTGATGGACATCCTTTCATTTTCCAGCTTCTAGCCATTACAAACAGGGCTGCCACAAACATTTTGTCACATACAGGTCCCTTTCCTTTTGATTCAATCTTCTTTACAAAACATCTTAGTAACAAGTATCTCTACATAAGAATCTAATATACAGATTATCATCAGGAGTTGTTACAAATATATGAAAATAATAGTCATTCCCAAAGGTAAGTAGTCAAAAGATAAGAAATACTAGTTTTTTAGAGAATTATGATATATCACTATTAATCTGAAGTAAAAAAGTTCCAATCCACTTGAATCAGAGTTAATAAAAATTTATAAACTACCCACTGTGCACCAGCACATTGAGAAACAAAGAAAAAAATCACAGTTTCCACTAATTTGAAGTTGGAAAGGAGATATAAAGAAGCTGAAAAGCATAAGGGAGGGACCCTGTGGCATTGTGGGTGAGGTTGTTACCTGAACAACAGTAGGAGGAATGATGATGAAATCCTATAGCTAGGTGAGAAATTATTTAAAGAGTTGTGAGTTAAAGGCTTAATTATACTTTTTAAGTATGATGAGTTTTTGGTATAAAACTCAAAACAGCAGCTGGATAGGATATGATGAATGAAATGATGAAGAAAACAATTGTCACTGAATGATAAGATAGAAGCAAAATAAAACTGAGGTTTCAACTCATAATTATAACATTGTTAAGAATGACAAAAGTTGGGGAGGAAGAGCCAAGATGGTGGAGAAGGCACATCTGAGCTCTCTCATACCCTCACTACTAATTATTAAATTCATTTTCAAAAATAGCACTTGACTGGTAAAATTAATGTCAACAACTTACTAGCCAAAGAAAATCTGGAAGATGGCCAGAAAAGGTTTGTCCTGAGCAGTGGGAGTAGACCAGTACAAACAGGGATAGAACCAAAGGCTAGAATCAGTAGCAGACTGGCGGCAGGGATAGTCACCATGGTTGGAAAATTTATAGAGAGGACTCTACCATAGATTGGGCTGTTCTGCTTTGGTTGCAAAGAGATTAAAGCCAAAGGTAGAGTATACTCTTAAAAAACGCCAGAGTCTTACAGGATCTGGCTATACCCACCCAAAACCAGAAGTGAAGGAACCAGCACAAGCCACAGCACAGATGTACAGCCAGATTCTACAGCATAAGGCTTGCTCAGGGCAGTTGCAAATCTGCACAGCACCTGGGGGAGGAGGAGGGAGACAGGTCAGGGCAGCCTCTAATTTGTACAGTGAGGGGCTTAGCCTGGGGCAATAGAACTTCCACAGTGTGACTGTGCTCCACAGGGAAGAGACACTTCCAGAGCCAAGGAAGGCAGGGCAACTGCTAATACCCATAGTGGCCTTCTGGCAGGAATAGTGACACTTTCGCTGTTCAGCCTCTAGCCCCAGTGCAGTCGCTAATACAGTGCAGCTCTTAGCAGGGCAGCTTCACAGCTCTCTGGTATAGGCCCGAGTCACTTCCAATGTGGAACTTTTCCCAGAGCACTCCCTCAGGCCAGCCACTCTTTGCAACCCATTGGCAGGATAGCTACTGTCCATATACCTATACTGCTCTGCAGAGGAAACTAGTAACCTCCTTACCCTGAAGGCAGACTTTAAGGGCTTTTAAAAATGAGTAAAAAAATCGAAAGGAAGAAATAGACAGCAAAACTATAATACTGGAAGATCTCAACCTTGCACTCTCAGAATTAGATAAATCAAACCATTAAACAAATAAGAAAGAAATTAAAGAGGTAAATAGAATATTAGAATAATTAGGTATATAGATCGTTGGAGAAAACTGAATGGTGACAGAAAGGAGTATACTTTCTTCTGAGCAGTTCATGGCACATATACAAAAATTGACAATACAATAGGACATGAAGACCTCAAAATTAAATGCAGGAAGGCAGAAATAGTAAACGCTTTCTTTTCAGATAACGAAGTAATAAAAACTACATTCAACAAAAAGTTAGAGGTAAAGAGACCAAAAAGTAATTGGAAACTAAATAATCTCATTACAAGAATGATTGGGTGAAACAGCAAATTATAGACACAATAATTTCATGCAAGAGAGTGACAATGATGAGACATCATACCAAAATTTGTGGGATGCAGCCAAGCGGTAACAAGGAGAAATTTTATATCTTTAGAGGCTTACTTGAATAAAATAGGAAAGAAAAGATCAATGAATTGGGCTTGCAATGTGAAGTGCTAGAAAAAGACCAAATTAAAAACCCCCAATCAAATACTAAACTAGAAATTCTAAAATTAAAAGGTTTTTGAATAATATTGAAAGTTTAAAAAAAAACTACTGAATTAATAAATAAAACCAAGAGTTGGTTTTATGAAAAAAATAATAATAAAATAGATAAACCTTTAGTAAATGTGATTAGAAAAAGGAAAGAGAAAAATCAAATTGTTAGTCTTAAAAATGAAAAGAGAGAACTCACCATTAATGAAAAGGAAATTAGAACAATAATAAGGAGTTACTTTCCCCAACTTTATGCCAATAAATTTGATAACCTAAGGTATAAATTAGATACACAATAAGTATAAATTACCAAACCGTTATTTTGCTGTACAAAAAGAATCGGACTCTGAAATATTGTACAATTAGCCTATAAAGGAAATCCAAAATTCAAGCAGGCAAAAGTATAGGGATTGGGAATTCAATGTAATGGTTCTTATTCATCTCCCAGAGTTCTTTCACTGGGTGTAACTGATTAAGTTCATTACTGCTCCATTGGAACAGATTTGGTTCAAATCATTGCTAAGGATGGCCAGGTCCATCAGAATTGATCATCATATAGTATTGTTGTTGAAGTATATAATGATCTCCTGGCCCTGCTCGTTTCACTCAGCATCAGTTCGTGTAAGTGTCTCAGGGCCTTTCTGAAATCATCCTGCTGGTTATTTCTTACAGAACAATAATATCCCATAATATTCACATACCACAATTTATTCAGCCATTCTCCAATTGATGGGCATCCACTCAGTTTTCAGTTTCTGGCTACTACAAAGAGGGCTGCCACAAACATTCGTGAACATACAGATCCCTTTCCCTTCTTTATGATCTCTTTGGGATATAAGCCCAGAAGTAACACTGCTGGATCAAAGAGTATGCACAATTGATAGCTTTTTGAGGATAGTTTCAAATTATTCTCCAGAATGGCTGGATGTGTTTACAATTCCACCAACAATGTATTAGTGTCCCAGTTTTCTCACATCCCCTCCAACATTCTGCATTATCTTTCCCATTCTAGCCAATCTGACAGGTGTGTAGTGGTATCTCAGAGTTGTCTCAATTTGCATTTCTCTGATTGATAATGACTTGGAGCTTCTTTTCATATGGCTAGAAATAGTTTCAATTTCTTCATCTGAGAATTATCTGTTCATATCCTTTGATCATATATCAATTGGAGAATGGCTTGATTTCTTATAAATTAGAGTCAATTCTCTATATATTTTGGAAATGAGTCCTTTATCAGAACCTTTGACTGTAAAAATAATTTCCCAGTTTATTGCTTCGCTTCTAATCTTGTCTGCATTAGTTTTGTTTGTACAAAACTTTTCAGTTTGATATAATAAAAATTTTCTATTTTGTGATCAGTAATGATTGCTAGTTCTTCTTTGGTCATAACTTCCTTCCTCTTCCACAGGTCTGAGAGGTAAACTATCCTGTGTTCCTCTAATTTATTTATAATCTCATTCTTTATGCTTAGGTCATGAACCCATTTTGACCTTATCTTGGTGTATGGTGTTAAGTGTGGGTCGATGCCTAGTTTCTGCCATACTAGCTTCCAATTTTCCCAGCAATTTTTGTCAAATAGTAAGTTCTTATCCCAAAAGGTGGGATCTTTGGGTTTGTCAAACACTAGATGGCTACAGTTATTGATTGTTTTGTCCTTTGAACCTAACTTATTCCACTGATCAACTAATCTATTCCTTAGCCAATACCAAATGGTTTTGGTAACTGCTGCTCTATAATATAATTTTAGTTCTGGTACAGCTAAGCCACCTTCATTTGATTTTTTTTTTTCATTAATTCCCTTGAATTTCTTGACCTTTTGTTTTTCCATGTGAACTTTTTGTTATTTTTTCTAGGTCATTAAAATAGTTTTTTGGGAGTGTGATTGGTATAGCGCTAAACAAATAGGTTAGTTTAGGTAGTATTGTCATCTTTATTATATTTGCTTGCCCTCTCCAAGAGCACTGAATATTTTTCCAATTGGTTAGATCTGACTTAATTTGTGTGAAAAGTGTTTTGTAGTTTTGCTCATAAAGTTTCTGATTGTCCCTTGGCAGATAGATTCCTAAGTATTTTACACTATCAGTAGTTACTTTAAATGGAATTTCTCTTTGTAACTCTGTTGGATTTTGTTAGTGATATATAAGAATGCTGATGATTTATGTGAGTTTATTTTGTATCCTGCAACTTTTCTAAAGTTGTGGATTATTTCTAGTAGATCTCTGGGATTCTCTAAGTATACCATTATATCATCAGCAAAGAGTGATAATTTGGTTTCCTCATTGCCTACTCTAATTCCTTTAATCTCTTGCTCAACTGTTATTGCCAAAGCTAGCATTTCTAATACAATATTGAATAGTAAAGGTGATAGTGGGCAATCTTGTTTTACTCCTGATCATACTGGGAATAGTTGCAGTTTTCCCCATTACATATGATGTTTACTGATGCTTTTAAATAGATGCTGCTAATTATTTTAAGGAAAAGTCCATTCATTCCTATACTCTCAAGTGTTTTTAATAGGAATGGATGTTGGATTTTATCAAATGCTTTTTCTGCATCTATTGAGATGATCATGTGGTTTTTGTTAATTTAGTTATTAATATGGCCAATTATATTAATAGTTTTCCTAATATTGTACCAGCCCTACATTCCTGGTATAAATCCTACCTGATCATAGTGTATTATCCTGGGGATGATTTTCTGTAGTCTTTTTGCTAATATTTTATTTAAGATTTTAGCATCAATATTCATTAGGAGATTGGTCTATAATTTTCTTTCTCTTTTTTCAATCTATCTGGTTTAGGTATCAGTACCATGTCTGTATCATAAAAGGAATTTGGTATGACTCCTTCATTCCCTATTTTATCAAATAATTGATATAGCATTGTTCTTTAAATGTTTGGTAGAATTCATATGTAAATCCATCTGGTCCTGGGGATTTTTTTCTTAGGGAGTTGATTAATAACTTGTTCTATATCTTTTTCTGAAATGGGACTATTCAAACAATTTACTTCCTCCTCTGGGAAGCCTATATTTTTGGAGATAGTCATCCATTTCACTTAGGTTATCAAATTTATTGGCACAAAGTTGGGCAAAGTAACTCCTAATTATTTCTCTAATTTCCTCTTCATTAGTGGAAAGTTCTCCCTTTTCATTTTTAAGACTACTAATTTGATTTTCCTTCCTCCTCTTTCTAATCAGATTTAACAAAGGCTTATCTATTTTATTGTTTTTTTTTTCATAAAACCAACTCTTAGTTTTATTAGTTCAATAGTTTTTTTTTTTTACTTTCAATATATTGATTTCTCCTTTTAATTTTAGAATTTCAAATTTAGTATTTGATTGAGGATTTTTAATTTGGTCTTTTTCTAGTTTTTTTTAGTTGCAAGCCCAATTCATTGGCCTTTTCTTTCACTATTTTATTCAAGTAAGCCTCTAAGGATATAAAATTTCCTCTTATTACAGCTTTGGCTGCATCCCACAAATTTTGATATGATGTCTCATCATTGTCATTATCTTGAGTGAAATTATTGTGTCTATAATTTGCTGTTTCACCCAATCATTCTTTAAGATGAGATTGTTTAGTTTCCAATTACTTTTTGGTCTATTTACCCCTAAATTTTTGTTGAATGTAGTTTTTATTGCATTGTGATCTGAAAAGAAAGAATTACTATTTCTGCCTTTTTGCTTTTAATTTTGAGGTCTTTTTGTCCTAATATATGGTCAATTTTTGAATAGGTTCCATGAACTGCTGAGAAGAAAGCATATTCTTTTCTGTCTCCATTCAGTTTTTTCCAAAGATCTATCATACCTCATTTTTCTAATATTCTATTAACCTCTTTAATTTCTTTCTTATTTGTTTTGTGGTTTGATTTGTCTAATTCTGAGAGTGCAAGGTTGAGCTCTCCCACAATTACAGTTTTGCTGTCTATTTCTTCTTGCAAATCTCTTACCTTCTCCTTTGGGAAGTTAGATGCTATACCACATGGTGCATATATGTTTAGTATTGATATTGTTTCCTTGTCTATGCTACCCTTTAGCAAGATATAGTTTCCTTCTTTATCTCTTTTGATTAGATCAATTTTTGCATTTGCTTCATCTGAGATAAGCATGGCTACCCCTGCTTTTTTTATTTCACCTGAAACATAATAGATTCTGCTCCAGCCTTTTACCTTTACTCTGTATGTATCTCCCTGCTTTAAATGTGTTTTCTATAAACACCATATTGTAGGGTTCTGACTTATGATCCAGTCTGCTATCTGTCTCCACTTTATAGGAGATCATTCCATTCACATTTATGGTTAAAATGACTAATTCTGTATTTCCTGTCATCTTGTTATCCCCAGATTGTTTTTCTTTTACTTGCCCCCCACTCTCTTTTCCCAGTTTTAAACTTATGTACCCCACTTGTCTCACAACACTCACCCTCTTTAGGATCCCTTCCTCCCCCCCTTTGAATCTCTTCCCCTTTCTTGTACTCTTCCCTTATTACACTTTTTCTTTTCCCTTTTCCTCTCCCCCTTTTTAATGAGGTGACAGAGGATTTTATGTAAAACATTTCAATTATTTTTTTCTTTGAGCCAACTCTGATGAGAGTAAGATTCACACAATGTTCCTCCCCCTCTCTGAGTTCCCTCAAATATGGTAAGTTTCCTTTGCCTCTTTATGGGATGTAGTTTCCCTCTTTTTATCCCTCCTTTCCCCCTTTTCTGACATTATCCCTTTTCCATTTCTACTTCCCTTTTTTGTGTTATATCAGTAAAATCCAATTATACATGTAGTCTTTTTATATATCCACAACAAAAATACAATTCTCAAGAGTTCCTTTTACCTTTTCTGCATCTCTTGAGTCCTATGGTTAGAAATCAAAAAAAAAATTTTTTTTAGTTCTGTATTTTTCCTTAGAAACAAATGGAATTCATTTGTTTCATTAAATGTACATCTTCTTCCCTGAAATAAAATGCTCAACTTAGCTGGGTAGTTTATTTTTGGCTGCATTCCAAGTTCTTTTGCCTTTCTGAATATCAGATTCCAGCCCCTTCGATCCTTTAATGTGGAGACAGCCAGATCTTGGGTGATCCTTATTATGGCACCTCGGTATTTAAATTGTTTTTTTTTTTTTTTTTTTTTCTGGCTGCTTGTAAAATTTTTTCTTTAATCTGACAATTCTGAAATTTGGCCACAATATTCCTTGGAGTTTTTATTTTAGGGTCTTTTTCAGAAGGTGTTCAATGAATTCTTTTAATACCTATTTTACCTTCTGATTTTATTACTTCTGGACAGTTCTCTTTGATGATTTCTTTTAAAATAGTATCTAGGCTCTTTTTTTATCATAATTTTAGGAAAGTCCAATAATCCTCAGATTATCTCTTCTATATCTATTTTCCAGATCTGCCATTTTTTCAAGTAGATATTTCATGTTTTTTTCCAATTTTATCTTTTTTTTTTTTTGGTTTTGCTTGACTGATTCTTGCTGTCTCGATGAATCATTAATTTCTATTTGTTCAGTTCTGATTTTTAATGGATTATTTTCTTCATTAGCTTTTTTTGCTTCTTTTTTTATATGTCCAATTGAGTTTTTAAATGAATTGTTTTGCTCTATGGAATTTTTTTCCATGTCACTATTTTTTTTAGTGAATTATTTTCTTTTTCCATTTCACTGATCCAACTTTCTTGTGAGTTCTTTGTCTTTTCCAGTTCACAAATCTTACTTTCCAGAGATTTTTTTACTTTTTCCAATTCACAAATTTTGTTTCCCTGCACTTCCTGAGAATTTTTTACCTTTTTAAATTCATATTTCAAAGCTTCTCTTTCCTTTCCCCATTTTTCTTCTAACTCTCTTTTGAGACATTTAATGGTCTCTTCTATGAGAGCATTATGTAAAAGGGGACAGGTAACATTCCCCTTTGAGGTATTGTCTGGTGACTGTTTGCTATTCGTCTCTTCAGGATTGCAGACTTGCTCTTTTTCTGTATAGAAACTATCAATTGTTCTTTTAATTTTTTTACTCATTTTTAAAAGCCTTTAGGGTATGCCTTCAGGACAAGGGATTACCAGCTTTGTCTATAGAGCAGGGAGAGATGTAACCCGGCTTCAGGCTCCGAAGTGTGGGAGTGCTCTGAGTGAAAGTTTCCTGTTCCCACCTGGAGGTGATTTAGCATAGCTGAACTGCTGTGTGTTTTAGCGACTGCCCTAAGGCTAGCGACTAAGCAGTGAAAGTGTCACTGCCCCAGGCCAGAGTCCCTTGTGGGGCTGTGGCTATTATTAGCAGCTGACCAGTGAATAGCCCAGCTGGAACTGGAAGTCTCTGCCTGGAAGAAAATCACCCTGCGAAAGTTTTATTGCCCCAAGCCAAGCCCCTCACTGTGCAGATTAGAGGCTTTCCCAGGCTATGACCCCTGCTATGCAGGTTCACAACTGCCCCAAGAAAAAGTCGAGTACTGCGGGTTGGGGCTGCGAGCTTGTGCTGCTATCTGTGCTCTCACTTCCAGTTTGGGGTTCTACTGGGAGTCTCTAGTTCTCTCCTTGCCTGTGCTGATCTTCTCCCCGACCCCAAGGACAAACCTTTTCTGGTGAGATTCCAGATTATCTTTGGCTGGTGAGTTGTTGTACTTCTAATCTTTGTAAGTTGTAGCAGTCAAGCCTATTTTGGGGGCTGGATATAATATTGATAGTGAGGGTAAGAGAGAAGCTTAGAAAGTTGGGTGTGCCTTCTCCACCATCTTGGCTCCTCCCCCTGTGCCAATAAATTTGATAACCTAAGTGAAATGGATGACTACCTCCAAAAATATAGGCTTCCCAGACTAACAGAGGAGGAAGTAAATTGTTTGAATAGTCCCATTTCAGAAAAAGATATAGAACAAGTTATCCCTTGTTCTCCCTAAGAAAAAATCCTCAGGACCAGCTGGATTTACATGTGAATTCTACCAAACATTTAAAAAAACAATTGGCCCCAATGCTATATAAATTATTTGATAAAATAGGGAATGAAGGAGTCCTACCAAATTCCTTTTATGACACAGACATGGTACTGACACCTAAACCAGGTAGGTTGAAAACAGAAAAAGAAAATTATAGACCAATCTTCCTAATGAATATTGATGCTAAAATCTTAAATAAAATATTAGCAAAAAGACTACAGAAAATCATCCCCAGGATAATACACTATGATCAGGTAGGATTTATACCAGGAATGCAGGGATGGTACAATATTAGGAAAACTATCAATATAATTGGCCATATTAATAACTAAATTAACAAAAAACACATGATCATCTCAATAGATGCAGAAAAAGCATTTGATAAAATCCAACATCCATTCCTATTAAAAACACTTGAGAGTATAGGAATGAATGGACTTTTCCTTAAAATAATCAGCAGCATCTATTTAAAAGCATCAGTAAACATCATATGTAATGGGAAAAACTGCAACCATTCCCAGTAAGATCAGGAGTGAAACACAGTTGCCCACTATCACCATTACTATTCAATATTGTATTAGAAATGCTAGCTTTGGCAATAACAGTTGAGCAAGAGATTAAAGGAATTAGAGTAGGCAATGAGGAAACCAAATTATCACTCTTTGCTGATGATATAATGGTATACTTAGAGAATCCCAGAGATCTACTAGAAATAATCCACAACTTTAGAAAAGTTGCAGGATACAAAATAAACTCACATAAATCATCAGCATTCTTATATATCACTAACAAAATCCAACAGAGTTACAAAGAGAAATTCCATTTAAAGTAACTACTGATAGTATAAAATACTTAGGAATCTATCTGCCAAGGGACAATCAGAAACTTTATGAGCAAAACTACAAAACACTTTTCACACAAATTAAGTCAGATCTAACCAATTGGAAAAATATTCAGTGCTCTTGGAGAGGGCAAGCAAATATAATAAAGATGACAATACTACCTAAACTAACCTATTTGTTTAGCGCTATACCAATCATACTCCCAAAAAACTATTTTAATGACCTGGAAAAAATAACAAAAAGTTCACATGGAAAAACAAAAGGTCAAGAATTTCAAGGGAATTAATGAAAAAAAATCAAATGAAGGTGGCTTAGCTGTATCAGAATTAAAATTATATTATAAAGCAGTGGTTACCAAAAGCATTTGGTATTAGCTAAGAAATAGACTAGTTGATTAGTGGAATAGGTTAGGTTCAAAGGACAAAACAATCAAAAACTTTAATAATATGTTTGACAAACCCGAAGTCCCCAGCTTTGGGGATAAGAACTCACTGTTTGACAAAAACTACTAGGAAAAACAAAAGAAAATATCATCAAAGGACATATGTTGTCCTGCACTTTTGGGTGTATGTTTTTATCTAGGCCATACATGTACCTAGCCTAAAGTGTCCCTAAAATCTGTGACCTTCATGCTTACGTTATGATATTCTGCTCCCCTGCTACATGCTTCATATTTGGGTTTGCTTATTACCCTTCACATGTGCCCCTAATGGTGTTCCCTATAAGTATATCCTTATGTAATTTCCTATATGTACTATTGTCCCCATATAACTTCCCCAGTTTTATATGATTAGTTATGGAGTACACTATATGTGTACATGAGACAAATCTGTTATTACTTTATTTGGTATTCTATTGTCTTATGTCTAAATTAATGCATTGTCTATTTATTTGATAAAATTAAATAGATCTTGAGCTATGATTTCATGTTTTTGAAAATCCATGGAGTGATTTGAAGTTGGAGTACAATTTATTTTTCTTCCCCTGAGTAGTAGGTAGGGAGATAGATTGGAAGAGGTTTCTCATCACAGGCTACACAAACATACATTTTCTTTGCTTTTGGATTTTGCTCCATTATTTGTGTATTTGGAGGGCAGGGCAGAAGCCAGATATTATTTCTTCAATGTAGCTGTCTCATTCTGGAAATTGCCTTCAATTATGCTAACTAAAAATGTAATATTAACTTTAAAATCTTAGGTATTTGACTAAAATCAAGAGAGGTTAAGTCACTTGACAATCAGCCAACTAAAATTTATCAGAGGTATGATTTGAATCTAGGTCTTCTAGGCTCTAAAGTACTAGTTTTGTGATATCACTAAAAAAAATTGTGTAAGTATATATGTATGCATATGTATATAATGTGTGTAACATACATACACATACAAGTATGTTTATGTTTACATGTGAGCATAGATGCACATGCACACATATTTGTATATATTATATATGTGCACATATAAATCAGATTGCATGGTGTGCATGTACATGTATATGAACATAATATACATATATCTTGCATGTGCGCACATGCATATGCCTGTTATTTTATGCAATACACATTTTGTTAATGCAAATTATGAATATTAAATAGCATGTATATGTATGCATGTGTGTGTATTACAAATGACTTTTCTAAGTTTTTAAATTTTAATTTTTTTTTTTACTTTGTAGAATAAAATAAGCATTTTTATAATATAGTGCAATAAAAAAAGGTAATTGCACATGAAAGTGCAAATGTATCCTATATAACTTGCTATTCCTTAAAGTTATCGTTTAAGTTCCTTTTTTTTCTTTTTTCTTATCTCCTCTCTCTCCCATTGATATGACCAGCATTAGACACAAATATGCATGTATGCACATACACATATATAATATAAATGTATATTTGTGTGTATGTATGAAAATCATTCTATACATACTTATATATATCAGTTCTATGTCTGAATGCAGATAACATCTTTCCTGCCTTTTATTGTTGTCACATTTTGACTGAAAGGTTAAAGCATAATTTTCAAATTAAAATAAAAACAGGGGTCATGAAATGACACATAGTTAATTCCACATCTTAATATGTGGTAAAAGTTTGATTTCCTGGAGAGAGTGAGATTATCTAGGTGCTCTTGACAGAAAGTGGCCTTGTATTTAGAGTATCATACCCTAATATAACACTAAGTGTTTTTCATAATTGTGCTATATTTTATAATTACCTAAAAGAGGCTGACCTACTGGAGAGACTTACATGAACTGATGCTAAGTGAAATGAGCAGGACCTGGAAATCATTATATACTTCAACAACAATACTCTATGATGATTAATTCTGATAACATGGCCCTCTTCAACAATGTGATGAACCAAATCAGTTCCAATAGAGCAGTAATGAATTGAACCAGCTATACCCAGAGAAAGAATTCTAGTAGATGAATATGAACCACTACATCGAATTGCCAATCCCTCTATTTTTGTCCACCTGTATTTTTTATTTCCTTAACAGGCTAATTGTACACTATTTCAAAGTCTGATTCTTTTTGTACAGCAAAATACCTCTATGGACATGTATACATATATTGTATTTAACTTATACTTTAACATATTTAACATGTATTGATCAAACTGCTATCTCGGAGAAGGGGTGGGGAGAAGAAGAGGGAAAGTTGGAACAAAAGGTTTTGCAATTGTCAATGCTGAAAAATTACTCATGCATATATCTTGTAAATAAAAAGCTATAATAAAAGAGAGAGAGAGAGACCTAACAAATCCACATGATTAAAAAAGTAAGTAAAAAGTACTTATAATCCACACTTTAAAATACAATTGAATATTCAGTTCAGTGAATTAGTAATGTACAAGCATGTGTATATACATATAGAAATGTGTACATATATTACATAAATGGATAAATATTGAAATACTCTACCTATGATAACTAACCAAGTTTGATACAGCATTTAATAGGAGAAATAGATTAAGCTAAGTTACATGGGGTAAATTTTGAAATATTTGCTCCTAGTGCTACTGTTTGGTTTCAAACATAATCTCAGAAAAATCAGTTCTTGGTGACCTAAAGGCATCTGAGAGACACAATATGGATAAAAGTTTCCTTGGTATAAAAATAATTTTCAAGAACGAGTGATTAAAAATAAAGGAGTAGGATATCTAGTGAAATGTACAACAGATATATAGCTGTCAAATTAAAAAAAAAAAAAAGACCTCCAGAAATATTAGATAAGTTCTCTGTAAAATGCTTTTAGAAGAATGTGGAAATGAATCATTTAAAGTGAAAAATAACAATGGGGTTTGGGATTTGCAGCAATATAAAGAATATTTACATTGAAATGTTCGTAGATGCACTGGAATATTACAGAAGTGTTAATAAAAATGAAGACTTAAAATATTGCTTGACAAAATTAAGGATATAATATTTTGTAAAGACAACAAAAATGACTTTCAATATTATTTCCAATAATTATGGGAGAAAAATACCATATTTTTATGGTCTCACAACTTTGGTCTTCACATATATATTTTTTTTAATTTACAATAATATTTAAGACACTTAATGCCATACATTGAACTGAATGTACACAATTAAGAATGAGGTTGGTCAAAAATAAACCCAAAAGTTTGAATATATTGTGCAAAAGCCTAATTAATTTTATTGGGGAAATAAGTAAATTCATCTGTGAATGTTTGAGAATCTAATGACTTCCAGAGATTCAGAATGAATTCAGCAATAAAAACTAATTAGAAGGCAAATGAATGCTTAAAATATCCCATGCGTGCATAAAAAGTATAAAGACCATTAATGGAAATTAAAATTTAACAGTAGCCTAATGCCACACAACATAAAATTCCATCTGTTGTGCAGAATCACTAAGCAAAACTACATAGGGAATAGTTCATGTTTCTTTGGTTTTTGGCTACTTAAAACATTAGTAAAGAAAATATAATTTTGGAATGAGAAATATAATATTCATTGCAGTCAGTTGTAGATACTTGAATTCTTTGCTAAAAGAAATCCTGGTATGTGTGTTTGTGAGAGAGAGAGAGAGAGAGAGAGAGAGAGAGAGAGAGAGAGAGAGAGAGAAAGACAGGAGTGAGAAATTCACTTATTTTCATTCAATATGTTTTGTACAATTTACCTTTAAAATTAATTTTGTACTCTAACATTTTAAAAACAACATATAGAAATGCTCTCTCTATATAAATAACCTCAAAAATCATCAGATTTCTTTCAAATCTATCAATATTTTAAGGACCTGTAATTGAACTGGTTTAGGAACTCTTTATATAATTGATTGGAAATTTCCTTGATTCTCAGAATGTTTGAATGATTTGCACAGGATCGTTATATCGTAAACTTGTTTTAAGGCGAGGTCTGGCTTTTCCTTTTTTTCTGTCACTGGAGCTTAGCAAAGTGCTTAGCACTTAATAAATGTTTATTGAAAGACTAATTTGTTGATCATATAGCTATTGAATTTCAGGGATAGGATTTGAATACTGGAACCTGATATCAAATCAAATTTGATGTTTGATTAATATCAAATGATATTAATAATGACAACAATAGCATTAACAAAAATATTTATATACTGCTTTAGGGTTTGCAAAGCACTTTATATTTGCTATTTCATTCTATCTTCATAACAATCCAAGGATTAGGTCTTACCATTACCTTAGTTTACAAAGGAAAAAAAAAAAAAAAAGCCTGAAAGACTTTAAATGACTTGCCTAGAATTGCACAACTAATAATTTTCTGAGGCAGGATTTGTATTCATGTCTTCTTGACTTGCATAAAGTTTGGTAATACACTAAAGTATCCAGTTGATACCAAAATTCTAGGCAAAACGGTAGTTATTTCTATATTGTGACTTCATAGTATATCAAGGGCTCCTAGGAGATTTCTGATCATCAATGGGATGATGGAAAAATACCTCATTCTTTCCTATTATTATAACTAGTCTTATTTCTAACATTACAACCTTTCCCTACTTTCTGGGCTGTATAGGAGATGTCTCTTGGAGAGTACAAATCTGACACAGACATATGGCAGCTAAAGCTGACAAAATTCTCACAGTTCTTTCTTTCCCCTCTCTCCCAATAGTCCCAAACTATGTTGCAACTTGGGCATATTTCAGGGGCAGGTCCTGCTCCTCTGAGTACTGACCAATGAGTAACACAAATGCCCACCAGCAACATTTTTACATATACAAATTTGTTATTTTTATAGGAAAGAAAAAAGGAAATAGCATAACTGGGCATGAATTGGTTGTAAATATATTACCTCTCCCCCCAAACAGAATCCTTCCAACTTGTCTATTTTTGTTGAGAGTCTGATGATTCTACATTTACAGTCTTGGTTCATCACAATCACTCAAAATACCCAAATCTTATTGTTTCTAACTTTTTTGCATTCACATCATTTTCTTTATTCACACAGATACCGGAGATTAGACACCTATCAGCTCTCACCTGTACTATCACAATACCCTCCTATATATTCTACTCTCTTCTAAATATCTCCCTTCTCTAATTCATTCTGCACTTGGATTTCAAAATGAATTTCCTTAAGAATGTCTAGCTAGCTTAATAAAAAGCTTTACTGGGCATCTAACTACTTTAGGATAAAATATTATTTCATCTTTCATACTTTTAAAATTTGTATTTTATATTATTTTAAGAATAGTATATGTAATATGGATGTAGGCTCATATATTTATATATGTAAAAATATATGTAAATATACATGCTAAAGTTGTGTTAATTTATTAATCTGTTGGTATACCTATGATGAATTCTTGGAGATTCCAGAACCTTTGGATATTGGTAGTTTTAATCACAGTATTTTTAAAATGCTTTACAATTTCTCAGAACAATGAAATAGAGACTTAGGATCTAAGTCCAGGATATCTTTTCTGAATGCTGATATACTGGAAATGGTCAATTTTGCTTCCACATCTCTCTGTCATGTACTCTAGAGTCACAAATACCCTATTCCTTATTTCTTGGGAGTCCTCTGAAATTTGTTCCATCTAGTATAAAGCCTTTAAAGTTTCTGATATCTGAGCATCCTCTGGTTGTATTTGGGTACTTTTGTTTTATTTAAATAACTGCACTGTCTTTGATCTCTGACCTCTTTCCCTAATTCCATAGGCTTGTGAATGTTGTTGTTACTGTTGAGTTCTGGTGCATGAAGTCACCTAATGAGTTTTTCTTATTTAGATTTCTTGATCATTATTTGTTCTTATGTTATTTTAGGTTGATTTAAATGGGATCATCTTGGCTGCAGTCTGATTTAATGTTTATTAGTTGTGTTGATTATGATCATTCCTCCAGGATAGTTTGAATTTGGTGGCAGGGTAGAATGTTGGCAAAGTCAAAACCATATAGAAAGATTCCATTTCACTAACTTCTTTTCTTCTATGTCAACCTCTGAATTTAGAACTTTTCTTTATCTCCCTCTGCTTTAAGAATTATATCACTTCCCTCTGGGTCGCATCAAACTAATACTGAACTTGGACAACAGGGAGGAAGAAAAAAAAAAATCAAAGATCACTATGCCAAATAGGTAAAATACATGTAGTCTGAGAGAATAACAGAAATATTTGATTTTTTTGTAGCTATCTTTTTATTCATTCCTAGGATTGTAATTGTATCTCTGATTATAACTGACCCACTTTATAAAAACTGAAACAAATTAACTGCTTATACTTCCTTGCTACATGTCATCTACTATTAGTATCTGTTCCCCATTCTGAAGCAAATCTTATCTCTTCTTTATTTTAACTTCCTCTTAAGACCCACTTTTAATTATGAAGTACCTCATTATCTTGATTATTGGTTATTTAGGATTTTTTTCTTCTCCTCCTACAAAACTCATTAGCATTTTCAAAGTGGGCTAAATGGGGGAAGTAGGAAGAGAAGAAATTGAAAAAAATTACATTTTTGTTAACATTATGCTATAAATATATTATTATTTACAATAGATACTTTGGAAAATATGCTTATTAATTTATTTTTATTAATAAATTCTGCTGTTTTAAACCTCAAAATGTTTATCAAATTGGAAGCAGATTCGTATATTTAAATTTATTTTTAATAAAATTAACTTCCCCATTCATCTCCTTGTTCCTTTTAAGATCTTTTATACATAGATCTTTACAACAATATTTAAATAGCTGCTTAAGAGATTATTGAAGTGGATATCTTTATAAAAATCAAGCAATATCTTTTATAAATAATTCACAATTTGTCTTTGTTAGGAATTTGCATTTTAAAATATCTGATTTTCTTAAAGTGGACCACATTAGCACAAAACTTGGATTGAGGATAACTGACAAAGGGATTTTCATCACTCATGCTATTCCTTTCATCCTGCTCTCCTCATTGGTATAAGTAATAGTAACCCTCATTCTGTCTAGTCCAACTTTGTTGCTGTTGCTATGTCCGTAAAGCTACATGGATATTGATTTGGAACATCCAAAAATGTTCCCTATCCTTGAGCTAATCTTTCATGCTTCTCTTTATGATTTCCCCATATCTAATCCTTAAAAAAAAAAAAAAACACACTTTATTCAAATGAATCTACCAATATTACTCTCTACAGTTATTTCTCATCCGTTTTTCATTTTTCTGGGTCTGATTTGTTCCTGTGCATTTAATATCATTTTTTTTTAAATGCCAGTTTCCATTTTCCCCATAGAGTTCTTATCAATGGCTTCTTTCCTACCAGTTGTCTGAGCTTGCTGATGCCAACATTTTTAAAGTCTATTTTCTTGGTGATGCTGCTTTTTTTTCTTTCCCTGCTTTTTCATGATCATTATCTCTCAAATTGCCTTCCCTTATTACATTCTCAGTATATAAAATATAGGTAAAATATAAATCTTGCTGGAATTTAACCATCTATTTTACAATTTAGTGTCTTTGGAAAACTTATATAAAGCTGAAAGGACACTGTCCTTTTCATAATTTCCTTATTTATGTTCCAAATTTTGTTGTTTTAAATTTGAGAAATTTCCCAAATATATTTAAAAGCCTCCGGCATCAGTTGCAGAGCACCTTGCAATTAGTTCATTATTATGCCAACTTGTCTGAGCCGTGGTTCTTGAATTGCTGTAAATTATAATTAAGTGGTTAGTAACTTTGATCCAAGGCATAATGTTGTACATCAGATCAGTCTTGTATATCAATCCTTCTTTAAGCTCGGGCTCTATATCTCCATATCCTGCCCCAATCCTTTGGAAGATTTAACTCTAAAGGATATTTCAATGTTTCTTTTGAAAGTAAATTTCATTCATTTAATTTCTATCCCAAATCTTTTGGAGTTTTGCTTTTTGTTTTGTTTTGTTTTGGTAGTGGTGGTTATAGTGGTGTATTTAAGGACAATTAAGTAAATATTTTGCCTAGTTTTTATGACAAAATTCTATCCATTAGTTAAACTAATGTTGATATCAGACTGACAAATTCACCTGTGCATCTGGAAAATAATGTAGAAAATTTCACTCTCAAAAAAAAAAAATCCCATTCAGTTTTAATTCTACTAAGTTGAAAACTATTTAGGTATTATCTGGTGAGTTCTTAAGAAGAATATTCATCTCCTAAAAACTTCACATTCTCTCCTATTACTGAAATTTTATATCTGAGCAACATACTTTCATAAAGACTTGTCATATCTCCAGTTCAAACTGTTGTTATTCATTCAACAAACATCTTTGCCATTCCCAGTCCCTGAAATAATTATAAGTATGCATTTCTTCTCTTAAATATGTTCTGTCATCATCTTCCTTGTTGCCTTACATCTACCATAAAATAAACCAGTAATTTTTGATTCATCCTTTTCTCTCCATCCCCATAGGCAATCAATCACCAAATTCCACTGATTTTGCTAAACAAAGTCTTTAAAACTTATCTTCCCCTTTTTTGGGCAATGAAAAGGGATGAAGCCACAGCTCCATGGATGATGGAGAGCAGACATGACTTTCTGTGACCTCCTTTGACCTCTCAGATTAAGCCTTCAAACTGCTTTTGGAGTCAAAGAACCCACAAATTAGTTGGAGTACAACACATTTCCAGAGTAATACCTTGAAAAAAACATCAGAACAGATCTGTTTCAAAATGGTTTTGGGAGGAAGAGGGGGAAAGAGGGTGACAATCTGCTAAACACAAACCACAGCACAGGGAGACCAGGAAAGGAGATGGGGCCTTAGAGTCAAAGCTTTGCAGTTTCCACATTCCTGGTAATCTTCTGTGAGCCTCTTTGGCTACTCTGTCCTGATTGCAAGCAGGTGTTTTGGAATATTTGCTACAAATGGAAAATTGTAAGCCACTGAACCACAGAAGAACCTGGGATTTAGCCATGATTATCCATCACCAAAAAGCAATCAGCAGAACTGCCCCAAGGTACACTAAAGCAACTGTTGATCCATTTAATTAAGAGCAGACCAAAAGCCTTTTAAAAATGAGCAAAAAAACAAACAAACAAACAAAAACAAAAAAAAAACCTCTCACCATAGACAGCTTTTATGATGAGAGAAAATAACATATCTCAAATCCTGAAGTTCCTAAGGGCAAATCAACTCCAGATGAGGCTCCAAAGGGAGATATGAGCTGGTCTCCATTTCTTGGAAGATTGCATATAAAACATATTAAAAGTGAGTTATAAAAAATGAGGAAAGGAAATCTTTGCAAGAATGGATGGGAATAATATATAACTCCCTACAAAATAGATTTGAAGAAATGAAAAAAACATATAATGCCTTACAAAATAGATATAGACTGGATAGCAAGTCCTTGAAAAGCAAAATTTCTGAAATGGAAAAAAATGCAATGAACAAAACAATAACAGGCCAAATACAAAATAAACTAAAAATGGTAACTGAAGAAAACAATGCTCTGAAAATTAGAATTGAACAAATGGAAATGAATGGCTCAATAAGACTTCAAGAATCAGTCAAATAAAATGAAAAAAATAGAAGAAAATATGAAATAACTTCGGCGGGGGGGGGGGGGGGGAATGACCTGCAAAATAGATCTAGGAGAGACAATCTAAGGATTATTAGACTTCCTGAAAGTCAGGAAGTCTTATTTCATAAAAAAGTATTAGACAATATTTTATAGATAATCATAAATGAAAAAGGCCCTGATGTCTTAGAATCAGAAGGTAAAATAGCCAATGAAATAATTCACTGAGCACCTCCTGAGACTCCAAAATTAAATACATAAGGAATATTGTGACTAAATTTCAGAACTATTGCACCAAAGAAAAGATATTGCAAGCAGCCAAAAACAAACAATTTAAATAGTGAGGAGCCACAATTAGAATTATCCAGGACCTAGAAGCTTCCACCTTAAAGTATCAATGGTCCTGGAATCTGGTATTCCAAAAGGCAAAGGAACTTGGATTATAGCCAAAAATAAGCTATCAAGCTAAAAAGAGCATTATCTTTCAGAGAAGAAGATGGACATTCATTGATATAGGTAAATTTCAATTATTTCTAATGAAAAGACTTAACAAAAAATGTAATCTCCAAACGCAGAACTCAAGAGAAGCATAAAAAGGTAAAAAGGAAAGAACTCTTGAGAACTATATTGCTGTTACGGGTATACTTAGAGAATGCAAGCATAATTTGATTTTCTTATGATAATATGAAAAAGAAACTAGAGATAGAAATAAGATAGTACTGGAAAAAAAGAGGGAAAAGGAGGTAAAATAAGGGAAATTGCATCTCACAAAGAGGTAAAGAAGACTCTATTATAATTGAGGGGGAAAAGGAGGAAAATGAGCATTGTGTGAATTTTACTCTCACCAGATTTGGCTCAAAGAGAGAATATCAGATGCATTTGGATTCACAGAAAAACTTGTTTCACCTTATAGGGAACTGGGAGGGGAAAGGGGAAAAGAAAGGGAAAGACTAATGTAAAAGAAAACAGAAGTATTATGGGAAAGGTGTAAAAAAGAGGAAGGAGTTCTAAAGAGGGAGGGGTATTTGAGGGAGGTGGTCATCAGAAGCAAAACACAGGGGAAGAGGGAAGGGGGAAAGGAAAGAGTAAAGGGAAGTGGATACCAGATTGAATTAAAAGTCAGCATCCTACAATATGTTGTTTACAAGAAACACATTTAAAACAGAGTAATACATACAGAGTGAAGGAAAAGGGCTGGAGCAGAATCTATTATGCATCAAGGGAAGAAAAAAGCAAAACCTTTAGCAAACATCAGATGTAATGGGGACAAAGTAGAACTATTCCTAATAAGAGCCACAAGTGAAACAAGCGTGCTCACTATCACCATTACTATTCAGTATTGTATTAGAAATGTTAACTTTGGTAATAAGAGAAGAAAAAGAGATTATAGGAATTAGAGTAAGTAATGAACAAACCAAATGATCATTCTTTGCAGATGATATGATGGTATATTTAAAGAAGTCTAGAGAATCAAATAAAAAAACTATTAGAAACAGTTCACAAGTTTAGCAAAGTTGCACAATACAAAATAAATCCACATAAATTATCAGTATTTTTTATATATTACCAACAAAGTGCAACAGCAAGAGATATGAAAAGAAATTCCATTCAGAATAACTGTTGAGAGTATAAAATATTTAGGAATCTATCTGCCAAGGAAATGTTAGGAACTACATAAACACAATTACAAAACACTTTCCACACAAATAAAATTATATCTAATCAATTGGGAAAATATCAAGTGCACAATGGTATGCCAAGTGAAAATAATAAAAATGACAATACTATCTAAATTAATCTACTTAGTGCCATGCCAATAAGACTCCCAAGAAATTATTTTTACAGATCTAGAAAAAATAATAAAAAAGCTGTACAAGATCTAAAATTATATTATAGAACAGCAGTCATCAAAATCATTTCTTATTGGCTAAGAAATAGACTAGTTGATTAAGTGAGTAGGTTAGGATCACAGGACAAAGTAGTCAATAACTATAGCAATCTAGTGTTTGACAAACCCAAAGACCCCAGCTTTTGGGATAATAACTCAGTATTTGACAAAAAATTGCTGGGAAAAATGGAAACTAGTATAGGAGAAACCAAGCATTGACCCACACCTAACACCACATACCAAGACAAGGTCAAAATCAATTCATTATTTAGACATAAGGAGTGATACTATAAGCAAATTGGAAGAACATGGGATAGTTTACCTCTCAGATCTGTGGAGAAGGAAGTAATCTGTGTCCAAAGAAAAATTTGAACTCAAAATTGAACACCAATCAGATAATTTTTATTATATTAAATTTAAAAGGTTTTGAACAAACAAAACTAATGCATACAAGATCAGAAGGAAAGCATATATATATATATATATAAAATTGAGAAAACATTTTTATATTTAAGAGTTCTGATAAAGGGCTCATTTCTAAAATATGTAGAGAATTGACTCAAATTTATAAGAATTCAAGCCATTCTCCAATTGATAAATGGTCAAAGAATATGAACAGATAATTTTCAGATGAAGAAATTAAAATCATTTTTAGTCATATGGAAGTGTTCTCTAAATCATTATTGATCAGAGAAATAGAAATTGAAACAACTCTGAGATACTACTACATTCCTCCCAAATTGGCAAAGATGACAGGAAAAGATAATGATGAACATTGCGGGGGATGTGGAAAAACTGGAACACTAATACATTGTTGGTGGAACTGTGAATGGATCCTGTCATTCTGGAGAGCAGTTTGGAACTTTGCTCAAAAAGTTATCAAACTGTGTACATCCTTTGGTCCAACACTGTTTCTACTGGGCCTATATCCCAAAGAGGTCTTCTTAAAGAAAGGAAGGAGACCTACATTTGCTAAAGTGTTTTTGGGAACCCTTTTCATAGTGGCAAGAAACTGGAAACTAAGTGGATGCCCATCAATTGGAGAATGACTGAACAAATTATGATATATGAATATTATGGAATATTATTCTTCTATAAGAAATTATCAGGGTGTTAATTTTAAGAGGCATAGAAAGACTTACTTGAACTTATAAAAAGTGAGATAAATAGAACCAGAGATCATTGTATACAACAAAATCAATATTATATGATGATCAATTCTGATGAATGGACTCTTTCTAACAATGAGATGATTGATGCCATTTTCAATGATCTTGTGACAAAGAGAGCCATCTACACTCAGAGAGAGACTAGAAATTCAATGTCGATGATAACATAACATTCTTACTCTTTTTTCTGTTGTTTGCTTGCATTTTGTTTTCTTACTCGTTTACTTTCCTTTTTGATCAACTTTTTTTGTGTAGCGAGAGAATTGTATAAATATGTTCACACATATTGGATTTAACATATATTTTAACATGTATAACATCTATTGGATTGTTTGACATCTAGGGGAGAGGGTAGGTGGGAGGAAGGGAAAATATGAAACACAAGGTTATGCAAGGATCAATGTTGAAAAATTCTCTGAGCATATGTTTTGAAAATAAAAAAGTTTCTAAATATATATATATATATTCATCTTCTCTTTCTTATTCCCATTGCCAACAAATTCAAGTCTTCATTAACTAATATCTGGGCTATCGCCATAACTTCCTTTGACTCCTTGCCTCTATTCTCCCCTGTAATATTCACCTTAAATTAAATTAAAATTCTTTTACAAAAGTAATCTTATGGTTAACAATATAATTTTATTCAATAGTTTTCAGTAAACCTCCATTGCCAAACAAAGTTTGCCCTTCCAAGTCAGGTTATAGACCAATCTATCTAATCTCTTAGTGTCTCATTATGAACACTACATTTTATACAATCACTATTATCTATATATGTTATATGATTTCCTGCTTCTGAAGAATTCTCTTCCATCTAGGCTTGACCCAATTCTGTTTTTACTTTAAGGAGTAACTCCAATGCTACTTGCTAAATATATATTTTTCCTAAATTTTCTGCCTATATAATCTTTCTTTCTTGCATGTCATACAGTATCTTCTGCCTCTCTTGTGACACCAGGTATACTATGATTCAAGTTATAGTTATATATATGTCATCTTCGCTACTAGATTAACAGTTCTATAAAAACAAAAGTATGTCATTTTAATCATTTCTGCACCTACCACAATGCTTTGCACATGTAAATACTAATTGTTTTCTTCAATGAATAAAATACCATGAAATTGTTTCTCAAAATACTAGGAACTATTGTTAGTAGGTAATTTTTCAATAATTTTAAATTTAAAATAATATTTGTTATTAATAAAATTATTGAATGTGTCAGCTTATAGCAAAATTCCTTATGTAATATTTATTAAAATAAATATTTAGGATTGCAACAATTGGTCTAAGTAAGTTCCATTTTAAAGGGCCTGCAAATAAATATAAACACTCATATTTCAATATTTCTTATACATAACAGCAAAGTTTAAATGGAAATTCTAGTTAGCTACTAAAGTTAATTATTCTGTTTATGCTTTATTATTTTTAAATTAATATATAAACTGAAAAAAATTTAAGTATCTCAGAGTTTAATGGGTAAGAAAATAACTGTGTACAAACAAGATACAAAGAAATAATGATGAAAAACATGTGTGCATTGTATATATATAATTATATATAATAAAGATGTCAAATAATTGCATAAGTATTTATAATAAAGAGGTCAAATAAAATGTCCTCAATTTCAATGCTGACTTACCTAATTCTTTAGTGAAGACTATTTAATTGTGACACACCAAAGCCTAATAGTACTTAGAAATTTCTAAGTTCTATTTTTTTTCTTCTATTGATCATTAAGTAGATAGAATTGTAGATAGAAGACAATGCAGAGAAACAAGATTCAATTTCAATGCCACTCATAAATTTGCTATCTATAGGTCCCTGAACAAATCATTTAAACTCAATGTGCTTTAATTTCCTCATCTATAAAATGGGAATAATAATGGTACTTATTTTCTAGTGCTGCTAAGAGGATCAATTGTGATAGTAATTGTAATGGGCTTAGCAATAGCACAAGGCATAGAACAAATACTTAATGAGTGTATTATGTTCATCATGATCAATATTAAGAATAATGTTATTAATATATTTTGTATTATTTATTATATAATAAGTTCTGATATTAATTTAAATAGCTGTTTTTAGGGCTACAAAGAAAGGAAAAGATGCAATCTTTGCCTTCAAGAAATTTATACTCTACAAGGGCAGACAATATGTAAACAACTAGGTATATTATGTAAGTGTGTGTAAAAAGCATATGAAAAAGTCAGAATCAAAAAATATTTGTTAAACACCTAATATGCACTAGAAACTTAGCTAAATTTTTTCAATTAACAAAACTGAAGAACTCTTTTATAGAGAAGACAACACATTAAAAAAAAAAGTTGAAATGAGAGTGGATGAAAGTCATATAGTATAGGGGTATAATGAACTACTGCTGTAAGTGGAAATGATTAGAGAAGGTGAGAGTTCCAGACCTGACCTAAACTTGTCAATGGGTAAGTACCTGGAAATCTTGAAGTAAAGGTAAATAGTTACAAGAGAAATGAAAATTCCCTAGGTCACTTCTTTAAATACTGAAGGCCTCTCCAAATTTCATTTTGCTAAATATTTAAACAAAGGAAAGGAGAGGGCCTAGGGGCAGGGAGTGGTGAGGGTTGCAAGTTTCATTTTATATAAGAAGAGATGCTGTGAAAGATGAAATTCAGGGAAATAGTCAAATGGGAATGGAAGATGGAAAGAATTGTGAGAGGAAGAGAACTTTAAAAACTTAGGAGACTTAATAAAAGCCTCTTGGAGTAGGCAGATCTTGAAGTAATTCTTGAAGGAAGTAAGAGAAAAAAAAAAAAGAGGTGAAGTTGAGAGGATAGAGTGTGTGTGTGTGTATGTGGGGGCCTCTGGATGTGGGTAGGTATTTAACATACAGAGCTATTAGTTTGAAGGTTTGGACAAAGGAGCCTGAGTATTTTTTCCAAGCAATTATGGCATAAAGAAATGTAAATTGCAAAAGCATTGGCAAAACAGGAAGAAATCAAGTTATGAGGTGAGTCAAGGAAGTCATAATAATCATAATTAAAGCCAAGATGCACTAGTTGTGTGTGTGGGGGGGGGGGAGGTAGTGTTTCCCCCATGTACATTGTGTCAGATAGACTTCACAGAAAATTGTGCATATGGCGATTGATCAAACATTTTTTTTTATAAAAACAAAACTTTGTGTTATCTACCTATATTGAATTGTTCAATGACTTTTCAAAGTGGATTGCAGTTTTCTGCTGTGTTATATGATCTTCTGTGATCACTGAATAGGCTTGTTTGTTTGTTTGTTTGTTTGTTTTTACTTTCAGGAGATTTTTAGAACTTAATAAATTTACTGGCTCAGCCAGACCTCACTTTTTGTAACAAAGAAAAGGAGACCATATTTCCAAAAATAAAAGTAGTCATTAAGTCAGCTTTCTGGATTACTCTTTTTATCTTGATCATAGAGGAAGAATGTCAATGTTTGCAATGAGCTTTTCCAAGGTCAAGTAAAAAGGTTTATTGTTCTCAAGAGTTTGTATCATGAACATCTATCTCAATGTGATTGAATGAATGATTGAAGCCAATTCTTGAGAATGGGGGTGCTTTTTTTCTGTGCTTACAAAAAGTGACTCTTTGGCACCTTAGGGATGAGAAGGGATAGAAGAGTGAGAAATAGTTCACTGTATGTCCTGGAAATATAGGAAACTTGTACACCACAAGAATTCGCTGATTTACTGCCTAGATATAATGAGATATTACAAAACAATTAAGATAAATTATGCAGCTGTTTCTTAGTATATTGTGCTAGAATTGTAAATTGTTGATTGGAGATCAGTATGTGCAGGAAATGATATAATTTCCTACCCCTCTAACAATTCATTTCATGATTACAAAAACAAACCCATATTTTTGCAGCTGGTCATGATGGCAATAAAAGATGACAATCCAAGAAGGCCTGTTCATCACTGACACAATAAAGTAACACTAAACTTGGCTCAACTAAATAAATAAATTTTTAAAAGGACACGTGATTTTTAGTAGCAAAATGGCCAGAATCAACAAATGCAGGTCCTCATTCCCGCTAGGAAAAGCATTGTAAATGTTTTGGGAGGCATCACATGGACTTAGAAAATGAACAACAGATAAAGGATGAGCTCAGAAATCAAAATGACCTTTGTGGTATAGAAGGGAAGTATAGCAAAATCACAACATCATTTGATATGCTAGATATATTATTTTGTTTCTTCTATAGGACTTTTAGAAACACTGTATATTATAGCCATGCAAATGGCTAAGGGCTTTTGGTGAGGGATGAGATACATTAACAGTGTTTGAGGTTCCACAGGCCAGTGATGCAGGTTTTGTGAAAGAATTTGAAGTCCCAGTCCAAGTGAGGTTTTGGGGGAAAAGGGGAAAAGGGGGTAATTATTTTCACTGAGCAATTCTCAATGGGTGCCTGACTAGAAAGTAGCAAAGACTGGAGAGACAGGGTTTAATTTTATTTAGCCTCCTGTGGCCCAAAACTGGAGTGAATTGAAGATGAGGATTATTTTAAGAGTTTCCCCAGACCAGGTAGAAAGTGTATGAGGAAAATATGCCAGGAGATTCAGGGTTTTCTGACCCAGCCCCCTTCCAAAGATCAGGGGACCACAGTGGGGGTTCAGGCTGTGAGGGGAAGTATGAGATCTGAAGATGGCAACAGCAACATATAGGGGACGTTGAATATCCAAGTCATCCCATAATCTTCAGACTGAACAAGTAGCTGGAAGTTTGTAGCTTGAAGCCAGAGCAAACAAATATCGCAAGCATGTTAAAAGTGCAGTGACATCCAGGGTGGAGATGGTGACATTTGGGAGTAGGATCTTTGCAAATAATGCATTAAGTCCCACCAGTGATCTGCCTTAAGGATGTTGATGGCCTATCCAGCAATCCTGAATGCCCCTACTGCCCACATAGCTCCCTAGCTGAAAGGCTAAGAAGGAGTTAACCCCCTACTGTCAGGGTCCACAGAATGACATCGAGAAAGGCAGAGAGAAAATGCTAGGAGCAAAGTTCTCATCCTTGGAGTGGAAAAAAGTAAGGAAGAAGACTAGAGTGAGAGAAAGAAAGACACAAACAATTTCACTCTTCTTTCTCCAGAGTGTTTTCAGGGGTCCTGCAGAAGAATAGCTTCAGGTCCTCTATGGATTTACAAGAATATTCTGAAATATCTGAGGCAGAAGTAACAAAAGCAGCATTTTTAATCCTAGAAATATGAGTCCAACTGGGGAACTCTTCCAGTTTAACTGATGCTGGAGTAGTCAGAATGACCTTATATGATCCTTTCCATTTTATACCCAGAGAGTCAACACCTTGAGGTTTCCAAAATTTCAAATATACCATGTCCCCTGAATTTACAGGGGAGGCCTTCATATGAGCATTTGTAGGTTTAGGGAAATGCTTGGTGTATTCAGAAAGAGCTTTCTGAACTGCACCAAACTGTGTGACAAACTGAGTGACCAGATGTTGTTCTGGATCTACAAAAATGTTGGTGGTGAAGGGCCTCTTCAAAGGGTCTCAACTTAATGTCCTCCTGAGGTGCAATGTGGACTCTAAGAAGCCTTAATGGGAGATTCTTCACCCAATCAAGTCTCTAAGCACAGTTTAGTTAAGGATTTGCTTGAGAGTCTGATTCATTTTCTCCACCTTCCCAAAAGCCTGAGGACACCAGGCAGAGTAGAGGTAGTAAGTGATCTTAAATGCTTTGGCTACATTTTGGGCTACCTGAAAAGTGAAGACCAGGCCATTATCATTCTGCAAGGAGCTAGGCAGGCCAAAGCAAGGCATGATCTCTTTTCATAAGCACTTTGATACCTCCTGGGCTTTCTCAGAACTGCAGGGAAAAACTTTTACTCAATTAATAAAGGTATCAACAAAGACCAAAAGCAACTTGAAACTTCTGCAAGGGGGAATATGCATAAAGATCTATTTGCCAATTTTCCCCCAGGTATGTGCCCCTTATCTGAACAGGTTCAGGAGAGGGGAAGGTTTAACAGCTTCTTCAGAAGTTACTTGCGTATGAACTGACCAGGCCTGGCAGATCTATCCAATAGTTTCTCCCAGCTTGTGACCAGCAAAAATATGTTTCACAAGGGATTGAAGAGCATTTATTCCCACATGGGTAGCTTGCTGCAAACCAAAAATAAGTTTCCACTGACTTACTTCTAGGATCATATGTTGGTTTAAGGGTGTTTGACACCAGCCAGAAGGAGAAAGAGTGTATCCCTTTTCTTTAAGGGCTTGTTCCTGTGAGCTATATGAAGGGGTATAAAAATCAAGGAGCTTGGGGATTAAAAATGCCATAGACAGGGATAAATGGGCAGCAGTATGAGCAGCTGAATCTGCTACAAATCACCTTGGTTTGAAGGGAATCTTCTTTTTAGTGTTCTTTACAAAATATGACTAAAACTTCTCTGGGTTTGTGGACACTTGCAATAGTTGTAGAATTTCCCCTGTATATTTACTAGGATAATTCTTTGCTTTCAAAAGTCCCCTTTCTTTCCATGAGCATACAAAATATGAAAAGCATATTTGGAATCATTATAGATGTTCACTCTCATTCCTTTCCCCAGTTCCAAATCTCTGAGCAATGAGTTCAGCTTTCTGGGCAGAAGTCCCAGGAAGCAGTGGCTTAGTTTTCAGAGTGTTATTGAGGGTCACCACAAAACAACCTGTTTTCTTTCCCCATTTTCAAGAAAACTTGACCCATCTGCAAACCATTCACCATCTGGATTCTCAAGAGGAATGCCCTTCAAGTAAGGTCAGCTAGAGTAGACAGAATCTAAAGTTTCCTTACAATTATGAATGATGTCTCCTAACTGAGTGCTGTCAAGGAACAGAGTGGCAGGGTTAAGAATATGACACACCTGGAGAGTCAGGTCTGGAGTTTATAATAAGAGAACTTGATATCTAGTAAGTCGACCACTAGCAAGCTACTGATGCCCTTTGGCTTCTAAAATACTCTGAACCAGATGGATGCCCTAGGGTGAGTTTTGAGGCTTTTTCAATTAGAAGGGCCTTAGGAGCCATTGCTTAAGACACAAGGACCATCCTAAAGCTACTGATTTGGTTTCTTTGAGAAGGTAGACACCTCCAACGTCTTCATCCACATACAGAGTGAAAGACTATTCTAAATTAGGTAGGGCCAGGGCAGGGGGAGAGTTCAATTTGGCTTTCAGGAACTTAAAAGCTTTGGCCTGATTAGGGTCCTAGTCAAGGGAAAGGTTGTCAGGACCTTGAATAGAATCACAGAGGGGCTTGGCAATAATCCAAAAATTAGGTATCCAAATTCTACAGAAATCAGCCTTGTCAAGAAAAGTTCTTAGCTGTTTCTTTGAGGCAGGGATCAGGAGAAATAAGATGGTCTGCTTATTTTCCTTGGTCAGAGAAGGAGAGGTAGGAATTAGGTTATGGTCCAAATATTTGACAGACTTGCAGGCAATGTGGGCTTTGAATAAGGAAACCCTGTAGCCCATAGGGGCCAGAAAATTAATAGTTTTTTATGGCTGTGTCTAGGGAAGCCCCTCAGGTGGGACTGAAAATCAAAATATCATCCATTTACTAGTTAAGACTGCTGTTAATCCCTTAAATCTTTAGCCAATACCTGTCCAAATATGTGTGGACTATTTTGGAAGCCCAGCAAAACTATACAAGTTAATTGGTGGGGATGTTCTCCTGACTTTCCTCATTCAAAAGCAAAAAGCATTTGTGAGTTTTATGCAAAGGTATAGAAAAGAAGCCATTGTTAAGACCTAGAGAGAAAGCTATTTTGTGGCCCCTGGGATTTGGGTAAGGGTAGTGTAGGAATTGGGCACAATGGAGTGAATTGGAATCATTGCCTCATTAACTGCTTTGATGTCCTATACCATATAAAACTTTTTATTAGGTTTTCTATCAGGGAAAATTGGGGTATAATAGGGACACTCACAGGGAATTAAAAGTTTGTGCTTAAGAAATTTCTCAATCTGGGGTTGCAATCCCTCCTAGCCTTTGACTTTATTGGGTATTGGCATTTATGAAGGAATATACTGAGATTCCGCAGCTGTCCTATGGCTGGGTAGCATGAGTGGCTCACCCAGTGATTCCTTGGTCCCATACAGAGGAATCTATTTCCTCCCAGATTTCAGAGGGAATATGGGAAGGCTTTGAGAGAAGCATAAAAATATTACCTGGAGATCAAAGAAGAGAAAATTGAGTCCCCAATTCACACCCCAATAAAGGAGAAGGAAAGGAGGGAATAATAAAAAAGTAGCGTTTAAATAACAGATCACCAAAGTAACAAGACAGAAGGAAGATTTCCAAACATTTCTAAAGTTTCCCTTCAATCCCCATTACTTTATGAGGGGAAAGAAGAATGAGACTAGAGTGTTAAATAAAGACAAAAAGAGAGGCCCCTGTATCAAAAAAAAAAAAAAAATCAATATTCTTATCTACCACATCCAAAGATACCTAGGGTTCAGCTGTTATGATGGAGTAAGGAGGAGCCGGGCCAAATCCTGGGCCTCATCATTTCTGGTCCTGAGGTTTTACCCCTCAACTGTGGACAAGTCTCTCTTCCAGTGCCCCTTCTAGTTGTACTCAGGACAAGGGCCAGAGGGTTTCCTCTAAGGACAGTTGTGAGCCCAGTGGCCCTGTCCATTACACCTGAAGCAGGAATCCCTCTGGTTCCCAAATATGGCAGCAGTTAAAATATGGGCCTGTTCTTTGTTTCTCACTCTAACTCTGAGGTCTACCTCCTCTACTGCAGTTTGGTCCCATTGTTAAATCCTCCAAAAGCCCTTTCTAACAGCTGAGTAGGGAAGTTTGAGGGCCTAAGGCTAACTTATGCACCTTCCTCTGTATATCTGGGGCCGATTGGTTAATAAAATGCATGCTGAGAACTGTGATCCCCTCTGGAGAAGTGGGGTCCAGATTGTCTTTAGAGCCTCTACAAGGTGCCCCTGAAAGAAAGCAGCATTCTCAGCAACTTGAGTAACTTCCCTAAGTCTTTCATAATTAAGCTATTTTTTTTAATTCTCCTTTTCATGATTTCAGTGAGCTAGATTAAAAGGTGATCCCTGGACTTCCAAACAAGATGGTGGAGAGGACACACGCATCTATCTAAGCTCTTTCTTGCCCTCAGAATACTTTTTTTTTTCATGATATGGTCTTGGAATTAGTACTTGACTGAAAAAAACTCACAAATACATTACCAACAGAAGATATCCTCAAAATTCACCAGAAAAAGTCTGTTTTTGATCGTGGACAGGGACAGTTAGACCACATGCAGACTGCAGGCAGGTAGTGAGAGCATGGAAAGCAGCTCACACTAAGCAGACTAGAGAAGGGTGGGGTGTAGTCACAGCCCTCAGAAAATTTGTGGGGAGAACTTTACCCAGTGTGATCTTCTTTGTCCTGGCAACAAGCCAGTAGATCAGCAGCGAAGCTATAAGCACAAGGGGTAAACACTTCAATCCTGAAACACTGGGGTCTCTCAGGACTTGACCACATCCACCCAACACCCAGAGCAAGCTCTCAGAGTCTCAGAGAGTGGCCACTGTGCAGGCAGCACAGTCATTGCTATTCCACTGCTACTTCCTGCAGTCTGTAGAGGAAGTTTGGTAACAACACACTGCCCAAAAAGCAGATCACATTTTTGTTTGTTTATTTGATCATTTTCTTGATTCTTTTTTGTCAAGATGAGCAAAAAATTAAAGCAAACTCTAACTATAGATAGCTTCTATATGGATAGAGAGCAGACTTCAAACCCTGAGGAGGCTAAAAACAGGGTGTCTCCAGATAAATCCCCAAAAGGGGTTATGATCTGGTCCCCAACACACAAGACTCTCATAGAAGAAATTAAAAAGGCTCTCACAAGAGAGCTAGAAGAAAAATGGGGAAAGGAAAGGGAAACTTGGCAAAAGGGTCTGGATGAGTCATCCCACTCATTCAAAGATAAGAGTGAATAACGAAATAAAATCCCTGAAAAAACAGAATTAGTGAATTGGAAAGGTAAACAATTTCAAAGAAAACAGAATTAGTGAATTGGAAAAAGAAAATAGCTCTCTAAAAAATTAAATTGGCTTAAAGAGAAAAATATTAGACATATACAATTTACAGAGAAACTTCTACCTCATTAAAAAGTGGGAGGGGAAAAGTCAAATAGAAAGGAGTAAGCTAAGCATAAGGGAATACAGAAATTGTGAGGAAAGGGGGAAAGAAAGGAGAAAAGCATAAGCAGGGGTTAACAAGAAGGCAAGAAATAGAGAAGTAGTAATTCTAATCATAAATTTGAATGGGGTAAACTCCCCCACAAAGTGGAAGTGATAGCAGACTGGATTAAAAGCCAGAATCCTACAATATGTTGTTTACAGGAAACACAACTGAAGCAGGGTGATACCTACAGAGTAAATGTAAAATGCTGGATCAGAATCTACTCTGCTTCAAGTGAAGTCAAAAAAGCAGGGGTAGCCATCTTAATCTCAGATCAAGCAAAAGCAAAAATTGATCTAATTAAAAGAGATAAGAAAGGACACTATAACTTGCTAAAAGGTAGCATAAATAATGAATCAATATTAATATTAAACATATCTACACCAAATGGTGTGGCATTTAAATTTTTAAAAGAGAAATTAAGAGCACTGCAAGAAGAAATAGACAGCAAAATTATAATAATGGGAGATCTTAACCTTCTACTCTCAGAATTAGATAAATCAAACCACAAAATAAATAACAAAGAAATGAAAGAGGTTGAATAAGAAATCTTCTTATTAGTAGTAAGTTCATTTCAAATCATTGTAAGGACGTGACTTTCCCCATATGAATCTAATTCCCATGTAAACCATGAGAACCCAATCGAGGAAGGACATGACTCCCCCTGTGAGGACTTGACTACTCTCTCACCCCAAGAGCATATATTTTAACTCCTTCTCCTATGAAAATCTGACCCATAAGAATATATATTTCAACTCTTTCCTTTTTAATCTATAAGACAGGCATGTACCACCTGTGTTTTAGCTCCAATTATATGATTCCAGGAACTCGCCACTCCTTGGAACTGTTGCTGTTGATAAGGACTGGCCCCCTTATCAATGCAACATTTGATTATAACCACCTGGAGCCCTAGTTGGTGCATCCTTGTCTTAGATGAGGTCTTCATTTGGCCCAAAGCTTTCTTTATTTGGACCCCTATAAAGAATGGGCAAAGCATTCTCCACTTTGAAGCCTCACCTATGGAAATGACGATCTGCCTAGGACTTTCCCGATCGAGAGTCACAGGCTGAAATATTGGGGCCTTCCCAACTGTCCAATTAGAGTTGAAGCTCCCTCGATCGTACTGAGTAATGTATTCTCTCTCTTTCTCTGCTATTCAAATCATAATCCTTATTATTCTTTGCCTCTTGTGTATTATTTGCTGTATGTGTTGTTATTGCAAGCATTCTATCCCATGCATTGTATAATTTAATTTTACCTTTACTTTAACTGAGCCTGAGAGCATCATTTATAAAAGCAGATTCGAACTTCTCTTAAAAATCATATAACATTAATATAACAGAGGTAAATAGAATACTAGAAAAGTTTGATATGAGAGATCTTGGGAGAAAACTAAATGTAGACAGAAAGGAGTACACTTTCTTCTCAGCAAATTCATGGAACCTATACAAAAACTGACCATATATTAGGACATAAAAATCTCAAATTCAAATGGAGAAAGGCAGAAATAGTAAATGCATCCTTTTCAGATCACAATGCAATGAAAATTACATTCAATAAAAATCCAGGGGAAAATAGACCAAAAAGTAATTGGAAACTAAATAATCTCATCCTAAACAATGATTAGGTGAAACAGCAAATCACAGACAAAATTAGTAATTTCACTCAAGAAAATGACAATAATGAGATGTCATATCAAAATCTGCGGGATGCAGCCAAAGAGGTAATAAGGGGAAATTTTCTATCTCTACATGTTTACTTGCATAAAATAGAAAAAGAGAAGGTCAATGAATTGGGCTTGCAACTAAAAACTCTATAAAAGGACACATTAAAAACCTCCACTCAAACACTAAATTTGAAATTCTAAAAATAAAAGGAGAGATTAATAAAATTAAAGTAAAAAAACATATATTGAATTAATAAATAAAACTAAAAGTTGGTTTGATGAAAAAAACAACAAAATAGATAAACCCTTAGTAAATCTAATTTAAAAAAGGAAAGAGGAAAATCAAATGTTAGTCTTAAAAATGAAAAGGGAAAATTCACCACTAATGATGTGGAAAATAGAGCAATAATTAGAAGTTACTTTGCCCAACTTTATGCAAATAAATTCAATAACTTAAATGAAATGAAATATAGCTTGCCCAGGTTAACAGAGAAAGAAGTAAATTGATTAAACAGTCCCATTTTAGAAAAAAGAAATAGAACAAGCTAATAATCAACTCCCTAATAAAATATCCCCAGGACCAGATGGATTGACATGTGAATTTTAACAAACATTTAAAGAACAATTAATTCCAATGCTATATAAACTATTTGAAAAAAATAGGGAAAGAAGAAGTCCTACCTAATTCCTTTTATGACACAGGTAGGTTGAAAACAGAGAAAGAAAATTATAGATCCATCTCCCTAATGAATATTGATGCAAAAATCTTAAATAAAATATTAGCAAAAAAGATTACAGAAAATCATCCCCAGGATAATACACCATGACCAAGTAGAATTTAAATCAGGAATGCAGGGCTGGTTCAATATTAGGAAAACTATTAGCATAATTAACTATATCAGTAATCAAATTAGCAAAAACCATATGATCATCTCAATAGATGCAGAAAAAGCATTTGATAAAATCCAACATCCATTCCTAATAAAAACACTTGAGAGTATGGGAATAAATGGACTTTTCCTTAAAATAGTCAGGAGCATCTATCTAAAACCATCAGTAAGTATTATATGTAATGGGGATAAACTGGAACCATTCCAGTTCCATCAGTAGTGAAACAAAGTTGCCCACTATCACCATTAATATTCAATATTGTATTAGAAACACTAACTTTAGCAATAAAGGTTAAAGAAAAGAGAAAGAGATTAAAGAAATTAGAGTAGTTAATGAAGAAACCAAATTATCACTTTTTGCAGATGTTATATTGGTATACTTAAAGAACCCCAGAGATTCTACTAAAAAGCTATCAGAAATAATCCACAATTTAGAAAAGTTGCAGGATACAAAATAAATCTACATAAATCTTCAGCATTTTTATACATCACCAACAAAATCAAACAGCAAGAGATACAGAGAGAAATTCTATTCAAAATAATGTTGATAGCATAAAATATTTGGGAATCTATCTGCCAAAGGAAAGTCAGGAATTACATAAGCAAAACTACAAAACACTTTCCACACAAATAAAGTCAAATTTAAACAAATGGAAAAATATTAAGTGCTTTTGGATAGACCAAGCAAATATAGCAAAGATGACAATACTCCCTAAACTAATCTATTTATTTAGTGCTATACAAATCAAACTACCAAGAAACTATTTTAATGAACTAGAAAAACTAACAACAAAATTCATATAGAAGAATAAAAGGTCAAGAATTTGAAGGGAACTAATGAAAAAAAAATCAAATGAAGGTGGCCTAGATGTACCTGATCTAAACCTATATTATAAAGCAGTGGTCACCAAAACCATTTAGTATTGGCTAAGAAATAGACTAGTTGATCAGTGGAATAGGTTAGGTTCACAGGACAAAATAGTCAATAACTATAGCAATTTAGTTCTTGATAAATCCAAAGATCCCAACTTTTGGGATAAGAATTCACTATTTGACAAAAACTGCTAGGAAAACTGGATACTAATATGGCAGAAACTTGGCATGGATCCACACTTAACACCATATGCCAAGATAAGATCAAAATGGGTTCATGATTTAGGCATAAAGAATGAGATTATAAATAAATTAGAGGAATATAGGATAGTTTACATCTCAGACTTGTGGAGGAGGAAAGAATGTATGCCCAAAGAAGAACTAGAGATCATTATTGATCACAAAATAGAAATTGATTATATCAAATTAAAAAGCTTTTGTACAAACAAAACTAATGCAAACAAGATTAGAAGGGAAGCAATAAACTGGGAAAACATTTTTACGGTTAAAGATTCTGATAAAGGCCTCATTTTCAAAATATATAGAGAACTGACTCGAATTTATAAGAAATCAAGCCATTCTCCAATTGATAAATGGTCAAAGGATATGAACAGACAATTTTCAGATAATGAAATTGAAACCATTTCTACTCATATGAAAGGGTATTCCAAATCACTATTGATCAGAGAAGCACAAATTAAGATAACTCTGAGATACCACTATACACCTGTCAGATTGGCTAAAATGACAGGAAAAGATAGTGAAGAATTTTGGAGGGGATGCAGGAAAACTGGGACACTGATGCATTGTTGGTGGGGTTGTGATGCATGCAGCCATTTTGGAGAGCAATTTGGAATTATGCTCAAAAAGTTATCGATATGTGCATACCCTTTGATCCAATAATGTTACTACTGGGCTTATATCCCCCAAAAAATTTAAAGAAGGGAAAAGGACCTGTATGTGCCAAATATTTGTAGCAATCCTTTTTGTTGGGACTAGAAACTGGAAATTGAATAGATAGCCATCAGTTGGAGAATGGTTGGGTAAATTGTGGTATATGAATGTTATGGAATATTATTGTTCTGTAAGAAATGACCAGCAGAATACAGAAAGCCTTGGAGAGGTTTACATGAACTGATGCTAAGTGAAATGAGCAGAACCAGGAGATCACTATACATTTCAACAACAATACTGTATGAGGATATATTGTGATGGAAGTGGATATCTTCAACAAAAAGAAGATGCAATTTAGTTCCAGTTGATCAATGATGAACAGAGTCAGCTACATTCAGAGAAGGAACACTGGGAAATGAATGTGTACTATTTGAATTTTTGTTTTTCTTCCCAGGTTATTTTTACTTTCTGAATCCATTTATTTCTTGTGCAACAAGAGAACTGTATGGATCTGTACACATACACTGTATCTTAGATATGCTTAACATGTATAAGACTGCCTGACATCTAGGGGAGGAGGTCTAGCAAATAAGGGAAAAGTTGCAACAGAAGTAACTGTAAGGGACAATGTTGCAAAAATTACCCATGCATATGTTCTGTCAATAAAAAGCTATCAAAAAAAATTAAAAAAATACAAACACAGAAGGAAAAAAAAAAAAAAAAAAAAAAAAGGTGATCCCTTCTCTCTCTCTATCACTACTTCTCTCCTGGTAGTTCTGACCAGGGTCTGAAACAAGAACAGCAAAACCCCTGGCGGGTGCCTACCAGAGGAAGAGGATGGAGGAATGCCATCCCCAAACTTCTGGGCCAGATCTCTCTTTTTCTCCTCTATGCTACAACAGGAGAAGATAATGATATTAACCTCTCCCCAGGAAAGATCAAATTGGAGGGCAATGAACTTTAATCCCTCAATATACTTGGTGGGGGGGTCCTCAGAGTAATGGTCAAATTTTTCCTTAATCTGTAAAAGATCTGACATTGAAAAGGGCACCTATACCCTAAAGTGTCCCTGCCTGAGAGTCTGCTACTTCTCTCAGTGGGCAGAGGTTAGAAGGGATGGTTTAAATTGGATTGCTGAAGAGGAGGTAAAGAAGTCCTTGTATGAGAAGGATGAAGTGGACAGTTTCAGAATCTGGTTCAGAAAGTGAGGGGTATTGAGTTGAAGAAATATTGTTGGACCTAAGGTCCTGATTTTGATAAGGAGATGTTTCTGAAAGGGATTCACAGGCCTCCTGATAAGGACTGCATTGGGGTGCAAAGGAGGAGTCCTATGTCCCTGGAGGTGTGAAAAGAAGAGAGTCATCCAAAAGATCAGTATCTATTTTCAACTCCCCTCCAGGAAATTTTACCAGCAGCATCCTGCAGTTCTGTCTTAATTTATGATCTTGAGACAAGGCCATGAAGGCTTGAACCATAGAGAACTTTAGTCCACTTGCCTTGTCTTCAGCAAAACAAATCAAGCTGCTGGATAGTGCTATAATTAATTGAGCCATTTTTTTTTCCTGGTTCCCTAAGATATATTGAGGCCAGAAAGTATTGCAAAAGAAAATAAGTTTCTTAGTTTTGAGATCTTTCAGGCCAAATTTGTCTCTGTTTTTTAAGAGACAGCCTAAGGGAGAATCCTTAGGGATATAGACAGATGGATTGTCTCATTTTTGCCACAAGCCTTATATTTTCCAAATTCTATAGCATCTTGACCTTTCAGGCATCCCAAAGAGGGCAATAGGTGAAAGAAGTCCCCTAGTTAAGGGTACTTCTGCTAAGAAGTGCAGGAACTTCCAAGTTTAGGTGTCCTTAGTCAAGAATGTCTGCTGATCATATATTTGCCAATAGCCCCAAGCCTTCCTGGGTGTTTGGGTTGTTCTAGCTATAGAATAGAGACAAAAGATTCAAGAGGAGGCTTACCTACCAAAGGAAGATAGAAAATTTCGAGGATCCCTATACCAGGCAACCAAATGTTGAGAGATACGATATCCTAACAGCATTTGGGGATCCTCAGATTTGTTGCAGGTTTTTAAAAAGAATTTGCATTCCCAGTCTCTGAGATTTTGCAAAAAAAAAAAAAAAAAGATTTATTTTCACTGAGCAATTAGTTCTCAGTGGGCTCCTTATTAGCAGGTAGAGACAGGGTTTAATTTTATTTAGTCTCTTGTAGCCTGAGGTAGGTAGTGATCTCCAGATGAATTGAGGGAATAATCTCCTATTCAATAATGGTTGGTGATTATTTCTGTGGCCAGGATCATCAAGTGAACTGAAGGTGGGGATTATTTTAGGAGTTTTGTCTGGAGATTTCTGGTTTTCTGACCCAGCTTCCCCCCTCCTCCAAAATCAGGGGACCACAGAGTCCTTATTACATCATTTTCATTACTTTGGGATCTTTTAAATTTATGCTGACATGTAGCTAGGTAGCTGTATCCATTTCTAGCTTTATCTGTATTTACACATCTATCTGGCTAGATATCTGTATGTCTGTATATTTATTAATCTAGTTATCTATCTAGCTATTTGATGAGAGTGAATCACACGGGAAAACAAATACAATTTTTCTGAAGGAGCTAATTAGCTTGTGTCATATTTAAATAAAAATAATCATAAATTAATAAAAAGAGAGGCTCTTAGTCCAGTCTCTTCGACTTCTAGGTGAGATACTGAGGCCCAGAAGAGTTAAATAGCTTCCCCAAGATCATACAATAGGTGGCAGAGCAAGAATAGAAATTCAGGTCATCTAATTCCATCCCCAATATTCATTACACTATGCCATGCTTTCTCCCTCCATAGGCACTTGAAATTTGAAGCAATTTTGTAGCTTGATACTACATGCAAATATGCCAAAATTATTTCTACAAACCAAAAATATCATTTGTAATAGCATTACTAAAGTCACACAACAGGTGAATGTTTTGTGTTTTATTCCTAACAGCTGAAAGGTAACAACGTATTCAATGATAATCATATTGCTTAAAATGGCAAAATAAACACATTCCCGATAGATGTTAAATTAGAGGAGATGGGATTAAATCTTTCCTCCACCATTTACTAACTGTATGAAATAGGAAAGTTACATAAGAATTATGGTCCTTTGTGTACTCATCTATAACACAAGGGACTTGAACTAAATGATCTCTAAGGCCTCCTCCTATTCTAAATATTATGAAGTTCTAACTATAAGTAAAATTAGCACAAGATGAGGGAGAATTAAAAAAAAATGATTTAGAGTAGTCAAAATAAAGTCCTTGGAATGAGAAATCAGATTTCTCCTAGAGAGGAAAATAGAAAAAATAAAATTAGAACAGGTGGTTTATTATTATTTCATTTGACCAGCTTGACTATTTTATGTTCTTTATTACAATTTCAGAATGTATCCAGGAGGTGAAAAAAAGAAGTCACTCAGTACCTTTCAGGAAAATGTAAGATTTCGCAATTATTAATGTTATTTCAAACTATTCTGCTATTTTAAGCATCTGATCTTTCAGGTCCCTTTGATTCCATCAACATTTCCTATTAAAAATTTGACTAAGAGAGAAATTAAATATGCTGCATTTCCATTCATTTTTATTGAAAACGCAAAATCAAGTTTTGTCATATTTTTGGTCAGGTATATTCAAATGTTTCCAGAAAAGCACATTTATATTAGACAATTATAATGATTAAACCTTTGCTAGGTAATAAGCCCAGCTCATGCCTAACAGCAATATGTAGATGATCAATACATAATAATTATTTTAAAAAGAGAATTTTACCCCTTTAAATACAAACTGTTCAATTTGGAAACATATTTAAGAAAACAAAGAAGGAGGAAAAGAAGAAAAAAAAATAAAGAGGAGGAAGATGAAAGAGATCAGCTATAAATGATGTAGCTGTTCTCAATAATAAAATGATCCAATATAATTCAGTTTAGAAGGACATATTATGAAAAATGCTACTGACCTCCAGATAAAGAACTGATACTTTGAATACAAATCAAAGCACACTTTTTAAAAACTTTATTTTTGTCTTTTCTTTTATAAAATGAATAATATTGAAATAGTTCTGCATAATGATATATGTATAATCTATATCAAAGTGTTTATCTTCTCAATGAGGGGAAGGTAATAAAATGAAAAATGAGAATTTGGAACTCAAATTTAAAAAAAAATGTTAAAATGTTTTCCATGTAGTTGGAAAAAAGTTTTTTTTTCTTTTCTTTTTCTTTCTTTTTGTTTTAAATGAGAAAACTAAATATAATTATCTCTAAGGTTTGTTTCAGCACTAAATTTGTGCTATTGTGGTTTTTTCTTCCACTATAATTTTTCAATATTTTTTTCAAAAGTTAGATTGCAACTGTGTAGGTTCTTCAATTACATGACAAAATAACAGTTTATCATTCATCCCCTCAAGCAAACCTTTAGTTTTGCTCTTTCATCTAAATCAGTTTACTGACTGGATGCCTTTCCCAGTATATCCACCACTTCAATTCCATTACAAATCTTGATTCTTAAATGAAATCTATATTAAATGAAATAATAGTAATAACTCACATTTTTATCTTACTTGACATAAAATTACATTTGATCCTCACAACTCTTGATTGTTGCAAATTGTGCATATTAAGTCCAATTTTAAAGATAAAGAAAATGAGGCTAAGAAAGGTTAAGTGACTTGTCTAGATTCACACAGACATTGTTTCCCAACTACTTTAATTATATACCTACCCCATAGCTAGAAAAGCTCCTTTTCTAGCTAAGGAGATGGTTCTAATAGAGTGAAAATGCATATAAAAAATGCATGTATTTT
Source organism: Antechinus flavipes (assembly GCF_016432865.1). Taxonomy (NCBI): domain Eukaryota; kingdom Metazoa; phylum Chordata; class Mammalia; order Dasyuromorphia; family Dasyuridae; genus Antechinus; species Antechinus flavipes. Next base: position 391,089,886 of record NC_067400.1, on the reverse strand, counting down.
CACAAGATTTAAATTGCCTATGATAGGGACCATACCTACTGAATTCAGCCTACAATTCCTAATGAATGCTGGGTCCTCAGTAAATACTAATTCAAACAATAGGAGTATTTAAAACATTTTTTTTAAATTTTCAGTGTCCTCTTTCTGCCTTTCTCTGTGTCAATTAAAATGGTCTTCTCCTGTTAATACAATACTTAATCCTCCTTAAAAAAAGTTAATTAATTAAATGGAACTAGAATACAAGTCAGATTTAGCTAGAAGTGGGGAATACTCAACTGGTGAGGACTCAGAACAATGATATTAGAGAGCAAATGTTCCAATCTATTAAAGGTACTCTAATACCTTTAGAACTCTAATAAGAATATATAGAAAACTGATTTTGGTGAAGTTTTGCCACTAAATTTTGGAGTATGGGAGTATCAGATCACTAAAGCATACTGGCATTATTGCTAGTATCACAAAGTGTCTCAAAATAATTTGTAGCCTTAGATCAACTTCAAATCAAGGGGCAAAGATTTTAATATTCTGATATCAGCAGACTAAATCCATATAGATAGATAGATAGATATAGATATATATAATCAATTAACAGGGAGAAAGAGGCGTACTAAGCTCTCAAGGGGAATTCACAATTAACCAGGGAGAAGATGCCATTAAGGAAGAAGATACCATTAAAGTGAGCCAAGTTTCTAATGAATCTTAACTTATAAGGCAGGATAAATTCCTAAAGAAATTTAGTGAGGATTTACAGTAAGATGAGAGAGATGTTTTATAGAGGAAATATAACCTCAAAGATTATAAGCATAATTTACCTATCTCATTGGGTATATATAGCAACTGTGGTATTAGGATGGTTTTGCCAATGCAAAACATTTCATATAAGAATTTAACCAAGGACCTCAATTTGAAGTAGGATTGCAATAAAAATCCGTTTAAAGATAACAAAAGGCCCAATTAAAATCAAAAAGTCAAAATAATCAGTGTTCCTCCCCATTTTTCTCAGGATGTACTTTGGGATGTACAATTTGGTTCTCTTTCTCAATAGTGTCATTCCCTGCTATCAAAGACCTGCCCAATTTTCAAAGATCTGGGAACTTTTCCACCCTCATCAATTTGGGAATACTAAGAGACCAAGGCATATTCAATATATACGGAAGCTTATCTAGCATAAGAATGTATCCTTCATATTTGTGAACATGCCTTTTTGCTACTCACTTTTTTTCCTGGATACTTTAGTTTGTGAGACCCTAGAGAACTGAGAGTTTTTATTGTCTTTTGGTGTTTTAAATTACAATTATGAAGGATTTTTTTGCAGGGAAGGGAAGGAGGATTCCTTTATGAATTGGTGCTTCTGAGATAATTTGAAAGTCTTTTTTAAGCTACGTTTGATTCTTTTTATGTTTAAGTAATGCTAGTTGCTGCACTGCTATTGATTTTCAAGGGTTATATTAAAAATATGGACTTTGATTCACTGAAATGCTGGTGTCTGATTGAAAAACACTTATGTTTTCCTTTTTGTATTTAAATAAAATATTTCTTTTTATTTTTTGGGGGGAAACTCTTAGGCAGCTCAAGTCAAGAATTTTCCCTGATAACCTAAAAACTCCAAGAAATCAACATTTAGGATTCAATTTCTTTTCTTAGGATCCTTATCCTTTCTGGAGGCTTATTTGACCTGGCTTGTTATTTTCTTTTATTTTATCATCCTAAAGGGAAATGTTAGAGCTTTGGTTCTCACTTAATTATTGAAATAGATATCCCTTTGTAAAAGCTAATTGATTTAAGTTGCTAAATGGAATTGAGTAATTACTCATTGATAGATAACTAACACAATCTACTGGGGCTCTAACCAATAGCATTAGGGAAAAGCTACCCCAAAACTCTCAGGAGTATTCCTACAATAGAAAGTGTAAATTAGTTCAACATGACTCTGGGACAGTGTAGCCATAGACACACACACACACACACACACACACACACACTCACACACACACGAAATGGATAGGCATCTATTTGTTTTCCATAGTTATGAAAATTAAATTGAAGAAATAAAGTTTAAATTAGAAAGTTGAAACTCACAAGAACTTCAAAGAATAATCAGGATTGGATTAGATTTGATCCAGAGCTTCCTGGACTTTTTGCCCTTCCCCTAGTGTTTTCTCTCTCCTCAAGAATGAGAAAAGTAAACTCCTTGGAAGAAAGGACTGGCTATTTGATAAGAAAAGGGAATTTCCCTCTTGGATGAGAAAAGACTGGAAGAGTAGTCATGACCAATAACAAAGTCAAAGAAGAACTGCTCTGGTCATATTTTGCTTAAAATCAGGCATATTAATACCTTATAAGAGAAAATGGTAACCTGGAAAGGATCCTAATTGGTCAAGATCCAGAAAGAAGAAATAGAGCTAACTAAACCCCATTAGAAACATTTGACCTGGCTTCTATATGTGTGTTCTCATTCTACAGAATTGAGATATATCTAATCTTGCAAGAATGTAAAATAAATCTTTTCTGAATTCATCAATGAGTCAGTGGAATTCTAGATAAGACATTTTATTTCTTATACATATATACATATAAAGAGATCTATTCTTTTTGACATAAAATCCATATTTGTTTTTTTTTTCTGTCAAAGTCATAAAAACAAAAGCAAATTAAAATCTTGGTTGAGAGGAGGCTCAGGCAGAGAATATGTGAATGCTTTCCTGAGTACTACAGAAGTGAAGAACTTTAAGAAAGTGAGACCCTTAATAGAAGATCCCACTGGGATAGCAAATATTTTAACAATTCCTGGGCCCTAATCTTTTTACCTGGGGAAAACTTATGTCTATTTTGAATGCTCTTTTCTCCCAAGAAGAAAGGGGACTAATTAGAGGAGCAGCTATAAAGGAGTGAGATAGAAGACACTCTGCAGCTGCAGGAGTAGTCCTAGATGACCAAAAATATCTTTTAGTAGATCTAAATTGGGATCATAATAATCCTGTACATTGGGGAAGTATGAGGGATCTTAGAGAACTGATATTTATGGAAATTTGGAATTTGAAATGCAGTGCCAAAGGCACAGAACATGAGAAAGGCCTTTGGGAAGATTCAGGGGAAGAATGAGTCACCAGCTGAACATCTGAATAGATTAAAAGACAGCATGAGGAAGTACTTTGGGTTTGATCCTAAGGACTCAACAGTAGAAGATACCTTGAAATTGCATGTTATGACCAATGCATGATCAACTATCAAAAGTTACAGAAATTAGAGTGATGGAATAATAAGAGCCTTTCTAATCTATTGGAAGAGGCCACCAAGATATATGTTAGGAGAGATGACAAGAAACAAAAGCAGAAAGTTAAAATATTAGTCCAAATGGTACAGGAAATTGCAAAAAAATGCAAACAAGACCCAAGGAGAGGAGACAAGGATATTCAGGAAGGAACAAGGGGCCTGTGGTCCCTGCTGGAAGAAAGTCTTTGAAATGTTGGGAATGTCAAAAAGACTGTTCCCAGCAGAGAAGAGAACAGCAGATATATTTCCTTATTGAACTTGATGAAGATTAGGGAAGTCATGGGTTCTTGAAAGAGAACCACCCAGAACCTTTGATGAATTTAAGGGTGGGGTCCCACCAGGAAGCTGTTGTGTTCTTAGTAGATACTAGGGTATCAATATACTCAGTGACCTCTTTGCCTGAGGGGGTTAAATTGTCTAAGGAGACCTTGATGATTTCTGGGGTTAAAGGAGAATATTTTCTTGTACCTATGACCATGCTCTGTAAAATTTATAGGGGGAAAAGCGAAACAATCAATCTTCCCCTTGCCTCAAATGAATTTTCTATCTGATGTCTTTTTACATGTATTACTGCTACATTCCTAGGAGCCAGAATGTTTTCCAGTACCTTTCTGTCTAATGTATAGAGGGTCATACACACCATATTCAAAGAGCTCTTTGCTCTTACTATTTATAAACTCTCTTTCTTCCCATTTTTTTAAAACCTTTCATTCATTTGAAGTAAGGGGAAATTGAGTAGCAGATGAGGAGGTCAGGGGAGCTGGAGACCAGAAGACTACTCATATAATGGCCTTTATGCCTGTACTTCTCCCTAGTGTTCCCTCTCCTAGTTTTACCCAAGAGGAAAAAAAGAAGGCCTCAGCTCTCAGAGCAGTTGAGAATGGAAGGATGTTGGTTCCTACTCAACAGCAGAGAGATACTGACCAGAGTAAATATGAGTCAGGTCTTTCAGCAACTGCACCAGAGCAGTCATTGAGATGTCCAAAACCTGTGTGATGCTGTGCTGACAAGGTATGTTTCCCCTGAAGTCTATACCATGGTCCAACTGTTGTGCCACATAATGTCCTGATCAAGTTTCCCTAATTGTCCTATTCAGTTACTCTGCCTCAGGTTATAACCATTCCCTCTTAATGTTTGATAGGATAAAATTCTTATATCTTAGACTTCAGGCTATAATCATTCCCTCTTAATGTTTGATGGGATAAAGGTCTTTTTCCATTTTAGACATCATTAGAACATCAGTAATCACTCCAGTACCTCCCATTATGTCATCCTAGGTGCCTCCCCCCCTTAGGTCATCCCCATCCAGATACCTCCCCCATTATGTCATTGTTCTTGTTACCCTATAAAAGAATCTTGTATCTGACACTCATGGCTAGATTCTTTGAGATGATAGTCTCATTCAGCCCTGGGACCAAACCATGGATCCATTTGGTCCCAGTAAATCTCTCCATTAAATAAATTATTAAATTGTTCTCTAATGTCTATCCTGCCTTAGTTTCTCCTGCATTACACAACAATTAGTAGATGGCTGCTTCATTTGTTGCAGGACTAACAAGATTGCTCAACACCAGGTCCTGAAAGGGGAATAACCTTCAGGAATCACATCATTCCAAAGCATCCAGGTGGACTCTACTGAGCTGCCACCAGTGGGTCACCTCAAATACTTGTTGGTCATAGTGAACCATCTGACCTCATGGGTGAAGGCCTTTACCTTCAGCTCAAGCAACTGCCTCAAAAGTTATTAAAACAAAGTATCCCCAGATATGGAGCAATGGAGAGTATAGACTCCAATCAGAAAACACATTTTTCTGTCCAAGTATTACAGAATCTGATTAGGGCCTGAGAAACCACTTGGGATTTGGAATCCTATTTTTAGACACAAAGGATTTCTTTCTTTCTTTTATTTTCTTTTTTATTCCTGAGACAATTAGGATTAAGTGACTTGCCCACTGTCACACAATTAGGAAGTATACATGTCTGAGACTGGATTTGAATTTAGGTCTTCCTGACTTCAGGTCTGGCACTCTATCCACTGCACTAACGAACTACCCCAAAAGGATTTATTTCTTAAGATATATGTTAAATCATGGTACAATATCTGCAAAAACTACAACAAAAAAGGTTGATATCTCAGGCTCCTTCTCTAGGTTTTCCTGTTCATAGAATCCAAATTGGAGATTGGGTATTGATTTGATCCTTTAAGGTTGAGAAGTGTTGGGACAGAAGGAAAAGCCTAAGGGTTTGTAAGATTAATGGTGTTAAAAGGACAAGAGTGGGAGCCAGTGGCCCAAGAAGATGGACAAGAGAGAAGGAGATGAGGAATTAGATAAAGAAAGTGAAATTATGTTACAGAAATTTGAAGAAATCTCAGTGGATAAATTTGGAGGGGGGAAGGAGGAGGGGAATCGAATGAGATGGAGTAGGATTTCTTACAGTCATGAAAATTGAGTAAGGCTTCGCCAACCCCAAAGTTAGTATAGGCCTGAAATAAAATCTTTTAGGATATACCTGCCTCCCTTTCCTACTATCTTTCCATGACATCATTTTCTAGCTACCTCAATCTAAACCAAATATGGGCAGCTATACTCTTATTGGCCAAAGCTCAATTTCCTGTCTCTGGGGAAGTTCTCCCTTAGAATGTAAGACTATTCAGTGAGGATGAGGGGCAGTGGTGATTCTTCTGCATTAGGGACTATAAAATATACTTCTCTATTTCTATAAAGTGCCTGCTCTTTTGGATTGATTATTCAACTGCAGTGACACCCATCTCTCACGAGAATGTATAATAAACCATTTTTTTTACTCCTAGAGATATCATTATAGTGAAATTGGTGACTACGTGTCCAATTGCAATTCCTCATTTAGTGCAATGGATAACTCAGAGGTAAAAGGATTTGAACTAACAGTCCTTTTAGTAAAATCATATCCCAAATACACTCAGGTAGACAAAGTTCTCAAGGCACTTAAATAAGTTCAGGAAGATTAAAACAAATAAAAACTGCTAGCAAGAGGTTAAAATCAGTGAACAAGGACGTTCTCTGGAGTCTTGTGAGCTCCTAGTTTTTGTTGTAAAAAACTACTTTTATACTGTTCTGACCAAAGAGCTCACAACTAGGTCTCAGAGCAATTATCCTGGGTACAAAGTTAACCCAGCTCTGTGGTGCTCCAGTCTGTATCACAACGTTTTTGTTTGTAAAAATCTTGGCCATTATTGTGAGATAGTGAATCAATCCACTTCAGTTTCACCAAGAAACAGTTCATAACAAATAAATAAAAATCTAGCTATTATTGTGGGGTGGTAAATCAATCTACTCCTTCCTAGTTTCATCAAGAACTAGTGTACAACAAACACATAAATACAAATGCACAAAATATATGATTTCTTTGACGTAACTACAGGTAATGATCTTGCAATGACTTAATAGGTTTTGGAAGTTTTTCTGATCAAAATGTTTTTATCCTATAGCCAATCTATCTATAAATTTCTTTGAATTTTCCAAAGGACAAATTCATAATCCAAACCCAAGTGATTTTATGCCATTTTTGAAAAAAATAAAGTTGAAGTTTTAAAAAGAATTAAAAGGTTATAAATTGTAAATGTTAAAATTCTAAATTAAAATATCATTTGTATGCCTAAAGTATTTGAATAGACATGAATTTTAATTTATTTCTTATTTGAAAATTTTCTGATAATGAACAGAATAGTAATAAATGTTCAGAAATTTTCCCTTACATCAGATAGTTTACTTTCACTAAGAAGAAATCTTCATTTCATTTTTAGAAGTGATAGAATTTGTAATTTCTGTGTATTTGAGCTGCTGAGATACTTAGTACATTTAACTCAGCAAATCATATGGCATAGCTAGTAAGAATGTTCTGTTACTGCACTCTTGAAGACAGATGAAAATAAAGCTAAAAAACTCAGGAGACTCTGCCTTTGTCTTCCATTAAAGTATGTCTCTATTAACAACTCCTACAATTGCATAATTAAGTAGCAAGCTTCCCTCCCTGATCACAGATTCTTTGTGCAGTCATTCAATGATGGGTCAGAGCTTGAAACAAATTAAGCCATTGAAGCACAGCAGGTTGTAGTCATCAATTTGTTCATAACTTGACAGCTATATACAATGATACAGAAGCCAGATTTTTTTTAATATTGTGACTGAAAAGAGTATATTTCCAAATCCAATTATTGAATAATTCCTATATTAGAGTCTTTTTCACTTAAATGAATAAAAAACAAAAACAACAACAACAAAAAACAACTTGTGTATATCTCTTCTCTAAGAAGATAATACATTGTTACCTATATTAGTTGTTCTTTATGAATAACATCCAAAAAATAAGGAGAACCAATCATTCTCTTTTTGTCTCTTTCTCTCTGTCTCTGTCTTTCTCTCTGCCTCTCCTGTCTCTCTCTCTCTCTGTCTCTGTCTTTCTCTCTGTGTCCATCTGTCTCCCTCTCATATTCTTTTTCTCTCTACTTTTTCCACTCCTCTTTCTCTCCTCTCATTCCTGCTTTATCTTGAGAACATAAATCTCTTACTAGAGATATGCTTCACTTAGTCATTTTTTTTTCCATTCATTCATTGTCTTAAAAAAAAAATCCTTCAAAGCATCATGAAAGAAAAAAAAATAGAAGAGAGGAGGGGAAGGAAGAAAGGGATAAAGAAAAGAGAATAAACATTTATTAAATTCTTATTGTGTGTCAGGAACTATGCTAAGCATTTAGAAATATTATCGCGTCTGATCTCATGTGATTCTCATAATAATCTTGAGAGATAGGTGCCAATTTACAGTTGAGGAACTAAAGCAGATAGATTAAGTGACTTATTCAGTTCCACACTAAGTATCTGATGTAGAATAATCATGTATATAATACCTATTATATTCCAAGCACATTGCTAAATGATTTTATAAATATTATCTAATTTGAACTTTATGAAATCCCCATAAGTATATCATATTATTACTCCTATTCTATTGTTGAGGAAACTGAGACAAATAGAGAGGCTAATTAACTTGCTCAAAAGTCACACAACTTTGTGTATTTGATTTCATTTGTATTTGAATTCATTTCTTGTTTACTTCAAGCCAACTTTCTACCTACTACAACATCTAGTAGTAAGAAAATCCAAGAAAGGAAGAGGAAAATAAAAATAAAATGGGAAAAAGAAATAAGAGATGGGAAAGAAGGAAAAATGAGAAGAAAAATGAGAGATAATAAGGAAAAGGAAGAAAGGAAATGAAGGGAGAAAAAATGAAAAGAGGAAATTTATTTTTTAAAATGTATGTATTAAAACAGTAATATTCTGACATATTGTAGTAACCCCCAAATCTGTATTTGGCTTTTGCCCTTTTTTTTTTTTCAATATTTTATATTAATGACTTAGATAAAGGCATAAAGGATATGCTAATTAAAGACAAATGAAACAAGTTTGGGGACAGGAAGGTAGGATACTTAACACAGTGTATGACAGTTAGGATAAAATATCCTAACAAATTAGAATGTTGAGCTAAGTCTAATAAGATGACATTCAATAAGCATAAAAGCAAAATATTATACCTATATACAAATAAATAAATTTCATAAATATGATGTGGAGAAAGCATGCATGAATAGCAGTTATTTTGAAAGATCTGGGGTTTTTAGTGGGCTAGAAGTTTCACATGAGTCACAAATGTAATTAATTATGAACTTGTAATGAATGAAGAGATAGCTTTCAGGATTAAGGAAGTGACAATCTCAGTGTACTTTGCTCTTGTTCTCATCTGTTTTCAGATCTTGATGTTAAGTTTTAAGAATATTAATAACATTGAAAATATCCAGAGGAGGGCAAACAAGATGGGTAAGAAACCTTGAGTCTCTGATAGATGAGCATTTACTGAGAGAATTTAGCATGATTAGTTTATTTTTTTTTTAATTTTATTTTATTTAATAATAACTTTGTATTGACAGAATCCATGCCAGGGTAACTTTTTACAATATTATCTTGCACTCGCTTATGTTTCGTTTTTTTCCCTTCCCTCCCTCCACCCCCCCCCAAGATGGCAAGCAGTCCTATATATGTTAAATATGTTGCAGTATATCCTAGATACAATACATATTTGTAGAACCGAACAGTTCTCCTGTTGCACAGGGAGAATTGGATTCAGAAGGTAAAAATAACTCGGGAAGAAAATCAAAAATGCAAATATTTCACATTCGTTTCCCAGTGTTCCTTCTTTGGGTGTAGCTGTTTCTGTCCATCATTTATCCATTGAAACTCAGTTAGGTCTCTTTGTCATAGAAATCTACTTCCATCAGAATACATCCTCATACAATATCGTTGTCAGAGTGTATAATGATCTCCTGGTTCTGCTCATCTCACTTAACATCAGTCCATGTAGGTCTCTCCAAGCCTCTCTGTATTCATCCTTCTGGTCATTCCTTACAGAGCAATAATATTCCATAACATTCATATACCACAATTTTCCCAGCCATTCTCCAATTGATGGGCATCCATTCATTTTCCAGTTTCTAGCCACTATAAACAGGGCTGCTACAAACATTTTGGCACATACAGGTCCCTTTCCCTTTTTAGTATCTCTTTGGGGTATAAGCCCAATAGAAATACTGCTGGATCAAAGGATATGCACAGTTTGATAACTTTTTGGGCATAATTCCAGATTGCTCTCCAGAATGGTTGGATTCGTTCACAACTCCACCAACAATGCATCAGTGTCCCCGTTTTCCCTCATCCCCTCCAACATTCATCATTATTTTTCCCTGTCATCTTAGCCAATCTGACAGGTGTGTAGTGGTATCTCAGAGTTGTCTTAATTTGCATTTCTCTGATCAATAGTGATTTGGAACACTCTTTCATGTGAGTGGTAATACTTTCAATTTCATCATCTGAAAATTGTCTGTTCATATCCTTTGACCATTTATCAATTGGAGAATGGCTTGATTTTTTATAAATTTGAGTCAGTTTTCTATATATTTTGGAAATGAGGCCTTTATCAGAACCTTTAATTGTAAAGATGTTTTCCCAGTTTGTTGCTTCCCTACTAATCTTGTTTGCATTCGTTCTGTTTGTACAAAGGCTTTTTAATTTGATATAATCAAAATTTTCTATTTTGTGATCAGTAATGGTCTCTAGTTCATCTTTGGTCACAAATTTCTTTCTCCTCCACAAGTCTGAGAGATAAACTATCCTATGTTCCTCTAATTTATTTATAATCTCATTCTTTATGCCTAGGTCATGGACCCATTTTGATCTTATCTTGGCATATGGTGTTAAGTGTGGGTCCTTGCCTAATTTCTGTCATACTAATTTCCAGTTATCCCAGCAGTTTTTATCAAATAATGAAATCTTATCCCAAAAGTTAGAATCTTTGGGTTTGTCAAACACTAGATTGCTATAGTTGACTATTCTGTCTTGTGAACCTAACCTTTTCCACTGATCAACTAATCTATTTCTTAGCCAATACCAAATGGTTTTGGTGATTGTTGCTTTATAATATAATTTTAGATCAGGTACAGCTAGACCACCTTCATTTGATTTTTTTTTCATTAATTCCCTTGAGATTCTCGATTTTTTATTGTTCCATATGAATTTTGTTGTTATTTTTTCTAAATCATTAAAATATTTTCTTGGAAGTCTGATTGGTATAGCACTAAATAAATAGATTAGTTTAGGGAGTATTGTCATCTTTATTATATTTGCTCGGCCTATCCAAGAGCACTTAATATTTTTCCAATTATTTAAGTCTGACTTTATTTGTGTGGAAACTTTTTTGTAATTTTGCTCAAATAATTCCTGACTTTCCTTTGGTAGGTAGATTCCCAAATATTTTATGCTATCAACAGTTATTTTGAATGGAATTTCTCTTTGTATCTCTTGCTCTTGGATTTTGTTGGTGGTGTATAAAAATGCTGAGGATTTATGGGGATTTATTTTGTAGCCAGCTACTTTGCTAAAATTATGAATTATTTCCAATAGCTTTTTAGTAGAATCTCTGGGGTTCTCTAGGTATACCATCATATCATCTGCAAAGAGTGATAGTTTGGTTTCCTCCTTGCCTACTCTAATTCCTTTAATCTCTTTCTCGACTCTTATTGCAGAAGCTAGTGTTTCTAATACAATATTGAATAATAATGGTGATAGTGGGCAACCTTGCTTCACTCCAGATCTTACTGGGAAAGGTTCCAGTTTTTCCCCATTGCATATGAAGTTTACTGAAGGTTTTAAATATATGCTCCTGACTATTTTAAGGAAAAGTCCTTTTATTCCTATGCTCTCAAGGGTTTTTATTAGGAATGGCTGTTGGATTTTATCAATACTTTTTCTGCATCTATTGAGATGATCATATGGTTTTTGTTGGGTTGGTTATTGATATAGTCAATTATGTTAATAGTTTTCCTAATATTGAACCAGCCCTGCATTCCTGGTACAAATCCTACTTGGTCATAGTGTATTATCCTGGGGATGATTTTCTGTAATCTTTTTGCTAATATTTTATTTAAGATTTTAGCATCAATATTCATTAGGGAGATTGGTCTATAATTTTCTTTCTCTGTTTTCAGCCTACCTAGTTTAGGTATCAGTACCATGTCTGTGTCATAAAAGGAGTTTGGTAGGACTCCTTCAATCCCGACTTTTTCAAATAGTTTATTTAGCATTGGAGTTAATTGATCTTTAAATGTTTGATAGAATTCAGATGTAAATCCATCTGGTCCTGGGGATTTTTTCTTAGGGAGTTGATTGATAGTTTGTTCTATTTCTTTTTCTGAGATGGGAGTGTTTAGGATATTTACTTCTTCCTCTGTTAGTTTAGGCAAGCTATATTTTTGGAGGTATTCTTCTATTTCATTTAAGTTGTCGAATTTATTGGCATAAAGTTGGGCAAAGTAACTCCTAATTATTGCTCTAATTTCCTCTTCGTTAGTGGCAAGTTCTCCCTTTTCATTTTTAAGACTAACAATTTGATTTTCCTCTTTCCTTTTTTTAATCAGATTTACTAAGGGCTTGTCTATTTTGTTGGTTTTTTCATAGAACCAACTCTTAGTTTTATTAATTAATTCAATAGTTTTTTTTTACTTTCAATTTTATTGATCTCACCTTTTATTTTTAGAATTTCAAGTTTAGTGTTTGACTGGGGGTTTTTAATTTGTTCCTTTTCTAGCATTTTTAGTTGCAAGCCCAATTCATTGACCTTCTCTTTCTCTATTTTATACAAATAGTCCTCTAGAGATATGAGATTTCCCCTTATTACCGCTTTGGCTGCATCCCATACATTTTGGTATGATGTCTCATTATTATCGTTTTTTTGGATGAAGTTATTAATTATGTCTATAATTTGCTGTTTCACCCAATCATTCTTTAGTATGAGATTATTTAGTTTCCAATTATTTTTTAGTCTAATTTCCCCTGGCTTTTTATTGAATGTAATTTTCATTGCATCGTGGTCTGAAAAGGATGCATTCACTATTTCTGCCTTACTGCATTTGAGTTTGAGGTTTTTATGTCCTAATATATGGTCAATTTTTGTATAAGTTCCATGAACTGCTGAAAAGAAGGTGTACTCCTTTCTGTCCCCATTACATTTTCTCCAGAGATCTATCATATCTAATTTTTCTAGTATTCTATTTATCTCTTTGACTTCTTTCTTATTTATTTTGTGGTTTGATTTATCTAATTCTGAGAGTGCAAGGTTGAAATCTCCCACTATTATAGTTTTACTGTCTATTTCTTCTTGCAGCTCTCTTAATTTCTCTATTAAGAATTTAGATGCTACCCCACTTGGTGCATATATGTTTAATATAGATAGTGCTTCATTATCCATGCTACCCTTTAGCAAGATATAGTGCCCTTCCTTATCTCTTTTGATTAGATCAATTTTTGCTTTAGCTTGATCTGACATCAGGATGGCTACCCCCACTTTTTTGACTTCACCTGAAGCATAGTAGATTTTGCTCCAACCTTTTACCTTTAACTTGCATGTATCTCCCTGCTTCAGGTGTGTTTCCTGTAAACAACATATTGTAGGATTCTGGCTTTTAATCCATTCTGCTAACCGCTTCCTCTTTATGGAGGAGTTTACCCCGTTCACATTTATGGTTAAAATGACCATTTCTGTATTACTTGCCATCTTGTTAACCCCGGTTTATGCTTTTCTCCCTTCTTACCCCTTTATCCCCCTTCCCAGTATTAAGCTTGTGAGCACCACTTGCTTCTCACAGCCCTCCCTTTTTTAGTATCCCTTCCCCCCCTTAGAGTTCCTCCCCCTATCTTACCCCTTTCCCTCCCAGTTACCGTTACCTTCCACTTAGCTTATTCCTTCTCTTTTTACTTTTCCCTTCTCACTTTTCAATGAGGTGGGAGAAGTTTCACCATAGATTGAATAAGTCTAAAATTTTTCCCTTAAAGCCAATTCTGAAAGCAGTAAAATACTCACTATATTCATCCCTCTCCATTCTTTCTCTCAGATATAATAGGTTTTCTTTGCCTCTTCATGAATTGTAGTACCCCCACTTTCCCCTTTTTCTGATACCATGTCCTTTCCACATCTAGTTTCTAGAACAAGGTATATCTGTATTCTTTATACAGCTTTATAGCCAAAATATAGTTCTCAAGATTAATCTTTACCTTTTTAGATTTCTCTTGAGTTCTGTACTTGTAGATCAATTTTTTTGTTAAGTTCTCGCTTTTTCATCAAAAATAGGTGAAATTCGCTTACTTCGTTGAATGTCCATCTTCTTCCCTGGAAAAAGATGCTCATTCTTGCTGGGTAAGTTATTTTTGGTTGCATACCAAGTTCCTTAGCCTTTGGGGATTATCATATTCCAGGCCATTCGATCCTTTAATGTGGATGGTGACAGATCCTGGGTGATCCTTATTGTGGCTCCTTGATACTTGAATTGGGTTCTTCTAGCTGCTTGCAGTATTTTTTCCTTCGTCTGAGGGTTCTGGCATTTGGCCACTATATTTCTTGGTGTTTTGATTTTAGGATCCCTTTCAGTAGGGGATCGATGAATTCTTTCAATGTCTATTTTACCCTCTGTTTCTATGACTTCTAGGCAGTTCTCTTTGATAATTTCCTGGAAAATAGTGTCCAGGCTTTTTTTTTCATCATACTTTTCTGGGAGTCCGATGATTCTCAGGTTGTTTCTCCTGGATCTGTTTTCCAGGTCTGTTGTCTTCCCCAGAAGGTATTTCACATTCTTTTCCATTGTTTGATTTTTTTGGATTTGCTTGACTGATTCTTCTTGTCTCCTCGAGTCATTCAATTCCATTTGTTCGACCCTGATTTTCAGTGAAGTATTTTCTTCACTCACTTTTTTAAGATCTTTTTCTAATTGTCCAATTGAGTTCTTTTGTTCTGTGGAATTTTTTTCCATTTCACCAATTTTGTTTTCCAGTTCACCAATCCTATTTTTCAAGGATTTGATTTCTTTATCCACTCTCTCTTTAACTGACTTCTCCAGACTCTTTTGCCAAGCCTCTCTCTCCTTTTGCAAAGCCTCCCTCTCCTTTTCCCATTTTTCTTCTAGCTCCCTTGTGAGAACCTTTTTAATTTCCTCCATGAGATTCATCTGTGCTGAGGAACAGATGATCTCCTCCTTTGGGGATTCACCTGGGGACTGTTTGTTTTTAGTCTCCTCAGGATTTGGAGTCTGCTCTTTATCTGTATAGAAGCTGTCAAGGGTTAAAGTCTTTTTCAGTTTCTTGCTCATTCTGTCTAATAATCAAAGACAAACTATCAAAGAAACAGAAGAAAAAAACCCTTGAATGGAGGCTGCTTTCTTTGGGGGAGGGGCAGGGTAGCTGTGAGGCACGGGTCCTACTGTGCTGCGCCTGCACTCTGAGATCCGAGAGCATGCTGAGACACTGTGGGGGAGGGGTGGCCAGGTCCCGAGAGACTCCAGCTGTTTGGGGTTGTATTCTTCACCCTTGGTGTTTTTAGCTTCTCTGCTGGGCTGCTGACTCACTGCCGGAGCAAAGTATCTAATCCTGTAGCAAAGCTCTCCCCGCAGAGACGGTGCGATCACTCCCCACCCCCTCTACGCTCTGCTCGGCTCTGAGCTGCCTTCCGTGCTCTCGCTGTCGCTGCTGCCCGCAGCCTGCTTCTGATCTAATAACCATCCCCGCCCTTGCGCAAAATCAGACCTTTCTTGATGAGTCTCAAGGATGGTTTCTCTTGGTAACTAATTGTAACAGTAGAGCATTAATTCAGAGGCATGAAATGAAATGGATAGTGAGAGAAAAACATAGAGGTTACACAGCAGTGTGCCTCCTCTCCGCCATCTTGGCCGGAAGTCAGCATGATTAGTTTAAAGAAAGAAAATAATGATGAGTGAGGTGGAGTAGGGAAAATGGTAACTCTCTTAAATTATGTGTAGCGCTATCGTGAAGAAAAATTAGACTTGCTTTGATTTGTCCTCCAATGGAAAAAAAAAAAACAGAAGCAATAGACAAAAGTCATAAAGAGATGAATTATGGCTTAATATGAGGAGGGTGCAGGGGGATTCCTAGTGAGTAGTGGAATGGGCTACCTCCAGAAATAGTAGATCCTCCTTTCTTAACGGAGAAGCTGGAAGCACTTGTCAGATATGCTATAATGTAGAATACAAATGAAAAATTTGCAAGTTAACAGTAGTGGAAGACTTTCCCAAAGTCACACAACCAATAAAGGGAAAAACCAAGCCAAGACCCCTTAACTCTTCACACCTGTTCAAAATAGAAAAAATAGAAATTCAGGACTCTGATGTCATCAACCAACAGAAAAGCAATCAGGATTACAGTTGGGAAGAATACAGGCCTTTTAAGACAACAAGGCAATATCCAGTGCAAACAGCTCCAATGTAATTACCAGATGAGGAGAAATCCCAAATTTGGTAAATAGAAGGGAATTAGGTTGGGGAAGAGGATCTGCTTATATTTCCACAGATGGAGAAAGAATCAGATGGCTGACTATGAGACTGTTAAAAGGACTCTTAAAATCTTCAGAAATCATTGGATTTCCTAACACAAGATGAAACTGTTTTAGTTCTTGAAAAACCAGCAAGAATCATTGGATTCCCTGAGATGAAAAATTGTTGATGAGACTTTTTCAGTACTTCAAAGCTTACAGGAATTATTAGATTCCTGGCACAAGAACTAATGGACAATGGATTCCTTATGGACTATTTCTAGGACTTATGGACATTTGTAAATTTTCAGGATGATTCATGTTATTTGTTACATTACTACTAGCCTATGTTATATTGCTATGTGCTATTGTAAATTATGTATAATGCCTCCCATATTGATGGATTTACGTATGCCATGTATATGTCCACTACTCTACACTATTCAACTTCTTATCTCCTCTGGGGAAAAAGAATATGAAAGAAAAACAAATGATTAAAGACTATTATCTTTTAACTAATCTACAAAATGAAAAAGCTCCTTGAGGATAGGAATTGTATCTTCACATATGAGTTTATTTGAAAGGCTGCTTCTTATGATTTTATAATGTGCTATTGTTCTTTATCTTCCCACAAACTTCCTCTGAAAAGCTTATGAGTATATTTATATGTGAGTGAATGTGTATGTTCCCTAAAACATGTAATAACTTGGCCTGCAAAGTAGAATATAGATTTCAATACTGAAAACCAATAGAGTTGGGTCTTTATAATTAAAATCCATTCAAAATATCACATGTAAGAGAAATTACAACAGGACTTCACTACAAATCAATCATGTTTTGGAAATTAGTTTGCAGGTTTGTTTATAATCCTCATCATCTTATTATTGCTCCATCTCAAAGATAAGTTGTGTCAAATAACAATCATATCAAAACATTTATACACACAAAACCCAATACCTTGTCTTTCCAGTGTATCCATTACACGAGTAATAAGTAATAGATAAATGGAAACTGAAGAAAAACCAAGAAACTAGAAAGTGATTTATTTATTCTTATATACTACAATGCTATTAAAAATCAATTTCATTCTTTCTCTGATTCTGAGATCTCTCATACTAAAGTGTTTAATGCAAGCCCTTTCCCTTTTTAAATATATGTAGCTATGTACATATATACACTTATGACAGTTATGTAGTATTGTGTTTGATTTCTACCAATTTTGTTTGAAGTATTGTCTACTTGTCTGAAGAAGTTAAATTAGTGGCAATGTATGTGATTAATGGCAGTATTTTAAAGAAAATCAAATATATTCCATAATGTCACTTATCTCTTTGGAGACTAGATCTATTTTGTCATTATTGTATATGTGTGTGTGTGTGTGTGTGTGTGTGCTTTAATTTTTGTTTTTCCTGTAAATCTATTATTTTTGTATCACTTGAAAAAAGACTCAAAACATTAAAAAAATAAGAATATTTAAAGAATGACTTAATAAAACAAATGAGGTTTAATAATTTAAAAAAATATAAGTGTTTATTAAGGGCCTACTTACCTACACATAATATTTTGATTGATACATAATTAATATATTTTACACAGTGCTTGGAAAGCATACATGAAGACACAATTCTTATCCTCAAGGAGCTTTTTCATTTAGTAGACTAATTAAACAATAATAGTTATCAATCAATTATTTTATTTTCATTGTCTTTTTCCTCAGAGGAGAGAAGAAGTTGAATATTGTAGTGTAGTGGATAGTGGAAAAGGTGTGAAGAGTCAAGAAACCTGCTCGTTTCACTTAGCATCAGGTCGTGTAAGTCTCTCCAGGCTTTTCTGAAATCGTCCTGTTGGTCATTTCTTACCAAACAATAATATTCCATAATATTCATATACCACAATTTATTCAGCCATTCTCCAATTGATGGGCATCCACTCAGTTTCCAGTTTCTGGCTACTACAAACAGGGCTGCATTCTTGATCCCTTCCCTTCTTTATGATCTCTTTGGAATATAAGCCCAGTAGTAACACTACTGGATCAAAGGATATGCACAGTTTGATAGCTTTTTGAGCAAAGTTCCAAATTGCTCCCCAGAATGGCTGGATATATTCACAATTTCACCAACAATGTATCAGTGTCCCAGTTTTCCCACATCCCCTCCAACATTCTACATTATCTTTCCCTGTAATTCTAGCCATTCTGACAGGTATATAGTGATATCTCAGAGTGGAAGTAAAGTTAAGGACACTCCTGTTCAAATGTAAAAGCTTCACCCCTAATTATTCTTTAATGTTTTGATGGGTTTCAATTTTCAAATTTGTTTCCTTTCTCCAATTTAATTTTCATGATTGTGTAAATCAAATGCCCATCCATTTCTCACACATATCTATCAAAATACCTTCCCATAAGGTGATAAAAAGGTATCTAAAATAATGAGATTGCAATAAAATTGCAATGCTTGTGTAACAGTGAAAAATTATAAGCATGTCTCATGAGGTAAAAGAAAAGTCAAAGGTGCCAAATCTCTTGATTCATGTGTAATGCAATACATACTAACTACAATAATATAGTTACTCTTCTTTCTATGAAACAGCCACATGCAAGCCAGAAGAATCTGTCTAAGAGAAAACTTTGAAAAACTTTTAAATTCTTATTAAAGCAATTATCAATCTTGACTGGCAAATACTGATGATGGAAGCATATTCCCTTTGCAGAAAGCTGAAACAGAATGCAAAAAGCATGATTTCTCAGACATGACCAGAGTGTTGATTTATTTTACTTGACTAATTATGTTACAAAGGAGACAAGAGAGGGTAGGGAGGTAAATTATTGAGTAGGGATTGATACAAGGAAGAAAGAATCAATAAAGTATACTTTAATGCACAGAAAGAAAAGATAAACAAGATATGTAGAGAGAACACCACAAGGAATTTGTCTCAGTATCTTATGTGTGAATATAACTTTAAATATACACCTACATATGTGAATATATGTGTATATGTATACATATTTATGTGTATGCATATACATATTGCATGGGATAAACCGAGCAACAATGTGGCTTTGACCTATGCCCTAATTGGGACTTGAGACTTTGCAATAATAAGTTGAGCTATATTAAATGTTGCAGGTATATGATTATATTAAATAAACAAATATTTCCCTCTTGTCTCCCCGCACACATCTTTTCATTAGCATTTAAGTACCTAATAAGATAAAGTGTTCTGAGATCTATATTTAGTTTCTAGATAAATTAGAACTCTCCAACCAATGAGAAAAAAATGTCAGAGGGTGAATTGGGGGCTTCTTGTTAGGGTCTATATAATTCTACGTTTGCAGTTTGAACTTAGCATTCCTTTACTGACCAAAATCTTGTCTGTTGAGAATTGCCCCTTCTCTGGAGATCATAATAAATCCCTTTTTGCTTTTTCTTACCTCCAGTGTATCTGATTTGAATTTGGGTTCATTGTACCACACACATATATTTCATTTAAAATTTATATACATACATATATTTATATATATCTGAGGTTCAATTTCATATGCAATCCTTTTTCCTGTTATCCTTTTCATTTTGAAATACTTCTGTTTACTGGTAATTAAGTTGATAATAAAAAAGAATATTTTTTAAAAAGGGAATAGTCCTAATATGTACTTGGAATTTCAATTGATATTTTAATAAGGGTTTTGAAAATACTAACTTCAAATTCTAAAAGTTTAATATATCATTTTTATTTGAAAGTAAAAGCAATCAGCATGCAACTCTAAGGAAATCAAGGAAAGAAAATGTTATATTGTCCCATAGGTCACTGGAACAACATAATCATTGACAGGAAGAATATAAAGTAGCATACTTCTGGTATAAATGGACAGCAAAGCCTACAAACCCTTAAGTACAGGCAAAGATACAAGCATATATAATTTGTTTTTCCTTGAGAATGTGACTATTTGTAAAGGAAAGTACTCATGAATGAAATAAAACAGAATCATTTCTGAGTAAAAACAAACAAAACAAAATATCAAGTATAAATAAAACATGGTTTTCAATTATATTAAAATCTACTAATTTTCATCAAAAATATGCATCATTGAAAATTTTGTATTGTTAATCTCTCTGTTTACTAATTTAGTACCTGTTAACTATTTGGAAAGTATTTGGTGAGCAAAGAAAAGATTATGAAATCATCAGTCTTTTCATGTCTCATTTCATATTATGTGACACACAGGAAAATGATACCCTGAAGGACCATGATCACTGTGCTCTATTCTTGATCACAGAGCCATCTTTAAGGGCTGTTCATGCAGTAGACACTTCCATGATAATTTCAGATAAACGACTTTCTTTGTACTCTTTTGAAATATATTACCCTAGCACATCAACCAGGTTTGAGGCAAAGAGAGATGGGTGGAAGATATTTGATGCAAATCCTCTTCCCTACTGTGATCAATACGATGAATGAGCAGTTCTTTTCAAAGCATATGTGTGAAATTTGAACAACAACAACAAAAATCTAAAACTTACCAGCCTTCCATAATTCTCATTCCTCACATCTGTGTAACTTTTCACCCATGTAGTAAACAAGAATGAATGAGGTTGCTATTTGGAAAACAAAAACAAAAAAAATAAAAAATAAAAAAAAATAAAACTGTACTTTATAAGGAAGAAACAAGGGTGTGTATATGTGTTTAGAAAGGATGGGTACAAAGAGCATTGAACTGAATAATCTAATAAAATAAAATAATCAAAGTACTTGCTCTAATAGTAATGAGTGAGTGAGTTCATAGTAGTGCAATGTGAATAGAAAACTGACCCATGAGCCTGGAACACCTAAGTTCAAGTTTCTATCCTGGTATTGTATCTCTGTGACCTTTGATGTTACTTAATATTTAATTGTTCTAGGTTATTCTCTAAAACTATCAATTGTACAAAAGTTTCCAATCTCCCTTACTGCAGAGTTCCTTATGTCAGTAAAATCTCAAGCTCAATCACTGTCATTAATCAAACAAAATGATGCAAACATTGTTCATCAATAAACATTTATTGTCTACTATGTACCAGGCACTGTACTGAATACTGAAGAAACAAAAAAAATCAAAAGACAGTCCCTATCCACAAGGAGCTTACAATCTAATGGGGAAGGCAAAGAATAAACAAATATGTATAAACAAAGATAAGTAGAATATAATAGGAAATAAGAGATAGGAGGCATTAGAATTAAGAGGGTTTGGGAAAGGATTCCTGCAGAAGTGGGGATTTTAGCTGAGATTTAAAAGAAGACAGTAAGTAGAGGATGATGAAAAAGAATGTTGAAGTCATGGGAAATGGCCCCCAAAATACTCAAATCAAGAGATAGTGTTTTACTTGTGAAACAAGGAGGTAATTGAATGAGTGTAAATCAATTTAAGAATGTATTGTATAGAAAGTAAGATGTGAAAGTTTAGAAGACTGGGAGTAGGTTAGTTATTAAGGACTTTGAATGTCAAAAAGATTTTATATTTGATTGAGGAGATGATAGAGAATTACTGGGGTTTATTGAGAAAGACAGTGACATGGTCAGACCTATATTTTAGGAAACTCATCAGGGAATTAGCATTTACATTGTATCTACCATGTACCATGAACTGTGCTAAGCATATTTTATAAATATCTTTTTGTAAACTTTTTATTTTCAAAACTTATGCATAATGTTTAACATCTACCCTTGCAAAACCTTGTGTTCCAATTTTATTTCTCCCTCTTTTCACCCTCCCCCACCCCTAAATAGCAAATAATCCAATATATATCAAACATGTGCATATTCAGTCTCCACAATTTTCTCTCTCTAACTGCAAATGGCTCTCTTCATCACAAGACCATTGGAACTGGTCTAAATCACGTAGCAGTTGAAAAGAGTCACATCTATTACAACGGATCATTGTATAATCTTTTTATTGCTGTCTAGAAAATTCTCATATTTCTACTCACTTCACTTAACATCAGGTCATGTAAATCTCTTCAAGTCTCTTTGAAATCACTGCTGATCACTTCTTAAAGAATAATAATAGAGAATTGGAGAATGAGTTGCATTCTTATATATTTTAGGAATGAGACCTTTATCAGAACTATTACATGTAAAAAAAAAAAAAAAAAGTTTTTCCAAGTTTATTGCCTCCCTTCTAATCTGGTCTGGACTGGTTTTGGTTGTACAAAGACTTTTTTAACTCAATATAATCAAAATTATCCATTTTGCATTCTGTAATGTACTCTACTTTTTCTTTGGCCACAGATTCCTTCCTTCTCCACAGGCCTGAGAGATGAGACTATCCTTTGTTCTTCTAATTTGGATATGTTATCATTCTTTATTTCTAAATCATGAACCTATTTCAACCTTATCATGGTATTGGGTATTAGATATGGGTCAATGGCTAATTTCTGCCATACTAATTTCCAAGTTTCCTAGAAATTTTTGTCAATTAGATAATTCTTACTCCAAAGCTGGAGTCTTTCAGTTTGTCAAACACGAGATAACTATAATAATTGACTATTATGTCTTGTGAACCTAACCTCTTCTACTTATTGACTACTTCATTTCTTAGCTAATACCAAATGGTTTTGATGACTGGAGCTTTATAATATAGTCTTAAGTCTGTTATAGCTAGGCCACCTTCATTTACGTTTTATTCATTAATTACTTTGAAATTCTTGACCTTTAGTTCTTCCAGATAAATTTTGTTATTATTTTTTCTAGATCTGTAAAATAATTTCTTGGGAATTTGATTGGTATGGCACTTAATAAGTAGATTAATTTAGGTATTATTGCCATTTTTATTATATTTGCTTGTGTTACTCATGAGCATTTGATATTTTTCCAATTGATTAGATTTGACTATTTGCTTGAAAAGTGTTTTGTAATTGTGTTCATATACTTCCTGACTTTTCCTGGCCAGGTAGACGCCTAAATATTTTACATTATGTCATGTTATTTTAAATGGAATTGTCCTTGTATCTCTTATTGCTGGACTTTTATCAGTAACATATAGAAATGCTGATTATTTCTGTGGATTTAATTTGTAACCTGCAACTTTGCTAAAGTGAGTTGTTTCTAGAATTTTTAGTTTATTCTCTAGGATTCTTTAAGTATAGCATTATATCCACAAAGAGTAATAATTTGGTTTCCTCATTACCTACACTAATTTTTAAATTTCTTTTTCTTCTCTTATTGTGAAAGCTAACATTTCTAATACAATAATAAATAATAATGGTGATGGGGGCAACCTTGTTTCATGTCTGATTTTATTGAGAATGCTTTTAGTTTATTCTCATTACATATGATGTTTGTTGATGGTTTTAAATAGATGCTACTGATCATTTTAAGGAAAAATTCACTTATTTCTGTATTCTACAATGTTTTTAATAGGAATGTGTTGGATTTTGTCAAATGCTTTTTCTACATCTATTTAAATAATCATATGAGTTCTGCTAGTTTAGTTATTGATATAATCAATTATGCTACTAATTTTCCTAATATTAAACTAGCCCTGAATTCCTAGTATATATCTTACTTGGTTATGATGTACTATCCTGAGAATAACTTCCTGTAATCTCTTTGCTAATATTTTACTTAAGATTTTTGCATCAATATTCATTAGGGAAATTTGTCTTTAATTTTCTTTCTCTGTTTTCACCCAATATGGTTTAGCTATAAGCACCAAATCTGTGTCATAAAAGTAATCTTTTAGAACTCCTTCTTTCCCTATTTTAACAAATAGTTTACATAGTATTGGAATCAAGTGTTCTTTAAATGTTTGATAGAATTTACATATAAATCCATCTGGCTCAAGATTTTTTCTTAGGGAGTTTTTTTTTTTCAATAGTTTGTTTACTTTCTTTCTTTCTTTCTTTTTTTCTTTCTTTCTTTCTTTCCTGCCTTCCTTTCTTCCTTCTTTCCTTTCTTATTCCTTCCTTCCTTCTTCCTTCCTTCCTTCCTTCCTTCCTTCCTTCCTTCCTTCCTTCTTTCTTTCTTTCTTTAATGGGACTTCTTAAGGAATTTATTTCCTCCTCTGTTAATATGGGCAATCTATAATTTTGTAAGAATTCATCCATTTCACTTAGATATTAGATTTATTGTCATACAGTTGGACAAAATAGATACTAATTATTGCTCAAATTTCCTATTTATTGGGGGAAGGTTCATGCTTTTTATTTTTGATACTAACAATTTTGATTTTTTTCTTTTCTTTTTAAAAACAAATTGACTGAAGACTTATCTATGTTGTTGGTTTTTCCATAAAACAAACTCTTAGTTTTATTTATTGGTTCAAAAGTTTACTTGCTTTCAATTTTATTAATCTCCCCTTTTATTTTCAGAATTTCAAATTTGGTATTTAATTGGGTGTTTTAAATTTGCTCTTTTTTCTAGCTTTTTTATTTTCTTTCATCAATTCATTGATCTTCTCTTTCACTATTTTATTCATATGGTTATTTAGAGATATACAATTTCCCCTAAGAACTCCATTTGCTGCATCTCATAAATTTTAGTATTTTTCTCATGGTTGTCATTCTCCAGGATGAAATGTTCAATTGTGTGTATAATTTGTTGTTTCTTGCACTCATTCTTTAGGATTAGATTATTTAGTTTGCAACTAATTTTTGGTCTATTTCCCTCTCTCCCTTTATTACCAGTTATTTTTATTACATTATGAATTGAGAAATATGCATATATTATTTCTGATTTTCTGCATTTGATTTTGCATTTTATGCCCTAATATATGATCAGTTTTTTGCGTCTATTTCATGTACTGCCACAAAAAAGACACTCTTCTGTTTCCATTCACTTTTGTCCAAAGATCTATAACACGTAACTTTTTTAATATTCTGTTTACCTCTTAATTTAATTTTTCCTTTTTGTTTTGTAATTTAATTTGTCCAGTTTCAATAGAGCAAGTTTGAAATCCTCCACTAGCATAGTTTTGCTGTCTATTTCTTCTTGCAGCTCTTTTAATTTCTCTACTAAGTTGGATGCTATACTACATAATGCATATAAATTTAGTATAGATAATATTTCATTATCTATGACATTCTTTAGCAAGATATAATTCATTTTTATCTCTTTCAATTAGATCTATTTTTGCTTTCTTCTTCTATGAGCTCAAGATTGCTACTCCTGATTTTTTTTACTTCAGCTGAAGCATAATACCCGTGTTTCCCTGATAATAAGACCTATCCCTAAAATAAGCCCTCCCCTTACTGTGTAAGATTCCTCTAAAATAAGCCCTCCCCCAAAAATAAGCCCTATTAAAATTGCTACTGTAGTGAAGGTGATCCCCTGCGCTACACGCTACATTATGATACCCTCTGTATGCATCGCCCCCTCCCTGCCCCGGGTAAAATGCACGCCACGCTCCGAGCTGCATCCAATTAGAGCTGCAGCAGTGAGCGCGTCATCCTGTTCTTCCCCAGTGATTTGCTTGCTGGCTCCATTGAGAGCAGTGCCACGGAGGAGAGCTGAGGCAGGACAACATAAAAACCTGGTATGTAAGCAGGAGTGAGGGGGCATGATGGAGGATAAAAGAAGAACTCAGCCAGCACTCACCACGCTATAGAAATGAAGAACTTCCTTGCAGAGAGAAGAATAGATCAAGTAATGATTCCTGTAGGAATGACTGCCTATCTCCAGACCCCTGATATTGCAATAAACAAGCCATTCAAGGACCATTTGTGCATGGAAGTCTATGACTACATTGAAAATAGAATGGAAAGAAATCAGCGTGGAAACTTTGTGAAGCCCTGTCTGCAAGAAGTCATGACTTGGGTGAAGAAGTCATGGGATAAAATTACTGACAGCTGTGTCGCCAAGGCACTACGAGCAGGTTACCTGGACAAGGCATGTTCATTTAAAGAGAGCTATATTGCTGGACATGACAGATTGGGTCCACTTCTTCTGAAGGAAATAGAGATGCAAGACATCCAGGACGGAATTCAGGGTATGGACACTTATGATGATGTTGTTGAAGAAGATAACATGATCATTATTGAATAAAAGTACTTTTTTTTGTTCACATTTACCTGTTTATTAAAGTTGTTGTCAATGTTCATTAAAATAAGCCCTCCCCTGAAAATAAGCCCTCTGGTGTTTTTCTGTCCAAAAAAAATTAATAAGACAGTGTCTTATTATTGGGGAAACACGGTAGATTCTGCTCCAGCTTTTAACTTTACTCATTATGTATTACTGTGCTTTAAATGTGTTTTTTTGTAAACAACATATTGTAAGATTCTGGCTTTTAATCTAGTCAGCTACCTACTTCCATTTTATAGTAGAGGTCATCCCTTTCACATTCACAGTTAAAATTACTAACTGTAGTTCCTGCCATTTGATTTTTCTGAAATTATATATTTTTTAATCTTTCCTTTCTTCCTTTTCCTCATCACCAGTGTCTTGCTTCTGACCATTGTCTCCCTCAGTATGCCTTTTCCTTTTACAGCCCTTCCCCTTCCTATCCCTTTCCCTTTCTAGTGCTTTTCTCCCTTCTATCACTTTCCTTTTTCCTTTCACTTTTCTCCTTCTACTTCTCTATAGGATGGGACAAGTTTCTACATAAACTAATATGCCTGATATTCCTTCTTTTAGCCAAATCCAATGAGATTAAGGTTTACAATCCTTTTCCCCGCATTGGTTCCCTCAAGTGTACTAGGGTTTTTTTTGCCTCTTCAAGTGATATAATTTACCCCATTTTATGTTTCCTTCCTTTTCTTCCAATACAATTCCTTTTTCATCCATAGCATCACATGGTCACATAAAGTCAAATTATACCCATATTCTCTAAGTACAGCCCTAACAAAGATACAGCTCTCAAGGGTTGAAGTACCATCTTCCTATATAGGGATATAAACATTTTAACCTTTAAAAAACAATTTTTCCCCTTCCCTTTTTATTTATTTTTTTTACTTGAGTTTTGTATTTTAAGATCAAATTTTCTGTTTAGCTCAGGTCTTTTCATAAAAAATAAATAAAAATCTTCTATTTCATTGAATGTACATCTTTTCCCCTGAACAATAATACTTAATTTTGCTAAATAGTTTATTGTTGGCTGGAGTCCAAGATCCTTTATCATCTGGAATATCATATTCCAGGTCCTTCAATTTTGTATAGTAGAATTTTCTAGTTCCTGAGCAATACTGATTGAATTACTTTTTTCTGGTTGCTTACAGTTTTTTTTTTCCTTCCTGATCTAAGAATTCTGGAATTTAGCTGCAAAACTTATTAGTTGTATGACCCTGGACATGTCACTTAACTGCATTTACCTCAGTTCTTCATCTTTAAAATGAGCTGAGGCATGAGAGGAAAAATCACTACAATATCTTTATCTAAAAAACCACAAAAAACCATGAAGAGTCAATCAAGTCTGAAAATGACCAAAAAACAACAAATAGGAGAGTAGAAGCTAAGAAATTATGATTTTAGGAAATTTAGGAAATATGAGTTTGGGAGTTCCAAATTTTTAGGGATATAGGGGAATTCAAGCTCTCAACTTTCTCTTTCTTTTTATCTCATTAAGAAACTTTCAATCCACTCTGGGACTTCTACTTCCTAAGATTTTCTCCTTCTTCTCTCCTTTCCAGGTGGACCAGCCTCTGCTTTCTCTTAAATTCACAAGTAGTGATACTTCATACCCTCAACCTTTCCTCATAATGGGAGATCCCTCTCAGCTGCTATATTATAGGGGTTGCTGTCTTAAACAGTTTAGTTTAATTTCCTTTGTATTCTTCTCTGAAGTTTTACAAATGAACAATGAATGAATTATACCAGATATAATCATCCAGCTAAGTTGTTGAGATATGGCTTAGTATCAGTACGGTGTTTACTATACATATTTTGTCAAAAGGTGTCTTATCAAGGTTCCAGATGTAGAGAAAGAAGAATTCATATCTTTGACCAAAAGACTTCCTGTGCTTATATTGTATTCCCTAGGGATTAGATCATTATAATAACTATGCTCCCTCTCCATAAAATTAAATTGGGGTAGCTAAGAGGAATATTCTAGACTTGGAAATAGAAAGGAAAGAGTTTTAATCTTACCTCATATACTTTCTATCTAAATGACCATGAGTATCACTTGACTTATCTCAAATACAGTTTCCTTTCTAAAATAGTAATACTAATTAAAGGGTTCTTATGAAGATTCAATGAAGTAAGCATAAAAAACACTCTATAAAACTTAAAGGGCTTATTATTGTATATGCCCAAATTACTTGTGTAATTTTTCATGCCATGGACTAAAATATTGATTTAGAAGTGGATATTAAGCTATATTCCCCACATGCTTATGTCAGAAATGATCACTAAAGGCAAACAATTACTAATTATTTTGGTTCCCTGGATTTATGAGCTCCTTATCTATGTATGGGGTGCTCAGGAAGGACTAGCCACTCCAGAGAAAAGGCTTGTTTTGCTATTTTCAGGGCTCTGCATCCATCTTTGGTGCCTACCTGACCCCCAGTTCTCATCTGTGGTTCTAAGAAGCCACACATTGGTAAAAAAAAGATCTTAGCAGAAAAGCAAAATCAGATTGCGAATAGACAAAAAACAAAAAAAAAACAACAAAAAAAAAAAACTTTAAAGCAATTGGTGAATCAGTAGAATGTCTACTCTAACCATGTGAAGATTTTTCTTGTCAGAATGGAAAGGCAAGAACAATTTGCTTAACAGTCATAAAGGCAGCTGAAGCAAAATCTGTAAAACACTTACATCTGTTGGGTACATATTAAATATGTCAAGGTCATCCCATTGCCAGTCATCCTGAC
The DNA here is from genome assembly GCF_016432865.1 of Antechinus flavipes. Classification (NCBI taxonomy): domain Eukaryota; kingdom Metazoa; phylum Chordata; class Mammalia; order Dasyuromorphia; family Dasyuridae; genus Antechinus; species Antechinus flavipes. Next base: position 391,060,940 of record NC_067400.1, on the reverse strand, counting down.
TTTTATCTTATCACTGGACAGACAACTGGCAAAGAGAATGAGGCTAGAAATTTATGCAACTCCACCTCACTTAAATCTGATGTAAAGCTAGAATAGACATCTGGAATTACCTTTAATTCAACTTTTTCATCTTATAGATAAAACCAATGAAGCAAAAAAATTTTAAAAAATAAATAAAACTTAAATGGCTAGGGAGTTAGCATTTACTTTTCTTTTCATTTAAGGTGGAGATTGGACTAGATAATCTCTAGTGTCCCTTGTTTTACATTTATATTTACTAGTAAAAATCAAAGGGAAAACTACTCTAATATCTTTTCCAAGAAAATCTTAAAATGAGATCATGAAGGCTGGACACAAATTGAAAAAACTAAACAACTACCTTCTGATTTCAAGTTGAGAAACCTATCTATTAATCTCATTATATTTCCTTTCTATGATGTTCAATAAGTATAATGAAATGGATGGTTATGAAGCTGGTTAAAAACTCACCTTAAAGAATTTGTAATTTGTGATATCAGTCTCACTATTCCGTTGTAAAATTTGTCTCATATGTAAAATGACAAGGATTTCATAGCAAGCATGGAATATAATTACACTAAACAAAGGAAAAAAACTGGTAAATTTTAAATTTCAGTTTTCATGTTGTATATTGCAAATGTGGTCAATCTTTCCAAAGCAAATATGTTAAAGGCCCATATGCCTTTAAATTAGTGAACATTTAAAGCACTTACATCTTGGTTAGATATTAAATAGGCCAAGATCATGTTGGAGGCATATTTAATAAGGATTATCAAACATGAAATTTGGTGGGAAGTGCTAGCTGGGTATATGTATACATGAGTATAAAGACATCTATTAATTGAAAAGATTCTTAATACTGCCTTAAAGATAAAACCCTCACAAGTATTTCTATAAGTTTGAAGGAATTACATAATGTTTCATTTCTAAAACAAATGGGGGAGATTCTTTCTCTTTTCAAGACACCAATCAATTTTGCACCAAGGAAGAACAACCCTGTTAATTCAGTCACATGGATTGAGTCCCATTTTTCTTAGATCTATTATTGTAAAGAGCAGAACTCTGGAGAAGTATACTTGAAATGAGGTGTTAACTCAGTGGAATTAATAAGACAATAACTCTCTAGTTTAGCATGGTGATTAATAATTCTCTAGTTCAGTACATGTACTTAGTACTTAATATAGTTTTATAAGATTGACACCTATTCTACAAGATTGACACCTATGATGATGTAATTATAACAGAGTATATAAGAGCCAACAAGAACGGGAGGGAGGCATTCCATCTTTGATTAGGTTTCTGGTGGTTCTCCTTTATTTCTCCACTGAAACCAAGTTGTGTCTGAAAGCTCTCCAGAAAGTTAGTCAGGCCTCAAGTGAAAGAGACAGATTGTAAAGGAGATAATAAAGAATTTGGATTTTATCCCTGGCTATTCTCATGGTGATTACTCTGCTGAAAGGAAGGCTGGTCCCAAGACTTCCAGAAAACTAAACCAGAAAATTACATGTTATTTGATTTATTTATTATTTTTTGCTGAGGCAATTGGAGTTAAATGACTTGCCCAGGGTCACACAGCTAGGATGTGTTAAGTATTTGAGTCCAGATTTGAACTCAGGTCCTCTTGACTTTAGGGCTGGTTTTCTATCTACTGCACCACCTGGCTGCCCCTTAAATCTGTTATTTTGACTAAGGATCTGAAAGGAGGAAAACATTTTTATGTTTTTCCATTTCAAAAAACAAGGAAGCAACAGTTTATTATCTATAATTATCTTATTTAGAATGTCCAAATAAACAAGTTCCATTTAATTTCTGTGTCTCTATGAAAACCGCCAAACGAGTTTAATTATGATCACAATTGTCTAGATAATTTCTAATTTATGATCTTTGAAAAGAAAATTTTAGCTACCTGATGAGTGAATGCTGTTCTCACATTTTTGCTCTTTTATCACTTCCCTCTCTCTACAACCCCAGTCTTTCTAAATATGATTTCTAATCTGGAAAGTCTACTTGGTGAATTAGTGGATGGGTTAGGGAAGAGAATGAAGATTATATATACCTGATTCATATCCTTTTTTTTTTTTTAACTCTAAAATGATACATGAGATTCTATTTGCTAATAAGGTATCTTGAAAATCCAGGATGTTTCTGTCTTTATTATATTTAAAGAAATATGTATTTTTATTCATTTTTAAATTTTGGTCCCCTTCCCACAAAGTACTTTCATCTTTCAGTTATTGGAAATATTTGTGTTGCACATCTTCAATAAGTAGAGCCTTTAAAATACATAATGATTTTCAAACTCTGTTCATCTCACACCTGCATTGAAATCCTGTCAAAACTCTTAAGAGATTTAGTGAATGAATTCATTTCTTTAGCTGAATAGGGAGAAAGACTCCAAAAGATGAAATATAACTTTCTAGATATCTAAGAGAAAATGTTAAGATATTTTATTTTGAAATCATGTGCCTTTTAAAATTACATTTTCCATCTCCTACATCTCATTGATTCCCTACTTTTTGCAAAACAATATTTTTAAGACACCCCCTCTCCACAATAAGGATTCTCATACTAACATTTGAGATATTATTTTTATAATAAAAAAGCACATTGTAGTTAATATTAGTCACTTATCGTATTTCCTTAGAAACTATCACATGCATAAAGTAAGTTTTTTAAAATGACCACAATGAAATGAAGTGATATTATCAAAAAGGATCTTCATTAATCCTAGCACTATCATTAGGAATAGAGGAGACAATCTGTTAAAATTATACTTTTATAACAATAAGTACTGCGTTTTACAATGTTTAAATCTTATATCATTTTAGTAGTGAAAGACTCATTAAAATAAATTTGCATTTGTGAAGCATTTTTCACAAAAGCTTCCTAGAACATTTTACAAACAATACTAAAATATTGAAAAACCGCCAGAAGAGCATCTGTTTTCCACTGGTTTGCTGTAAGGGCATTTTCATGCATATAAGAAATGAGTTTTTAAAAACAAAGCTTACTAATGTCTATACTTGTAAGAAAATTTAATGTCAATTTTTGTATCATGAATTTATCTCGTTTAAAATCCAAGGTCGTAACTGAACTTGAGGGAAAATAGTATAAGTGAAATTATACTTTCCTGTAATTAGTATCCTTTCTAGTATTCTTTTTTTCTTTTATCCCTCCTTCCTTCCTTCTTTCCCTTCTTCCCTCCTTTCTTCTCTCTTTTCTTTTTTCTTTTCTTCCTTCCTTCCTATGAATCTCTTTTTTCTTCCTTCATTTGCTAGACAAAATGGTAAAAAACAAAATAAGGTAAATATCAGTCCATTAATAATGGTTAAGAGTGTGTACATCACCTTAATATTACCCTGCAATGTTTTGTCCATTCATCAACCCCCCTTACTTTCTCTTGTTTCCTTAAATGTTCAGTTCAAATCCTACATTTAAAGGAAGGTCTTTTCCTGTCCTTAAAGTTACTTGTGCTTTTTCTTCTTTTATTTTCCTTTCATTTTTTTCTCTGCATTGCTTGTATATACTTAATTATTTTTTATGTTGACTTCCCCATTAAAAATGCTGTTTTCTCCCCCTTTCCTTGTATCCCACAGTACCTTACCACAGGACCTGGAACATATGTAATTAATACTCAATGATTGACTAGGAAATCTTGATATACATTTCATATTGAGTAGAGGTGACTAATCACAATTTACTTGTGGATATGGTAGAAAAGATCAACTTATGATGTTTTACATATAAGATTTTTTTTTGAAAACAGAGCAAATGAAATAGCATCATAGATTTTAACCAAGCAGGAACCTCCTCATTTTACCAATGAAGAAGCAACTAGGAGCTAAAAAGGTTAAGTGACTTATCCATTGTCACATAGCTAATTAATATCTATGATTGAATTAAACTTAGATCTTTCTGATTCTATATACTCAATTATTCCAATTTTTTGCTTAGTTCCTCACTTTACTTTTCTAGCTTTTATAGATGACATTAAAAAAAAATTACCAAAAATCATGTCTGCTTAATTGTAGAGAGCCAGAACTCTGGAGAAGTATACTAGAAAGTAGTATACTTGAAACAAGGTATTAACTCAGAGGAATTGATGAGACAATGGTTATCTAGTTTACATATATAATTAGTACTTAGCATGGTGATGTAATGGCTCTCTAAGTTCGCACATAATCAGTATGCTATAATATAATTATAATGAGGTATATAAGAATCAACAAGGACTGGGTCTGTGAACTCCCATGAATCTTTCAAAAGGGGCATATTAGTTTCTGGAAAACTTTTTAGTTCTATTGACATTATATGAATTTTTGCTTAGTGATATTTATTAAATAAAGTACAAAAACTCAGTAATAACACAATTTAGCCACCTGATAGGCCTTCTTTATTTTTCTGTCATCCTACTTTCTTATAACATCCTTCTCTTATGTGATTTCTAGTTGATAATAATTTTCAGGCTATTCACATTATGCACATACCTCTCCCTATTTCTTTGAACAACTTTCAAATTTAATTCTTCCAAAAATGTGGTATTGCATGACTCTTAGCCATATAAACCTTATCAAAAGAATTCTGATGTTAAAAAAAAGTAAGACTTTGTTTCACAGAGAAGTTTGTGATCACTCTATGATTCTGAAAGCAATCTTGGTCATTGTCCTCATGTTTAATTGCAAACCTGGGTTATTATATATACACTGGAGAAATAACAACATTAAAAAAGCAAGCAAAAAAGTCCAGAACTGCTTGGAAGATGATTTTTCAAGTACTGTCAAATAAAGTATCTAGATAGAGAAATAGAAATATAATCAGAATACTTCTAGATATACTATTATTTTAAAATTATTAGGGGTCTGTGACAATATTCAAATCTGCTCTTACTCCTGACTGAGCCAAATAATGCTTTCTGTATATCACACCAATGACATTCACCAACAATATAATCTTGGTCAAATCACTTAACATTTTTGACCCTGCATTTCTTCACCAAAAATATCAGGGAATCGAACTAGATAATTATTAAGGTCCATCCAATTGTAAATATTAGATCTTATAATTCTACTTAACTTACAACTCATGTCAAATTTAGGGTTCAATTTTTTAAAAATATGTTTTAACTTTTGTCACTAGAGGTACCTGATGGTGGAGTGGATAGAGTGACAAGTCTGGAGTTAGGAAGATCTTAGTATAAATCCCAATTCAAACATTTAAAAACTATGTTATCCTGGAACAGTCACTTAGCTTCTGTTTGTTTCTATTTCTTCATTGAAAAAAGGGGAGTAATAATAGGATTTATCTTTGAAGGTAGTTGTACAGATCAAATGAGATAATGTTTGTAAAAGCATTTACCACAGTGCTAGGAACTTAGTAGACAACATTTAAATTCTTAAACCCATTTTCTTTTTAACACCTATATTTTCTCCTATTATCTCCTTTTATACTACTTCCCAGAGAACTTCTCTAATAAAATTGTTGAGTAAATCCAAACAATACATACAAAGAAGCTAACATTATATTTTTTATGTTATTTTTGCCTCTATTTTTAAAATAAAATTAAATTTAATTAAAATTAAAAATTAAAATGATAGACCATCCCAGCCCAATCCAATGACTACCTCCTCTGAACTTGTGCAAAGAGACAAATTGTAGGTAGTTTCTCACTTCTCATTTTTTGAGCAGAAAATTATTACTATTTTTTTATGTTGTTGTTCTTTCCACACAGTTGTAGTCATTTTGTACATTCTTTCCCTTTATTTGCTTAGATCATATTATGTATGTTCATGTAAGTCTTTCCATGTTTCTCTATACCAAGAAAACAAGATCCTCTATTCACACATGGAATCATTAGTTACAGTGACTGGAGAAATTTTGAATGTTATGGATTAATTAATTTACTTTATCCATATACTTTCCAGAGATATCCACACATATGATGAGGTAGATTTACATATTTACCAGAGATACTTTACCATTTGAGAGGAAAGTGTGGGGGAGAAAAGATATTGAACTGTATACCAAAGAGAAAGTTGATAGAAGCATTGTACTGATTTCATTGTGGTATATCTATGAAACCTGGACAGTCAACTAGGATCATGCTAGAAAATGGAAGTGCTTCCATTTGAATTGTTTTTAGAAGATTATGAAGTAAGAAAATTGTGAAGATTACCTGACAAAATAAGGTATGGGATGTCAAGATTTTCCCAGGAGCTGAACTGCCAGGCTTTCAAATTCTACTATAAAGATAGTAGTTCCAATCTGCTGGCCACATAGATTCAATGCCAGACTCACATTTATCTAAAAGACTATTTCACAGAAAACTCACACAAAATAAGCATTCTCTCCATAGGGATAGCTTCAGGAGCTTTAATGATGAGAAGGACTTGTATTGCCTTAAGAACTTTTGGACTGAGTGCTAATCCTCAGATTTCGCAACTGTCTCTGTTTTCAATGGCAGGATTGCAATGACAGCTATTAATTTTTCTTTTCTTTCTTTTTTTTTTTTTTTTTGGAGGGGGAAGGGAGGGCAAGGCAATAATAGGTTAAGTGACTTGCCCAGGATCACACAGCTAGTAAGTATCAAGTTTCTGAGGCTGGTTTTGAACTCTGGTACTCCTGATTCTAGAGGCAAGCTCTATCTACTAGTTATTGATTCTCCATTTCTGTTAATAAATACCAGATTGTGAATTAGAGTCTCCCCTGGACAAAAGCTGATGCCAAAGTTTATTCTCTTCTATCAAGTTACTGCTCTAATTTTGTTATACGTAGTGTGGATTCCTTTTGCCAATTAGATGAAGTCAGTCAATCTAAATATCATTGATTTCTCTTACCTTATTTGCTAATAGGTGTGTGTGTGTGTGTGTGTGTGTGTGTGTGTGTGTGTGTGTGTAGAAAGGAATTATGCTCAGTTATTGACATGCAAAGACAAAGAAAGCTCTATGATTTGAGACCTGATTCTAAAAAAGTACAAGACTTTTTTTTTTCTACCTGTGCACCCCAATTAAAAATGGATCTTAGGGGTTCTTAGAAAAAAGTTTTGATAAACTTCCAAAAATAGCTTAATTAACATCATTGTTTTTCTTCCTCTAATTTAGGTTAAAATAAATCAGCAAATTACCTGGAATTGTCTGGGAAAAACCTTTGGCATCAGGGTATCGCTCTTCTCGCATCCTCTTTAATGCATCAGCAGAGAAAGCTCTCTGAAGGGATATTGTCAAGGACAGTGACTTCAAAGTAGAAATTGCCTAACAAGAAGACAAAAGATGTGACTAATCCTTTCCAGCAGCACTCCTCTTCCAAAGGTGGGGGCCACAGGAAAGAGAGAGCACTTCTTTCCAGAGCAGTCCTTCACCTTCCACCTCCCTACCTCTGTCTAGGCATGTGCATTAGCTCTAAATGTGGACTGTCTGGGACTATATGTCATAGAAACCCATAGTTTCAGGTTCCAAACATCCTTTCTGCCCTCAGGGGTCCATCTCAAAGGCCAGTTACACTCCTGTATGTACTGCCATTAGCACACAAAGTAACAATTGACCCACAACCTCCTTTGAGTTACTTTTCCAGTAGATGTCAATGGTTGGCAGTGATTTAGCCATATTCTTTAGCTCAGTACCTCATTCTGACAAAAGACATTCATTTGCCTGTTGTGGGGCAGGGTTGGGAGTGCAAGTTTGGGCCATGAAAAAGAATAAAGTAAATTGGTCCACATGGAGCTATAACCAACTGAGCTTGCCGGCCACAAAGTTATAGCATCAGAGAAAAAAGAATGGATATGAAATAAAGGAAAACTGATGTCATTCAGTCTTTGGTACAATGTCTTTTAAATAGTTTCCAAACTGTTAATATTCAGAGTGAGTTCTTTTTTTTTTACGAGCAATATGAAAATGTGATTTCTTATTTACTGATTTTTTAAAAACTAAAACTTTCATTTTCAAGCATTTCTTCCCAGTGCCAGGACAATCCCTATTTCAAGAGAGACAGACAAAGGGAGAGGGAAAGGGAAAGGGAGGAGGAAAATTCTTTGTAATTGACTCAAACAATAAGAAACAACAAAAGCCAGTTGTCCTATCAACCTTTCTATCCATGGTTTTCACATTTAATTCCTTAGTATATGTCACTGAAAATATAAATGAAACTTCTATGATTCCATGATCCATAATCACTTTTGTAAATTAGATAACTATTTAGAACATGTAAAAGGTTATTCTTTGAGTTTAATTCCTGATTGTGCAAAAGAAAAGTTGTTGTTTTGTTTCCCCTCTAAGGAAAAGAAGTTATTAGAAAAAGTACAATTATTAAAATGACTGTAATTAGGAATGCAAGTAATATATAATTCCAGAATGATTCATGACACATTAACTTTGTTTAATTGTGATTCAATGGATAGAGCTTTTGTACTCCACCTTTTAAGATGGAAAACTAAACTGTGTGGGGGAAGAGATGACTAGTTGTAGTTGAATTCCTTTTCAAAATCATGAAGCCAAGAAGATGGGCAAATAGTATGGGGGTAGAGGAAGAAATAAATCATCTGGCTTAGAATATAAATATTGGAAATAATTGATTGGAATAAAATATAAGAAAGGGATTTGGCCTTCATAGGTAAACATCAAATTGAAAGTTACATTTTATAAACATAAACTTATTTCGTGAATCCTTCCAATAAAAAGCTATTTTAAATAACATACAAATCAACAAATATTTGATCTATAATTTATCACCATTCTATTTAAGAAGGATGAAAAATACGATTGTCAAAGAATGATTTAAATATACAAAGATGTGTTTAGGTAAATGTGAATGATAATAAAATAAAAATAAATTATTTATTTGAGTATTAAACATTTAATTCAATTTACTTATTCTTTCCTGAAGGATTATATATGGGTGAGGAAATTTTAACAAGATTCTTTCTCATACAGCATAATTATTTTCAAATTGAATAATCATTTGAATGCTTTGTGAAATAAACTTGAGCTATGGCATCTTGAGAAGGTCCTTTGGGGAAAAAATTCAAAATGTAATTCTATTTAAGAAAAGTAAGGTAATTATCCAAACATCTTATTGAGAAGTGTTACTCATGTAATTATTCCTTTTAACAATATATACTTTTGTAGCTACTTAAAGAACGATAATAAACAGTCCATGAAAAGCACACCACATGTTGACTTTCGTGCTGAATACGAGTAAGCAAGGAGTATTGTGTATTAATATTTTGTACACTAAAAATAAACAAGAATTTCTTCAGTCTCCAGAGGCCTATTGTTCACCTTTTGCAGGGCAAGAAGGTTTAAATTCATGACCAAGAGGAAAATGATACATTATCCACTTGCTAAGTTCTCCTCCTTGGGGGCTCTAAAATGAAAATGATAATAGCTTTTTACCCTCAGATTCATTATTTTCCTACTTCTATCAAGAGAATTTGTACTGGAGACAAAAAAAAAAGTGCACTGATGAATATGATCATCAGTGTTATAAAGGTATATTGCAAGATATCTGATGGGGAAAAAAAACATTTACTTACCTACATTAAGATGGGAAAATGATGGACTCAATTATTTTATTTTTTCACTTGAATTTTAAAGAAGTCTTATGACTCCTTTTCAATTTATCAGAATCTAAGCTACCTTGTATACGCAGCATATGTGGTTTAGTGTTTTTTTGTTTGTTTCATTTTACTATTAATCAAACTCCCCAGCAGAAGAAGTTCTTCAGAACCTTATTCCTTACAGTAGCAACCTTCTTCCTCATAATATTATAAAGTGTGCTACTCTCTTCTTCTATTGAAACATACTTCCAGGGAGAAGAAAGTAATCCCTAGTATTTGCATAACCCTTCAATAAGAGCTATATGAATTTTATGTTATCTAAGTTATCCTGTGAAAAAGGAAAAAATGTAAACTAATTCTTAATAAATTGGAAATTAATTTAAAAAAATACTTAACTAGGGAAAGGTTCATTTTAATGGGAATTGAAGCCATAAAACAATAGCCTTTAAGTGTGAAAGTTCAAATATTGGTCACTTATATGGAGGCAGGAATGTTTCTTTTCTTTCTTTTTCTTTCTTTTCTTTTCATTCCTTTCCAATCAACAGTGACATTACTTTTGAATCATCTCTGTGTATAGCCCTGACTTCTAATAATAAACACCATGCCTATATGTTCTTAGCTATAATTCAGCTCTTGCTAATGAGGTTAGCAATATGAATTGGTTATCATTCTGTTATATAAGGAATAAAGCAATTATCTAATTCTTAAAGTGTTTTTGTTTTTCTATTCATAGAAAATATGAAAAATAGTTGACAAAAATTAATATCCATTTATATAAAAACAACAACATATTTCCAGCTGGCTGACCTACGTTGGGTCTGAATAAACTGTGGGACCCAGAAGACATTACAGCTACAATACTCAGTCTCTAAAACAAGCTACCCTTTATGATTGTTTTTCCCTGGTGGACTTTTCATACTTCATTAATACATTATAGGTACTAAAAGGTCAGATAGCAATTAAAAATAATAGTAATGATGTAATTAAGAGATCATAGCTTTAAAGTTAGAAGAATCTTTAGAAGGTAGTTAATCTAGTCTCCTTATTTTACAGTATGAAGAAATTGAGGTCAAAAGAGATTAAATAATTTGGCCAATATCTAAGTAAATATCTATGATGGGATGGAAACCTAGAGCTTCCTAATTCAAAGTTCAATATTCTAACCACTATCCACTATATACCAGTATCTCTAATTATATTACTTTAATCACTTCATGAGTCAGTTATTAAAGTTAGTCATTCAGCCTGTCAATAACCATTAATTAAACACTTTATCTCAGGAACTACGGTAAACTCTGGGGCTATAAAGAAAGGCAAAAGATAGTACCTCATTTCATGGAGCTTACATTCTTTTTTTTTTTTTTTTTGACCAGTAGATGTTAAATATATTAAAATATAAATTAGATACACAATAAGTATACATGACCAAAACGTTATTTTGCTGTACAGAAAGAATCGGACTCTGAAATATTGTACAATTAGCCGGTGAAGGAACTCAAAAATGCAGGTGTGCAAAAATATAGGGATTGGGAATTCAATGTAGTGGTTCTTAGTCATCTCCCAGACTTCTTTCACTGTGTGTGGCTGGTTCAGTTCATTACTGCTCCATTGGAACTGATTTGGTTCATCTCATTGTTGAGGATGGTCAGGTCTATCAGATGGGTCATCATATAGTATTGTTGCTGAAGAATATAATGATCTTCTGGCCCTGCTCATTTCACTCAGCATCAGTTAGTGTAAGTCTCTCCAGGCCTTTCTGAAATTTCTTACCAAACAATAATATTCCATAATATTCATATATCACAATTTATTCAGCCATTCTCCAATTGATGGGCATCTACTTATTTTCCAGTTTCTGGCCACTACAACGAGGGCTGCCACAAACATTCTTGCACATACAGGTCCTTTTCCCTTCTTTATGATATCTTTGGGATATAAGCCCAGTAGTAACACTGCTGGATCAAAGGGTATTCACAGTTTAATAACTTTTGAGCATAGTTCCAAATTGCTCTCCAGAATAGTTGGATGTATTCACAATTCCACCAACAATGTATTAGTGTCCCTGTTTTCCCACATCCCCTTCAACATTCTGCATTATCTTTCCCTGTCATTCTAGCCAGTCTGACAGGTGTGTAGTGGTATCTCAGAGTTGTCTTAATTTGCATTTCTTTGATTAATAATGACTTGGAGCATCTTTTCATATGGCTAGAAATAGTTTCAATTTCTTCATCTGAGAATTGTCTGTTCATATCCTTTGACCATTTATCAATTGGAGAATGGCTTGATTTCTTATAAATTAAAATCAATTCTCTGTATATTTTGGAAATGAGTCCTTTATCAGAACCTTTGACTGTAAAAATATTTTCCTAGTTTATTGTTTCCCTTCTAATCTTGTCTGTATTAGTTTTGTTTGTGCAAAAACTTTTCCATTTGGTATAATCAAAATTTTCTATTTTGTGATCAATAATGATCTCTAGTTCTTCTTTGGTCATAAATTCCTTCCTCTTCCACAGGTCTGAGAGGTAAACTATCTTATGCTCTTCCAATTTGTTTATAATCTCATTCTTTATGCCTAAGTCATGAACCCATTTTGACCTTATCTTGGTGTATGGTGTTAAGTGTGGGTCGATGCCTAGTTTCTGCCATACTAGTTTATGGAGCTTACATTCTAATGGGAAAGAGAATACACAAACGACTATACACAAACAATAGTGAGAATAAATTTGAAACAGTCCAGAGAAAAGACATTAAAATTAGGAGGAATTAGGAAAGGCTTTTGATAGAATATAGTATCTATCCAGTAGTGGAGAATAACAGTAGTTACACTTGTGTTTTAGGAAGTTCATTTTGACATCTAAGTGAAAGTTGTATTTGAATTTGGAGACACCTATGCTGGAAATATAGAAGGTTATTGCAATATTCCAGCTATTAAGTAAGGAGAGCTTGTTCCAAGGTAGTGACAAAAACAAATGGGATGTTTGTTTTTTTAAAAATAAAATCTACATGTCTTAGAAATAGATTCAATGGGGATGAAGAAAGAGAGAGAGAGAGACAGAGAGAGAGAGAGAGAGAGAGAGAGAGAGAGAGAGAGAGAGAGAGGAGTAAAATAAGATAATTCAATCAATATTTATTAAGTGCCTATTATGTGGTAGATAAGTTACTGTGATAAGAACTGGAGATAGAAAACAGACAGTCCTTGCCCTCAAGACATTCATAATCTAATGGGGGAGATAACTTTTCCAATTTTTGCTAACTTCTCAGAGATTATGCTAAACTAACATAGCAGAAACATTAGTTCTATAGTATTTGCTAATTGTAAAACCTAAATTATTCAACATAAATAATGATAATTCCTATTTACATAATGTCTCATTTGATTTTCATAATGTCCTTGTGAGGTAAGTAGTTGATCTGTGTAAGACTTTGGTAAAACATTAGTTTCATGACTTATTTTTTTTTTAAACTTTTCAAAATTTTTTTCTTGACATCCATAATTTTATTGACTTGGGAATTTCTCTCCACTGATATAGATCAATTATTCTGCTATTCTTTTAGATATTAAGAGAGTTTCTGGTGGCACTAAGAGTAAAATGACTTGTGCATGATCACCTAGCTATTACAATATATCAAAGCAAAGGCTTGAATCTTAAGTTTTTCTGGTTTTTTAGTCAGCTCTATAATCATTATGCAATGCTCTCTTAGTCATATATATATATACATAAAACATACTTATTTAATTTTTAATTAAGATTAATATTTTAATTACTTTAAACATATGAATAAATATAGATATGATATTTTTGCTTCATTTATTTATTTATTGGAGAAGCAATAGGCAACTAAGTTGCCTAGGGTCACATAGCTAGTACATAATGAGTGACTAAGGCTAGATTTGAACTCAAGTCCTATTGACTCCAGGGCCAATGCTCTATCGACTGCACCATTTAGCTTTATCACGTACACACACACACACACACACACACACATAATATACATTATGATGAATTTAAAACCCCTTTTTTCCCCAGTTGAATAACAGACAGCTGATGTTCCAAAGTCCAACTCTGAAGTCTTACTGTGTTATTAATTTTAGACTAAAATCTTGATGATACTATGAAAAGTTCATAGACCTATTAGAACAGGCCTTTGTAAGACTGAAAGATTATGAAAACTTATATGGCAATGGATTGTAAATCTATTATGCAAGTATAGTATAATATATATCATGCAATATGTGTGTGTGTGTGTGTGTGTGTGCATACTTATTTGTAATTAGCATTTTACCTTTGTGAACTATCATCAAATATAATTAGATTACTTTGGTACTTATTTAAAATTATAGGACAAAGAAAAAGAAGAAGAATAGTAGAAATAATAGTAATAGTAGACTAGTACTAGTAATATTTGCAAAAGCTCTCCTCCCTCCCAAATAATGTAATCCTCTAAGTTTTTAATTATCCCCAAATTACCCCAAAGTCAATCTGGTATATTTTATGCTTTATTATATTCACTCTTTTTTTTTTTTTTTCAGAATCTATTATTGTTTAGTGAGGAATCTAAAAATAATAACACTAATAGTTCAAATTTATCTAGTGCTTAAATATTTGCAAGACATTTTGCATAGTTAATCTCACTTGAATCACACAACTTTCTTACATATCTGTTATTGTTTTCCTTATCCTACCCCCAAAGCCCCAAAAAGGTTAAGTGACTTTCCCAGGTACAAACAACTGCTAAGTTTTAGCGACTGTATTCAAATTGAGGTCTTGCTGATTTCATGTCTGGCATTCAACTCACTGTTTCACATGTACTTAACTGCTTAGAGGCTTGATTAAAATAGATCTTTGGGCTCTCTCTCTCTCTCTCTCTCTCTCTCTCTCTCTCTCTCTCTCTCCTTCCCTCCCTCTCTCTCTCTCTCCCTCCTCTTCTATCTCTTTAGCAAAGTAAATACTCTTGAATTTCCACTCTCCCCTTTTCTGCCCACATACAATCATCTTTAAATGTTTTTATTCCACCACTTTGGCTCATTCTTGATTTGATGTATTTATGATTCTAAATCTCCATAAATTTTTTATTTGATAGTTTTATAATTGGACCACATAAACATACACTTAAGAATCTGCTTAAGGTGTACTTTGCAAATGATGTATTTTTCTAATAAAGTAATTTATAGCTCACTTGGTCTCTTCCAGGAAATACAAAAGACTTTACCTTAAAGATTTATCTAAGCAAAAGAATGACAGCATGCAATCTTCCTAGATGAACTTTTAATAAGAATATATTGCCAAGCAACAGCAATTTACATTTAGTTGTGGAATAAAAATAAATAAATAAAACATGACATGGTTCCAAAGGCATTGAGTGGTACTGAAGTAGTAACCTCCATAAGTCATAGGTGTTGATTATTTAATTTTTAAAATGGTAGTATTGACTTGTTAAGGAAAACCCATTTTCCAAAAGTATGTCAGCATTTCTTTTTTCTTCCTTATTAAACTATAAATAGTTAAAGGGGAAACAAAATAGTAGTGAAAAGGATAATCTATTTTTAACAGACTAACTTTGAACCATTCTTCCCTTCTACCATCCTTTTACACCTATGGAATCATTCTAGATATAATTAGAATCCTGTCTATTATTGAGCCAGCCATCATGAAACTTGCTCTCATGTGTGACTCTATGACTTTTTGAATGAGGATTGGCAAAGTAGAGGAAACTGAAAAACAATGTCAGCCTATTCATAACTTATGATCTGAAATGTTCTTTAAAAATATCCTGGAGGAAAAAATATCTAAGCATCAAAACAGGAAAATTGTAGGATTGCAAACAATACTTCTAATAATATACGAGATATACTAGTTCCTACATAGAATATCACTTGGTTTAAGATTCTATCTTGTCATTCCTTATATTGAAAATGCTGCTTTAGACATCACAGTTCTCTACAAGCATGAATGAAAAGGTAAATTAAGAAGTTTCATCATCATTTTCACAAAAGTACCTATTTAATACTGGATATATTATCTTCTATTTGGCCTAACAGGCTTATAAAAAAATAAAACTTGTCTACACTAAAGAACTCAATTCAATTCCATTCATCTGCTCTTCAGATGCTGTGACCTCAAGTCTTCCTAATTCTGCTTATCTTTTACATGTACTCTGACTTGTCAGTGTCTTTTCTTAACTGTGAAAATCAGAATTCAGAATTCTGACCCAATTGTGTGTATGTACAATGAAAAGAGACTAATCTCTTTCAATGATCTGGTTATTTCTAGGAATGAGAATCTAGAATTGCACTGGGTTTTCTAAGTTTTTACTTGTGGTTGGTGACAACAATCATACTTTTCAATCATTTGGGGGATCTAGTTTATCAAAACTGCAAATATTGTGTTGTTCATCATAAAGTTGTAGGATATATTTTTTTGAATTTTAAAAGTATAAAAAAGTCAACTGATCTAAATACAAGTCTCAAAAAACAATCAACAACACAATGTCCTTTTTTATACTTTTTTTTTTTTTTTTAGCTAAACAAGGGGTGTAAAGAAATCCTGGCAGAAAGATAAAGAGGGGTTAACACTGAGAAGAGAATGTCTTCACAGTGGCAGGGACCCTCGCAGGCAGCTATGCCGAGTTGAGAGAGAAGTTCCTTGACAAGACATAAAGCTTTTTATTTTCAAAATATACCCATGGATAATTTTTCAACATTGACCATTGCACAGCCTTGTGTTTCATAGTTTCCCCTCCTTCCTCCCACCCCCTCCCCTAGAAGATAAGCAATCCAATAGATTGTTATACACGTTAAAATATATGTTAATTCCAATGTGTGTAAACATATTTATGCAATTCTCTTGCTGCACAAGAAAAATCAGATCAAAAAGGGAAATAAATGAGTAAGAAAACAAAATGCAAGTGAACAACAACAAAAAGACTGAGAATACTGTGATCCACATTCAGTTCCCACAGTACTCTCTTTGGGTGTAGATGGCTCTCTTCATTACAAAATCATTGAAACTAGCATCAATAATCTCATTGTTGGAAAGAGTCATGTTCCTTAGAATTGTTCCTTCTATAATACTGATATTGCCATGTACAATGATCTGATTCTGCTCATTTCACTTAGCATCAGTTCATGTAAGTCTCTCCAGACCTCTCTAAAATCATCCTCCTGATCATTTCCTATAGAACAATAACATTCTATAACATTCATATATCATAATTTATTCAGCTATACTCAACTGATGGGCAGCCACTCAGTTTACAATTTCTTGCCACTACAAAAGGGCTGCCACAAACATTTTTGCACATGTGGGTCTCTTTCCCACCTTTAAGATCTCTTTGGGATATAAGCCCAGTAGAAACAAACACTGATGGATCAAAGGATATGCACAGTTTTATATCTTTTTGAACATAGTTCTAAATTGATCAGCTGACTTTTAAACATTATATGCTGGCTGAAAAATAAAAAGACATACTATAGAAGCTTGAATCTAAATGATGCCTTTGTCTCTCTATATATTTACACACACACACACACACACACACACACACACACACACGTTCATTTTTTCTTCATTCCTGTAATAGAAAAATTATTGCATTGTAGATGAAGAACTAAAAGGAAAGTTAGAGGTCATTCAATTACGCTCCTTCATTTTTCAAAGGAGGAAATCAAAGCCTAAAAGAGCATAAATGACATGCTTAATATCATATAAATAGTAGCAGAGGGAGGATTTAAACCCAAGGCTTCTCTATCCAAAGTGAGAGTTTTGTTTTTAATTGTATCATAGTCTCTCTTGAAATGTTCATTTAATTCAATTCAAGAACCAGTTAGCCAATACTATATGTGAAACATTGTGCTAGATGCTAAGAATACTAGTTCCATCTTCAAGGAAGTTATGTTTTATTGGTTGCATATTAAATGAATGCAGATAAATATTATGTAAAGAAAAGTCAAACCATTGTAAACTGGAGATCCAAACAAAGTATTTCACAAATATGCCAGGAAAGAAAGAAAAGCCTCAGCCATTGGAATCAGATGAGACTTTATGGAAGAAGTAACACCTGACTTGACAGGCTGGAAAAAGACTGAAGCTGAAAAAACTACATTTCAAAGATGATGTACATCCAGCTTGAATGTGTGGAGGAAAGAGACTGTTGGTTAAATCCTGATTTAATCAAATATCCCACTAAGGTCTGTTCCCTCAATTGGTGGATTATTATGAAGAATTAAAAGACCCTATATATGGTAGATAGAGAGTTATCAGGAAGAGCTCAATTAAAGTCAGCTCCTTGCACAAAATGCTTAGGTGACACTGGGCAATTCATTTAAACTCTCAGTTTCCCCAAGTGATTCCCTTAATTTTATAGAGCAGAAAAAAAATTTGCATTGAGAGGGGGAGTTTCAACAATCTGAGAACTTCACATCTAATTAATGAGGTTAATAGCAGTGCAGAGAGTTGTGGGAACCCCTCTTTGGTAGGTGCACGTCTAATATCAAAGAATTCATGAACCTTGAAGAGTTTAAGTGGCAAAAAGGGGAGTTTATTGTTGGCACTGCAAATGTTAGCTTTTGATAGGAAGACTGACTTTCAAGTGACAATGTCCTGGCAGAGCTAAACAAGGGGTGTAAAGAAATCCTGGAAGAAAAATAAAGAGGGGTTAACCCTGAGAAGAGAAGCCCAAAATTGCATGTTTTTCCCATTGAATGCGACCACTTACTGGGAGTGGTCCTGAGCCAATTTTCACTTCAATAGACATTATCAAGTCCAGATCTCCAGCTAAATAGACTACTTAAATTTGAGCTAAGTAGGGAGTGGTCCTAGGTCAATCTTATTAAACCACTTATTTGTCCCAAAGGCTGGGTTTCAGGGCTCACTCCAAAGGTCAAGGACAGTTTCAAGGAGGACAGTTTCAGAGTTTCCCCAACACAATGAAATCACAGATTTGACCAAAAATAAAAGTGCTGACCTTGAAGAGTAATTGTGAAATAGGTACATACATGCAAAGATTATTGGCTGAAATGTACAGTGACTATATATAATTCTTAATCTTCTAAATAATAGACATAAGGATGAAACTGATGAGCTTAAGGTGTCAATATCTAGTTTGAAATAAACATGTAACAAATTTGCAATGGCTATTCTCTTTTCCAAAATAAAGGTTTATTTAGGAGAAGAGTTTCTGGACAAAATAAGAGATAAAATAGGCACCAAAAGCGGCAAATATGAATTAGAGTTGGGAGATAATGTTGTGCCACAGTTCCCTTTTAATGTCCTGACCCAGTTTCTCTAATTGTCCTATTTAGTAACTCTGCCTCAGGTTATAACCATTCCTTCTTAATGTTTGATGAGATAAAGGTCCTATATCTTTAGGCTATAATCATTCCTTCATAATACTTGACAGGATAAAGGTCTATGCATTTTAGACATCATTAGAATATCAGAAATCTCTCCAGTACCTCCCCCCATTAGGTCATCCCCATCCAGGTACCTCCTCCATTATGTAATTGTTCTTGTTATCCTATAAAAGAGTCTTATATCTGGTATTCACTGCTGGATACTTTGAGATGAGAGTCCAATCCAGTCAATTGATTTACTCTCCAATAAATTAATAATCATATTGTTCTCTAATATCTATTCTGCCTCAGTTTCTTTGGCATTACAATCCTATAGATAGACTCAGGAAAAAAAAAATTTAAAAAAATAAAAAATAAAAACAAGTTTCTCAAGGAAATTTACAATTAATTAGGAGAAAGAAGAGAATCCATGAGGTGGAAGAAAGTCACTGTCTGGCAAATGAGATTGATCAGAGTTAGCGCTGGTAAGGAGAATGGTGCCATTAGAAGGAAAGCACTATGAGAGAGAGAAAGAGAATACCTTATAATGAGCTAAGTTCTAAAGAAAATTTAGCATATATTTTCATCATAAGCAGATCTTTTGTAGGAAAAATATAACAAAGGCAGGAACTCAAGAGGAACTCAAAGAGCTCAGTGGTCTGCACCTGAAAAAAAAAAAAAAAAAAGGTACAAACCCTGCCTAAAGATATCCTAATCAATATCTCAAGATTGGGAAATGGATAGTGGAAGTTGCAAAAGAGTTTCTTCCTAGAAGTCTGGGAAAGCTAAGTTTCCATTAAGGTTTTCTCAAAGTTTGTGATGGATATTTTTAAAGATGCTAACTAGATTGGAGACAGAATGGATGAATTAACAATAGACACTGACTTCACATTATTGTATAAGAACAGGATTTGGCAATTCACATCAAAATTAAAGGTTAAATTGGATGAATTTGAAATATCAACATGAAATAAAATATTTGAGTATAGTATAAAAAAAAAGTGAATGATTTACTGGATATCTGGTTTTGGTATGTATTCCATGTTATATGACTTTTTTTTTTTATAGAAACTATAGATCCCTTGAGGCCTTTTATCTTTTTTAGTACCTTTTAATCAATTTTAAAGCAATAAGTTATATTTTAACAAAATTGTAATTGGAAGAATAATGCATTTCACTTAAATTCCAATTAATAAGCACAGATATGACCTAAGCAGCCAAAATAAATAGATATTGTACTTATAATATATCCTTCTTTTTTTCCCATCCTAAATTTAGTTTTGTAAACTTACATATTTTACAATGATTTCTTATCTAAGATGGATGCTCAAAATAGTGAACATAGTACAACAGTGTACTATGTCTTATTAGACATATTAGAAATTGTTTTTTTTTTTCATATTAGAAATTGTCTATTTTCATTCATAGTTTTCTTTATTTTTTTTCTCCTAGTCATACAAAATCACAGTATAAGTATGCCTCCAATGTCGGGTTTTTTTTTATTACAGATTTATTTTCCAAGCTTGTATCAAACCTAAAAGCTTTTTTGGTGAGAAAAATTAGTTCTATACAAGACCATCTTCAATCATGAAATCATGCATATTTGAAAGAAGTTCGTTTTATTTTGAAATACTGTGACCTGATGTAAGTCCCTCTTCCCCATTCATTCAGGGATTCCTTCCCTTGCTGTGGAAATTTATCTGAACATTGATAGTAAAGTGAGTAGCTATGTCACAAAGGAGCACTGAC
This sequence comes from Antechinus flavipes, assembly GCF_016432865.1. Taxonomy (NCBI): domain Eukaryota; kingdom Metazoa; phylum Chordata; class Mammalia; order Dasyuromorphia; family Dasyuridae; genus Antechinus; species Antechinus flavipes. The sequence goes on along the minus strand of NC_067400.1, from coordinate 391,040,295 downwards.
AAAATCTAATGATATAAATTATTTGCCAGATGGCAGTAGAACAGAGGATAAAAATGACACCATGTCACAGATAACATACACTAAGTTGTTTACATCATCTGAAGGCATGTTCTAAATTAGCTCATTATTAATTTTCTGTCAGGAAATCACTGTCCTAAATATTGTCTTTAATTCAGGAATAAGTCATTCTGCAAACTCCCTTGTTGCGATAGCTGACTGAACTTGAGACTTTTGTCTCATTACAGAGCTGAGATACTTTCATGCAGAGGGCTGCTCTGAGCATTTAATATTGTGAAATGAAATGCACTGTATAATTAATTGAGTATGAAATGCATTGTTCATTGCTGAATTACTTTATCTTTTCAAGAGTTTGGTCTACATAATCAATCATTCATATTTCATAACTGTGTTAGGTTTATACATTTATACTTTTTGATACAATTTAGTTCCAACCATGTTGGGAAATGAATAACAAATATGATCTGGAGGCAAACTGAGGGAATATTTTTTTATATGCTAAACCAAAGTGTTAGATCATTCATCATCTTTATCACTTGATTTCTTGTTTGGGTATATTATACATTTAAATTATAGAAGACTACTTATAGCTATGGTTGAATTAATAAAAGGAAAAAAATTAATAATTATTTGTTTTAAAAGGATAGCAAATAAAATTTCTTTCCCTTACAATAAGTTCATTAACCATGCAAGTAAATAAAGACAAATGGGAAAAAGGCTTTTAATATTCAATTAAGAATTTAGCTACCAATTCATCATTCATCTATTCATTAACTTATTAATCAAAATAAACCTCAATCACTTATCAAGACAACTTAATCCCTTCACTTTAACTATTTTTTCATACACACTTAGAAAAAGATTAAACAAATTGAATAGCTAGTTAATTTTGTCATTGAATGACTAAGATCACTATTGGAACAAAAAGTATGGATCTGTTTTAGGTCCCAATTGCCTTTGTTTTTTTTCTTTTATAAATAGTCATCAATACTCTCTTTCTTCCTGAAAGAATGTGAAGTTCTAGAAAAATAATACTCTATTGCTTCTTCCTACTCAAAAAGTATTCCTAAGAGAAGCAACATAAAACAAGATGCCATAAAATCTATCCAGAGAAAAGAAGCTGTAAATGCTTCAAAATGATTTCAACAAATATCAACAGAATATCTATTTTTTTAGTTTGACAAAAGTAATGTAATCCATGCCACAGTACTGGAATATCTAGGGATTATGATTTAGTTTTGACCTATTCAATGGTCTGTTTTTGTAGGTCTAAACAGTTTTGATCTGAAAATGTTTTAAGTAACAGTTTTCTAAGAAAATGGTAATCAGTAAAAATCAAAACTTCATTAGTGATCTAAAATATGAAAACAATTATTAAGTACAAGGATATGTAATTTAATTCAATGCTCATTTATTAAGTGATTACTTTGTTCCAGGCTCTCTGTTAAAACTGGGGATTTGGAGAAAGAAGAAAAAAGTATTTATTATCAAGTAGTTTACTAAATCCTAGAGGAAGATAACACCAAAAAGAAGCTGAAAAGAGAATGGGTAAAGGAAACATTTTGTTCCAAGTGTATGGGGCAGCCATTCTTACCCAAATTAAAATCCGAGACTCAAGGTAAACAGCAAAAAAGAATTTATTATGATCTCAAGAAAAAGGGCAGCTCTCAATGACAGCAGTATCAATATAGGAATGCAAAACACAGGCTGCAAAACTTAGATTTATATAGATCCTAATGTGGAAGCTCCCAGCCCTTTCTAACCTTTTTTTTTTTACCATTGGCTACAAGTCCAGGTTTCCAAAGACTAAAAATATACCCAGTATCAAAGAATACTAGCCAAGGACACGGTCTTTATCATATTAAGTATTTAATGATAACTATCATGAAAAGGGCAGGGTGAACTGAAGGGAAATATATTTTTATCCATGATAAATGAATATCTGTGGCTTTTGATTATAACATAACTTGTTATTGTAAAGTTTCAAGTTAAAATTATTGTATAGATGGAGGCCACATTCTTATAAGAGATCTTCACTCAGTTTATTCCATTCGCAGGGGAGTCCAGACAAAACAAAACTGAACATGAAAAGTGGAGTGAGAATGTAGGAGATATAATATAATGGGAAATGAAATATGTTGGATCCCTGACACTAGTTTGAATCCTAACTGTAGATAAGTTAAGTACTTTCTTTTGGCCTCAAAAAGTTATTCTTACTTTCATTAATTAATTTATTGATTGATTGGCCGGGGGAGGGGAGCAATGTTTAAAGGTATGATTTCTAGGGCTTTCTGATTCTTTGCTTTTAAGTAACCATTAAAACACATTGGATCTTGGTTAATACTAATTTGATATGCAAATCAACTCAGTTCAACTAGTCAAACTATTTTGTACATAGATACACTTAAGAAACAGCCAATGAATGAGACAAAGCATGAGCCAAAATTAATGTGTTATACTATGTTTTAGTTAAATGCTCAGCAACTTTTTATTTTAAAGTGATTAAAATTTGATTGCATTCAATTGCAAAGCAGAGCTACTTTATATCCTTAACCAAAAGAGGATTGAGAAACTACACACTAAAATAAATGTGAAATAGATCATATGAAAAAAGGAATGAATGATTTGGAATTTAATTAGAAAATATGACAAATGAGCAACTTAACAACTATTCTAAAATATTCAAAAGATTTTGATGTCAAATACTTTCTTTTGCTTTTATATTTTTAATTACAAATGGAGTAATTGTCTTCACAAATATAAACCAAAACAAAAAATAAGACATAATGTGATAATTTACATTTGTAAAAGAAAGTGTAAGACAAGTGATTAAGAAAATAATTCTCTGACTACGACTACTAAATTAATATTTTCTTCTAATCATTTTTCTCTCTGAAAATGTTTTTTCTATTGTAGTTTTAGGCAAAGTTTGTGTTCTATTATTCCCATGCTTTTAATCAGTTTAGATATTATCACTCTTGCATATTGTATTATTAATATTTTTATTACTGTATTATAATATAATAATTAATATGATACAATTTATTCTGTTATTTCTCAGTCCTTGGACATCTAAGTATTTTTTAGATTTTTATTAGATTTTTTGACTTGTTATTACAAATAAATTTAGAAAATAATGAACACAAGTATTTTTTTTTTATTTTAGTAAAATTAAGCACTAGTAGTGGCATCATTGGGTCAAAAATATAATTAACTTTTTAACTTGATATAATAAAAAAAATTTGAAAAGTCTATGATTTCTTCAATGTAAGTACTTTCTCCAGTAGTCCAGACATTTCTCTATCAATTTTCACTCCCTCTATAAAATCTTCCTACATAACGTATCTGTGCCTTAATACCACTTATTCTACTTCCTGAAGTGTTCATAGGTACCATTATAGGACTTTATCTATCCATTGAAATTTCCTTTCTCTCATTTCTATAACTTCCCAACTTCTCTTCAAAATATATATTTCCTAAAAAATACTCTCTATGTATTTTCTGAAATATTTATATTAAATTTATTACAACTCAATAACAATCACTTTTTTTCTCAAAAATTATGACTTTCTATATTTCATAATGAATCATAGAAGATAATAGTGTTAAAAAGATTTGAAGTGCCAGAATGCTTCTGTATATATGTATGAAAGAGAAAATAAAAATGAAAATTAGTACTGCGTTATAAGTCAAGGAGTTCCAAGCTTAGGACATGGGATGAAGGTTCTGTGCCCTAAACTCAAGAAGCAAACAGGAAGAATGTATACTTGAGACTCAGTTGTACCTCAATTTATTATCATATGATAATAAAATAGCATAAGTTAAAGTAAAGAAAACAGGGGAAAGGAATAGGGTACTAGACCAAATCTTGATCACATAGGGATATTCATGTAAGGACAGAACAAATGGTAGAAGGTCTCAGGATGTAGGCATTGGGAGATTATATTGCTTTTTTACATAATGGATATAGGATTCCTACATAGTAAAGAGGGAGGAAGCTTGATAATCATATCTGAATCAGTTTAAGATTTTTTTTTTTACATATCAGTTTAATCTGAACCACTTGCTCCCTAGAAGAGGTCATAGTGTAATATCATGAGAATGACTTTCTGTAATCTCTTTGCTAATGTTTTATTTAATATTTTTGCATCAACATTCATTAGACAAATTGATATATAATTTTCTTTCTCTGTTTTCACTATACATGATTTGGATATCAGTACCATATTTCTGTTTTTAAAAAAGAATTTGATAAATTTCCTTCTTTCCCATTTTTCAAATACTTTGCATAGTATTGGAATTAATGTTCTTTAAATTTTTGGTAGAATTCACTTATAAATCCATCTGGCCCTGGAGATTTTTTCTCAGGAAGGTGAATTAAATAGCTTGTTTTATTTCTTTTTTCTAAAATGGCACTAAGTAATTTATTTTCTCTTCTGTTAATCTGGACAATTTCTATTTTTGTAAGTATTCCTCCATTTCATTTTGATTATCAAAATTATTGTCATTAAGTTGAGCAAAATAACTTCTAATTATTACCCAAATTTCGTCTTCTTGATGGAAAGTCCTCCTTTTTCATTTTTGAGATTTTCAATTTGGTTTTCTTCTTTCCTTTTTCTAATCAAGTTAACTAAAGGTTTATCTGTGTTTTTTTCATAAACCCAACTCTCAGGTTTTTTAAAATTAATTTAACAGTTTTCTTTCAATTTTATTAATCTCCCCTTTTATTTTCAGAATTTCAAATGTGGTATTCAAGGGGGATTTAAATTTGTTCTTTTTTTAACTTTTAAAATTGCAAACCCAATTCATCCATCTTCTTTTTTCTCTATTTTATGAAACTAAACATAAAGAGATATAAAAATAGCCCTAATAACTGCTTTGGCTCCATCCCACAAATTTTTTGGTATGTTGTGTCATTATTGTCATTCTCTTAAATAAAATTATCATTTTTTTTTGATTTGTTGTTTTACCCACTCATTTTTTAGGATTAGATTTAGTTTCTAATTATTTTTAGTCTATTTTCCTGTGGCCTTTTATTGCATGTGATTTTTATTGTATCATGATCTGAAAAAAATGCTTTTACTATTTTTGCCTTTCTTCATTTTATTTTGAGGTTTTTATGCCCTAATATATGGTCAATTTATTTTTTAATAGGTTCTATGCATTGTCATGAAAAATTGTACTCCTCTCTGTCTCCATTGAAGTTTTTCCAAAGATCTATCTTACCTAACTTTTCTAAAATCCTATTTACCTCCTTAATTTCTTTCTTATTTATTTTGCAGTTTGATTTCTCTAATTTTGACATAACAAGGTTGAGATCCCCCACTAGTATAGTTTGGCTGTCTAATTCTTCTTGCAGCTCTTTTAACTTCTCTTCTACAAATTTGAATGCTATATCACTTAGTGCATATATGTTTAGTATTGATATTACTTCATTATCTATGGAAACTTTTAGAAGGCTGTAATTTCCTTCCTGATCTCTTTTAATTAGATCTCTTTTTGCTTTTGCTTGATCTGATATCAAGATTGATATCCTTGCTTTTTTATTTTTAACTTCACTTTAAGCACAATAGATTCTGCTCCAGCATTTTATCTTTTGTCTAAATGTATCTCTCTGCTTTAAATGTGTTTCCTGTAAACAACATATTCTAGGATTCTGGCTTTTAATCCAGTCTGCTATCTGCTTCCATGGGAGCATTCATCCCATTCACATTTACAGTCAAAATGACTAATTCTGTATTTCCCACCATCTTGTTTACCCCCAAGTTATGTTTTTTTTTTTCCTTTCCATTCCCCCTTTCCTTTCTTCCAAGTATTTTTCTTCTGACTACTACCTCCCTCATTTTACTGCCCCTCCCCCTTTCTTATACCTTTCACCTACCACTTTTGTTTTTCCCTCTATTAGCCTCCCCCTGTTTTTTCCCCTTTCTCCTCCCAATTCCTTTTAGGGTAACAGAAGGTTCTCTGTGAAACCAAATATGTATTATATTCTCTCTTTGAGCCAAATTTGATTAGAATATGATTAACACAAGGTCATCTCTCTCCCTTCTTTCCCTCAATTATAATGTCTTTGCCTCTTCATGAAATGTAATTTTCCTCATTTTACTTACATTTTCCTCTTTTTCCAGGTCAATCCCCTTTTCCCCTCTAGTTTCTTTTTCATATTAACACAATTAAATCAAATTATAGCTGCATTCTCTAAGTGTACCCATAATAGAGATATAGTTCTCAAGATTGCATTCTTTTTTACTTTTTAATGCCTCTCTTGTGTTTTGTATTTGGAGATCAAATTTTTTGTTTAGCTTTTCATCAGAAACCAATGAAATTCACTATATCATTGAATGTCCATCTTCTTCCCTGAAAGATAATGCTCAATTTAGCTGGATAGTTGATTCTTGGCTGCAATCCAAGTTTCTTTGCATTTCATAATATAAGATTATAGGCCTTTTGATCTTTTAAGATGGAAGGTGCTAGGTCCTGGGTAGTCCTGATTTGGGGATATATATATAAATTTTTTTTTCTGGATTCTTTCAATATTTTTCCTTGACCCCATAATTCTGAAATTTAGCTACAATATTCTATGGAGATTTCATTTAAAGTCTCTTTCAGGAAATGATCAGTGAATTCTTTCAATGGCTATTTCACCTTATGGTTCTAGGACATCAGTGCAGTATTCCTCGATGATTTCCTGAAAGATCATGTCTAGGGTCTTTTTTTTCATCATGGTTTTCAGCAAGTCCAATAATGCTTATATTGTCTCTCCCAGGTCTATTTTCTAGATTAGTTGTTTTTCTAATGAGACGTTTTATATTTTCATCTTTTTTTTTCATTTTTTATTTGTTTTGTTTGGCTAATTATTGGCATTTCATTAAACCATTCATTTGTTCAATTTTTAGTGAATTATTTTATTCATTTACATTTTTAGCTACTTTTGAATTTGGCCTGTTGGGGTCCTCAGCTAGTGCAGACCTGCTGACACCATCTGGAATCTGAGTACTTACCCAATTATCGCCAACCTTCGGATATCTCCGGATATGATAGAGCACTTCTGACACCCCTTATGAAGTTAGAGAAGCTTTATTGCTTGGTTACATCATCTTGTCTCTCTTAGCTTTCTCTCCCTCTTCTGTCCTATACTTATACCCCTCTCATCTCCCTTGCCAATGTGCCCCAACAACAAATATGTGTTTAGCTTGTGTATCCAGGAGCCCAACTCCTGAGATGGTGGGGCGATCTCAATTTGGTACATGCTCTATGCCTGTTCTGGCATGTCTACAGGGTGTTCCCCGGACCCGTAGCCAGTGAGGCCTCCACATCCATTCTCAAGAGTGAGCTGATTAAAATCCAACCAGCCAAAGACCACAAGGGTCAAGTTTGCACAAGACTTGTCTTTGCATAGACTTGTTGTTTATGCAAATGGGACATTATATGCAAGGTACATGATGAAGAGCCTCAAGATTAATGCAGACTCTTGTTATTCTGTTTCTTAGCATTCTTGTTGCTAGGTTCCTTAGCATTGGCCAATTTAATTTTTAAATGAATTGTTTTGTTCAATGGATTTTTTTCCATTTCACACTCAAGAAAAAAAGGGAGTTTATTTTACATGAAGACTGGAAAGAGGAACTTAATCTTTTGCTAACTCCTCTTTCTTAAACTACCAGAAAGGTAACTTTAGTTGTTAGGGTACCCTTCTTTCTCCAAATACTAGAAAGAAGAATTGAGCCTTGAAAAAGAATCTTAAATCCTTATTATTATTTTATTCCTACAAAAATATGTCTTACTCTAAATGATCTGTTTCTAAATGATAGAATGTTATCAATATCTTTGCTAAATCTATAGATCATTTATATTTAAGAGACTATGTTAGTCTGATTTAGTTTTTAACAATAGATTTTCCTTAAAAATAGAATTTAATCATATAAAAAACAAACAAAAAAAATTAAAATAATCAGTACTAACTCATTTCCTTTCTATGTGCTCATATAGAGGAGGTTTTGGGAGATATTAGGCAGTTGTGATCTTTTACTTCATCATTTTGACTCCACTGTTATATTCCTATTCATTTCTTAGACTTTACAGTCAATCTCCATATCCTTGATGACACTTTGTTCTGGTATCTAATATTCTAGTTACAATTATTGCGTAATTATTCTTTTATTCTGAAGATTTCTTTTAATATTCTTATAGATGGATATAGATAGATACATATGTAAATATACATCTAGATACAGATAATTTTCATTCTTTAGAACTTGTTAATTTTCTCAGCTTTCATGATTTTTTCTGGGACATTGCTTTTTTTTTTTCAAATTATTGATCTGCTTTTTATTTATGTTATGTTTCTAATTGTTTTGAGGTGATGAGGAAGGGGTAATTATACACAATTTCTATCTCATTCCTTTTGCCAAGTATTTCTTAAATTTGGAAGACTAAAGCATTTGTAAATAAAGTGATAACATTGTGATGGTTTAACTAAATCAGATAAAATATGGATTCTCCATTCCCAGACATTTTTAAGATCATAGACAGTCATTTATCCTGGATGAATTAGACATTCATCTATATAAAGGCAGATAGCTAAAACATATACAATTCCTTCAACATCATATTATCATTCTAGTTTTCAAATTTCTATAATTAATGGGTAACTTATTAATTATCCAAAATTATCTTTCTATTTTAATTGAAATATGTAGAAAATATATTTTATGGAGTATTTTCTTGATTTCCATATTTCTGAACATTTGCATGATCTTTCTACATTTCCTGAGACTCATTAACAAGTAATTTTTTTCATCTTTTGCTAGTATCTATAATTATTAACTAAAATGGAATGCTGAAAAAGAAAACTATGCAATATATTTATGTATCTACATATAATATGTTCAAAATATACAGGTATGTTGACTTTCAATGACTTGAAATCTTTTTAGACTTATGGTATTCTGATTCCACTTCTATTAACCTTATGCTATTGGTTCTTTTCTTCACAACTTCATTTCAGGTCTATCTTTAATCATAATTTCCCACCAGAAAATTATTCCTTTCTGCTTTTAGTAAACAATCATTTGTTCTTTTAAAAAATACCTCTCTTCTGAAACCACATAAAAACAATAATCCTTTGCCATGTGGAATTGGGGATTTCTAATACAACTTCTCTATAAGGGAATTTCTACTTCCTCATTTATTCTATTAAAAGTAGAAATGTATAATCAACAATATTATCTTTCAAAAAGAGCTAAAAACTTCCAGTGAGATAGAGCTTAAGAAAACAAGCATTCCTGCAATGTTTTGCCATAAATTTCGAACCTTGCCTTTTGGGTCATTTGGCTTAGACACTTTTGGGACATTGAAACAAATTTGACTTTAGTATCCCCTTTAAAATATATATATTTTTTACTCCTAAATGCAAAACATATGTCTATAAAACACAATTCTGTAATATGTTTTTCATAAGACTATCATAATAATTTCTCTCATTTCTTGCTTTGTTCTTCTATCTCTTACTTTTCTTATTGGTCCTTCTCTCTATGTGATTGTGTGATTCTCATTCATTTCCTATAAATTCTTAATAATCTACTCAGATATTTAAGACCCCCAATCAGTATATTAACATTAAATGATTTTCACTCTTATACTTATGTTATTAATCTGTTATTTCTCTCTCTCCACACGGCCTATCTACCTAGGCTTTATTACATCAAAAATAATATAAATTGTTCTATTTTGCCTTTATCTAAAATTTTTTGAAACTAACTTTCAGCTTTGGAAAAGTCACAAGCTTAGCACTCCCACCCCCAAAGGTCTTATGGAATTAAGAAATGTTACAAGGCTAACCCTCTCTTTTTCATTTCACTGTTTTCTGATACCTTCTATAAATGAAAAACCAGATGTCTCAGTCTACATAAATCTGTTTTTTTTTCTATGTTTGATTCCCTTCAAAGTGTATCTTACCTGTGAAAAATCAAACTTCTGGATCTTTGGTTTATACAAGATCTTGGACCTGGTTTGTTTTGCAACTGCATGGATTAGAAATGAGCCATTTTCCTGGATGAAACATCTTTTCTCCCCACCATAATAGTTTTCAGTCAATCAAATATTCTCTAGGGTGTCTTTCTACTTACTACATTTGCCCATGTTATCAATTTAAAACTGCTATGATATTATTTCTAGTTACTATGACAATCTTCATTGCTATTGGGATCAAATGCAATTTTTACAGGCATAGTTGGAAGCCAATTAACATTTCTAGAAGAATATTAATTTTCTTCTTTCCTTTTTTTCTTCCTTTTTTCTTTCTTTTTTTTAATGGGAATGATAATTAAGTTTTCATTTGATTTCCCTTTTTTCTTTTTTTAATAGCTTGGAATTGTTGAAAGCACTACATGGTTTGCCAAACGCAATGGGCTAATTTCTTCCTTTTATACAATTATATATCCAATCCATAGTCCATGAATAGTACCTATTCATGACACACACAGACACATACAGTACATATGTGTATATGTGTATATATTTTATATATATATATACATATATTCAAATGTGTACACTAAAATTCTAACTCTGAGATTTTCCTTATAAGTACAGATTATATTTTATTAATTGTAATTAAATCATGTGAGTATAATGGGTTGAAATGCCAATTTTCTCCCAAAAAAAGCAATGTCCTAAGTAATGATTTTTTAGATTGGAAAACATAAATCTAATTCTTTTTGGAATAATATGCTTCATTGATTCAGTAAATTTAAAATTACATATTCCAAATTTAAGTAGAATAAAATAAAAAGGCACCTTTATTTTCTGATATTTTTGGATGTGCTTTATTTTGTCCTACTATTACAGAAATGTTGTAATTCTATATTGTGAATGTATAAGTGTAAGAAATGGCAAGTTCTAAAAAAACTCCCCAAAGTGAAATTTATTCTATTTCAACAAATGGGAAAAGGGTCATTACTTGTTATGGTAAATCAGTTGTCTGATTGGGGTCATACCACCAGCTTGCTAGGTTTCTTCTCTTTTTTGTTTTATATTTACTGATATTAGCTCCCATGGGTTTAATTATCTCTATGCAGATGATTCCAGATCTATGTGTCTTCTTCAGCCACAGTCACACATTTCTAGCTTCCTCTTGGGCATTTCAAACTGGATGTCCTAAAGACTTCAAAAAGTTATCATTACCAAAACAAAATCATGAGCTTTCTCAGCAGACTCTTTCTAACCTTCTTTAATAATACCAAGGGAACAATATAATCATCATTTTTATAACTTTAGTGTCATCTTTTACTTCTCATTTTCACTCCACATCTTTAATTCAGAGGCAAATCTTTTCATCTTTTATAATATCTCGTCTGTATTCCTTATTCATAGAGCCAAATTTATAGCTCGGTGGTCTTCAATAGCCTGAATAACTGAAGTGATCTTCAAATTTATCTTTATCACTGCTGCTCCTTCCCCACCATTCCCTGTTCAATTAGCTCCAAATGCTATCTCTTATTTTGAGGATCAAATAAAAAATAATTTCTTTGAAATGTAAAGTTCTTCAGAGATTCCATCCTACCTAACCAGTTTCTTTTCCCTTATTCTCCCACTTCATACTCTTCAGTCTAACAACTGTACTTATTGTTCTCCAACATGACATTTTAATCTCACTTTTTTTATGTTTTTGCATCACATGTTCCCCTTGGCTAACTCTGATCCTTACTTCTACCTCTAATGTCCCTTTCTCCCTTCAGGATAAGCTTAAGTTCACTTTCTATAGAAAACTTCTTCTTGTCCTTCCAGTTGCTAATAAATGTTTGTTACCTATTTGTTTATCTAATACTTCCCATTTCCAATTATTTTTCATCTATTCTGTATATTTTTATATAACTGTTATCTACACATTGGTTCCTCCTGTAGAACTTATACTTCAAGTAGACAAGAATTAGGCTTTTTCTTTATTTTAATTTTCTTTCTTTTCATAATTTACATATATGTGTGTGTATATATATATATATATATATATATATATATATATATATATATATATATATATCAGATATATTTTGCTTATCTCTAGAAAACACTTGTAAAGTGTGAATGTTTCAAATGAATATTTAGGGAAATTAGATTTTTATTCCCACATATTGCATGGACCAGGTAAGCCATTGAAGTGCCTTCTTCTTTACAAGTTCAGTGATACTATAACAATCTATTAGGTGTTTGTCAAGCAATCCCCTAGTAACTTGCCCCATAGATTCAAAGAATCTATTTTGTTTTGTTTTGTTTTTGTTTTCCATATAATGTTAGCTGCTAGACTAAATGTGTAGATGGAAAAATGGGCAAAGCACTGAGTTGAACTTTTTCTGTGTGCAGTAATCACTAGAATGAGTGTGGTGAAACCATGAAAATAAAATGGTACATATGAGGGAAATGAACATGATATTCTGCACGGAATATTAATATTGGATATTTTAGACATGTTAAAGCTGGATCCACTGTGAAACCTGGTATTTCAGATGAATTTGCTCAGCATAATCACAGGCTTTTTACAATTGTGCCATTTGAACTAATCCATTAGCCTTGTCTAAATTAGCCCAATTGTTTATAAGGTATTAAATGCACTACAAAGCCTAACATGTTTGTTATGCTCTATAATCATAGCACCTGTTAAACAGTCCAATGCAGCTGTACTTTCAGCAGATTACAGGCCATTAGGCAAGTTATACAGTACCTCCTTTTATAACCTAATTTCTCTTCTTCTTTTGCATTAGAATTTCAGGATCATAAAATGCAAACTTTTTTTCTTTAGTCCCTTACTGATTGAGATGAAGAGAGTGGTTTTAATATTTATGGAATGCTCAGATACAACTTACAAATGGAATGGTAAAAAGCAATAGTAAAATATTTCATTAACTTTTAATCCAATTTAAGATTGTTTTTTCCCTCTGTGACTATATACATTTACATTCATCATGTGCTTTTAGGTGAAAATTTCTTGAAGAACAGTTAAAAATAAGGTAGGAAATGAAATATTGCAAAGGCCTGTAAAACACAGTTAGAAGCTCTAGACAGTCACAAAAGATAGAAGGACTATCTACCATCTGGTTTTCCCACTAAATATTTTCCTGATAAATTAGGAAACTATTAATATCCTCAACCTTAATATGAATAGTTCATTTTTTAGCTTTTTATTATGGACAATATGCTTTCACAAACTGTCACAATATTTATTACATACATACTATGTTCAAGGCACTGGTATTACTAAGCCATTTAGAAGAGTGGAAATTTAGGATGAAACAAGCTTTGAACATACTTTTTTGTCAACTCTGTTAAAAGTTGCTACTCTTGGGATTAAATAATGGGAGAAATTTTTATCTAGTCACAGATAGAAATCCATTAAGAAGGTATGACTATACTACATAGTGAAAAAAGAATCCTTAACCATATTAGCCAAATATGTAAAGAAAAAATGACTATGAAATTATAATCTTTCTCAGATATAGAGGGCAATGCTGTCATGAAGTAACAAAAAATGCAAAACTCTTAGAATGTAAACAAAAAGAAAAAAATTAAACATCATCTTATATGTTGTCCCTCTCTACTTCCTAGGGTAGCATATGAAGAGAAAAATAGTTATAGAGATAGAAAAAGGAAGGGAGACAAAGATAAAGAGGAGGGTTAGTGGAGAGGGGGAAAGGAAAAGAGAGAGAAAAAAAAAAAAAAACAGAGAGAGAAAGAGCAACAATGATATGCTACTCTTGTCACTGACCAAAAAAAGAAGAGAGCGATGGAATAGGGAACAAAGTCTGAGTAAAATCTAAAGGCTATTGCTATTGTCATGACTATCTAGAAGAGATGAGGGGCATGAAATAAAAGATATAAGAATCCTGGTGGAAGACTCTCTTACATCTAGTAGTTAGCTAAAGTTTATGGTACTGATCATGTTCCTTCAAGCTGGAATGAATGCTTATTTTCTAGCTCTTCTTCCAATGCTCAAATAGTCTCTTAACTATATTTTTAGCACTGCTGATGAAGGATTCAATTTTGAATTAAAAGATATGCTATTCTCATTAATGATAAGAGGTATTATCACAAATGAAGGCCATGTGATTCATTATGATCCATGTATTAAATCATGTTTTTAGTCATCCTTTCCTGAATAGAAAGTTGCCTATTCCATTCAAGGAGTATTAAGGGCCCTCCTCTACAGTGGATGAAACTAAATTGGAGAGATAAATTCCTTCTACATTTTATTTCCCAGTTAAATAGGGAAACAAGTTAAATTAAGGAAACAAGCATTTATGAAGTACTTTCTATATTCCTTTCTACTATGTGTTAAGGATACAAATAAAAGTAAAAAATAAAAATAAAAAAGTCCTATTGAAGGCTCTGCTCTCTGCTTATCCATTGAGGAGAAGGAAGAAGAGGAGAGCAGCAAGTGTCTTAAGGCCTCCCCTTGATAGTTTATCTGGAAAATGATTGTGACTGGAGAGTTCTACTGTAGGAATTTACGTACTCAGCCTGATTTTGGACATAATATCTGGGAAGCAAATGAGAAAAGAAAACTTCTTAAGATTTACAGAAGCTAGAAAGAAAGAACATACTGGCAATCTTGTTATAGGAGACCCCAGGTCAACATTTCACTTCAGAAGAGGGGAAGAACATAAGAAAATGAAGGAAGAACTGAAATGACAATATGAACAGAGTACCAAGAATAAATTATCATGAAAATATAGTTTTTTCATAAACTTTTTGTTTTTCTTGGATTGTTCTCATTTTTTTTTAATTTTCCGGAAGGGCAGAACTAAGATAGCAGAGAGTAGAAATGACTGTATCTGATCTCCTTCCAGCTTCCCCTCAGATCAACAGCAGATTAAGCCTCTGAACTAGTTTTGGAGTAATAGAACCCATAAATATTTGGAGTACAATGAATTTCCAGAAGAAAATACTTTGGAAGAACTTCAGAACAGGTATGTTTCACTTTGGCAAAGGGAGAAGCTGCTGAGCCCAGACCACAGTGTAAGGAATACCAGGACAAGGACCTGGGGCAGGGACACTTCGGGAATCTACTTGGAGGCTCTTACTCTATCTTAGTGGCAAGCTGGCAGATTTGCTGCAATATACCCAAAAGAAAATACAAAAAGCAAAATTGTAAGCCACTGAGCCTCAAGAGAAATGAAGGATCTGGCTGATTAACCAGCACAGGAAGTCAGTCAGCAGAACTGCCCCAGGGCAAACTGTTGGAATCTTTACAAACTGCTAACTCATTAGAGTTGATAGATTATTGATCTGATTTTACAAGAAGATGTTTTGGGCAGAACCTGAAACAAGGTACTAAGTAGAACTAATTGATACAATGCTTGTGTTCACACCTTTACTCATTGAAGTTCACAAGTATGAGAGATTCACAAAGTTAACTGTGTAACTTTGTGAATTCACACCTCCCTTGAAGCTTTTAGGGCCAGAGAGCACTATGGGAGAAAACCCATAATCCCTCTCTCTTGTATCCCACAATTCCTCTCTCTCGTATAAAAGAAACAGACAGAGGCTCTCAGACAGAATTCAGCAGAATTACATGAAGAGTGGAGCTGAATTGAAGGCTGAAGAAAGCAGAGGCAGAAGCAAGGGACAATCTGCAAGAGCTCTTGGAATCAGAGAGATAGGCCTCAACTTACTGGGCTATTTTGAAAGGAGAAAATGCAGCTGGCTGCATTTGGGGTAATTATTGATTTGAACTGATACTAAGGATGCCTCCAAGAAAACCTCCCCCAAGAAACCTACCCTCTCCCCCAGAGAGAACCATCATTTTATATTACATATTTAAAAGAAGAAAAAGAAACATCACAGCAAACAAAAGCAGATTTCACCCATCTGCCTTAAGAGGAGACCTCAAGTCTTAAAAAATGAGCAAAAAAGCAAAAAGAACTCTGATCATAAAGATCTTTTATGTAGAGAGAGAAGAACAGACCTCAAATCCTGAGGTTCCTATAGGCAAATCAGCTATAGATGAAGCCCCAAAGGGTGATATGAACTGGTCTTCATTCACAAAGCTCTCTTGCAAGAATTCAAAAAGGATCTCAAAAGAGGAAAAAAAGTGGGGTAAGGAAATGAGATCTCTGCAAGAAGGTATGGAAAAGAAAAAACAGAAATTATCTGAAGAAAACTACTTAGAAAATAGATTTAGTGAAATGGAAAAAAATATAACTCCCTACAAAATAGATATGAAAAAGAAATCAATTAATTGAAAAACAGAATTTCTGAAATTAAAAAAAAATGCAATGAACAAAAACAACTCATTGAAAAATTCAATTGCCCAAATACAAAAGGAGCTAAAAAAGGTAACTAAAGAAAATAATACAACAAAAATTTTAATTGAACAAGTGGAAGTGAATGACTCAATGAGGCTTCAAGAATCAGTCAAACAAAACCTAAAAAAAATGAAAAAGTAAGAGAAAATGTGAAATATCTCACTGGAAAAACAACTAACCTAGAAGATAGATCCAGGATAGACAATCTAAGGATTATTGGATTTGTTGAAAACCATGATGGAAAAAAAAA
Source organism: Antechinus flavipes (assembly GCF_016432865.1). Classification (NCBI taxonomy): domain Eukaryota; kingdom Metazoa; phylum Chordata; class Mammalia; order Dasyuromorphia; family Dasyuridae; genus Antechinus; species Antechinus flavipes. The sequence continues at coordinate 391,023,732 of NC_067400.1, read as the reverse complement.
AAAAAGCCTAGACATTATCATTCAGGAAATCATCAAGGAAAACTGCCCTAATGTCTTATATGTAGAGGGCCAGAACTCTGAAAAAGGTGTACTAGAATCAAGAACAGCAGGGTGCTTAATAGTTAAGTACCTACTCAGTGTGAGATAATGGTTCTCTAAATATATACTTAATGTCATGGTGATGTAATGGGCAGTTGACACATGCTCAGTTATTATTATTATTTTTTTAAATAACTTTTTATTGATAGAACGCATGCCAGGGTAATTTTTTACAGCATTATCCCTTGCATTCACTTCTGTTGCGATTTTCCCCCTCCCTCCCTCCACCCCTTCCCCCAGATGGCAAGCAGTTCTTTACATGTTGAATGGGTTACAGTATATCCTAGATACAATATATGTGTGCAGAACTGAACAGTTTTCTTGTTGCACAGGGAGAATTGAATTCAGAAGGTATAAATAACCTGGGAAGAAAAACAAAAATGCAAGCAGTTTATATTCATTTCCCAGTGTTCTTTCTCTAGGTGTAGCTGCTTCTGTCCATTTTTGATCAATTAAAGGTCTCTTTATCGAAGAGTTCCACTTCCATCAGAATACATCCTCAAACAGTATCGTTGTTGAGGTATATAATGATCTCCTGGTACTGCTGATTTCACTTAGCATCAGTTCATGTAAGTCTCGCCAGTCCTCTCTGTATTCATCCTGCTGGTCATTTCTTACAGAACAATAATATTCCATAACATTCATATACCACAATTTACTCAACCGTTCTCCAATTGATGGACATCCTTTCATTTTCCAGCTTCTAGCCACTACAAACAGGGCTGCCACAAACATTTTGGCACATACAGGTCCCTTTCCTTTCTTTAGTATCTCTTTGGGGTATAAGCTCAGTAGAAACATTGCTGGATCAAAGGGTATGCACAGTTTGATAACTTTTTGATGCTCAGTTATTATAGTGACATAATCATACTGAGGTATTTAAGAGATTCTTTTAGACAGAGACACAAAAGCAGTCTCTTTCAGACACACATTTGAGACTCCAAATTCCAGACTCCAGACTCCATCTTTGACTAGTTTCATGGTGGCTGTCCTGCCTCCATCACTTCTCCATCTAAAGACCAAGGACCATCCTCAGATCCTTCAGAAAGTTAGCCCAGACATTACACCTAGAACCTGAAGGTAAAGTAGCCATTGAAAGAATTCACAGATCCCCTGCTGAAAGAGACTACAAAATGAAAACTCCAAGGAATTTCATAACTAAATTTCAGAATTATCAAATCAAGGAAAAAATATTTCAAACAGCCAGAAAGAAAAAAAAAAGTCATATATAAAGGAGCCATAGATCCTAAGACCTAACTGCTTCCACCTTAAAGGATTAAAGGGTCTGGAAAAAGCTAGTCTGAAATGCAAATGAACTTAGATTGCAGCCAAGAATTACCTATCCAGCTAAACTGAGCATTGTCTGTTAGAGAAGATGGATATTCAATGATACAGTTGAATTTCATTTATTTCTAATGAAAAGACCAGAATGAAATAAAAAATTTGCTCTCCAAATATAGACTCCAGAGAAGAATAAAAAAATAAAAAGGAAAAAAAAACTCTTGACAACTATATCTTTGTTATGGGTATACTTAGTAAGGGTATAATAATTTGATTTTATTGTAATTATATATTTTTTAAAAAATTAATTTTATTAATTTCCTCAATCTCTTTTGTTGTTGTTGTTGTTGTTGTTGTTGTTGTTGTTGTTTAGAATTTTTTTCTATGAATTCTTTTGGGTTGGTTTTATATTTAATGTTATTCTCTGGCTTAAGAAATTTTTGTTGTTGTTGTTTTTGCTTCAGCATTTATCTTCTGAAGATCAATCCCAGGCTTCTCTATTCCAATAGTAACTTTCTGTGCTTGACTTATTTTCCTTTTGCTTTTCCTTTCAGTTTTTTAAATGGCAGTTTAATAGCAGTTGAAGGTTGGTACCTTTGACCTAAGGTCCTCCTTCGTTCTTTCCTCTGGCCTAGAATAAAAATCAAGAACTAACTCCTCCTGTCACTTAGCACAGCCAGCAGTATTCCTGATTTACTGCTTCTGTACCAAACTGGCTCTTTATTATTATTATTATTATTTTTAAATCCAGGATCATGATAGCACAGCTAGACCTGGATTCCCTGATCTGCACATCAGTCTTCTTCTATTCACATGCCCAAATCCTGTGGGAACATTGCTGAAACTTCTTAGTACTAATTTATATGTATCTTTTTTTTTGACAGGTATGTATTCCATTCTTCTTTTTGTCTCATTGTTTTATATTATAAAAAGGTAATTTTATGCCATAATTATGAAAAAATACATCTTTAATTATAATACTTTGACATAATAGAACTTTTCACCATGACATTTCTCCTGAAAGGCAAAACAAGCCCCTACTCTTGGCATTAGTATTATATTATAATAATAATTATTACTCTTTACAAGAGTGAGTCTTTAATTTATTGTTATTTTCTCAACCCTCCTCCTGGGCCCAAAAAATGGTAGTAGCAAATTCTATTAGTTCAGAGTTATATTGTGCTAATCTCCTTGATTTTTTAAAATTTTAAACATAAGAATCCTTTATACAGATTTGACCAAAATGTTATTATATTATGTATTACATGATGTAATGCATTTTGCAGTAATAAATTATATTGCCAATGATTAAGTAGATCAGGGAAACAAACATATTTAATCTACTTCTTTTGAAATAAAAAATAAATTGGTTATTTTAAAGTCAAATTAGAAAAATATGTCTACCACTTTCTTATCATCCATTTACTGCCATTCTTAAAAACTTACAATATCTCTGATCATTTGATAAGGCTTGACCAAGCAAGAGACAAAAATAATAATAATACTGTGGGACACTGAGCAAATAATGTACATATATGTATGTATACATAATGCATATATATAATTTATATAGACTATATATATACACATACACAAATATATGTAAATTATATATATGTATATATATATATATATATATATATATATAAAGTCTATAATAATATAGACAATGACTACACCTTCCCATGTGCACTCTCACTCAGCTATGTTGATGAGCAAAGGTGCCAGCTTCATCCTCCCATTTGAAGACAAATAAGGATAATATGATGCATCAGGAAGGTCCCATATTATATCATTTTTTCCCCCTTGTTTTTCTTCTTCACTCTCCATCTTGCTAGCCTATTTCCATTGCAAAAACATTGCATGGCACACTTCTTTGGGCAGTTAAAAAAATCCTTCAGCACAGTTCTTTGACTGACAGATAATTTCATTCTTTTATTTCACTGCAAAAAGTAGTTTTAAATCTGGAAAATGCATCAGAAGTAATTTTAAAGATCATCCTTGGAATTAGTTACTTAGCCTCTACTTTAATATCTCCATTCATGGGAATCTTACTATCTATATTATTAAAAGAGTTGATGACTTTTTTTGAGAACTCTAATACTTAGGATGTTTTTCATAGCAATGTGGTGAAATCTGGCTTCTCAACTATTTTTTCATAGTGTTCTAAATTCTGCTTTTAAAATACAGGAATAACAAAGATAATTAAAAAAAAAAAACTCAGAGTATTAGTATGAAACAATTAGATTGTCTGATACTTCTTTTCTTTAGGATATATTTCTTTGGTGCTATTAATTTGGGTGTATATCGTGCAATTAAGAATCTCCTGTACAAAGAGTAAAACCAAAATGTCAAAGTAAAGTCTCAACTGCTCGAGCTCTCCCAGTTTCTCCAAAAAAACCACATGACATCAAGCCTCTGAACAGAGTCTGTTGGAATGAAACGTCTTTCCAGCTCAAGATAGACTGGAAAAACTTCAAGAAAGGTCAGTCTCACTGGGGTGAAAGAGTTTTTCAGCCCAGATCAGATAGACTCTGGGAAAGCTCGTGAGGGAAAGCATTGTTTTAAGAAAACAACTCTTTAATTAGTAGAATAAACCAAATGGTTTTCCAAATGGAAAAAGAGATTCAAAAGATAAGTGAAGAAAATCACATATTTACAACTAGCACAGGCAAATGGAAGCTGATGATTTTGTGAGATAGCAAAAATCAGTTAAATAAACTAAAAAGAATGAAAAAATGATTAAAAATGTGAAATACCTTATTGGCAAAATAGTCATGGAAAATAGATCCAGAAGAGACAGTTTAAAAATTTTGGCCTACCTGAAGGCCATAACCAAAAAACCATAACCTGAATCGCATTCTACAAGAGGTCATTAAGAAAAACTGTCCTAATATTTTAGAAAAAGAGGGGGAAATACTCAGTGAAAAAATCCATCAATCACCTCTGGAAAGAAACCCCACAAGGAAAATCCAAGGAACATTGTTGCAAAATTCCAAAACTATAATACCAAGGAAAAAATATGGCAAGCTGCCAGGCATAAACAATTAAAATATCAAGGAGCAACAGTCAAGATTACCCAGCATCTGGCAGCTTCTACAATAAAGGATTAAAGGACTTAGAATATCCTATTCTGAAAGCCAAAGGACCTGGAGTTATAACCAAGAATTAACTACTCAGGGAGACTCAGCATCATTTTTTAAGAGAGGCGATAAAGCTTCAACAAAGTAAGAGACTTTCAATCATTTTTATTGAAAAAAAAAAAAAAACAGAACAAAACTAAAATTTTATCTACAAACACAGGACTTGAGAGAACTAAAAAAAGATAAACTTGGTGAAATATATAAATTTAAAAGTTAAACTGTTTACATTCTTAGGAAAACAAAATCTGTAAGTCTTGCAAACTGTATATGTCACTGGGGCAGACAGAGAGAAGCATCACAAAAGGTTGTGGATAAGGTTGTGAATGGTCCCTGATGTGATGACATCAAAAAAAAAAAAAAAAAAAAAGACATTAAGGTCTGGGAAAAGGTCTGTACTGGAAAAAAAAAAAAGTGAGGTACAATGGGACAATTAGCTCACATGAAGATGTGCAAAAGACCTATTACAATCAAGGGAAAGAAGGGAAGTGAATGAACAGTCTGAAGCTTAATCTCATCAGCTTTGGCTCTAAGAAGGGATAATGTAATAATTCAGTTGTATATAACAATTTATCCAACCCTATAAAAAGATAGGAACAGAAAAAAGAAAGAAAATGGAGGGACAGAATAGAAAGGAGAGCAGAAACACTAGGGGAAAATGTTAGAGAAAAAGAATTGATGGAACATAAAATAGTGGATGGTATGGGTTAAAAAAACCATTACCAAGAGAAGGCAGGAGGGGTGATAGGAGGTAAGATAGTGTGTGAGGTGGGTAAGAAAAAATACTCTACTAACAACATGGTAGAAAGAAAGAACAGAAGTCTATACAGAGGAGGAAATAGGATGGGGGGACATACAGAGCTGGTAATGATAACTGTTAATAAATGGGATGAACTTTCCCATAAAATGGAAGCAAATAACAGAGTGCATTAAAAAACAGAATACTACAATGTTGTTTACAAAAAATACACTTGACACACAGAGACACATGCAGAATAAAGGTAAAAGGCTGGAATAGAATTTATTATACTTCATTTGAAGTTAAAAAAAAAAAAAAGCAGGGACAGCATTTCTGATCTCAGATAAAGCAAAAGTAAGCAGCAGAGCTCAGGAGAACGCTCTATTGCCTTGGTAAAAGATATAACCAAAGACATCAGAATATTAGAACATGTTCTTATTCAAACTTGGACCTTCCTTTTAACACTTTTAGTGGTCTTAGTTTGGAGGAGACTGTTAGAGATAGGCTCTATGGTTTCTCCTGATAATGCTCAGTGGAGTTATATTCCTCCTGTATGATGCAACTTATTACCAATGTGGTTCAGAAAACTCTGTGCAAAATCATTAAGGTATCAGGTACAGTCATGGGACAGTAAGACCTCTTCCTTGTGAGGCTAAACTGGTGCCACTTTGGCACTGAAACTCCCATATTAGGTAATTCAGTAATCCTAAAGATATGGTTGGGCTGAAAGTTTTTCCTCATTTATGACTCAGAATGTGAGGTCATTTGTCCTGCCTAAAAAGGGAAAAGATCCAGCCTATAGGGAATGTTAGTCCAGGGCTCTATATAATATCTTGTCTATTAACTGGGCCTCTACTCTTCTTACCTAACTGCTTGTTGAAAGGGAGAGGCTCTTTCTCTAGAAATTTTTTGGGAATAAGAACTCACTATTTGACAAAAATTGCTGGGAAAAGTGGAAAATAATATATCAGAAACTCTGAAAAGACCTACATCTTACACTTCATGCCAAAATAAGGTCAAAATGGATGTATGATTTGGGCACAAATAATGATGCCAAAAAAATAAATTAGAAGAGGAAGATATAATTTGTCTATCAGATCTTTGGAGAAGGAAAGAATTTATGACCAAAGAAGAAATGGAGACTATTATGAAAGGCAAAATGAACACTGATTACATTAAATTGAAAAGGTTTTTGAAAAAAACAAAACTAACAGTAACAAGATTAAAAGAGAAGTACAAAAGTTGGCAAAAAGTTTTACAACCAGTATTTCTAATGGTCAAAGGCTATGAACAGACAATTTTCAGATGATTTTAATTTAGTCATATGAATAAATGCTCTAAATCACTATTGAATAGAGAAATACAAATTAAAACAACTCTGAGGTACCACTTCATACCTCTCATATTGAATGAGATGACAAGAAAATATTATAATAAATCTTAGAGGGAATGCTGGAAATCTGGAACATTAATATAATGTTCACAGAGTTATGAAATGATCCAGCCATTCTGGAAAGCAATCTGGAACTATGCTCAAAAAGCTATCTAATTGTTTATACCCTTTGACTCAGCAGTGTCACTATTAGCTCTGTAGCCCAAGGGCATCATAAAGGAGAATAAAGGGCTCACATGTGCAAAAATATTTGTAGCAGCTCTTTTTGTGGTGGCAAAGAATTGGAAAATGAGTAGATGCCCATCAATTGGGGGAAGACTTAATACGTTGTGAAATATGAAAATAATGGAACATTATTGTTCTACAAAAATGATGAACAAGCTGATTTTAGAAAGGCCTGGAAAGATTTACATGAACTGAGGCTGAGTGAAACAAGCACGGATACATTGTACATATCAACAGTAAAAATATGTGATGATTAGCTATGTAAGACTTGGTTTTTCCCAGTGATTCAGTGATCCAAAGTAATCCCAATAGACTTTGGACAGAAAATTCCACTGCATCCAGAAAAAGAACTATGGAGATTGAATGTAAATCACCCCTTACTTGTTTTTTTTTTCCTCTCTTATGGTTTTTCCTTTCTCAATTTTTCTGTCCAAAAGTGTATTATAACACAATATGCATTAAGAATAAATAATTTGAGACAGCTACTTGGTGTAGTGAATAGAGCACCAGCCCTGAAATCAGGAGGACCTGAGTTCAAATATGGCCTCCGACACGTAACACTTCCTAGCTGTGTGACCCTGGGCAAGTCACTTAACCCCAATTGCCTCAGCAAAAAAAACAAAAAAGAAAAAGAAAAAGAAAAGAACACACACACATATATATATTTTAAAAGAATCTCCTATACATCCTGTTTATTCATGTTGCTATGAACATGTCACCATCCTTCCCAAGATGTTCAAAACTAGAGTCCATATTTCAGATATGGTATTGCCAAAGCAAAATAAAAAACTACCAGCATCCCATTCTCTCTTCATTGCCTGCTTTGTTCTTAATAGGAAATTTCTATTAATGTTACCTAAAATTTCTTTAGGGTGTGTGTGTGTGTGTGTGTGTGTGTGTGTGTGTGTGTGTAAAGTGATATCACACTTGACTTGAATAAGTATTTTTAGAGCTAGACCTGTGATTCTGTTGGCATATGAAACTCCTGGGGAAGAGGCTCCCATAAAAGGAAATGGGCATATGGGGATCTCTTCTGTAAATTATTGGCTCAGACATTTGCTTAGAGCGCCATGAATTTAAATCTTTACACAACCAGTAAATGTCACTGACTGGGCTTTGTCCTAGGTAGGCCTGACTAATTGGAAGGCCAGATATCAAAAGTTCAAATCCATATTGAATCTGATATCCAATAAAATGATCCATTTCTTTTTCACATATACTGTTTTCTAACTATTTCTTTATTCTGTCTCTGTCATTTTTTTTTGCATCTGTACTTATAATATGTAAATAACATTATCAATTATGGCATAAATTTGGAATAAAGCTAATTTATTGATTATAGTATTAAATAAACATTTAATTAGTATACTGTTAAATATATTTTTAATTTCAAAATATATTTTCTGGAATGTTTCATATGGTCTTTATTTGTTTGAAAAATGCTCAGAGAATTTTAAAGTCAGTTATTTAGTCTTTAATAGTGTATTTCTCCCAGGACCTAAAATTCATGTGGTTTTCTATTGAATTCAGTCATTGACTTAGGAAAGAATCATTTCACCTTTGTTACTTGGAGAATGATTTCATTTTGAAGTTGCCCTTGTCTGTAGAAATAAATTAGCACTTATTTAAAAAAAAAAATGGAACAGTCTCTGCCCTATGTGTTCTATCAAATATTTACATATATATTGTGATTGGTAACTACATATATATCTATAGTCTAATAATATACTTTAAATTGGTATTATTATATGCTATCAAGGAGTCTATATATACACATGGCATCTAGAAAGAATAGATAGCTTAAGATAGTTGGGAAGGGTGGGGGCACTAGCAGATCAAGAAGTATAAATAAGAAAAAAGCTTCAGGTAGGTGGTGAAGCTTTAGATGAGGTTCTGGAAACATATAAAGCCCTTTGTGGTCCTTAAAGTACTATAGAATTGGGACCTATGAGCATTACCAGTAGTTTGACATATTTAACGTTGTTTGGTCCTCTTAGAATATCTCTTTAGTGTCAGTTGTGATGAATTTTGGTTTATTGGCTTAGAAAGGGCTAGAGAGAAAACCAAAATACAGTCCAGTAAGACCATCTTAAGCACCTATTATCTCCCAGGCACTCTGCTGTGCTCTGGGAATACAAATAAAAATAAAAGATATTTCCTCCTCTCAAGGAGCTCACAATCTAATGGGTGAGATAACATGCAAATAATTTTGGACAAACAAGTTATATACATAATATATTGGAAATAATCAAAAGAAAGAAGGTGCTGGGAATTAGAACCAAAGAAGAGAGTGAATACAGAAATCAAATGGGAAAGAGGAGTAAATAAAACTCCAACCAAGAAATTCTCCATAATTAACAATTGAACCAATTATGTGCTTATTCTGTATCTCTTCAATATTTAAGTTTTTTGTTTTGTTTTGTTTTTTTAATCAGGAGAGTGGTTTAGAGGTAGAATGGAGTAAGTTGGAAAGGGAATATATATTGCATCTTTGTTTTCATGTGAGAGACAATATCTTGTGGAAAAAATAAACAAAATTAATAAAATAACATAGAGCTTCAAATTAAAAGGATTTGGATTGGAGTACTAAATCCACTCCTATTGTTTTATTGTTCTGAATTCCTCTGTTAAATGAGATAGAAACATGAAGTACCTGCCTTTCAGGATTGTGGTGAACAAAGCAGAGGGATGGAAAACCCAAAAGAGAATGTCACTGATTGCTATGATGCTTATTTTGTTTAACATGTGTGGATGCTGCATTTTGGATGTGACCGAACAACTGTACAAGAGCCAATATATGTATATGTGTGTGTACTTATATATTATGTAAGTCATTTTAATTATATTCAATATTTCTTTAAAATGAAACATCTTCAGAGCCCTTATAAAACTCAGGTAACCACAATACATGCTCGAGACATCTGTCTAATGAACAAACTATATCTATAAAAATAAATAACATGATTAGTGAGTATTTTATTTTCCATTAAATATATAATTATTGAAGCTTCATAATGATATTTCTTAAGATTTATTTATTTTGAATTTATAAGCCTTAAAGAAACATTATGGTCCTTTTTTGGTACTGATTTTTTTTTTCTCTTAAACAATCTTTATCGTTCTTCAAGTTATAATTAGATCTATTAGTCTTTTGGGGATCTTGAAGTGTTTTCTGTAACTGCTTCTCAAACACATGCTGATAAAGACAATATAAAAATAGCCTATTAAAAATATTAAAGCAAGCTATCTGTTTGTTCAGCAGAGCAGTATTTAGATTGCTTGGGGTTATCTTATCTTCTTTGGCAACCAATCTAATAGAATGTGCACAGAACACTAGTTTACCTAACATCAAAACATAATTAAGCAAAAATTTTAATGAATCTGATTTTTCTACTTATGTTTGGAAAAAGAACAATATTTCTCGGTTGCAGTGAATGCCTGACCCAACCACCATGTATAAGAGAGATGACTCCTTAAACTGATTTGCTCACTATCCTGAGAACTCAACTGGTAGATTTCTCTCTTGCAACTATTGAACTCACTCCTTCCATTTGAGCTGCCTTTCTATTTCTTTTTGACAATTAAAACAGTGTCAACTTTTAAAGGCTTAGATCAAGACCTATCTCCTCCATTAGATCTTCTCTTACCATTATAATAAAACCTTATGTCTTTTTTTCCTTTAGTTAATATTTGAGGTCTGAATGATTCATTAGGAATTTATCATCAGAATTTGCCTCATATTGAAATTTAACATTTAATATGCAATAGACATGTCTTATTTTCTTTAGTATAATTTTAAGGTCCATATTGGAGGGTCTCCTTATCTGTTTATACCTAACATGTGGTAGGTAATCAACAAATAGTTACTGATTTCTGATGCCTACATACAAGTTAGTGGAAAGAGTACCTATAAAGAGTAATTATATATTACCTATAATTGTGAAAGAGTAAGAACAGACCAAGAATGTATGCTATTAGAGTTGATTTTTTTTTTTCCTGAGAATGAGAAGCAAGAATTTCCTATGGTCTTTGCAAGTTCACAGTCAGGACAGAGATAAAACCAAGGATTATTATAGCCAGAGAAATAGCAGTAATATTAAGTTTGGATGCTTGAAAAGAATAAAAAGGTAGAAACTCAGCTACGCTAGCACTGGGAAATGGCAGTAAAAAATTACCCCTATAGATTATCTGGTAGCTCTAAAATATTAGTGTCCAATATGTACAAAGTGCTATGCTAGATACTGATTCAAAAGTAAAACAAAAGAATGTTCTCAAGAAGTTTATATTCTACTCAGAGACTACAAAATTGAAAAATATATAAATATGTGTATGTATGTCTGTATGTCAGTATATTCGGAATTATCCTCTATAAAATCCGACCAGCCTGTATTTTTTTTTATCCTTTTGCTACTCTGCACCCCCATGGCAAGGACAAATCCATTTAGACACCCATTTATTAGATTTTGATCTAGTTGCCAATGGGCTTCTCCTTCTATTCCCACTGGCTTCCTGCCCTGGCAGAGGATCCCAGCCTTTTATCACAAATTAATAAGGGCCAGGCTTCAACCATTATTAATATGAAGAAGGAAGAAGAGTGTTATGTTCATGAATTTTCACAGACAGGAATTACAGTGGAACAGAGCAGCAGAAAGGGTGGAGTGATTGTGGGATTGTATGGGGTTATAGAGAAAATGACATAAGCTATTAGCTGCCCCCTCCAATTTGTGGGAGTCCAGTCATTTTGCAGATATGAAGTCTCAAAGTTATACAAGCCATCTAATACCTAGTCTCCCTATAGCTGATTCAATGAGCTATCACATATAAAATAATATAGAATGATAATTGATGATGATAGTGGCAGTCAGAGTAAAAATAGGAGTAAAAGTAATTACTATTGCCATCAGTCATAGTCATGGTCATAATCATAGAAGTATATATATATATATAGAACTCTGGGAGGCTCTCTCTCTTTCTCTCTCTCTGCCTGTTTGTCTCTCTCTATGTCTCTCTGTCTCTGTTTCTTTGTCTCTGTCTCTCCTCCCCACACTGTGTGTGTCTCTGTCTTCCCTAATAATAACTTTTTATTTTTTCAAAATGCATACAAAAGTAATTTTCAACATTCACTTCTTCAAAACCTTGTATTGCAAAATTTTCTCCCTTCTTTCTCACCTCCCACCTCCCTTGAACAGCAAATAATACGTTATAGGCCAAATGCACAATTCTTCTAAACACATTTCCACCTTTATCATGCTGATCAAAAAACATCAGATCAAAAGAGAAAAAATGAGAAAGAAAAAAAGCAAGTACACAAACAACAACAAAAATAGCAAAAATATTATGCTATGATCCACATTCAGTCTTCATAGTCTTCTCTCTGAATGTAGATAGCTTGTTCCATCACAAGTCCATCGGAATTGTTTGGTTCTATTTTCAAGCCCACTACTTGCTGACATGATAACCCACCATTCTTTACTTAGAGATTGGAGCTTATCTATCATTCTTTCTCCTCTTCCTGGCTTCAGACATAATGCAGAGTAACTAAAATGTGGGAGCTACTTTTGGCTTCTGAAAAAAGAGATTATCCACCTCTCCATGGGGAAGGAAGGGTGATTCATAAAAAAGCAGTTACCAAGGATCTCAGAAAGCTGTTCATATCCATTTTCCATTTCCCTTTTTTTTTATATGCAACATAACTATAGCATTTCTCTCTAAACACACCAATGGTATCAACATGTAACACTAAACATGTCTGCCTAGGATAAAACTCTACTCTCTAATTCTGGTTATAAGTACAGAGATTCTATATACAAATAGAGTTCTAGGCCCTTTATCCTGAGAAAAATGTACTCTTTGTATCCCTTTACTTCTAACAAAATTAGGTAAAACATCAACATTCTCATTAAATTAAGGCATCCCTAGGCATACAGACAAGCCAATTGCACTGCAAAATGTAATCCAGAAAATATTTTCTCCTGACTTGAATAAAATGTATATAATTTAAAAAACTATCAGACAATCCTGTAATAAAGAATCAGATTGCATTGCTCATGAAACAATTAAAAATATCTAAAATGATTTGTTGCCTGAAACTAGAATTTCTGAAGTTTTTTACTTGTCAACATGAGCACAACCACATATTTCGAAATGTGTAAAAATGCATGCCAAATTTGTTGTATAATCTCTGTAGCAGGTTATAGAAAAAGAGGGGAAGCCAGATAAAGTTTATCCTCGTTACATTATCTTTGACCTTCTCTTCCTTGAAGTGTTATTTCATTTTACTAGTAACATCATTCAGATTGGCAGTGGTATTTAAGTTATAGAATCTATAGAAATAACCAAAATAACCTGACCTATATAATACTTGCAGTCAATCAGTCAATAAGCATCGATTGAGAGCCTACTACTCTCCCTAGTAATGTGCTAAATGTAGAAAATTCAAAGAAAAGCAAGACAGTTTTTGAATTCAATGAGCTCACTGTCTAATTGGAAAGACAACATGGAAGCAACTATGGAAAGACAAGGTATATAGAAGATAAATTAGAAATCATAAATAAATGAAAAGTACTACAAATAAAAGGAATCACGACAGTCTCCCTACAGAAAGTGGAACTTTAGCTTAGATTTGAAAGAAGTTGAAAGGAATAGAGGAGGAAGAGAACATTCTAGGCATGGGGGATAACATATCCCAGTTGTGAAATGACCCAGAGTCAGAAGATAGAATTTCCTAGTCAGGGAATAATAAGGAGACTAGTGTTACTGGATTATATGGTATGGGATAAAGGTATAAGATTGAAAAGTAAAAATATTGCAAATCTAGGTAAGGTTCTAGGTTATAAAAATTTTTGAATACATCTTCTCTCTCTCTCTCTCTCTCTCTCTCTCTCTCTCTCTCCATATATATACATATATAATGTGAATGTGTGTGTGTGTGTGTGTGTGTGTGTGTGTGTGTGTGTGTGTTTGGTTGTAGAAATTATTGAAAGCCACTGGAATTAATTTTGCTGAAAATGACATAGTACTTTAGGAAGATGACTTTGACAGATGAATGGCAGATGGGCTGAACTTGGTAGAGACCTGTGGAAGGGAGATTAACCAGAAGGGTCATACAATAGTAAAGATGTGAATAGAGTAATGGTTGCCTTAAGATTTTATCAGTCTCAGAAGAGAGAGGAGTATGTATGAGAAATATTTTACAAAGGTAAAATCAACAGTCCTTGGAAACATACTGGATGTGGGTAAGGAGGATCCTGAAAAAAAGTGAATCAATGAGCATGACACATAGATTGTATATATGAATGACTTGGAGGCTAGATTTTGAATGGTAATAGGAAAAGTTAAGTGAATTTTGGGAGAAGAAAGATAATGAGTTCAGTTTTGGACATGAGGAGACATCTGGTTTCAAATGTATGAGAGACAGAGATGTGACACTGGAAGTCAACAGAAATGGAGGGGCTATTCAAGTGTCTTTGAGAAGAATCATGTGTCTAACAAGATAGAAGATTAGAAATTTTCTCTGGTCCTCACAGCTTCTTAAACATTTCTATGACAGAAATTATAAACTGAAGGAAAAGAAATTTAATTATTTACATAGTTTAGGATATGCAGAACCCAAAAGAATACAAAAACAAAACAATCAAAAATATGAACTAATATTACGATGTTCACTCATCACTCTCTTCCCAGTGCCCACCGTGTATTGGAAATGATGTTGTACTAGCTAATGCAAGAGCATGACTCATGGACATGCAAAAAAACTCAACTTCACATTTCAATCCTTTCCTCCCTTTTTCAAATGCTATGGGATCCAGGTTAGGCTAGTGGATATTTTTTAATGAGATAGTGTATTTTATACTAGAAAAAAGAAGTCTACAGGAAAGCAAAGGATAAGGTGTAAAGTGAAGAGAGTGAATAGAAATATATCTTAAAAAGTAACTGAAGAGGCATAGACCTTTACTGCAGAAGAGGGAAAAGTCATAGTTTGAAAATCCTAATATTGGAAAGAAATGGGGAAAAAGATAAATCTACCTCTTATAACTTTAAATGTGAATGGATTAAATAAGCAAAAGTTCAAGTTAGAAAAAAGAAACCTTCAACAAGAAATAGTATTTACAGATAATGTAATATTTGGTTGTAGAAATGATTGGACTAAAAGTATACATGCAATAAACAATTACTGAAAGAGGAAAAATTTTCTGATCACTACAAAGCTATTATACATAAAATATTTGGGGAAAGATCTGCCAAAACAAGCAAAAGAGAGTGATTCAATTATTTAGTGATTGTTAAGGAAATCAAGAACTAGTTTAAATATCTAGAAGAATATACAGTGTGAATGGCTAGATGTTTCCAATATATTAACATTAAAATGAAAATAATACCAAGGGGAATTTACACTTTTAATGTTATTCCAATAAAACTACCAAGTATATGCTTTCTAAAAACTGAAAAAATAAGATTATTTTAAGTGAAAAAAATCTAGATAAAAAGAGATAGAGATGAAGGGGAAAAAAAGCTAGAAAAAGAAAATAAATTTAAAATCCCAATTAAATACAAAATTGGAAAATTTGAAACTCAAAGGAGAGATTAATGAAATAGAAATTAAGAAAACAATTTGAACTAACAAACAAAACTAAGAGTTGATTTTATTTAAAAAAACTAACAATAAATAAACTTTTGCTTAATTTGATCAAAAAAAAAAGGAAAGAAAATACTATATTACTAGCATCAAAAATGAAAGATGGTAACTTATCACCAATGAAAAAGAAATTAAAGCAATAAATAGGAGCTATTTTACCAAACTGTAAGGCAGCAAATCCTATAATCCAACCAAAATGTATGAATATTTACAAAAAATATAAATTGCCCAGGTTAACAGAAGAGTAAATAAATAACTTAAATAGTTCCAATTAAGACAAAATTAATTGAATAAGTCTTAGGGAACTCCCTAAGAAAAAATCTGCATGGCCAGATGGATTTACAAGAGAATTCTACCAATTTTTTAAAGAACAATTAATTCTAATACTATGTAAACTATTTGAAAAAATATGTAAAGAAAGAGTATTGCCAAATTCCTTCTGCTTCAACAAATATGGAACTGATACATAAACCAGGAAGGTCCAAAACAGAGAAAGAAAATTACAGATTAATCTCCATAAAAGAATAATGATGCAAAAATTTAAAATAAAATTGTAGCAAAGAGATTACAGCAACTTATCAGCAGAATAATACACTATGACTATTTGGTATTTATACAAGGAATGCAGGGCTGGTTCAATATCAGGAAAACTATTATGATAATCGACTATATCAATAACAAAATCACCAGAAATCATATTATAATCTCAATAGATGCAGGAAAAGCTTTTGATAAAATACAGCATCCGTTCCTATTAAAAACTCTAGAGAGCATAGGGATAAAAAGAACTTTCCTTAAAATAATAAGCAGTATCTATCTACTACCCCCAGCAAGAATTATTTGTAAAGGAGAGAATCTAACCACCTTCCCAATAAGATAAGGCGTGAAACAAGATGCCAATTATCACCACTATTATTCAACATTGTAATAACAATATTGATTTTAACAATAAGAAAAGAAACATTAATTAAAGGAGTTAGAATAGGAAATGAGGAAATAAAACTATCACTCTTTACAGATGATATGATGATTTGCTTAGAGAATTCTAGAAAATGATACAAAAATTTACTGGAAACAATCTACAGCTTTAACAAGGTTTCATGATATATAATAAATGCACACAAATAATCAGCATTTCTACATATTATTGACAAAGCCCATCATCAAGAAAAAGAAAGAGAAATTTCATTTAAATATATAGTAGACTATATAAAATATTTGAGAGTCTATCTACCAAGATAAATCTAAGAACTATATGAACACAATTACAAAACACTTCTCACACAAATAAAATCAGACCAAAACAAATGGTAATATATCAATTGCTCATTGGTAGGCCAAGCTAATATAATAAAAATGACAATTTTGCTTAAATTGGCCTACTTATTCAGTGCCATACCAATCAATCTGTCAAAACATTATTTTATAGAATGAGATAAAATAATAAGAAAATTAATCTGGAAGAACAAAAGGTCAAGAATATCAAAGGAATTAATGGAAAAAAAAAAAAAAAAACAAAGTATGGTGGCTTAGCAGTAGCTAACCTAAAACTAAATTATAAAGCAGTAGTAATCAAAACCATTTAGTACTGGCTAAGAAATAGACTAGTGAATCAATGGAATAGAGTAGATACACATAACATAGTAATCAAGGCCTAAAGCAATGTAATATTTGATAAATTCCCAAAGTTCAGCTTTTGGAATAAGAACTCACGATTTGATAAAAATTGCTGGGAAAATTCAAAAATAATATATCAGAAACTTGGCATAGACCTACATCTCACACCCCATTCAAAAATAAGGAAAAAAATAGATACATGATTTAAACATAAAAAATGACACCATCAGTTGGGGAATGACTGAATAAATTGTGATAAATGAAGGTAATGTAATATTATTGTTCTATAAAAAATGATGCTCAAGCTGATTATAAAATATTCTGGAAAGATTTACATGAACTGATGCTGAGTGAAACAAGCCAAGCCAGGAACATATTAACAAGAATGTGATGATCAGCTATGAGAGGCTTGGTTCTTCTCAGTGGTTCAGTGATCTAAAGCAATCACTATAGAGTTTGGACAAAAAATGCTATCTACATCCAGAAAAAGAACTAAGAAAACTGAATATAAATCAACACATACTTCTTTTTTTCTGTTTTTTTTAAAATCTCTTTCATGGTTTTTCCCTTTTGCTCTCATTTTTCTCTTCCAATATGATTCATAAAATAATATGTATTAAAAATAAATTACTTTATTAAAATAAAAAAGGAAAACAGCTCCAAGCAAAGCCACAAGAAAAAATGCTAAATTGCATCCAAGCCCAAGAAGACTTCTAATATATATATATTTTTTAATTTTAAAATTTATTTTTACCATTTACTATTTAGTATTTAATTTAATGTGTATTTATAATATATTATTTAATATTTATAATCTTAGAGGTTTGAAGTGGTACTTTAGAATTAGTTTAATTTTATTTCTCTAATTAATGGTGATTTAAGCATTTTTTTCATATCACTATAGATAGATTTAATTTTGTCATCTGAAAATTGTCTGTTTATATTGTTTGACCATCTATCAATTGAGGAAGGAATTCTTAGAAGAGTTACATAAAGAGTTAAGAATGGTAGAAGAAAATTTGGTGAAAGGAAGGAAAGTGATTTATGAAAATTATGTTAAAAAAGAATTAACAGCCTGCAGGAGCAAATAAATGCCTTAAGAAACAAAATTAGCCTAATGTTCAACGAGGCACAAAAATTTACTGAAGAGCAGAACTCCTTAAATATCAGAATTGGTCAAATAGGAAAAGAGGTACAAAAGTTACTGAACAACACAATTCTTTGAAGATTACAATTGGGCAAGTAGAAGCTAATGACTCAATGAAATGTCAAGAAGCAATAAAGGAAAATTTAAAAACAAAATAGGAGATAGTGTGAAATACATTACTGAAAACAAAATAGGTGACTGTAAAACTACCTGAAAACCACAGTCAAAAAAGAAACTTAAATATCATTTTTTCAAGAAATTATATAAGAAAACCACCCCAACATGTTACATCCAGAGGATAAAATAGTAACTGAAAGAATTTATTGATCAATTCCTGAAATCAGTCCCCAAATGAAAACTCACAGAAATATTATACTCCAATTCCAGGGTTCTCAGATCAAACAGAAAATATTATAAAGAGTCAGAAAGAAATTATTCAATAATATGGAACCATCATGGAAGATTTTTTTTTCAGTTTTTATGTTAAGGAATTGGATGGTTTGAAATATGAAATTCCAGAAGGCAAAGGAGTTAGAATTGCAAACTAACAATAACCTACATAACAAAAATTGAGCAGTGTCTTCAGAGGAGAAAAATCATATGTTCAAATAGAAGAATCAAAAGAAACATAAAGGGGTAAGAATGAAAATCTTGAGGAATTCACTAGAGTTAAGGTATTTTATATTTATATATGTAAAAATGATGCATATAACACTGAGGAGCTTTAATATTATTAAGGTGATTAATTGGCCTGTAAATAAACAGAGAGTATACATTTCACTGTATTTGTTAAATGATTGGACCCAAAAAAATTAATGGGTGAGAAAAAGAGATGAACTGCGAGATGGACAAAGAGATAATGGGGGGAAATTATATCCTATAAAAGAGATGCTTAAGGAAGAATTTTTATATTGGAGTAGGCAATGGGGGATGCTAGATGTTCAAATGCTTGAACATCTCTACCATCAGAACCGTTTCAAAGAGGGAAAAATACATATACACACTCAGTTGGGTATAGAAATCTGTCTTGCCCAATATAAAACTAGAAAGGGAAAGGAATAAAAAATGTGGGGGAGGGAAATAAAGGAAAGGGTGGATTAAGGGAGGCAGTGGTCAGAAAAATAGACCTTTAAGGAGGTATAGGAAAAAGAAAGAAAGAGAAATAAAAACAGAAGAAAATAGAAAGGAAGGAACAGCTCAACTTAACAGTGAATGTGAATGGGATGAACTAACCCATACAAGGAAAGCAAATCAGAAAATGGATTAGAAACCAGAATCCGAAAAGATATTATCTACAAGAGACATACTTGAAGAAGGAACATACAAAGAGAATTAAAATAAAGAGTTGAAACAGAAACTTATTTTTTCAGCTTAAGTTAAAAAAAAAAGTCAGTGGAAAAGTCAGTGATACTTTCAAACATTTTGAACACTTTTGTGCACAGTATAAAATTTTACACATCACTGGCATACCCTTTAATCCTCAAGGTCAAGCAACCATAGAGAGAAGAAACAGAGACATTAAGACACTCCTCCAAAAACAAAAGAAAAGGGGAGCCATGAGTAACCCTAGAGAACTTCTAAATTTAGTTCTCTATGCCATTATTTTTTTAATTTTTGATAAAGATGCGCTGGCTCCAGCAGACAGGTTTTATGACCCACCATAAGGGCAGTGTCCAGTGTGAGCAGCTCCACTGTCTTTAGATAATCGCCAGAAAGTGGTGAATGGAAGGGACCAGATAAGTTAACTGCTTGGGGAGGGTTTGCTTGTATTTCTATAGATGGAGAAGAAATCAGATGGGTGCCAATGAGCCATATTAGCCTTGTCCATCAAAGAGAAACAGAAAAGGGAAAAAACCTCAAAACAAAGGAGATTTAAGAAACATCTGACACTAAAAGAGCATGGCTGACAATGAGACTGTTAAAATAATTTTAAAATCTTCAGGAATCATTGGATTCCCTAACACAAGATGAACAAAAACCAGCTGGAATCAATGGATTCCTTGACATGAAAAATTGTTGATGAGACTATTGCAGTACTTCAGAACTTGCAGGAATTATTGAATCCCTGGCACATGAAGTAAAGGACAATGAATTTCTTTTGGACTATTTCTAGGACTTATGGACATATATAAATTCTCATGTTGATTCATGTTATTTGTTACATTACTACTAGCCTGTGTTATATTGCTATGTGCTTATGTAATTATGTGTAATGCCTCCTATATTGATGGATTTATGTACATCGTGTTTCAAACCTGTTTCAAGTGAACCCCTTTAGAAACCTGCTAATCTGATTTGATTTTCTATTTCCTTTGGTGTTTTCATCTCCCTTCCTAAGATGTCAGGGAGAGTGTGACCATCTTCTTTTTATGGTGTTTTCACTTCTTTTTTGATCAGTCAGGGAAGGCATGATTACCTTCTTTTTTGGGGTTCTCACCTCTTTGAGAAGTCAGGGAGCTCATGACCATCTTATGTTCTAAAACAAAAGGAAGTGGGAGATGTTAGAATCCTAATGTTAATGCAATGGAATTGATACAATGCTTGTGTTCACACCTTTAGAGAGCTCATATAATCAAGAAGTATTTAAGTATTCATTGGAGTTCACAAATATGGAAAATTCACAAAGTTACAACTTTGTAAATTCACACCTCCCTTAATCCCTCCCTCGGAGGAGGAATCAACCTTTTATACCCAGCATAAATAGAGCTTCAGTGAGCCAGTCAGGGCAGTTCAGAGAGAAGCCTTCTCTCGGAGGCAAGACAGATTCATTCCAAATTTCATCTTGGTGCTGGCTGGAGACCTTTGGAAGAAGAGAAGCTGAAGCTGGCAGAGGCAAAAGATTGGCAACGAGAGCTCTCAGAATCAAGGAAAACTGAGGCCTCTAAGAAAGCTACCCAGGCCCAAGGAAGGAGAAAATAAACATTTGCATTTTATCAGCTGGCTGCATTTGGAGTGATTATTACTTTTAACTGAAACTTAAGGCTGCCTCCAGAAAACCTCCCCAAGAAACCTGCTCCCAGAGAGAACCATTAAATTATATTTTAAAGAAGAGAACACCACAGGTAGCAATCATTATCTTAGATAAACCAAAAGCAAAAAACAAAACAAAACAAAAAAAAAAAACTAATTAAAAGAGATAATGAGGGAAACCACATATTACTAAAAAGTACTTTAGATAATGAAGTAATAGCTAAAGTTTCATAATTTTTCAAATAAAGGCCTTGTTTTCAAACACATAGGAAACCGAGTCAAATTTATAAAAATTAAAACCATTCCCCAATTGATAAATAGTCAAAAGATATGAACAGGCAATTTTTAGAAGAAGAAATCAAAGTTAATGAAAACAATGTACTAAATTTCTATTGAAGGCAAATTAAAACAATTCTGAGATACCACATCACACATATCAGAATAGTAAGGAAATTTTTTTGTTAATTATTTCAGTCATGTCCTGCTTTTCATAACCTCATTTAGAATTTTCTTGGCAGATACTGGAATGATTTGCTATTTTTTGGTGATTTGCCCAAGGTCATAAAGCTAGTAAGTACCTAAGGCTAGATTTAAACTAAGAAAGATGAGTCTTCCTGGCTTAATGGCCAAACACTGTGTTCAATACACCATCCAGATGCCTTGCTTAGTGAAAATGAGTAAGTAAATAAACTGTTGGTGGGGATTTGAATTAATTTGAACATTCTGGAGAACAATGTGGAACATATCCAAAGGGCTATAGAACTGGGCATACCCTTTGATCCAGAATCACCTTACCTGGTTACCCAAATAAAAAAGAACAGGGCATAGATAGATAGATAGATAGATAGATAATAGCATTTGTGTAGTGCAAAGAAGTAGAAAATTGAAAGGATCCTTACCAATTGGGAAATGGGGATTAAGTTGTGGTATATATTTATGCTAGAGTACTATCATGTTATAAGAAATGATGAGGGGGTGGTTTCAAACACAAAAAAAAAGAAAAAAGAAAGAAAAACATGCCTAGACATGTATGATTGATGCAAAGTGAAATGAGACAACCAGGAGATTATTGTGTTCTCTTACGACAATGTCATAATGATGATCTGTTATCAAAGACTGGACTATGCTGATCCCAAATGATTCATGATGGGGGTAAAATATTATTTATGTCCCAAAGAGAGATGATGAACTCTGAGTGGAATTTACATGTAATTTTCCAGCTTTTTTGTTTTGTTTTATTTTGATGGAATAGCTCATTTGGAAATATGATTTGCACAATCTGGAATTCAAAATCTTTTTTAAATGCTGCATAAATGATAAACTGATTTTTAAAAGTCAAATGGAACAAAATTATCAAGTTTAAGCTTAATTCAAATGAAAATATAGGAAAAGAAATATGAAAGGACATCTATAATACACAAGCTTGTGGAGTTGGGAAGTTATGGTTATTGCACTTTGCATATGTTTTTGAAATTTTTCAATATATTGATAAGTTATGGTGATTTCTCTCTTTTTCTTCTCTTTATTTTTTTTTATTTTTGTTTGTTAAATGGCTTTTTTTCATTAGAAGGAAGCGAGAAATGGATGCTGAAAGAATAATAATGATGTAAAAAGCAGAAAAAATAAATAAATAACTTATTTAAATGTATATTGGAGTATCATCAATGAAGAGATCATAATTGAAACTATAGGAGCTGATGAGATAATAAAATAAAATAGTGTACAAGGAAAATTGGTAAAGAACCAGATTATCAAGAGTGACTTGCTGATAAAAGTCAGCATGAGAGACTGAGAATCAATGATTGAATAGTAATCAAAACCAGACATCTAGTATATTGCAAACCTAGAGAGAAGACAATCAATGGGAAGAGGGTAATGAACAATATCGAAGACCGAAAAGAGATCAAGGAGGGTGAGGACTGAAAAAAAGATATTAGATTTTGTAATTTAAAACATATTAGTTTTTGCACAAACAAAACCAATAGAAACAAGATAAAAAGGGAAGTACAAAGCTGGGTAAAAATCTTTACAGCCAGTATTTCTATAAAGGTCTTATTTCGAAAATATATAAAGAACTCTGGTAAATTGATAAGAATACAAGTCATTCCCTAATTGATAAATGATCAAAGGATATGAACAGAAAATTTTCAGATGATGAAATTAAAGCCATTTATAGTTATATGAAAATCACTATTGTTTAGAGAAATACAAATTAAAGCACTCTGAGGTACCACCTTGAACTTCTCAGATTGTCTAAGATGACAGGAAAAGATAATGATAAATGTTGGAAGGGATGTAAGAAAAGTGGGACACTAATGCATTGTTAGTGAAGTTGTGAAATGATCCAATCATTCTGAAGATTAATCTGGAACTATGCCCAAAGGGCTATATAAACTACATACCTTTTGACCCAGCAAACTGGGTTTGTATCCCAAGGAAATCATTAAGGAGGGAATAGGACCCATAGATGTACAAAAATGTTTAGTAGCTCTTTTTTCAGTGGCAAAGAATTGGAAAAGGAGGGATGCCCATCAGTTGGAGAATAGCTCAACAAGCTGTGGCATATGAAGGCAATATATTATTATTGTTCTATAAAAAGTGATGAACTTGATTATAGAAAGGCCTGGAAAGATTTACATGAACTGATGCTGAATGTAATAAGCAGAGCCAGAATATATTGCACATAATAACAGGAAGAATATGTGATGATCAACTATGAAAGGCTTGGTTCTTTTCTGTAGTTCAGTGATCCAAAGCAATTCCAATAGAATTTGGAAAGAAAATGCCATCTGCATCCAGAAAAAGATCTAAGACTGAATTTAATTCAACACATGCTCTGTTCATTTCTTTTTTCTGTGTTTTTAATCTCATGATATTTCCCTTTTGCTCTAATTTTTCTCTCTCAATTTGATTCATAAACCAATGTGTAATAAAAATAAACTTACACTATTTAAATTGAATTATGAGTTTTCAAGTCAATCTACACAGAGATGAGAGAGGAATAGAAATGAAGTCACCAATTATAAATAATCTCAAAAAGTTCAGCAACCAAAAAGGAAAAAGTATAAAAAGATAACTAGTGAATAGATGCATTGAGCACCAAAATAAAGTTGTCGGAGCCAAATGTCCAAAATCAAGAACTGGAGAGGAAAATATTAGACAGTAGAAGTCACCAAATAATAAAGAAATATAAGGGTGTAAAGGTTGCAGAAGAAACAAAGCCAGGAACAGAGAGTACCTTGAAACAACTATCAGAATATCAGAATATAGTTTAGCTACAAAGAATGAATGAAGTGAGAGATACAAAGTTATAGTATATATTAAAAATGAGTTTGAAAGGAAAAGAATAAGTGATGTTAGAATTTGCTTAGAAGGATAGGAAGAAACTTTTCCTCTAGTAATAGAGGAAATAGAATGGAACAATTTCTCTATGAGAAATTAAACACCAATATCAACACCAACAACAAATGATATGTGAATATAGAGAAAGAAAAAGTAAAAATCGCCATACCCTTTCTGACCTAGACAAATCTAAAAAAAGATAAATAAAAAAGAGATTTAACACCTGAAATATTTTAGAGAAAAAATAGATGAAATGGATTGCTGATTATTACTAAGTGGAACTAAAAAGTAATATATATATTCTCATCTGTGATATATAAAAATCTTGTAAAATATAAAACATTAAAATACTGATCACAATTACATGCAATTAAAATTATAATAATAATTGGGTCTTTGAAGATATAATGCAAACTTAAATGGAAACTAAGTAATCCTGAAAAATTATTGAGTAAACGAATTTCATAGAAGTAATAATTCCATAAATTGAAGTAACATGCCCAAAATTCTTGGTAGACAAAGTAGTCATGAAGAGAAAAATGCATATTTCTAAGCACTATTACCAATAAAGAAATAGAGAGAATAGCAGAAAAGAGAGAAACAGAGACAGACAGAGAGACGGACAGAGAGACAGAGACAGAGAGAATAGGAAGAGATGAATGAACTAACTCATAAGAGAGAAGAAAATCAAGTTCCATGGAAGCATCAGGAAAAGGAGAATTTACTAAGGAATAGAAGTTCTTACCTAAGAAGGAGGGTTATGAAAGTATCAAGTAGGAATGGGAGATCTAACAATATTTTTTTTCTTTTAAGTTGGAGGATGCTAAGAGAAAGAAAGGTAAGATGACACTGGTGGCTTGAAGTAAAAGGATAAGAAATGGAACTATTATTAGAAAGGGTGAGAGTTGATATGGGTATATACATATAACTTTCAGGTGATCTAAGAATTTGGCTAAGCAAAAAAAAAAAGAAAAAATATTTTCACTATGCAACTAATGTCTGTGACTTTATGTATTTTATTTTATCTATCTATGGCAGTGTTATGCTGAGAAAGAGTTCATGGCTTTCACCAGTCTGCCAAAAGATTCCCTAACAACTAATAAAAAATAATAAGAAACTCCTTGCTATAGAAGGAATTGCTGAGGAGAGACAAATCATATTTTCCCTTTTGTTCTTCCCTTAAATTCTTATGAATACATATATCATTAAAAACATAACTTTCATATTTTAGAATTATACTAGATTTCTACTTCCTTATAATTATGTCATCATTTCCCATCATGGTTTCTCAGCAGCGAAGGGAAGTAGCTGCACACATCAAATAAAGTTTTCCTTGAAAATAGAATACAAATTGCATTTATCTTACTTCTTTATAAGCCACTGTCTCCTGGGTCTTTAATTCTTTTTGAATAACACTATATCCTTATTGCTTCTGTCACTTTTTTATATCTTCTCAAACCATTGGACTAATTACTGTACATGGTATTATCACTAAGGTCAGGCCATAGTCATGTCTAAGAGGCACTTTTCCCCCAATTTACATATAGCTGTCCAGGCAGAAAAAATACACTCACTTTTAAATTTTATTTTCCTAATATCTTTCTAAAACCTCCTACTTAGTTCACCATCTATAACTATCCTAAGGTCATTCTCAGATTAACTGCTTTCTAGACAGCTATCCTCTACTGAAAAGGTCAGTGTGCTATTTCAGTGTTAAAATTGTTGAGCAGAAACAGCTGCTAGCAAATCAGAAGGATTCTGAGTGGCAATGAGACATTCCTAAGAGGGCACTTTTAACGGGGCTTTGGCTATAACTTGTATTTAATGGTTGTCCTGTAACTTTAGTCCTGAGTGAGCAGAAAACAAAGAAAAATCAGCAGTAAAAGACTTTGTATATGCTAGGCATTTTTTTGTTTGTTTTATTCAGAAAATAAAGTGAATTCATGTATATGTGATATTTAACATAAAGTTATAGTTACTGGAGCACCTTCTGCTTGGGTGAGGAAGGAAAGTCCTTTGATGTTGCTGTCTTGGACAGAAATTAGAATAAACTGTTCTTCAAGAGTAGCTAAAGCTAATTATCTAGAAGGAAAGAGAAATAGAAAAAAAAAAAAGTTCCGTCCATTAAAGTAGCACAACAGCCTTTAATCTTATCTTTTTTCTCCCCAAGTTACATGACAAAATATACTTCTTGTACCATGTATTCCTTCCTCTTCTCCCACAGTTTCAAATACACAATTAAATTCAAAGGTTTATTAAAATGTTATACTTTCCCTGTTGCTCACAGTAATAATCTTTCCTTCTTTTCTTACATCTCTTAATGTTCTTTCACATTCTATTTCATATTATAATTTTCAGCATGTATTTAGAATATATTTCATTACTTGATTATTAGCTTATGTTAGGTAGAAACCATTTCTTGTACAAGTCATGTGTTACCCATATTAATTATTTATTAAAATATATGTTGAATGAATCAAAGAATAGTATGGTGCTCTTCTCTTTAAAAAGAATTCTGCTTCCAGAATTTGGAATTTCTGTATTTAAGGTGATTTGATAAGGAGTGGAGGCAAATGATGACTGACTGTTGTCTTCTCAGTCTCCTGCTCTAACAGATTCTGTTCTACTTTGTAGAAAAATCTCAGTTACATACTAATTTTAACAATTATTTTAAGCTTTAAGCAAAGCTCAAAGGTGTAACAAAAAGCTTGCACCATTAATTTTTATCCAGATATTTTGCTGATTTTTTTTTTCTTTTCATTTCTGGGAATGGGAGAAGGAGGTACACGATCATTATCTCATCTTATACACTACTAAATCACATTATATTATAATTATTATGTTATATTATTAAATATAAGATTTATACATGTTGGGAATTTAAAATATTTCCCCTAGAAGATCTTTGCTTTATAAGTTATTTAAATGTAAGAATAACTTAGTTAACTGTTAATTTAACTGGTGCAGGAGGCATGTTTGCATTTTTTTTCTAGAAATATATGTTTTAACACTTGTCAGCTTTCTAAGAATAATTTCAGCAAGCTGTTTAAATTGTCATGGATATGTTTCTTTAAAATTTCAAAGTGTCAAATGTATTCACCCCAAACCCATCTTCCATCCTTTTTGACTTTTAAAACCTTCCCTAAGCTTACATCCCAAAGAGAGCCTAAAAAAGATCCCAAAGAGACCCACCTTGTGCAAAAATGTTTGTTGCAGTCCTTTTTGTGGTGGCAAAAAACTGGAAACTAAGTGGATGCCCAGAATGAAGAATCTATAAGATGAGCAAGATGATTTCAGAGAGGCCTGGAGACACTTACATGAATTGAGACTAAGTGAAGTGAGTAGCCTCAGGAGATCATTGTACATAGCAACAAGAAGGTTATATATTTTGATTAATTCTGTTGAATGTGGCTCTTTTTAACACTGACATGTTTGAAGCCTGTTCCAATGATCTTATGATGAAGAGAGCCATCTACACCCAGAGAGAGGACTGTGGGAACTGAATGTGGATCACAACATAGCATTTTCACTCTTTTTGTTGTTTGCTTGCTTTTTATTTTCTTTCTCATTTTTTTCTTCCTTTTTGATTTGATTTTTCTTGTGCAGCAATATAATTGTATAAATATGCATGCATGTGTTGGATTTAACATATTTTACCTTGTTTAACATATAATAGATTATTTGCCATCTAGGAAGGGAGTGGAGATAAAAGGGGGAATTGGAATACAAGGTTTTGCAAGGCTTAATGTTAAAAAATTATCCATGCATATATTTTGAAAATAAAAGTTTTAATAAAAATAATTGTGCTAGTCCTATTAATAAAATTTTTAAATTACCAAAAAAAAAAAAAAAAAAAAAAAAAACACCCTTCCCTGAAGTTAGCTTTTTCTACCTTTCCAGTTTTCTTATAATGTACTCTGATCTAGTGGTACTGACCTCCTTACAGTTCTACCAATAAGATACTCTATTCCCCAACTGTGGACATTTTCTTTGTCTCTCTCCCATGCCTGGAACTCTTTTCTTCTTCCTCTTTACTATCTAAATATAGATATATATACACACACACACATGCATGTGTGTATATATGCACATATACGCACGTGTATGTGTATATATACACATGCATGTATACATACATACATACATACATACATACACATTTCTCCTATGTGTTATTTCTCTGATTTCTGTTTTATTGTGATTTCATTAAATTTCTTTGCTATTCACTATATGTGTTCACTATGGAACTGGCATTAGATGGTAAAGGGATTAAGTTTTGGGTACAGAACTTGGGACCATCCTCCCTCCAAATTACAAAGTGATCAGAAAGATGGACTCTGGGTCATATCCCCTAAAGTAATAATATTGAAGAGAACAGATTGATGGAATTCTAGCCCAGTATCTGTCTCTCTCTGAGAATAGCAGGGTGATCTCTAGTCTCAACTTCCCATTTCCCTTCTTGATAGGAATAAAAGTTTCACCTGGAAAAAGGTAAGGGAAATAGAGGCTAGTGATGTATATCTTCCCTCCCTTTCTGATCTGGGCCTTTCTACACATGTGGGGCTCACTATTTCTTCACCAGACTCACAAAAGTGTCCATAACAACTAAGGAGACAATTTGGAATGAATTGCCCACAGTCATATAACATAAAAGTATTAAGAACTGGAATATGAATTCAAGTCTTTTTTTTTTTTTTTCTCAAAGACCAGAGCCCTATAAGCCAAATGACCTTGTGACTGTCCTCCTCTACTTCAGATTGGATTCTAAACCCACTCTTTATTAGAGTAAAGGAAGAAACAACATTTTTCCTATTGAACTCAATTTTGTCCTATTGTACTCAATCTAGACTACTAAATCACTGTGAACAAATATAGTAAAAATGGAATTAGTCCTTTTTAATGCAATTGGAAAAGGGATGAACACAAATTTCCAAGTAATCTTTCACATGCAAATTCACTGAAACTGTGAAAATCCATTTTGATATTATACCATATTTGATTCCATGAATAAATTCACAATGTCAGCTATATTCCAAGTTCCAGCCCAGCCTTTACAGTGTGAGTAAAAACTAGAACTACTTAAACTCTAAGTTCATACTTTCTATACTACATTTGAAAACTTAGACTCAGATGAATTTAATTGTCATGAAGTTGCACCTAAAATAAGGATGGCACAAATACATTGACCCACAGTTTTTTGTAGTATTATGCAATATCTTTTGACCATTTCCAGAATAAATCCAATGTAATTGGATGGATTTTTTTTTTCTTAGTCACAATCCAGATTAAAAAAAAAAAAAAAAAAACAATCTGGAAGTGTTTGAATTTGTACCTTTTTGAATTTTTCATAATATTCAATTTCATACCCACCTTCATTATTTGTTAATATAATACACCTATTACATAATTAAACTAGGATACTTCTGGGATAATAAACTACATGATGCTAAAAGTATTCCTTCAAAATGAAGCTGACTGAAAAAAAAGGTAATATTTTGTCTTTTTCTAACATTGTAGCACCTACATTTGTGCAAAGGGGGAAAGAAAGTAGTCAAAGTTGATTTTGATTTCCTTTTTATCTTAATCTTATTTGCCTTAGTTTCCTCATATATATTGAGGAATATATATTTTCTCTAAGAGTCATATTGATAAATTCCATATTCAGAACTTTATTCCATAGCTAACTGTGATTTTATCTCCTGTTAAAATGCAAATACTTTTGGAAAAGTATTTTCATATAAAATGACTTGGAGAATGGCAAACTCTTCTAGTATTTTACCAAGAAAACTCCATATACAATGTGGGTTATGGAGTCACATACACAACTGAACAATAACAAGAGACTATAAGTTCCTTGAGCATAGGGCCTGTCTTTTGCCTTTCTTTCCATTTTTAGAAGTTAGTTACTGTGTTTGGTACAAGGTAGGGAATTACTAGGTGTTAGCACAAAGTGCTAATAGCATTTAATAATGCTGACTAATTAAGAAAGAACAAGATTTTAAAAAGTAAAGTAGTATGGAATAGTTGAAAAAAGTCTTTGAGCAAGAAATAAAGGGTAAATGTGGAGATGACTTTCATTCTTACTAAGGATGAGGGAAGTAGTATATATGAAGTCTTACTATGTGGCAAGTAACCTGTTAAGCCCTTTAAAACTAATGTGTTTTTTGTTTGTTTGCTTGTTTGTTTTAATCTTAAAAGAACCCAAATTTAACAGCTGAGGAAACTAAGGCAGATATTTGAGTCTGGATTTGAACTCAGGTCTTCCTGTCTTTAACCTAATATTTTATCATTTGCTCTGTTTTCACTACCTGTCTCTGTTTTCAGAATGCCATTCATTTAACCTCTCTGAACTCCAGCTGCCATATGTAGATTATGGAATTAAAAGGACCTACTTTATAAGGTTGTTTAATTAATGAAATGAACTATATAAACAAATTTTATAATACAACATGAACATGTATTGTTGTCATGTGAGATATCAGATTAGGAAGAAAGATCTAGTTCAAATTATTTTTCTGATATGTATTAGCTGTGATCATCATTATGGAATTAATTACTAATTCTATGCTGGTGATTCTCAAATCTAACTTTGCTGTTCTAAATCTGCTGACTTCCAATCTCATATATGCAACTTCTCTTTAGACATCTAGTATTGGATGTCCAGTAGACTTATGGAATTCAGTATGTCCAAAACAGAACTCATTATCTTTTCCCCTAAATCTTTCCCTACCTCTTTTATCTTCCCTCTTAATGAAGAGGGAAATGCCATCTTCCTAGTCCCTAAGGATTACAGAAGATTCATCTTTGACTTCTCATGATCTCTCACTCCCCCCATTCCCCATATCCAATCTGTTGTCTAGATCTGTCAATTTCACTGGCAATATCACTTGAATACATCTTCTCTCCTTTCATATCCTTAGTACTTACCATTCCTAGTGCTTAACATTCCCAATATTTGGCATTTAGTAGGTTCCTAAAAATGTTTACTAATTGATTAGACTTGAGTCCCTTAACTTCTCTGAGTCTCACTCTCCTTTTCTATAAAGTAGAATCATAGAAAATGCCAAAACAAACTATGCTGAAAAACTGGTAAACTTTAAAGCATAATCTAAATGCCTTTTTCTGTTACTGGTGCTAGTACTATATAATTTCAATAATAATAACTATGAAATGTGAGGTTTATTCTTTATCATAAGCTACCACAAGGACACATTGACTCAATTTCACATTTAGTGGGTTTAAAATTTATGGCCAAGCTCTATAAGGAGTAAAAACATGCTTTATTTTTTACCGTAATTACACATTAGTGCCAACCCAAGCTTTTAGTATTCTCCCTCCACAGGAATATATAAAAGCATATAGCTAACTCAAAAGAAAATGTTGGAAAAAAATGCTGAAATTTACACTATCTATTCTTAGTCTTGTTTAATTTCATTTCTATGGCCAGCTATCCCTCTCTCGGTCCAAACACTATTTTCTTGTTAAGTGCCTGTCACATATTTGCGGTTGTCCACTATACTTGGCATGGCCAGAATAATTACTCCTGAGACAAAAATTGTCTAGGCCATTTCACTGTTATTACCATCCCTTTATCTTTACCAGAAACCTCAGAGGCTGGGAAAGGGAGTGCAGGGAGAGCTCTCTAATAGATGCAGAAGTATTTAGCTCTTTTCCCAAAGAGTTCATTTTCAAACAAACTTTAAAGGGTAACCTTGGTCTATTTCATGAAAGCCAGTGATCATTATCCTAGAATCACCTAAGATTTTATGTGAACTTGGATGGAGGGAAAGTACCTTTTTATTTCTATTACTTTCTAACTAAAATTGAGTATCCTCTTTAATTAAAAATATTTTTAAAGTGTTCCATAAGCTTCATCATACTAGCAAAGGGCTTTAGCGTGCTCCCGTGCACACACACACACACACAGATAGAGAGAAAGAGAGAGAGAGAGAGAGAAAGAGAGAGAGAGAGAGAGAGAGAGAGAGAGAGAGAATCAAAAAACTCTGTTTATGAACTTTTAAGTTTGATTTCCTATCATTAAGCATTAATAGTCTTCCTTCTCAGAGGAATAGCTTATGACACCCCTGCTAAGAAAACCTCTAATCTTTTCCCTTAATTCCATCCATCTCTGCTTCCCAGGGCCATTTAGGGTCATTATACCCTCAGCAGGCTACTCTGCATTAACCAATTATGTTCTTGTCACACCCTTACTTTCACATATCTCATTGCACAGGCAGCAAGGGTGACCATAGTAAGAGAAAGATTGTGCATTAGGAAAATTTAGCCTATGCAAAATTTTAAAGGCCAGGAAGTTGATGCTCAAGGACTCCCCAGACTCCATCCTCCCTTGAATCTGACTTTTATTACAATCCTCTCCCCCAACCAATAAAATACCTAGTATTTTCACAATCTGTCTTCCTTTAAAAATGGGGGGGAGGGGGAGGAGGAGATAGGGGGAAGGAGGGAAATCTGAAGTTTAGGACTAAAACACTGATAAGATTCAGTGCCTTTATTTTCCCAAAAATATTTCCATTTTGACAGAAGATAAAATCACAGTTGGTAATGGAATAAAGTTCTGAATATGGAATTCATCAATGGACTAAGAAAAAGATTTGTATTTTGGTCACAGCATAACATTCACCATGTCCCTAAAATTACTGCACATAGGCAGCTTCCTAGTTTTGTAAATTTGTTTTATATGTGTGTTATAAGTATCAACTTTGAATGTGCACAGTCACTTAATTGTGCAAGTGAAGAGGTTAATCCATCACCTGTCCTGAATGATTTAGGTACAGGCCTACCTAAAGGTAGGAGGATGGATTATATGTTTTCTCTAAGAGTCATAGACCATAGAATTTCACTTTTGGAAAGAACCCAAGAGATAATCTAATCCAGTCACATCATTTCTCAAAGTCTTTCTAAGTCTATGACTCTATAAACATTTCTTTTGTGAAAAATTGAAGAACATGAAAGTAGTTTGTATTCAGTATCATGTATGTATGTATACATACACTTGTATATATGTGTATATATATATATATATATTCACTATATCCTTTAATATTCCTTACTACTTCTTTTATTTATCAATCTCAGAAATATATTTATTTATTTTTATAAATAAAACTCTGCTCATCTTATAAAAAAAACTATGAATGAAGGAAAATTACATGAGAAGTGATAAGGAAACTCTTATTAATCATCATTTGATTTATTATTTAAAAAAAAAAAACTATGGTATTTGTAGTATACTTCAAATCATAAATTTAGATTTGTAAAGTTCTGAAAGATCACCCCATCCCATTGCCTCACTTTACAAATGAGAAGACTGAATCTCAGGATGACAAAATGATTGGGTAAAGATTACATAGGCAGTAAGTTGCAGAGTCAGAATTTGAACTTAGGTTATTTACTCTAATTTTAACACTCTAAATTCAACTGAATTGGGCTGAAGAAGAATGATAAATATTCAGTTGGAGGGTACAGAAGACTAAGGAAAACATCAATGTAGATATAATTGTAACAAAAATTTAAAACATTGATGAACCTAAAATGTTATTGGTATAATATATAATTGGTGCAATTTGTACAGTTGTACAAATGAAAAAGCTATCTCTCTCTTAATCCTGGGATGATTCTTGAAAATATCAGTCGGTGAATCACTCATGCAGAATTCATTCACTGCACGGGTTCCTTTGGTATCTTTATGGCACCAATAAGCATTCTGCCTATCAGTCTGTTACCTCCTTTTCAAAATTCATGATCAATTCACCTTCTTTTTGGTTGTATTTGTAATTATGTTAACACCTATAAATAATTCAATTTCTCTTGAATTGTCATGTCAGTCACTAAAACTGAAAATGAGAAGACCAAGTGAATTGATGTTTATTTTTTGTCTGAATCTACTACATTATACTATGCCTTCTTTTCTACTGAATGACTAAAAGATTATCCTTTCACTTCCAAAGTGTCAATGGTCATATAGTAGAGAATTTTTCAGTATTGCTCTTTTGAAGACTTTTACAGAAAATAATATGTTAATAATATGTTAATAAAAATGACCAATGTTCAACGTTCTTCAGGCAGCCAGAACAAAAAGATGACATTGATCGTCAGGCAGTACACTCTTTAGTGGGGAAATATCTGAAGTCTTTTAAGCTTCTTAGAAATTGTTGGATATTGAATTGAGTATACACAAGTAAAATTCTAGGATCACTTCCATACCACAGTGTGGCATCTGGGGACAATTCATGTAGTGGGTTTTAATAATAATTATATATATGATTCTCTATTGTTTTAGTGGTTGCTTATAAGGTGAATATCTTTTAAAGTAGAAAATCTCATTTCTAAAATAGGAAAAACATCTTTAAAACCCTTAAGACATGATGCTTTCTATTTCTTTGCAATTTTTCCATCAAAATACTGAGATAAAAATGGAAGTTTCTTGCTGATTACTCAGAAAAAGCAAGAGAAAGGGAAAAAAAAAATTTATTTCCTATTCTTCTTTCTTTACTTTCAACACCTCATTCACACCTTAATTTTAAAGCACAACAACATTTTTTGGGGGAACACAATTTTTATTACTATTAATGTCATTAATATTAATAATTATTTTAGTATTCATATTTTAGAATATTCTAAATTTTCTAAAGAAAATATTTTAGATTATTCATTCTTTTTCTAAATCTAGGTATATGCAACATGTTATATTTTATTTCATTTTAGGTGGCTTATACAATTCAAATTCACAAAAAATGTTATATTATCAATTTTCAGTAGTTGTATTTGTAAAATTGATTTTCAAGAGCCTTTCATAACAGGCAAGAGGATCTCCTTTCACTGATGAGTCTGAGTCCATTATCACACACAATGTATCAGGAAGTTAATTTCTTATCTTCTTTAGGACAAGTAATGATTTCAAAGGAGCAGTAATTTAGGGATATTTTCTTTCTTTCTTTCTTACAGCATTTAAGAGACATGTATTCAAGATAAAACCTTAATATTTTAATATTTAAAGAGAAGCATGTGGCAAAGAGACAAGAAAAACTCTAAGCAGGTATAATGCTCTAAAGAAGCAATAGAGAAAATCTTTGTTTTTATAATGGTGATGTTTGCCCTCTTAATGTATAAAAAGTCAAACTTTGTGACAGCTGTGAATTATTCCTCACAGCTCTATTATACACAATTATTCATTCTTTCTCTGAACACCCTCAGCAGCATGTGACCTACGATTCTTAGTTTTCTCATTATCTTATCTTTCCTTTTCATAATTACTAGTTGGCTCAGAGTTCTAGGAAAGGCAGATACAAATTATATATTTAACAATAGATAAATCTAAGTAAGTATATGTAGAAAAGGTAGAAAAAAATGTAATGATGAGAATTGCTTTGGAACACAATTAAATAGAACCTTTATGTTGGAACAGTTACTCTCTCATTTCATATACCTTCTTTTTTGAGACATAAGGAATAGAAGACTCAAGGAGCTATTTCCTTGTGATTCACAAATAGTTAATAAACTAGACCAAGGCACTTTGTGTAGAAATATAACCCACTGTTCCATGAATGAAGCACTGAGTCTGTAGAGGCCTAATTTCTTTGGGGCTCCTTAATTCTTTAATAGCATCTCAGCTCATACCCACAAGAAAGATTTTTCTTGGGAACAATTGAGTTTGGCTTCTTTTCTATTCTCATTTAGACATGCTTAGTTCTGCTGAAATTATCAATCTTGTAAGAAATAGAGCCTGGAGCAAGTTTATTAAATGTAACAAAGACCACAAAAAGGATTAATACCTGAGTCCAAAAGTAGGAAAAAAAGAAAAAAAAAATCACAATTTGTCCCCTTCAGGGAAGGCCCCACATTCACAAATATTCATATAGTAGTCATTCTGCTTTTTAGTATGGAACAGTATTGTTATATAGGAGATAGCTAGCCATGACAGTAGGTAAAACACTGGACCCAGAGGTAGGAAAATCTGATTTCAAAACTAGTTTCAAACCTTTTTAGCTGTGTGATCATGGACTAGTCATTCAAACTTGCTCTACCTCAGTTTCTTTACCTATAATATAAGGATAATAATAACATCAACTTTCTAGATTTGTTTCAAAGATAACAGAGTTTTTATAAAGTGCTTGCAAAACTTAACTTTTTATACAAATGCTTTATTTTTCATTATTAATGGCATCATGGACTTTAGTATTTTCCTACCAAAAAGCTTTCATTTTTTTTTCTAAAGCTAGGTATATGCAATATATTATATTTTATTTCATTTTGGGTGGCTTATACAATTCAAATTCACAAAAAAATGTTATATTGTCAATGTTCAGTAGTTGTATTTGTAAAATTGATTTTCAAGAACCTTTCATAACAGGCAAGAGGAACTCCTTTCACTGATGAGGCTGGGTCTATTATCACACACAATATATCAAACAATATATCAAAATATACAACAAAGCTTTAAAAAGATTTCCTCATTCTAGAGACCCAAGTAATACTCCAACAGATTAACTACCTTCCTCAGTTCCTTACTACCTTGAGTATATTGTCACTTCAGATTTAAATCTTTAGTCTTGTGTTGAGGCTTCTAAAAGCAGGAAAAGAACTTGGCATCTTCCATGAAGATGTGCATGGAACACATAAGAAGAACTTAGGCTCTGATAGGCTTCTGATAGGGTGAACCCTGAAACTGTGTCCCCTTTAATCTATAAAAGAAGGGAGATTGGGGTCTCAGGCCAGAGATGTGGCTGTACTCTCTATTGAATTAAAGATTAGCCTAGGACCACACCCAGTAACTCAAACTTCCACTTAAAGTGGTCTCATTCAGTTGGCAATCTGGGCCTGATATTCCTATTGAGTGGCTTGAAACTCCAAGATAAGTACTCTCTTTTGAACTGGAAATGTAGGCCTGGGGGCATTGACAACATTGAGGGATTTTCACTTAATTTTGAATAGAAGCCCTAGCCCCAAACTGCCAATAAAAGATAAAGCTGAACTCCAAATCTCTGCAGAAGTCCAAAGTAGGATAATGCTTTGCCAGTGAAGCTCTCTTCTCAACAAAGCTGCCTGCCAAGATTCCTGTCTGCTGTGAAGATCCTCTTCACAGTGATAACCTTTGTTATTTCTTGGACAGGACCTTGCCATTAAGAAGTCTGTCTTTCTAGCAAAGCTGGCTTCTCAGTGCCAATGAAAATCCCTTTTGTCATTCAGATTTCAGGTTTGTGAATTCTTTCACACTGACCAGAGGGGATTTCCCCATCCCACTTCTCACACAATTAGCATCGCATCACTTCCATATGGACATGTAGAATTCACATGACTTACAATATCACAAAAATAAAATCAAGGTCTGATCTTCTGTGCTGAGAATTAGTGACTTGCTAATAATAATACTTCCCTAGTTCCTTGATTTGGGACACTGCTTTGTTATTCTCTAATTCTCCTGTAGATCTCCATAATTTTGCTGCTCCTGCCTCTACTTCCATCAAGTTCTTTTAGAATTTTTCTTCATTTTCCTCTGTTTCTCACATAGCTTAGTATTGACCAAACTCTTATTCTAGTTGAAATTTGTAGACTCAAGAATTCTCCAATATTGTCACTATAAGTACTGTTTCTGTTTTTTCTTTTAGCCCCAGTGGATACCATCTGCTTCCTGCTTTTTTACACTTTTCTCAGCAAAATATTATCTATTTTTTAAAACAAGGTAGTTGAGCTTAGAAACTTGCCTCAGGACTAGTCAAAACACATTTAGATCATTTGTTTGGCTCTCATAACCACACCTAGATAACATACAATGGAGACTCTAAGACAACTGTAAAGTTTCATTTAATTGCTTGTCCCAAAGTTTCACTCCTAGCTAAAACTATTGAATTCCATTCATGTCTTCCCAGCTTCTTGATGCCAAAAACAAAACAAAACAAAACAAAAACAATTATGTTTAATGTCTCCTCTTCCTCCTCATCCTCCTTTTCTTACTTTTCCTTCTTTTTCTTCTTCTCTTCCTTTTCATCTCCCTCTTCTTCCTTCTTCTGTTCCTCTTCCATCTCTTCTTTCTTCTTTTTTTCCTTTTTTTCTTTTTTTCCTCCTCTTTATCCTCCTCCTCTTCCTTCTCTTTTCAGGACAAAATATATTCAAATTTAGATACTCAATGATCTTGAAATTAGACTTGATGAGTAGATAGTTTTATGGATAATATGGAATCTCTTTCTTGGACACTGATGGAAATATTTTTTGTCATTATTATTTAAGGGTTCTTTTCAATACTTTCTATAAAACTTTTTTTTTTTTTTTTTTTAGAATTTTAATTCTTTCCCAGTGACAAAGATGCTACAACATCTGTGACTAGACCTTTATTTTTGTAAGTTGAAGTAAACACTCTCCTGAGGGATTTAGATCTCTCCAGCAAAAGGGAAGACAACTGGAGAACACAAAGAACAGTTCTTGAGATTTAAATTTCCTTTTTACCTAAAAGGGAAGAAAATGAGAGGGAGACAATGCTTGTAAAATTAAGCCAATATTTTTTATTAAGCAGGAAAGAAAAAATAATAACATGAGCATAGGTACTATCAGCCTTGTGGAACAGAATGCCAGGTATTGAATAGGAAGAATTTATATACCTTTTTGTAAAAAGGAAGGTAAGGAATTTGGGAGAAAGGCTTAGAAAGCCACGAGTCAGTGGGCACCATCTTTCAGGGGAGGTGGAGTGCAGAATTCCAGAAGTCTGGGCTGTGGCATTTGATACACAAATCAGAAAACATCCTTGTTGATAAGCAGTTCATAGCTCCAAGCTTGATGAGAAGATGTCTCCAAGAACAGGATACTTCTAAGATTCTTCTAACTAAAGTTGTTAGGGAAGTCTCTGAAGATATAAAATAAAATAAAATCTTCAAAGATAAGGATGACTTAAAAATCCACATACCAGCAAATGGCTCAAGATGTGCTTCAAAGCTGGTATTAACTTAATTGACTTCAGAGCTGCTGATTTTCTGCATGTCCAGCTAGGTTTATTCTTGGTCACAGAAAAGATTGCTGATTATGTAAACCAATTCATTCAGTCTTCATACAGTTCTTCTTATTACCTGGATAATTGAGGGAGGGAGACTAAAAGAAATCAAAGTATCCATTTCACATTTACACTAGTAAATGTCAATTTTTTTGTGTTCCCTTTTGGGAAGTACCCTAGGCTTCATGCTGAGATTCAGGAAGCCACTTAATCTTAGAAACACATTAATAAACTGTTCATAAAGTCTGTTGCTCCCAGATCTGATTGATCTCATTTACTCTACCTTGATTCTCATTAGCTTCCATTTCTGACAGTGACATTTTAATCTTGTCTCTAAATTTTGGGAATTTTTTTTTTTAATTTAAGGTTTTCTTTGTACTAACTATAAAAATGATTTTTTTAAGATTATAGAGTGTCTTATTCCTTCTTTTCATTTTATAAATGCAGAACCTGTATTTCAAAGAAATTAAGTGCCTTTTAGAGGTCAAAATTACAATCATTGAGAGGCCAAGTTGGGACTAGAACTCAGATTTTCTGGTGTCTACTTCAATTTGTCTTTCTTTTCTTTTTCTAGTTTTCTTTCCCACTTAGCAATGTATCTAAAATACTGAGTTGATTAATTTGTCTAAAAGTTATTTTGGTGACCAGGATGGACTGCCCTAATTATTTATGAATAATCAAATTGGCCAGTTCCTATTATACTTATGACCAGTATCTATATATTACAGATAGCATATTTTATCACTTTTATATATGACATTTATATGATAGTAAAGCCTTAACAAATGCTTTATAATTATTTGATTACTATCCCTTGTCAGAAATTTATCAGGATTCAGTAATACCTGTAATATAGGTAAATGAATAATATAGATATAATATGTTATATTCCATAATTCATAATACTAAAAATTATTTATGAAAAGGGAATAGGCTTTGCCAGATAGTCAAAGTGATCCAAAAGATACACACACATACACAAAAGCATTAAGAATCCCTGGTTTAAATTCTGAGAAACCACCTTACACCTCTCATATTGGTAAAGATGACAGGAAAATATAATGATAAATGTTGGGAGGGATGTGAGAAAACTGGGACACTAATGCATTGTTGTGGAATTGTGAAATGATACAAATTTTGTGGAGAGCAATTTGGAACTATACTCACCCAAAGGGCTATCAAATTGTGCACACCCTTTGACTCAACAATACCATTACTGGGTCTATATCCCAAGGAAATCATAAAGGAGGGAAAACGAAACATGTGCAAAAATGTTTGTCGCAGCTCTTTTTGTGATAAACAAAGAATTGAAAAGTGAGTAGATATCTATCAATTGGGGAATGACTGAACAAAGTGTGGTATATAAAGGTAATGGGATATTATTGTTATATAGAAATGATCTACAAGCTGATTTTAGAAAGACCTGGAACAATTTACCAGAACTCATGCTGAATGAAATAAGCAGCAACAGGAATACATTGTACATAATAACCGCAAGAATGTGTGATGATCAACTGTGAAAGGCATGGTTCTTCTCAATGGTCCAGTGATTCAAAGCAATCCCAATAGACTTTGGACAGAAAATGTCCTCTGCATCCATGAAAAGAACTAAGGAGAATGAATTTAAATCAACACATACTATGTTCACTTTTTTTTACTGTTTTTTTTTTTAATCTTTCCCATTTTTTTTCCCTTTTGCTCTGATTTTTCTCTCCCAACATAATTTATAAAGCAATGTGTGTTAAAAAAAAATAAGTTTTAAAAAAGGGAGGGAAAAGAGTACCTTGTGTAAAGGAAGTAATTTGAAGCTACACAGAAATGAATTATGACAATGGAGAAGGTTATAGGAAAAGTTATTTAGATAAAGTAGTACAAATATAGTCACAGTTAACCATAATTGAGTTGTTTCATAACACCATGACCTAGTGTTTACCATAGTTTTAAAATCCTATTTCTTATGTGTGCTCATCCTAGTTCTTAATGACTGTTGAGTTATCAAAGAATTATCAGATTAGGAAAAACTGTTTCATGATGTTTAGACTCATGCAAAAAGTACTATTTCCTGGATGACTTTAAAAATTATAGAGAAGGTACTAAATTTGGTCATGAAGTAAGCTCTATCACCTTCATGCGATATTGTCTTCTTGGAAGTAGAACAGAACTCAGGATATCAAATGACAAACCACAAAATTTTGTGAGAATTATAAAAGGAGAATTCACATCAGGCTAAGTTACATTACAGTTTTACTCTTCTACACAATAAGGATATTTTGGGATAGAGGATCAAAGCAAAACATAGGTGAAAGATTTGGCTTTGAGAGTTAGGCTATTCATCTCATCTTCTGTCCCTGTAGAAAAAAGGAAAATGGGATCATTTCCCAGTAGTGCCTTCTGCTATGATTGAAACAACTTTATAGCCAAGGAGTCTGTGGTAAAAAATGCAGCCAAAATAGATTGTCAGATGAGGCATGCTGTTCATGCTGTTTAGAGTATACTGTTGTAAACACAAAGGTGGTGAGTTTGGTTCCACATAAACCAGCATTTTTTTTTTCTCTTCTGATGACCACTGAGACTATACACCTGTAACTCTGGTTGGTCATTTTTACAAAAAAATTGGTTATAGATTGTACTAAATCAAAGAATTGAGGGAAGGATTTATTAGAATCAATAACCATTACTGAATAGTAACAGAGAAACATTTATATACAAAAGATACCAATATGTTAGTCTAGCAATGAAGGTGGATGGAGTATTTTAGATTGCCACAAATTATCTCAGATTTTCTTATGTAATCTGCAATGTAGTTCAAGGTCAGCTTGGTCTTCATAGAACATTAGCAATGCTGCTTTTTTGTTGTTGTTCATTAATGGTCTTTGTCCCTAGATTACTTCATAGTAGAGCCATATTGTGTGTTATCACAATATTCCACCTTATTTTATTTCAAGAGATAGAAACAAGTTTAGTTGTAAATTTTTGTTAATAACTCACCAATTTAGTTTAACAAACATTTATTTAAACCATACAATGTGTATAGCTAGATACTATATGATGCAGTAGGTAGCATGCAGGACTTGTTATCAGAAAGAATTATGTTCAAATTCTGTCTCTGATATTTATAAAGTGTGTGATCTTTGTCTCTCAAACATCAATGTTAGGTCACAGGATAATAAATATCAAGGTGGAAAAGGTCTCAAAAGACGATATTTTTGACCCCTACTTTTATAAATAAGGAATCTGAAGCTCAGGGAGATTAAATGACTTACTTAATATTTTATGAGTAATGCAAGTCAGAAGCAGAATTTGAACACAAGTACTTTGATTCTAGTGACAGCATTGTTTTCATGATACTATTCTTGTCATAGATGGATTGATACATTCTAGTGCAGTGAGGTCCAAAGATGTCACGGGGGAAATATGGCTTCCTCTTTGAATATACCTACAAAACTAGATTCAGTAATGGAGATAGAAAAAAAAATCCCTATTCTCAGAGAATTTATATTATAATGGAGAAACAATCAGTATATAATTTAGCAAATAGAGCATAATTTTGAGTGGGGGAAGAGAGAAAATCAGGAAAGATATTGATTGTGTAGGAGACAACCCCCTGAATTGAGACTTTAAGGAAAATTAAGGATTTAGTCAATAGTAAAAAAGGGGACTATATATTCAAGACAAAGAGAGAGAAAATGTTTCATCTAGATATAACCATCCTTGATTTCTCTACTTAATAGTCATTTAATTACTTTAATATATTTAAATCAATCAAACAGAATTTGCCAAGTTCTTATATATTAGGAATTGTGCTAAGAGATATAAATATAAAGAATTAAATAACCCTTACTCTCAAGGATTTTACATTCTTTTTTTTTTTTTTTTAAATTAAAGCTTTTTATTTCCAAAGCATATTCATGGATACTTTTTCAACACTGATCCTTGAAAAACCTTATGTTCCAATTATTCTCCCCTTTCCTCCCACCTTCTTCCCTAGATGGTAAGTAATACAATATGTTAAACGTGGTAAAATACATGTTAATCCAATATATGCATACATATTTATACAATTATCTTACTACAGAAGAAAGATCAATAGGAAAAAACTGAGAAAGATAAAAATGCAAGCAAAAAACAACAAAAAGAGTGAAAATGCTATGTTGTGATCCATACACAGTTCCCACAGTTCTCTCTCTGGCTGTACATGACTTTCTCCATCACAAGATCATTGGTAGTGGCCTGAATCATCTCACTGTTGAAAAGTCACAGCCAACAGAATCAATCATTGTATAATCTTTTTGTTTTCCTGTACAAGGATTTCCTGGTTCTGCTCATTTCATTTAGCATCAGTTCATGTAACTCTCTCCAGACCTCTCTGCAATAATTTTGCTGGTCATTTCTTATAGAACAATAATATTCCATAACATTCATAAAACATAACTTGTTCAGCCATTCTCTAAATGATAAGTAAGGGATTTTATATTCTAAAAAGAAGTTTGACATACATGACAATAGTTTAGTATTACAAAGACATGTATTCA
This sequence comes from Antechinus flavipes, assembly GCF_016432865.1. NCBI lineage: Eukaryota > Metazoa > Chordata > Mammalia > Dasyuromorphia > Dasyuridae > Antechinus > Antechinus flavipes. Next base: position 390,979,614 of record NC_067400.1, on the reverse strand, counting down.
ATTGGCATCTTTATTCTAATGGATCAATAAGATAAATAAAACAAATCTATTTTTAAAAAAAAGTATTGTCCTACAGTCATTTTCTTTCAGTCATATCCTATACTGTCATTTTGGGGTTTTTATGGCACAGGTACTGGAGTAGTTTGCCATTTCCTTCCTTTAAAGATGAAGAAATTGACAAAAAGGGTTAAGTAACTTCCTCAGAATCTCACACAGCTAGTAAATGTCTGAACCTGGATTTTAATTTAAGAAGATGAGTCTTCCTGACTCTAGACCCTGCAGTCTATACTCTGTATCACCATTTATGAAAAAAAAAGTCTCAGAATATTAGAATCCTACTTGGCCAGGAAAGCTTCACTTCATACCTAAAATGGTATATTAGTAAGCTACAAATATCATGTAGCATATCAAAATCATTGTTTTACTCTGTTTTTGATAGATAGTATTAGTGCTGAATAAAACATCAAAGAGAGAGGTTACACTACGTACAAGAAGAATGTTTTTTAGTAATAATTAGGATAACAAAAAGAAAAAATGCTTGAATAAATATAAAATATCTTTGGAAAACAGTCATATTTAAAAGCAAGCAACTGCTAAATATTTTAAAATGTATTATTCTAGATATTTTATTTTTAGAATATTTATACATTATTTCCATTTTATTAAAATTAATACTATGTTTAGTAATCCTATTTTTGTGGTCAAATCTATGGTCAAGTGAAATTATTCTAAAGGAGTACAATAACATTGGATATAATGTGAAAAAATAGATGAATAAATGGAAGAAAATGATATTTGATCCATTAGAGACCCACAGAAATAGCAAGTATCATAAGTCTTCTTATAGACCCATTTTGATACCTGAATTGCTTTGTGAAAATTATGAGCAGTGAGTTGTGTAACTTTAGTGTCAGTGCTGAGTAGTTCCTGGAAACCTTGGGAAATATTTTCTATTCGAGGTGGTAAGCCCTCAAAAGGGAGGAGACTGATGAGAAATGCTACATATTACGAGTAGTATTATACCTGAGAGCTCAGGAAGTTTTCAGAGAAGGAGCATAATACATATGGTACTAAGGGGCTTCTGCCAAAGATCCTGGGAAGTATAAACTCCCTTATGGTCAATCAAGGAAGCCCTCAATTGAAACACCAAGTGATCCCAGATTGCCTGCAAAGCATTCTCCTATGCCCCTGGGAGCAACTTTTCAAAAATGCATCTCAGAACTATCCTGTAATATGTATTCCTTCCTATGCAGCTGGTCACAGAGACAAGCAATATATTTTTATGCCAAGTGATTTGTATCCTATTAGAGAATAAATGTTAAAATGCTTTGAATAGTTAAAAGCACTATGCAAATATAAGGTATTGCTGCTATCATTATTACAGACAGATGATGCAAATTATGGGAATCATAATTAACCCTCTCTAATAACCCCCTGAAAAATAAGGATGCCCTCCTGCTGAGAGGTGATAAGCTCTGCCAATCAAAAGCACAGCTTCATTTTGCTCAGGGTTTGAGCTGTAAAACAAAAATCCTCTTCTCTGGGAAATCAGCAAGCAAAGCAGCATTAAATCTTTCCCCCATTTGCTTTATATTTAGGCTAACATTTTAGTATTAAAACTAAGGATCTATGCTACTATTACTTTGTATAATTGACATGACACCTGAAAGTAATGCCAGTCCAGTGCAAACTGGAAACTATGGGATCTAAGTTAAATCTTGTATCTATCCTGCTGAATAACCTAAGTTTGGATTGGCTCATTACCTATAAATGTAAACCACCAGGCCATAAGTTACTGTGTCCATGGTAATATCTCATGATGCTATATACTAAAGAAGAGGGAGGCTGTGATATGTATCTGAAGCTTTGAATATTTGAAGTATTGAAGAAGGAATAGGGCAGCATGCTAGATCACAAAACAATCCTTTGAAACTACATCCATATCCCTGTTCTCATAAATGTCTCACAGCTTTTTATCTCTCAAATTCATGTCTTTGTTACAAGAAAAGACTAGCTTTGTTTTTTTCCCCTTTCTTTCCCTATTTAAGCTTATGATTAATCTTTGCCAGCTGTTGAAGATTATCTCCATGTTTTCATCCATGAATACTTTTTAACTAATAGGTTGTCTGCCCATTGTGGTTAATACTCATTTATTCACTGCTCATATTATGATAAGAATAAATAAGGATGCATGCAAATAACCCTTTCTGTTCTAGTCACTATATTTTTTTTATTCTTTGTGTAGTGAATTCTTAATTTACACATAATAACGGAATCAGTTTTCATGTACAATGTGTTTCAAAGTATAAGAAACACTTTCCTTCACAATGCCATTTGATTCAAAATCAAATGGTATAAATATTGCTTAAGAGCTTACTACTGTGTGCTAAATATTTTAGATAAAATGTGATATCTGTCCTTATGGCACCTAACATCTAGTAAAGTATATAATTAATTACAGAACATGAGAATTATGACAATAGCATTAGGGTGACTCATGGAGTTATACAACAAAGGAAAGGTTATTATTGATAATTGTGACAGGAGGGATTATAAAAAAAATCACATTTGAAGATGAGTAAGAACAAAAGATGCTACTCTCATGAAAAACAGTATGCATAAGGTTTTGCTATAAGGATCTGTGTGAAAAAAAACATAAGGGTGGGAAAGTTCAAGGTTCATATAGAGGGTGTTCAGAGATCCTAGTTTGGCTATATCATAATGTATATGAAGGTAAATAGCGTGGAATGGACTAGAAAAAGTAAGGTTTTATATGTTGTCAGATTGTGAGGACCTCAAATGCAAGGGAAATATATAAAAATGTTTTGAGCAAAAAAGTGCTATAATTTGATCTATACATAAATAAGATATTTCTAGCATTAATATAAGGGATGAAATGAAGGAGAAATGAAGAAGGAATGAGAGTGAAGATTTAGAGGCATCTAGTGTGAACAACTTTTTTCAGGAAGCATAGCAGGGAAGGAAAAAAATGGAATAGTATCTTCATGGCACAAGCTATTTTTTTTCTTTTTTTTCTGAGGTCTAGAGAAGAGAATTTGGTAAAGTGACCAACAAATAGTGGAAACTAGTAGGAGTTAAGAGAGGTATTTGATTCCAAAAAACTTCACAAGCATAGCTATGCCTTAGATTGGATATTTCCAATCCTTATCTTTTTTTTAATCAATTAAATTATTTTTAATACATAATGTTTTATGAATCATGTTAGGAGAGAAAAATCAGAACAAAAAGGAAAAACCACAGGAGAGAAAAAAAAGAACAGAAAAAATAAGTGAATAAAGATGTGTTGATTTACATTCTGTTTTCATAGTTCTTCTTGTGGATGCAAATGGCATTTTCTACCCAAAGACTATTGAGATTGCCTTGGATCATTGAATCAGTGAGAAGCAAGTCTTTCATAGTTGATCATCATATATTTTGCTGTTATTGTATACAATATGTTTCTGGTCTGCTTGTTTCAGTCAGTATCAGTTCATGTAAATCTTTTCAGGTCTCTCTAAAATCAGTTTGTTCATTATTTTTTTAGAACAATAATATTTGATTACCTTCGTATACCACAACCTATTTAGCCATTCCCCAATTGATGGGCATCTACTCATTTTTCAATGCTACCACATGAGCTTTTTTGCTACCACAAAGAGCTGCTACAAACATTTTTACACATATGGGTCCTTTTCACTCCTTTACGGGATACAGACCCAATAATGGCACTGGTTAAAAGGTATGCATAGTTTTATACCCTTTGCTCTCTAAAATGGTTGAATCATTTCATAATTCCACAACAATGCATTAGTGTCCCAGTTTTCCCACATTCCTCCCAACATTCATCATTATCTTTTCCTGTCATCTAGTCAAACTGAGAAGTGTGAGGTGGTGATAAAGAGTTGTTTTAATTTGTATTTCTCTAATCAATAGTAATTTAGAGCATTTTTTCAAGTGACTATATAGGGTATGAATTTTGGAAAATTGTCTATTTATATTCTTTGAACATTTATCAATTGTAGAATGATTTGTATTCTTATATTGATGTGGTTCTTTATGTATTTTAGAAATGAGGCCTTATCTCAAATACTGGCTGTAAATATTTTTACCCAGTTTTGTACTTCCATTTTAATCTTGTTTAATCTTGGTTTTGTTTTTGCAAAAACTTTTTAATTCTGTGTAATCAAATTTGTCCATTTTGCCTTTCATTGCTCTCTAGTTCTTCTTTGCTCATAAATTCTTCCCTTCTCCAAAGATCTGATAGGTAATTTATTCCTTGCTGTTCTAATTTGCTTATGCAATCATCCTTTATGCCCAAATCATATAACCATTTTGGTATGGACCTTATTTTGGTATGGAGTGTGAGATGTAGGTTTATGCTAAATTTTTGACATTATTTTCCAGTTTTCAGTAATTTTTGTCAAATAGTGAGTTCTTATCCTGGAAACAGGAATTTTAGGATTTTTTTTTAAATTACAGAATATGAGAATTATGACAATAGCATTAGGGTAGCTCATGGAGTAATATAATAAAGGAAAGGTTATTATTGATAATGGTGATAAAAGAGGGATTCTAAGAAAAGATCACACTTGAAGCTGAGTAAGAACACAAGATGCTATGATCATGAAAAAAGTATGCATAAGATTTTGCCATAGTGATCTGTGTGACTAAAAGTCTCATTTTTATATACCTATACCCATAAAGTATGAAGAGCAACATTACCTGCACATTAAATAATAGGAAGTTGATGCTCAGAATGGAAACAACAACAAAAGATCTGCCCAGGGTTATCTCCTAATCAGGGTTACAGCTCAAAACTTTCTGATTGCAGATGTTCTTTCTATTAAATTGTGAGACTTGCCAAATGGAAAAAAAAATCCATGTGTTTTCATCCTAGATATTAGGAGAAAAGCAGTGGATTATGGACCTGTGAAGGTACTGATTATATAAGCCAACTAGTGTGGCAGTCACATAGTACTGAAAGAACTTCCCACGACCTCTGTCACTTCATTTATTTTGTGAAATACCTTATATAGATACATTATGATGAGTTAATTAGGGAGGGTTGCCTGTTGATATAGAAATAAAGCCCACAACTAGGGTTATTACTTTGCCCTAATTTAGGTGGTCTCAATGGGGAAGAAAACACTGATGAGTAATATTATTTTATCTGGCTCTAAAAAGATTAAAAACAAATATAGCTTTGGATTCATTCAGAAAGAGTCCTACTCTAACTGTAAACTTTAAATTCTTATACTCCTTAGACTCATCATGTACCATAAAACCAGACAGCTGGAATTAATAAGAAAGATGGCTAAAGATGCTTCCACATTTATTAAGTATCTATTATATGCTAGGCATTATACTAAGTGCTCAGAATGCAAAGAAAGTTTTAAAAAGTATAAAAGAAAACAAGCAATAACAACAAAAAAACAAAAAGCAGTTCTTGACCTCAAGGCAATAGGTTAATGGAGGAGACAGCATGGAAACTATGTGTATACAAAATATTTGTAGATTCTAAGATTAAAAGATTAGGAAAAGCTGAAACTTGAAGGAAACCAGGGAAGCCAGGAAGCCAAGATCAAGAGGCAGAGAATTTTAGACAATAGAAAATAATTGTTAAACATATTTGAAACCAGTTGATGGAGTCTTCATTTGAAATTAAGGTGAAGGAAAAGTAGAAAGCTAGAAATGAGCCAGGTTATGAATATCTTTGAATGCTGGGTTAGTCCAGAATTTCCTGATTCAACTTCTTGTACAATAGCTTTGTAGTTTGGATGGATAAAAGGTCAAAGTCATGTGCAGTCAGATTTGAGACCACCTGAGTTTCTGATGACTGAACGAATTCTAAGGTAAAGATGATGAAAGCCTTGTCCAGAGAAGTCAAATACTAGCCTATCCTTATTGCATAGTTTTGCTTAAATTAGAGCAAAATAACATTCTCTTCTTTTAAATAAAAATTCAATGGTTTGCAAATGTCTTATTTTAGTCCAACATACAACATGAACTAAAAGAGGCTGATGTTAGAGTCACAACTACAACTGAGAACCTACAAGTAAGCCCAGAATTTTAAATTTGAGTCTGGATGTAATAGGAAGCTACTAGAGCTTACAGTTTTCTAAGTAGTATGTCAGAGGAAGTACTTGAATTCAAGTCTTTTTGACTCCAGGACCGCTGCTCTATCCACTATGCATCATTCGTTGCCAGTCAGCAGCATAATTGGTTCATATTAAAGGTTACCAAATAGTGTTCACTTTAATAGTGAGCAGGTGGTACATTTGTATTTGTGTGTATGTATGTGCAAATGTGTGTATATGTCTCTGTGTCCAGACAGGCAGTTAAAGACAGAGAGAGAGAGACAGGGAAAAATACATATTTAATATAAAATTAGGCAAGCTTTGCCTGTGTTCCTGATCTTTTGTCATGGGAAAGCTGCCAACAAGGCCATTTTTTTTTCTGCCTCCCTTTATTCAAGGAACAGCTGGCTGTTGCATGAACCACTCCTGTCTAGTTCCTCATCCTCCTCTACAGTACTTTCATAAAATCACTGGTGGCTCAGAGAGGAGTTTGCCAGAGTACAAGTTTGACAGATGCTTGCCTTTTCCAAGGTGAATCACTTTTATTAAAACATATTGTGAGAGGTATTTTACCCTTAAAGGCTGACATTTTTAGAGGTCAGAATAGCACTTCACTGGCTAAAAATAACATTAGGCAATGACTCTGACCCAGTAAGAAACATCTGCCATTGCGCATGGAGGAAAAAGTAAGTGTAATCCTTTTCATTCGAAGATTTCATTCTCTTTTTCTGTTTTATGATCAAAAGCGCTAAGCACCTTACATGTCCAATAAATGGAACAATGCTTCATTGTCATACTTCAAATTACAAACCTTGTATCATTCGATTTCAAACCATCCCAAGCAGCGGCTCAACACATCATTACTTTTCCTTCCCTAAAGGGACATTGGAGAGATCTGATAATGAAGTGCAGACATATTTTGAAATATTATCATACAACAAAACTATAGAAAAAATCATAAGCTTAGGCTAAGCTAAAGAAACATGGAAATGATGAATGAATGACTGGTTTGGGGACAGTGGCATGTCGTTTTTAAAATAATAATCAATTTGCTAAACTATATACTATGTACTCTTAAGTGGAATTTTATATTGTCTTAAAATTCATTTACATAATAACTTATTTGAATGAACAAAACAACATTTTTGTCCCTAAATACACTTTTATCACACATGCACACAATAAGCCTTTTTTCTTTTGTAGTAATAGTAAAAATAAAATCTGAGAATAATAATCACCACATTTCCTCATCTATAAAATGGGTATGGTAATAGTACCTACATCCCAGAGTTGTTTTGAAGATTAAATAAATTAAGTGCAAAAGTGCTTAGCATGGTGCCAAGGACATAATTAAAGTTATGTGAATGCTAACTATTACTGCTATTGTTAATTATTTATAATAGCAATAACATTTATATAGTGTTTAAGATTGGTATCACTCTACAAATATTATCTGGTATTTATTCTTGTGACAACTCTGGGAAGCATGTGTTATTGTTATCCCTATTATACAGGTGAAAAAACTGAGCCAATAAAGAGTAAGTGACTTTCCAGGTTCATAGATCAAGGAAGTATCTAAGGCTAGGACTGGATTCTAGTCTTTGTGACTCCAGGGCTGGTATTCTATCCACTATACCTACTTAGCTGCCTGGTTGCTTTACATTTCCATAATGTTTTACATGAGATGTGATGTAATATGAGTAGAGAACTGTCCTCAGATTCAGGAAAATCTGGGTTCAAATCCTGCCTCAAACACAATAGTAGCACACTCTCCAATAAGCAACATCTCGTAGCTTTACGTAGATATAGGCATTTTCTAAGCAATTTTCTTAGACGATAAACTATAAAAAAAAAAAAAAACTGTCTCTCTTTGTTCATAGAGGAACTTGGGAGCTTCTGTTACCAGTAAAACCACAAGATGATGTCATTTCTCCTTTTATATGCATTTCTTCATTTATTTTTGTAATAATCCTGGGAAGTACTATATATTTCCCATTTTACAAATGAGGAAAATGAGACTTAGAACCTGAAATTTTTTATGTAAGTTTATAAACTAAGTGGTGAAACAACCAATACTTCTGATTCTAAGTCCTGTTTTTGTTTTGTTTTGTTTTGCTTTGTTTTAATATAACTTGAAGCTTCTCCTAAAAGCAGATATAGTCTTGCTTGGTTAAGAAAAAACACAAAAACAAATTCTTGTGTTCTCACTCAGGATGGATATTTATAATCAATCTTCAGATAAAGAAGGGAAGAAAAGGATCTTAGAAAAAAAACATGTAAATAAAGAAAAACATTTATTTAGAGTTACACAAATTTCGGGGAAGAGGCAAGTAGAATGCATTAAGGTCAGTGTTATATGTGTCACATGAATCTAAAGTTGACAGAAATTGTAGTTTAAGAGTTATTTGGAGAGACAAAGGATGTGAGATGGTATGATGCTGACATAGATTGGATTTAGTTATATTTTATTTTAGTACTGCCCTCTCTATGGGCTGAGAAAATGAAGTCCAAGTTCTTATCTAAATTCTGTCCACCTGTTCTAGCCCACATCATTTCCTGGACCTCTATCTCCACAATACTTCTTATAAGGAACTCATTATCCTCTCTTCCCAATAATAAATATAATAGAAGATTAACAACCTCTAAGTTCTCCTGAAATGTTAAATAAATATAGAGCCAGAGGATCTATGCTAAAATCCTATATATTCAATCCATCGACTCTCATCTTTACATTTGAGAATGAAGTACACTGGATTGAAGGATAGGGTTGAAACCTTCAGTTAACAGCTCTCCCCAGCCTAATGTTGCTGAGATTCCTTCTATGTTTCTCAACAATTCTCCTTGGCAATGGCCAATTCTTGCACCTGATTTTAGCAGCTATTCTTATAAAGCATAGCTCTAAGCAGTAATTTGTAGCTTAAATTGCTTGCTCAAACCCAAACTGTATAAATGGTTGATTGATTGTGTTCTGTGCACTGCCTCAGCAGGATTTCACAAAACAGGGTTCTGATAAGCCCACTAGTGGCAACTACAGAATTAAACAAATCTTTCAAGAACAGGACTTTTTTGGAAGTCATTGAGAAAGGGATTAGACTAAATCAGAGTAAAATAGAGTGAGGAATTTTTTTTTTTCTTTTTGCTAACTGCAAATATTTATTACAGTGATGATTATGTTTTTCCTGGTGCAAAGGAAAATTATTAATTGAAAAAATAATTAAATAAAGTGATAGTTCCATATTCCTGGCCAGCCTTCTAGCATATATTGAGGCAGAATACAAGTACATAAATGTTGCCCTTCTCTGTGGAATAATTCTGATAATTGCCTTTTTTCCTTTCCCTTCAGCTAGAACATTGGACATGTAGTTTGTTTGTTTGTTTTGGGGGATAGTTAGAAAGAATTGCGTTCAAATCCAACTTCAGATCCTTATTTACTAGCTGTGTAAATCTGAGCTAGTCATTAAGCCTCAGTTTGCCTCAGTTTCCTCAACTCTAAAAAGAGGGAAATAATGGCATCTACTTCTTGTGGTTGTTATGAGCTTCAAAAGAAATACAAAACATTTAGCTTTGTTCCTTGAATACAGTAGGTTTTTAATAAATGTGTTTTCCTCCTTCTTTCTTTCTTTCTTTCCTTCCTTCCTTCCTTTCTTCCTTCTTTTCCTCTTTTCTTCCTTTTCCTGGGACTATTCAAATTAATTTATATAAGGCCCTTGACAACAGTTCTAATTTCGTTTTTCACTACCCCCCTATAAATCACAGAACATATATTTTATTGAGATTCTGGAAAAAAACCCTAAATATTCATACTTCTTCAAGGATGGAAATCACAATCCTATGTATATAAGAACTAAAGCACAAAATGACAATTTTCATCAGTCACTTAAATTATATTGTTTAATGTACATGACCAAAATGAACAATCCTCATATTCTGTTAGATTAGAGAAATTGTGTAAACATGATTTCTCTTTTCTCTCCTTTTCCTTCTCCCTAACAGATGGCAAAGAAAAAAGAACAGTAATTTGTGCTTCTGCTTTTAATATTAGAATACATTTTGTTTTCACAAGGGACTAAGGGTACATGTGCGCACACGCACACACCACACACACACATACACACACATAAATGTTATTTTGGGAAAAAAAAATCTGTTGAATTTGTGGAATAAACAGCAACTAGAAACCTTGAAAACACTGATTTCTTGTGTTTTCTGTTAATTCAATTTACTCACTATTACTATTCAGCTTATATTATTTAATAAATGTAGGCATTTTTATCTTCCTATTTCCAGAATGTTTGGCTTTAAAAGTGCAAGTGAAAAATGTTTTTTATATATTTCAAATTTAAGGATTCGTATTAGAATTAGAAAATTTCAAAATTTTCTGATACCTCAGCAGTTATCTACCTTTAAGGTAATTCTAACACATACTGATGCCTAACAAAGTGGCTCTTTGCTTGAAGATCTCCAAAAGGGAATGATCTGCCATTACTTTCCATCTCCATCACCAAAAACAATAACTATAGCAGTACCAACAAATTTCACTTTTGAATTTCTGTAATTAATTTTTGGTAGCTTTTCTTCACATCAGACTTATAGTTTCCTACATGCCATTGCTCTTCTCAAACCCCCACCTCTATACCTGCAACAACATAGTTCCAGGAAAAGCAAAAGTTGAAATCCTCCTCCACACAAATGCCCTTCAAATACTAAGAGACAGCTATCATATTTGCAGAGTCCCAGCCAACCTTCTCTTCTTTAGGCTAAACAACTCCAATTCCTTCAATCTTTATACAATCTGGGCTTGATGTCCTTCAACATTCTAGTTTCTTTCCTTTGGAACATGGTTAGGTTATGATTATTCCTCCTAAACAGTACTGAAGAGAATTGGGTACATGACCAAAAGTAATAATTGCTAACACTTACATAGTGTTTTAAGTTTTAAAAGAGGTTTTACAAATATTATCTCATTTTATCCTCAAAACACCCCTGGGAGGTTGGTACTAATATTATCTCTATTTTGCAGATGAGAACTCTGAGATAGAAAACAAAGTGGAGAATCAAACAGTTTATGAGCATCTGAGATTGGTTTTGGACTCAGGTTATTCTGACTCCAAGTCTAGCATTTTATTTAATAGTATCTAGTTAATTAGTTGCTGGCATCTATGTAACTTTTTAAGAATTATAAAGCATTTTAAACCAACACTCAGAGGAGAATTATAAAGCATTTTAAATATGTCATCTTCTCTGATCCGTACAACAGCCCTATAAAGTAGAAACTATTATTATTCTCTTTTTATAACTGGGAAACTGGAGATGAGAAAAGTCAAATGACTTGCCCAGAGTCACACAGATGAATATATGAATAACAATTATCTGCTCTATCAATGTGCCTGGTATTATGAAGGGTACTAAATGAGAAGATAGTTCCTATTCTAAAGAAGCTAAAAAGACAAAGCTAAAACATATACAAAATAGAGAACAGGAAACAACAAAAAGCAAATTATATATATTGCACTAATATGTGTAAAAGTAATATGGAGAAAATAGAGATAGAGAGGAAAGGTTAGAAAAGTTTTAAATTGAATGTGGAATTTGAGCTAAATCTTGAAGGCCTGTGAGAAAGTAAATAGGTGATAGGGGAAGGTGGTATATGGGGAGGATGGCTTTCTTTGAAGATAGAAATAGGAAAGTACTTATGTAGCAAGGAAGATGATTGAAGCAAGGCTATTTTATTTTTTCTTGATCCTCTGCTCATAAAAATGCTTATATATGATGAAAAGAGGCAATCTGTTCAGTGGAAAGAACATTGTGCTTAAAATCAGAGAATCTGAATTCTAATTCTTCCTGTGTCACTGACTATTTGATTTGAGACAACCAACTAAACATCTCTGATGCTGTTTACTTGACCATGGCATTGGGGATTTAGGTTAGATAGATGGACTCTAAGGATCTCATCCAGTTCTAATTCTTTGACCATTGTAATATACTTTGTTGATAAAAAAGAATTTTCATTATGATTTATCATGTTTTGACCAGGAAAATATGAGGTTACAATAATGACTTTTCCATATATTTGATCTAGTGTATGTGGATAGACAGATTTATGATTTGTCATTTTTCTCTTGTAGTTATATGCCCAGCACTTATCACAGTGCCTGGCAGTAGGCGCTTAATATTTATTGATTGATTGGACTAATCATGCATAGCTAATTGGAACCAATACAAAATGATTGGCTATTGTTTTATATATTCTTGTAAGTTCACAGGTTTCTTATAGATGGAAGATATTTGGGAAATGCTGTTATATTTCTTTGAAAGAAATGATTCTCCACTAGAAAGCATTATAGAATTTTAACATGTTGTTCCTACTACTGAACCCAAAACAAATCAATTAAAAGATTTTTATTCTATGTGTTTTTCATTGGTCTTTCAGCAAATCCATTACAGATATAGTAACACTAAGGCTTTGTCTATTTTAGGAAGATCTAGTGAATGTAAATATAATACATAGTTTAGGAAAAATTATTAGATTCATCAATTTTCTTGTTAGTATATACAGATAGAATATAACTTTCTTTCCCGTGTAAATTACCATTTTGATTAATATGTCATATTAAAATTCTTATATAGTTAATGAAAATTATTAGTTTTATAGTTCAAATTTATTAGCTATCAAATTTATGCCAAGAAGTTAACATTGTCTAAATGAATTACCGGAACATTTAGAAGAAAAAGAAAAGTGATTTGTCATGTTTTATTAGATTACTTGCCATCAAGGGAAGGGGTGAGAGGAAGGGAAGGAAAAAAAATTCAGAACATAAGGTTTTGCAAAGGTGAATGTTGAAAATTATCTATGCATATGTTTTTGAAAATAAACAGTTTTAATCAAAAAAAAAAAAAAAGAAAAAGAAAGAAAGAAAGAAAAAATAATTTGTGGCTCCAAAATTTCTTTTCTGTTTCCAAAGTTAGAAGAGACTTCATAATACATCTAGTTCAAATCCTTCATTTTAAAGATGAGTAAATTCTAACTCAGAATGATTAAGAGATTTACCTTAAAGATAACAGATAAGAGATAATAATTTGTTAGAAGCAGAATCTGACCCAGGACTCAAGCTTTCTAACTCATAGTGTAAACTTCATGCCATTATGCTTCATGCTTGTTGTTCATCCTTTGTTTTCAAAGAGGATCAATGGCATCCTGAGGTGATGTATTGACACACATGTGAATTGGATTTAAATGAAGAACTAAGTTGTCAGCCTCCATGTATCTTCCTGAATCAGTGAAGTCCAATGGATTAACAAAAGTCAAAACAATTGGGAATGGCCAAACATGAAGTGAATGACCTTGGCTCTTGGCAGACTTTGGCCTGTTTCAACCACCTTCAAGGACAGTGAAACAAATTATTCTTCAATTATTCACCAATTCACTCAAAGGAAGTCTTCATATGCTTTACTCAGGAGTTCTGAAACTTTTTAAATAGGGGGCCAGTTCCCTGTCCCTCAAACTGTTGGAGAGCTGGACTATAATAAAAACAAAAACTTTGTTTTGTGGGCCTTTAAATAAAGAAACATCATAGCCCTGGGTGAAGGGGCTAAATGTCCTCAGCTGCCTCATCTGGCCTGTGGGCTGTAGTTTGAGGACCCATGCCCCGGACATCTCTTCAACTCACTGATAGGTTTGAGGCCTGTAAATTGCCCTCAACCTGGTTTCTTGCATCTTCTTACTAGAGTGTGATCTACTATGCATATTCTACAGCTTTTTGTATCCAAAGTCAAAGATTGCTGATAAGTGGAAACCAAAGCTGGATGAGCAGAAAAGGACTGGGTAAACCCTCACACTGGACAGACTAACTCTCCCTGAACAATTCAAATTCATACAGTCTTCTTTATTGCTTCCTTATGATTTTGTATCACCCTCCATGATAGCAGTCCAATGCACTTGCACATTATATTATCAATTCCCTGATTATGCTATCAGGTCCTCTTTAAGAATGAAGGACAAATGAGAAAAACAACAATCATAACTTGTGAATGAGCAAAAGATGGCACTTGAATTCTCGCCATAGGTTTAGTTGGTTTTGAGTGGAAGTTGTAGAGGCTATAGATCCAAACCCTCTTTGAATCTTTGATGTTTTTTCAGATCTTAGAGCCAATTCCCTAATACAAATTTGTATAATTACATGACGGGGAAATTACTAAAAATGAATTTCTCTCCTTTTCTTAAATCAATTTCAGTAAATATTTATATGTTCTAGATATATGAAGATAGAAAATAATCCCTGTCTTCATGGGACTCATGTCCTAATTATTAAGGGAAAACAAAATATATATTAATAAAATGCTACTGTAATACAAATTACTTTTCCTCTAATTACAGTACTCAGGGACATTCATATTGTAATTATTACTTATCTTAAAGTCTATCTTATCATTCACTTCACTGACCAGAATCTTCCCCATGGGATATGAAAATTTGCTTTTGAAATGTAAATATTCTTTATATAAGAAACCAGAAAAAAAATCACAACTTTTCTTGACTCCTTGACAAATGTAAATTCTCCTTTTAAATCAGCCTATTGTGACTCCACAAAATACAGTTTAATATGTAATTTAACTTAATTTAATTAGAATTTGTTTGAAGTTTGTTTTCTTAGGGAATATATGAGATTATGACTGCTTAACTTTAAAATTTACGTCATTGAAGGAAATGTAGGATTGTTGGATTATCTATCTATTTTTTATTTTTTATAGACTAAAAGGGATGAACAAGATTGTGATATGCAAATTAATTATTTATCTGTTATTCTAAGTAATTTTGCCTATAAAAAGTCTTGTCAGAATTCTCATAATTATTCAGCTTTTCTCTGACTCCTGAAACTATACTTGAGTACAAAATAAAACCTAATTTTTTAATCCCCATAATTACTACATTTTGGCAGTTACCCATCACATGAATTTAGAAAGGAAATATTTTTTTTTCTATAAGATGACAGAGAGAAAGAAAGAGAGATATATGAAGACAGAAACAGAAAAACAGAAATAGAGGTTTACAGCTATAGACATATAAACATGCACACACATATATATGATATTAATATACTTATGTAAACAGATATATAGACATATCATATCTACCTATCCATATATAGATATATAGATGTCTCTCCAGACATACATGTCTAATATAGATATCCATGTAGTGGGAAGAACACAAATAACCACATCCAGAAAAGAATTCAGAAAAAAAAACTGATTTTTGCAGGTAGCTAGGGATTTTTATAAAAGAAGATAATATTTTAAAAAATAAGCTGAATATTTAAAAGTAACATTGTTATTTAGTATATCATTATTACTAGTAATGTTTGAATGTCAAAAATTAAAATAAAAAATAAAAAACATATTCCCAAGTGGTCATTTGGATTCATTTGTGAAATGTTGTTTGACCATATTATTTAGTGATTAGAATTTAGTTTGGTTGCCAATTTTTGGGGGGTGTAATAATTCCTTTTATCCCCATAAGCTTCAACATTCTGAGTCAAATACCTGAATGTTTTTTTCTTTTTTTTTTTTTTTTTTTTTGTAGTTCCCTACTGGTAGGAACTGTTTAGTTTTTTTTTTTTTTTTTTCTCTGTATTCCCAGCACTTAGGACAATGGCTTTCATATAGTACCCTATTCCACTAACCCATCTGTAATTTCATTGTTGGTGGGTGTTCTCTGTAACTATAGAGATTCCAACACAATCATATTGGCTCATCCTCTGTCCCTTAATCCCCGTGTCTTCAAAAGGTAGAGTTAATTAGCTGTTGTTGCTTTGGCAATTCCTTAACAATTTAAAAAAAAAAAAACTCTAATTAATATGATTCCTAAGATAAATCATATAATACTCTCTATGTCACAGATGCTTCTTTAAGGTTTTTAAGGCAAAGTTGAATGATATTCATTAATTATGTTTTAGTGCAGTTTCTGTTTCACTTATAAGTTGAAATTGATAGCCACTGATCTCTCAGTGGCTCACAAAACTCACCAAATAAGGAATAATGACAGAATATTCTGATTTGTCTTCTAACAAAGTTCCATAATCTATACTACCAAGATTTTTTGGTGATATTCTATGTACCAGTCATGAAATCTGATACAGTTATCCTTTATATATTGTGACTTTTCCCATTATAATTTGATATATTGTGAGTTGGCATAAGAAATTAAATGGGAATCTGGGGAGTTTTATAGAAGCTGAGATAATCAAAGGATAACAAACAACACAGAAAAAGTTTATCAATGCATAAAAATAAATAGATAGGATCATATTATATAAATATATTTTATCTTTTAATACTATAAACAACTCATAAAAGAAAAAGAAAAAAATTCAGACTACATCTTTGAGTATGAAGCGAGGGCCAAAAATTGTATGTTATTTGCTAGATCAAAGCAACCCCCTCTTCTATAAACCTTGCAAAAAACTGCAGTAAGCAAATAACTGAAATTGAGGGGTTCACCCAAAAGACAATGGAAAGGCATATGGTAGGAGTAAGCAGGTTGCTAGGTATTGCAAAGAAGAGTTTTTGTTTATTTTTTGTTTTTGTTTGTTATTGTTTTCAATAGAAGCTAGATAGAGTATTTTATCATAGAAGTATATTAGTGAAATATAGTGAAATATACAGTTGACTAGTCTAACTGATACATGCCCCAGGAAAAGGCCTACCATTAATCAGGGGTCCTCAAACCACAGCCAGCAGACCAAATGCAGCAGCTGAGGATGTTTATCTCCCTCACCCAGGGCTATGAAGTTTCTTTATTTAAAGGCTCACAAAACAAAGTTTTTGTTTTTACTATGGTCCGGCCCTCCAACAGTCTGAGGGACAGGGAACTGGCCCTCTATTTAAAAAGTTTGAGGACCCCATCTATTGTATAAAATCCCTGTGGTAAATATATGAGATCATATGGGTTAGACTGACATAAGTTGGATAAGCAAAAATGCGTTATTTTCTATGAATCCTATCATCATTACAGCAATATAAACTGGAATGAAAATATATCTTTGTATTATCAGAGTATTGTTCTAATATAAATTGTTGATTTTATTTTCTTAAACCAGAAACATTATTTTATATAACATACCTATATCTTCATATTGCAATGTTTTCAAATTAAGGAATTTAATATTCACAAGGTTTGACACATGGACACAACTCATAAATTTGCCTGAACTAAAATAAACAAAATTTATTGCAACTACAAGATACAAAATAATGATTAAGAAATTATATATCTTTATAGACATTTCTGATATTCTAGGCAATGAATCATTTTAGTTTGATGGTCTAGTAATAGTTTCTGGGTAGGGGTAAGGAAAAACAATTAAAGCTGAAACCAATGTAATATTTCTTTTTACAACTGAAAAATAGTTATTCTCATGGCTATAATTATATGTGATATCTTTATATATAAATCTAAATACATACAGAGAAAGCACAACTATGCTTTTAAATATTTTAAAATAATATATTATAAAAAGAAAAAGAAAAATGTCAGTGGACAGTTTAAAATTTTTAAAATTATTAAGGAGTCAAGGAAATTAAAAACTCATTTCAAGCTCCTAATGGTTAAATATGAAATCATTGGTAAAGTACAAAATTAATCTTGAATAATAGAATGTGTATGTACAAGGAAGCTTAGAGATCATGGAGTTCAATTTGACAGTTGAAGAAATTGAATGCCAGGAAGGTTATGAATCAATCAAACATGTGCACCTGAGTCTTGAAAGGAATTGCAGAAAGAGAGAGGCTTGTGAGAAATAATTTGTAACAAGTCAAGGGGAGGCATGCATTGATCCATATACTCATGTTGCATTCACACTAGTTTTTAGTCACCATATTTAAACTGATAATACATAGATTATACTGTGATTTTTTGATACATTGCAATAAAAATTAATAGTTTATCAGTTTGTTAAAGAAACAAAATAAAATATAATAATCCAATAAAAACAAGGTTATCATTTTTGTGATATTTGTATACTTGCAAATATATTCCAATAGTGCTATTCTGATGTCTTATGATATGAAGGCATACTAGAGTTTACAAAAGTTATACTTGAATGTGGTGATTTTCTTCTTTTAAAATATAATAGTTCTCTCTGGGGGAGAGTAGGTTTCTCAGGAAAGTTTTCTGGAGTCAGCCTTAGTTGCAGTTGAAAGTAATACTCACCTCAAAACTCAGCCAGGTGATAAAATGCAAATGTTTATTTTCTCCTTCCAAAATAGCCCTGTTAGTTGAGGCCTATCTCTCTGCTGGGTTCCAAAAGCTCTTGCAGATTATTCTTTGCTTCTGCCTCTGCTTTCTTCAGCCTCCAGAGCCAGCACAAAGGTGAATCTGTCTTGCCTCTGAGAGAGAGCTTCTGGCTCTCCATCTCCCAGAGTGCTCCTCTCCGACCCCAGTCAATGCTCTGAAGTAAAACTCCTCACTCAGAGAGGGCTTCTGGCTGAACTCGCTTGACGCTCCCCTCTCAATCTAAATTCAGCTGAACTCCCGACTTGTAGCTTCTTCACTCTGAAAAACTTTTTTGACTGGCCCATTGAAACTCTATTTATGCTCTGAAAGAGGGATTGTGGAATGTGAGAGAGAGGGATTATGTGTTTTTCTCCCATAGTGCTCTCTGGCCCTAAGAGCTTCAAGGGAGATGTGAATTCAGATATCTCATACTAAACCCTGAAATCTCCCAAACGTGTGAACTCCAATGAGTAAAAGTGTAAACACAAGCATTGTATCAATTAGTTCTACTTAGTACCTTGTTTCTTCTGCATAATATCTCCTTGTAAGATCAGATCAATCATATTAAATTAGATAATTATTGTCTCTATCAACTCTAATGACTTAACAGTTTGTAAAGATTCCAACACTTGAAGAATATGATTTCTTTCAAGATCTCTTAAAGTGGAGAGACTTCAAAAGGATAATTCTTTATTTTTTATTATTATTATAACTTTTTATTTACAAGTTATATGCATGGATAATTTTACAGCATTGACAATTGCCAAACCTTTTGTTCCAATTTTTTCCCTCCTCTCTCCCCCACCCCCCCAGATGGCAGGTTGACCAATATATGTTAAATATGTTAAAGTATAAATTAAATACAATATATGTATACATGTCCAAACAGTTATTTTGCTGTACAAAAAGAATCAGACTTTGAAATAGTGTACAATTAGTCTGTGAAGGAAATAAAAAATGCAGGCAGACAAAAACAGAGGGACTGGGAATTCTATGTAGTGGTTCATAGTCATCTCCCAGAGTTCTTTTGCTGGGTGTAACAGGCAATTCATTACTGCTCTATTGGAACTGATTTGGTTCATTTCATTGCTGGAGATGGACACGTCCATCAGAATTGATCATCATATAGTATTATTGTTGAAGTATATAATGATCTCCTGGTCCTACTCATTTCTCTCAGCATCAGTTCATGTAAGTCTCTCCAGGCCTTTCTGAAATCTTCCTGTTGGTCATTTCTTACCTAACAATAATATTCCATAATATTCATATACCACAATTTATTCAGCCATTCTCCAATTGATGGGCATCCATTCAGTTTCCAGTTTCTGGCCACTACAGAGAGGGCGGCCACAAACATTCTTGCACATACAGGTCCCTTTCCCTTCTTTAAAATCTCTTTGGGATATAAGCCCAGTAGTAACACTGCTGGGTCAAAGGATATGCACAATTTGATAGCTTTTTGAGCATGGTTCCAAATTGTTCTCCAGAATGGCTGGATGTATTCACAATTCCATTAGTATTCCAGTTTTCCCACATCCCCTCCAGCATTCCGCATTATCCAAGGATAATTCTAAGAATTGAAAACTTTGGCTGTCCAGATGTCCATTTCTGTGCTGATCACTGGCTACTGATTTATTTGACCATAGCAACATTCAAAACCATCTACTAATTTTTCATCTGCATTAGTGGAAGGAACATCCATATTGAATTTAACCACTCTTTCAAGTATAAGTTTGAATACATATATATATCACATACACAATAAACATATTTTATAATATATAATAACAATAATCATATTTGCATCAAAAAACATTATACATAACATAAATACCAGGTAAAAATAAAATACAGATTCATGAATGGTATATGTTCTATTTATATCTACTATCACGCACATTTATTCTTCCACTGTTTCTATATTTTTAAATATTGTCATCCCACATATTTTAGAAATTATTAATATTCATTATATTTCATCTACATTATTAAAATATGATATTTACATTGCCACCATAAATGCCTATAGCTACTGAGTAGATAAAAGATCATTAAAATAGACTTTCACATAGACTTTTTTTTCCCCACATATTGATTGTAGTTACTAAGTTTCTACCAATGTGTATTACTTAAACATAGAGCAAAGGCTCTTTATTCCAAATAATCATAGCCACTAGACCTTTTCCAGTGAGCACATATTCCTCGACTCATGTCCATATACACCCTTCAGATAAAGCTTAGGCTTTGTTCCTAGCATGCAAATTTGGTAGTAGGCCATGGAAGCCTATTTAAAACTTTATGGATTTAAAATTTCTAGTAATCACAATTCTGGCATGATGTTTTCCTGAAATGTTTACCCATGATATAATCTCTCTTAACTCTCTGTCATCTCTTGGTGACAGTCAAATTTTACCACAGACCATTCATGTTTCCAGGAATTCAGTATTTCTTGATGATAGCCTGAATAAATGGTCTGTTGCCTTTTGACTAAGGTAGCCCTATTTTGCATGAGATGACTATCTAATCTAAAAGAAAAATATCCAATCCCAAAGTCTTTCCTTATACATTAATTTTATTAGAATTCTGTTTATGCTATATTTCTTTTATTTTAATAATAGTTTTCCATTTTCAAAATTTATGCATAGTTAATTTTCAACATTCACTCTTGCAAAACCTTATGTCCCAAATTTTCCTCCCTCCCTTTTCCCTACCTCCTGCCCTAGACAGCAAGCAATCTAACATATATTACACCTGTGCAATTCTTCTATATGTATTTCCACAATCATACTGCACAAGAAAAATCTGAACAAAAAAATAGAAAGAAAACAAAAAGCAAATAACAAAAAGGTGAAAATACTAAATTGTCATCCACATTTAATCCCCACAAACTTCTTGATGGATGCAGAAGGCTTTCTCTATCACAAGTATATTGGCATTGAGCTGAATCACCTCATTGTTGAAGAGTTACATCCATCAAAATTGATCATTGCATATTCTTGTTATTGCTGTGTACAATGTCCTACTGGTTCTATTCACTTCACTTAGCAACAGTTCATATAAGTCTCTCCAGGCCTTTCTGAAATCATCTTGCTGATTGTTTCTTATAGAATAATAATATACATTTATATAACATAACATTTATATAACATAACTTATTCAGTCACTCTCAAACTGATGGACATCCATACTCATTTTCCAAATTCCTTGACACTATAAAAATGCTGCTACAAACATTTTTGCACATGTGGGTCATTTTCCTTTTTTTATGATCTCTTTGGGATACAAACCCAGTACAAACACTGCTGGATCAAAGTGTATGCACAGTTTGATAACCCTCTGAACATAGTTCCAAATTGCTCTTGAGAATTGTTGAATAAGTTCACAACCTCACTAATAATGTATTAGTGTCCCAGTTTTCCCACATCCCCTCAAACATTTATCATTATCTTTTCCTGTCATTTTAGCTAATCTGAAAGATATGTAGTGGTACCTCAGAGTTGTCTTAATTTTAAGCCATATTTCTTGACCTCATTAACTATGTTGTTTTAGGTAAAACTGTTTTTGTTTTTTTTTTTTTTTATATTGCCACACCATTCCTCTCACCACTGCTCTATCCAATGGACAGAGAATAATGTGTCCGCTATAACAATGTCTATCATCATATAATTGTAGACAACAGAATGATAGATTCCCTTTCCTTATCCTTTAAACTGTAAATCCTTTTTATAGTTAATTAGTATATCAATTTACCTAGAGCATGCTCTTTTATATGATCTATGTCTTCTCCCTTTTGGTTTGTTCTGTACCCTATAGTTCCTTCAGATAATTACTTCCTAGGAATTTTGAGACTGACACATTATGAACCCTAAATACCTCCAGAGTTATATCCAAAGAACAGAGTAGCTGCCAAAGAAACATCCTAAGAGTTCTAGATCATAGCATACAAGCCAGTAGGGTTTGTAAAAGCCTGACAAAAAGGACTTGCCAGCTTAAAGCACCTTCTTCATTCCAATTCTATCCTATGATCTATGTACATATATGTGTTATAACAAGCACACTTAGATATTAACTTATGCCCTCTAATTCCTTGCCCACAATAACTAATAGATTATGGGCAAAGAATATACATTGTTCAAGCTATCCATAAATCCAAGAATTAGTTGAGCTAACAGTACTATGTACTTAAGGGTAGGATACAGGAGACAATACTAGGAAAGTGCTCTGAAATTGTGAAAGATGGTTAAAATTTCACACTCTCAGACCACTCATTTAATATTGAGAGAGAAATTTTGCAGGGATGAAGGTTTTATATGCCTGTTTCCATTGTCATTCTAGTGCAGCAGAATCAGGAGTCAAATAAAGTCTAGCTCATGACCATACTAACATGAAAGCACAGAGAAAGACTAGGGGTGACATGCAAATATCTTAAAAAGTTGACATTCTGAGAAAATAGGTTGAATCAAACAAAAAGCTTCAAAACTCCTTGTCTTATATTCCATTAAGTTCTGACTTCATGGATTTAAATCTTTATTCCTGCAAATGGCATGATTCTACAGTTTCATCCACTAAGATTTTGGTACTTTCAAGAAATTCTTTTATAGATCTCACCCAATTTTACACTTTACATTAAGTGGGATCTTGATTAGTTCCCCATTCAAATTACTTTCCTCAGACTCAGATGCTAAGTCACAATCACATATCAATTCCTCTATCATGTATAATAAGTAGGATACATGATGTGGAGGTTCTTAGCATCCTATTAGGATTTTTAACTACTGTAGAAAAAGACAAGCAATATTCATAGACTATGTATTTCCTCTTAAACAACAGAACTTCTACTTTTGATGAATGTTTATTTGATATGGCCATGAAGCTTCCCAATCTGGCAAACTAGATAGAAGTGACACTTACTCTGTTTTTGTCTTTAATGGTTATATTAGTATGTAGCTGTCCAATGCTATTGAGTTCAAACTATAATGTAGCTAATTATTTTCCTAAAATATAAATTTCTTCAAAATACACAAGATGTTATAAAAATAAATAAATATATTTCTTTTCAAATAACTAGAAGACAAATAAAATATGGCATTATTCACAAAGACATTTGCACAGGAAATTGGTATGATATATCTTCCAGAGAGGAGGCTGAGACTATCAAAATATAGTCTTGGTCAAGACAGCAGAAAGAACAATGGAGAATTTAGGATATATTAAATTTATATTGTACCCTCATTGTTTATTATTTCTGTGACTGTGGAGAATACTTTCAACATGTTGGACTTTAGGTTTTAAGATTCTTTATGCCTCTACTCCTGTGATCAGGAGTAGATTCTATTCCTATTAAACTTTTCTGGAGAAAGAGAATAAATTAAAATAGGGCAATTTGTTCAAATGGAGATTTGGACACCAGTGGAGGAAAAGACATTGAAAGTTTAGTAGGTCTCAAGTAACCAGCATCAAAGAGCCACACAGGAGATTTTTTTTTTTTTTTTTTTTTTTAAGAAATAGCAGCATGAGTCTCTGAATGACAAGAAGTTAAATAGCCATGGGTAATCTCAAATAAATCTTCAAATCCTCTCTTTGAGAAAGTGTATAAGCAAAATTACTTTCTCTAAGGAACTTATAGGAGTTAAATAGATGAAGATTAATTATCTACCATAAGTTGCTTGTAGATTCACTGAAAAATGGGATTACCAGAGATCTACATGTCCACATACAGGTTATTTTCTTCTAGATGTCAGACAATCTTTTTTGTATACCTATAACCAGGATTATTATGAATCTCAGTAAGATATTGCAAACAATAGAGAGCTTTATAAATGCTTATCCATATAGTCACCATTGTCATCACTACCATCATCATTCTACAGTCATGAAGTCTCCAGATGATGACTTTATTCACTGAGACTTCTACTGGACTCCTGCTATCTCAAACTATGTTTATAGAATAATATTCCTTGCCTTTTTGACTGGATAGTGAAGCCATGAATTCTAAACATCCATTTAAGAAGAGAGTTCAACTCAGATATCTCCTTATTTCTTTGCCTTTAATTCTGCCTTTTCTACTTTGGGACATCTCCAACTTCTCTACCATGTCCATTGAATGTCTTCTTCTTGTCCCTTGTGCATTTGTGCTTGTTTATGTATTGTCTTTTTCCAAATAGGTTGTAAGTCCTTTGAGGACAAGAACTATCTCTGTGTATGTGTTTGTGTATATGTGTGTTATTTGTGTCTCCAGAACTTCATACAGTGCTTGACACATAGAAGATATTTAGAAATGTTTATTGCTTATTAAATGATGATTCTGATGGAATTTACTCTTTCTGAGATGATTGGAACCAATTCCAGTGATCTTGTGATGAAGAGAGGCATCTGCAACCATAGAGAGGACTGTGGAAACTCAGTGCAGATCACAACACAACATTCTTACTGTTTTTGTTGTTGTTTGCTTGTATTTTGTTTTCTTAGTCATTTTCTTTCCTTTTTGATCTGATTTTTCTTGTGCAGCAAGATGATTGTATGAATATGTTCACATATATTAGATTTAACATATATTTTATTTTATTTTTTCCCCTTGTATCTGATGTTTATTGATTTTTTAATTATAGCTTTTTATTTACAAGATATATGCATGAGTAATTTTTCAGCATTGACAATTGCAAAACCTTTTGTTTCAATTTTTCCCCTCCTTCTCCCCAACTCCTCCTCCAGATGGCAAGTTGACCAATATATTAACATATATTTCAACATGTATAACATATATTGGATTGCTTTTCATCTAGGTGAAAGGGGTGGGTGGAAGGAGGGGAAACTTTGGAACACGAGACTATGCAAAGGTCAGTGTTGAAAAATTATCCATCCATATGTTTTGAAAATAATAAAAGAAAAAAAAAAAGAAAATGTTTATTGCTTATTGACTAATGGCTATTTACAAGATAAGATTGTGCGGATAGATATTTAACTGGATTCTTTAAAAAAAAATCTATGCACACTCAATTTTAGCCTACATTATTAAAATTATAATGTCAATAATGTTAATAAATATCAATAAACACTTATTAAACACCAACTATGTGCAAAACATTGTGCTAAGCCCCGCAGATACAAATTTTTTAAAAAAGAAGAAAGTTCTTTCCCTAATGGAGCTTATCGTCTAATGCGAAAAACAACACATAAAAATAAGCTGAAAAGGGGAGAAAGGAAGGGTGAAAAAGTCATCAAAATCACAAAGTAATACAAGTAGGGGAAAATTTTGATGTTCTAAACTATGCTTTTTCCTTAAATGGAGGTTTTACAGTTTATTATTATACCCTTCAATCAGAAGGATAGGAGGTGCTGATGAGATGGAGTATCATAGCTGATGAAATCTTGCAGGATGATGAACTTTTCCAGTAAAAATTTTCCTGGGACCTGGTGAAGAAGCTAGTCAGGTAATTCCCAAAGTAGCAAGTTAGGTGAGAAATGAGAAAATAGATACCTGAATTGAGCCCTCTCCTTAAATGGAAGCCCTAATTTGTAATACATGCTGATTTCTCAGGTATTAAGGTTCACAGTGAAGATAGACTATTTGACTCTTCCAATCTCACTCAAGCAGACCCTTACTCAGTACCTTTGAGGTTACATATATTCAGTATATAATTCATTAGATCCAGTGTATTTAGCTTTTTTAAAAAGTGTTGAAAGTGTGGTATTAGGGAATTTCTGGTGAGGGACTTCCTCTTCTCCCCATGGATTGGAACTTATATCTGCAATACAATGGTTAAAGATATATATAAGAACTTACCCAAAATAACATAGCCATTATCTGTCAGAGTTGAGAAGAAAATCTAAGACAAGATCTTTATCTATTCTGCCATGCTGTCTTTCATATTTTGCCTTGATAACGCGATATGTGTCAACATAGCCTCTATTTCATCTTTGGCATTTATTGTAAGGATAAGTTTACATAAACTTAGGATGAGACACAAGTACCAAGCTGGAATGGACTCTAAGAGAAAAAGTTTGGAGCTGGGATTAGAACTTGTCCAAGGTACAGGTGCTATAATTTATTCCCCACTGAAGGAATGTCATGGTTAGGGTCCTGTCTGTAAATGTAGTGACCCTGAGGAAACCACATGTGCACCCTCAGTTTTCATCTGGATTAGTAAATAAACTGACCCATGCAGAAATAAGACTTCTTTGACAATATTTGTATTCCTTTTCCCAATCTCCCTCAAGGTTAAGAAGTACTGATCCTGAAAGGATGACAGGTGGTACCTGACATCTGCTAAGAGACTACAGACTAGCCAAGCTAGCTTTTTTGTGGGTTTAACAAAGCACAAAAAGCAGATAAACTAAAGGCTGCTTGTTCCAGAAAGAATATCAAAAAGTTGAATTTTCCCTATTTTTGGCTCTTCATTTCCCATCAAGCATCTTAAAAGTGTTTATAAA
This sequence comes from Antechinus flavipes, assembly GCF_016432865.1. NCBI lineage: Eukaryota > Metazoa > Chordata > Mammalia > Dasyuromorphia > Dasyuridae > Antechinus > Antechinus flavipes. The sequence goes on along the minus strand of NC_067400.1, from coordinate 390,952,836 downwards.
AAACTACATTTGAAAATATGAAGTGTATACATGATTACAATAGAATTATGTAAACATTTTGAACCAAAGAGGCTTTTATTCCCTTTTTTATTAAATATGTAGAAGCATTTGTCATTATATATTACTTTTTTTGATATAGCAAGGAAATAGTGTAATTAATTGATATTTATTAAATCTCTCTCTGCTACTCCAAAGAGGAAAATGATGTTTTACTTCTTATTAAATACTTTAGAATGAGCTGAGTAAGAAAATAAACAAATTGGTATGAGAATATCAAAATTAATTTATCCTATTCAAAATGCTTATTGACAGATATGAGCTTGTATTACATTATTTTACCTGTGGGACTGGGATAATATTAGAGAAGCCTCTCCTCAGGTTATATAAGTAAGAACACAGATGTAATCAAATCCAGACAAATACAGCTGCCACCAAGGAATACTAGACTTTTGTTTCCTATAAGCTTCCATCTCCTGACATTTGAGAAAGAAAAATCACATAACAAAACAGATGAACTTCCAGGAACCACAATACTAGAAAAATAGATTGAGGTAGTAACATTTTCCATAATGACTTTAAGGGAAGACACTTATCTTTAAATAGTAAGATCTGCAAAATTTGAAAATTCTAGAGCAATTCAAAATAGTTATTTTAAGGTATTTTTAAATGTAGAGATAACTTGGAACAATATAACTCCTTTTTTGTCTGTTTGCAACTAATCTTAGTTCCAATAGTAGAGTTATCATTTTCATATCAAAGTAAAAGCAAAATAAATAGCTTTTAACATTGTGTGTGATTGTCAAAAGAAATAAAATGAAACCTACAAACAAACCCTAGCTTAGCACTTACACACTAGCTGGAATATAGCTTTTCTTTTCTTTTTTTTTTTCTTCTATTTTTTAAAATCAAGTGAACATTCAAAAGTTTTATGTGCTTGTCAATAAATGGCACTAAAATTTTAAACTTTTAGATGCCTGAAGTAACTCACAAATCTACCTTCCATGTACCATTTTCTTTCTTGTAAGCTAAAACATTTCAAATTCTACTTGACCAGATATTTCTTTTAACTAGAATATATTTTCTTTTGCTGTGGCTGCTGATTCATTCTGCTTCATGATACAGGATTCCTACTCTTGCTTTTTTAATGAGCAGGGTCTTAAAGGTAAGCCTACCTTTGGACTCAATAAGTCTTATAAAAATACCACTACAATAAAGAAAAACAAACTCCACTTTGCTTGAAGAGAATTAGTCTCCATTTTCAAAGTCTTATGGGACAAATTTGACAGAAAGCAGCCCTGTCCTGGCTAGCAAACAGTATATTATATTTCTAGGGAATTAAACAGGTCACTTTGTGGTAGGTATTCCAATAATTTAGAAGAGTATCTATGGGAACAGGAAAAAAAAGTCAATGTAAACAAGGCATATATAGGAGTAAAACTACTATACAAAACCTGTTCTCTGCCTCTGGCTAGAGGAGGAGGAGATTGCTTCCTTCCCTCCTCCCTTCTCCCCCCCCCAAAAAAAAAATACACACACACACACACACACACACACACACACAGAGAGAGAGAGAGAGAGAGAGAGAGAGAGAGAGAGAGAGAGAGAGAGAGAGAGAATATGCTCCCTTTCAAAAGAAAGATAAAACAAAATAAACATCTGTTGAACACAAAATCCTTAACTGAAGGAATCATGAAATATAGTAGAGATTTTGTAAGTAAGAAAACCTTGTTTCAGGAAACAATTTTCTATCAAAAAGGAAAACAGGGAATGGAGAATAGTTGAATACTTAAACTAAAATTTTAAAATCTTCACCTAGGATTAGGGAAAAGGTCTTCAATCTGCTCCTATTTTGTTCCCCCCTCTACCATAATGCTATGAAAATATAGTAGAAGAAAATATGACTTTTAACTTTTGACTTTTGGCACTTATGAGAATGCATGAAAGTGCTGTAAAATGAGAAGACCATTCCCTCATTATTGTTTTATTTTTAATAACAACTGAGGGATCTCAATCCCACAAGAAGCCTGTACTCTATATTTTTTCCTCACTCCTTTCACCTTTATGATAATATGTGATTTTCTGGAGATCATCACCTAAAACTCCATTAAAGGAACAGATGAAAAAGTACAATATCTTTCCATCCCATTTTTGTACATTTACTTCATCATTTATGTGTGCTGGTTGGTATTTTTTATTTTTAATCTTTTATTAAAGATGCAATTCCAACATGAGAAAATGATTTTGTAATTCAGGAAGTTGCTTTTGCATTAGAGTTTTGCCCAAGTAACCAAAGTATTTCCCCTCCTTTATGATTTATTTTTATTCAACAAGAAATTATGAAGCCCAGAGAATGTCATGAATTGTACTAAATATTGGACAACAGTCAACAAGGGAGCTACTGCTCTGAAAGGAGGCACATATAGGGATAAGTTAATATGAAATAATTGTAAACCAACATAAAGTTATTGGGGCAAGAGTGATAATCACTGATAAGTAGATAAATCTGAAAAAAAAAGAATATCATCAGAGGCTTCAGATGAACCTTGAAGAGACTAGGGATATGAACAAAGAAGATGTGAGGGGAGAATACATAAGAAGCATACAGAAAAGCCTATGCATTTGCTCAGAAGTGGAAGATGGAACACCTAATGCAAGTGGTATTCAGCAATCTAGCTTGACTGAAATATAAAGCATGCTGAAGAGGGTAATATAAAATCCCTGATACCTAGGAATTAGCTAAGCTGGATATCAGGCTGGATGGCTTTAAATGACAGACAGATCCATTTCCATTTTATTTCAAAAGCATTATAAATCCATTGAATCTTTGTGAGCAGTGGAGCAACATGAATGATATGTTAAAGCTGCAGCTTCTGCTGTTAAAAACCAGGACATTAACAATATTATAGATCATAGATATAGAACTGGAAAGAACATCAGAGGGCATCTTGTTTAACCTCATTAACAGGTTAAAATATTGAGGTTCATGAAGATTGTGACTTGTCCAATGTTATATGCTTGAATTGTTAAAGTTGAGATTTGAAAGCAAACTTTCTGACTCCAGAGAAGAGAATGGACCAGGAAAGACAGAGAGAGAGACAGAGACAGAGACACAGAGAGAGAGAGAGACAGAAACAAAGAGACAGAGACAGAGAGAAAGAGAGAGAGTCAGATACAAAGAGAAAGTAACACAGAAGGAAAGACAGTGACACATAGAAAGAGACAGACACAGAGATAAAGAAAAAGACAGAGAGATAGACAGGCAGATGGAGACAGACAGAAAGACAAAGAAAGACAGAGATAGAGACAGAAACAGAGAGAGAGAGAGAAATTATCAAGTTAATATATGTAGATATTATCAAAGTTCTTGATTTTATTATATTAATTATGAATTGTGAAGAACAGTTTCACAAACAGTTCTATTTAAGAAAAGAGGTAACCCTAAAAGCAGTCCAATTTAATACAATAAAAAATAAATCTGTTCAAGAGGCACTCATTTAACAATATATTATATTATCCATACTTTTCCAAGGCACATTTAGTCTTCATTTCTCTGTGATTCCATATCTGGTGTTTAAGAATAGGGCATCTAGAACATAGCCTAATTAAAACAGAAAAATAATCAATAGATAAGTGGTTTGTGGCTTGAGGCTCAGATTTATCCTTCTAAAAGATTTGCTAATTACCAAGATGTTCAAAGTTTGGAGGGTTTCTAAGGAAGCAAAAGGAAATAGAATAACAGAAAGGACTTTCAGTATTTCAAAATACTACATTCCTACACTTAGCATTTGGAGCTCTATGACAGAAATAACTCCCATAGCTTCCATCTTCAACTTATCTGAAAATAACACTCAATTTCCTTGTACTGTATTATTATATAATACTGCATAAAAATTAATTCTAAATTCACCTTGTGGGAAAAAATAAAAAGATGAGTAAATAAGTAACTAAGAGAGACCATTAGATTAATGGCTCCCTGAGACTATAGAAAGTATCTTACCTAACTTTCGTATATCCCTCACATCCAGCCCAGTTTCTTATATAGTCCATGCTTAATAAATATTTTTTAATTGTATTTTATTGTCATGTATTGGAAAATACAAAATTTCTTCCTTTTGGAAAATTTGTAGCTAAACTATAAATCCCTATGTATAATGAGATTTTCCTCAAGGATATGGGGATGGAGGGAGAGAAACAGGAAGGAGGCTTTTGGTCCATGGATTAAGAAGGTAAGTACAGGGTTCAGAAGTACATGTTGGGATTGGGTAAAGGGAAGCTGGAGGAGGAAGAGGGTTGAGATAGCCATTTTTGTCCTGGCCTGAAACAACTGGAAGAATAGGAGGAGGGAGTGAGGAGAGCAGATGCATGAAGCCGGACATAGACATAAGCAATAGCAAATCTTCAACACCCTGAGGCTTGGTACAAACAATCTCAAAGTGGAGCACTGAAGAAGGAAAACAGACACAAAGGTTGGCAGAATGGGACAAGGTGTCATTTGGGTGCTAATCAGCTGATCAGTTGTTTTCCCTTGTGGGATTTTGTTTTGAGGGGTTGTTTTTGGGGTGGTTCTGAGTGGAGAGCATGTAGCAATGTAGCACCAAAAGAAGGAAGGGCAAGAGAAGGGGAGGTGGGAGCGATGAGGGAAAGAGACAGAGAGAAAGAGAGAGACAGAGAGAAAGACACAGAGACAGACAGACACATAGAGAAAGCACAAGCAGTCATGTGTTTGTTTTGTTTTTGTTTTTGTTTTTTTTGAAATGCAAATTTCTTTCAGAATTCCTTACATAAAGTCTAACTTGCCTAATGCAAATTTAAATAAAGCATGAATTCTGTCTATACTTTCTTTTCTCTGTATTTCTCTCTCTCTCTCTCTCTCTATATGTGTGTGTGTGTGTGTGTGTGTGTGTGTGTGTGTGTGTGTGTGTGTGTGTGATACTTCTCTTGTTTCTCAGAATGTTTGACTGCTCTCGGTTTACTAAACTAAATTGTCATTCATTTTTGGCCCAAACTATGGATATGTTTCTTTTCTTTCTTTCTATGCTATCAATGATGATTTTATTAGAGCCAATTGATTCAATTACTACCTTCAAAAAGATGCTTCTCAAACATATATATCTATTCAGCCCTGCCTTAACTCCAATACTGGATGTTTTGTTTGTTTAACATTATTACTCTCTTTTTATTTATGTCACTTTTATTTACACATATATCTCTCCTAACTTTCCAAACCTAACTCTTCCCCAAAAAAAACATAACTGGTAAGATAAGGGATTAGATACTGAGGTTTACTGCCTAGCTAAACTATCCAATATTCAAGTTCTATTGCAGAGAGCACAACTGCAATGGATTTATCCATGTAGCCAGAATGCAAATGTACTTTTTATCTTAAAGACTATTTCATAGAGAACTCATAGGAATTAAGTACTCAGATAGTGGTCAGAAGTGATATAAGGACACACCCAAGGTCTCTCTCAAAAACTTTAGTATCAGTTGTAAGACATGGGAGATGTTGCCACAGGACTGCCCAGCATGACTTGCCTACATCAAAGCAGAATCTTAGCATCACAAAGGAAAGGTGAAATGTACAAATTTAGAGACAACTCCATCCCAAATGTTCAAATGGATGGTTTGTGCCCAACCTGTGTTGGAGCTTTGGGAACTCATACTGGACAAATCAATCATAGCAGAACACACTGTATCTTGACTTCAGAATCATATCTTTATTAGTTCTCTTTGAGTGTAAAGGATGAACAAGAGTGGCAACAAACAACAGTAAGCAATATGCCTCAAATTAAAATGATTATTAATAGCTTTTTCATCTCTTGACTTTTGTCCAATGTTGCCAAGCTCACATGTTCTTGTACTATATCTAAAAACTCAGTGTGTTTTTAGTAGAGTATGTGTATTAAGACATAACGTTCTTTATACTAATAAACATAATTAACCTGTTTTTTTTTTTTTTCTCTCATTGCAACTGTGATGTTCTTATACCGCTTTTGGAAAGGAGGGAACTAGGATTCCAAATCACATTCTTCAAAGGGTTTATGTATTCATATGTGCATGTGCACATATTGATGATTGATGATGATGATGATGATGATGATGATGATGATGATTCCTGTGGAGGAAAGGATGACAAACTGTCTGAAATAATGTCAGTAGCCATCAGAATGACTTGTAAGCACTGAGATTTTCCAGTTTTAAATAGGAGGAAAAAACATGACAATTACAATCAATAACTTTAACTTTTGGTTAGAAGAGGTAAATTGCATTCACTGACATTTATCTTTCATTTTGTAAAAATTCTATTATTTTAAAAAATATATTTTTTGGGGAAAATACATAACCCCATTCATTTCATACTTCATAACATTTAATTGATTATTAATGTCCTTGCACATATTTAATTCAGCAGTAAATTTGGATAATAAAAAGCACTTTAATTATAATTTTTCATTAATGTGTACTTGAAAATATACTTTTAAAACACATTAAGATAATATAATATTGTAAACAGAACAATTATTGAACATCTCTCATTTTATGATTGTGCAGAGTATTGTCCAATGATTTATTCTGCCTGGGAATTCAAATCAAATCATTTACTTTTCTTTAAAGTTAGAGTGCTTTGGTTTGGCCTAGAAATGATCAGTTTGGAAATTAGACAAAGCCCATGGGAAATTCAATGAATTGCTCATTTTTTCTACCTTTATTTCTGTCATATATATTCTGAAATAGTGTCGTTTTCTACAGCATTTGGAAGCAGATGTGGATAATAACCCTTTGGGCTTAGGTTTATTTTGAAAAGATAAGTGTTTTGGAAAGTAGGCTTCTTCCTTTGAGGTTTGTACTATTTTATTTCTTCCTGACCCTGTTCACTTACAAGTTTTCAAGGATAAAATACACAGGAATTCTCATTTCACTAAGAACAGCAAATAAATAATCTATATGCCATACTTTCCTGAATGTAATCTGTCAGCTAGTGACTGAAAATTTATTTTAAGAAATAAGTATTACAAATTATGTGTGTCTTTAGAACAACAGTCCTTAAGTGGATTTATTTATGACTTAGTTCATCATTTACTCTAGATTAAAGGGTTGACTACAATGCAAGGTTAACTACCTTGGACAAGAGACTCCATTCTTTTCCATAGTGATTTGTAGGGAGTGGATGAGAGTATTGTATCAGCTAAGATTAGACAGTGTCAAGACATGAGTACTGGACATAATTGAGAGGAAAATTGGCGTACTAGTATGTTGGACTCAGATATAATTTTTCTTCTCTGTCTAAAACAGTGCATAGCATATAGTGGGTATTTAATCCATTCTTGTTGTATAAACAAATATCAGAAAATCAAATTACATGTTTTTAATCTACATGTATGCAAGATTAAAAGGAGACAGTTGGACTAATTTGACACTAAGTACATGTATATACTTCAAATACAGATAAAATAGAACTATTAAATAAAATGTTAAGGCAAAAACGTTTCTTGATTTTTCATTTCATGCCTTGTAGTGAAATTCTCCCTTTCACCATATATTCGGAATCAGTGTTCCATCATTGTACAATGTAGATCAGAAAATGCTCCATAAACCTTTACTGTTATCTTTTTGACAACCTTCTAATCTCAGCAAATGTTGCAAAGAGCCATTAAACAAAGCTACCATTGATTCCAGTTTGTCTCTTTTTTGGAAAATATACTTTCTGGAATCAGTTGGGAGAATCAAGAACTTTAAAAAGGAATGACAGGAGGAAACTTTAACAGTGGAATAGGTAATTCCCCTTATACATCTGACTATCCAATTTGCATGAGCTTTGTCTTGGCCTCAGATAAAAACTAGAAAAATTAGGAAGATAAAGGAATAAACATCCAAGTCTTATTCTTTAGAAAACAAAATCAGTTTAATTATTTATTTACCAATTGTTATAAATGGAAAACTCATAAATTACTGATTTAAGAGGTAAAAGTACAATTCTTAGTTTTTGGTTAACCAGAGAAATTTAAAGAAAGAGAAAACTTCAAAGGGAAAACATTCAATAACAACTTTGTTCACTTGTTTAAAATTTTCCTGATAATACATAATAATTTGGAAATTTGGGAGTGATTTATAAATAATTATTAAAAAAAAAAAACAGCTGGCAATTGAAAGCCAAATTAAAATGTTAAATAATTTATTAAGAAATCAAATTATTTCCTTTCTGTGTCTAATTCTTGTGAGAGATGTTAACTATTTAATTGTGAAAAAGCAGGTATACAAGTCATAAAACAAAAACGAATTAATATGGGGACAGTTAGAGGGATTACAGTTCCATTATATAATAAAATGCCTCGTAGAAAGCTTCCATTCTAATGGTTATATTGTTGTTTTGTTGTTTAGTCATTTCAATTGTGTCCAACTGTTATTGATTCCAGTTGGGTTTTTTGTTTTGTTTTGTTTTGTTTACTTGGTTTTTGGCAAAGATACTGAAGTGATTTGCTATTACTTTATCTACCTTTGGAGATGAAAAAACTGAACTAAATAAGGTTGAGTGACTTGTCCAGGGTCACACAGTTAGACTGCATCTGAGATTAGTTTGAATAGGAAGATGAATCTTCCTGACTCCAAGCCTGATTCTTTATCCACTGCACCACCTAGCTACCTAGTACTTCAATATGTGCTTGAAATTTTTACAGAAAGGACAAGGATATAAACTGCAAAGAATAAGATGACATAGATGAGTTTGTAGTTATTCCAGTGGAAAATACATTGATGAAATTATAGATCCATTGATGTATAGAAAATATTAATGTCCAAAATTATACTGGGACTGGTTGATGACATCTATCTGGTACTTAAAAATAATCTTGATTTGATTTTTTTCTTGTATTAAAGAATACTTCTCCAGCTCTATTTTCTAAGATAAATAATTATTTTCAAAAGCAGATTATTGTAAAACTCATACCAATAGATCTGTGCAAATTTTCAGGACATATTCTTATAAAAACTTAGAAATAAAAGATTTCTTTTAAATTAATGCTCCCGAAGTTAGTGACAATGGATTCACAAACACTCAATATTTTTGTTGGACCACTTAGAAATCTTAAGCTGAAGTGATTTAAAATTGATTTTTTGGGGAAGGATATACCAATCTCCACATGCATGCAGATAATTAGTGAACTGAGCTAAAGAACCATATTTTGCTCAGCAGCTTTTAAATTGAGTTACTTTCATTTGCCTACTAAACATCTCATTGAAACTTAATGAACCAATGGATCTGCCAGAAATCTCTGAAATTGCAAATGCCCGCAAAAGCCACTATTAAATTCTATGAATGCTGTTACTGCCATTCTCCAAACACTTGGCACATATAAAGGTGACTGTGTCACTAATTACCATGTTCGGTGTGGATTCTCATTTTATGTGACAAAGGGATTACCTTAGAGTGGGTGACACATGTTCACCTGGGGGCACAAAGCATTGCTTTGAACACTTATTGAACTTTGAACCACATGGGTTTACACTATAATTCTTACTGAGTAGATGCTTCAGAACTAATTATAATTTTCTTTATGAGTTTACAGTGATAAATGTTTTAAAAATTGAAGGTTCCCTATCCATAAAAGCTATTTCTCTTAGGATTATTACACTATACAACATATACATTTCTATAAGGTTTTATTCCATTGTACTTGGAAAGCTGCATAGGACCTTAAAGAGTACAAGTTGAACGTGAAAATGAAAATCCATTTTTTAAATACCAATATACGCATAGTATATTATATAAATAGATGTTATAAAAGCTACTAAAAGGTTTTTATTATACACACATATACACACACACATACACACACACACACATGCACACACATAAGAATAAGTACCTTTGAGCCTAGCCTATTCCCATTTTTACATCAGACTTTCAAATATCATTTTGGCACATCCTCACAGTTCTTGAAACCACAGCCCATTATTCCACTGTCTTTGTAGATTGTTAGCTACCAGCTTAGCTTTGACAATTCTGTGCATTTGATAAACAGCAGTTTGCCAGTACTTATAACATTACCTGTTCATTACACCTCCTTTTCTCTATGACATGACCTTCCAAAATAGAAAACCTATATTACCTTTTGGTTTGGACTTCTCCAGAGACACTTTGCTTAGAGGTTTTATGCATATGTGAATTCAGGCTCTTTTATATCCTTTACAACCAGGATAATGTAACTTTTACAATCAATAGATACTATTCCAAAGACATTAAGAATTTTATAAAATCGGTTTCTTATATAACAAGAAAAAAAAAAAAAAAACATTTTTTTCAGTCTCTTTAAAAATAAGGGGGGAGGGGAAGAGTAGAGCCAAAATGGGAGAAAGTAGGCAGGTCTTTGAGCTCTTTCTAGCTTTCCTCAGATTATCACCAAATCAATCCTCTGAGTGATTTTTGGAGTTACACTAGCCACAAATATTTAGTATAACAAATTTCCAGCAGAATATATTTTGGAAGAACTTCAGAAAAGGTCTGTTTCAATCAGGAGGCAGGGGAGGGAAGAGGTGGCACAAGGACCCAGGATAGAGTAGCGTCTACTCAGTGGGGAAATCTACTAGGAGGCTTTTAGATAAAATACAACAGCATTGGATACTGTGCCCTGGATCAGAAGCCAGTGAGTCAGCAGATTAGCTTGGAGATAAGCAACACAACTCCAAAAGGCAAATATTGGTCTTTTGAACCTTCGCATAACATAGGACTTAGCCTTGGTCACCCAGCACAGGAAGGAAGCCAGGAGCACCAACCTCTGAGTAATGTAAAGCCCCTATTGCCTATCAGTGAAGCTTGGGAGAGTCTCCCTTTTGACCTAAGAGTAGACCTCAAGCTTTAGAAATAAGCAAAAAATCAAAAAGAGCTCTATCTTTTGTGAAGACAGAGAACAGACGTCAAGCTCTGAGGACACTAAAGACAATTCATTTCCAGATGAAGCCTCTGAGAGTAATATAAATTGATCTCCATCTCACAAGGCTCTCTTGGAAGAATTTAAAAAATAATTTAAAAGAGTTAGAAAAAAATGGGGAAAGGAAATAAAAGCTCTGGAAAAGTAAATACAGAAATTATCTAAAGAAAATCACTCCTTAAAGAATAGTTTTGGTGAAATGAAAAACAAAACCAACTCTTTGAAAAACATAATTTTTTAAAAGGGAGAAAAAGCTCTATGAACAAAACAACTCATTTAAAAGTTCAATTGGTGAAATGCAAAAAGGAATTAAAAAGCCAATTAGAGAAAATAATTCACTTAAAATCACAGTTGGAAAAATGGAAGCAAATGACTTATTGAGACAACAAGAAGCAGTCAAAACAAAACAAAAAATAAATAAATAAATAAATAGAATGAAACATACCTCATCAGATAAAACAACTCACCTGGAAAATAAATCCAGGAGAGACAATCTATGAATTACTAAACTTCTTGAAAACCACAATGAAAAAAAGAGTCTACACAACATATTTCAAGAAATTATCAAGGAAAACTGGCTTGATGTCCTAGACCCAGAGGGCAAAATAGACATTGAAAGAATCTACCTATCGACCTCCTAAAAGAGACCATATAATGAAAGCTCCAAGGAATATTATAGCTAAATTTCAGAATTATCAGATCAAAAAGAAAATACTGCAAGTAGCCAGAAAGAAACAATTCAAATATTAAGGATCTAGGATTATCCAGGACCTGGCAGTTTCCACTTTAAAGGATCAAAGGACCTGGAATATGATATTCTGGGATGGAAAGGGACTTACTCTGCAGGTAAGAACTAACTATCCAGCAAAATGAAGCATTATTTTTCAGGAGAAAAGATAGACATTCAATAAAAAAGAAGATTTTCATTTATTTTTGATGAAAAGATCAGAGCTGAACAGTAAATTTGATCTTCAAATACAGAAATCAAGAGAAGCATAAAAAGGTTAAAAAAAAAAAAAGGAAAGAAAAAAAAAAAAAAAACTATGTGTTTAAATGTATATATGCCTATATGGGAACATAGCATGTTTAGTTCTTGAGAACAGTATATGTGTAAGGGGTATACATGGAGACGATAGGTATAATTTGACATTACTGTGATGATATAAAAAAGAAGGTACTGGTGGAAAATGAATTGTAGTAGAATAAGAGGAAAGGGAAGGTAAAGTCGGGTAAATTATATCACATGAAAAGGCAAAAAAAAAAAAAAAAAAAAAGACCTATTACAGTTGGGGGAAAAAAGGAGAGGGATAAGCACTGTATGAATCTTAATCTCATCAGATTTGGCTCAAAGAGAAAATATCAGACATATTAAGGTTTGTTTTTTTTTTGTTTTGTTTTGTTTTTATAATAACTATTTTATTTTATGGGTTCTCCATGCCAGGGTAATTTTTTTTTTTACAACATGATCCCTTGCACTCTCTTCTGTTGCGATTTTTCCCCCTCCCTCCCACCACCCCCTCCCCTAGATGGCAAGCAATCCTATATATGTTAAATATGTTGCAGTATATCCTAGATACAATATATGGTTGCAGAACCGAACAGTTCTCTTGTTGCACAGGGAGAATTGGTTCATAAGGTAAAAATAACGCAGGAAGAAAAACAAAAATGCAAATAGTTTACATTCATTTCCCAGTGTTCTTTCTTTGAGTGTAGCTGCTTCTGCCCATCATTTATCAATTGAAACTGAGTTAAGTCTCTTTGTCAAAGAAATCCACTTCCATCAGAATACATCCTCATACAGTATCATTGTTGAAGTGTATAATGATCTCCTGGTTCTGCTCATTTCACTTAACATCAGTTCATGTAAGTCTGTCCAAGCCTCTCTGTATTCATGCTGCTGGTCATTTCTTACAGAACAATAATATTAAATAACATTCATATACCACAATTTACCTAGCCATTCTCCAATTGATGGGCATCCATTCAATTTCCAGTTTCTAGCCACATAAACAGGGCTGCCACAAACATTTTGGCACATACAGGTCCCATTCCCTTCTTTAGTATTTCTTGAGGATATAAGCCCAGAAGTAACTCTGCTGGATCAAAGGGTACGCACAGTTTGATAACTTTTTGGGCATAATTCCCAGATTGCTCTCCAGAATGATTGGATTCATTCACAACTCCACCAACAATACATCATTGTCCCAGTTTTCCCGCATCCCCTCCAACATTCATTACAATTTTTTCCTGTCATCTTAGACAATCTGACAGGTGTGTAGTGGTATCTCAGAGTTGTCTTAATTTGCATTTCTCTGATCAATAGTGATTTGGAACACTCTTTCATATGAGTGGTAATAGTTTCAATTTCATCATCTGAAAATTGTCTATTCATATCCTTTGACCATTTATCAATTGGAGAATGGCTTGATTTTGTATAAATTTGAGTCAATTCTCTATATATTTTGGAAATGAGGCCTTTTTCAGAACCTTTAATTATGAAGATGTTTTCCCAGTTTGTTGCTTCCCTTCTAATCTTGTTCGCATTAGATATATTTGTACAAAAACTTTTTAATTTGATATAATAAAAATTTTCTATTTTGTGATCAGTAATGGTCTCTAGTTCATCTTTGGTCACAAATTTCTTTCTCCTCCACAAGTCCGAGAGATAAACTATCCTATGTTCCTCTAATTTATTTATAATCTCGTTCTTTCTGCCTAGATCATGGACCCATTTTGATCTTATCTTGGTATACGGTGTTAAGTGTGGGTCCATGTCTAATTTCTGCCATACTAATTTCCAGTTATCCCAGCAGTTTTTATCAAATAATGAATTCTTATCCCAAAAGTTAAGATCTTTGGGTTTGTCAAACACTAGATTGCTATAGTTGACTATTCTGTCTTGTAAACCTAACCTATTCCACTGATCAACTAATCTATTTCTTAGCCAATACCAAATGGTTTTGGTGACTGTTGCTTTATAATATAATTTTAGATCAGGTACAGCGAGGCCACCTTCATTTGATTTTTTTTCATTAATTCCCTTGAGATTCTCGACTTTTTATTGTTCCATATGAATTTTGTTGTTATTTTTTCTAGATCATTAAAATATTTTCTTGGAAGTCTGATTGGTATAGCACTAAATAAATAGATTAGTTTCGGGAGTATTGTCATCTTCATTATATTTGCTTGGCCTATCCAAGAGCACTTAATATTTTTCTAATTATTTAAGTCTGATTTTATTTGTGTGGAAACTTTTTTGTAATTTTGCTCATATAATTCCTGACTTTCCTTTGGTAGATAGATTCCCAAATATTTTATGCTGTCAACAGTTATTTTGAATGGAATTTCTCTTTGTATCTCTTGCTGTTGGATTTTGTTGGTGATGTATAAAAATGCTGAGGATTTATGGGGATTTATTTTGTATCCTGCTACTTTGGTAAAGTTATGAATTATTTCTAATAGCTTTTTAGTAGAATCTCTGGGGTTCTCTAAGTATACCATCATATCATCTGCAAAGAGTGATAGTTTGGTTTCCTCATTGCCTACTCTAATTCCTTTAATCTCTTTCTTGACTCTTATTACAGAGGCTAGTGTTTCTAATACAATATTGAATAATAATGGTGATAGTGGGCAACCTTGCTTCACTCCAGATCTTACTGGGAAATGTTCCAGTTTTTCCCCATTGCATATGATGCTTACTGACGGTTTTAAATATATGCTCCTGACTATTTTAAGGAAAAGTCCATTTATTCCTATGCTCTCAAGTGTTTTTATTAGGAATGAATGTTGGATTTTATCAAATGTTTTTTCTGCATCTATTGAAATGATTGTATGGTTTTGTTTATTGATTGGTTGGTTATTGATATAGTCGATTATGCTAATAGTATTCCTAATATTGAACCAGCCCTGCATTCCTGGTATAAATCCTACTTGGTCATAGTGTATTATCCTGAGGATGTTTTTCTGTAATCTTTTTGCTAATATTTTGTTTAAGATTTTAGCATCAATATTCATTAGGGAGATTGGTCTATAATTTTCTTTCTCTGTTTTCAACCTACCTGGTTTAAGTATCAGTACCATGTCTATGTCATAAAAAGAATTTGGTAGGACTCCTTCAATCCTTATTTTTTCAAATAGTTTATTTAGCATTGGAGTTAATTTTTCTTTAAATGTTTGGTAGAATTCACATGTAAAACCATCTGGTCCTGGGAATTTTTTCTCAGGGAGTTGTTTAATAGTTTGTTCTATTTCTTTTTCTAAGATGGGACTTTTTAGGATATTTACTTCTTCCTCTGTTAATCTGAGGAAGCTATATTTTTGGAGGTATTCTTCTATTTCGTTTAAGTTGTCGAATTTATTGGCATAAAGTTGGGCAAAGTAACTCCTAATTATTGCTCTAATTTCCTCTTCGTTAGTGGCAAGTTGTCCCTTTTCATTTTTGAGACTAACAATTTGATTTTCCTCTTTCCTTTTTTTAATCAGATTTACTAAGGGTTTGTGTATGTTGTTGGTTTTTTTTTTTCATAGAACTAACTCTTAGTTTTATTAATTCAATAGTTTTTTTTTTTTTTACTTTCAATTTTATTGATCTCTCCTTTTATTTTTAGAATTTCAAGTTTAGTGTTTGACTGGGGGGTTTTTAATTTGTTCCTTTTCTATCATTTTTAGTTGCAAGCCCAATTAATTAACCTTTTCTTTCTCTATTTTATGCAAATAGGCCTCTAGAGATATGAAATTTCCCCTTATTACTGCTTTGGCTGCATCCCATACATTTTGGTATGATGTCTCATTATTATTGTTTTCTTGAGTGAAGTTATTAATTACAGACATATTAAGTTTAATGTAGAAATTTGTCTCATCTTATTAGGAAGTAGAAGGGGAAAGAAGAAAGAAAATGGGAAAGGCTGAAAAAGAAGAACAGACTGAGGGAGGAGGTGAAAAGCAAAAGATTGGTGAAGGAGGAAAGGATGAAAGAGAAAAATTTAATTTGGGGAAAATGGAATGGCAGGAAATATGGAGTTAATAATTATATCTGTAAATGTGAAAGGGTTGAACTTTCATATAAAATGGAATAAGATAGCAGAATGGATTAAGAGCCAGAATCTGACAATATATTGTTTAAAAGAAACACATTTAAAGTTGAGTGGTACATACAGAGTAAAGGTAAAAGGCTAGAGCAGAATCTGTTATGCTTCTAGTTAAGTTTAAAAAAAAAAAGAGTATAGTGATCTTAATCTCAGAGAAAGCAAAACCAAAAAGAGATCTATTTAAAAGAGATAAGGAAGGAACTTACATCTTGCTAAAGGATTCCATAGATAATGAAATAATGTCAATTCTAAAAATATATGCACTAAGGAGTGTGCTAAGGAGTTCCTAGAAGAGAAGTTAAGAGAGCTCCAAGAAGAAATAGACAGCAAAACTATACTAGTGAGGGATCTCAAACTTGTTCTTTCAGAACTAGATAAATCAAACCACAAAATAAATAAGAAAGAAGTTGAGGAGGTAAATAGAATTCTAGAAAACTTAGATATGATAGACATTTGGAAAAAAATTGAATGAAGACAGAAAGGAATTTTTTTTTTCTCGGCAGTACCAGAAACTTATACAAAAATTGATCATGTAATAGAGCATAAAAACCTTCAAATTAAATGCAGAAAAGCAGAAATACTAAATGATTTTTTTTCTTCAGAAATAGTAAGTGCATTTTTTCAGATAATGATGAAGTAAAAATTATATGGAATAAAAGATCTGGTGAAGATAGACCAAAAATTAATTGGAAATAAAAAAAAAATCTAATTCTAAAGAATGAGTGGGTGAAACAAGAAATTGTAGACACAGTCAATAATTTTATTCAAGAGAATGACAATAATGAAACAATGTACCAAAATTTATGGCAGCAAGAGCAGCTCTTAAGAAAAGTTTGATATTTCTAGATACTTACTTACATAAAATAGAGAAAGAATATCAATGAATTGCCCATGCAAGTAAAAAAGCTAGGAAAAAAAAAACAAATTAAAATTCCCAAATTAAATACCAGATTTGAAATTCTGAAAATAAAAGGAGAGATTAATGAAATTGAAAGTAAGAAAACTATTGAATTAATAAAGATAAGATTTGGTTTTATGAAAAAACCAACAAAATAGATAAATCTTTATTTAATTTCATTATAAAAAGGCAAGAATAAAATTAAATTGTTAATATCAAAAATGAAAAGGGAGAACTTTTCATCAATGAAGAGGAAATTAAAGCAATAATTAGGAATTATTTTCCCCAACTATATATAAATAAATCTGATAATCTAAGTGAAATGAAGGAATGCTTACATAAATACAGATTGCCCATAAACAGAAGAAATACATTATTTAAATAGCAATTTTAGAAAAAAGAAATTAAACAAGCTATTAATCAACTCCCTAAAATATCTCCAAGTCCAGATGGATTTATATGTTAATTCTACCAATCATTTAAAGTAAAATCAATTTAAATATTATGCGAACTATTTGAAAAAATAGGGAAAGAAAGAGTTTTACCATTTTTTTTTAATGACACAGACATGGTATTGATATCTAAACCAGGCAGGGTCAAAATGGAGAAAGAAAATTATAGACCAATTTCCCTAATGAATATTGATGCAAAAATCTTAAATAAAATATTAGCAAAGAGATTATAGCAAGTTATCCCCAGGATGATACACCATGACTGAGTAGGATTTATATCACAAATTCAGAGCTGGTTCAATATTAGGAAAACCATTAGCATAATTGACTATTATCAATGATCAAACTAGTGTTAATCATATGAGCTTCTCAATAGATGCAGAAAAAGACATTTGAAGAAATCCAACACCTATTCCTATTAAAAACACTAGACAGTATGGGAATAAATGGAGTTTTCCTTAAAATGATCTATAGCATCTATTGAAAGCCATCAGCAAGCATCATATGTAATGGGGATAAACTAAAACTATTCCCAATAAGATCAGAGGTGAAACAAAGTTGCTCACTATCACCATTACTATTCAACATTATATTGGAAATGTTAAGTTGACAATAAGAGAAGAAAAACAGATTAAAGGAAGAGTATGTAATGAGGAAACCAAATTATCATTCTTTGCAGATGTTATGATAGTATACTTAAAGAATCTTGGAGAATCACTAAAAAAAAAAAAAAACCAGAAATAGTTAACAATTTTAGAAAAATTGCAGGATACAAAATAAATCTGTATAAATCCTCAAAATTTTTATATATTACCTAAAGTCCAGCAGCAAGAGATACAAAGAAAAGTTTCATTTAAAATAATAGTCAATAAAATAGAATACTCAGGAGTATATCTTCCAAAGTAAAATCAGGAACTATATGAACACAATTACAAAACACTTTCCACACAAAGACAGATATAATCAATTGATAAAATATCTAGTTTCATGTGTAGTTTGATCTAATACAATAAAAATGACAATACTACTTAAATTATTTTACTTTTTCATTGTCATACCAAACAATCAAGAATTAAAGCCAAAACAATAATAATAATAAAATTCATCTAGAAGAACAAAAGATCAAGAATTTTAAGGGAATTAGTGAAAAAAAATGCAAATAAAGGTGGCCTAGCTGGACTAGTCCTAAAACTATATTATAAAGCAGCAATCATCAAAATCGTTTGGTATTGACTAAGAAACAGAGTAGTCAATCAATGGAGAAGGTTAGATTTACGGGATAAAATAGTCAATGATACAGTAATCTAGTGTTTGTCAAACCCAGAGACCTCAGCTTTAGAGATAAGATCTCAGTCTTTGAAAAAAGCTGCTAGGAAAATAGGAAATTAATATGACAGAAACTAGGTAATGACTCATACCTAATACCTTATACCAAAATAAAGTCATGATTTGGACATAAAGAGTCACATTATAAGCAAATTAGAAGAACAAAGGATAATTTATCTTTCAGGTCTGTTGAGAAGAAAGGAATTTGTGTCCAAAGGACAATTGGAGCACATCTCTGAAAACAAAATAATTTTAATTAAATTAAAAAGCTTTTATACAAACAAAATTAATGCAGAAAAGATTAGAAGGGAAGCAATAAGCTGGGGAAAATTTTATATCCAATAGTTCTTATAATCTTCATTTCTAAAATATATAGAGAATTTACTCAAATTTATAAGAATTCAAGACATTCTCCAAGTATTAAATGGTCAAAGATATGAACAGACAATTTTCAGATGAGGAAATTGAAATCATTTCTAGTCATATGAAAAAGTGCTCTAAATTATTATTTATCAGGAAATGCAAATTAAGACAACTATGAGATACCAATGCACACTTCTCAGATTGGCTAACATGACAGGAAAAGATAATGACTAATGTTTGGAGGGGATGTGGGAAAACTGGGACACCAATACATTATTGGTGGAATTGTGAACAGATTCAACCACTCTAGAGAGCAATTTGGAATTATGCCCAAAGAGATATCAAACTGTGCATGTCCTCTGATTCAGTAGGGTTTCTACTGGGCTTGTATCCCAAAGATATTATAAAGGAGGGAAAGGGAACCATATGTGCAAAAATGTTTTTGACAGCCCTTTTTGTAGTAACAAAAAACTAGAAATTGCATGGATGTCCATGAATTGGAGAATGGCTGAATAAGTTAAGGTATATGAATGTTATGAAACATTATTGTTCTATAAGAAATGGTCAGCAGGTTAATTTTAGAAATGCCTTACATGAATTGATGCTAAGTGAATTGAGCAAAACTAGGAGATCATTGCACATGACAACAGCAAAATTATATGATGATCAATTCTAATGAACATGGCTCTTTCCAACAATGAAGTGATTCAGACCAGTTTCAATGTTCTTGTGATGAAGAGAGCCATTTGAACCCAGAGAGAGGCCAATGAGAAATGAGTGTGGATCTATTTTCACTCTTTTTATTGTTGTTGCTCATCTTTTGTTATCTTTCTAATTTTTTTCTTTTTTTATCTGATTTTTTTTTGTGCAGTATGTTAATTGTGGAAATATGTAGAGAAGAATTGCAGATGTTTAACATATATTCAGTTACTTGACATCTAGGGGAGGGTTGGGGAGAAGGGAAGGAAAAATTGGAACACAAGATTTTTTTTTACAAAGGTGAAAGTTGAAAATTACCCATACATATGTTTTGAAAATAAAAAAGTTTAATAAAAAAAAAACACATAAAAAATAAGCTCTATAAGATTCCTTGCAAAAATAAAATGAAATAAAGATTGACTTGGCATTTGATTTGATTTGATTGAATTAGGCAGTGCCTTGGAGGATTTGATTTATGAGGAGCTTCAATGTGATATCTTAGTGTATTCTGCATGAATTGTAATCATACACTATGAAATACATTTTAATATTGCCTAATATTTTAAAGGCTCATTTAACAAAGCAAACAAGTAAAGGAAAAAGATAAGGATAGTCAAACTTTAATCCAAGTAGCTTCCTCAGGCTCTCAGAGAACATAGTTTTGTTGTTGTCATTGTTGTCGTTGTTGTTGTTGTTGTTGTTGTTGTTCAGTGGGAACCTGAGCCTGGAAGATCTTTTATTGTAGTTCGGAATTGCAAAGTCACCATCCTTAAAGTTTTTTGGGGGTATTACCATAATCCCTTGGTCAATTTCCTCCTCATTCCTTCCTGCTCTAACTTTCTCACTGGCTTAAATAACATTTTAGTCTCATCATCATGGTGAGCAAGTCCGTCAAAAAAAACCTCCAAATCCTGTGTAGATTGCCTAAGGAGATGTTTAGACTTTCTGGCTGAAGGGGTAATAACAAACTTCTACAGAAGCTTATTACAAAATAAATAAATCATGAAGTAACTATAAATTAATTTCTTGGAGAAGTCAGTTGCAACAGTGAGAATATGACAAATTTTCAAGTAGGTTTGGTATTTAATCTGAACAAAAAAGAAAAAAGAAAGAATATGAGAAACTCTAAAACTATAAGTAAGCAGAGAATACATTGTATCCGGGGCCCATCCAGGGATTCCATTCAGAAGGAATGACAAATAGGTCAGTTTGACTAGAATTTAGAGTTTGTGAATCAGAGGAATATATGATGAGTTTGAAAAGATAGACTAAAACTAGATTTTAAGGACTTTCAAAGCCAAACTAAAGAGTTACTGTTTTAATCTAAAGAAATATAGTCATTGGAGATTTTTGATGGCAGTCTCAAGCAAATACATAGGATGTACTCAAAGCTCTTTAAGGTCACATATAGCTTTATATTTATTATTCTATCTTCAGACTTGCATTTTAAGATTTTCCCCCATTTTATTTCTTCTGAAGTATATCTATTAAACTAATATGGCATAAGTAGAAAGGGTATGCACATAACAACCAATAACCTTGTTCTTATGCCAAGTGAATGTAAAATTATATAAAAGCTGTTGGTATGTAACACAATATCTTGATATTCCTAAAAGAATAGAGTTAATGAACTAACATGTGAGGGTAAGTGCTATGACTATTAGAATTCTAGATTCTGGAGGGAGCTATAAATATTAGACTATAATCCCCTCATCTACTACTTTGAGAAAAACAAGAGTGAGAGAAGTAAATGACTTGCTTAAGTTGCCCAATTTATTTCTAGCAAAGTCAGTAGTTGAAATTGTGTCTACTAATTTAGAACCTTTTGCCATTTCCATTTTACCTCCTTTTTTCCATTATAATTTGCGTATTAATCATAGAGTCTTTGGGGAATTCCACAAATGACAACTCAGTTCATTGTCTACTTTACTTACTTGTAAAGGCATTTCTTAGTGTTTGTACAGTGAAATTGATTAATCTCAGCATAATCTCAGCATCTGCTGCCATCTCTGTAACCTCATCACACACCCAGCTCCATATCAGTCCTTATGATCAAAGTGGGATGTATTCCTTATAACTAAGGTGGCTACATCCCTTATAATTAAGGTGTATTTAAGATAATTAAGATGATTACATTTAACCAAACATATGTAGACCTAACATGAAAAATGTGGCCAAAATTGAGAAAAGCCATGTGGAATAAATACAGTTGATAATTCTGACTATTCCTCTTAATGTTGCCTATGAAAATTATTTTAGATAGCTAACAGACCAATCCTTGTATACTCAAATCCATTCTTTTCCATTTGAAAACACTCAATAATTAGCAATATTGAATGTCTAACAAAGCTGACTAGCTTTGTATTTAGGGTTTGATATAAAAAGGAGGAAATTAAAAAGACCTGTGGCTCTTAGCTGGTATGATCATGAAGCAGAAATGTTTATAGGACTCTCATAAAAGATGGCATTTAAAGATAATGAGGTGTCAATTAGTCTTAATTATTCTTAAACATGTAAAATTTTTGTCACAACATATATTAAAATGGTTTCTCAATTGAAAATACCAGACTTTTTGAACTACAAAACTTTATAATTCAATTAATCTGTATTTTTATCACTTGTTCCTACAAGATGCAGATACTTCCTTAATGACCCTCACATTTCTATCCGGCTGCAAGTTATGTACACATTAATGACAAACTGGTATGAGTATGAAGCAAGTTTCAGGTATTTCATGATTACTGATATCTTTATTGCTGTTATAACTGTAAAGGACAAATGAAAATTTCTCTTGTCATAGGAGAATTTTTATGTGGAGGTATTACAACACAGGTGTTCCAATTTTAATTAACACAAATAGAATAAAGCATTTCTAAATCATATTGTTAACCAGAGAGCATTCAAACCAAGGTATTCATGACATGAATTGATCTTAACGAAAGAAGTTCAAAAGAATCAGAATATATCACTATAATTTATTTTAGTAGCATTAAGTATCTGGATACATGAATTTCAGTGGTTCTTCTCTCTCCTTTATGTGGCTAGTCCTAATAGTGATCCAGTTCATAATAAATCAGTCATTGTAGTTTCTCACTCTGGTCAACCTTTATTGCATTCTCCCATGTGTTCTCCATAAAGAACCTACCAAATGAGCACAAGACCTTTCAGTGTTACAGACTTCAGACTGTCAATTTGTCAATTCTAGCTTTCATGATGTAACAAACTAATTCCTTTCTTAAGCATGCATTTAAATTATTTATTTTTACCACTTTTTAAAAACAATCCATTCAAAATCAATCAACAAATATTTATTAAGTGAATATTATGTGGCATTATTAGAGATATAAAACAACCTACTTTTTAGTCATCCGAGGCCAAAATTAGCTCATAGAAAAGGAATTGCCTGAAATGTCAAAGTGAAAAGAAATTATCTCTCAGCTAACCTGATACACACTCTCCAGCAAACTTCCAACATTAGCAAAGACTAGATATATTTAGAGGTCTGAAAAAGTGGACATATATATGTAGAAAGTACCTCTGAGCAAGATATGGATAAGGATTGATAAGAAGCCTCAAATGTAGCACTTCCTACATCATGAATGTCTTCATACTGCTCCTTCTGACCTCGGTTTCTCATTTTTACCAAATTATACTTTATTGGTGATTATTCAACATTGCTTGCAGTTTCCACTAATTCAAACTTTTGGCTTATCTGGAATCCTCCAAGAAGAAGTAAGGGGAATCAATGACATAAAGGAGACATTTAGATTGTCTTCTTACTCTAAATATGATACATCAGGATCTTCATTTTTTTTAAATATACAGTATCTGGAACCTGAACTTAGGGAATTTTAAATAAGCAACTCTCAAATTTGGTAAGGTCTTAAAAAATATCCTTTCTCCACTAGAAAATTATATTGTGAGATTATGTAACAGTTCACTCAGAATCTTCTCTTCAGTGAATGTCAAAGTTCAGGAAGTAGGAGTCATGAATTTCCTGCAAGTATATGTCTTTATGTCTTTTATTGCTTTTGTGAAAAAAAAAAAAAAGCAGTAAGAATAACCAAAAACATGGTCAAGGAGGAGAGATGAGAAATTCTTTCAAACATTCCCTATATTCTGAAACAAGTGAATATAAATCCTCAAGGACTCAGAGCTTCCTCAAAATCTTAGTCCTTCCTTTCTCCAGAGCTGACTTGAAACTTAGTGACTTCAGATTGGAGCAAGTTTTGTTTTTTATAGACTCAAGCAGCACTGAAATTCCTTGTGTTCAATCACTTTCCTTCATCCAAAGGCCAGTACTCTACTATATCATCATATAGCTCACTTAACTCTTTTACATTCCTTCTACCCTGGTTTAGATCTATATTACCTCTTAGAAAGCATTACAATAGCATATTATAATCTACTTTAGTGGTTTCAAATAGACTTTGATTGGTTTTAGACTTTTACTACTTCATCCCATCCTTTACAGTATGTCAGAATATATCTTATTCAATATTACTACATTGAATAATATTGCTATAAGATATATTTACATGTAAAACTATATGCTAGTATGCATGCTTACATTTATATGTATACATATACACATGTATATGTGTACATATACGTGTCCTGTTACTATATCATTCAAAAAGATGTATTAGATTCATTATAGCTATGCCTATATGTTGATATATCACAATCATTTCACTTATTAATAAAAACTCTGAAAAATGATTATTTCAGGAAAGACGTCTTTTTCCTTCAGGCTATGTATACAAGCAGTGTTATACTCAATCTTTTCTACCTTTCTGTATTCTCCAAAATAGAGAGAAACTAGGTGTTGCAAACTGAAGGAAAATCTCACCATAACATTTAGGGGAAAATAATTCTGGTAGTACCAGAACTTAAAATATTAATCCTTTAGACTTTGAGAAAGTGGATGTCACAAGAATTACTATTCTCTTACAGAGTTTGAATAAAATATTGAATACTTTTTCTGTCTCTGACAGAATTATGACAATTTAGGCATACCCATTGAGCAATTGATAATAAGTGAAATAATAGAGAAAAGTATCTAATTAATAATTGTAAAAACCTTAAAATTTAGCTATAGTACTAATGACAAAAATGAGTATTGACATAAGTTAAATGCCATAGGACCACATTTATTTATTACTTTTAATGAGATTTTGTTGAAAGAACTATTACTATAAATTATAGTATTAGTTTTAAGGGGTTAAAGAAGAAACAGCTGATTCTCAGTTTTTTGCTGGTTAATTAACAAATAAAATAAGTTTTATTGAGTTCATAAGGAAAACATAATTTAGCAATATCTGCTAGAGTTGTTATTAGACTGAAAATCATGCAACATCATTATTTTAGATGAGTTAAATTTACAAGAAAGGAGAAGAAAGTTCAGTTTATGAAGGAGATATAGTAATAGAATGAAATTTAAAAAGCACTAGGTTTGGAGTCAAATCCTTGCACTTTCACTTAATCCTTGTTTTGACTTTAAATGGATTAATATCTCTGGGCCTTGGTCCCTTCATCTGAAAAAACAGGAAGTTGAACTAGATTATCCAAGAAAAAAATCCTACCAGATTTAAATATAAAGTCTTATGATCCTATGAAGTAACATGAGAAGTCAATGAAAAGATAGATTGTACCATTTCACTTAAATGCTTTGTGACTTCAAAGGAAACAATTTCATATAAAGTGAATACTTTTTAGAGTCTAGAAATTTTGAATCATAATTCGATGATACTTCAATTTTGATTTATGATGTCATAGATGGAAATTTTTCAATAGTATAGATTAGGCTTCATCCACAGCTTTTCATATGCAATGCTTGGCTGTATCCATTCATAAATCATTCAAAGAATATCATTCCATTACTCTGGAGTGTTGGTATCCTTACTAACTGCTAACTAATTAGAGTTGATCTAATCTTACAAGAAGGTTTTGGGCAGAACCTGAAACAAGGTACTAAGTAGAACTAATTAGTACAATGCTTGTGTTTGCACCTTTACTCATTGGAGTTCACAAGTATGCCAGCTTCACAAAGTAAACTTTGTACCTTTGTGAGTTTATACCTCCCTTGAAACTCTTTGGGCCAGAGAGCACTATGGGAGAAAACCCATAATCCCTCTCTCTCGTATCCCACAATTCCTCCCTCTTGGATAAAAGAAACAGACAGTGGCTCTCGGTCAGATTTCACCGGAATGACATGAAGAGTGGAGCTGGCTGGAGGCTGAAGAAAGCAGAGGCAGAGGCTGAAGGACCAGACCTTTGGATTTGGCGACATTTGGAGAGAGCTCTTAGAGCCAAGCAGAGAGATAGGCCTCTAAGCTAACTGGGCTATATTGGAGATAATAAAAGATCTGAACTTTTATCACCTGGCTGCGTTTTGAAAAGAAAACCTCACCACATTTTGGCGCCCGAACAGGGACCGATTCAGATCCATCTGAACTAGATCAAAACATTTTGGCGCCCAACGTGGGGCCGATTGAGATCCATCTGAACTAGATCACAACACTGGAGCCCTTTAGTTTTAGTTATCTTTATATTTTATGAAGATTAGTGAAACGCCAACGTTTTCTATCTGTTTTTCCCTTCTTTTGGTACACACTGAACTGATATACTTTTTCTAAGAAAATATTTCATTGTGCTTCTAAGCTGTACACATCATCTAATATGTATGATAGAAAACCTGAATTTAGTTATCTAACTAATGACTAGTTAAGATACTCTTTAAATTGTCATCAGCTCTGTGAATAGAAATTTTTAAAAATAATAACTAATGGGGTCCAAGTACAAGATGTTGACATGAAATGGTGTGATGTAAATCCATTATATTATATTAGAAATCTTCTAGGAAACAAACAAACAAAAAAGAAGGAAGCTTTATTGTAATATATACATGTATAATTTGTGGTTAAAAACTCACATATATATGTATACACATATATTTGTGTATATATACCTATAAACATATGTATTCATGGTATAATAAATTTCATTATATGCACTGTATATACATATATACATATACACATGTGTACATGTGCGCATGCATATGTGTGTATATATTGGAGCCGTCAAATTAGTAATATCCAGAATTTTGAAGTCTAAATTGAAACATGGATATACCTTTCTATCCATTTATTTGATGAATATTAAACTTTGATTATGTGTAAAGCAGTATTTTAGGCAAAGGATAGCCAAAAAAAAAAAAAAAAGAGGAGGGGAAAGGAAAGACAAGAAAGGGAAAAGAAAAAAAGAAAGATTGACTCTAGAAGCATTAAATTAATGGTTCTTATCTTTTTTGTGTGTCATATATTCAATTTGCCATTTTTATTTCAATATAATTGTTTTCTTTTTAGCCATATTTAAGGATTTTTTTGGCACTTAAAACCACTAATCTGAGAAGGGATTCAAATTGCTTGCTATATTTCTGGCAATAAAACAATAAAAATCCAGTACTAAGTGTGTGATCTTGGCTAAATCTTTAAGACTGAGATACCTCATTGGTAAAATGATTTGTACTAATTGAGCTCTGTGTTCTTTTCTAGATCTATAAAGTAATAGTATTATAAGATGCCCTTCTGTGTTCCAAACCCAAAATGAATCATTGCAATCATTAAGCTTAGTATCAATACTATCAAGTAATAACCAATATTACTTAGGCATGATCTGAGAATTTTTATGAAATACCCTATTCATATAAAGTATCATATGAATATTAAATATCTATTTAATGCAGAGATAATCTGGGGTCTATAAATTCCCTGCATTAAATAGAGAATATAGAGCTTGTCCTCTTGCCAGAATCAAATTGCCAGTAAGCACTTTGAATTATTCCCTGAATGAATTAAAACAAAAATAAGAGAAACCTATCAAAAATCATATAGATTGTTTCATGCTATTTTTTTTTTTCATCTCACAGCAGTCTGTCATCATAATAGGATATTCCACCTTTATCATAGTCATTTACAAGGATATATCATAGTACTCTAGTTAAAGAATCCCTGATCTAAATATAATAAAGATGACAATACTACCTAAACTAATCTATTTATTTAGTGCTATACCAATCAGATTCCCAAAAAATATTTTAATGACCTAGAAAAAATAATAACAAAATTCATCTAGAAGAACAAAAGGTCAAGACTTTCAAGGAAATTAATGAAAAAAAAATCAGATGAAGGTGGCCTAGCTGTATCAGATCTAAAATTATATTATAAAGCAGTGGTTACAAAAATCATTTGGTATTGGCTAAGAAATAGACTAGTTGATCAGTGGAATAGGTTAGGTTCAAAGGACAAAATAGTCAATAACTTTAATAATTTATTGTTTGACAAACCCAGACTCCAGCTTTTGGGATAAGAACTCACTGTTTGACAAAAACTGCTGGGAAAGTTGGATATTAATATGGCAGAAACTAGGCATGGATCCTAAGATCAAAATGGGCTCATGATTTAGACATAAAGAACGAGATTATAAATAAATTAGAGGAACATAGGATAAGATAATTTGCCTCTCAGACCTGTGGAAGTGGAAGGAATTTGTGACCAAAGAAGAACTAGAGATCATTATTGATCACAAAATAAGAAATTTTGATTATATCAAATTGAAAAGTTTTTGTACAAACAAAACTAATGCAGACAAGAATAGAAGGGAAGCAATAAACTGGGAAAACATTTTTATAATCAAAGGTTTTGAGAAAGATCTCATTTCCAAAATATATAGAGAATTGATTCTAATTTATAAGTAATCAAGCCATTATCCAATTGATAAATGGTCAAAGGATATGAACAGACAATTCTTAGACGAAGAAATTGAAACTATTTCTAGCCATATGAAAAGATGCTCCAAGTCATTATTAATGAGAGAAATGCAAATTAAGACAACTCTGAGATACCAGTACACACCTGTCAGATTGGCTAGAATGACAGGGAAAGATAATGCGGAATGTTGGAGGGGATGTAGGAAAACCGAGATACTGATACATTGTTAGTGGAATTGAGAATACATCCAACCATTCTGGAGAGCAATTTGGAATTATGCTCAAAAAGTTATCAAACTGTGCATACCCTTTGATCCAGCAATGTTACTACTAGGCTTATATCCCAAAGATATTTTAAAGAAGGGAAAGGGACCTTTATGTGCAAGAATGTTTGTGGCAACTCTCTTTGTAGTGGCCAGAAACTGGAAACTGAGTAGATGCCCATCAAGTGGAGAATGGCTGAATAGATTGTGGTATATGAATGTTATGGAATATTATTGTTCTGTATGAAATGACTAGCAGGATGAATACAGAGAGGACTGGTGAGACTTACATGAACTGATGCTAAGTGAAATGAGCAGAACCAGGAGATCATTATATACTTCAACAACAATACTATATGATGATCAGTTCTGATGAATGTGGCTCTCTTCAACAATGAGATGAACCAAATCAGTTCCAATAGTGCAGTAATGAATAGAACCAGCTACATCCAGCAAAAGAACTTTGGGAAATAAGTGTGAACCACTACATAGAATTCCCAAACTCTATTTTTGTCTGCCTGCATTTTTTATTTCCTTCACAGGTTAATTGTACATTATTTCAAAGTCCAATACTTCTTGTGCAGCAAGATGGACATGTATACATATATTGCATTTAACATACACTTTAACATATTTAACATGTATTAGTGTACCTGCCATCTAAGGATGGGAGGAAGGAGGGGAAAAATTGGAACAAAAGATTTTGCAATTGTCAATGCTGAAAAATTACCCATGCATATATCTTGTAAATAAAAAAAGGTATAATAAAAAACTAAAAAACAAACTAAGGTTTTAGAAAAAGATTTTTTAAAAAAAGCTTCTCTGCTCTTTGAGAGGATGAATGAATTTAAATATGGGCTGCTTTTGTGGGCATTCTGTTAGCCTATTGGCATCTGTTATATTTTAGAGGTTGCATTTTATGTATATATTTCAAGAATAAATTAAATATTCTAAGGAACCACACAAAATTCATATTCAATAAGGAGGTAGCATTATGACTAAAAGAGTAAAGAAAGTAAAAAAAAATAATTCTTTCAAGAACCACACAATCTAAGAGAGAGCTAACACATTAAAAAATGCACTTGAGTTTTCCATCCCTGCTATTATTCTATTTCTCTTTTGCCCCTTTCAATTAAAAGCCAAATATAATTGGTGTCTCTTACTTTCTCTCTTCTTTCTTAAGCACTTACAATCCAGCATATAACTTTAATATTCCACTGAAAGCTCTCATTCCAAAATTATAAATGATCTGTTGGTTACCAAATCCAATGACCCTTTCATAATCCTCATTTTCCTTGACTTCTCTGCAGCTTTTGATTCCTAATTACTCTTTACTCCTTGATATGCGTTAGATTTTTGAGATATAATTTTTCCTGGGTTTTCTCCAACCTAGCTAACAATTCCTTTTCTGTCTCAAATGCTGGATTTTTATACAGATCATGACCTCTAACCCTCCATGTCCCTCAAGGCTGTGTCTTGAGTCCTCTTTTTTTCCCTCTATTACTGTACTTAGTGATTTCATGAGTTCCCCTGGATTGAATTAGCATCTTATGATATTGGTTCTCAAATCTATCTTTCCTGCCCCAATCTCTGCTAAACTTTAGTCTTATATTTCCAAACTGCCTTCAGATATTTCAAACTGAAAGTCCAGTCAATATTTTATTTCAGTTATGTCCAAAATAATCTCTGTCCCCTGAGAATGTTCCTACTCCTATCTTTGCACCCTTTTTACAATTTCTGATCCAGCTATGCTGGCCTCCTGATTTTTCTTTGAACAAGATATTCTAATTCTCTTCTCTGGCCACGTTATTTGGCTTTTCCTTACGCTTGTAAAGTTCTCCTTCCTCCACTTTGGCTACTTTGTTCCATGACTTTCTTTAAGTTATTAATAGAATCCAACCTTTTATAAGAAACATTCCACAAACCCTCTTAATTACAGTGCTTTCTTTCCCTCTTTTAATTATTTCCTATTTATCCTTTATTTACTTGTTTTGTATTTATTTTCTTACATGTTTTCTTGCCCACTATAATGATAGGCTCCTTGAGGGGAGGGACTGTGCTTTATCTCTCTCTCTCTTTCTCTTTTTTTTTTTTTTTAAATATCTTCAACACAACATAATGCCTGAAATGCAGTTGGTGCCTAGTAAATATTTGCTATATTGAATCAAATAAGAAACTCTAAGTGTGAAAGAAATATATTCAGTGGAAATGACAGATAATAACTTAAGGAAGACATTTTGGAGAGATTTGATCTTCAAGTTGAAAAATCTCAAGGAAATCATAAGTAGAGGTGAAGAGGGAGAACAGTGGAAGATTCCTAGTTTAAGAGACAGCCAATAAATGTCATTGAATCTAATAATGGTGTATTGTGAGAATTAAAAGGCATATAGGTCAGCATAGCTGAATCAGAGATTAGGAAGAGGTGAGTAAAATCTAAGAAAACTGTACAAGTGGGCCAGGTCAAGTTTTGAAATGTTTTAATTGCCGAGGAGTTTATATTTGTTGATGGAGATATTGCAGAACTACTGGAGATTATTGAATGTAGGTGACGTGGTCAAATTTAGGAATTTTTAACGAACTGGGGAGAGGAGAGAATTGAAGCATTGACATCTATCACAATTCTGTTGTAACAGTTCAGACAAGAATGCATCATTATTGGTAGCTAAGTAGAAAAACAAACAAAACATATAAGAGATGTTTTGTGAAGATAGTGATGTTGTTAACCACAAATTAAATATGTAGAGTCTCTTGTTCAAAAAAAACCTCTAAAACCTATCTTCTAAATAATTGTTTTCCCATCACTAGATAAGAGAGGAATTTTCCAATTCTTTTGAAATCATAAATCCATTTAGTTATGTTAAATCAGAAGTTTGGACTGCTGATAATTTGCAAAAATTTTATTATAAATAAATTTTAGATTTTATCGAAGATTTTTTCTGCATTCATTTAAAAAGTTTTGGATGTATTTTTGGATGTTTGAATATATTTTTAATATGATTCATTATGTTGATTTTTTTTTAATGTTGAATGAACTAGTATTCCTGATAAAAATCCAACTTACTAATGATGAATATTATCTTAGATGGTGAAGTCTGAGAAGACGTCATTAATAATTTTTGAATTCATAAATAACATTATCTTGTATTTTATCTCTCATTGATTTGGGTGTTAGGGCTTTACTGTCTCACAAAAGGAATGTAGTAGGTACTTTCTAAATTTTTGAGAATAATGTATACTAATTGTTTTCTTTTAAAATTTTGTTGATCTTTGAATTCATCAAACCTGGAAATTTCCAAGTTTATCTTTTCAAAATTCCTTCTACATTACAAAAGTTTGAATCTGCTATGTAGTCTTCTTTCAGTCTCTTATTCCTCCAGTTAATGCTTATTCATTTTGTAAATTCTTATGTGGTCTCCTGAATTTCAAAACCCATTAAAATCTTATTTACCTGCATCTTGCTTCTTTCTAGTATATCAATATCAATCTTAAAATTATCCAGCTCTATGTGAGCTGTTATTTCATCAATACTTATCATGATTTCCTAAATATAGTTATGAAAGCCAATTAACATCTAAACACTTGGCAGGCTTATTGTTATCATGATAGTGGCATAATTTGTGATACAAACACTTTTAAAAAGTAAAAGAAGAAAAATCTGGAACTGAAAAGGAGATTCAAGTTTGTCATAAAACTATATTGAGCACTTATTAATTACACGGTAAGTGATGCTATAGAAATTTGTCATATAGAATGACAACAGACATTTTTAGGAAGTGATCAAAGTGTGTCTCCATCATTGACACAAAGAGTTTTGATAATTCCATCATCTATAAGAAGTTACTTTGAGACATAAAAGTCCTCTGGAACATGAATCTCATCCATCCTCTTTTCCTCTTTTAAAGTTTCCAGTTTCTTGAATGACTATTTCTGAATCACCCAGCAAGTCCTACAGAATGACTGAAAGTTCTCTTTTAATATGTCATAAAACTTTTCATAGGGCATGTCTCTATCTGAAGTCATTTCCCAGTTTTATTGTTTATATCTCCCTCTGTCAGAGGTTAAAAGTGGGCCTATATTGTAACAGTCATTTTAAAGGGCATTTTCAAAGGAGAAAATTTAGATAATCCTTGTATAAAATAAAACAAAGATAAAAATGCCTCCATAATAGAATAGTTTAAGATGATGCCCTTTTGAAGACTTAATGAAAATACAATTTGCAATTGGCCATGTTAAAGCCAGCCTTCTGAAACCATTGATCATTTTCAGATGACTTTCTCTGCCAGGCATCAAATGTACAATTCTTTTTGGCAATGGATACCACTGATTATAGCTATGTGCCTCTTCTGTCTTTTCTTTTTTTCATTATCTCCCATTTTTAAACAAGAAAGAAAGCCATTTTTAACATCTGCATCATATTTGTTAGTTTCTGATACAGATATATACAAGTAGAAAGGAGAATAGAAAAGGAGAGAGAGACAGAGAGAGGGAAAGAGACAGAAAGAGAGAAAGAGAGAGAGAGATTATAATTAAATCCATTTGCTTCACAATAACAAAGTTTCAGCTAAAAATCTGGTATATTTATATGAAATGTTTTCTTACCAAGAGATGGCCATTTTGTTATATGATTCTATAAAGTAACAAAAATACAAGTTAACTTTAGAATCCTAGAAATCTAGAATATTAGAGATAATAGCTTATTTGCTCCAGTCTCTTGTGGATTTATTTCTTAAGGAAGGGTAATTTTGGTTTTATTTCATAAACGATTTCTTTCAAGCTTCATAAATGTAGCTACTTAACCACCCATATTTTGTTACATTATCTCCATATGTTATAATAAAAAGAAGCCACATTTTCTGCTTTCATAGCTTGTTTATAAGGAACTATTTACTGCCAATTTTTGGAGCATGCTTACATATTCCACACAATATGGCAACTTCCTAAAAGGAAGCCTGTCTCCAAACCCCAGGCCTCTGCCTTTTCTCTCATGATATTTTAATTGAATTCCCAGGGAAAGAAGATCATTTCTTCATGTCAGAGATGAATCCCATTATCCTAACATAGTTTTCACTCAAAATGTATCTCTGGATGTTTTCTTTTTTTCTTTTTTAATAAATAATATTTTTTCTAATAAAATGTAAAGGCAATTTTTAACATTCTTTTTTTGAGTTTCAAATTATCTCTTTCCTTCCTTCCCCACCCCCTCCCTAAGATGGAAGAAATTTGATGTAGGTTATATATGTGCAATAATATGAAACATATTTCTGTATAAATTATGTTGTAAAAGAAGAAACAGGCCAAAAGGAAAGAACTACTAAAAGAAAAAAAAAAAAAAAGAAAGTGAAAATAGTATGCTTCAATATGCATTCAAATTCCAAGATTTTTTATATGGAAATGGATAACATTTTCCATCACAAATTTTGAAATTGTCTTGGATCATTGTATTGCTGAAAAGAACTAAATCGTTCAGACCTGATCATCACACAATGTTGCAGATACTGGGAAAAATATTCTGTTTCTCTTCACTTCACTCAGCATCAGTTCATGTAAGCCTTTTCATGTTTTCCTGAAATTAACCTGCTTGTCATTTCTAATTGTACTTCATTATATTCATATAACACAACTTCTTCAGCTATTCTTCAAATAGTGGGCAATCCCTTAATTCTAAATTCTTTTCCATCACAAAAATCTACTACGTTTTTGTACTTGTAGGTCCTTTCCTTCTTTATGTAATCTCTCTGAGATATAGACCTATTAGTGATATTTCTGGATCAAAGAATATTCATGGTCTGATTGTCTTTTAGGCATAGTTTCTGGACATTTCCCCCCAAAAAATTATGTAATTAAGAAAATAGCTTAAAGAGGTATTTAACACAGAACTTTTATGCCTACTAGGAACTCATTGTGTTAAGGTTGGCTTTTTTATAGAAATAGAGTTTAGTCTAGGTCCACCTAAATAAAATGAATGTATAAACATTATTGACAAATATCTTTGGGCAATACACATGAGGGCTAGGGATACAAAAGGGATGAAGAAGAGGAGTGAATAGCAACTCCATTTCATTACAAAAACTGCATTTGAAATTTTGAAGAGCACAAGAGAAAATTATTGTGGCAATAACTGAATAATGTAACTATTCCCTTAAAAATGAGTGCATTTAAGACAGAATTTTATGTTATTTATGCTTTACATTTTTATCTTATATATCTAGGAATAATGCTTTCTTAAATTGAAAATAAAACGCAGTGGATGATTTTGATGTCTTTCATATCTGACAAATCTCTAAGCACTCCACAGAGCCTTTCAGAATTGTTCTTATTTTTCCATTTAATTAGGAGAAGTCTTTACATGATTGGGATAGACATCACTTTAATTCAATGAGATTTGGGGAGACCTTTAGTTTACCTTCAACTTGGTTTAGTCTGTCTACTAAAATGATTTACTAGAGTGTGGCTGCTGCTCATGCTACTGTTTCTTGATACCCCAGGTAAGAGTTGGGTACAGGTGGACATCAAAGGTAATTGAACTTAACAAATGCTTGTTGAATTGACTGTAGTTTAAGATTAGTGTTCTCTTAATCATAAAGGCTCTTATTAAGAACAAAATAATGAGTATTTTACCTTATTTTTAAGTCTCCTACTTTTTATCACAGATAATTGTGAATAATAAAACATTAGTAAGAGAGCCACCCATATACAAATGTATAACTTCAGTGTAATCTGACATACTAGAGTGTCTATGACAAACCTTCAAATTTGTTATCTAACTCTG
Organism: Antechinus flavipes; assembly: GCF_016432865.1. Classification (NCBI taxonomy): domain Eukaryota; kingdom Metazoa; phylum Chordata; class Mammalia; order Dasyuromorphia; family Dasyuridae; genus Antechinus; species Antechinus flavipes. Next base: position 390,917,281 of record NC_067400.1, on the reverse strand, counting down.
TTGTCAGCTGTCCTGCTTGATCTGAGCCTACTCTTATTCCAAAGCTAAAGGTCAATGGAATAAAAGGAAACTATTTGGACACTAGTTGAAAAAAATAGAAGTGATCAAAGGAAAAAAAAAAAAAAAACTCTGTTCTCAGAAGAAATTACTCTTTTCATAATACAAAATTATCACCTGGAGTCAACCCTTGGGAAAGAAGATAACTTTGAGGTTTAGTTAATAATAATCAAAATAATCATAATTTGTTGTTATTTTAAGTGCAAAAACTAGAAGAAAATGTACGTTCCTGGTATAATTTTTTCTCATTTTTGTTATAACAATAGAACACATAAGGGTGAATCACAAAGAAAACAAATCTCTAGCTAAGATCTTTTGTACACAGCAAACAACATCACAATATTTTTTATTATTTATTAAAAGTAATTAACTCTTTTAAAAAGCAAAATTTCATGAAAGTAAAAATATAGTTTTCACACATGGTAATAGGTGTCTAACTGATATGACTAGTGGGATGGTGGTACCCTCAACCCAAATAGAAAAATAAATTGAAAGAGGAGGTAGGTAGCAAAGAAAATGCTTTGAGATAACTGATATATTCTATTATCAATATCCAAATACAATGGGTAGCTTAGCAATGTTCCCTTTATTGTTAGCCTTCAAAAAGGCAAAAGTTAAATAAATTTTTGTCACTTATTTTGAGAATTCATTCTCTGAATCCATCTGTAATCTGATTATGAACAAATAGTGAATATTTCCAAGACATGGTATAGGGGGGGGGTCTCTGAAACTTATAGAAATCTGACCAACATATATATGGATATCATTAGTATTATTTTATAATTTTCAAAATATATTTAACTCTAATACTTTTAGGATCATACTGAAAGTCAAAAAGCATTTATTAAGGATCAGCTATTTGCCAAACATCATGTTAAACTTTGGGAAAATACATATAAGTAGAAAAAGTCTCTGCCTTAAGGGAGTTTATAATATAATGGGAGAAATAATACATAAAAACAAAGCTGGAAAAAGGAGGGAAAGTTGTAAGTTTCCCTTGGTAGGCATTGAGAAGAAAGACTAATAGCGTCAAGAATGTAATCTGGAGAAGACTATAGACATTGTTAACTTGGGCCTTCTCCTTAAAATGGATGTTCTAGAAACAACTATCAGAGGGAGGGCCATCAGGAATTGAGACAAGAATATGAGGCACCTCTTTCTAGCTTTTGAAAGCACATTATTGAATTTTCAGTGTTAATATTTAGAATTCAAAAAGTGGCAAATTCTATATATCAGAGCTTGATTTATTGCTTTGCTGATTTTCTAGACTTAAGAAAGTGAAAGAAAAAATGTTAATAGTGTATATTAAATTTAAAATTGTCTTGTGTGCATATTTTGTTTTTAAAGATCCAATTGTCTTAAGTTTACTAATATACCTTTGGGTGGAGAGTAGTTACAAAGTATAAATTCCAGGGATGAAGTTAGCTTCCAGGAAGAAGATTTTTCTGGAGCATTATATAGAAAGATCAGGAATAATGGTAGCTGGGACAGTTGTGTGGTGAATATGGCCATTAATTCTGGTAAATACATTCTAAATATTTATGTATTTCTTCTGCTCCTCAAACACTTTTAACATGAGAAAAATAATCATATCCTCAATTGATAAATGATCAAAGGATATGAACAGACAATTTTCAGGTGACAAAATTAAAACTATCTATAGTCATATAAAAAAGCTCTAAATCAATATTGATTAGAGAAATGCAAATACCTCTCAGATTGGCTAAGATGACAGGCAAAGATAATGATAAATATTGGAGGGGATGTGGGAAAACTGGAGACACTAATGCATTGCTGGTGGAGTTGTAAAATGGTACAACCTTTCTGGGGAGCAATTTGGAACTATGCCCAAAGGGCTTTCGAATCATTTGACCCAGCAGTACCATTACTGGATTTGTATCCTAAAGATATCATAAAGAAGGGGAAAGGCCCACATGTGCAAAAATGTTTGTAGCCAGTCTATTTTTATGGTGGCAGAGAACTGGAAAATGAGTAGATGCTCATCAATTGGGGAATGGATGAATAAGTTGTAGAATATGAAGGGACTGGAATATTAGTATTCTATTTTTTAAAAAGTGATGAACAGGATGATTTTAGAAAGGCCTGGAAAAATTTACATGAACTGACACTAAGTGGAAACAAGCAGAAGCAGGAATACATCGTCCACAATGATAGCAAGAATGTACAATGATCAACTGTGAAAGACTTGGTTTCTTCTCAGTGGTTTAGTGATACAAAGCAGTCCCAAAAAATTTTGGACAGAAAATTCCATTTGCATCCAGAAAAAGAAATATGGAGACTGAATGTAAATTAACAATACAACATTCTTTTTTCTGTTTCTTCCATCTCCCATGAATTTTCCTTTTGCTCTGATTTTTCTCTCTCAACATAGTTCATATGTTCATGAAGCAATGTGTTTTAAAATAAATAACCAAAAAAATTAATCAAAATTTCTTATTATGCAAAAAAGGAAAATAATTATTTTCCTCAATGCAATATGAGAGCAAACTTAAAGGAAAAAATTTTTATATAAGTTCTTATAAGTCAACACTTAGTGTTCTGAAAAAAAGAAAGAGAAAGAAAGAAAGAAAGAAAGAAAGAAAGAAAGAAAGAAAGAAAGAAAGAAAGAAAGAAAGAAAGAAGAAAGAAAGAAAAAAAGAAGAAAGAAAGAAAGAAAGAAAGAAAGAAAGAAAGAAAAAGAAAGGAAGAAAAGAAGGAAGGAAGAAAAGAAGGAAGGAAGGAAGAAAGAAAGAAAAAGAAAGGAAGAAAAGAAGGAAGGAAGAAAGAAGGAAGGAAGAAAAAAAGAAAGAAAGAAAGAAAGAAAGAAAGAAAGAAAGAAAGAAAGAAAGAAGGAAGAAAGAAAGAAAGAAGGAAGGAAGGAAGGAAGGAAAGAAAAAGAAATAAAGAAAAAGGGATAGAGGAAGGGAAAAAAGAAGGGAGGGAGAAATGGAGGAAAGAAGGAGAGGAAGGAGGGAGCGAGGGAGGAAGAAAGGAAGGAAGGAAGAAAAAAAGAAAATGTGTCAATTTATATTGTAAAACAAATAGATCTCTACTAAATCAAGGTCAAAAGGAAGATTTTATGTAATTACTTTTGAAATGATCAACAGATGAAGATGTTTTAAGGTTGTCATTGCTGTAATCTATTATCTATGCCTTTTCTGAAATGTGTTTTAGCTTCAAATCATGATTTGTGAAATTTAAATGGCATACATTCATATTGCTTCCACATATGTGCGAATTTCATGAAATAAAATTTCTGCAAAATTATTCATCCAGTTCTTCCATAATAATGCCACACTGAGAGCTGGGTCCCAGATTCAGTCCTTTATATCCCTACAGAGGATAAAAGATGAATCATTTGCAGATATTTTGGATTATACTGTTATTGGAATATGTTAACATAATTAATGTTAGGTCTAGAAATAGATCTGAAATCTAAGTCACCTGGATCTGATATAGAAAAGAGATTGAAGTGATGAAGAAAGGAAAAACAACAATAACAAAATGCCCTAGGGATTATTTGTGGCCCTTAAAAATGTAAATTTTCTGTTCTACTAAAATATGAAATGGGTGCAAAGGTACTGTTGGATTGGAATGTCCCCAACCTTTAACAGAATTTAATGATATTTTCTAGTAAATTCATGCTATCATTTCAAGGCATGCATTTTAGTTACTTGCTCTTAGAATAAATGCTAGCTTTCTGAAATGCCTGAATAATTATCTAGTAACTAATGGATAATTAGCAAATCATTCACATGTGTTCACTGAGCTTGAAATCCTTTTCAAAGGTGACATTTCACTTTCATATTTCCCTTAATTATTGTAAAGAACAACTAATATGTGTCTCTGTGTGTGTTAGTGTCTACGTATGTGTGTGTAAGAAACATTACTTTAGCATCATCCTTTTAAATATAAAGTTTCCTAAATGCTTTGGGAGATTTATTTCCAACTGCTATTAATGATATTTTTTTGGGGGGGGAATGATTTGATTAGTATTTAATAACTATATATTTCTATACTTTGTTTTTTACCAAGTAGTATAATTTTGACTTGAAGGATCTGTACAGAACATTGAGATGATAATGCTTTTCTTTAGGGAAGACAAATTTCTATCTAATAACCATTTAAAAAAAATAAAGCCAGACTTCAAAGAATAAGTATAGCACTACTAAGAAGAGATATAAATTATTCCTTTGCAGTGGAAATTACAATATTATCCATGAATGTCCAGATTATCAGACATCTATTTAAATCATAAAGTTTTCCATGAAAAAGTATATTTTTAGACTATTGGAGCTGAGTATTAAAATTAAAATTCATCTTTCCTTTGCCAAAATGAATTTTTTCAGTAATATAAGTAATTGTTTATTTTTTTAAATGGCTTGCTTCCTCCAATTCACTTTTCCCTATTCCCAATCTTATATTGAAAATGTCAATAATAGAAGTAGTAGTTATGATTTATATATACATATATATAACTCCTTTTGTCAAAATGACTCTTTCATAAATACTTATCTATTTTAATTTTAAAAAATAAACAAAATAAAAAAGAACCATGATGGAATAATATAATGACCATTCGATTTAAAGTTTTTTTTTTTTTTTTTTTTTTTTTTTTTTTTTTTTTTTTTTTTTTTTTTTTTTTTTTTTTTTTTTAATAATAAATTTTATTTTATTTAATAATAACTTCGCATTGACAGAATCCATGCCAGGATAATTTCTACACGACATTATCCCTTGCAATCACTTATGTTTCGTTTTTTCCCCTCCCTCCCTCCTCCCCCCCCCCCCCCAGGATGGCAAGCAGTCCTATATATGCTAAACATGTTGCAGTATATCCTAGATACAATACATATTTGCAGAACCAAACAGTTCTCTTGTTGCACAGGGAGAATTGGATTCAGAAGGTAAAAATAACTCGGGAAGAAAATCAAAATTGCAAATAGTTCACATTCATTTCCCAGTATTCCTTCTTTGGGTGTAGCTGTTTCTGTCCATCATTTCTCCAATGAAACTCAGTTAAGTCTCTTTGTCAGAGAAATCCACTTCCATCAGAATACATCCTCATACAATATCGTTGTCGAAGTGTATAATGATCTCCTGGTTCTGCTCATCTCACTTAGCATCAGTCCATGTAGGTCTCTCCAAGCCTCTCTGTATTCATCCTGCTGGTCATTCCTTACAGAGCAATAATATTCCATAACGTTCATATACCACAATTTACCCAGCCATTCTCCAATTGATGGGCATCCATTCATTTTCCAGTTTCTAGCCACTACAAACAGGGCTGCTACAAACATTTTGGCACATACAGGTCCCCTTCCCTTTTTTAGTATCTCTTTGGGGTATAAGCCCAATAGAAACACTGTTGGATCAAAGGGTATGCACAGTTTGATAACTTTTTGGGCATAATTCCAGATCGCTCTCCAGAATGGCTGGATTCGTTCACAACTCCACCAACAATGCATCAATGTCCCCGTTTTCCCGCATCCCCTCCAACATTCATCATTGTTTTTTCCTGTCATCTTAGCCAATCTGACAGGAGTGTAGTGATATCTCAGAGTTGTCTTAATTTGCATTTCTCTGATCAATAGTGATTTGGAACACTCTTTCATGTGAGTGGTAATAGTTTCAATTTCTTCATCTGAAAATTGTCTGTTCATATCCTTTGACCATTTATCAATTGGAGAATGGCTTGATTTTTTATAAATTTGAGTCAGTTCTCTATATATTTTGGAAATGAGGCCTTTATCAGAACCTTTAATTGTAAAGATGTTTTCCCAGTTAGTTACTTCCCTACTAATCTTGTTTGCATTCGTTCTGTTTGTACAAAGGCTTTTTAATTTGATATAATCAAAATTTTCTATTTTGTGATTGGTAATGGTCTCTAGTTCATCTTTGGTCACAAATTTCTTTCTCCTCCACAAGTCTGAGAGATAAACTATCCTATGTTCTTCTAATTTATTTATAATCTCGTTCTTTATGCCTAGGTCATGGACCCATTTTGATCTTATCTTGGTATGTGGTGTTAAGTGTGGGTCCTTGCCTAATTTCTGCCATACTAATTTCCAGTTATCCCAGCAGTTTTTATCAAATAATGAAATCTTATCCCAAAAATTAGAATCTTTGGGTTTGTCAAACACTAGATTGCTATAGTTGACTATTCTGTCTTGTGAACCTAACCTTTTCCACTGATCAACTAATCTATTTCTAAGCCAATACCAGATGGTTTTGGTGACTGCTGCTTTATAATATAATTTTAGATCAGGTACAGCTAGACCACCTTCATTTGATTTTTTTTTCATTAATTCCCTTGAGATTCTCGACTTTTTATTGTTCCATATGAATTTTGTTGTTATTTTTTCTAAATCATTAAAATATTTTCTTGGAAGTCTGATTGGTATAGCACTAAATAAATAGATTAGTTTAGGGAGTGTTGTCATCTTTATTATATTTGCTCGGCCTATCCAAGAGCACTTAATATTTTTCCAATTATTTAAGTCTGACTTTATTTGTGTGAAAACTTTTTTGTAATTTTGCTCATATAATTCCTGACTTTCCTTTGGTAGGTAGATTCCCAAATATTTTATGCTATCAACAGTTATTTTGAATGGAATTTCTCTTTGTATCTCTTGCTCTTGGATTTTGTTGGTGGTGTATAAGAATGCTGAGGATTTATGGGGATTTATTTTGTATCCTGCTACTTTGCTAAAATTGTGAATTATTTCTAATAGCTTTTTAGTAGAATCTCTGGGTTTTCTAGGTATACCATCATATCATCTGCAAAGAGTGATAGTTTGGTTTCCTCATTGCCTACTCTAATTCCTTTAATCTCTTTCTCGACTCTTATTGCAGAGGCCAGTGTTTCTAATACAATATTGAATAATAATGGTGATAGTGGGCAACCTTGCTTCACTCCAGATCTTACCGGGAAAGGTTCCAGTTTTTCCCCATTGCATATGATGCTTACTGAAGGTTTAAAATATATGCTCCTAACTATTTTAAGGAAAAGTCCTTTTATTCCTATGCTCTCAAGTGTTTTTATTAGGAATGGCTGTTGGATTTTATCAAATGCTTTTTCTGCATCTATTGAAATGATCATATGGTTTTTGTTTGGTTGGTTGTTGATATAGTCAATTATGTTAATAGTTTTCCTAATATTGAACCAGCCCTGCATTCCTGGTATAAATCCTACTTGGTCATAGTGTATTATCCTGGGGATGATTTTCTCGATTTAAAGTTAGAAAAGACATCGGTTTAAATTTTATTTTGCAAAGCAAAAATTGTGTGAGCCTGGACAAATCATTTTCTCCCTTTGATTTTGTTTCATCAACTGTGAAATGAGGATAATAATCCTTAATGCTACCTCACAAGATTGTTAGGAAATATAAATGAAAAACAGGTAGAATACAAACCATAAAATGTTTTATAAATTATTGTTTGGGATCCACAGCAATCCTATTCCTTTGATAGGGCTCATGTTAAGAACAAGGATACTTCAGTGTAGTTCAGTTGTGTCTTTGTCTCTCTTTCCAAAAGAAATATTTCATTTATCAACCAAATCTTGTGATACTGAAAATCTAAGGGCAAATCAAATAGTTTTCTTTAATGCAAGTGTTCCAATTAGTATATGCAATTTGCTTCTCTGTTTACTCTCTCAGCATTTTAAATATATATTTTTTGATTTGGTGGAGCTGTTTTAGGGAATAAGAAAATAGGAAGAAGACAATGTAGTTAAGGAAATTAGATTCTTCTTATATTAACAAATATAGCAACTGACAGTGGCATTATGCTTTGAGATTTTCAAAGAAAAAATATTTCTTTGGTGTGAGGGCTTGCTGAGCCCTTTTCAGGGGCTTCTCATTCACCTTTGGTGTTCACCAGACACCCAACTGTCACCTGTGGCTCTGAGTAGCAATACCATAAGCAGCAGTCATATTTTGATAAGTCATTTCAGTAGACAGACTAAACAAAGTTGAGGGCAACTTACAGGACACTGAATTAAATAGACATCTGCCACAAGCATGTAAAATTTTCTTCTGTTTGAATGAAAAGATAAAAACAATAATTCCAATGGCCATGAAAGTCACTTAAGCGGGATTTATGGAGTGCTTAGATTACTCAGATATTGACGACTCCAGGGTCATCCACTGCTGCATCCTGTGCCATCACCAATCATCTTGACTTTTGTCTTACTACCGGACTTTGAGGAAATTACATGATATGCTATGATATGATAATATGAATTATATTTAGGAAAATACACATCTTGGAAATATGAAATACACGAAATGAATCATACTATATGTGGAAATGTTTCTATGACTCTCATAAACATATTAAGATATTTTATAACGTAATTAAATATTATGAAATATTTTCATTATTATGATAATTTTGGGCCTAATCACTAATATCTAGAAGATAACTATTTAATGTATAACTTCCCTAAAAGCAGATCCCAGAAAAAAATAATCCTGAGATTCAGTAAGGGTTTAGGATTATCATGAAAAAGTTAATGTAGCCAATATTTATTCACAAGTATATTGTAACTATGCCTCACAGTAACTTCATGATATCCTACTGTAATTTTGTTTGATTGCATATTTTAATTATTTTTTATAGAATTAACTATGTTTTGCAACATTGGCTTAACAAGTGTGTATGGATAAACTTGCTAATAATTTCTAACATATTCTTTGGAATCCAGGAGCAAGAAATAGAGCTCCCAGGAATTTTTGAAATAATATTATTCTCTATTATTTCATATTCATGTTTTAAATAATGAGTGATCACAATGATAAATTATATTTTTGTGATAGAATTATATTAAAAGATATAGACATTTTATGAAAAATATTATAATAATAACTATATGCTTCAGCTTTAGAATGAATCAATATATTGTGACAATGACTTGAAATTATACAGGGCAAAGAATTTGCTGATTTCCTATGTCTTTCTGAAACAATTTTCAAACTTTCTTCATACCTTTACTCCTTATTATGGTCATCTTAAAAATTGCTTAATTATTATTAATATTAATAATAGTAATTAGTAATATTAGAGTGACTAACATTTTTTTAAAATCTATACTAGATATGCAAATTACGGTCACAAATTAGCAGACATTATAATCAAATAACACATCAGATCTCCTAACAATATTAACAGCATTATACTATATTGCATGTCAAATACTGGCAATGTAAAGAATATTACCTGATTATATTTTAGTTTCTTTTCTATGCACTTTCATTCCAGTTTGAGAATTGCCACCCTTTAATTTTGTGTGTCAACAAGTCCTATTCTGATTTTTGACTTGACCTCCAATGGCTTTCTTTGAAACAGTTAAATCTTTACGTAGTTATTAATCTTTCATTCTTGCAGAAGTATTATAATTCTTTTCATTTATTTATTGATTTTTCTCTAGATTCAGAAAAACAATGTCCCAAGAAAAGTACAAAAGGAATTTCAACATAAAAACATTAATCTCATTTAACATAGTGTTTTCTTAGAAATAACTAACTGTATTTTGTAGGATACATCTGTGTTTCCTTTGCAATACTCTCAGTAATGTTAACTTGTGAAACTCTTGTGTAAAAAAACAAAAAACAAAAAACAAAAAACAAAAAAACTAGAAAGGATCACCTGAGATAATTGCAGCCTTATCAATGATAATTCATTATTTGGTTAAAAAAAATTGTTAGGAAAAGCAGAAAGCAATCTGGCAGAAGCTAGCAACATACCAATGTCATACTATTTACCAAGATAAGGTTAAAATGGATACATGTAGTAGATATGAAGAGAAATATCTTAATTATAAGAATATGGAATATATTCCCTTTAAGATAGGTGGGTAGGAGAATTTATGAATAAATAAGAGATTAAGAGCTTAGTGAGATATAAAATAGGTAATTTTGACTACATTAAACATTTTTGTACAAATCAATGTAGCTAAAATTAGGAGAGCAGAAAATAAGTGTAAAATTTTAGAGAGGGAACCTGGGGGGAGGAACTTTCTTAATATAATGATATGATTTCTGTTACTTTTCCTTTTTGATGTCATGAATTATGTTAATTGATTTCCTTATATTAAACCATCCCTGAATTACTGGCATAATTTCCAATTGGTCACAATAAATAACCTTTTTTTGATATATTTGGTATAGTCATACAACAAATATTTAAGGACTTTTATATCTATATTCATTTGTGAAATTGAGTTATAATTTTCTTTATTTTTTGATCTTACTGGTTTAGATATCAGCTCCATATTTATTTATTTATTTTTTTAAATTAAAGCTTTTTATTGTCAAAAAATACATGTGGATAATTTTTCAACATTAACCCTTGCAAAACCTTGTGTTTCAATTTCCCCTTCTTTCCCCCATCCCCTCCCCTAGATGGCAAGTAATCCAATATATGTTAAGCACAGTAAAAACATGTGCAAAATCCAATATATGCATACATATTTATATAATTATTGTGCTGCACAAAATAATCAAATCAAAAAGGAAAACAGATAAGAAAGAAAATAACATGCAAGCAAACAATGACCAAAAGAATGAAAATGCTATGTTGTGATCCACACTCAGTTGCCACAGTCCTCTCTCTGGGTGAGGATGGCCCTCTTCATGACAAGATCATTGGAACTGGTTCGAATCATCTCATTGTTGAAAAAAGCCACATCCATCAGTCCATAATTATTTCATAAAAGGAGTTTCCTACAACTCTTTTACCTATTATTCCAAATAATTTATTTAATAATTGTATTAAATGATCTTTAAATGCTTGGTAGAATTTGCTTCTAAGTTTATCTGGCCCTGAAGCTTTCCCTTCAGGAAGCTAATTTATGTCCTGTTTAATTTCTTTGAAAAAAAATAAGTTTATACTAAAGAAAAGAAAGGGACCTCTATGTGCCAAAATGTTTGTGGCAGCCCTGTTTGTAGTGGCTAGAAACTGGAAAATGAATGGATGCCCATCAACTGGAGAATGGTTGAATAAATTGTGGTATATGAATATTATGGAATATTATTGTTCTCTAAGAAATGACCAGCAAGATGAATACAGAGAGGCTTGGAGAGACTTACATGAACTGATGCTAAGTGAAATGAGCAGAACCAGGAGATCATTATACACTTCAACAATGATACTGTATGAGGATGTATTCTGATGGAAGTGGATCTCTTCAATTAAAGAGATCTAATTCAGTTTCAATTGATCAAGGATGGACAGAAGCAGCTACACCCAAAGAAAGAACACTGGGAAATGAATATAAACTGTTTGCATTTTTGTTTTTCTTCCCAGGTTATTTCTACCTTCTGAATCCAATTCTCCCTGTGCAACAAGAGAACTGTTCGGTTCTGCACACATATATTGTATCTAGGATATACATGCCATATTTAACATGTATAGGACTGCTTCACATCTGGGAGAGGGGGTGGAGGGAGGGAGGGGGGAAAAAATTGGAACAGAAACGAGTGTCAATATAAAGTAATTATTAAATAAAAAATTTAAAAAAAAAAAAAACAAAACAACGATACTGTATGAGGATGTATTCTGATGGAAGTGGATCTCTTCAATAAAGAGATCTAATTCAGTTTCAATTGATCAATGATGGAGAGAAACAGCTGCACCCAAAGAAAGAATACTGGCAAATGAAAGTAAACTGTTTGCATTTTTGTTTTTCTTCCCAGGTTATTTCTACCTTCTGAATCCAATTCTCCCTGTGCAACAAGAGAACTGTTCGGTTCTGCACACATATATTGTATCTAGGATATACATGCCATATTTAACATGTATAGGACTGCTTCACATCTGGGAGAGGGGGTGGAGGGAGGGAGGAGGAAAATTGGAACAGAAGTGAGTGCAAGGGATAATGTTGTAAAAAATTATCTTGGCATGGGTTCTGTCAATAAAAAGTTATTAAAGAAAAAAAGAAAAAAAATAGGTTTATTTAGAAATTCTCCCTCCTCTTTTGTTAATCTCAAAATTATTAAGGTTCTGAGAGAATATATGTATCATCTTTATGTCCCAGCAGATGTATTATGTGGATTTGTATTCTTCCATCATCATGAATTAATTCTCTTTTTAAATAATTATAACTTTTTATTACCATAACCCATGCCTCGGTAATTTTTTTTTTAATTTTTAGACACTTGCCTCCAGAAGCTTCTGTCCATCATTGATCAGTTGGAACTGAGTTAGATCTCTTTGTCAAAGAAATCCACTTCCATCAGAATACATCCTCATACAGTATCATTTTTGAAGTATATAATGATCTCCTGGTTCTGCTCATTTCACTTAGCATCAGTTCATGTAAGTCTCTCCAAGCCTCTCTGTTTTCATCCTGCTGGTCATTTCTTACAGAATAATAATATTCCTAACATTCATATACCACAATTTACCCAATCATTCTCCAATTGATGGGCATCCATTCAATTCCCAGTTTCTAGGCACTACAAACAGGGCTGCCACAAACATTTTGGCACATACAGTCCCTTTCCCTTCTTTTCTATCTCTTTGGGGTATAAGCCCAGTAGTAGCACTGCTGGATCAAAGGGTATGCACAGTTTGATAACTTTTTGGGCATAATTCCAGATTACTCTTCCAGAATGGTTGGATTCATTCACAACTCCACCAACAATGCATCAGTGTCCCAGTTTTCCTGCATCCCCTCCAACATTCCATCATGAATTAATTCTTGAACTTGCTGGGCTGCCATGCCTGATTGTCCTTATCTACAGCATGACCTTTTTTCCATCCTTTAACATAGACCCTTCATACTCAGAATGCTTTCCCTTTCACTTCTGACTCTTAGATTCCCAAGATTTGTTTAGAGTTTAGCTCATATACCACTTCCTACATAACTCCTTTCCTCATCTCCCCTGTCTCTTAATGCATCTCCGCAAAACTGATTTATTTTTACTTTCTATATATTTTGTATCTATGTATATTTGTACACACTGTCTTACCTATAGAATATAAGCCTTTTAGATTTAGTGTCTTCTTCATATTTGTCTTTGCTCGTCAGAGCACAATGCCTTATTAAAACAGGTGATTAACAAATTCTTGTTGATTGAATCAAAATCTTCAATTCCCAATAAAAATTCTTTCCACAATATCTCCCATTTGGAGCACTTGTATCTGTATTTCTTAATATGCTTAGAGAGTACTCATATTTTTACAAACGTTATATTCTGGAGTTCTTTCAAACATATTTCAGTTCTAAACTGAAAATGAAATTTAGCACATTTGTAAAGACAGATCACACAATTTAGACCATTTTCATTTTAGTTTCTCACTCCAGTTGCTATAGTTTATTCAGAAATTATTCAAATTTTTAAAATGCAGTTCATTTAGAGCTACTTGTAAAGAGTAGACCTGCTTTTTGCTTGCTGTATGTCTCCAGACTACTCATCTTTAACTGACACCTTCCCTGGGAAATCAGGTTCTGATGTGTAATTACACATACTTTCAAAAAATCACTTTGCATATGTTTGCTAAAATAGACTCATTTAAGAAAAAAAAAAAAACAGAATTCAAAAAACAATGAGATGTAGAGACCCTATGGCTACTTTGAGTCTGAATACTTAAGTTAACTTGTATTACTTTCTGCTAGTAAATTTTTTATGTTAAAACCAATTATTATTGCAAAGACTTCTGTATGCAACATGAAGAAACTTGGCAAGAAAAGAAATCTCACTCCCCAAAGTTGAATTGTCAACCAATTGACAATTGTGAAAAAAAAATGATCTAAGATACTATTAACATAAGTACAAGTATATTTAAAAGCTTGTAACATACTAAGACACAAGGTAATTAATATGACTGATATAAAAATAACATGTTTGTACATGTGTAGCCTATATAAAATTGCTTGATGTCATAAGGAAGTGAGAGTAAAAGGAAGGATGGAAAAAATCTGGAACTCAAAATTTTACAATAATGAATATTAAAAACTATCTTTATATCTAATTAGGAAAAGTTAAAATACTAATGAGTTTAAAAAATCACATAAGTAATAAATAATCAATCTAGAAAAAAAGATGCATGGCACTCTAAAAATACTTGGGGAGTAAGAAGAAAGGAACATTAGAGTTCTCTCAGGAGAACTTAATGGTTCTGCAAAACCTCTTCAACCACACAAATACGTTCACATATTGAGATCTTTTCTATTTTTTTTTTTGTTGTTGTTGCTTTTAAGAAGGGCTCAAATTAGATTTCTGCTTTTAGCAATATGTCTAATCTTACTAACTCCTTATATTTATGTAGGTAAACAACTATTCTTCATGTTAATGAAGATACATAGAGGATAAGCAATTTGTGCAGATCAGCAGAGAATATATGTCAAAGGTAGGAATAGAACGCAAATTTTTATAAACCCAAGGTTGGCTCTTTATCTGGAATTCCCTCTTACTTTTCAAAGTGCTAGATGAGTTTAATAGAAACACATAATAATTTGATTATGCTTGAGAAACCTCTAGTAAAATGCTTTTATTTTAATAATGAGCAAAGTAAAGCTCAAAGAGGTTAGGTAATGTCTAAAAATGACACAATCAAGTTGTTCTTCGAAAACAGGATGCTGAATGAAACAGGGAAAGAAGCATGTGGCAAACATAAAGGACAGGTAACTAATGACAAATGACTGAAGAAATTCCTACTATAACTTCATAGGTTTATAGACTTAAAGCTAGAAGGTGTTAGAAGCTATTGAGTCTGACCTGATTTTTTTACAGAATGGAAAAATGAGGTTTCAAAAGGTTAAGGTACTTATCTGAAGCTACCATGCTATTAAGTGTCTAAAGCAGTGTTAGAAAGTAGGTTTTCCTGAAATCAACTCCAGCACTCTAATCACCATATCCTCTTGGTATCATATTTTATCTGGGACTTTCTTTCATTTGAACTAAATCTGAGATTTGCAAATGCAATCCAGCCATTTTTATGGAGGTCAAAAATTAGGTCCAAAAAATTGATATACTTGTCCAAATTCACATAGCTAAGTAGAGGTATATATGGGAATAGATGTCTGTTCTGCAATATGACTCTCACTTAACTTTTAAGATTTATTTCACATTACTCCCCCTAATGCATGCTGTACTCCATGGACTCTTTTTCAAGTTCTACACCACCACCCCCCCCCCCACACACACATATATACATACACATAATAAAGCATTCTATCCATCTTGCATAGAATCTTCTATTTCATGCTTCTGTGAATTTATATACATGATACTGTCTATTTGGACTGCTCTACTTGCCCTCCACTATATTTTAAAAACCCTAATTCAGTGTGGAACTTAGTTTAATCATCTTACTATATGAGCCTTCTCTTGATGGAACAATGGTTAGAATGCTGACATCCTGAAAATTATTTTTATTTTTTCACTATGTGCTCTGTATTTTTAGGCATGTCTTGCTTTGTTTTGTTTTCCTTTCCCTTAGAATATAAGCTTCTAGAGGCAAATATTGCATCTATTTCTCTTTTTGTATGCCCAATCCTAGCATCATGCCTGGCAGAGTTGGTACTTAAGAAGTGATTTTTAGTTAAATCAAGTCTCCTAATTCTTTTTCCCAACTTGTTTCTACATCCTCACACAAGCTTTCCGGTCATTCTTATAAATTCCTTTATCCCATTTTCTCTTCTTTCAGATATATTTATTTTATTCTAAGTAACAGTTCATTAAGAAAAAAAAAAAAAAAACCTTGTTTCTTCATTTAAACAACTGCCTATATTTGAACTAAAAAAAATAAAAATTACTCATATTTTTACATTCAGATTTCCTAAAGCCAAGTTTATTTTTTCTAAATGAAGATTGAAGTCTTTTCATCTGAGCTATCTTTGACTTTATCATTTTTTTTACAATGACCACTATTTTTAAATGGCAACATGATGTCTGTAGTCAACTTATTAAGTACATTAAAAGAAAGGAAAAATATAGCCCTGACCCTCAGAGAGCTCACAAGCTAATGGCAGAGATAACAAAGATTAAAAAAAAAAAATTAGAGGGAAAATTTGAAATAATTAAAAGAGAGAAAGCTCTAGCATTAAAAGGGATTGTTAAAGGCTTCATGTGGATGGCAAGAATCATTTAGTGCTCATAAGATTGCACACAATTAAGTAGAATGTTTTATAGGGAATTTTTTTCTTTTAGTATTTTATGTTTAGATTAGTTGATAATTTCTTCCTTTCTTTATTTCATCACGTTACAGACTACTTCAGCAATAAAGCAAATCAAACACATTTCTAATTAGATGAAACATATAGAAAGATCATAGGGTAATAATATGCTTTCATAATTCATTATATGAAATTTCTAAACTGCTTAGATGATAGGAAGTGCTTTTGGCATGAAAGAGAAAACATACCTAGACTCTTAGTTATAGCTATAGTAAACAAAACAGAAAACATTAATGAAAACAAACTTAAATAGAATGATTTAGAGACAGTATTTGATGTGGCTTGAAAATCATTCTTTAATAATTCTGGATAAGACTCATATTTATTCATATTCAGACTATCCACTTGCTACATTAAGTAACCAATATTTATCAAAAACTACTTCTTACAAAGTGCAGATAAGAGACAGGAAACAATTTGAGCCTTTTTTAAAGCAGGAAGGAAAAAATGTCAAAGTGATAAAACACTTTCTTAAAATTTAAGCATTTAAGTATAAATGTTTATTTTTATTCATTGCCCCCATCAATGTCATCATTGTTGCCATTAACATTTTTGTTCCCATATTTTTTTTGGAATGTGATGCATGATATATGGTCAGAGATATGATTTCATTGGGGTAGGTAATTAATAATGTGCAAAATCCTTCTACCTCTATGTGCTAATATATGTCTTATTTCATACTATCTATTTCTACTATGTTTTTCATATCTATAGATATCTATAGAATTCATCTATGTCTTCTTGTCATAAAAAGTTTCAGTGGTGCATTATGAGATGGATACATTATCTTAATTGATCTCAATATCATCTGAGTTTTGTTTTCAACTTTCAAATCTATTATTCTATGGTTTAAAGTATGTAGTCCTCTATCCCCTGTGCCATATCTCTCCTTTAGCCACAATGAACTGTATTTTTAGTCTTTCTCTTCTTTAGCACTTGTTCCTATCATTTTTTTGAAAGTGAAAAGAAATTCTATAAATCTTCTAGATTTGTAGAGTAGGAAAGATTCTTAGGACTACAAACTTTTCATTGTATATTAGAAAAAACTGGAGCTTGGTTCATTATTTTTGTTTCTCTATTCTTCACAATTGCTTTATGTTAAAAAAAAAAAATTATGGCAGCCCTGTTTGTAGTGGCTAGAAGCTGGAAAATGAAAGTATGTCCATCAATTAGAGAATGGTTGAGTAAATTGTGGTATATGAACTTTATGGAATATTATTGTTCTGTAAGGAACGACCAGCAGGATGAATACAGAGAGGACCGGCGAGACTTACATGAACTGATGCTGAGTGAAATGAGCAGAACCAGGAGATCATTATATACCTCAACAATGATACTGTTTGAGGATGTATTCTGATGGAAGTGGACCTCTTTGATAAAGAGAGCCTTAATTGATCAAAGATTGACAGAAGCAGCTACACCCAGAGAAAGAACACTGGAAATGAATATAAACTGCTTGCATTTATGTTTTTCCTCCCGGGTTATTTATACCTTCTGAATTCAATTCTCCTTGTGCAACAAGAAAACTATTTGGTTCTGCACACATATATTGTATCTAGGATATACTGCAACCCATTCAACATGTAAAGGACTCTTGCCATCTGGGGGAAGGGGTGGAGGGAGGGAGGGGAAAAATCGGAACAGAAATGAATGCAAGGGATAATGCTGTAAAAAATTACCCTGGCATGCGTTCTATCAACAAAAAATTATTTAAAAAAAAAAAAAAGCAATCTCGATTTAAAAAAAAATTGAATTGCAAACTATTTTTGTATAGGCAAGATAAGATTAAAAGCAGAAATGTAATAATGGGAGAAAATAATAATTATTTTGAAAATATTACTTAATAAAATTGAGATGTCAAGTAAATAAATAAATAAATAAATAAATAAAAATAAAAAAATTTAAAAAACCTTTATGTAGCATGGGGGATTACACATTTTTTAAGAGATATTAAATACATTTATATTTTTTTAATTGTCTAAATTGTAAGTAACTATCACTTCTTAGATATTCTCAGAGTTCATGCATACAAGTCGTGTTGGCAAAAGCTAATATCTTCAAACATGTGGATGCACACACACACACGCACACAAAACAGCAAATCATATGACCCTCAAAGAAGTGGGAACAACATGCTCTGACTTGTACAACATGAATAATATCTTTTCAGCACATAATGTTAGCTATAAAATCTGCCATACAAAGGTCTAATAACCTCTTAGATATTTTCCTATGTTCTTGCTTGAAATACAACTGAAATATTTTAAAGAATTTTGCTTCTTTAAAGGAGTTGTCAAAATCATATGACTCATTCATACTCCACATCAAATTAAATCAGAGTTTAACATCTAAGAAACATTGTTTTATTAAAAGTGATGAAAAAGACATTTTTATTTAAAACACAACAAAATATGTTAGGGTATTTGCCTAAAGTTTCATTTATGAAAGGGCTTTCAAAATGTATTTTCTTATTTGGGGGCTGTGCTCTTTGTGTTTTTTGTAGAAATAGAAGAACAAATTATGAAATAAATAGGATAAATGGAAAGGCAGCAAAACAGTATTGTTACAACCAGATGAAAGGAGATTCTAGGCAAGTTTTTAATTTATAATTAAAATTATTTTAAACTAATAAGTGGGTTAGAATTTCATATCTGATATAATTTTAGATCTCTTCCTTCTGCCTGTCTTTCTGTCTCTGGCTATCTCTCTGTTCCTCTGTCTCTTTGTCTCTCTCCCTTTCTCTCTCTCTCTCTCACTCTCATTGTCTCTGTCTTTCTGTTTCTCTCTCAACTGAAGTGTACTCTTGCTTATCTTCAAACAATTAAAAGGATAAAAGAGCCTAGCATTTTCTCCCCCTTCTTTTTCTTTCTTTCTTTCTTTTTTTTTTTTTTTTTTTTTTTTTTTTTTTGCCATTATAGCTGTGTGTGGGTAGACATACACATATTTTATCAAATGAATAGACGACTGTTCCAATTACAATATTGAACCACCATATTTTAAGTCTTCATATACTTATATATTAAAATGAACTCAGGCATATCAAAAACCTGATAAAGTTGACCTATGCTATCATATAAATATTAGATAAAATACTGAATTTAACTTTACTTATTTTTAGATTATATGTGTTATTTATTAAGAACTAGCAAGCAATAATTGTAGCACATACTTTTCTTAATTTTAGTTATAACTATCTTATATTCAGGAATTTGTAATCTATGACATTTAATACAAGTTATTTACATCTCTTATTGATACCTACTTCAAGGCTCATATCAAATTACTGCCTCTTAAAGAAGACTTTTCTTATCTTGCCAATTCTTACTGACTCCATTACTCCCAGTATTACTTTATATGTATTTTTTAAAATATTTTAATTGATATTTACAAAAATGCACTTCATCTTCTCTAGTTGAATATAAATCCCTTAAGGGCATGATGTTTCTTTTATATCTATTGCTGGCACATACTTGGAACTTAATAGATTTGTTTTAATTGATTGATACGTATATGGTTTTAATCATAGTCTCTTTTTCCCCTTCTTTCTTTTCCTCTTCTTCCTCCTCTTCCTCCTGCTGCTTCTTTTCTACCTTTTCTTCTTGTTCTAGTTCTTGTTCGTCCTGTAGTAAAACAAACAAACAAAAAAACAAGATCATAATCAATTTTCGGATACTGGTTGAGTGATCTTGGACAAATCATTTGATTTCTGTCTACATCGGTTTCTTCATGTGCAAAATGGGAGTAATATTAGCAACTTCCTCAAAGGTTTTTGTGAGGAAAAATGAGGGGATATATGTAAATCATTTTGTAAATATTGAAGCACTATGTAAATGTTAACTCCTATTGTTGTTGCTTTTAGCATATTTTTATTGTTTATTGTTGCTATTACTAGTACCACAATTATCCTTAAATGTTCTTCCTTTTACAGCATGAGTAATATGGAAATATATTTAATGTGACTATATATTATAAGCTATATCAGAGGCTTTTGATTGTTTTGAAGAGGGGGAAAAATTTGGATTGCAAAATCTTACAAAAATATTGAAAAATATTTTTACATATAATTAGGAAAAATACTATTAAGGGGGACAAAAACAATTAGCCCGAAAGCCACAGTTTTGGTGTAGTATTAGGGATGTTTTGGTCTAATATGTGATAATGCTGGAGTGACTGTCTTGGAGCTAAGCTGAATTCAAATATTGTTTCTGTTATTTACTATATGTGTGACTAATAAGAAGATACCAGTTTTTCTGTGGATTAATGTTTTCTTCTGTAAAATGGGGGCAATAACTACCAATATAACAGGATTATTATGAAGTTTAGTTACTATATATGCAATTTAATGTGTTATTATTCTAATTATTTTTATTGTCTCATTTCTAATTTTTAACAAGGTTCAGCTGGAAACCATCCTGTGGCAAACCACTCATCCATCATTCATCTTTTATTTTTAGAGTTTCATTGACTATGTCAGAGTTGCATCTAATATTTGTTTGTTTTTCTGCAGTTGAATAAAAATATTAAAAAAAAATCTTTCTCCCTTAACTGGTCAAAAAATCTCTTAAGAAAAACTCTAGTAACAGAAAGGAGAATGGGGACAGTGTGAAGCTTATCTTATTCTGCAATCATTTGATCTCCTCTGTTAAGTCTATTTTTCAAAATTCTTCATTCATTGTAATTTGGAGATTATGAGTATTTGATATGACTGTCTATTCAAATGTAATCACATTTTTATAGATCATTTTTATTATTGGGGAAATGTCTGATCTGTGATGAGTTTTCCTCTAGCATAGTTTATTGGTTGAGTTCCTCAGGATAAACTGAGTTCTGAACTTATAATATGGAATTTTTAAAAATATCAATACATGAAAAATAGTAAATGCCCTATGTATTATTCTAGGCATTATTTATTTGATGCTAAATTTTTATGACATGAAATGACATGTGCCATCTTTATAGTTTCTTTCCATAATCTACATAAATCACTAAGTACAGTGGATAACCTTTATCCTGTTTACAATGGCAATAACCTGATCCTCATTTGCCAACATGAACTTCCTATTTTTACAAATATATTGACTCAGCCATTTGATTGATGTATCTTTAGAAATACATTTTTGACTGACTCCATGCAAGCCATATCCATTGCTAATATACTTTTGGAATTTAGCCATTCTATGGAATCCATCATCAGATAAACCAATGTGGCAGCATATGGCTAGACAGAGATAAAACAGTACTGATGTAGGATTATTTTTTTTTTTCAATGAACATAAACCTACTCTCTCTTTCATTCCACTTTCCCCCTACTAAGAGTTGGAAAAAGAAAAAGAAAATTTTGCAAAAAAAAACCAAAAACAAAAACAAAAAAAAACACTTCACTGATCAGAGTTCTAAAATCTTTATTTTTTTTTTTCTTTTACAATGTTAGTGTGTCAGTAAACATTTTTTTTAATAACTTTTTATTGACAGAACCCATGCCAGGGTAATTTTTTACAACATTATCCTTTGCACTCACTTCTGTTCCGATTTTTCCCTTCCCTCCCTCCACCCTCTCCCCCAGATGGCAAGCAGTCCTTAACATGTTAAATAGGTTACAGTACATCCTAGATACAACATATGTGTGCAGAACCAAATGGTTCTCTTGTTGCACAGGGAGAATTGGATTCAAAAGGTATAAATAACCCAGGAAGAAAAACAAAAATGCAAGCAGTTTATATTAACTTACCAGTGTTCTTTCTTTGGGGGTAGCTGCTTCTGTCCATCCTTGATCAATTGAAACTGAATTAGATTTCTTTATCAAAGAGATCCACTTCCATCAGAATACATCCTCAAACAGTATCGTTGTGGAGGTATATAATGATCTCCTGGTTCTGCTCATTTCACTTAGCATCAGTTCATATAAATCTCTCCAAGCCTCTCTGTATTCATCCTGCTGGTCATTTTTTACAGAACAATAATATTCCATGACATTCATATACCACAATTTACCCAGCCATTCTCCAATTGATGGGCATCCATTCAATTTCCAGTTTCTAGCCACTACAATCAGGGCTACCACAAACATTTTGGCACATACAGGTCCCTTTCCTTTCTTTAGTATCTCTTTGGGGGTATAAGCCCAGTAGAAACACTGCTGGATCAAAGGGTATGCACAGTTTGATAACTTTATGAGCATAGTTCCAAATCACTCTCCAGAATGGCTGGATGTATTCACAATTCCACCAACAATGTATCAGTGTCCCTATTTTCCCACATCCCCTCCACCATTCCATATTATTTTTCCCTGTCATTCTAGCCAATCTGACAGGTGTGTAGTGGTATCTCAGAGTTGTCTTAATTTGCATTTCTCTAATTAATAATGATTTGGAGCATATTTTCATATGCCTATAAATAGTTGTAATTTCTTCGTCTGAGAATTGTCTGTTCATATCCTTTGACCATTTATCAATTGGAGAATGGCTTGATTTCCTATAAATTAGAGTCAATTCTCTACATATTTTGGAAATGAGGTCTTTATCAGAACCTTTGACTGTAAAAATGTTTTCCCAGGTTATTGTTTCCCTTCTAATCTTGTCTGTATTAATTTTGTTTGTACAAAAACTTTTCAATTTGATATAATCAAAATTTTCTATTTTGTGGTCAATAGTGATCTCTAGTTCTTCTTTGGTCATAAATTCTTCCCTCTTCCACAGGTCTGAGAGGTAAACTATCCTATGTTCTTCACATTTATTTATAATCTCATTCTTTATGCTGAGGTCATGAACCCATTTTGACCTTATCTTGGTGTATGGTGTTAAGTGTGGGTCAATGCTTAGTTTCTGCCATACTAATTTCCAATTTTCCCAGCAATTTTTGTCAAATAATGCATTCTTATCCCGAAAACTGGGGTCTTTAGGTTTGTCAAACACTAGATTATTAAAGTTATTGGCTGTTTTGTCCTTTGAACCTAACCTATTCCATTGATCAACTAGTCTGTTTCTTAGCCAATACCAGATTATTTTAGTAATTGCTTCTTTATAATATAATTTTAGATCTGGTACAGGTAGGCCACATTCATTTGATTTTTTTTTCATTAATTCCCTTGAAATTCTTGACCTTTTGTTTTTCCATATGAACTTTGTTGTTATTTTTTCTAGATCATCAAAATATTTTGGGGGGAGTCTGATTGGTATATCGCAAAATAAATAGATTAGTTTAGGTAGTATTGTCATCTTTATTATATTTGCTCGCCCTATTCAAGAGCATTTAATGTCAGTAAACATTTATTAAAGTACATGCCATGTGTATACTACTAGACACTATGCTAAATCTTGGGGATAAAAAGACAGACAAATAATAAGGTCTTTTCTCAAAGAATCAATTCATAGATTAGTTTGGGAGAAAAGATTCAAATAAGTATTGACAAATAAGTTATATAATGGATAAATTGGGAAAACTATTAGAGCAAAGACAAAGACATTAGAATTAAGGAGTACTGTATGTGTTTTCTTGCAGAAATTCAGATATTAGTTAAGACTGAAGAAAGCCAGAGAAGTCAAAAAGGAGATATCAGATAGAAAGGAATTTTAGACATGGAGATAGTGACTCTCTGTAATTGAAAATGCATGGAGTCAAAAGATAGAGTATCATATATAAAGAGAAGAAAGGTGATTATTGAACTGCATAGTATCTGAAAGTTAGTAAGATGTACTAAGACAAAAAGGTAAATAGGGTTCAAATTATGAGGGGTTTAAAATCTAAACATAGGATTTAATGTTGCACATTGAAATTAATATAAATCACTGGAATTTATTGAATAGAAATGTGCCAAAGAGGATTCTTGGAAAATGGTGAAGTCAGAAAATTCCAACCTTTCCAAATTTCCTCCATAAACAAAACAAATATGTGCCTCAGGGCAAATGTAAACATGTGAAAAAAATTAGACATGGAGCAGAACAGGAGTCCTCCTGGAACAATGCCCAAAGTCATCAAAAAAAACCCCAAGTTGGAGATTTGCCGAGTGTTTTGTATAAACACCTCAGGATTAGCTTCCCTAAAACAGCAATCAGAGAGTTCTAGAGATAGCTGGGTTGATATCAAAGACTAATTTCAAGGGACTCGATAAAGACAAACTATCTATGTTTTTTTTATGTGGAAATGTAACCATATCTTTAAGAGTCACTAATTATTGGGGAGTCTAAAAGAAAGATAGGGGTAGAGATGAGTATGATGTGATTATAAAAGGGAAAATTGTAGGAAAAGGTAAAAACAGTAATTATACTTTATGAATGATAAGTGAGAACAAAAAATAACTCAGAAGAACTAAATAGAGGACTAAGGTTGGTAATTCTCCAATCCTTTTCACATCAGGAATAGATTAAAGAGGGAATAATGCATACACACACAAACATACACATACACATACACATATAAGAAGGAAAAGGACTTATATGTGCAAAAATGTTTGTAGCAATCCTTTTCTAGTAGAAAGGAATAGAAAATTGAGTAGATGTCCATCTATTTGAGGAATAGCTAAATAAATGATGTTTATTTAGCTATATGGTATATTATTTTTCTCTAAGAAATGATAAGCAGGTTGAATTCAGAAAAGCTTGGAAAGACTTACATAAATAGATGCTGAGTGAAGTGATATAGAACCAATATAGAACATTGAAAACAGTAGCAACAAGATTATGTGATGATCAACTGTGATGGACTTAGCTCTTCTCAACAATGCAGTGATTCAAGGCTATTTCAAATGATTTGGGATGGAAAATGATATCTGTATTCAGAGAGAGAACTACTGAGACTAGATTGAAGCATTTTTTTCAGCTTTTTCTTTGTTTTCCCTCCTTTTAGTGTGATTTTTCTTGTGCAACATGACAAAAATGGAAAATGTAGAAATATGTTCAAAAGAATTGCTTCTATCAGATTGTTTGCTGCCTCGGGGAGGTGAGAGGTAAGGGAAGGAGAGAAGGGAGAAAATTTGAAACTTAAAGTCTTACAAAAATGGACTTTGAAAAAAATAAAATACAATTGAAAATAAAAATAAAATGTAAAATGATTTTTGTGTGACAACTAGTTCTAGCAAGACTGAAGATTAGCACAGAGGTTATTAATAAACAAATAGGTCTGAGTATCAACAGCATAGAAATAATAATTGAATCCTTGGGAACTGATAAAATCACCAAGTGAAATAAAATAGGGAGAGAAGAGAAAACAATCAAGGATAAAGAATTAGGAGATACCCACAGTAAGGTGGCATGTCTAGGATAAAAGTAGCAAAGGAAGTGATAGTAAGTGGTCTGATAGGTAGGAAAACCCGGAGAAAAATGTATAAATGGCAAGAAAATGATTAATGATGTCAAAAGCAACAGAGAAGTCAAGAAGAATGAAGATCAAGGAAAGAACATTGGATTCAACAATTAAGAGATAATGGGTAACTTTGGAAAGAGAAGTTTTCAGTGACCTAAGAGGAAAATGAAAAGAGAAAAAGTAGAAGTACCTGTTGTAGATATCCTTCTCAAAAAGTTTTTTCATGAAAATGGGGAGACATAAAGGATGCTAGAAAACCTGTATGGTTTGAAACAAGACAAGGTTTTAGTTTGTTTCTTTTTTGAGGATGGATAAAATATAACCATAACTGTAGGAATCATGGAATTAAAATAAAGGAAAAAAAATTGGGAGAAAAAGAGTAAAGATAAAGACACTATTGATTGTGATTGAAGTGATTGAAGACTAATGATGCACTAGGAATTCTACTGTGAAAAATATGTTGAAAAGGATGAATGGAATGAAAAATTTCTTTTATTCTCTTACATTTGAAGTAATTCCATATTTAACTAAATTTGTTCATTTCATTTGCAGTGATCTTCACACACATTGAAATATTTTTAGAGGGAAGAATATATAAATGAATAAATATTTGTATGTGTGTATTTACACATACACATTCATTAATACAGACAAACAGGAGTTATGTATAGAAACATAACTTACCCAATAAAGAAATATGATACAGGGATTAGAATAAAGGAGTGAATGATAAAAGATTGGACAGATAGAAGGAGGCAGTTTGGACAGAAAAAAAAGGAGGCAGTTATTAGAAGCAAAATAGGCCTTTGAAAAAGAGCAGGATAGAAAGAGAAAGAACAGAAGAAAAAGAATGGAAAAAATACAGTTAGTAATCATAATTCTGAAGGTGAATAGGATGAATTTACACATAAAACCAGAAATAGATAACAGCCATGGGTTAGAAAGTAGAGTTCAAATATGTATATATATATAATTTATCAAAGACATACTTGAAACAAGAAGATACACAGAGAATTAAAATAAATGTGTGGCATATAATCTAATAGACTTCAACTGATCTAAAAGAGAGTTGGGGTAGCAATCATATATCAGACAAAATCAAGAAACAGTAATAGATCAAATTTTAAAAAATGTTCAGAGAAACTTTATTTTGCTAAAAGTAACCATAAACAATGAAGTGATATTTTAAAAAATACAGCAAGTTTTTTCTGATAAAGGCCTGTTTTCAAATATATATTGAGAGTAGAACTGAGTCAAATTTACAAAAATAAGAACCATTTCCCAATTAATAATCAAAGCACATAAATTAGCTGTTTTCAGAAGAAATTGATCTATCTCTATTCATATGATAAAAATTCTCCAAATCACTATTATATAAAGGAAAATTAAAACATATTTTATATACTACCTCATATCTATCAGAAATGACAAAATCCGGGGATTGAGAAAAAAATAAGTTCACTAAGGAATTATTGAAGAATTAATGAATTGGTTCAAACATTCTGAAGAACAATTTGGAACTAGGCCCAAAGGGTTTTAAAACTATGCATAACCTTTGATCCAGCAATACCACTACTAAGTCTGTATCCCAAAGAGATCAAAGAAAAAGGAAAGTGATCTATATGTTGAAAAATATTTATAGCAGGTTTTCAGTGGCAAAAAGTTGATATTTGAGGGAAAAGTCATCAATTGTACCGAATAAGATGTAACGTGATGATGTGGTAGTATTGTACTATAAGAAATGATGACAAGCTGGTTTCAGAAGAACATGATAATGAACTGATGCAGAATGAAATGAGAAAAACCAGAAACCCATTGTGTACAAAGACACAACTCTGTAATGATGAGTGCAAAGTGATGTATACTTTTCTCAATTCAGTTTTCCCCAATTGTTTTTAAATAGGGCCAATATGAAAACATGTTTTTTTCTTGATTTCTCATGTATAAATGATATGTTGCTTGCCTTCTCAGTGGATGGAGGAATAAATTGAAAGGTAGGAACAAATTTGGAACTCAAAATTCAAAACAAAATAATTTTCAATGAGCAGTAACTTCAAAATAATATAAATAAGATGTATGCATATACAGCTTGTATATATATGTATATATGATATGTGTTTATAAATATATATATACATATATATATATATATCATAACTCATAATATACCTTGCCTTCTTGTTGTTCCAAAAATAGCACAAGTAGAACTGTGCTGTCCTCAGCAGATCAAGCCAATAATCTTAATTATCTGAGTAAGGCTAGACTGCCATTTTCTTCAATTCACAGAAATAGTTATATCAGACTGAGCAGAGTTCTGACACTATTGGTGATTTTCAGAAATCCAAAAGGCTTACACTAAGGATTCCTGTCTAGCCTTCATAGTTGTCACAACAGTATTCAGACACAGAATCTATACTGCACTTTATTAGGGCTGCAGTTCTATTTTTTTGTTGTTACTCCCCTTCTATCCTCTTTTCCTTTATGACATTGGTAAAGGCTTGAATTTTGAGGAAATCATTGTTTTCTGGTTGTAATTTCATTTTTATCTTGTTTTGTGAAGCTCCTCTAGAAAGGATCTTGGAACAAGTCTCAAGTATCTGTAATACTGTGTTCTATCTTGCATCTGGGTAATATTGCTTTCTTTTGTGGTTAAGTGAGTATTAGTTTATAAATTCAGCATTTATAACTGATTTTAATAATCTTCAGAACATCTTCAGTCACATATGATTCTATAGGGATAAAAGAAAACTAATCTTTGTCACATGTAGTTCTTTTTTAGACTATTATATCATGAAATGCTTTCAAATTGCATAGGCTGGACATTTTGTATATTGTTTTCCCTAGAAACATCTATTAAAAACATTGCTCTTATATTGTTATAGATTAATGTCTTATCCTGGCAATTATCATTGTTATTGATGTTGCTTTCTTATTGCTTATAATTTGGAGGCTTTGAATGATTCCCCCTGTTACGTTTTGTAACAGTATTTGTAATTAATTCTTCTCTTTAGGTTAGATGGGAAAAATGGTATATATCATGTGGAATTATGAATATTGAGGTTAAAAGAGATTCAAAAGTCACTTAGTTAAACATCCCACCTAATGGATCAACGGCTCTTTAAAAAAATCTTTCTTAAATGGCTACCAAGCCTCTACTTAAATTCTTTCATTGTACTTAGCACCTCACAAGGCATATTTTCATATTTAATTCACTTGTTATCTTATCCTATTCTGAGCAGAAGTTTATTACAGGTGAACTGATAGACCTCTCCACCAGGAGAAAAATATTACTGTAATGACCAACTTATATTGCTGGAAAATTGAGATGAAGTTACATGCACATTTACATGAAATAACAAAAGTAATGTTGCAGAAATATTCATTTATGACTTTGGAACTTTAAAGTTGAAAAACAAAAAGTTTTCAAAGTCTCTGCTCCATCCCAGAACTCACTTGAATAAAGTAAAATTTAGATCAATTTTAAATTTCAACTAGAATCATCCCAGTCAATTTCAAAAATGTAATATGAAAGATTTTGGCTTGTCTGGAAAACAGGCCTCTGGGATCTAAACCTATCATCAGTGAAGTGTGAAGTTCTAATTGCATTACTTTTCATAATATATCTGCAATCTAAATATTAGTCAATACCTGCAAATTCACACTAGTGGGAAATGGAGAGGTTATAATGCAGGGAAGATTTATGCCCAGAAGATGTAGGGTTGTCATGATTAAAAAATTTCCACCCATTATGTGAATCCTATTGATCATTGCAGGAAGCAGAAAATTGTGCTGTTCATTGATTTTGTGTGGCTACTGAATGCATTAGGCCTGACACATTTGATGGGTAGGCAAGTTTTCAAAGGAAGCTCAGTTAAGCTAATCTTAGTTCAGAGGAATAGGCACAATGGAATAAGGAACCTTGTAATTGCAAGAGCAAATAGAAGAGTCAGAGGACTATATTATGAGCCATATCAGCATAAGAATTAGACATGAGCCTTCCCAAGAGACAACAGTAAAACGCATCAAGGCTTTGATGCTGTTTTTCACGAATGTACCAATTACTGGATAAATTAGGTTTTAGATTCTCACCCATCAGCCAAGCTAGCGAACAAAAAGCAATTAGTTCTTCTGCCTCCTTAGCTAAGGGGGGTTATCGGAATTCTATCAAGTTCATAAGGAAATATAGCTGAAGAAATTAGGTAATTGCATTCCAAAAGCAAAATTGATAGAAATTCCAAAAAGACTGGCAAATTGGATATTTTGTTTCAGCGATTTATTCCCCATTACTCTTGGTTTTTTACTGGCATTTTATCTCACTTGGTGTCACCTATGAACTGTATACTATACAACCAAAGGAGAAAGGATAACAGAGAATTTAAATCAAAAATAACAATTCTATCCATTTCCAGGGAAGTAATCTGGGAATTAATCCCTAGCCTTGAAAAAGTGCTTGAAAGCATGATAATGTTTCACAGTTGGAAACTGTTTTAGTGACATGTTAATACAAGGTCAAAGTACAATGTTGCTTCTCTATAGAACTTAAAGTGTCAGAATGCCATGTACATTTTCCCCACTACATTAAGCTCTAGGGAACTGTGTATATTTTAGCAGATTATTTATTAAATTAGCATAAATAAAGCGGTTATTCATGTCTACAAACACATATCCTATATTGTATAATCAGCCATTATTTCTTTTTTTTTTTAAAGCCATTTTGCAAGTAATTTAACATTATATGAACAAATGAAATCATGTAATTATTTAATAATGTTTTGTAACTTACTACAACTCTGGAAAGAAGGGATTTTTTTCCTGTTTTTGATAAAATGTTTATTTTCCCCATACACTAAAAATGTATTTTATAAGCAAGAAAATGCAATGTTATTAAGCCAATTTACTTTATTGAATTCTAGCTTTTACTTCCTGGAAAATAATTAGAATACTGTATGTAATTTAAAATATATACTTAATGTAATATCTACTGTGTATTTAATTCAATATCCAATTATTCATTTCATCAAGAAAATTGAAGCGTCTTCATTATCCATAGCCAAAAGTGTTCTGTTACCTCTGTCCAAAGATCATTTTGATGTATAACTCATATATAAGGATAAAAAAGATTACAGAATATCTCATGCATGGAAAATGCTCACCTTCCCTTTTGTTGGAAGCTGTACTAACAAACTAAATAGATATAACAATCCGAATCACAATCACTGTTGAAAAAGAACATATATAAGGAATGTAATTATAGTTTTAAAATCTCTTGATTTTGCTTTATTCACAAAGGTCACATCATAGCCTACAAACTGCAAAAATGGTGAAGGACTAACTCACTCCATTCCACATAAAGTGGCTTATATTAAGTAATTGCCATATGTAAAATTATGATGTAAAGAATTGTATAAGGAAGAAAGAATTAGTTTTTATAAGCTATGATTTCCTCCTTCATAAAACATATATTCTAATAAGGTGTTTATGATGAGCACATTAGAAAAGGACAGAACAAAGTTGTTCTTCTTATGTGAAGATCAGGAGAGAAACGGATGTTTTTGATCTCGAAGTGATACTGCTATATACAATTAGGGGTGGGACTTTAGGAGATAGTTGGAAATGTGATTCTGCAGCTTACCAGAAATTTCAGGAGTAGATTTAGAGACTGGAGAGTTTTTCACATGAAACTGATCATAAAAATAAAATAAAATTAAATTAATCATATAAGCAAAACTTATAAGTATTACTAAGATTATTAGAGACCAAAAATCTAATGAAAATAAAGGGAAGGAACAAAAACCCAATAAGATAAATGGAAACAGGGAAAAGAAACATAAACTAGCAAAAAAACAAAACCAAAAAAGTACCTCTTTTTATTATACCAAAGCACTAGAAACTGGAGATGGCCATCAATAAAGTTATAACTGAAAAAAATAACAATACATGAATATAATAAAGTTTTATCATGTTATGAAAAATTGTGAAATGGTTTAACAGAAATCTTAGGAATACCAAAATGAATTTGTATACATACAGTGATGGCAAGTGAGTCAAACTAAAGGAACACTTTTTACAGTAACAGCATCATTTAAAAAGAAAAATATATAGAACTTTAAAAGACTGAATAACTCTAACCAATTCAATAAACAACTACAACTTCTCAGGTCTCATAATGAAGGCTAGCTCCTGAAAGAAGGAAGTGATGGACTTAAGGTACAAAATCATTTATGTATTTTTATTCATGGTATATTTGTAGATTTTTTTTCCCTTGACTATACATATCTGTTATAAGAATTGTGTTTTTCCTTTTTTTATTTTGAAAGAGAACTTGTGTGGAACTAACAATAATGGTTCCAAAGAAATAAAAAGTTATAACATCAGCCTGAATTTTGGTGAGTCTAAATCTCCTTGTAACATTTAGGAACAGAATCAGACCTTGCTGTTGTTGTTCAGTTGTTTCGGTCATGTATAACTTTTAATGGCCCCATTTGGGGTTTTCTTGGCAAAGATGCTAAAGTGGTTTGGCATTTCCTTCTCCATCTTATTTTACTGATTAGGAAAGTGACACAAACAGGGACTTGCCTAGAGTCATATAAGTATTACGTGTCTGAGGCCAAATTTTAACTCAGGATGATGAATCTATTTGATTCCAAGTTCAAATCATGTTACCTCTGTAATACTCAGAATTTTAACTAATTAAATGGAATAGCTTTAGCCAAACTGATACTTAACAAAAAGGTATGCAGAGATTTATTAGATTTTAGAGCAGAGAAATAGAATGGCTAGAATTCTGTCAATTCTACTATATTTTGAAAGCTATAAAGTATCCTGAGTTGGGTATTCTTTTGTTCCATTTTAATCAATAATTATACAGTGCAATCCTACACTGCTTTAGTCCTCTACAATTTCCCAAATGTTTTTATTACATTTAGAAATTCCTATAAGAACTACTAACTACTACTACTACCACTATTATTAATACTGATGATGGTAATGTTATTGACCAGGATTGTTGTTTTAAAAATCAGACATTTTATCTACCTGCTCAAAAGCCCACAAAGTAATAACTATCCTAAGATCATTTCTATCTGAATCCCTTCAAAAACATAAGAAGAGATAATAGTGGTGCTGTTACTTCCAATGATACAAATTAGTCAATGTACAATATGTACTGCTGTTCATACAAAAAATTAATCAATTCCAAAACAATATTCAAAAACTATGGTAAATGCTTGAAGAAGGAAGAAATAACAGGAAAGATGGACCCCCCAATAACAAAAGGATGTAGAAAATTTATATTATCAATACAGTCATAAAACACAACACAAAGGAAAATCAGATTGTATCAAACAGGAAACTGAAAGCTTCTTCGTCATTAAAACAATGAAGAACAAAACACTCATATTATGGGAAGCAACCTCTAGAAAAATGGAAAACATCAAAGTTAGGTAAGATCCATTTTTTGTTTATTTATTTCAAATTCTTCAGAATTTTGCAGGAATTAATAGCAAAATATTTTAAAATTTTTCTATAAGGTGTCATTTTTCTGTAAGTTATCCAACCTTCTTAGCAAAAAACATCACACATCTCTTCAAAAGCAAGAGAACACCAATGACCCATGCAAATAGGTCAATTAAATGTTTATAGACTTTAAATATAGCATTCAAAGATTTTATCAGGTTGAATTATAAACAATTACAAGAAAAAATACATTGAGAGAAGCAAAATCATGTACATGAAAAAGTGTAAAGTATGTAAAGACCAACTTATTATTAAGTAATTGTTGAACAGGCTGGCTTGGTTCATTATCACAATATATCTTTAATGTACTTCTGCACTCAGATCTT
This sequence comes from Antechinus flavipes, assembly GCF_016432865.1. Classification (NCBI taxonomy): domain Eukaryota; kingdom Metazoa; phylum Chordata; class Mammalia; order Dasyuromorphia; family Dasyuridae; genus Antechinus; species Antechinus flavipes. The sequence goes on along the minus strand of NC_067400.1, from coordinate 390,883,900 downwards.
ATTTGTGTACTGATCATATATAAAATAGACTTAATTATAATGGGAACAGAAGAATATTTGATGTTTAAATGGGAAGTGGTTCTCCTATATAAATTCCAATCAAATGACAAGAAAAATTCCTATAAGAAGTGCCATTTTTTTTCTTTGAGACCAAACATAGTGGTCCTGCCTTAACATAAATTATAATCTAATCTAAACAGAACTAAAGATGGTTTCCAGAAAAAAGACTTTAACTAAGGAGTCTTATTAACCAATTGATGTTTGTAGATTACATCAATTTTTGCCACTTCATAGAAAAAAACATTAAAAAGCTCTTTCATCTTTTAGAATAGTTCTCTATTAAAGCAATTTCAGGGCAAAATAGTGACTGAAGACTTGGACCTTGTGTATGGAGGCTACCTAGAACCAGTGATTAAAGCAATAATTTAAAAAAAGAAAACCTTGGTTGTCCAAAAGAAAGACACATTGAGCATTGATATATAAAAAGAATACTATGGTTATATATATTTAAGAATACAGGAATTGTGAACTCAAACTTTGTTAGAAAAAAACATATCTAGAGTAACAGCATTCTAGAAAGAGTAACACTTTCATGCCAAAGTAGATCATAGCTCTAGAAGAAGAAGAGGGACTCAAATCATCTAGTTCAATTTCATTAGTACTGCTGACTTGGAAAATGGCGCCTAAGGAAAGTAAATTTCCTTGCCCAAGTACATACAAGTATCAGAAGTGCAATTTGAAACCTATTCCCTTGTTTCCAAAATTAATGGTTTTTCAACAGAATCTTGTTGCCTGTTCTTGAATCATAAAATAAAGAAAGTCAAAAATAAAAGTCATTCTACTAGAAATGACATTGAAAACTGATAACACATACGTATTGTGGAACTCTATAATGTGCCTGAAAATAGTGTAACTCCAAGTAGAGCCTATGAAATGGCTAAGATTAAAGAATAAATTCTAAAGAACCTCTGTAAGTTGCATAAGCATGGTCTTAAAAAAAAAACACACAACAAAGTATGAAAATGTGTAGCAGAGTTGTTTATGAAATCAGAAATTCTAGGGTAACAAGTTGTAATGAATTGGTTTCATGGCCACTTCACTGGCCTCAGAGAAACTAAGACTAATGAAGATTATACCAAGGCATCCACTATGCTTCTGTACTCACAGTACTCACTAAGTACATGTATTAAATTAGAGAACTATTAATCACCATGCTAAACTAGATAACCACTGTCTTATCAATTCTGTGAGTTAACATCTTGTTGTAAGAATTACTCCAGAATTCTGGCCCATTCCATCTGACACTTCTGCTTCTTCTGCCCCATCATCTTAGCAGCTACCAGCCCAAGAGGAGGAGCCCCTCCAGAAGCTGCAGGGAGAAACGTCATAACCCACTTTCCCCATGGACACCTGGTGCTGAGTGAGGAATAAGATCTTCAGTTCAGGCTCAAATATTCTATCCTTTGGAGTATGAACAGAAAATGTTGCTGCTTTGAATGTGAAATCTAAAGGAGAAATTCAGCTAACATCAACTGCTCTCAAAACAACCTGAGGATACACTACATTGATTGTGGTAAAATTCCAAAAGATGTATCATTATTTTGCCACAGATCTTATATTCCAGTAGCATGTTGGAATTATTATTTTGAAGTAAACGTTGTTAGTAAAGGAAGAAGTGGGTATATCTTTCCTATACCTGCCACCAAATTTGCATACTATTTTGGTATTATAGACAACAAAAGAAGTTGTAGATGCCTATTTGGTGCAATATTTATTTGTGTTTAATCTAGAAGAGTCTATGAGATAATGGAGAATCAAAATACAGGCAAAATAGACTAGTTTCCTACTTGAAATAGAGGAGAATGGCAGACTATTATAAAAACAAACAAAAAGGTTTCACCATAAACATGGGTATTGTGCCATAGCAGAAGCATTTATAAGAAGTATTTTTTTCTCATAATCCATAGTATACTAGAAGAAGTAGCTTCAATTAACAACAGACAAAGAGTTCAGAAATTAGTTTTAACAAGAAGAATGGGAGAAGCCATTGATACAGCACAACAATTATATCCAAGTTTACTTGAAAGGAATCCAAATCTCCTATCCACATTAAATTTCAGTAGTTTATAAACATGGTGAATAGTATTGATAGTGAAGTCGAGGTTTTTAAGAAGATTCAAAACAGTTATTCTATTAGTTACCATTTAGTAATCCAAATATGAGGCTCAGTCTTAGAATGAATATCCATAGTTGTTATCAAAGGAAACAATACATTTTTTTTTTGGTTTTGCATGTTGTAGTAATGAAGTAATATTAAATAAAGTATATTAATTTTAATAATAAAAACCATTCAACCAGTTTAAATATACCAGAACTGAAAAGCTAAAAAGAAAAAGTTAAAAGATGCATTTAATTTGCTTGTTTATTTATTCAGATCATTGAGTAGTTCAGTTGGAAAGTAACTTAACTCAAAAAAAAAGTATCTGTGTGTCCCATGCAGAACAGTGCAATACAAATCTGCCAAACCAACCTCTACTTGCACCAGTTATGAGACAAATGTATAGAATTGATGGTTCTAACAGAATCTGAATACTACACATTTGACATAGTGGGAAACTATCTTCATTAGCTATGTATTTAAGAGTTCAGACTTATTGCATATAGGCAACATGGAAGCAGACCAATAATCAGGTTGATTTGAAATTTAAATTTTTCTTTGAAAAATTATATACTGTGGATAGATCTTTGTAACTTTACATTGCTTCTAAGTTTATAACAAAATGTAAATGATTTCTTAACTTAGTGTTGAAGACATTAATTTTCTTCTTTAGTCTCTTAGTTTTCTAAGAGTTAAAATATTGCTGAATTTCAGATATACAAATTTGATGATTATAAATATTCTAAAACTACTATAGAAAACAGTCCAAATCCTGACTCTTTGAGTTAGGGGTAAAGAGTTATAGAATAAGTTTTATTTGTTTTAGCATTTGGGTGGTGTAAACTTTAAAATGGGCGACTTTTCAAATCCTTTGCCCTTCTGATTATTAGTAATCAATTAGTGTAATTTGCAAACAGCATAGACATCTGACAGTTTAGAATTATAGTCTTGATGGAAGAAATCATTTTTAAAGTATTCTGTAGACCTGAAATACTCAGGAGCTGAGTGAATATGTTTGTTGCTATTTACAATCCCAATCTGTTAGTCCCAGTAGTTTAACTTTGTCTTTTTCAACTTTGTTTCCTGTTTAACTGCAGACAACTAATATCGTATGTTCACAAGTTTAACCTTTGTATTATAACAAGATTACTTGTCAGCAGTGTGGTTGTGACCTGTATATAAAAATGTAAATACTTAGTCAATTTACATTGTTTTAGTTTAATATTTGTATATTCTCCTATTTTAAATTCCTTTTTTTATTTTAGCATTTTATTTACAAGATATATACATGAGTAATTTTTCAGCAATGGCAATTGAAAAACCTTTTGTTCCAATTTTTCCCCTTCTCTCCTCCCCCTCCCCCAGATGGCATGTTGAACAATATGTGTTAAATGTGTTAAAGTATATGTTAAATACAATATATGTGTATATGTCCATACAGTTATTTTGCTATACAAAAAGAATTGGACTTTGAAATAGTAAACAGTTAGCCTGTGAAGGAAATCAAAAATGTAGGTGGACAAAAATAGAGTGATTGGGAATTCTATGTAGTGGTTCATACTCATCTCTCAGAGTTATTTTGCTGGGTGTAGCTGATTCAATTCATTACTGGTCTATTGGAATTGATTTAGTTCATCTCACTGTTGAAGAGGGCCACGTCCATCAGAATTGATCGTCATATAGTATTGTTGTTGAAGTATATATTGATCTCCTGGTCCTGCTCATTTCACTCATATCAGTTCATGTAAGTCTCTCCAGGCCTTTCTGAAATCATTCTGCTGGTCATTTCTTACAGGACAATAATATTCCATAATATTCATATACCACAATCTATTCAGCCATTCTCCACTTGATGGGCATCTACTCAGTTTCCAGTTTCTGGCCACTACAAAGAGTGCTGCCACAAACATTCTTGCACATAGAGGTCCCTTTTCCTTCTTTAAAATATCTTTGGGATATAAACCCAGTAGTAATACTGCTGGATCAAAGGGTATGCACAGTTTGATAACTTTATGAGCATAGTTCCAAATCACTCTCCAGAATGGCTGGATGTATTCACAATTCCACCAACAATTTATCAGTGACCCAGTTTTCCCACATCCCCTGCAACATTCCACTTTATCTTTCCCTGTCATTCTAGCCAATCTGACAGATGTGTACTGGTGTCCCATAGTTGTCTTAATTTGCATTTCTCTGATTAATAATGACTTAGAGCATCTCTTCATATGGCTAGAATAGTTTCAATTTCTTTGTTTGAGAATTGTTTGTTCATATCCTTTGGCCATTTATTAATTGAAGAATGGCTTGATTTCTTATAAATTAGAGTCAATTCTCTATATATTTTGGAAAGGAGGCCTTTATCAGAACCTTTGACTATAAAAATGTTTTCCCAGTTTATTGCTTCCCTTCTAATCTTGTCTGCATTACTTTTGTTTGTACAAAAACTTTTCAATTTGATATAATCAAAATTTTCTCTTTTGTGATCAATAATGATCACTAGTTCTACTTTGGTCATAAATTCCTTCCTCCTCCACAGATCTGAGAGGTAAACTACCCTATGTTCTTCTAATTTATTTATAGTCTCATTCTTTATGCCTAGGTCATGAACCCATTTTGACCTAATTTTGGTGTATGGTGTTAAGTGTGGGTCAATGCCTAGTTTCTGCCATACTAATTTCCAATTTTCCCAGCAGTTTTTGTCAAACAGTGAGTTCTAATCCCAAAAGCAGAAGCTAGATTATTAAACACTAGATTATTAAATCTAGTCAAACACTAGATTATTAAAGTTATTGACTATTTTGTCCTTTGAACCTAATCTATTCCACTGATCAACTAGTCTATTTCTTAGCCAACATCAAATGGTTTTGGTAACCACTGCTTTATAATATAATTTTAGATTTGGTACAGCTAGCCCACCTTTGTTTGATTTTTTTTTTTCAATAGTTCCCTTCAAATTCTTGACCTTTTGTTTTTCCATACGAACTTTGTTGGTTTTTTTTCTAAGTCATTAAATAGTTTTTTGGGGAGTCTGATTGGCATTGTGCTAAATAAATAAATTAATTTAGGTAGTATTGTCATCTTTATTATATTTGCTCACTCTATCCAAGAGCATGTAATATTTTTCCAATTGGTTAGATCTGACTTTATTTACGTTGAAAGTGTTTTGTAGTTTTGCTCATATAGCTCTTGACTTTCCCTTGGTAGATAGATTCTTAAATATTTTATACTATCAGTAGTTACTTTAAATGGAAATTCTCTTTGTAACTAATTGTTGGATTTTGTTAGTGATATATAAGAATGCTGATGACTTATGTGGGTTTATTTTGTATCCTGAAACTTTGCTAAAGGTGTGAATTACTTCTAATAGCTTTTTCGTAGAATCTCTGGGGTTCTCTAAGTATACCATCATATCATCAGAAAAAAGTGATAATTTGGTTTCCTCATTACCTATTCTAACTCTTTAATCTCTTTCTCAACTCTTATTGCCAAAGCTAGCATTTCTAATACAATATTGAATAGTAATGGAGATAGTGGGCAATCTTATTTCACTCCTGATTTTATTGGGAATGGTTCCAGTTTATTCTCATTACACATGATGCTTACTGGTGGTTTCAAATAGATGCTACTGGTTATTTTAAGGAAAGTCCATTTATTCCTATACTCTCAAGTGTTTTTAATAGAAATGGATGTTGGACTTTATTTTTTCTGCATCTCTTGACATGATCATATTTTTTTTGTTAATTTGGTTATTGATATGGTCACTTATACTAATAGTTTTCCTAATATTGAATCAGCCCTGCATTCCTGATATAAATCCTACTTGGTTATCGTGTTTTATCCTGGGGATGATTTTCTATAGTCTTTTTGCTAATATTTTATTTAGGATTTTAGCCTTAATATTCATTAGGGAGATTATTCTGTAATTTTCCTTCTCTGTTTTCAACCTAGCTGGTATAGGTATCAGTACCATGTCTGTGTCATAAAAGGAATTTGGTAGAACTCCTTCATTCCCTATTTTTTCAAATAGTTTATATGGCATTGGGGTTAAATGTTCTTTAAATGTTTGGTAGAATTCACATGTAAATCCATCTGGTCTTGGGGATTTTTTCCTTAGGGAGTTGATTAATAGTTTGTTCTATTTCTTTTTCTGAAATGGGACTATTTAAGCAATTTATTTCCTCCTCTGTTCCTCTGAGAAGTCTATATTTTTGGAGGTAGTCATCCATTTCACTCAGGTTATCAAATTTATTGGCATAAAGCTGGGCAAAATAACTCATTATTACTCTAATTTCCTTTTCATTGGTGGAAGGTTCTCCTTTTTTGTTTTTAAGACTAACAATTTGATTTTCTTCTTTCTTTTTTCTAATCAGATTTACCAAAGGTTTATCTATTTTATTGTTTTTTTCATAAAACCAACTCTTAGTTTTATTAATTCAATAGAATTCTTACTTTAATTATATTAATTTCTCTCTTTAATTTTAGAATTTCAAGTTTAGTATTTGATTGGGGGGTTTTAATTTGGTCTTTTTCTAGCTTTTTAAGTTGCAAGCCTAATTCATTGATCTTCTCTTTCTCTATTTTAAATTCTTAAATGAAGAATATATTACCATAAAAAATTAACAATATAATTAGTCAGCCTTTAAAAATTTACTTCTACTGATTAAAAAAAAAAAAAGAAAGAAAACCAGTTAAGACTATGCAGGACATTGTAAGCTATAAAAATTTAGTATTTTGTGAATACTCAACATTAAATTTAATGAATAGATAAAATCCCTATACTACAAATACAGATCATACAATATTATAGAAAATGCAACCAATGTAAGGCACTTCAACCAGACAGGTATAGTACATGAAATCATCCACATATAAAAGTGCTTCATAAAAAGTTAAGAACAATATTTTAATAGATGTCACCATCCAAAATACTTATAATAACCCCAATGTATAGAATGAAAAGCTTTCAAAGTATAACTACTTGGTTAAATATGAGATACTATCATTGCTCCTATTCTATATGCTGGGTTTTTTTAAAGTGGGAATTCTTTCAGTACATTGTCATTGGATGAGTGCACATCCCAATAATTTTGTTCAACTACAAAAAACAAACAAACACACATTTATTTTGTTATCTGAGCAATAGTCTTTAGAATATTAAATGTAAAGGGGAAATAGAGTGGCAATGTGATATTTTTAATCTGACTTCCCCTGACTTGTTCTTTTAATGACTATTTCTCTTCAAAACTCATCAGAAACAAAAGAATGAAAAAATGGCAGTAACAAAAATATTGATTTAAATTCTTTCATACCTTTACATCAAGCTATCTTTTGTATTCCACAACATTCATCTTTATTTCTTGGTGTACATCTTGCATCCATACATAGCTTTTCAGTTTCTTGATACTAAAGACTCTTTTATAATGTCTTTATAATCTCAGCCTTGAGCATAGAGTATTGCACATAGTAGGCACTAATATATATTGAATCAAATTAAATGAAATTAATGTCAACTTAATTGAATTGAGAAAATTCACGATTTCTCAGTTATCAAGAAGCTTTTATTGAGAAACTGTGATTTATTGTCGGTCTGAAGGCCAGTTAGATTGGATCAGAGAATACAAGAAGGAGAAATTTTAGGTGAAAATAATATTGATCAAAGATAGGGTTGGAGTGGTATTTATAATGAGCTTTTGGGTGCTGGATCAATGTGAAGAGGCCACATAGAGAGAATGATGAAAAAGGTAGCTAGCATTCAGATCCTGCATATCTATGAATTCTAGATTAAAGCCTTTGAGCACACTTATATTTCTCTATATTTGACTTCTGAATAGTCAGCCTCAAAAATGGTTTAAAAAACTGAAATTGTGTGTGTGTGTGTGTGTGTGTGTGTGTGTGTGTGTGTCACTGTAAATCTTTCTAAACTATGTGAATCTACTATCTGATTTTAATGAATATTCTGAATCTAATAAAAGCATCCATTTATAACTAAATATCTTACATGACTTTGAGTCATGAATATAAGGCTCAGTGATTATTAAACACTACTTTCAATGTCCTTTACTGAAGTTTCATTCCTATGATTTATCATAATGTAGCAATAACTTTGAATGCCTGAAAAGCATCTCCCAAGATCTGGTCTATTCCACATATCAGAATTCCACATGATAACCTTCCAAACACTTGAAGACAGTTAAATTTTCTCTTCAGCAATTCTTTCTCTTCTTGAATATGCTTTTGCCTTTTGAAACTTTGACATTATGGTGTAGGTGCACTTATACTCTAGAACTTCCATCATTATCTGAAATCTTCTTACTCAGCAGTATTATGTTACCTTGCCACCTTTAATCTCTTGTTGATATTTTCTTTTCTGGGTCTCCAGGTGGGGAATAGAGTCAGGCTGGCCATACTTTTTTCTCTTTGTGGATCTGAGACTTAGCAATAATCCTCTTTGCAAGTACTTCTTATTTCTACTTATACTTTTTCAAAGCTTTTAAATATATGTTTTATCCCATTGATCAAAGAAATGTAAATTAAGACAACTCTGAGATACCATTACACACCCTCAGATTGGCTAAGATGACAGTTAATGATAATGACCAATGTTGGAGGGGATGTGGGAAAACTGAGACATTGATACATTGTTGGTGGAACTGTGAACAGATCCAATCATTTGGGAGAGCAATTTGGAACTATACCCAAAGGGATATCAAACTGTGCATATCCTTGATCCAGTAGTATTTGTATTGGGCTTGTATTCCAAAGATATCATAAAAGAGGGAAAGGGACCCTCATGTGCAAAAATGTTTGTGGCAACCCTTTTTGTAGTGACAAAAAACTAGAAATTGTGTGGATGTCCATGAGTTGGAGAATGGCTGAATAAATTATTTCATATGAGTGTTATGGAATATTGTTGTTCTGTAAGAAACTATCAGGATGATTATTTTAGAAAGGTCTGGAGAGACTTGTATGAACTGATGCTAAGTGAAATGAGCAGAACCAAGAAATCATTATACACAGCAACAAGAAGACTATATGTCGATCAATTCTAATGTACATGGTTCACTTCAACAATGAGATGATTCAAACCAATGCTACTTGTTCAGTGATTAAGAGAGCCATCACACTAATACATTACTGGTGGAATTGTGAATACATCCAGCCATTCTGGAGAGCAATTTGGAACTATGCTCAAAAAGTTATCAAACTGTGCATACCCTTTGATACAGCAGTGTTACTACTGGGATTATACCCCAAAGAGATACTAAAGAAGGGAAAGGGACCTGTATGTGCCAAAATGTTTGTGGCAGCCCTGTTTGTAGTGGTCAGAAACTGGAAACTAAGTAGATGCCCATCAATTGGAGAATGGCTGAATAAATTGTGGTATATGAATATTATGGAATATTATTGTTCAGTAGGAAATGATCAACAGGATGATTTCAGAAAGGCCTGGAGAGACTTACATGAATTGATGTTGAGTGAAATGTGCAGGACCAGGAGATCATTATATACTTCAACAACAATGCTATATGATGATGAATTCTGATGGACGTGGCCATCCTCAGCAATGAGATGAACCAAATTAGTTCTAATGGAGCAGTAATGAACTGAACCAGCTATATCCAGTGAAAGAACTCTGGGAGATGATTAAGAACCATTACATTGAATTCCCAATCCCTATATTTTTGCCCTCCTGCATTTTTGATTTCCTTCACAGGCTAACTGTACAATATTTCGGAGTCTGATTCTTTTTGTACAGCAAAATAATGGTTTGGACATGTATACTTATTTTGTATTTAATTTATCCTCTAATATATTTAACATGTATTGGTCATCCTGCCATCTAGGGGAGGGAGTGGGGGGAAAAAAGGGGAAAAAAGGGGAAAAATGGAACAAAAGGTTTGACAATTGTCAATGTTGTAAAATTACCCATGCATATATCTTGTAAATAAAAAGCTATTAAAATTTTTAAAAAGAGAGAAAGAGAGAGAGAGAGAGAGAGAGAGAGCACGCCATCTATACCCAGAGAGAGGACTGTGGGAATTGAGTGTGGAATACAACATAGCAATCTCACTTAGTTGTTGTTTGCTAGCATTTTGTTCTCTTTCTCAGTTTTTTTTTTCCTTCCTTCTTGATCTGATTTTTCTTGTGTAGCAAGATAACTGTGTGTATACACACACACACACACACACACACACACACACACACACACACATATTGGATTTAACATATTTTAACATATTTAACATGTATTGGACTACTTGCCAGCTAGGGGAACGGGTGGGGGGAGGAGAAAATTTGGAACAAAATGTTTTACAAGGGTCAATGTTGAAAAACTATCCATAAATATGTTTTGTAAACAAAAAAAAACTTTAATAAAAAATATAAAAAGCAAAATTTGATGTCCATTATGGTTAGTAATAAGGAGAGAAATTGTGAGCTAGCAAAAATAGCCAAGCAGAAAAAAATATAAAATAGTAGAAGATGACAAAATTCTGATAGTAAAATTATTTATTGGTATGGCCACTGTTAACTCTCCCCAATTTCCATTTTCCAGTTGAAAATCCTGGCAAATAGAAAAGAGGGGAGAAGTTGGCAATAAAGGAGGGCAAGGGCAAGCAATTAGCATTTATTAGTCATCCACAATGTTCCAGGAACTGTAATAAATTCTTTATAAATATTTCATTTGATTTTTACTTGTGAGATAGAGAATCTTATAGGTCTCATTTTAAAGTTCTGTAAATTTAGACAGGGATAAAGTGACTTGTCCAGAGTTCTTCCTTATGCCATTTGATTTTCAATCTACTATGCCACTTAGCTTTTTCCAAAAAGATGGTAGAAGATTTGCCAGGCTTAGAGATACAATAGGCAATAAAATTTATTTGATGGATATCCTGTTCTAGATCTGCCAAAGAAAAAAGGAAATATCATTATTATTGTTGTATTATCATCATTATCATAACAATAATATAGTACATGCATTATTATTCCCATTTCATAGAAGAATAAATTGAGGTTTAGCAATGTCAAATGATTTCTTTAAGTCAACTCATCTAATAAGTAAGAAAGCAGGGATTCAAATATAAATATCCTGAATCCAAGTATTCTTTTTTACTATGCCATAGTGCTGCTGATCTTATCTGAATACATAACACAGAAGTGTAAGGACAGAAATCTCAAGAAACACCAATTTCCTGATGTCTGAGGGACATTCACTGGTTGAGGGACAACTAATCCCAAGTGATACTGGTGGGAACTAATTTTAGTTTGATTTAAGAAGAAATAAGAATGGTTATATGATTGCTGTATCAGTTTACTGCATATTCAAATGAAGAGATTTATATTCTACAGGGTATAGAAATGACAACAACTGAGATTTTAGAATGTCCTTAATTACTTAATAGACTAGCTTCAAAGACTTTGCTAAACATAGAAATATTCATTTTAGAAGCTAGATGATTATATACTTTTTCCTCCTCTTCAAGAGTACAAGGGAATATTCAAAAATGTAATGTGATCTAATTATGTGTTCATATATCCCCTAGTGTGGAAACACATTAGATTAATAGGCTCTAAGGCATAGAGCTTTAGAGCTGAAAGAAACCTCAGAGATCATCATTCTAGCTCAATATGTTCATTTACCTTATCATATTCTGCTTAAAATGTCATTCTTTCCTACTTCTTCAAATCAATCTTTTTGTACTTTCCTAAAGTTGTTCAATACAATGTAACAAATATCTATTAAGTACTCACTATATACAAGCAGAGGCATGCTGTTAAGTGTTTAATATCTAGCTCTCTGAAAAACTCACAGGCTACTTTTAAATTTAATCTGTATTAGGAACATTTTCCCCATCATTTTCTAAAGTCTATGAAAACAATGAAAAACAAATCAAACCATGATTTGTAGCATTTGCTGATTTTCAAAACTTGAATAGTCACATAAAAATTTAATCATTCATTCTCTCAAGTTTATACAAGTTGGTTCCAGCAAGCCTCTTAATACAAGGAACGTTGCACATATGGGGGAAGCAATGCTTGACATGATACAGTCTGTACCTTGAAGAATTTTTCTACTTGGTAGCAATAGACATATTTAACCAGAAGGTATGAAGATAAAGTGACAAAGCAGACATCTAGACACCATGTTCCCTTGAAGAGGGAGAAAACTCTGTTAGCTGAATATGTTGGCTTCAATAAGAATATGGCACCAAAGCTTAGCACTAAATGATAGGTTAAAAAAAATTTCTTAATTGGAGAGTGTTAAGGACCATGCCTAGGTGAAGGGGCAGGTCAATTCTCTGAGAACCTCTGCAGCTGTGGATCATAACTCATGAAGGAATTGCAAAGCAGCCTTTGCTGATGCAGATGTTTCTTATGAATTGGAAATGAAATATATTGGAGGCAAAGGAAAAAGAAGAGAGGTCAGACAAAGAAACATCCTCTCAGTCTCTTTACATCATCATCATCATCATCATTCTCTCATATGAAGAGATCCATTCTAAAGGTTTGAGATAGACCTCCAGCAGCCACTGGCAGGTGGCTCCCATATTGCAACAGTAGAAGTGAGTAAGGCATTTATTTCAGCTATATGGAACAACTTAGCCTGTATAAATACCATGAAGCAGGAAATTGAAAATCAAAGTCAAGAAAATATATTCCAGTGTGGTTGATAATAAAGTTGATATTGTCATCACTATTATCACTATCACCACCACCATCATCATCATTATTTTATTGAATATTTTTTATCTCTCTAAGGAAATTGAAAGTTCCTTAAAGAAGTGGACTTCATGATAAAAAAAAGAACATAAATAGATATCATCAGCAAAAGAAACTCTTCAAATTCTAGCTTTTTCACATGCTAATCTGTGAGATTCCATTTCCCTACCTGTAACATAGGAAACAGAATATTTTCAACATCTAACTCCCAAGAACATTATGGAAATTAAAAATAAAAGAAGCATTTGTTTGGTGTGGCATAGCATTTTTGTGTATGGTTTAAACTAAATGGATATGTTTTCTAATTCTCCACTTCTTTAATTCTATGATTGTGACATTCTTGAAAGTGTGTGATAACAATCCATAGAATTGGGAGCAGAGCCAAGATGACAGCATGGAAAGAAGTGATTCAGCTAAGCTCCAGCCCACAACTCCTCCAAAGAAACCTATAAATTCTACTAGACTGAATCCTGATGGAAAAATCCAGAAAATGTAAAAGTAAATTCTTTGACTATGTTATCATCAGAACAGATAGGAAAAAATTTGCAGAAACTAGGGACAATTTCACAATGGGTAAATAAGGGGAATGGCACTTCAGTACCCAGAAAAAGTTTCTACACCAGCACAAAAGGAAGTCCCAGATTTACGTTAGGACATTATCAGCCCCACCTTGAGTAGTATTCCAGACACAAGTACCAACTGAAAATTTTTGCCAACTACCTAGACCCTAAGTATAGTTCTAAGGCACAATGAGAAAGGTACCTGTGTATTGTATAGGAATGTCCAGGGGAGAGAATGTTCAGAGAAAGGAAAAAATTCAAAAGCCAGAAGACCTGCAGTGACATAATCTAAATCTTTGTCTCAAATCAGGATTTCTTTTTCACTAACTAGCCCTACCTGCAAAGGAACAATTAAGGTAAGAAACACAGATAAAATAGGAGTCTAGATTTGACCACTTTGAACCAACAATCATTTTTAACTAACTGATAACGTAAAGTGTAGCAGCATTCTGCCCTTGCAAAAAACCTATCTCAAATCAAGAATTTGTGGATCTTAGGTCTAGAAGTCAAAAATCAGACTTTCCCCTAGATAAAACCCCTTTGGCAACACTAAAAGCTCAAATGTCCCTATTTTCTCCCTGATATCTCAAAGTAACACAACACACTATAATTCTCAAAGCAACAACAGGACCTTACCTCTAGAAGCATCATAGAGCCCAGCCCTAACAAAGAGTCTGGAGTTTAGAAGTAGACTAGAATAATGGGCAAACAAACACACACAAAAAATCCAAACAAACAAAACAAAACAAAAAAGAGTCATATGATAGACTTTATGGTGATAGGAACTTTCAAAATAAAATTTCAGAAGAATAAAATCACTCCAAAACATCTATACACAATGTCTTAGAAGAAGGGAATCAGTTTGGACACAGGTAGAATTTGTAGAAAAATCAAGATGAGTTAGAAATGATCCAACCATTCTGGAGAGCATTTTGAAACCATGTTCAAAGGGCTATAACACTCCACATACTCTTTGCTCCAACAGTGCGATTATTGGGTCTGTATCCCAAGGAAATAAAAAAGGAGGGAAAAGGACCCACATATGAAAAAAAAAATGTTTATAGCAGCTCTTTTTGTGGTAGCAAAGAATTGGAAAATGAATAGATGCCTATCAATTGGGAAATGGCTGAACAAGTTTTGGTATTTGAAAGTAATAGAATGTCATTGTTCTATAAAAATGATGAACAAGCTGATTTTAGAAAGGCCTGAAAATATTTATAAGAACTGATCATGAACAAAGTAGAACCAGAAATATATAACAAGAATGTGTGATAATTAACTATGAAAAACTTGCTCCATCTAAGTGTTTCAGTGATCCACAGCAATCCCAATAAACTAGACAGAAACGGCAGCATCCAGAAAAAGAACAAAGAAAAGTGAATGTAAATCAATACATGCTATGTTTACTTTTTTTTGTCTATTTTTTAATTTCTCATATAGATTTTCTCCTCTGATCTGATTTTTCTCTCCTAACATGAATCATAAAGCAATGTGTATTAAAAACAAATAAATTTGTTAGGGAAAATGAGTAATAAAAAATATTTTAAAATAAATAATTGAAATGAAAATGATCGAGGACAAAAATAGGAAAGAAATGAGAGTTATGAAAGAAAGGATTGGAAAGAGAATTAACAGCTTAGCACATGAGTTAAATAAAAACTTCCCTGAAAATTCAAAAGAATCAAATAGAAGCCACTGAAATATAAATGTGTGCATGTATTTTAAAGTTTGATTTTAACTCTAATTTCTCACTTAATTTTATAACCCTCTAATTACTCCTCTACTTTCCTTTATATTTTTAATTAAAATTATTTTTGCACCCAACTGTATGTATGTATGTTTATTATTCTTTTAAAAAAATCCAGTTCAGAGGAGAGTAAAATTCAAGTGTAAGGAATCCTTCTTCCTCCACCCAGTATATGTGTCCTCCTTGTTTTGATATATCTCTATTTATGCAACTTATTCATATGAGATAATTTTACCTAATCTTCCCAAAAAACAAAGGCAAAAAGTTAAAAAAAAAATGCAAGTAAAATTAGTCAAACAAATGACCTGGAGAATGGATCAAGGAGAAAATAAATAAACATATATGTATATGTATATGTATGTATGTATACATACAAAGAGACACAGATACTCAAATGTTTATACACATACACACACACACACACACACACACACACACACACAGTGTCTGTGAGTTTAGTTATATCTGGATGATCTTAAGGAAAGAATAGAACATGAGGAGAAGAGAAATATACCTAAGAGGTATACAGTAGACAAGGGAAAGAAAAGCCAGGGAAACTTATCTCATGTGATTAACTTGCATGGATAGAGATATATGTAAACAATTAGGACATATATATGAGGTGAGAAAGAAGAATTGAATTTTACCCTGATCTAAACTGGGTTTTAAGAAAAGGAAGAAAAAATGCACATACATACACATCTAATTGGGAAGAAAAATAATTTTGAGAGGAAGAGAGCAGGGTAATTAGAGGGTAGTTAAATTACTAAAAAATGGAGTTATGCAAGTCAAGCTTAAAAAATAGAAACATATTTATATAAATTGTAGTTATACAAATTCTATACAATAGTATATGTGAGACTTTTGAAGTGAGAAAGTGAATTTAGGAATCCATGGACAATTATACAGTGGAATGCAATTGGCTGAGCTATTATTAATGTAATGACCAATCAAGACTCCAGAAGACCAGTGATAAAATATGTTTCCCACCTCCTAATAAAAAGGTGAAGGACTCACTATATTCTTGACACATTTTTGTTTATTAGTTTTAATTTACTCTATATCTTGTAATGGGTTTTATTTTTCTCATATTCTTGATTGTGGGTAGGCAGTTCGAGTAGGAAGGTGACAACATGGATTTTAAAAAATTAAAACAAATAAAATCTTTTAAAAATGCATTGAAATGGAAGGTATTTTTGTCTATCTCTAAGTACTAAGTGCTTAGTATAGCATCTGTTACTGTGTTAAAAATAAATTTAAAAATTCTTTTTTTTTTAAATTGAACTGAGATGAATTGACATTGTAAAAAAAAAAAAAAAAAAAAAAAAAAAAGTAATGTCTCATATCACCTCCTGAGAACCAAATACACATAGAATTTCACTCTTCATTTCCTAAGAGAATAAACATTAAAAAATCACTCCTGTGGCTTTAAAATGTGATTTCAGTGGGGTAATTGATGCTTAAGGAAGGTATTGTACTCTTGAAAATATGTAAGTATTTACTGAACTCCTTGGGTATTAGGTGACATGTGTCCTGAACACATTTATAATGTGTGGAGAAAGGGATGAAGCAAGGTGTGGATATGTCACATCAAACCTTTATCCTTCCAAATTCATCTTGATATCCTGGCACTGTGGGACTATGTCCATCTTTCCCATCTCTATAGTTAATGATCATATTGGCATAGTGAACTCCAAGTGAAGCTCTTCTCCCAGTTCACTGAGTCCACACCTTAGTTTAACACAATTTCCTTTCACTGAATTAGAAATGAATAATTTCTTCCACTTGCTATCAGTCTTCCAGGTTTTCTATTTCATGACAGTTTCATACAGGTAAAGTGACTAAGCAGATAAGAAACAGATCCTTTATGAAGTGACAGCAATTGAGACAACAGGATGGTTTTGTCAGTTTGGGTCTAAAAGTCTTCCAATTATATTTATAAAGCACTTCTTTCATCTGAAGAAGGAAGGCTAACACTGAAACTAGAATCAGTTTATTTACAAACACTTGAAAGTCAAAGCAAAGAAGATTTTTGATCTGTAGACTTACCTATTTTCTTCTTTTCCCATGATTTTCATAACTT
Source organism: Antechinus flavipes (assembly GCF_016432865.1). Taxonomy (NCBI): domain Eukaryota; kingdom Metazoa; phylum Chordata; class Mammalia; order Dasyuromorphia; family Dasyuridae; genus Antechinus; species Antechinus flavipes. Next base: position 390,866,633 of record NC_067400.1, on the reverse strand, counting down.
TTTGTTTGAAAGCAATGGGTTCTGTTCCCTTGGTTTCTATTTCAAAATAGTAGGTGTGCAACCACACAATTGGGAATATTTTTCTATGTCCCTTTCTTTTTACTTTGTCCTGCCTCTGACCATATTTTTGAACTCTGACTTTTTCTGGGATTTCATATTCCTGAGCTTTCCTCATGAGCTTCTGTCATTTTCTAGACAAATGTAGCCTTTTTTGTGGTGTTCTTGTTCTTTTCTAAAATATGATTGTTCTCTCTGGGAGCAGGTTTCTTGGGGCGGTTTTCTGGAGGTTGCCTTCGTTTCAGTTCCGTGTAATAATCACCTCAAATGCAGCCAGCTGATAAAATCCAAACATTTATTTTCTCCTTCCAAGTCTTATCTCTTTCCTTGGGCCCGGTTAGCTTTCTTAGAGGCCTCTCTCCCTCCTTGGTTCCAAGAGCTCTTGCAGCTTGTCTTTTAGCTCTTCCAGCTTCTGCCTTTAGCTCAACTCAAGAATCATGGCTTCTCAATCTCCAAATGACGCTCCCCTCTCAATCTTTTCAACTGACTAACTCACTGAAGCTCTAAGAGCTTCTTTATATATGATCTCTTAAAGGTGTGAATCAAAGGTTGACTCCTCCTCTGAGAGAGTGGGATTGTGGGTTTCTGACTTGGGAATCTCCCGAACTTGTGAACTCCAATGTGTGAGCTAATGTGTGATTTCTCAAAGGTGTTAACTTTAAGCATTGTTTCTATTAATACTAGTGACAACACTTTGTAAGGATTTGCTCTAATGTGTGAACCAATAAGCATTGTATCAATTCCAATGAGTTAACACTAGGATTCTAACACCTTTTTTCCTCTTTATGTTTATATCTAGAAATATTTGTGAATCTATTCCCTCTAGAAATAATTGTTCATCAATTTTTAGCCCATGTAACATGGAGAAATGAACGGAGATCAAAATACTTAGGTTTTAATATTGGCTCTGGCACATACTCTGTGACTATGAATGAGTCAATTACCTTTACTAAGCCTTAGTTCTCTTATCTGTAAAATTACAAGAGTGGATGAGATAATGTCTAAAATACCTTTTACTTATAATGTTTCATTATACTGTGACTTCCAAAATCTCTACCACTTGTCAAGGTCCTTCTCTATATATTGTCTATCTAGTTTGAAAGATTGCTTAGGTGTGCTTTAATAAGGAGTTGAGGAAAGGAGAGTGATCTCAAAAGAGAGAAGTTGGTGACATTCTTTTTGCTGATCATATGGCATGAACTTTTAGATCATTCCCAATGGTAAATTTTATATGTTGAGACACTTATACAACTTAACAACATGACCAGAGTCTCTCCAAGACTTCATTCACAGGACAAAGGAACTAAAATAATTGACACAAAAGTGGAAAACACCCAGGAATATTAAATACCATAAATCCATGGCATTCTGCTTTAACAAGGACCTCCCCAATTCCTTTCAAGGGTATTAAAACTTGATAGCTCTGACAATATAATCTTATAAGAGATAGTTAATAATCATCAGTAATATAACTCTCATGGTTTTCTCTCTATTTGTTCCTGCTTCTAGGCAGCTCCTAAGAGACCTCAGAGAGGCTGGTATACTCTGAGGGCTAAGTGACTGTAAATGCTGTTTTCTCACTTCAACAGTTTAGTTGTACTACCTTCCTTGCCAGACTAAAAGAACTAATTCTTTTCCCTCTCCTTTCCAACTTTTAAAAAATAATCAGTATTTATTTGACTTTTATATCTGTATTCTTTGTTAAAGAAAAAAAACAGCTTAGCATAAAAGTCTACCTGAAAAGTCTACCTACAGAAAAACCCTAAAGTACTCCACTGATAATAAAAATCATGAACTGAATTTCAAGAAAATCAGTCAGTAAATACAAATTACATGTCTCTCTTTCCACTTAAAAGTTTCAGAAAATAAAATAAAAGTTTTGAGTTATTTGGAAATGAATTAATTTAATTTTAAATGGCATATGGAATGGTTGGTTTAAAGAAGTATATTTAAGATGATTTTCCTTCAATTTACAAGTAGGGCAAAGCTGCACATAATATGTCATCACTGGGAATATGCCAAATTGTTTTTTCTTCAGCAAACCACATCTTAGATCTTACTGCATACCTAGTTGTGACAAAGATTTTCAATTAAGGAAATACTTCTAAAAAGGATTGCCTCAAAATAGGGAAGAACTCAATAAAAATAGGAAGAAGTAACAATAGATCTGATCTATAGTTCTGCCAAGGCAAAAGAGATAATTTATAGGATTTAAATAGGAGGAAGCCCAGAATATCAAATTTAAAAGAAAATTAATAATGTCCTCTAGAGTCTGATAATAAGAAAAGAAGTTAAGTCTTTTAATCCTTCATACTTTTATCTGAGGACATGTTATTAACAGAAATAATTAATATCTCATTGTTATTTAGTGCATTAAACATTCCAAAGTGATTTATAGTCAACAACCTCATAAGGTGGGACTTGTAAATATTACTCTCCTCATTTTACAGATAGAAAAGCTAAGACACTTAATATTGAAGTGACTTACCTAAGTGGCTGTTAGATGGAATACCTAGAATTCAAACCCAGGTCTCTTAAAGCTTTCCATGATATCGTGGTTTGTCATTCTGTGGGGTAAAAGTCTAATTAAAACTCCAAGCACATTGTTTTAATTGTATTTTCACCTAGATATACAAACAGATTTACTCCTGCCAATTCATAGAATTTGTGAAGAGTAACTGAATAACTGTAAAAAATAATATAAATTTTAGATTAAAAACAGATTTTTCCTAATACTTCTTAACACTCAATATTTTTACTTGATCTTTTCTTGTAATCTCTTTGTTGTATGTATTTGCTGACAGAGAAAAAACAAATTTGTGCTATTATGGTTATTTTATGTCATGATGGTTTCATCACTTGTCATCCATAGTCAGGTTTCTTCTTTATTTCTCTTTTTGTACACTTGTCAGAGTTATGTGAAGGTTGCAGAATTGTTCCAGAGGGACCATTCCTATAAAATTTCAAATATGATGGATTGTTTAATACCAAAAGGAAGTCTCAAGCTTTTAAGGGTTCTTGTGAAGTTTAGGTTATAATAAGTAAATGACAATTCTGGCAAAAAAATTTATTCATACACACACATATACACACACATTCACATATGTGTATATAAATAAAAATGAATTAAGGAAAGAAAAAACCATTTAGTTCTTACTATGTGTTTAAAATATAGTGCTAAGCACTAATGATATAAACTGAAAAACTCTCTGATTTCAAGGAGCTCACATTTAAGTGGGAAATACAATACATAAAGGAGGTTTCATCTGCGAGTCAGATGGGAAGGCCCAGTAGCTCCTAAAATGGGATGGCAAAACATAAAGTAGCTAAAGTCATATTAATTTCTAATGGTTAACTGTGGTGTTCTCTTCTTTAAAATATAATGGTTCTCTGGGAGAGCAGGTTTCTTGGGGAGATTTTCTGGAGGAAGCCTTAGTTTCGGTTCAGAGTAATAATCACCTCAAATACAGCCAGCTGTTAAAACCCAAACATTTATTTTCTCCTTCCAAGTCTTGTCTCTTTCCTTGGGCTTATAGCTTTCCCGACTCCTGGAAATCTTCTGAACTGACTGACTGACTGAAGATCTAAGAGCTTCTTATCTATGATCTCTTAAAGGTGTGAACTTAAAGGTTGACTCTTCCTCTGAGAGAGTGGGATTGTGGGTTTCTGACTTGTGACTCTCCCGAACTTGTGAACTCCAACGTATGAGCTAATGTATGAACTCTCAAAAGGTGTGAGCTCCAATGTGTGAATTCTTAAAGGTGCAAACCCAAGCACACAAGCATTGCTTCCATCAATTCCACTGAGTTATCACCTTGTTTCAAGTTCTGGACCATAACATCTCCCTGTAGGATCAGATCAATCATACTGAACCATGCTAAATTAGATAATTATTGTCTCTATCAATTCTAATGACTTAACCCTTTGTAAGGATTCCAACAGTGAACTACTTTATGTGTCAAGGATTTTGGTCACAGCAACTTTTTTGTGGGTCTTAGTTGCTGTGGTTGCTGAAAAGGTAAAAATGATGGTATCATTCAATTGGTGATAGTCATTCAGGAATTGGAAGCAGTGACTGACTATCTTGGTACATATAACTTCTTGTCTCCCTTAGAGTGCCTTACTGTTTCAGCTAGGATGATTTCCCTATGTCATAAATGGATGTTATTTAAGAATTAATGGAAGGAGAGAAAGGGGGAAGTGAATAAACATTTAAAAGCTTTACTATATGCCACAATAATTGTTTTACAAATATCTCATTTGATCTTCAGAGCTCTACAAACTGTCATAATGATCAAGTTCAAATAGAGGATAGAAAAATGAGGGGAGTTCCTCTTTGTTCAGATATAATGAGAAAGTTAGACTAAAACATAATGAAATTAATAGTATCTCACTTGACAGAAATGCTTCAGAGCATATGGCTCTGACCACTAAAGTGTGCAGACCACAATTATACATGAAATGAACTGTAAGGTTGGTGCTATTATTATCTTCATTTTGTACTTGAGAACCCTGAAGGAGAACAAAGTCACTTGCCTAAGATCACATAGTTAGTGTCTGAATTTAAATTCAAGTCTTCCCAACTTCAGGCTCTTGTTCTAAATCCTGTGCCAGCTACCTGTGGAAATGGCTAGCTCATTATTCATAGAGATTACTTTCTCATGTGGTAAATGAAGAGGTTGCATTAAAAGCAGGCTTGGTGGTGTTGGTGAGGTGGGGAAAGGGAATAAGTCTAGTAGTTGCAGGATTTTTGTTATTATTTTCCTGTTTGAAGCCTACTGGAAAGTATGAGTATGAAATTATATCAACAATTTAAAAATAATGAAAAAAATAGAGAAATGTTATGCTTAAGTAGCCCAGAAATATTTAATGTTAATTGTAAAATGAAATAGCAGAAACTGTGCAACATATGACCTCAACCTGTAAAAATTTAGCTTTTAATCAATACCTAGAAAATACAATTATGGCTAAAATTATAAATAGCATCTTTCCTTTAAAAACCAACAAGCAATACATCCTCATCCAAAATAGTCTTGAGAATTTACCAAACGGTATGATGGAATAGGATTATAGGTTGTGTGTATCTATTCTTCCCTATTCTGATGATCAAACTGAAATAGAGGAAAGCAGAATGAGTAGAATCCCTTCTTTTTCAGATATGACAAGAAAGCATGCTACACAAGAACATTGAAAATGAATGATATTCCACCTGACAGAAAAGCTTTAGTCCAGATGGTTCTGACCACTAAAGTATACAAACTACATATGTACATGAAATGAACTGATAATACAAATGCATATTTACTATAATAGTAATAGTAATTTGGAAGTGGGTTTTACCAGTCATTGGCAAAACTACTTGTCAAAACTACCTTTAGCTACAATGTCATAAACAATATACTACTAACCGTGCATGGCAAACCTAAGAAATAACTAGATTCCTAATCCTACATTAGACAAAGTAAAAGAAATCATGCACTTGCTAACATAATATAGAAAAGATGAAGAATTTACTGTTACTAAATTCTCATGGAGTGAAAATTCTAGAAACTATACCTGGTAAATAATGAATGCCAAAAATGATCACACCTCAAAGGATTTTGAAAAGATGAATATAGGTAAATGGAAACTCTGAAATACCCCCTTTGAGTTTGAAGCCATGATTCCAAATAAGAAACTAATGATGCCAAAACAGAATAATTTTTTTAAATGCTAAAATTTGCTATGACTACATTATAAACAAGCATGATTAATAGACATTATTAAATTTTGAGAATCTTTATACAACAATTTGCATTAGTAGTTGTTGCCACAGTAATGACCATAGAAGGAACATGGAGCTATCAGGAATATTTATGTAATAAAAGAACTCTTGAAGATCTGTTGAAAGGCATGGACAGATTAGACAAATATCTACCTGGTAGATGAAATAGAAAATTTTAATATCAAATAATTCAATTAAAGGCAAAGAAAAAAAAGGAAAGAAAGAAATAAAAGAAATGAAAGAAACATTTGTCTGGAAGACAAAAGTACATCAGGAAATCTAAATGCTTTTAAATATCAAATGAAAGCCAATCAACCTGTGAAATAATCTATGGAACACTGAATATAACAGAAATAGTAGAAGGGTGACTTGTTCCTGGACTCTTCCCAACATAAATATCATAAAAAATATAAATCTAATGTTTCTGATGATGATGATGATAAGTGGCATTTAAATATTTCTTTTAATATAAGCAAAACGTTAATCTCACCATATATTTATTTATAAAATTACTTTGAAGTTTATACTCTTTCTTTGTCTGGGTTTATATAGTCCTTTAACAAAGAGTATGAACACCTTTCCTATGAATTTATGAAGTCTAAACGGGTAAAGCATGTCACACTTACACACATACACATGTGCATGCATGCTTGTATACATATATACACATACTGAATCTGATAATTAAGAAGAAATTAAAGTGCTTGTAAATGTGTCTGCGTGTGAGACCTTAATTACTTCTGTATATTTGCCCTTTATCTCTTTCCAACCTGGTAAAGAGAAATACTAGGTATGTCTGACACCAAATTTTCATTCTTATGCTATCTTAAGTATCAGCTTGAGGAAAATTTATGTTTATACTAGCCTTCCCATCACCCTTCTCTCCTTCCTTCCCCTCCTTCCCAGTAGTTGTCAAAACTCATTACAAGACAATTATGGTGATAAGCACCAAGATAGAATGGAAGAAAATTAGATAAAATGTAAATGAAGGCATATGATTCTTGAGCTCTAGGGTATAATATAAATGACCTCCTATAAGACTGTTAAAAGACATATAAAAAGAGCAACATAATCTTGTTGCTCTGAAATTTTTTGTCATCCGATTGATTTTGTTTCTGTTAATATTGTTAAAATCCCAAAGGGTATTTGCCAGAAACACTGTTCTTAGACTTGAGGGCTTTAACAACAAATGTGAGCAAATTTAGTAAAAGCAGTGAATGGAGCTTTAAAAAAAAAATAACACTAAACATTGTTCTTTGGGAGCAGGGGAAGGGGAGAAGTAAAAGGGAAGTTGTGTGGACCAAATATGAAGAATTATAATTCTTGTATTTTATCATGTGAATGAGACCTGGCAAACATAATAGCCATTCCATTAATAGGTTATGCCATGTTAGCTGTAGGCAAGAAGATATGACAGATAATAATGATTGCCTTTTAAATCATTCTGCCTGAACATGTTGCCCCATATCGTTTATCTAACACTGAAGCTTTTCTCACTTATACAAGTTATCTGGCATCTCTGAGAATTATGCCAGTTAGGAAGAATATTGTTAAAGCCTTAGAAATGATTTTCCAAACACTTTTTTAAAGAAAAAAAAGATGACTTATTTTTTAAAGAAAAGTAGTCACTTCTGTATAATGAAGTAAGCAATTTATTGCCTTATTGTACGAAAGACACTGAACTACAAAGAGGGAATACAAAGATGAATGAAAAAGCAAATTTTAAGCACTTAGAATGCTTAGTGTATTAAAGTGATGGATAAACAAACAAACAAAAAAGACTCTGCTCTCAAGAATCTTACATTTTAATAATGGAAGACTGTATGTAAAAAAAATTAGTCTGCCTTGCAATGCAATACATACAAGGAAGAGAATTTCCAGACATAAGGGCTATTCAACCTGGAAGTCACTAGAATGGTAAGCCAAGCTACAGGGCTATGATTGACATCTCTAGCTGATTTAATTTCCATCCACAGAGCTAAATGAGGAGGTTGGAAATGAATGGAGAAAGGTAAATGAGAAGGAAAAGAATGAAGATGTCAAGAGAGAAACATTTTGGTGGATCTGCATTGGCTAGTTATTGAGACATCTTAGGAATCACAATAAGTTCCTAGTCAGGGAACAAGAGAGCCTAGTAAGAGGCAAGGCAGTCTTGCAGGAAGATTATTAAGGAAAGTAGAAGGGAATAGATGGATAGAGAAGGAAAGAGAGAGACAATGACAAAGAGAGGCAGATAGAACCAGAGATGGAAAGAGACAGAGAGAGACAGAAAAAGAGACAAAGATAGAAGAGAGAAATTGTCCCAAGTGTCAAGGAAATAACTTATGGAGGTAGGATATGTAGAGTTATAGAGGGAAGATAGAAAATGTAATTAAATACAAAATGTATACTCATTTTTTGGGTGAAGACCACTAATAATGGGAAATATTAGGAAATGTGTAATGGAAGAATCTGAACTGATTTTAAGAGATGGAATGGAGGAGGAAAAGCATTTCAAACATGGAGATCAACTTTTACAAAAGCACAGGAATAGAAGATAGTTCAGTGTTTGGCAACAACAAAGCTACCAAACTTGATGAAATATAGAATGTTTGGGGAGTAGTAAAGTTCACTTCTTATAAGTGGAAGTAATCCTTTAAAAAGCGCAAAAAAAAAAATCCATTTTACCTAATTTCAATAAATATATTTTACATATTTTATCCATTTATTCAATAAATTTTAAGTAATAGATTTCTCATATGGTGAAGAAGTTTAATATAAATAAAGTACCATTGTAGCAGGTGGGAAAATGGTTTGAGACATGACAAAATCAAATGAGAAACATTTACTGCAGCCACAAAGAATGATTTATTACATGAAAAGGTTCAAAGGCTAAATCAAATAGGGCATATAAAATTAAACATGATGCTTCTGGTATCCTGGACTTTTAAAGTCAGAGAGACAAGGGGGTAGAGAAGAAAGGGCTAGGTCTAGGAAATTAGGGAGGAAATAGGGAAGATTGGAGGGAGGGATCAAGGAAAAGCCTAATCAAGAACAAATCTCATGCCTACATCTAAAACTAGGCAAACTGTAAGACAAGAGAAAATAGAGTTTGCTTATTTAGATATGCTAACAAGAGAATCTATTGGAATAGGAGACCAAATAGGCTGATTTAAACTCCTGTTCTATATCATTTAGGACATGTAAAATAATATTTAACCTCAAAAATTTTTTTCTTCTGAATATACATCACATAAAAAGTCTAGACCAGATATTAATTTTTTTTAATAAAATAGCATTTTTGGTAGTACCAAATCCAAAGGAACATGCAACTAGTCAAATCAATCTTATTGTGATCATCATCAATGATCTTTGATATTACTATTGTAATTGTTTTGAAAAGCTATGAAATGTTTCCATATAAGAGAGCAAGTATAATAAATGTTTGTGGTCAGATTGCTCTATTTTCTGACTGTTTCTTATCAACTAGGGCCTCACTAGTTGATTGATATGGCAAAGTTTGTTTTTGAATTATTTTATGAAGTTGGTGTGGCCACCCCCGTCTTTAGCAACCTTCACCCTGATTAGTAAGTAGTTATCAATGTTTAGCCAAGAACTTCAATCAGCAAAATGATTATCACTCACTAAATGCTGAGATGTCAGTTTGCATTTTTAGCAAAATTTTAGCAAAAAACAAAATCTTTTAATTAAGATATGTATATTACAAATAAGCACTAGAAAAGCACTAAACTTCCACAAACCTGTCTTAATACTATTCTACTCAAAAATACCATCATTAAAAACAGCATAAATTTCAGATTACAAATCAGAAAGGACAACAAGAATTTGTAGTAGTAAACAGTATAATGAACGTAGTTTTTCTGAATCAGTTTTTTTTTTTTTTTCCTACCTTTGAAGTATGTGATATATCTCTGGTTCTGTTTTATTTGTCAAGTGAGAAAGCTGAATTAGACAATTTATAAAGTAACTCCTACTTCTATCTGTGATTACTGAGAATATACTGTATTAAATTACAACATTAATGTAGATAATTATATTTGCTAAAACTTCAATTGTTAACAAAGATTTGTTAACACAGGTTAAATGTCATGACATGGAGAGAGTAGGTTTGTGTTTAATACAACACATAAATAATGACAATCACAGAAGAAAAACAAAGTGATGACTGCAAAAGGGAAAGGCTAACCACATAGCTCCAATTTGCAACCTGTTTTTATTTATCCATGCAATACTGAAGAATATAGAGGAAGTCTTTCAGTGTACTAGATATACTCCCATGGGGGGATTCTTCTAAAGGTTTGAATAATTGTGGCTCAGAATGAGAAATTATATATACCAATCTTTAGTTTTGGAGAGATAAACCACATTTCAGATTGGTGATAGCATAAACATTTCATATGTGTAAGACAATGCACTGTGCACTTTAGGAGCTAATAATAAAACACTGATATAAAAATTATCACATTACTATCATCATAATTAGAATATTTGGCAATCCAATCACTAAAAATCCAATTTTATTGTCTTAAAAATTATTGCAGAAGTGCAATTGGTCATGAAAATAATGAAAGATACCATAATAAATACAGTAGCTACCTGTTGAATTTAAGAAGAAAATTTCTTTAAGCATTAGTTTGAGAATAAAGTCAATGTGACCACATATCATCTATTAATTTGATGATTATTGATGGACAATAAACACTGGTATTCATACATAGATCTATTTGTTTGCTTTAAAGTTTCTATCATGATCACTATAGTCTGTGTTGATTATTATTTTACGTATTTGGGATGAACAAATACCCTAAACTAATATAACCTAATGCTATGGGTTGTTTTCCCCCCCTTTTCTTTCATTGCTTTCTTTTCATAGAGTGGCAAAGGACTCGGTTTATTCTTCTATTGTATCTCTATCTGATACAATAAATTGATCTTGATAAAAATATTAATAACCAGTAAACCATCTCTTGGTTTTTCTCTGGGTGTTTTTCCTCCTCCCCAGAAAAAAAAAAAAAAAAAAAAACAAAATTTAACTTTCCTCTGCTCCAGTGGCTGAATTACTTGGTTTCCTTTAAGTCTCAAGTAAAATCCCATCTTTTTCAGGAAGCCTTCCCTTATGCTACTTATTCCAGTGCTTTACGTCTTTTATTTCCTATTTGTCTTATATACTGCTTGCTATGATTATACTGTTTTGCAGGTTGTTACTCTCATTCGATTTTAAGTTTTTTGATGAGAGAATTTGTCTTTTGCCTTCTTTTATATCCCCAGAGCTTAACATAGTCTCTACCACATAGTAGACACTTAAAAATTATTTATTGAATTGAAAAGGAATGATATTTTCTTCATCTTGATAATTTTCACAGACTTTTACAAACTTTACATATCAGAAGTATTCATTGTTTTTGAGTGAGTAAAGGGAATGAATATGTCATGAATCAATGAATCAATACAGGTGAAGATTCTTAAATTTGGAGAAGAGATTAATTATATGTTTTACTCTATTTGAAGAATATGAATAGTTGAAATGTTTTGATATATTAGATAACTTTTTCTCACCTCATTTCTTAATTTATCAGAATCTGACTGGAAAAAGTACCTTTTTGGAACACAGAGGGGAATCTTGAACAATTATCTTTAAAAAGTATGTAGTATGAATTGGATATGTTAAATGATACTGCCTCTTGCTTCAAACCATAAGCAGAGTTTTTATTTTGTTATCTAAGCTTTATAAAACAGTTCTTTGGTCTTCATAACAAACCTTTCTTTGATAGTTTGATTCCTCCAGTAGAAAGTCATTCAGTTTAACTTACACCCTTAAATTCCTATAATATCCCTGCTAAATGTAGTGAGAAAAAATAATTTAAATTTTGCATTCATCTTAATTTCATTGCTGAATCCCCTTAGGGATTATATTTTATCTATCAAGATAATTACTATTAAAAGGTTGTGCAATAATGAATTCAAAACCAGGACAATAAACTATCCTTTGATTTGTGATATGTTTGTAGAATTTAGAGACTCTTAGACTCCTATTCTATTGTATCCCTACTTGATACACTAAATTGGTCTTGATAAAGATGTTAATAACTAGTAAAGTGACACTCCGTCACTTAGTTTTTCTCTGGGTGTTTTCCCCCCTCTTTCTCTCCTCCTCCTTCTCTCCCCCTTCACTCCCAAGAATGATTGATTAGAGGAAACAACTACTTAAAATGGAGACAAATATTTCATACCCAACAGTTAAGGGGGAAAATGAAAGCTTAGATTAGAAGTTTTTTCTTTATAAAATGTAGCTAAAATTAACTTTGAGTACACTATGAGTATGCTGGTTTAAGTAATTTTAAAGAATATGCAATCGTGATCTTTTAAAAGCTCCTAATCCAAGAGTTAAACTTCCTTTCTCTTTGCATAAAGCCAATAGTCCAGGTTTTATGTTTGTGCCTCAGGTATTTGTTCCAAGAAAACTCTGCGGCAGCAAAATATTCTTTTCTCAACACCTGAGAGGTCCCTACAGGTTAATTTTTGCCACAAGAGTAACTGCTCTGATAAGCATTGACTTTCACTGACATCTCCTGCAGGCATGCACCTGCAAACTCAGGTATGTTTTGTGACAGTGGCACCAAGTGTAGCTTCTCCAACTCACAAAGCTCCTCCAGGAATCTCAAAAAGTTTCAGAGACATTCATCTAACAATCACTTATACCACTGAGGGAGGTAATATTGGCTGACTGTGCTTATGAGGTGCTATTCCTGTCCAATGGTCCCCCACTAAGGAGGTACTTTGATACAAAGAGGAGAGAAATGATGAAACTTCAGTGCCATGCAATTTCCAACTTAAAATATAGAAAATTAAGTACAACTGGGAGGTAACATGTTTTGGAAATTACATAAAATGATTGACTGTGAAATAAAATAGAATAATTCATCAAAGTTATAGTATGTAACAAAAAAATGTTCCCAAACATGGAAACAATTCTGAACTTTGAAAGTCGGGAACTGAAACAAAAATCAGATTAGACTTTCATAGACTATATGTTCTAGTCATGTCAAAGTAAAAGAAATTTATCATGTATAAAATAATGAATATATTTTTAATTTGTTAGCATAGTTTTATTTTAACCTAATTGTATTGACTCTTTACAAAGATGCTGGTTTATCTAGAGTAGCTTGTTTGTGAATTTTAATGTTGTTCTTTGACAATTCCATTATAGCATTTTACTTTTCAAAATATTGTATAAGTATTTATTTGAATATTGGACTAATTTAAGTCACATTTTATAGTTTCTCAAGGTTTACTTTCAAGTTTATGGCCTCGGGACATTTAAATGAACAGTTTCTTATTGTTTTCCAACGTTGAGCCTCCAGAGATATTTCTCAAAGCTCAGCCTGGTCCCCATATCTGCAATTTCATCCTTATCCTACTTGTTCCTTTTACCATGCTTCATTATTAAAAATAACATGTTGATTTTCAACTTATCCATTACCATAATATTTCAAGAATAAACCAATAGCTTCATTAAATTTTCTGAAAAATGTTTGGTAGCTAAAACTGAAATGCTTTTTTGCAGCTAGGTGATGCAGTGGATAAAGTATTAGGTCTGAAGTAAGAAAGATTGAGTTCAAAACCAGCTTTAGACATTTATTAGCTATGTGACCCTAGGCAAGTCCCTTAATCTTTTGTCTCAACTTCCTTAACTGTAAAATAAACTTATAATACCACTCCTTCACAAGGTAGTTGTGAGGATCAAAGCAATATTTATGAAACAATGATTATATGATATACAAATGCTTAAATTTTGCCATAAAGAAGTTTAAAATATATTTCCCTTCCCCAAAGAATTATTTTTTTCTTGAGGTAAAGAAGACTTAGGAGGACAGAATGCCTGTTTTAAAATATTTTCAATATTATTGTGTAGAGTGGTAATTAGATTTCTTTCATTTGACCACAGATGGAAGAATTACAAGAAATAGAAATTACAGAAAAGACAATTTAGACTTAATATAAGAAAAATCTTCGTAATTATTTCAATAGTTCAAAAGGGAAATGGGTCCTTGTGACTGAAGGACTTCAATCAGAAGCTCCAATTGTACTTGGCAAAAATGCTATTGAGGTTATTCATGCATCATCTGCTGTCTAGTTCTAAGTAATCTGTTAGCTTCTTTCCAATTCTATGATTCAATGGAAAGGGAATATAAAGCCAAAGAGAAAAACTATAGTTATAAGAGGACTTAAAATCTCAGATAACTATTTTTAAGTGGAAAATGGACATGGATCATAGTGAGGCACATAAGTAAAAAATGTAAATGCACACTTCTTAATTATAATTCTCAGATCATATTCTTTTAGTTTTACTCATTGTTATCCCCAACCAATTTCTATAGGACAAGTATGTTAAGTAATGTAAAGGTGATTAGATTTGGAATCAGAAGTCAGATACAGAGATTCACTTTTCCTTTTGGTAGCTGTATTTAATCAGGAAAGACTTGGAATCAATCTCAAAGATTCAACATATCTTATCTAATAAAAGAAAAGTCACTTTACATCTCTGAGAATCATTTTCCTCATTTGTATTAAATATGCAAGCAACATACATATACATACACATATAAGCATATGTATAAAATGTATATGAATCTATATACTACTCATATATATTTATAATTGTGTGTACATATAGATATCAATGATTATACCCATTTTATGGGGAAGTTTAAGACTCTGACAGATGAATTAAAATTACTTGCCTATCACCAGATAGGAATGTAAAAGCATGCCTTCATTCATAGAATGTATTGTGTATATACATATGCAAATATGCCCATATATAAATTAGATATAGATATATACATATGTATGCATGCACACACATATATTTAACTTTCCATATGTAAAATGTTATATACATATTAGCAATCATATTTATTAGAAATAGTACCTACTACTACATTATTGTGTGGATAAAATATAAATTGCTCTACCAACCTTAAAGTGATATATAAATTCCAGTGACTTTTATTAAAAGACTTTTCCTGTTAGCAAAGGAAAAAGGCATATGACTTCAAACCTTCTTGCCTTCCAGCTACTCTTGAACCAGCCACAATGATGGCCTTCTTGGTTAATGCAGTCTAATTTGGAAAATTAATAGTTGACTAGAATGTAGTTAAATAACTATTTTACAATGCTGAATCTGTTAGCAAGAAGAATCTTGGCCCTGTAACAACTACATTCATTACAGAAAGCTTCTCTTTTCTCACAAGACACTTCTTAAATAATACATTCTGACAAGTTTATTCTTAGATATTTTAGGAATACTAGAGGGAGCTACTCTACTACTATCCAATAATGAAAGGAAATACAAGTCCTGTTTCATTTGATTGCTGTAAATTCTCCATAAAACTTTACTTCTTATTCCCTTACTTAATGAAGGCTATCTTAAAATATATCCAAGACAGCTGGTTGGCAGGAAGACATCATATCACCTGCTGATGAAACTTATGGAGCCCTGGGCTTTTTACTATCCCCCCATCCGCTATAGCTCAACTTTCTTTTTTATAAATTCTCTGCCCCAATTGGAGTTTGAACTCCTTGAGTACTCACTCAATAATATTTATGTAATAACACTTGAAAATATGTATCTCATATCAAAAGTTTTTTTTCCCTTCTATTTGTAAAATCAGTAATTAGAGCAACATTTGGTAAATTATAAGCACTTAACATATTTTGTCTTTCATTCATTTGTTCATTCATTCATCCATAACTTAAAAAAATGTTCTATGTTGTTGAATGACCCAATATCATGAATTGATATTCATTAACTGCTTAGTAATGATAGTAATATTTCTTTGATTCTATTTTTTAATACCTCAAACTATCAATATTTTTATGAATAAGTGTATTGTTTCCAGTCATACAGATAATAAACTCTCCATGTCTATTATTCAGTTGTTTCAGTTGTGTCCAACTTGTCTTAGTGCTATTTGGGCTTTCTCAGCAAAGACTAGAGTGGTTTGTCATTTTTTTCCCATCTCATTTTAAAGATGGGGTAACTGAGACAAAAGGCTAAGTGACTTCCCCAGAGTCACACAGTTAGCAAATCTGAGAAGCTGAATTTAAATTCAGGCAAAGTCTTCCTGGCACACTCTAGGCACTATGGCGCCTCCTAGCAGTCTTAACAGACTTATAGTAAAACAGTAATTAGGCATGGAACCTGTGCTTTCATAAAGATAGGGAGCAGTACAGGTAAGTGACTTCTCTGCAATAAATAGTCTTAAGGACTTGCCTGGAACATTGACAACGGAAGTGACTTTTCCAAGATCACATATGTAATATGCATCAGAGATGGGAGCTGAACCAAGGTCAGATACTTCTTGTCTGTGTGAACCTAAGCAAGTCACTTAATCCTGTTTGCCTCAGTTTCCTTAACTACATGTTGAACTGGAGAAGGAAATGATAAACTGTTCTAGGATCTTTACCCAAAAAATCCCAAATAATTTCCCAAAGAGTTGGACATAATTGGAAAATTACTAAATACAGAAACACAGTCAAATTGAATTCTCCTCCTCATATAATAATGACAACCAACATTTATATAACACTTAAAGATTTAAAAGCACTGTATCTATATATCTATAATTTAATTTGTTCTAATAACTTTGTGAGGTAGGTACTATTACATTTCACATTTTAAACAGATGAATAAACTGAAACCAACAGAAGTTAATTGATTTGCTTAAAGTCATAGTATGTATATGAGGGGGATTTTGAACCATAGCTTTCTGACTCCAAGTCTGGCACTCTTGACAGCTAACGAGCCTTTTAATTTAGCTAGCCTGAATGTTGATAAATAGGATATAGGACAAAACTATCTTTCACTGGCTCCATCCTTAAAAGAATGCTGGAGTCTTCAAGATCTTATTTAACTTTCAAAGCCTTTGAAGACTCAAAACATCTTTCATGCCATATCAGGCCATCATAATAGGAATTTGATCAATTTAACCCCTAATTTTTAAAAAAGCTTTTAAAATTTAGGTATAGAATTAAATCTATAATTATATTCCCATGAATTTCAAAGTAATGACTAGAGTTTTAAAAGAAATTTTATGTTTTTTTCTTTATCTCATTTGGTAAATTATGTTTTATGGGATTAGCATAATACAGTGTTTATCAAATAGATCATGGGTGTCAAAGGAGTATTTCAGAAGCTTGTTTTAGCCCCATTGTACAGTGACTATAAATTCTGACTATATAATTATATTTTATACAATAATTAAACTGTTCAGATTGGTTTTACTCTGCTTTATTGGAATGAAACTTTATGGGTAACTGTAATTAACCTCTACTGATGTTAATTATACACAAAGAGAGATCTTGGAATTGTTGACCTTGCGATTCCCTTACAAGCTCATTTGCCAGTATGTATTACACTATGTTAAAAATATCACATACCTCAAAGCAAATATCATAATGGCCATTAGAAGGAAAATCCAGAGGTTGCTCATTTCCTGTGATTTGAAAATTACTCCATTTAGGGATTCTGTTAGAAATTTGTAACACAGTTTGTTATACCAATCTTTTCCCCTAGTTGGATCAGTTTAGCTGAAAGATGATACTATTCAATTAGTCACACAAATCACATGTAATGTACAACATTTCTCTTCTTTCATTCCCAGTGTATATTTCCCATTAGTCATATTTGTCTTCCCCAATGAATATGTTATAATTTATATAAAATATCATTCCTATCATCCCCCCTTTCAGCAATTTTTACCAATTACTGAAAGTTTAAAGCATATTTTCCATAAATTCCTCTCCCTAACTTACATTGAAATTTTCCTAAGTGTAGAATTGATTTCTATCTTTCATTATGATAAATTTGTTTTATTTACTGAATTGAACATCAAACTTGCCGTTTAGGAAAATGCTTTTTTCCTTGAACTGATGAACTAATATACTAATGAAATACAAGCTTTGTCTTGTGATTTTCATTTTAAGTTACTTAAGTTCTTTATTTTCTTAAATAAATGTACTCTGCCTAAGTTGTTTCCATTATAAAGATTTGCATATCCTTTGGTTTACATTAGAGCTTTGAAGATATATATGTCTAGAGAAATCACACTTAAAGAAAAATTATATAATCATACCAAAGAATATGATACACATTAAAAATTATTTATTCACCACAAAATTTTAAAAATTAATAAATGTATTTAAGGCATGATTAAAAAGTGAATAGATGCCTTAGAACATTCACCTCTAAAATTCCTCTTTCAGAGTAAACTTTTACAGTTCTTCCAGCAATGCTATGATTTTCCCAAATGTTTTTTTTGTTGTTGTTTTTTATGAAAAATAAGAAAAAATATAATGGAAGGGAGTCAAAATTTTAGAGTAACTTAGTTATCAGTCATTTTCTTATCAGCAAAATAATAATTATGAGATATGAATTATCTTTCTCAAAGAGTTGCTATGAGAAAAACACTATAAAAAACTTAAGATAGTAGAAAAATACTTATTTTTATTTTATGAATCTTCTTTTGGAATTATCTTCAGTAAATAGTTACACATTTGTTGAATATGCTCTCCAATAGTAAATCTATATTCATTAAGGTTGCACTTATATACTATAAAGCATAAAATAATTTAGAGCCCAACCTAGTTCAAAAAAGAAAAAGTAAATGATTAATCTCATCAATAGTATTTTTCATCAAAAAATAATAATAGCTCTTATGGATTTTTAAAATCTTTAGAACAATTAAACATTAAGATTTAAGGAAAATAAAAAGCAACCTAGTATAATACACTGTACTAAAAAAAAAGTAATTTAGTTTTCCTCAAATAATTGAATCAATGTTGAATTCCTATAACATACAAAGCACTATGCTATGCAGGGTCTATGGAAGTCAAAGAATACTGAGATATGAATATCTCTTCACTCAAGAAGCTTACAATTTAATAGGAGATATCAGAAATGAATGCACTTAACTATAATACCAGGTAGAATATAAAAGCAAAAAGACAAAGCTTTCTATATGTTCCAAGAATGAAATAGCAACTAGTCTTATTTGGCTAAAGTGCTGGACACATGGTAAAATTAGAATTGGGAAATAAGATTGAAAAAACAGACTGGTTTTGGATGCTGAAGATTATATCTATAATTTTATGAATATAGATATAGAGAAGAAAGCTCCATTAAGAAATTGAATGGATAGACATATAAAGGAACATAATACCAAAAAAAGAAGAAAAAAAAGAGTATTGGTGAAATTTTTTTTTCTTATCTTTATACCCATTCCTTGTCTCAAAGCTTTGTCTGACTCAAATCTAGTCAATTTTTTCCTTGAAGTGCCTCACTCATCAAGATAGCATAGCCACAGAGTCCTATGTTTAAGATTTCTCTGTTCAACATTATTTGTCCTAGATAAACAGATTATTTCTGCACTACATCTGGATTGGTGCCTTCTGAACTTTTTTTAAAAAAGTACAATTCAAGCCAACTTCAGGAAATAGAGAGAATTGAGGTGATTATCTACAAATTAAAAGAGATATTTATAGGGGATCAAGTCAGCAATTTATTTTCTCAATAAAATGGGATGATGGAAAATAGCCAGGTGTAGATGTCAGTAGGGCAGAAACTTAAGATAACATTGATTTCACAAAGCAAGAACTAGCACATAATCATGATTACTTAGCATCATTAGGTAAAGACTAGCATGGAAGGGAATTGGTATTGTAACCAAGGTAATGTGTAAAATAGTAAAAACATTTGACACAAAATCTATCTGTTTTCTGACCTCATCTTAAAAATTCTGTGACATGTTCTTCTACCACTACATAAAGAATCTAGAGAAAAGAAAGCTATTGATGGAAACACTTTCTTTCTTTTGAGGGGTACTTATGGAGTTTTCTGAAGGTATAGTTTAGTTTTTTTGCTGGGAGTCTATGTGTAGTCTATCTTTCATTTTCAAATGCAAATGCTACCTTTAGCTGAATTGAACATTCTACTAGGTGAGTATGGGAAGTCCAGTGGATTTCCAAATTTTATCAAGTCCTCCTCTGGTAAAAGTGGAGGAGAATAAGATTGAGATTGGGATCCAAGGCTAAGATCTTTCCCCTTTCTCACAACCTCTCATTCATTTTTTCCCAGGGGTTGAGAGAGAAATCTCTTTATTCTCTACTTGCTCTAATCCACAGATCTCTTTAGTTTGATATTTTAGAAATGGTTCAAAAGATATAATCAAACTTCTTTAGCCAATCCAATCACTATTCAAGTTAATGTCACTCTTATTTCTTGGAAAGCCTTTTTGCACCTAATTTAAAAGCTCTTATGATGCTATTTTAGATATCTAATTAAAAGAACATCTCAATCAATTGGGTGGGGTAACTTTATTGAGTTATTCCACTTCCACAATAAGTTATATATATATTCATGGGATGGAATAAACACATTTTTTATCTTATGTAGCACAGAAAAAAAAGAGAGAGAGTTTGAATGCTTTTACATTTCCTTAAAAATTCATTTTTATGTTCAGTGATTTGATCTTCCAATAGCAGAATTTTAAATAACCAAATCTAGGTTCTAAATAACATAAACATTCCTTTTTGTTGATTTTAGTGCTCACTGCATAGTTTCTGTTCTAAGATTTAGCACATTAAAAAGATTCCTGTGGGTTATAGGAAATATTTTGTTTCTATCCTCTATCCTAGACATTATATCCATATCATGTACAGGTACTTTTAAAGTACATATGTATTTCTTCTTAAATAAGTATCATTACATTTTTCCTAATTTAAATAATTTATCTGTGTGATAAAAATTTTATTTTAATGAGTTTTTTTTTTCTAATTCTCTTTTATGGGATTTTCCTGTACAATTTTAGACTATGACATATTACCTATTGTTTTCTTAAGCACTTTTAAATCCAAATATCCAAGATTTCTTTTTTAGGTAATATTATTAATGTACTCCCCCAGATTATCTCTCACAAATACTAAAATGAAATGTATAGTTCCTCTTACAATTCCTATTTTAATCCCTTTTTTCTCAGAATATGGTCCAGTATAAAGTTCTTTTTATCCTTTTGTCACTTCTAATTTTTGAAGAATTAGATTAACATTAAGGTATCATTTTTTAAAAACCCCTGCTGTTTCAATGGGAAAAAAAGACATTCCAAAGTGGTTTATTTAGCTACAATCATTCATATGGTTATCTCAAAAGTTATTCACTTTACCTAACACAAGTAAGTACTGATAAACAATATTATTATTTACATGGTCTTCATAAATGACTAGTATTTCCTCCTTTCTTTTTCTCTTTTCTGGATAGTATCACTTATCTCATTAGTCTAAATTAATCTGTTGTGGATTTACCTTATCAGATTCTTGGTTCAATGACTATTCTCTGGCAAACTCTACTGTCTTCCTATCTTGTTTCATTTCAATGGAATTCAATCACACAAACGTGGCCTAATTGAAAGTTCTTTGCTCTTTACATCTCATTAAATAGTCTTAAATTAAGTGAAAATGGATGTTCATCTGTACAGGAAAAGCTCCACATTATTACTCTATCGATCTTTGAACTTGGGTATTTTGGAGAAAAGCAATGTTATAAAGAGAACTAGGGAAGTTAGAAGTAGAACTAGTTTATGAAGATAGACAAAAGACATTTGCTATGGAAACAGAAATCTTCAACACATTCTTCTTTATTTCTATCTAAGAATTAAGTAGATTACGAGTCTTGGTTAATATAAGAATTCTTTGCATCTTTAGGAGAATGTCTTTATTTATTTAATCTTGCCTTCAAGGACTAACTTTTTCTTTAAGCAAGTATGGATGCTTAGATTTTCTTAAAGACTATTAACATAATACTAGCAGGCAAATAAGTTTCGAAAAATTAACTTTTTAAAGTGGTACTGCGACAAATTTTATAACAATTTTACAAAAACTTAATCTCTGAAATTTTCCAAATATAATTTCTATCTTTATCTGAAACTACAAGCTCTACACAATTTAACTCCATTCATGGGGATGTTATTATATGCAGCTGCATTAATTCAACAACAAGTTGGTTATATGTCCATGTCAAGTGAATCAATATTACTGTGCTTCTAACCATAACCTCTTTCCTGTGTAATTGCAATGGAAACTATAGATCAGTCGGAAATGTACTTTATTGCATTAATTAATGACCATCCTTCTAAAAAGGAATCCAGAAAATGTTTTTCACTAACCTTTAGCCATTTTCTTTCCTGTAACACATGGAGCACAATGTGACATCAAACCCAGAGAGGAAGTGTTTCTGAAAGCCTCATAGAGTTGTTTACCAGCTCTTTGATGTTATTTTATTGCCACACTTGGTATTTGAACATAAAATGAGTTTTCAAAAGGCTCAAAGATTATTAAAATTATTACATTTGGCTCTAAGTCTACATATAAACAATTTGCTCATTTTTTGGTATATGAATGTA
The DNA here is from genome assembly GCF_016432865.1 of Antechinus flavipes. Classification (NCBI taxonomy): domain Eukaryota; kingdom Metazoa; phylum Chordata; class Mammalia; order Dasyuromorphia; family Dasyuridae; genus Antechinus; species Antechinus flavipes. Next base: position 390,844,355 of record NC_067400.1, on the reverse strand, counting down.
TATTACAAAACTGTCATTCCAGTATTAATATATCAACCCAGCAATGGGGATATTGTGATGATTATTGACAGTCAGATTCCTAATATTGTCAACATTTTTGACAATATTTTTGAGTCATTTGTTTTTGGAAGTTGTTTCTTGTTTTCTTGTTTCCAGTGCCCAGAACTTATTAATGAAAGTGTATGCTACAAAAAGAAAAATTAATTGGCATAACTTGAAAAATGTATGCCCTGACAATGACCAGTTCAACTGGAGGAACAGTTTTCAGAATTTTCAGACAACATGGAAATGGCCAAAGATTCTTTTTATCACCAACTTGCATGTTGTGACATACTATTTTTCCCTTAATCCTCTTCTTATTATTTTCTCTCTTCTCCTCTCTAATTTTGCAATCATATCAAACTTTTGCTTGGGAAAATAAGAATATTGAATTTTTCTTCAGGGATGACTATTTGTCTAAGAGTTAAAAATTTAATCATTCTGATCTTCAGTATCCTTGTTTGAAAAGAATGCCTACATTACTGTTCAAATGGTTATTGTAAAATTCAAATAAATTATATGTGTAAAACCTTTTGTAGCCCTTGTTGAGCTTTTAAAGTGTTGTGTGGGTCAGAAACCATTAATAAAACAACTGGATAGATCTCTAGAAGCAAAGCAAAATTTATTTACGTTCTGGAGAACGGGCATCCCACCAATCAAGCAGACAATTGAAGGGAGGAGGCACCGTAGGGGGTAGGGTCGGGTGCTTTTATCCCTAATGCAAATTCTCCCTCCCACCACTGACCCTCATCCTTATTGGCTGAGGATCTTACATTCTAAACACGGGAACTATCCAAGAAATTGAACTTGACCAACAAGTACATAGTTGCCCATATTTGGCTGAAATAGGGAGGATAACAAGAAGGGGACTTAAGTATGCCCTTAGGGGGCTAACAGGGAGGGGATTGCAGGGACACTTTAAGTATGTCCTTAAGATAGCAGGGAGGAGACATTTTGCAGGGAGGAGACACTAAGTATGCCCTTGACCTTAAAGTCCTTCAGGCCTCCTCAAACTTTGAAATAGATGAAGCCTTACTTCGATTTTCACAACTGTCTTCAAAGATCTCATTTTATCTCTTTCAGTGTCAATATGTGAATGAGGAGAATAATAATGGCCTATTTGTTGGGGAAGAGAAGAAAGAGATAAAGTAAAGAAGCACCTTTACTTTTTTGGTTAGAATATTTACTAATGAGTATGGTTCATTTATTGTTGCAAAACAGCACACTATGACTGAAATAACATAAATTTTAATTATTTTAAATGTCTTCTTGATATCAAATTTAGATTTCAGGATGTCAATAAGTCTTTTAACAGTAAATCTCAATGACATCTTTTTTTAAATAATCACTTTTAATTTTGAAATACACACAAAAATTGTTTTCAACATTCAAAGTTTTAAAGTCTTGTGTTCCAAATTTTCCTCCCTCCTTTTCCCTATGCTCCTTCCCTAGACAGATAGCTATGCAATATATATTAAACATATACAATTCTTCTATGCATATTTCCACATTTATCAAGCTGGACAAGAAAAATTGTATCAAAAAAAATGTGTAAGAAAAAAAGAAAAAGCATGAAAAAAAACCAAAAAAAAATGAAAATATTATGTTGTGATTCATATTCAGTTCCCATAGTCCTCTTTCTGGATGCAGATGATTTTCTTCATCACAAGTCTGTTGGAATTTACTTGAATCATCTCATTGCTAAAAAAGAGCCATATCATCAGAGTTGATCATCCACATATTCTTGTTTTAATGTATACAATGTTCTCTTGGTTCTATTCACTTCACTTAGAATCAGTTCATTTAAGTTTCTTCAAGTCTTTCTGAAATCACCCTGATGATCGTTTCTTATAGAACACTAGCCTTCCATAGCATTCATATACCATAACTTATTGAGCCAATCCCCAACTGATGGATATCCACTCATTTTCCAGGTCCTTGAGACTACAAAAAGGGCTGCCACAAATATTTTTGCACAGGTACTTTTAAAATACACATGCATTTCTTCTTAAATAAGTATCATTCCATTTTTCCTAATTTAAATAATTTATCTGTGTGACAAAAATTTAATTTTAATGAGTTTTTTTTTTTTTCCTAATTCTCTTTTATGGGATTTTCCTGTACAATTTTAGACTGAGATATTACTGATTCTTTTCTTAAGCACTTTTAAATCCATATATCCAAGATTTCTTTTTTAGGTAATACTATTAATGTACTTCCCCATGTTATCTCTCACAAATACTAAAATGAAATATATAATTCCTCCTACAATTCCTATTTTAATTCCTGGTTTAAATCCTACTTAGTAATTGATAACTTGCTGTAATGTCCTTGCTGATATTTTATATAAGATTTTTACATCAATACCCATTAGGGAAAATGGTCTATGATATTCTTGCTCTGATTTGACCCTATCTAGTTTAGATATCAACACCACTTTTGTGTCATAGAGGGAATATGGTAGGACTCCTTCTTTCTTTATTTTTCCAAATAGTTTGCATAATATTGGAATTACTTGTTCTTTAAATGCTTGGTAGAATTCACTTGTAAATCCATTTGGGCCTGGAGATAATGATGATGATGATTTATTTATTTGTTTGTTTTGCTGAGGCAATTGGGGTTAAGTGACTTGCCTAGGGTTATGCAGATAAGAATTGTTAAGTGATTGAGGCCAGCTTTGAACTTAGGTCCTCCTGACTTCAGGGTTGATGCTCTATCCCCTGTGCCACCTAACTGCTCCCTGGAGATTATATTTAAGGAGTTCATTAATTGTTTGTACAAAAGAATACTTTATCTTTCAGATCTGTGGAGAAGGAAGGAATTTGTGGCCAAAGAATAGTATTGAACACAAAATAGATAATTTTGATTATATTAAGTTACAAAGTTTTTCTACAAACAAAACCAATGTAGACAAGATTTAAAGGGAAGCAATAAACTGGGGAAAATGTTTACATTCAAAGGGTTGATAAAGGCCTCATTTCTAGTATATATAGAAAAATGACTCAAATTTATAAGAATTCAAGCAATTCTTCAATTGATAAATGGTCAAAGGATATGAACAGACAATTCTCAGATGAAGAAATTGAAATCATTTATAGTCATATGAAAAGGTGTTCTTAATCACTTTTGATCAGAGAAATGAAAATTAAGACAATTCTGAGGTACCACTACAGACCTTTCAGATTGGCTAAGATGACAGGAAAAGATAATGACAAATGTTGGAGGGGATGTGGGGAAACTGGAACACTAATGAACAACTATGAACACTAATAGATTGTGCCATTCTGGAGAGTAATTTAGAACTATGCCCAAAGGGCTATCAAACTAGACATTCCCTTTTATCCAGCAGTGTTTCTACTTGGCTTATATCCTGATGAGATCATAAAGGAGGGAAAGGGGCTCACATGTGCAAAAATGTTTGTGACAGCCCTTTTTGTAGAGGAAAGAAGCTGGAAATGGAGTGGATGCCCATCAGTTGGTGAACGGTCGGATAAGTTAAGGAATATTTTTGTTCTATAAGAAACAATCAACACTATGATTTCAGAGAAGCCTGGAGAAACATACATAAACTGATGCTAAATGAAATGAGCAGAATCAAAAGATCATTGTGCAGAATAACCACAAGATTATATGATGATCAATTCTGATGGATGTGGATCTTTACCACAATGAGATGATTGAGGCTCATGAAGAGAGGCATCTACACCTAGAGAGAGGGTGGGAACTGAGTGTGGATCAAAACATAACATTTCCCTCTTTTTGTTGTTCTTTGCTTGCATTTTATTTTCTTTATTATATTTCCTCCTTTTCAATATGATTTTTCTTGCAAGATAATTGTGTGTGTGTGTGTGTGTGTGTATACACATACATATATTGGATTTAACATATATTTTTAACATGTTTAACATATATTGCCATCCAAGGAAGGGGGTGGAAAATTTGGAATACAAGGTTTTCCATGGGTCAATGTTGAAAAATTATCTATGCATATGTTTTGAAAATAAAAAGCTTTAATAAAAACATTTTTAAATGATTTGTTCAATTTCTTTTTCTAAAGTGGGGGTATTTAAGTAATTTATTTCCTTCTCTGTTAATCTGGGCAATCTATAATTTTTTAAGTATTCATTCAATTCACTTAGATTAGATTTATTGGCATACAATTGGGCAAAAGATCTTCTAATTTTTCCTCTAATTTTCTATTCATTGATAGAAAATTCATCCTTTTCATTTCTGATACTAGCAATTGATTTTCTTTTTTTCTATTTCTAATCACATTAAATAAAGATTTATCTATTTTTGTGGTTTTTTAATTAAAATAATCTGTTTTGTTTAATATTCAATAGTTTTCTTACTTTCAATTTTATCAATCTCCCTCTTAATTTTCAATTTCAAATTTGATTTTTAATATGGAGTTTTTAATTTGTTCTTTTTCTAGCTTTTTTAGTTGCATGCCTGATTCATTGATCTTCTCTTTTTCTATTTTATTCAAGTAAGCATCTAGATATATAAAACTTCCCTAAGAACTGTTTTGGCTGCATCCTCTAAATTTTCATATATTAGTAATTATTGATTGTCATTCTCTTGGATGAAATTATGCATTGTTTCTGTGATTTGTTGTTTTACCCACTCTTTCTTTAGGATTAGAGTATTTAGTGTCCCATTAATTTTCTATCTGTCCTTTAATACATGTAATTTTTTTTTTGCATCATGATTTGTAAAAGTTGTATCTACTATTTATGCCTTTTAGCATAGCTTTGATGTACAGCTGAGAAAAAAAAAAAGGTAGATTCTTTTCTGTCCCTCTTTAATTTTCTTTAAATGTCTATCATAATTGACTTTTTCTAAAATTTTGTTTACCTATTTAATTTCTTTTTATTCTGTGGTTCAATTTATCTAGTTCTCATAAAGAGAGGATTAGATCCCTCACTAGTATAGTTTTCTTGTCTATTTTTTCTTGCAACTCTCTTAACTTCTCTAGGAATTTGGATGGTATACCACTAGAGGCATATATGTTTATTATTGACATTACTTCATTACCTATGGTACCCTTTATCAAGATGTGGTTTTCCTCCTTATCACTTTTAATTAGATCTATTTTTGTTTTTGCTTCATTTGATATAAAGATCGATACCCTTGCTTTTTTTTTTTTTTTTTACTTCTGTTGAAGCATAATAGATTCTGCTCCAGTCTTTTATTCCATATGTATCTCTCTGCTTCAAATGTGTTTCTTGTAAACAACATATTGTAGGTTCTGGTTTTTAATCCAATATGCTATTCACTTCCATTTTATGTCAAAGTACATTCCATTCACCTTCACAGTTGAAATTACTAACTCTATATTTTGTTTTCCTGTTTTTCCCATTATATTTTTCTGTTTCTTCCTCCCTTTCCCTCCTCACCAGTGTTTTGCTTCTGACCACTATACCTTTTTTTATCTATCCTCCCCTACTTCAGTTCCTCCCCCCTTTCTTACTACTTTCCTTTCTACTCCTGTTTTCCATTTTATTAGTTACCCCACTTTCCTTTTCCCTTTCTCCTTCTATTTCCCTATAAGGGTGAAGCAAGTTTCTGTCAACCTAAACACATATTTATTCCCTTGTTGAGACAAATCTGAGGAGATTAAGATTCAAACATTGCTTATCCCCCTTACTTCTTTCTCTCAATTGTAATGATTCATTTTTATCTCTTTATATGAAGTAATTTACCCATTTTACCTTCCCTTTTCTCTTCTATCAGTATAATCCCTTTTCCACCCCTAGTTTCTTTTTATAGCATCACAATAAAATCTAATTATATCTACATTCTCTAAGTATACCTGTAACAAACACATATTATCTTCCCAAGTAGGGTATGTAAACATTTTAACCTATTAAAAATTTAGTGTTTTTTTTTTTTCTCTTCTTTTAATCTTCTTATTCTCTGTTCAGTCGCATATTGAAGCTCAAATTTTCTGTTCATCTTTGGTCTTTTCATCAAAAATAATTGAATATGTTCTATATCTTGGAATGTGCATCTTTTCCCCTGAAAGATAATGCTTAGTTTTTGCTAGGTGGTTGATTCTTGATTGCAATTCAAGTTACTTTGTCCTCTAGAATATCATATTCCAGGCTGTTTGATGTTTTAAGTGGAAAGTTCTAGGTCCTGAGTAATCCTGATTATTACTCCTTGATATTTAAGTTGTTTCTGGCTGGCTACAGTATTTTCTCCTTTATAGCATAATTCTGGGATTTAACTACAATATTGCTTGGAATTTTCATTTTGGAGTCTCTTTCAGGAAGTGACTGATGGATTTTTTAATGGTTATTTTACCCTCTGATTGTAGGATATTAGGGCAATTTTTCTTGATAATTTCTTGAAAAACATTGTTCTAGGGTCTTGTTTTTTTCATTGTAGTTTTCAAGTAGGCCAAATTTTTTTAGAATTTCTATCCTGCATCTATTTTCCAGGTCAGTTGTTTTACCAATGATGTATTTTGGGTCTTGTATTATTTTTTTCTTTTTTTTCTTTTTTCTTTTGGTTTTGTTGGACTGATTCTTGATGCCTCATTGAGCCACTCACTTCCATTTATTCAATTCTAATTTTTACTGAATTATTTTCTTCAGTTAGCTTTTTTATTTTCTTTTACATTTGACCAATTGAACTTTTAAATGAGTTGTTTTGTTCATTAGATTTTTTTTTTCCATTTCACCAATTCTATTTTCCTGGGGAATTGCTTTCTTTTTCCCTTTCAAAATTTCTGTTTTTCAGAGTTGTTTCCTTTTTTCCATTTTGGCAAATGTATTTTTAACGACTTGTTTTCTTCAGACAATTTCTTTGTTTCCATTTCTAAACTCTCCTGTAAAGTTTTCATTTCCTTTCCCCATTTTTTTCCTTTCTTTTAAGATGCTTTTTGAATTTTTCCAAAGAACCTTTTGATTTGAAGATCAACTCATATCACCCTTTGAGGTTTCATCTGGAGACCTTTTGCCTTTAGTGTCCTCTGCTTTGAGGTCTGTTATTTCCTATAATAATTATAGATGGTCAGAGCTCTTTTTGCTTTTTGTGCTCAATTTTCAAGATTGAGATCTGTTGCTAGGACAAAGGGACAGGGGTTTTGTGCTGTTGGCAGTTGTCCTGCCAGCTTCCTTTTCTTGCTAGGTGAGGGTGTCCAAATCCTGCTAGTTATACTGGACTTCAGGGGCTCAATATACCTTCTGTAGTTGCTATGGAATTATCACAGTTTGTAATGGGCCAGAACTCTGGAGAAATATACTTAGGCAAAGATTCTTATAACAAGGTGTAAACTCAGTAGAATTGATAAGGAATGGTTATCTAGTTTAGCATGATGATTAATAGTTCTCTAGTTCAGTACATGTACTTAATACTTAATATAGTTCTACAAGATTGACACCTATTCTATAAGATTCACACCTATGATGATGTAATTATAATAGAGTATATAAGCTGGGACAGACTCAGCCAGAGACATTCATTCCCTCTGCCACCATGATGGGGGACTGGAACAGATTCAGGGAAGACAGAGGACTGGAGGCTGGAACACAAGCTCTCAAACTGAGACAGAGACCTCCATGGTGGTCCTCCTGCCTCCCCCACAGAAAGCAAGACACACTTTGGAGGACCTCCAGAAAGCTAGTCTGAGCCCTAGGCAAGGAGACAAGACTGTGAAGAAGGCAATAAAGACTTTTGGACTTTATCACCTGGATATTCTCGTGATGAGTATGAAGGCTGGTCCAAAGACCTCCAGAAAACCAACCAGAATACTACAACAGTTAGTTAGTTAGTCTGATGATTCACTGGCTTCTGTACCAGGAGAGAGGAGCCATGCTGTTGTTTTAGGTAAGAGTCTCCCATTATATTCCCTACATGGGTCCTCTGTGCTCTGAGTCTCCCTTTGCTGTTCTTGTACTGGCCGTATTTCCTCCACCTCATTGAGACAAATCTTTATTGAAGGCTTTCCAAGATATCTTCTGTTGGAAATTTGTTGCACTTGAAATATTTTGGGTTCTGTCACTCAAAAATGCATTCAGAGCCAGAAAGAGCTCAAAGTCCTGTTCACCGTCTGCCATCTTGGCTCCATTTCCCTCAATCACATTTTTGTCACTGATAGTTTTGATGTTTGATCTGTCTTGCTCAGAGTGGATTAAGATATTTTAAAACTTCCTTTCCTCCATTGCATCTACTTGACCTCTGGAATCTTTCACTCTCTCTCTTGACTTGACTTTCATTTAATCATTTATGCTTGTATAGAGCAAATTACTTTGATAACTTTAGATAAAGATCCTAAAAGACGAAGAATTTAATATATATATTATAGTGTCATATAGCCTCATATAATACATGAATATCAAAGTGGAAAACATATTTTTGTTGCATTTTCTTTCTTCCTTTCCCTCCTCTCCCTCCCTTTCTTTCTCTCTCTTTTTCTCTCTTGGAATTCATATTTAGTTCTATTTAGGAAAGATGATAATAGATTTGGGACTAGGTAGTTATTTAATATATTTTCAATTATGTTCCTGAAAAGTATCATTTTATAGCAATTGTTTTTAAGATTATTGTATTGGTGGTATGTTTTAAATAGAGAATAATTTATCATGTGGGCAAAACACAGTCTAGCATTTCCCCATACTTACCCCCATTTTATATATTTATAGTTTTTGGAAAAACTATAAAAACTGGAATGAGTCCAAGGAATCAATAGAGGCAGTATAATTTTATGGCCACTTTAGGTAGCTTTTTCTATACTTATTGAATCAATGAGTTTCTCTGAGACTTATCAACTATTGACAAGTGTTTTTTTTTTTTGTTTTTTTTTCCCCCTTTCTTCAGGAACAATATATATAGACATAATAGTGTTTTCTTGAAAGTGTGTATGTATATATAAATATGTGCTTGTGTATACACACACATAAGTGTGTGTACCTAAAAATATAGGTTTTTGATAATAAAAACTTTGAATACTTTATATAAAGTACATAAACATATAATTGAACTGTATTTGGAGGAGTAAGGAATATCCCCATCCTTTTTCAATATTAGATTTGTGATTATTGCAATGATGATTAGAATGATCACATTTAATTTGTATCTAACAAAAAAATAAGTCAAGTATTTTGACAATAATTCATGCTACACTGTGAAATGTTTGAAGGAATAATTTTTACTATTCTCTAGACTTTCAATGTTGCAGAGATGCTAGTTTCAATCATCTTTCTTTTTTTCATGTTAAAAAAATTTTTAACACAAACTGCTTTATGAATCATTATGGGAAAAAAAAGTCAGAGCAAAAGGGAAAAACCATGGTAGAGATAAAAAAAATAAAAAAATAAAAAAAACAGAAAAAAAGAAGTGAACAAAGCATGTGTTGATTTACATTGAATTTCCTTAGATCTTTTTCTGGATGCAGATGGCATATTCTATCCAAGATCTATGGGGATTACTTTGAATTACTGAACCACTGAGAAGATAAAGCTTTTCACAGTTGATCATCACACATTCTTGTTTTTATTGTGTACAATGTATTCCTGGTTCTGCTTGTTTCACTCAACATCAATTGATGTAAATCTTCCCAGGCCTTTCTATAATCAGTTTGTTCATTATTTTCTATAGAACAATAATATTCCATTATTTTCATGTACCACAACTTGTTCAGCCATTCCCCTATTGATGGGCATCCAATCCTTTTCCAATTCTTTGCTACCACAAAGAGATGATATAAATATTTTTACACATGTGGGTCCTTTTCACCCCTTAATAAGGGTCCTTTTCACCCCTTAATGATACACTCCAGTAAAGATATTGCTAGGTCAAAAAGTATGTATAGTTTTAAAGTCCTTTGAGCATAGTTCCAGATTGCTCTCCAGAATGGTTAGATAATTTCACAACTCCACCAACAATGTATTGGTGTACCAGTTTTCTCGCATCCCCTCCAGCATTTGTCATTATTTTTTTCCTGTCATAGCCACTCTGAAAGGTATGACGTGATACCTCAGAGTTGTCTTAATTTGCATTTGTCAGTAATATATAGAAATGCTGAAGATTTGTGTGGGTTTATTTTGCATCTTGCAACATTAATAAAGCTGAAGATTGTTTTAAGTAGCTTTTTGGATGACCTTATAGGATTCTCTAAGAATATCATCATATCATCTGCAAATTTTATTTCCTCATTGTCTATTCCAATTCCATTAATATTCTTTTCTTTTCTTATTCCTAAAGCCAACATTTCTAATACAATGTTGAAAAATAATGGTGGTAATGGGCATGCTTGTTTCACCCTTGATCTTATTGGGAATGCATCAGCTTTTTTCCATTACAAATAATGCTTGCTATAGATTTTAGATAGATACTGCTAATTATTTTAAGGAAAGCTCCCTTTATGACTATGCTGCATTTTGTCAAAAAGTCTTTTTTTTGGTCCTCTTCAAATAATAATTTTTGTTGGTTTTATTATTGATATGGTTAATTATGCTGATAGTTTTCCTAATGTTTAAATAACCCTGAATATCTGAAATAAATCCTACTCAGTTATAGTGTGCAAACTTTGTGATATACTTTTAGTATATCACAAAACCTTGTCAGTGTTTTATTTAATTTATTTGCATCAATATTTATTAGGAAAACTGAGATTTATAGTTTTCTTTCTCTGTTTTTGCTCTTCCTGGTTTAAGTATTAGCAATATATTTGTGTCATAAAATTATGTAGGACTCTTTCATACTTATTTTGGAATATTTTTAATATATTGGAATAAATTGTTCTTTAAATGTTTGGTAGAATTCAATTATGAATCCATCTGGTCCTGGTGTTTTATTTTTCTTTAGGAAGCCACAGATAGCTTGTTCAATTTCTTTCTTTCTTTTAACCACTGTGGGCCCCCCCTTTTTTTTTCATTTTTTCTTTTGTAAATTTTATTATTTATTCTAACTTAAATCCAAAATGAGGGGGGAAAGCATTGCCAGCTAAACAACAGAATATAAAAGAATATAAAATAAAAATTTCCATTTCAAGAAAACCTATATAATAAATACTACAGATTTATTAAAATCTTTTTAAAGCTCCCCCACTTTTCTTTGCTTTTTTTGTAGGTTTTCTTTTGTTTCCTGCTGTGCACTTTTAACTTTTTATTTCATTGTCTGTAGTGTCTTTTCACAAAATATAGTTTCCCTGCTTCTTTTTTTAAAATTAAATCTATTGTTGCTTTTGCTTTGATGGAGACCACGGGTACTCCCCCTGTTTGTTTTGAAGTCCTCTGAATTCCATGATTCCCTGTGCTTCTGGGAGAAGGATTTCTTGTAACTGCTGGGGTCCCTTGAAACTTCTCATGGTTGAAAGATTGGTATTTCCTGAAACATGCAACTCCCTAAAACATTCCTAATAGCTACAAACTCAGGCCCCTTTCTCTCAAGGTTATGAAAATGTTGTGGAAAGGCTGTCTCCTGAAATAATTGGTATCTTGTAACACATCTGTTCATTAGCCTTGCGGACACCATGATATTTCAGTGTGTCTCATCTAGATTAACCAAAATTTGTGGTCACGTATGCCATTCCTTTGTGTCTGCCTAGCATTAAAAATGCAACCTTCACTACTTCTTGCTTCTATTATTCCCCTTAAGTTATTCGCCTTCCTTTAGTGGTTTTAGCCTTTGCAAACCCCCACCTCCTATTGTTCAGGGCTGCCTGATTTGGACTTATCCTCGGCAGCCACCACCTTCAATAAATTGTCCATTTAATATTAATATTATATTGATCGCTTTCTTGCATCTGTACCTCAGCATAACAGTTTGCTTGTTTTGCTTAATTGTATCTTTACTTCAGTTGAGACATAATAAATTCTGACACTTCCTTCAAATTTTTTTTTCCCTCTTTGTGTGTTTTAAATGTGTCTTATAAACAGCATACAGTCAGAATCTGATTTTGAATCCACTCTGCAATCAACTATTATGAGTAAGTTCATCCCATTCACATTCACAGTTATGATTGTTGTTCAATCATTTCAGTCTGTCAGACTCTTTGTGAATGAAGGAATTGAGGGGATTAGAGTGTTAGTGGAAACTGAGTGAACCACATTGATTCCATCTTGTGACTAAATTCTGGATCAAGCTCAGTTCCCCTTTTATTCATTTATGAGGCCAATTTCTGTTTTGTGAAAAAAAAAATAGGGAATTTGTGATGGTGGTGGGGAGAGGTTTTCATTACACTATTTGTACCCAGCCCAGCATGGTTGGGAAGCTGTCCCACTTCCATCAGCTGATAGAGTCTCTCAAAAAAGGATTTAAAAGTCCAGTCAGATCCCAAGACTGATGTAAGGAGCTTTCTCAAAATTATGTATCTCAAGCAATCCACTTGAGTCCATACTGATCAATTAACTATTGTTTCTACATTCCTTTCATTGTTTAGAGACTCTTGGGGTGGGGGTGGGACATGACTGTTTAATTTCAAGAAATTATATTTTAAGGACTTATTATTCAAAGAAGTGCAATTCAGAAACTTAGAAAGTCCCTAATATTTTCTCCAATTAGAAATCAGTTACTGAATGTTTTATCCCAGTTATTTTTTTTTGGTTTCAATTGTTTTTATTTATTAATAATATATACAAAAACAATTGGCTTCTGCTATATTCAGGGACCAATGTTGAAGCTGAGGAAGAAATTCCTTATTCCTAATTTATTGGGCAATTGGCATGCACTGCTTAATTGATATCCTAGGGAGCTCAAACTTTTGTTTTTTCAGTCATTTGGTCTTTCACCTGCCACATGATCCCATTTATATTTTCTTGGAAAAGACAATGAATCGTTTGTAATTTCCTTCTCTAGCTCATTTTACAGATGAAGAAACAGAAAGAAACAAGGTTAAGTGACTTGCCCAGGGTCCCCCAGCTTGGAAGAATTTGAGGTCAGATTTGAATTAATGAAGATGAATCTTCCTGACTTCACATTTGACATTCCATTCACTGTGCCACCAAGCTACACAGTTTAAATTATGATACATTTCTCATCCATCCTAATTTTTCTTATTTATCCTTCTCACTGTCTCCTTTTAACCTGTCCCTCCTCAATAGTCAACTTGATCTCTTAATTCCCTCTTCCCGACTCTTCTTACTCACCTGTATAGTAACATAGATTTCTATATCCAACTTATTGTGTAGATTTTTTCTTTCTTTGGAACAATTCTGATGATAGTTAAGTTCAAGCATTCACAACAAATTCTGCTACCAAATCTTTTCCTATATCAACAAAGTTCTTCCCTTTGCAATTCTCTTAGGTGACTCTCTTAGCCCATTCTGTGTCTCTTTTCTTCCTTCTGTCAGTACTTTACTCTCTCTCATTCCTTAATGTCATTATTTTTTTAGACACCAGATCTTTATATTCAAATTGCACCATGCTATCTATGCATACTTCTTCTAATTCTCCTAAGGATGAGAAAGTTCTTGTGAATTATAAACATCTTCCCAAATAGCAATATAAACATTTTAATCTTTTTGAATCCCTTATGATTTCTTTGTTATGATTATTTTTAATGCTTCTACTGAGACATGTTTCAAAGTCAAATTTTCTATGTAATTCTGGTCTTTTCAAGAGAAAAAGCATGCAAGTTATTTAATTAATTATATATCTATTTTTCCTTTGAAAGATTATAATCAGTTTTGCTCTGTAGGTGATAAATGGTTGTAATTCTAGTTTCTTTGCCCTCCATGATCCTTTAATATAGAAGCTGCTAAATCTTGTGTTTTCCTGACTATGGATTCATGATATTTAAATTTTTGTTTTCTCAATGTTTGTAATATTTTTGTCCTTGACTTGCTAGAATTTGGTTATAATATTTCTGAGATTTTTCATTTTGTTATCTTTTTCAAGATGTAATTGGTACATTTGTCCATTTCTATTTGGTTCTAGATAACAGGGTAATTTTCCTTGATAATTTCTTGAAATGTGATATCTAATCAATTTGTTTATTTGCTTGTTTGCTTGTCATGGCTTTCAGGCAGACCTGTAATTTTTAAATTATCTCTCTTTGTTCTACTTTCTGAATAATTTTTTTTTAATATAATTATTCCATATGTTCTTCAGGTTTTGTTTTTGTTGTTTTTTCATTGTTTTGATTTTGTTTTGTTTCTTGATGTTTCATGGAGTCATTGAGTCCCATTTTCCACAATTCTAATTTTTAAGGAATTGTTTTCTTTAGTGAGCTTTTGTACTTTGTTTTCCATCTAAACAATTCTACCTTTTAAGGAGTTCTTTCTTTCAGTGAATTTTTGTACCTCTTTTTCCATTTGGGCAATTCTGTTTTTTATGAATTTCTTCCCTTTGGTGAATTTTTGTGGCTCTTTTCCCAAGCTGTTAACTTTTTTCATTATTTCCTTGCATCGTGCATTTATTTCCCTGATTTTTTTTCTCTGATTTGCAAATATGTTTTTTTTTAATTAATTCCTTTTGAACTTGTGACCAACTCAACATTTTTCTTTGACATTTTGCATGTCACTTTGTTAATTCTGTTGATTAAGTCTGGGTTTGAATCTTAATGTTCCCTGTCACAATAGTATTTTTTTTTTTTTATGATGAGATTATTGTCTGTTGTTATTTGTTCATTTTTCAGATTATTTCTTGAATTTAACTTTGTTTTGAAGTTGGACTCTGCTACCAGATTGGAGGAAGCATTATCCCAAGTTTCAGATTTTCCATGCTATTATTTTGAAAATTAGTTCAGGGATCTATAAGTTTTTCATTCTTCCTAGGTGATATGAACTAAGCTGTGGCATGGACACTGCTCTCCTGGCCTGTTCCCTGGTCTCTGAATTACCAACCAACACTTTTTTTTTGCCCTAAAGGATCTCCCCCTCCCCCCTCAATTTAACTATAGCTACAAATACTAGTGTCTTAGTGAGCTTCCTCATCCTGAATCTTGATCTTGAACCCTTTATTGGAAATGCTATAGAGTCCTAATACCCCACGTCAGCAAATGATCTCTTATAATCTCTTTCTGACTATCCTTGGACTGACTCTTTCATCCTGTACTCCACTCTCCTTCCACTAACACAGACTTTTTGTGTTAATTTTCTAAGATGTCTTGGACTGGAAAATTGTTTTATTCTGATTTGTGTTGATTTTTCCACTCTATAATTTGTTTTGGGTCGTTATTTTAAAGTGATTTGGAAGTAAATTTTGAAGAACTCAGGCAAGTTCCTTCCTTTACTTCACCATCTTGACTTTACCTCCCCTGGCTTCCATTTTCAAAAGAGAAGACACATAATTTCAGACTTTCTGCAGATGTTTTAAAGGAGAAAAAGACTTTGAGAAGAAAGTGACAGAAAGAGGGACTATTAACTTGGAATATATCCTGATCCTTAATTAACTACACTAGAGACATAAGGAAATTTCCCCTTGGATAAAAATTGAAATTCTATTTTTCTTAATTGCTCTAAGTTATCTCAACCCAATAGAAATCTCTCATATATATGTATATATTTTCCTATGAATACTAGCTCTAATATGCATATGAATATGTATATACACATAGATATGCACATAAATGTATATAAATACATATATACAGCTCTATAGATATGCAGACATACATGTCCACTTTCTATGCTAATAATGTTTAGAAAAATGCTTATTCTAAAAATAAATACTTCACTCATAGTATCCCAGTTTGATAGATCAGGAAATTGTTATTTGATATAATAAAAATGTATTTTGCTATATGCATTAATGTCATATGTTCCTTTATATCAGTGTCTCCATGGCTAATGGGGTACTTGATGAAAATCTTATTCCATTTCTAAACTGAATAGAAATTCATTTATTCTTTGCATCAGATTTTTTTACCTTAATACAATTAGTTTTCTTAAAAACAAAATCATTCAGCAAAGGGAGAAGTGAAATTCAAATAAACATATATATACCTCATATCCTTCTCCTAATTATATGCATCTAAATTTTACTGAGTGAGATTTCTTTGGAAAACTATTTTTTGATTTACTATTCCAATGATCATTTGCAAGATCAATAAAAGTCACATTTCAAAAACATATTCCCTTATTCAGAAAGTTTTGTTTTCTTTTTGGCAATGATTTGCTTCTGCTGGAAATGACTAAAAATTATTATGACACTTGGATTGAAAGTGTTTTAACAGATTGAATGATTCGGAGAGTTTTAAATTTTGAAATATAATTGAAGCCATGGCTGGTGTGATATCAACTGGAGCACAGTGCTGCTAGCCTCAGGCTTTGGTTTCTATACTTAGAAATTAAAACTAGAGAGTTACTGGGCTTCAAACTCTAGCAATTCCCCACAGATTTGCTTTGTTCCTGTGTGAAACAGATTTCGCATTATGGGTGTCCTTTAAGAGTTGAGTGAACTGGAAGGAAGCTTTACCTTTTTGTTTGCAAGCTGAGAAGTTACTAAGGTGCTGCTGAGATAATTTAAAATGGATGATTGTAGGAAGAGATATATTCAGCTTGATTTCCCTTGTGCATAGTTTTCTGAATTCTACTTACTTGTAAAATTTTGGTAAAATCAAGATGGAATTCTCATTTGTTGTTGTTGTTGCAGAAGGTTAAATGCTCAATTTGGCAATTTAGCAATTAACGATCATTTCAGTACCACTTCCTCTTGAATGTTAAGAACTTCATGAAAAAGAGAGGCTTATTGATTTGGGGGATATGATATTTTGTTTCAAATGTATGAAGTTGTCATCTTCTATTACTTTTAATGAATGATGAATTTAAAATCTATTTAATAAAATATCAAAATTAATCTCTTATTTAAAAGCTTATGTGTCTAATCCTCCCTAAAAAATTAAAAGTTCATTATCTATATTCAGGTACTGATTTTTTTTTTAATTGTTGTTCAGTCATTTTTCAATCATGTCTCAAGTCTTCATTACACCATTTACATTTGTTTGTTTGTTTGTTTTTTTGGCAAAGATAGAATAGTTTTTCATTTCCTTCTCTAGCTCATTTTACAGATGACCAAACTGATGCAAATGGGATTAATTGACTTGCCCAGGAACAAATAGCTAGTAAGTGTCTGAATCCAGATTTGAACTCAGAAAGATAAGTCTTTCTTACTTAGGCCAGGCCATATATCTACTATGCTACCTTCTTGCCCCATCTACATATTTAAAGAATGCAATTCTATTGTAGAGAGCAATATGAGTACTTTAACAGAACAACAAAATATATAAATTGAAGACAGATAAAAAATGCATTTTTCTTCCTATTTAACAAAACTGTTTACAAGTACATTTCCTATTTAAAAGGGTTATCAAATTCATTTGGTCAGTTTTCCTATTATTTAATCTAACAATTTATCTAATTCTTTAATTTCATTTTCATTATTCTTTCTCCTTTTTCCATTGGTTTCTCATGCAGATATACCAGCTCATACTAGCTCATGAGAGCTGATTATTAATTTTTTAGTGCAAGCATTTGTGCTTCAGAAATCAATAAAATACAGTTTAGAGCTAGATTAATAGTTTTGTTGATTGTCAAGGTTTAAGTAACGAGGACAATTTTTGTAGTGCAAATTGCTCATAAAAGTATCTTAGGTCTATATCCCTCCCCACCTGCCCAATACCCCAGAGAGCTGATAGCTAAACATTTGCCAGGACTTACTTGATTTCACTTCAATATCATATGCTAACTATTGTGAGGTGACTCTTGCCTCTCAAAGTTTTTAGAAGTGTACACACACTTTATGAGTCACCACTATATGGGAAAGACTTTAAACATTGTCCAAGTCAAAGAATGTATACTTATCATGTGAGATCAAGCCAAACTAAGTTCAGGGAGGTACATCATCAGGTTGACTTTAATTCTAAAGTTATTAGAATATTTAACAGAGAAAATTAAGCCTCAACTTGAGGATCCCTGGTTATTAATATAACAGAAAGGCAGATAGATGTTGCCACAGATATTCACAATGTGAGTGATCACAAGCACTCATATTTATAATAGAGGACTAAGGACTGAATATTTCTTCTTTAGAAGTCATGTAGTAGCAAAATATTTCATAGTGACTAAAAGAGAAATGCATTGTACCATGTTTGGGTTCTTGCTATTATTAGCATCTATATCAAATTCAATATATCAACTTCTTCCTATATTAGATAAACTAGGCATTACCTTATGGACTCTTGGAGAAAATAAAGTATCCCAAAATAAAGTAAAAGTAACCTCAAATAGAAACAAAGAAGAAACATTATTAGAAGATGCAGAAATAAACCCTGATATGTGTCAAAAAAAAAAAAAAGAATGTGACAAAATGTGACACAGAAGAAATAGAGACAGAGCAATAATCACTTAGAAGTAATAAAGATGATATTCTTTTGAGAAAGAGGCTCCTGAATCTTCTGAGAAAGCAGCAACTTTTTTGTATTTTAAGGAAGAACAATATGTATTCACAAATGGTTTAAGAGAAAGCTTATTTGAAGGATGATTTTAAAAGGTAACAATCAATAATAGGGCAAGAATTGTGTGATTATTTCTTTCTGCCAAGAGGTACCATGGAAGCAATGTCTAAGTATAATATTAATAGGAAGGTCTGTTTTACAAAAAATGTATCTGATAGATGATAGAAGACTTCCTAACACTTGCTCCTTTAACTTTCCTGAGTAGCTTGTTATAAAATGTTGTGCTCCTAACATGTAAAGGACTTCACCCCAGCCCCTTCATCAAGCAAAATCTGCCTTTGGCCTCTTCTACCTTGTGATTTTAAATGTTTTTTTTTCAGAACCCTTTGAATTGGATTTTCATAAAACACTATGCACATAAGTCCAATTTTCCTATTTATCTTTTTTAAAGAGATAAATGTTAATTGATTTGTTTGGATAAACAAATAATTGTATATAAGGTATACATACACTGAATAAATATGAGCAAATAATATAGAAAAAATCATTTCAACTTAAGTCACAGAAAGAAAATTAAGTAACTACACCAAGAGTTAGAAAACTATTGGATATTGTAGTCACTAGTGAAATAAAAGTCTGCTCTTTCTCCAAATTAGTCTTGTTTCTTAATGTATTTCAATAACAAAGGCTTGCTTGATATGATGAAACTGTACTTGATTGATAATCATTCATAAAATCATAGAAAGCTATTGTCCATAAAGGTCAACTAGTCCTTCAACTTATAGATTTGAGAAAATGAAAAACAATGAAAGGTAATGAGTTAGAAAATAGTTATAATTATGAACATCCAGGATTAGTTGCTTGATCAGACCCAAAGACTAGTTCAATGTCAATTTTGAAGGAGATTTCCAATGGTGTACCCTCAGAATAAATATTCAACTCTGTGCTAATTATTTTATTTTAAAAATGATTGGCTTGGATAAAGGCATAGGAATTATAGTCATATAATTTTCCCAGTGCACAAAGCTATAAGGGATAGCTAACATAATCGGTAAATAAGTGGGCTTTCAAAATATTTTAGATTATGAAAGTGAGTCAAATTAGACATGATGAAATTTAAGAGGCAGCAGATGATGCAGTGGATATACTTCTGGGCCTAAAATCAAGATGACTTCAAATCTAGTCACTAGTTGTATGACTGTAGCCAAGTCATTTAACTTTTAATTGCCTCAATCTCCTCAACTGTAAAATGTGTATAATTATAGTATTTATATTACAGACTTGCTATAAGGTTTAAATGAAATAATATGTAAATTATGCTTATACTTACAGAATAGCCACCTTTCTGAATTAGGACTATACAAATGTTTATTCCATTTGGTTCTAATAATAAGAATGTATGCAAAGTCATGAACTTAGGCTTCAAAAAAAAAAAAAAACACAGTACAAATATAAAATTGGAAAAGGTTTCAGAGCAGTTTCTCTGAAAAATGAAGATCTATGAGTTTTCTATACTGTAGGCTCAGTAACATACTTGCATTTTTAGGTGGTTTTAAAAGATATTTACAAAGATACCAACAACAAGCTGGTGATATCCCTTTTGGTCAAGTCATAGTGGAATTCTGTCAATTTGGCGTACAACACTTGATGAAGAGAACTTATAAACTAACAAAGATCTGAAGCAGGCCAACCAGACTGGTAAAAGATCACTGAAGTTATGACATATATTTTATACACACTCACACACACATAAAAGAATACAATATATCTACTAAGTATTTTTCTTCTGAATTTGGGCCAAGATGACATCTATGATTTTGGCTGAAGGTTTTTCCCATTGCTATCAAATAATTATTTAAGAGAATTTTTGAAAACATTTTCTGTTTATTTCAGATTTTAAGATTTAATTTCTTTATGCTTTTATAATATGCTTCTTTCTTCCTTCCTTTTCTTCCCTCCTTCTTTCCCTCCTTCCTTTCTTCCTCCTGCCTTTTCCTCCCTCCCTCCCTCTCTCCCTACTTTTTTCTTTTTCTTTCTTCTTTCTTTCTTCCTTCCTTTCTTTCTTTCTTTCATTACAAGAGTAGATATTCTTCAGGTTGCTCTAAAGAAATTACTGAATATCCCTTTTTTCTAATCATGTTAACAATAATTTAATCTGCACAGTAAAAACTATTGACCTTGACAAGATCAGTTTTGGAAGATGCATTGGAAGGAATAAAGGAAAGACAGATATGGAAGAAATGATTCAGAGAATCAAAAATGTTGTCTTAGAGGCAAACTGCAGCAGAGACGTAAAACAGATGTTCTTGAAACTACTCCAATCAATAGCTAGGATAAGGTTCATTCCATTTTAGCATATAGACAAGCAAAACCTGAAAATGATCCTAATTATTTTATCAATGAACCAATAATTTATACATATAAGAACGTTTCTTTATTATTACTGATCCAGATTATAAAGAAAAGTGTCAGGAGTTACATAACAAAGAATTTTTTCATAGATTATGAAGAAAATGGAATAGATTTATCAGGAATTGACCATCCATACTTGGAAGGCATTCATGATGAAATGGAGCCAAAAAGAGAAGAAGGCTATGAAAAAATTTAGCTTAGAATGAGAACATAAGAGAAAACAGTAGTTAATTAAAAGATATTATTTTTACAAGGCAGTTTAGGTATTGTGATTAACAAAATAGAAGGAAGCAAGGAAACATATCATATTTATACCAAATTAAGGATGGTAAAATTAAGTTTCTAATAAATGCAACCTTAATTTTGTTTAATAATATATATTCAAAAAACTAAACTTGATTCCTGTAGCTTATATTGTATACATATATATATATGTACATATATATATATATATATCATAGTTTATTATGATGTATTATGATAGTTTTGGCAACAATAAAATTTATTTCAAATAAGTGACATGTTGAAAGAAAATTTTACTGATTAGAAGGTTATCTTACTAAAATATATATTTTCTTTGATGAAAAAAAAAAACCAAAACCTTAGCTTATATATCACTACATACATATAAAACTCTTATATTAATAATTAATTAGGTTAAGAAGTCTCCATTAAAAAATTGAGTCTCAAACATGAATCATAAATCATGAAAAAAAAAAAAAAAGCTTTAGCATTCAGATTTTAGTTGTTCTTACAAATGGTGTTTTCTGTACAGACTAAATACTACTTTAGGTTACCAAAGTCTTTAAAAGTTGTTAGTTCGTTATGCCACAGTTCCCTTTAAATGTCCTGACCCAATTTCCTTAATTGTCCTATTCTGTTATTCTGCCTCGTTATAACCATTCCTTCTTAATGTTAAGATAAAGGTCTTATATCTTAGACCTCAGGCTATAATCATTCCTTCTTAATGTATGATAGCATAAAGGTCTTATATCTTAGACATCATTAGAATATCAGGAGTCTCTCCAATACCTCCCTCCATTATGTCATCCTAGGTGCCTGCCTCCATTATGTCATCCTCATCCTAGGTTCTTCCCCACATTAGGTTATTTCCACCTAGATACCTCCTCCATTATGTCACCATTCTTGTTACCCTATAAAAGAATGTTGTATCTGACATTCACTGCTGAATTCTTTGAGACAATTGTATCATTCAGCCCTGGGACCAAACCATGAATCCATTTGGTCCCAGTAAATTTCTCCCATTTAATAAACTACTAAATACTCTCTAATCTCTATCTTGCTTAATTTCTCTGGCATTACAAGTTTGTGGAAGAAAATTGACAACAAAAGAATTTTATAGGAGAAACATCCTTATTACTTCTGTGATAAAATTATTTCAAGAACAAGTCAAATAAACATTTTTTTGAAATTTTGGCAACTTTTCTTTTTTTTACTTTTGGGATCTACAAGCTTACTTTTTCATATTGCTAACTTGATTATCCTCAAGAAAAGAACAGGAACATTGTCCTTGGATTTAATTTATATATATTTTCAACTTTACTATTAGCTAAACATGATGCAAAGACATTTCAGGGTAAAGCTATTCTTGCCAAATTTTGGCTTTATAGGCAATCCACTGAAAACCAAAGATGACGCTATGGTGGGACGGGGTACAGAGATATCTAGATTATGATGGCCAGAGAAGGGCTAGATTAGTGGTCAGACTTTTTCAAAAAGAAGAATTAAAATAGAAAGGCAGAAGATAGGAATAATAAAGAAGGGGGAAAAATCTCTCTATCCATATTGGAGTTTCTACCTTTATTCTTCAACTTTACTCTTCAACAATTCATAAACTAACAGATCAGTACAACCCAGCTTTCATACAATTTCACCAGTGAGTGGGGCATAACAGAAAGCAGTTTGAACATAAATAAAATTCAATAAGCATTTATTAAGCACCTACTATGTATCAAATTCTGTGCTAAGTGCTTGAAATAGAATTAATAGTCTATTCATTCAAAAAGCTTGCAATCTAATAGAGTAGAGAATACCCCCCCCCAAAAAAAAAAAAAAGAGACAGGGAAGTAGAATTGTGGAAACACCAGTAAGTATCCAGAGGAGGGGCATCTTATTGTGTGGCATTGCAATCAAGAAGAGAAACAGTTGAAAAGAGGAATAAACTAAAATTCCAGGAATGAACTAAAATTTCTCTATGAAGAAAGGCAGTGGGAAGAGTTTCATATTCTTCCCTTTAGCTATTAGAGAGAATTAGAGAGGGATAAAAGGAGGTGGTGTCAGTCAAAGCTTAAATAAAAAGCATGTTAATGAGATTGATAGTGATTAGATTATACTTGGAAGGGCATCTTGTTTTATGAAGTTGAAACTAGTCAGAACAACATGCAAAGTGAAGGATCACAAATCTTTGCAAGCAATGGAATTGCAAATATGGAGAAACAACAGCATTGAGAAGGGAGGGAAGATGACCCATTTCCTGAGTCCCCTAACCAAACATTAACCTTTTAGGAGGTTTGATCATGATTTAAAATGCCTTCAAATTGGGTCAGGTAATAAAAGTATTTTGATGACTATAATAAGTTTCAAAGTAATTTATTTATATTATAATATATAATAATATAATATTTTATTATAATATAATAATTATTTATATACTTTAAAATATTCTGAAGAGTCCAAAACTTCAATAGACAACCACAAGAAGAAATGACATACCCAGAAAAAGCTGAGAACTCTGTTTTACTTATCTTCACTATTTCCTCCAAAAGTTACTGTACCTTCCCCAACCCTACCCCAAATTTCCTATCATTGTCTATTTTTGTCTATGTCCTGACTATATTTGTTTATGTATATTCTATATTAACCTATATGTATATAGTTACAAATATACATATATGCATTTAACTTTGAAGGGTCCTATGCATTTTTAATAATTTAATAAGTGATTTTTAATAATTTATTTAATAAATCTGATTTCAAAAATATTATAATAATGAATGTGAGGGAAAGATTACAAATTTGGAGGAGTGGGAAAAAGGAGAATGAAACATACAGTTGTTGGGGAAAACGTAGAAAATTTTATTCCAACAAGATCTTTATGTGTAATGGTCTAAGAGATTTCAAGCATAGCTATGAGCAAAGTGAGGGTAAAGAGTGGTAGATATAGTGCTAAAAGTGTCTTGTAGATCATCTAGTCTAACTTCTTTTTCAATTTTATAAATGAGCAATCTGTGATTCAGAGAGATTAAATGATTTGTCTAAGGAAAATCAGGGTATGTTAATAGAAAGGTTTCTTTAGTTTGTTTGAAGCACAGGGTATATCTTATGTAGAATCAGATAAAAATAGAGGTACTATAAATTAAGTCTAATGTTTAGAGAATCTTGAATGCCATAGAAGGTATTTTGACTTTATTAGGTAATAAGAGAACAACTGTTGTCATTAATTGGTTGGTTGGTAGATTTTTTTTTTTCAGCAGGGAAACCCCATATGTACACAGTTTTTGTTTTTGCCTTTCATTCTCTTTAATTTTTTTTAATTTATTGAATTAAATACAAAATAAGAAAAAAAAAGAATTGAAAAAAGAAAGAAAAGAAACATAAAACAAAAGAAAATAATGTGATATAACCAGCAGAACGTGAGAAATAATTCAGAATATATTACAATAAATTTCCATTTCAAGAAAGTATATAATGAGAAAAGAAATTATTTCCATGAGTGTCCATCTTTTCTTTGCTTACTTGTAAGTTATTCTTTTGTTCTCTGCTGAACATTTTTTTATTTATTCTTTTTTTCTTTTTTCACTTCCTACCCACCTCCAATAATCAGGCTACAATTTAGCACAGAATATTCACACACACACACACACACACACACACACACACACACACACATATACCTATATATTTACCCCTATGTAAACATGCAACTAAAACAATAATTTGACATATAATGTAGATTTCTCTCTTGATTGAAAACTTCAGTTTGACTTTGTCAAATATCAATGATTACTAGCCCTATTTTTCAGTCCATAAAAAATTCTATTTCTGATGCTTATTTTATTGTTTCTGTATATCCCTTATTTTCTATTCCTACTAACGTAAATTCTGCTCCTTAACTTGCCTTCATATTACTTAACCTCCCTGTACCCATTGATCTGTCCCTTATCTTCTCCCTCACCATTTTTTTTCTCTTTATCCCATTCACATTAATCCATATAACTTATCCAACCACTATTTCTCTACACACCCTTCTGTGCTACCCTTTTTACCCCCTTATCCCTTTACACATCTTGTGTAAAATCTATACATCTTGTACTACTACCTACTTTACATACCTTATCTTTTCCATTAATTTATACACCTTGTCCCACATTCTTCTGTACCCCATTGACAGCTTTCAGGTAGTTCAATTACTCTCATATTTTCTCATCTTGATCTGTTCTCCAGATCTGTTTTTTTTTTTCTTTTAAGATATTCTTTTTTATTTTTCTGTTCTATTTTTTCATCCCTTATATTTTGTTTGCCATTTTTTGATCTCTTATAACTTCACTGTCTTTCCCTTGCCCAACTCTAATTTTTAAAGAATTGTTTTCAAGGGATAGGTAGGTGGTGCAGTGGTTAGAACACCAGTTTGGAAGTCAGGAAGACCTGAGTTAAAATCCGGCTTCAGACACTTAACACTTCCTAACTGTGTGACTCTGGGCAAGTCACAACTCCAATTGCTTCAGCAAAAAAAAAAAAAAAAAAAAAAAAAAAATCTTCTTTAAGACTGTATCTTTTTTTCTAGTTGGTTAACTTTTTTGTCATAGTATTGTTTTTCTTGGATTTTTGTTTTTTGTTTTCCCTCAATCTCTCTCATTTGATTTTGAAATCTTGTTTAACTTCTACAAATTCTCTCCAGCAGAGAATCATTTAACATTACTCTTTGGGGTAGAAGAAGCTTATTTTACTTCACCAGCCTCCTTTGAAGATGAATACCCATCTTCTCTATTCCCACAGTAGGTTTCTATAATTGGGTTCTTTCCACTTTGCCAGTTCATTTTTTTATGGCAAATATTAGAATTAGCATCTCTAATTGAGCATGGGTGTGATGCCTCTAGCTTCACTTCAGCTCTACCCTCTAACCTGGAACCCCAAACCAAAAGCTTCACCTCCTGTAAATACCCACAGTCAGCATTGTCCCGGCCTCTCTGCTTTTGTCCTGAGCTGCACTGGTTTCTTTACTCCAGGGTGGAGTCTCTGCAGCACATTTTGGCTTAGTGTTCCTAACTCTCAAAGGTTGTCTCAATCTTCCCTGGCTCAGAGCCCCTACTCAGCATACTGGGAGGTACAAGTTTATGTTGATGAGCTGAGTTTCCAGCCAAACCCAGCTAGCTCCAGAGGTTCTAAGTGCTGTTTCTGAGGAGCTGATCTGAAGTTATTTGCACTTCACACTGGTTAATCCCCCTGCTTGGGGTCTTTCTTCAGCTCTTTTTGGATTTTCCCAGGAGGACACCTATTCTACCACAACTTCTAGTTCACCACAAGGCTCAAATTTTGTTTGTGTGTCTATGTGTCTGTGTGTGTATGTGTATGTATGAAATCTGGGAGAGCTTGAAATTTACTGACCTACTCTGCCATCTTCCCAGAATCTCTCTTCTTATTCATTCTTGAAGAGAATCAAAATGACATCACTATTTTAGAGTCAAATTAGTGTTTGGAAATGTGCATAAGAATGGTAGCCCAACAGTTATACAGAGGATGATTTAGAGTGAACAGAAAAAAAGGGGCAAAATTGGCAGAAACAGATTAGGTAACTAGTGCAATTTACTAGGAAGACCTGACAGTAATGATACAGAGATACTGTGGAAGTAGTCAGAACTTGACAACTGATTAGATGTGATTAATAAGAGATATAAAACTTTCAAAGATCACTCAGTTTATTATTTACTGCCTAAATGACTTGGAATTTAATAATACTAACATTGCTGAATAAAAAATTTTCCATTTCTCTAATCTCATTTGTAAAAGAAAAGGGAGAATTAGGATGGGAAGCAGATAATGTGGGGAATATGGTGAATTAAATTTTGGACATAATGAGATTGAAACATTTCAGGGGAAATGCTACTATTAACTATCTTTATCTTTATATTGTGCACATAGAATTGCTTAAAATATTTCTTTATAATTTATATTACTTTATTTATTATAGGATCACTTACCACATGGAACTGAACAGACCTTAGACAACATCCAATCCAACCCTCTCATTTTATAGCTAAGGAAACTGAGGCCCAGAGGGATGATGTAACTTGCTCAGATTCTCATACTTAGCATAATTTCTGGCACATAGGGGCATTCTATGATAATTTTATTAAATTGAGGTTCATTTTTCTAGGAAGTATGGGACAACCTTTGATTCCAGTTCAGCTGATTTTAAATCAAGAATTCTATCCACATTATCACACATTGTGTACAATCTCAATCTATAATGACGCTTGCTTGCTTTCTTTCTTTCTTTCTTTCTTCTTTCTTTCTTTCTTCTTTCTTTCTTTCTTTATTTTTTTCCTGAGGCAATTAGGATCAAGTGACTTGCCCTGGGTCACACAGCCAGGAAGTGTTAAGTGTCTGAGGCCAGATCTGAACTCAGGTCCTCCTGATTTCAAGGCTGGTGCTTTATCCACTGTGTGGCACTTTCATCTTAACATATTTTGAATGATTGTTGCTTTAATATTCCATAGAACTTGACTGCCAGTGGGGCCTTCAGATATATTTTACTCAGCTTTGAATTGCTTCTTTCCATCAGTATTGCAAGTGGCTTATTTCCCTTGCTTGGTCATTGAGAATAACTGAAAGACTTGCCATTCTTTGTTGTTCTTTTACTTTCTTCAATTTTCCTCTAATGCTGAGAGGCAGAGCTAAGATGGCAGAGTAAAGTCAGGAACTTGCCCAACCTCTCACCCAAACTACTCCAAATTCCTTTAAACAATGACTCTAAATAGATTTTACAGCATCAGAACACACAAAAAGAGGGAGGAGAACATTGTCCAGCCAAAGGCAACTTAGAAAAGGTATGTGAAACCAGGGTGGTAGTCCAGCACAGCCCTGTACCAAACCCCATACCCAGCCCCAGCCTTGAACTCAGACCTGGCTCCAGTCCCAGTCCCAGCCCTGACCTGAGCCCCAGCATCAGTGGGGTGGGATCTCTGAACCAGCAACAGTGCTGGAGGTTTCTGAACCTTTTAACAACAAGGACTCAGAAGGTCAGTGGAGAGGATCTGTGTCAATGGGATGGGAGTCTAGTGTGCAGTCCCAGCACAGGCTGCATCAGAAAAGCCCCATATCCCACTTCAGCAGTCCCAGCATTAGCAAAGCAGGACTCTTACTTTAGTACCCTAGATACTACAGCTACTCTGGGGAATAGGGGACACTCCAAGCAGCTCCAGGGAAGAAAAGAGTGCTTGTGGTCAGGTTCCTAGACAGATCTTAGAAAACCACTGCACAAAGTCCCTGAAGTTTGAAGCAATGCACCCTCCACCCTGGGAAACAGCCCTACTTGATGAGGAGTTAAAAGTCAAATAATAGACTAGGAAAATGAGCAGACAACAGAAAAATTTTCTGACTTTTAAAAGTTATTATGGTGACAAGGAAGATCAAAATTCACACTCAGAAGATATCTAGATCTATATCTATATATCTATATACATCTATGTCTATCTATCTATCTATCTACATATACATATATATTATATATATATATGTACATATATATATATCCCAATCATCCAAATAAAAAAAAAAAAAGAAGAAGAAAAATTGGTCTCAGGCCATGGAAGAGCTTAAAAGGGGTTTTGTAAATCAAATAAGAGAGATAAAGGAAAAATTAGGAAAATAATTGAGAGTGTTGCAAAAGGAAATAGAAACATTTTCTTCTACTTCAAGTGCCTGAACACTGAGTTTGTGACAATGTAGCTATCTGTCTATATTAGCAATATGAAATACTAACTACCATTTTTTATTTTAATTTTGAAAGGAACAATTACTTCCTCTTTAAAAGTGGCATATTCTATCTTCTAAACAAGATTATAGGGACTTCACATTTTATTTATCTATTTTACAAGCCATTATCCCCTTAGCAAAAATCTTTTATAACATTCTATGATTTAAAATGTAGTTTTAAAATTTAAGTTTATACTAAGAACTATTTTCTAAAAAGAATATAATTCATTCTGTAACTATTCTATTCTATTTTTAATTTATAGACTAAAACAAAAATTTCCATACCACAATTCAATTAAAAAAAGATTGTACATGAAACTGTAAATCTCCTATGTACAACAAACTATTCCTTTGAATTATACAATTAAAATTATATTGTAAATTTCTTTTTTCTTTTTCTTTTTTTCTTCCCTGCTCACCATAGAGATAGCTACCACTATATATAAATAGATACATACAGACTTATTTGTAAAATTATTCTATACATATTTCTACTTATTACTTCTTTCTCTGGATGGAAATGTATCTTTCTTTATACATCATTTATAGTTGTTTTGGTTATTTTTAATGGAAAAATAACTTATTCACTCAAAGTCATTCTTAAAAAGATGTTAATATATACAATGTTCTATTTGTTCTGCTCATTTTGCTCTTCATTATTTCATACCAGTGTTTTCATGTTTTTTATAACTTATGAATCCTTCATTTGTTGTACCTATATATAGTTTATATAGGTAAAATGTGTATTATTTTATCACATTCATATATCACAACTTGTTCAGACATTCCCCAATTGATGGACATCTCTAAAATATGTAGAGGGTTTTTTGTTTGTTTGTTTGTTTGTTTTTTTTGACTACCACAAAGAGCTGTTATAAACATTTTAGAAAATTTAGATTCTTTTCCTTTTCCTCTAGTCATTTTTTTGGGGAAATAAAACAACACAAGTAATAGTATTGATGGGTCAAAGAATATAAGTAGTCTAATAATTATTGGGGCATAACTCCATATTGCTTTCCAAAAGAGGTTTTATCCATTTTACAATTCCATAAATAATAAATTAGTGTCCCAATTCTTCCACAGCCTTTCCAATATTTTTCACTTTCCCCTACCATCATTTTGGCCAATTTGGTAGGTGTAACTTAACTGATCTAATCAATGATGATTTAGAATATTTTTATATGACTATAAATTGTTTTGATTTATTTATTGGAAAACTGTCCATATCCATCAACCATTTATTAACTGCAAAATAACTTGTATTCTTAGACATTTGGCAAAGTTCTCTATATATTTTAGATATAACACCTACCACTATTTTTATTTATATATCCTCAGGAAGCATGATGAATTGAGTACCTGGCCTGGAGTCAGAAAGATCTGAGTTCTAGTCCAGCCTCAGACACTTGCTGATTGTCTGACCCTGGACAAGTCTTAATACCTGAACTTTGTTTGCCTTAGTTAACTCATATATAAAAATGATTTAGAAAAGGAAATGATAAATCACTCCAATATCTTTCCCAGGATAATTCCAAATAGGGTCACGAAGAGTGAGACAGGACAGAACAAATACAACAGGAGATACCTTCAACATGGGGGAGGACCTCAATAGTTAATGCTCCTAACAAAGAATTATAAAGTCTCAATAGTTACTATCCTGATTCCACAACAACCTGATATATCTATATTCTAGAATATTTTTCTAATGAATAAGGTTTTCCATCAAAAACAAAAATAAATAAAATGAAATTATCTTTCAAACCCCACAGAGTTTATACTTTTCTGACTTCCTTTGGTGTACCTCTTGATTGCTTGGTAGTCTCATCAGATTCCATGTGTTTAATTGCCATTTTTACATTACTGATTTTTAATTCTATGTTTCTTGTTACACTCTATATTTTATCTTGATTTCTACATTTCTAACTAATGTTCAGATATTTCAAATTGAATATACAGTAGACATGTGAAGCTCAGATATATCTAAAATAGTACTCACTTTCTTCCTAAAATCTCTGCTGCTCCTCCTTCATTGTTATTGTAAAGGGCAACATCAATTTCCTAGTCCTTAAGATTTATAATCTGGAGTAATCCTAGATTTCTCACTATCTCACTTCTGTATCCAAGTCAAGGCATATTGGTTTTACCTTTGCAAAATATGACAGTACACTACCTTCTCTTTTATAAAACTGCCACCATTCTAGTGTAGGTCTTCATCATCTCATGCCTTGACCGTTTTAATATTCTACTCAAGGATTTCCCTAGTCTCATCCATTTTCCATTCAGCAAATAAATTGATTTTTCTAAAACACAGATATGATCATGTTAATAATCTCACCCCCACTCAGTAAATTTTAGTGGCTTACTATTGTTTCCAGGATCACATACAAAATTCTCTGTTTGACATCCGAAGTCCTTTTTAATCTTTCTATACCTCTCCAGTCTTTTTACACCTTACTTCCCAACATCTATTCTTCGATCCAGTGACACTTGCTTCTTCACCATTTCACAAAGATACTCCATATCTCTCCTCTGGGCTTTTTCTTTTTCTGTCCTCTATACCTGGAATACCTTTCTCTTGACTAGTAACCTCCCTGTCATCCTTTAAGTGACAACTAAAATTCTACCTTCTATAGGAAGTCTTCCCTCTAAATTCCCCCAAGCTCCTAAATTTCAATGCTTTTCCTCTCTTATTTCTTATTTATCCTTTATGTATTTGCATTGTATATGTTGATTTTTTTCTTTTACCTGACAGATTATAATCTCCTTGAAGACAGGGGTGGTTTTTGCTTCTTTTGGCATCTCCAGTACTTAGCACAGTGCCTGGCATATAGTTGGTGCTTAATAAAGCTTTACTAAATTCAATTAAATAATTTGGATTTCTTTCTTTGGAAGTTAGGTAAAAATCAACAACAAAACCATGACCATATTGATTTCAATTTTTAAAAGAAAGATATTTATTCTGCTAGATATATAAAATAAATTCACTGAACATAAAAAGAACTCTAGTGGCCATCTCTAAATTTCTCAAGATCCTGTATTGATCACCTTTTGTGTTTATCAAAGATGGCTATCTTCTAATAGC
This sequence comes from Antechinus flavipes, assembly GCF_016432865.1. NCBI lineage: Eukaryota > Metazoa > Chordata > Mammalia > Dasyuromorphia > Dasyuridae > Antechinus > Antechinus flavipes. Next base: position 390,812,481 of record NC_067400.1, on the reverse strand, counting down.
CCCTTTTTAGATAATAAATTATTTTAATTAAAGTCACTAAGGACAATTTAAGTTGTTACACTGTCATTAAATGTTTTTCCACAGTAAATTAATCTAACTGTATCTCATTATCTCACCATGGAAAATGCATATATCGACCAATTCAAGGTCAACTTATCTCAGAATTGCAAGTTAAGTACTGACACTCTGTGGTCCATGTTACATAGTTTATAAGACTTTTTCATAAATTTTTCTTTTACCTGAGCTAATGCTGTTTCTAAATATCAATGTCAATCTTTCCTTTAATTATACTACAAATGATAAATGGTCTCTCAATACATGTTTTATTATATAATTACATGAAATCTATATTTTCTCTCATCAGAGAGACCATAAATGTGTGAAATCATGTGTGCCTACTGCATATGCTTTACTTTTCTTGACAGAAGTGGGAAAAATTACTTCTCTTATAATACCAAAGTTTAAGTTTGGGCCTAATATGATTGCCTAAGTATCTATAACAACCAATAGAGGTTGTATTTTTATTGGATTTGGTATAGTAAAGTATAATAATTATATTAGATTTGGTACTTCACTTAAGTTTTTTTTTATCAGGGATTCTACTTCAATGCAATAAATTTACCTCTATACACCTCCATGTATGTACAAAACATTTTTCTAAGGACAGATAATGCAGAAATTAAATGATTGGCAAATACAATTTTTATTTTGTCATAGAGGCAATAGTCATTGAAATTTTTTGAGCAAAAATGGTGTTCTTAGAACTGTGACTTGTGCTGATTATTTTGATAACTATTTTAAGGATAAATTGGAGAAGTGAAATTTTAAAAGTATAGAGACTACTTAGAAGGATAATGCAATAGTCTGGGTAAATGATGGTGAGGATTTGAACTAGAGTAATATAAAAATTATGTTACACTAGGTAACATAATTATAAAATATCCAGTTGAAGAAATTAGTGACATTAAGCTTTTGAAGGAGAAGGCTTAAGAGAGGACAAAATAGTTGTTTTTGAATATTTGATTTTTGTTTTAACATAGAAGAGGATTAAACTTTTTCTGTTTGCAGTAGAGTTCAGAATAGGAAATAATATGTAGAAAGCCGAAAAGAGTTGATATGAGGAAATTTCTGTAACAATAAAAGTTCAGTTTTCTCAAAAATTAACATTTTTTCTAGAGGTTTTTTTAAAAAAATTTTTCTATGGTGAAGGCAGTGAGAAGGAGAATAAAATAGACTTTTCTTCATACAAAAAAAGCAATTAGAATTGTACCAAAGTTAAATGAGATTGTTAGAGTTAGTAAATTCTCAATCCCTAGAGTTTTGAAAGTATAGGAAAGATAGTTCAATCTAATATTGTATAAAGGATGTGTATTGAATGAGTTTGGACCAAACAGTCATTGAGGTTCATTTGAATTCCGGGATTCCAATATAATGAAAAAGATTTGACAGAATTTAAAAATAGATCACATAAAGAAGAGAGAAAAGCCAAATATGAATTGGTGTTTACATGAGAAAGAATATAATCATTGTCCAAAAGAGAAAAATTAGATCAAAGTACAAATTTGAGGAAGAATGATTTCTGCTTTGGGCAGGATAGTTTGGAAGAACAAGGACCTTTAGGTAAACATATCCAGCAGGCAGTTTAAAAGAGAAAGCTGCCTTAAGCTTAAAATAAGAAGGACTAGGTTTTATTTTAGACAGTTATTTATTAATCACTTAATCTTGGGCAAAATCTTAGTTACCTTGCTTTGGGTCAGTGTACCATGGCATTTTGCTTTGTGGTGTTTTTCTTCTTACCTCTACTCCCCCATGTCATGTAGTATCTCCCCTAACTCTACTATGCTTTCCAACCACATTTCTCTTCCTTATAACTAACTCTTTTAGGCTGCTAAGTCTTTTTAAGGATTTAGTCTATTAGCTAAGGACATGTCCTAAATTCATAAGGTACTCCCTTTCTACTGGGTAATTGTGAGGAACTTGTCTTCCATATGCTCTCCCACTTTATTTCATATTTATCATTGCTAGTGTCTATTGTATCCCTTCATTTTGTCTGTAACCTATCCCCCTAAATAAATCTGCCTTTTGCCAAAGAGAATGAATGTTATGAATTCTTCACATGACCAAACTCCAACTTTTGGTGGCTGCCATCATTTAGTGACAAACCCCACATCATAAGTCATATCACTACAAAATGCTTTTGTCAAAATTCAATAAGACTTTTAATGACCTTGGTTTCAGGAATTGACACTAAACTCAAAAATGGTGTTAGTGACATTCAAGGATGTGGCTGTGGACTTTACCCAGGAGGAGTTGGGCCTTTTGGTCATCCTCAGAAAAAATTGTACAAGGAGGTCATGTTGGAGAATGCTTGGAACCTGCTCTTCCTGTATCTTTCAGTTCCTAGAGAAGATCTTTTATTTTAAGCAAAGTGAAGCACCATGACTGCTAGACCAGGAAGAAGATCTGCTCTCCAGAAAGAGAGATTGGACTTGAAATGAAGACAAGTAATACCGAGCTAAATCTTTCTATGGTAGAAACTCTCAAGCCAAGATTCATCAGTTATGATCTTTGTAACTTGGAATGATATCTGAATATATGATACACATATGATATGTGTATACACATAAGAAAATCCACATTGGAGAGAAATTTTATGAGCATAACCAAACTAGAAACACTTTCACAGAAAGAGGGGCTCTTATTACACATAAGAGAATTTACACTGGGGAAGCCTTTTGAATATAACCAACATGGAAAGACTTTCAAATATAATAGTCTTCTTCTACATTAGAGAATCCACACTGGAGAGAAACCTTATAAATGAAACCAGTGTGGAAATATTTTTAGACAAGAGAGAGGTTTTACTGTACATCAGAGAATCCACATGCAAAGAACTCTTATGACTGTAGCCAATATAAAAAGGTTTTTACAAATAGGAAATCTCTTACTGGACATTAGATGTTCCACATTGAGGAGAAACCTTATAAATGTAATCCCGTGTGGAAAGACTTTTAGCTAAAAGGGAACTCTTATTGTACATCAGAGGATTTATACTGGTGAGAAATCTTATAAATGTAACCAATGTGGAAAGACTTTTACACAAAAAAGAGCTCTTGTTGTACATTAGATAATTCACACTGGATGTGAAAGACTTTTATACAATAGGGAGCTCTTAATGGACATCAGAGAATCCACACTAAAGAGAAACCTTATGAATGTAACCAGTGTGGAAAGACTTTTACACAAAATGAAGCTCTTATTGTACTTCAGAGAATCTACACTGAGGAGAAAACAGAAAGGCTTTTAGGAAAGGGGCAGCTCTTATTGTACATCAGAGAATCCAACTGGAAAGAAACCTTATAAATGTAACCAATGTGGAAAAACATTCAAATATAAGTATAATCTTCCTCTACATCAGAGAATCCATATTGGAGAGAAACCTTATGAATGTAACCAGTGTGGAAAGGCTTTTACAAAAAGGGGAGCTCTTAATGGGCATTAGAGAATCCACACTGGAAAGAAAATTGATAAAGGTAATCAATGTGGAAAGGCTTTTACACAATGGGGAGCTCTCAGTAGACATCAGAGGATCCACATTGGAGAGAAACCTTATAATGTAAGTCTTTTACTTTTGGTAAGTCTTTTTGTCTTTTACAGAAAGGTGTGGAAAGGCTTTTATAGAAAGGAGAAATCTTACTGGACATCAGATAATCCACACTAGAGAGAAACATTGATGTAACCAATTGGAAAAGCTTTTATAAAAAGGGAACTCTTACTGTACATCAGAGAATCCACATTGGAGAGAAACCTTATGAGTGTAACCAGTGTGGAAAGATTTTTTACAAAATGAGGATCTCTTGCTATACATCAGAGAGTCCACACTAGAAAGAAATCTTATGAATGTAACCAATATGGAAATGGTTTTATATAAAATATAATCGGTTATTGCCAGATCTGTGACAAGATGGAAAGACTTTAAATTAAGGAGGGAAATAAATTAGGGAGAGAACATTGGGAGAAGATGATGTGGTGGTGATGCCTTCCATACTTATTCTTCTCTATCCATGAACCCTACAGGGAGGGTGAAGAAGGGAAAATAAAAGATGACTAGGGATAGTAGACAGCTTCTTATGCATATTGGATTTTTCTCTTCTACCTGGTCAGCAGCTACTTGAAAGGCAGTATGGTGGAATGGAAAGATCACTATATTTAGAGTCAGAGGACTTGGGTTCTGTACCTCTGTAGCCTTAGAGAAATTTAACTTAAATCATTTTCTGTGCATTCAGATTGGAGTTAGGGTCTCTTCTAGCTCTAAATCCTCAGAAGCCAAAGAGGAGCTTGAAGATGAATCCTAGGCCTCTATGCTATTTCAGATTAAGGTTAATAACTCAGGTGAGTTCACAAAGCTGTCTAGGTATGATTGGAAGTGTGGAGGCACAAGAAGATACAGGAAATTCTAAATATAGAGTTCTGTTGACTTAAGTAACTTGCACATCATTCTTAAATGAACCACTCTGTGCAGCTAGTGAAAGAGGTTTCTTGCCATATTTATTCAGGCAGAAAATGTTTTACTGAGATGCTTTTAAGAATGAAAGATTTCTACTCTGAGGTTTCAGATTATGTCCATAAAATTGGCAGATGCCCCAAAAGCTGGAAATAGCTTTTTTTTTTTGGGGGGGGCTATAGAATTAGAGAAATAGAACAGCTATGAATTGGTCCAACTGTTTTGAAAAACCATTTGACATTAGGATTTATTAAAAGGTGATCAAATGTCCATACTTGCTGACACAGAGACCCTGCTGCAAGGCATAAAGTCTAAGGAAATGAGGGAAAGGTTCTAACTACACTAAAATATTCATTGCAGTGGCTTTTTTTGTTTTACTTTGTTTTCTTTTTGGTAGCAAAACATAATATGTATGTGAAAAAGAAACAAAATTGATTCTCTTTAGTTGAAGAATGTCTAAACAAATTGTGATAATGAACATACTGGACTATTGTGCCATGAGATACAGTGGATAAAAAGAATTCAGAGGATCATGGGGATATGTAAATGAATGGAGATAGATTAAAATAACAAAACCAAGAAAAACTATATAAACAATAACTCCCTTAAATACTCAGAAATCCTGATCAGTAATATCTTCACTTTGGAATTCTTTTCAACAATGTTGATGTATGTTTGTGTATCCATCCAGTGTAATTCTTGCATATGTTTCACGGAAGTTCAAAGAGGATCCACCCAATATGATGGCATCCTTGTTTATTTACTCTTACCATCTGAAGGCCACTTGTAGAGTGTTTTGGCTGTCTACCAATAAGCAGTTTTCCTTACCATGTGGTCAAGTTTGTCTTCTTTTATTGTTCTACTTTTTTTTTTTTTTTTTTTTTTTGCTGAGACAATTGGGGTTAAATGACTTACCCAGGGTCATACAGCTAGGCAGTATTAAGTCTGAGGTCAGATTTGAACTCAGGACCTCCTGCCTTCCGGGGCAGTGCTCTATCCACTGCACACTTAGCTTCCCTCTTGTCCTACAATTCTTTAATGTGAAGTATGAGCAATGTAAATTATCCCAATAGAGGACACCAAAAAAATTCAGAAAATGACAAATGGAGAGGCACCTGCCAAAGATGATTATCAACTGGACCACAAATCAGTTTTTAAAATATTTTTAATTTTATTATGTTTGTGATAACTGGAAGACAGTACAATCTGTCAGCTTTTGATTGGCTTATACATTAGGCAGAAATGGGAGCCATCACCAATTGTCTTGGTCTGTATTTTGCTACTGGATGCAGATGACTCTGAAGGATAGAGTGAGGCTGATTATTTTGTACAATTCTGCCTCCCTTAAATCCAACACATTTGCAAATCAAGATATCACCTGCTGATGGTATCAGTCATCTTAGAGAACAATCTTCACATGAAGAAGGTCATAGTTTGAAAGTTCAGTATTCCTCTCAGTTAAATGCAAAAATTCAGTTTCCCCATAACTTTTAATTGATCACAAACTCTGAGATAAGTTTAAAATGCAGTGTTTTTATAAAACTCTCAAATTCAAAAGGAATTGTTCTTTCGGCACCACCTGTAAAACATTTCATGTCAAGGTAATTTATTATTTTCTATATATGTTAAGCATTCTGATTCAATTCTAGAACATCTGTTGTTATCTGTATTAGCCAAGATGATGCCATTCCTGGAAATATTGTATCTAAGTATTTTTATACAATTAGAGGAAATTTGTTATCTATCGGTTATTTTTGCAAGATGCAGGTGGAAAGTATCAACATTTTCAAGATGAAAAGAGGGATTATTACCAGCTCACATTACAGATTTTCAACCAATTATTTTATTGAACATGATCGCATGTTTCTATCTCCATGATGCTGTCAGTTCTTTAGCTATTTATATTGTTTCCCCCACCTACCACCTTTTGTTTTTTGTTCTATCCTTAAAATGAAGAAGAGGGTGACCTTTCATCCTCTAGGTCTTTAGCTTCATAGGGAAATCATTGGTCCTCTTTACTATTAAATTCATGCTTAATTAACAAATTGTTAGTGTCCAAGAGAAAAAAAGAGATGAATCTAACTCATCTCTTAAATCTAATCTTTAGTTTATAAAATGTAGAATTAAGGCTCAAAAAAGACACAGACTGGATATATAGATTTGGGTGTCATATTCATAGAGGTATTATTTGAAGTCACAAGAATAAATCTTAACAAAAATCAAGATAATGTTGAGAGGGAAAATAAAGATGAAGAGGCAATGATGACTGAACTCGAGAGATACCCTCAGGAATCATAAGAAAACTATTAACAATTGAAAGAAATTGAAAAGAAAGGGTGAAACATGTAGCTCTTCCAGTGATTACTAATTCTTTTAGACTAACTATCTAACTTCTAATTATCATATTGGAAGCAAAGAAGTTTGATTATATTTTGCAGGAAAAAAAAATCACTAAGCTTTATGGTACTAGAATTCATCAATTGTCTGTTTTTTTTTTTTTTTTTTTGGAAGTTTTTACAGCTAAGCATGAGTCACTTAAATGTTTCCCTTTTCATGTTATACTTTTTCTAATATAAGGGTAATAATATCTCCTCTTAAATTTAGTTCATGGAATTGTTTTAAGACTGAAGAGTGTAAACAAAAACTCAAGAAAAATGTTAGCTTTTGTTACTATGATAGATTACTTTTCTATTATATTTACATAAAGCATCTCATTTAATCCTCATAATAAACTTGAGGTAGCCAGTGCAGTTATTCTTATTCCCATTTTATGAGTGAAGAAATTGAATCTCAGTTATGTTTTAATATGTATCACTGGAGGCAATATCCACATAGATATTATCTCAGATTCATCAAAGTATCAAATTTTATGAATCCAAGAAATGAATGATAATATATGTTCTAGAGATAAAAGTCCAGCAAATTTTGTGTGTGTGTGTGTGTGTGTGTGTGTGTACTTAAACATATACAACAAAACCATCCTAAATTATGTCATGCTTTTCCCAAGACAATAATTGTTAATTAAATACCTTATCAGGCACATGTAGTTAAAAGAATCAGAAAGTAGTTAAATGACTGTTTATCTGTCCCTATGTTTTGTTTTCTTATTCTAATCCAGGGGTCTTTTGATTATTCTACAAGGTTTCATTGGTATCTTCAGTATTCTAGGCACTGCTTTTAACAACTATTTTGAAGTTAGTAAAGAGCAAATGTAATTATATAAAAACAAAGTATTAAAGGCAGAACAGTTGATTACTGACATTGTGATTGAAGGAAGTGTACTAGTGAACTTGAACACTTCTAAATAGTCTAAGAGAATTCACCATATATTTGAGTAAAAGTTTTAAAACACAAATTGATCTATTAAAGCTTTTTCCCACTTATTATTCTTTCTTCTCCCTCCCACTTCAAACATCTTTTTGTAAAAAAAAAAAATTATGTATTTATTTTAAATTTTAATTTATTTATTTAATATTCGCCCCGGTTACACATAAAACCAATGTTTTACCTTTTTTTTAACACTATTTGGGTTCTTAGCTTTCTCCCTTATCTCCACCTACAATTAAGAAACCACATAATAAATTATGCAAATCATTTCCATAAAAGTCATGTTGTGAAAGAAAATAGATCTTTCACCCTAATGAATGCTTAAGAAAAATAACATTTTTAAAAAAGAAAGCAATAGAGAGAGAAAGAACATTTCAATTTATATTCAGGTACAATCAGTTCCTTTTCTTGGTATGGATAGGATTTTTCATCATAAGTTCTTCAGAATAGTCATGGATGATTGTACAGCTGATAATAGCAAAGTCATTTAGAGCTGGTCATCCCAGAACATCGCCATCACTTTGTATACAATACAGTTCACTTTACTTAAGTTCATGGATGACTTACAGAATTTTTTTTTCCTGGGAGTATTCTGTTCATTATTTTCCACAGAATAATAATGTTCCATCAAAAACACATACTGCACTTTATCAAGCCATTTCCTAAATTGATGGGCATCCCCTCAAATTACTTTTTTTTTCCCTGAGAAGACTGCTGCTATGAATATTTTTTGTTCATATAGGTCATTTTCCTTTCTTTTTAAAAAATCATTTTTGGTATTTATGCCAATAATTGTGTTGTTAGGTCAAATGATATGCATGAATTTACAGTCCTTTGGGAACAGATCATATTTTTGATAATTAAAGACATGACTTATTTTTAATCATTTTGACTCAGTTTCCTCTATGTTTAAAAGATGATGTCTTATCAGAGAAACTTACTTCAAGATTCTTTTACGATTACTATTGATAACTGTACTTCCCCCTATTTATTTTCTCCTCTTACTTTGCTCCTTCTCAAAAGTGTTTTGCTATTGTTCACTTCCTCCCCCAATATGTTTTCTCTTTTATAACCCTCTCTCCTTCCCATATCCCATTTCCCTCCTATTTTCCTGAAAAGTAAGATAGATTTCTATACTTATATTGAATATGTATGTTATTTTCTCTTTGAGCCAATTCTTTTGAGAGTAAGGTTCACTCAATTCCCTTTTCCTCTCCTTCTACTCTTCCAATGTAAAAGTTCTTTTTGAATTCTTTTTTATGACCCCATTCTATTCCTCCCTTTCCCTTTTTCCTAATATATTCCTCTCTCATCCTTTAATTTAATTATTTTTTAAAAAGATATTATCTCTTCATATTTAAACTCACACCTGTCATTCCAAGCTTCAGGAATTTTGCACAACTGTTTTCAAAGATCTTTCCAGAGACCTGACCACAAGTCCTCTTTTCTCCTCTGGAACTCTTAGGAGTAAGGGTCCCCTGTAGCTATAATATTTAGTGTATTCAAGCAATAGAGTTTGGACCAACCAGGGTTTGGGCCAAAGCTACACTGGGGCAGCTTGTGCTGGGATTGCACATCAGACTCTCACCCTGTTGTCATAGACCCTCTCTACTGACCTTCCTGCTGTTCAGAAGTTTCCAGCACTGCTCCTGACTCAGAGGGCCCATCTTGTGGATGCTTGGACTGGGGCCAGCCCTACTTTGGTAGGCCTGCACTGGGAGTGTGTGTTGGGCTCCCATCCTGGTTGATAAATCTTTTCAGCTGAACTTCCAAGTCCTCTTTGTTGTCCCTGAGCTGAGAGTGTGAAAGCCATCATTCCTGACACTTATTCAGAGAGCAGACTGGGGCCAAGACTGGGCTGTGTTGGCCTGGCCGCCACCAGGACTGCACACTGGATTCCTGTCCTGTTGTCACAGACCTTCTGCTGACCTTCTAAGTTGCCTTCCGATCGAAAATGTTCTACACCTGCTTTTTGGGTATTCTGAAACTCTGTAATTTGTTCAGAATCATTACTTAAAGGAATTTGGAGTGGTTTTGGGGGAGAGATTGGACAAGTTCCTGCCTTTACTCTGCCATCTTGGCTCCACCTCCAGCTCATCTTAACCCATATTTTGAAACTATAATTTTCTCTTTGAAAAGGAAAGTCATTTTTTTTTAAAACATTATAACAATGTTTGTCATTTCTAAGAAGATGACTATAGTGAGGAAAACTGGCATGATGAGATTTCATTTAATAATTATTACTCTGTAAAAAATTTTTTCCTCACTTTGTCAGATTGCATTTATCAGGGTGGCTCATAACAAGGTAGAGTAAATGACCACTCCTAATCCCTAAGGCACTTTCTAAACAACCTAAGTGGAACACTTGCCTCTAATTTAAAGATAAACAGAGAAACAGTTTCACCTAGGTCCTCCCCAGGGAAGAGGAGGGGATACAGCCTCTAAGAAAGAGGGCAAATAAAGCAGGTAGAAACCTGATTGGAACGGTTTTGTTTTTCTAGCCAAGATTGCTAGAGGCAGCTGGGTCACACAAAGCAATTAATATTTTTTAATTGCCAGAAAGGCAAGATCATCTATACCTGAAGGGCAATTCTTTTAGCTGTAGACTAATACAATCACCTGAGGATTACTTTTTCCTTTGCCAATAGAATTCTAAAAAAATGTCCTGGAAGACTAAACGGAGGGAAGACTCATCTAGGTTTACAACTCTGTCAGCTCTTACTTGGGGTCTTTTTTTTTTTTTTTCAAGATAATCCATTAACTCAATTTATTGGTCATTGCTAGCATAACTGATAAATTGATCATGCTCAGGTCTCTGGCTTTTGGCTGAAATGGACAGCATGACTTACTTTACTGACAGTTTATGCTTCAGTTCTAATAAATTGTTATCTTGCCCTGGAGAAAATTGCTTTAGCCTGCCTCTGTTACAATTTTAAAACCAGAAAGAGTTAACTCTTTGGTTTAATGTAACTTTCATTCATTATTTCTTGAAACATAGCTCTAGTAAACCACACTTTGATAAACCACACTAGTAAACCATTGGGATTCAAATGGAGCTATTTGAATATGCCTTTAAACCAAAATTACACAGGTTCTCACTGATTGGACAAAAATAGGTTCCAGTTCAAGCATCTCTTGCTCATTGTTTGTGTTTTGATGGCGCAGAGTGAGTATAAATAGCAATTTTTTCTGTTCTTATTTGAAAGGCAGAAAATCTTCCCCTACAAGGCTGATTCTTTTGTGAAGTCAAATTAGGCTGTTTTTTGCCTCAGTTGTCACATAGTCTTTGGGTATTTGTGTCCAGCAAACTAACTAACCTGTTAGTTCTTAGCTTAAAAGGCCAAGGTCTCACACTGCATCAGGGTAATGTTCAGTCATCCAGACCTATGTCTTGCACTGGATTTCAATGACTGAAGAAATTGAAGAAGTGGAAAACTCTATTTCCTTTCTTTTGAACTAGATTCAATCCTTGCCTTTGACATACACTGACTGAATGATTCTGGAAAGCCACAACATCCTAAGACTCTAGGCACTTCCCTAAGAACACAAACTGTAAAGAAAGAAACATCTGCATTAATAGAATTTCCTTCCCCAGATGTTGCTTATGCTATTGAAAAAAGAGGGTCAACAGTAAAACAACTTTGTGTATGGAATTAACTGAGTGAAGCCTATTTCATGGGAATATACCTTAAACTATATCTTAATTGTGTGACTTTATAATAACAAATAGAGCTATAGTTAAAATAAAAAGTTGTAGGTGTTTGTCTTCTCCTATTTCCCACCCTCTCTTAATTAGCATTTAAGTGCCTCTTTTTTTAATTCTCTTTTTTCTGCTTTTGTGATTAAAATGTAAGCCTGCACTCCCCTAAACAATGGGAGAAAAGAGCAGCCTAGGGGAGTAAGGACTTTGGGGGCTTCTGCATTCAGGCTATTTAATTTTGTGTTTTGCAGTTTTTATTTTGCACTCCTTTTACACCTCGTCAGATGGGAGATGCTTTTTCTTGTGAGATTGTAGTAAACCTTTTTTTTTTTCTATTTCTTACTCTGAGAGTCTATTGTTTTTATGGTCGCAACTGTCCCACACACTTACATTTAAGATGTCAAAGAGACCAAAAGTGAGCATGGCAATACCAGTGAAATCTCATGAACTTCATTCAGTGACTTTTATTGTATTTCATTTACAATTGAACTATAATATTGATAATTTACTATATTGCAGACTGAAAAAATACAGAGAACTTTCAGGTACTGACTATAGAAGAAGATGACAAACCAAATAATATAACTTATGCAAGATGAGACATTATAATATTTTATTTTCTTTTTCTTTATCATCAGTGTCATAGTAAAAAAAAAATTTTAATGACAGAATTCTTTCAGTTTGAGTAAAAGATGAGTCAATATAAAACATGAGAACCAATATTTACTATTTGTGATTTTTTTAAAAAAGAACTTCTTGAATTTAACTATAGGACTAAAAAGATTTCAACTTAGACTTCCAAAGAAGCATCCTTAAAATCTCAATTTTTCCTTTTTCTTTGAAACTGAGAAAAAGTAGTTTTTCCAATATAATAATTAGGTGACAACTATGCTTGTGAAATAAATTAAAAAATACTAAAAATCCTATCTTGCAAGTTTTATGGTTATTGTCTTTTTTACACCTTTTGTATTTTCACAATTACAAATAAATGGCTATTGTTGAAAAAAAGAAAAAAGAAAAAAGAGGATCAGTTTTTATCTCTATCCATATCCCTTCTTTTTGTCCAGACTAGCAATCAACATTCTGTTCTTACAACTTTTTTAACTTGTACCCTTTACCTTTGTAAAACTCAAATAATTTTACAAAGCAAAATTGAAAAAAATCCACATTTGAAAGGAAATAACAAGAAACTAAGAGTGAGGAAGATAATTATGAAATAAAGTGGATGTCTAAGAAATAATCAAAAAATGATTTAGTATTTTTTTTTATGGAAAAGTGTGTAATGGACTGGGGAAATGAAGAGAAAAATCAGCAACCTCCACAGAATAACAGCAAATAACTTAGATTTGGTTGAAGTGAATTAAAAACCATATGTACTAAGTTGACCAGAATAATTAGTATAAAATGTTAAAATTGGTCAACTTCTGTAGTACTCCAAAAAACCTTATAGAATTGAAAATTCTTCAACAAACAAACTACCACCCTGTATTTAAAATCATTACCCTTAAAAGATGATAACATGAAAAACATGGGACATATAATCTTATGCTGAAAGTATGCACATTTAACAAACATTGAATCTTTTTGGAAAAGTGAGCACTTTTCATAGTTCAGCTTGAGTTTTTATTATATGTATATGGATAGGCTGGCATTGACCTTTTGGGAACAGTTCTCCTTGCAGAATAGATTTACCACTTAATAAAATAATACATTTCTCTAGTCTTCCATACAAATTCCTGGAAAGTGACAAAGAAGTTCTTCAAATCTTGGGGATCAATGAAAGGCAAAACAACAAAACTGCTTATGGAAAACAACAGGATTCTAAATGTCAGGTTTTGTTCCATATGTGGTAAAATAACAATGGCTCCTAATAGTTCTCTTTCATCTTCATATTTCTTTCCTTAAAATAACTGATATTCTTTGCTGTAAGTAAAATATAAAAAGAAAAAAGTAGATATTATTCAAATATTTAATTAAGAAATGAACTAAACAAAAAATTATATGAATATAACTCATGGTTAGTCTAGTGCATTAACATAATGCTCTGTTCATTGGTGGAAAAAACAATTACTTAAAACTGAATGCTTGGACACCAGATGAAGTTGAGCAAAGAGCTTGAGTCAGGAAAGATCTTTTTGTCTCCTGTAGTCAAAAAGGGCTCAAGACTGACTCCCAAGGTCTTCACTTAATAACTTAAAATGTAATTATTATAAAATCCTAAAAATAATATGTCACAACTACAACAACAAAATTTTTAAACATAATAAAGAAGAAATGAATCAAAGAAAACTGGAAATCTCCTAAAAATGAAATTGTGAAAACAATAAGAAAATTTAAAATAAAAAGGAAAGGGGGTGTTGTCTAAAAAGACTATTATGGATGAACTGAAAATTCATCAATTAGATTAGTTTTTTTTAAAGACATGTAGAAAATCTTGAGTCAAAGAAATTTAATGAGGGATGAACCAAAAAAAGCATGTAGTATATATTACAGTCAAGTAAATGCCATAACATTTTTTGCTCTGAGTCAATTGGGGTTAAGTGACTTGCCCCAGGTCACACAGCTAGGAAGTGTTAAGTGTCTGAGAACAAATTTCTGGATATGAATGGACTATTTTAGAAATTGGTGGAAGCAAAAGCAAACTACTTTGCATTTTAGAGGATTAGGAAATCCCACCTTGAAGATGACTACCCCCTCACTCACATATTAATTAGTATGTGTTTTACTTTAATTATTGATACAAGGACATGATTTTACCTTTAGGAAGTGTCTTGGATTCTGGGGATTAATGAAGGGAAATATTTTATTATAAATAATTTACCAATAATAAAAATGTCCACTTCAATGTTTCCTTCATACTGTAATAGAATATGTGATTCATGCCTTCATGCCAGTTACATTTTTGATCTGTATAATAAACAAGATAATAAATTATTAAATTTCTTTCTTTCCCTTCTATCCCTCTCTTCCACCTCTTTGATTTTCTCCTATAACTTGACCATATTTCTTTCTTTGCTTTCTATTTTTTTTCCTTTTAGATAGTATATATGATATAGATATAATTATATATAGATATAATTAAAGTGTAACAAATATTAATTTTAGAATTTTTTTTCCGTTTCCAATCTTTAAATTATAGTTTCATATAACTTAAACATTAACTCATTAAAAAAAAAAAAAAAAAAAAACAATTCACTTAAATGAATAAGTAAATAATGGAATATTTGCCTTAATTTTTTTTTCTCAATTTAAGCATTTAAAAAATCACATTTCTATAAAATGCTTATTTTGAAAAATAGTATGGAGTAGCTAGGTCATGCAATGGCTAGAGTATCAGGCCTGAAGTCAGGAGGGCCTGAGTTCAAATCTGGTCTCAGATACTTAATACTTCCTACCCATGTGACCCTGGGCAAGTCACTTAGCCCCAATTGGCTCAGCCAAAAAAAAAAAAAATAGTATGTGCAACACTTTTGTATCTCTGAAATAATAAATGTTAAGATGAAGATCTTGGCTTTAAAATTCTCTGATTCTAAGGGCACATACAGCATTTGTTGTATGTTTGTAGATTTACTTGGAATCTTTTATAAACCTCCCCAATTGGATATTCAGATCTTTTACAGATGCAAATTAGACAAACTTTTACTATGCATCTCAAATTCTGGAAAATACTCTGGTGGCCTAAGTTCATGATTTGACATAGTGAAGACATCCCTGAACTTGGAGTGCAATGATGTGAGTACAGTTTCTGGTTCCTTCTCTTATTAGCCATGTAATCTTGGACAATCGCTTCTCTTTTTGAATCTTAATCTTTAATGTTAATGTTTAATCCTTATTCTTTCTTCAGTTTTCTTTTCTGGAAAATGAAGATGGTAGAATTTTGCTACCTACTGCATCCTGGAAAGTGCTTTATAAACCAGAAAATGCTATGTAAATGTAAATTATTATTTTAAATGAACACACATACACATGTATGTATATATATATGTATATACACATATGTATGTGTTCGTGTGTATGTTTGTGTGTGTAATATATATATATAGGCCTTAAGAACTAATGATCAATACAGAAAGATATGGCACAATACTAAATTAACCATCTGAAGACAATTTAATCCAGATATGAGAATATTTCTAATATTACTTTGACTGTCAGGGGTAATTTGATAGGTAATTTATCATAATTGGATGTCAGGTTTAGTAGCTACAGTGCAGTTTTTAATTAGCTATCTGATCACTTTATATTATCTAAAATGTACAGATGGCATAAATGATCAATAGAGAGCAATGTCTGGGAGAACACTTACGGAAAGGATGAAGCAATAAATAGGAAATAACTTCATAGCCTTGATTGCAATTTTCCTTTGGATAATAGGCATCATGTAATGCAGGATAAAATGTACTTGATTAGAGATAAAAATGGAATAAAAGATTACTTTAAAATGAAACTTAATAACACTTGTAAAGAGCACATTTTATAAATCTTCTCTAAGCCTGAAGGGGTTTATCTGCCTAAGGGAGTATTAATGGAATGAAAAATCAGAAAATAAGATTGACTTGAAATAACCATTTTTTAAATCATTTTCACTGAACTCAGATTTTTTTTTTTTGGTTTTAAAAAAATATTATCCTAAATAAATGCAAGAGAACAATCCAATCAGCTGCTGAAATGCACCAGAAATTATCAAATTGCAAATTTTCTTTATAACTCATTCTCTAGAATTTTCTAAGTTTTATAAATTGTATTGCCTCTTAAATTCTTTAAATGTCTCTTAAATTTCAATAATCCAGAAAATACTGATTTTATACATGTCTATATATATATATATATGTCATGCATGATGTTTAGTGATTTGATTGATTTGATCAGTATTATTATATAAAAAAATGGTTATTTCAAGTCAATCTTATTTTCTGATTTTTCATTCCATTAATACTGCCTTAGGAATATCTCTTCAGGCTTAGAGAAGATTTATAAAATGTGCTCTTTACAAAGATTAAGATTAAGAACCACAAAGGATGGAGAATCAAGGGTGAAGACACATTGGGTTTGTATAAATTAATGCATTCACAAGGCAAGTCTCCAGTTATGTTCCTAAGATCCTAAATTAAGAACAAAAAAGGTAACTGAGTTCAGCTCTGTCATTTAAAGTTAAAGAAACAGAACTGAAGTAGCTAAATGTATTTACTCTCCTAAAAGGGAATGGGAGAAGTTTAGGGGGGAAAAAATCCTGCTCCATCTATCACTCTTCCCTAAATTACTTGTATCCAAAATTTGGATCACTATTTTAGAGACTTTCAAGGCATTAGACATATAGTGACTACTTTGAAGGTCTGAAAGGAGAGGAGCTTGAAACACAAAAATTTAATATATCACTTTGTTCTATTAAAAAATGGGAATTTTAATGGGAACTACTAAGTGACTATCTACTAATGGAAATATAAATGGGCTAACAATATACAAATATCTCCAAAATCAATGGAAATATAGTTCTTATCAATAAACCATATCCCATAAAATAAATTTTGTTCTGGATTCAAAAGGGCTTGACTATATTTGAAGCTACATTGACTACCTAATGAGAAGAGAAGAGGGGAGAGAGAAAAGGAGGGAAGAATTGAGGAAAAACTGTTTATGTTGCCATAAATAAAAGTACACATAATATAAGGGTAACCTTCTATCTTTCCCTTGTTTACTAAACAAATTGAGAACTACTTAACCTTCCCTTAGGAAGAGTAATCCAGGACAGAAAGCCAATTCATACTGTTGCTACCACATGGCCTGCCAGAAGGGAGAGAAACACAGGAAGCAAATTCTAAGGTACAGACTCCAGCAGACCTGTCAGAAGTCATGCTGATTATTTTCAGTCAAATTCTACTCACATTCACTCCCACCAAGACTCTAATCTGCTTCTCAGCTCCTCCTCCAAAGGCTAAGCAGCATCTCAAATATATGTTAAGCTCTACAAACAAAAAGTCACTTTTGAATCAGATGAGTTTTACCCCAATTCAAAAAAGAAACATGACTTTTAATTGAAGAGCATAGTTTTTAATTAAGAAAAATCTATTTCATTTTTACCTAAAAGCCTCCTCATTAAATCTTTCATTTGGGGTCATTCATGTACTAACAGGAGCTAGGTGAAGAAGAGAATGTTCTCTTCCCATTCAAATGACTAATAGGTATCATTTATGAACATAATCTTGTCAGAATTACAAAGATTGGAAGGCCTTATAAGGAAGTGAGTTGAGACTATTCATTCTGTAATTTTCCTTATATTTCGACTTTAGACTACATTTATTTTTTAATTATTTAATTGTTCTGAAACTTTTCCTTCCTCCTTAAGACTTCGGTTGGATGTTAAACTCCATGGGTACAGTGGATAGCTTGTTTTTCTATTTCTCTGACAGGATCAAGATTGGTTTTTTAAAGAGATCTCCAGATTTCATCTCACCATTTCTCATTTTCCATTTCATCAATTCTATTTTTCAAGGAATTGTTTTCTTTTTCTCTTGTCAAATATATATTTTTTAAAAAGTAGTTTTATAGTATTTTTTTTTTCCATTTCACCAAAGATATTTTTAAGGAGTTATTTTCTTTAGACAATTTCTGTGTTTTCTTTTCCAAACCCTGCTGTAAATTTCTCATTTTCTTTCCTCATTTTTCTTCTAATTCACTTTTAAGATCTTTTTAAAAAATTTTTTCCAAGAGAGCCTTTTGAATTGAAGACCAATTCATTTCCTGCTTTGAACAGAGTGATGGTTTGCCTTTCATGTCCTCAGGATTTGAGTTCTGTTCTTCCTTATCGCCCCAATCACTATCTATGGTTAGTGCTCTTTTTACTTTTTTTGCTCATTTTTAAAAAGCATGAGGTCTGCTCTTAGTGCACAGGGAAAATTTTCCTGAATTTCCTCTTTTACTGCCTTGAGCTCAGTGTTGTAGGCTTCCTCTTCCATGCTGGGTGAGCCTGGCTAAGTTTTATGTGTTATGCTGGGATGTAGGGGCTCATTCTTTGCCTTCTGTAATTGTGTTGGAGGTCTCACAGATAGTCTGATGATCCACTAGCTTCTGAACAAGTACAGAGTACTCACTGTTGCAGTATTTTGGCTAAGCATCTCCCAATAGATTCCCTGTGTGGGGCCTCTGCCCTGCAATTGTGCCTGTGCTGGGCCATGTCCTTCGCCCTTCCCAGCCGAAGTGAGACAGACCTTTCTGAATTCCTTCCAAAATATTTTCTGTGGAAAATTTATTACACTCCAAATATTTGTGGGTTCTGTCACTCCAAAATCTGTTCATTACCTTGATCCGATTCTGAGGGAAGCCAGGAAGAACTCAGGCAAAGTTCTGTCTACTCTTTGTCCATCTTGGCTTCACTCCCCACTTCACCAATTTTCAAAAGAAATACCTCTATTACATGTTATTTTCTTCTTGTCTAATAACAAGCTAATTCTTTTTCTCTTTAAGACTACTTACTTCATTTATACTCTTGATCCCAATTGCCTCATACCTCCACCAGAATCTTTCTCCTCCAATTATCTCTCTTCTTTCATTCATTTTAAAATAATCTCTTCTCTACTGTGTGCTTCTTACCTCCCTATGAAAACTTTTTTTTTTTTTTTTGGACTTTCTAACTATCTTCTTTCTTTCACTGTCAGGTATTTCAAAAAAGTTGTTTACACCCAGTAGTTGTACTTTCTTATTGAATATTCTCTTTCAAGTTCTTACAATATGGCTTCTCTTCCATTGTACTGAAATTTCAGCATGGCAAAATGGAAAATTCCTGGATTTGGAATCATAGCACATAGATTCTAATACTTTCTCTGATGGTTGCTCCTTTTGTGACTGTGGGTAAGTGATTTAACTTGTCTTGGGCATAGTTTCCTCATTTATGTAATGAAGAAGTTGAAATGAAGCATTGTAAACCTCTCTAGCCCTAGAAATATGCTTTTATGGTACTTCTTAAATTCCAAATGCCTTCTAACTTTCAAATCTAATGATCTTTCTTCATTTTTTATATTCCCTGACACTCTTTTTCTTGTTAAATATCTCCCCTTTTGCCATATTTTTTCCTTCTCTGGCCTTACATACATCATTTATTCCTACTTCTCTTTCATGACTAACTGCCCCTGCTTTTAGTTTTCTTCCTTTTTTCTCCCTTCCTCCCTCCTCTCCTCTTTCCCTCTCCTTAATTCAGTTACAAATAAAAGCAATAATCAGATTATGATTTCCTGTGTAAAATATGAACTTCTTTAAGTGTTTATGATGAAGCTTGGTATCTTATAATTAGAAAATAATTTAATAATGCCTCAATTTAAAAGAATTGTATTAATTGGCAATATTGCATGGATTTTTTAAATGGAAACCTTGATGACCCCTATAAAATTTATGTTGGAGAAAAAAGTCTAAAATAAATGATCAGGAGATGATATCAATTTTCTTTGAATGTGATCTTCCAAATGCATTGCACAAATATTTCTGAATTGTTAAAGCAAAGTTATATTAGAACCAATTAACCTAATGAGAAAATAGTTAAGAATATACAGATTAAAAGAGTTGATTGTACTCAAAAATGTTTTAGGTATAAAATTCTTTGGTTTTATTGCTTAATTGTGGTATATTTAATTTTGTCATGATTCTTTTATCTTATGTATATACCTTTTCTCTATTTATATATTTTGTAACATATTTCATAAGATATATTCAATAAGATATATATATATATAAATACATATATGTGTATATGATACACACACATAAATATATGTATTATAAGATTTTTGTACCAAACAATTTTCCAAATCATAATTCTAGTTAAAAAATGAAAATGATAATATCCAATCAAATTATTTGATTAGATCCTTTCAATGAAACAAAATCTAAAATAAGTTTTGCAATTAGCATCACTTTTCAAATATTAGAATAAAGGGAGAATGTGATTTATTAACTGATAACCTAGGGAAGACCCACACCTAATACCATATACCAAGATAAGGTAGAAATGGGTCCATGATTTAGATACAAAAAGTGATATTAAAAGCAAATTATAAGAACATAGGATAATTTACCTCTCAGATCTGTGGAGAAGGAAGATATTTGTGATAAAAGAAGAACTGGAACTCATTATTGGACACCAGATAATTCTGATTGTATTAAGTTGAAAAGTTTTTATACCAACAAAAGTAATGCAGAGAAGATTAGAAGAGAAGCAATAGATTGGGAAAAGATTTTTACATGTAAGAGTTCTAATAAAGACCTTATTCTTTTTTATTATAGCTTTTAATTTACAAGATATAAGCATAGGTAATTTTTCAGCATTGACAATTCCAAAACCCTTTGTTCCAATTTTTCCCTTTCTTCACCCCCTCCCTTCCCCCAGATGACAGGTTGATAAATATATGTTAAACATGTTAAAGCATAAGTTAAATACAATATATGTATACACGTCCATACAGTTATTTTTCTGTACAAAAAGAATCAGACTTTGAAATAGTGTACAATTAACCTGTGACGGAAATCAAAAATGCAGGCAGACAAAAACAGAGGGATTGGGAATTCTATGTAGTAGTTCAAAGACATCTCTTAGAGTTCTTTCACTGGGTATGCCTGGTTTGATTCATTACTGCTCTATTGGAAACAATTTGGTTCATCTCATCACTGAAGAGGGCCACGTCCATCAGAATTGATCATCATATAGTATTGTTGTTGAAGTATACAATGATTTCCTAGTCCTCCTCATTTCACTCATCATCAGTTCATGTAAGTCTCTCCAGGCCTTTCTGAAATCATCCTGTTGGTCATTTCTTACAGAACAATAATATTCCATAATATCCATATACCACAATTTATTCAGCCATTCTCCAATTGATGGGCATCCACTCTGTTTCCAGTTTCAGGCCACTACAAAGAGGGCTACCACAAATATTCTTGCATATACAGGTCCCTTTCCCTTTTTAAAAATCTCTTTGGGGTATAAGCCCAGTAGTAACACTGCTGGATGAAAGGGTATGCACAGTTTGATAACTTTTTGAGTATAGTTCCAAATCGCTCTCCAGAATGGCTGGATGGATTCACAATTCCACCAACAATGTATCAGTGTCCCAGTTTTCCCACATCCCCTCCAACATTCTGTAGTATCTTTCCCTGTCATCTTAGCCAATCTGACAAGTGTTTAGTGGTATCTCAGAGTTGTCTTAATTTGAATTTCTCTGATTAATAATGTTGTAATATCTTTTTATATGGCTAGGAATAGTTTCAATTTCTTCTGAGAATTGTCTGTTCATATCCTTTGACCATTTATAAATTGGAGGATGGCTTATTTTCTTATAAATTAGAGTTAATTCTCTATATATTTTGGAAATAAGGCCTTTATCAGAACCTCTGACTATAAAAATGTTTTCCCAGTTTATTGCTTCCCTTCTAATCTTGTCTGCATTAGTTTTGTTTGTACAAAAACTTTTCAATTTGTTATAATCAAAATTTTCTATTTTGTGATCAATAATGATCTCTAGTTCTTCTTTGGTCATAAATTCCTTCCTCTTCCACAGGTCTGAGAGATAAACTATCTTATAATCTTCCAATTTACTTATAATCTCATTCTTTATGCCTAGGTCATGAACCCATTTTGACCTTATCTTGGTGTACAGTGTTAGGTGTGGGTCAATGCCTACTTTCTGCCATACTAATTTTCAATTTTACCAGCAGTTTTTGTCAAACAATAAGTTCTTATCCAAAAAGCTGGGGTCTTTGGGTTTGTCAAACACTAGATTATTAAAGTTATTGACTGTTTTGTCCTTTGAACCTAACCTATTCCACTGATGAATAGTCTATTTCTTAGCCAATACAAAATGATTTTGGTAACTGCTACTTTATAATATCATTTTAGAACTGGTACAGCTAGGCCACTTCATTTGTTTTGTTTTGTTTTGTTTTCATTAGTTCCCTTGAAATTCTTGACCTTTAGTTTTTCTGTATAAACTTGGTTGTTATTTTTATTAGGTCATTAAAATAGCTTTTTTTTTTTTTTTTTTTTTTTGAAGTTTGATTGGTATAGCACTAAATAAACAGATTAATTTAGGTAGTATTGTCATCTTATTTGTATTTGTTCACTCTATCCAAGAGCATTTAATATTTTTTCCAATTGGTTAGCTATGACTTTATTTATGTGGAAAGTGTTTTGTAGTTTTGCTCATGTAGTTCCTGATTTTTCCCTCTGCAGATAGATTCCTAAATATTTTATACTATCGGTAGGTACTTTAAATG
Organism: Antechinus flavipes; assembly: GCF_016432865.1. NCBI lineage: Eukaryota > Metazoa > Chordata > Mammalia > Dasyuromorphia > Dasyuridae > Antechinus > Antechinus flavipes. Next base: position 390,789,694 of record NC_067400.1, on the reverse strand, counting down.
GAATTTCTCTTTGTAATTCTAATTGTTGGGTTTTGTTAGTGATATATAAGAATTTGATGGCCTATGTGGATTTATTTTGTATCCTGCAACTTTGCAAAATGTGTGGATTATTTCTAATAGCTTTTTAGCAGAATCTCTGGGGTTCTCTAAGTATATATGATCAGCAAAGAGTGATAATTTGGTTTCCTCATTACCTACTCTAATTCCTTTTATCTCTTTCTCAACTCATTGCTAAAGTTAGCATTTCTAATACAATATTGAGTAGTAATGGTGATAGTGGGCAACCTTGTTTCATTCCTGATCTTATTGGGAATGGTTCCAGTTTATCCCCATTACATATGATGCTTACTGATGGTTTTAAATAGATGCTACTAATTATTTTAAGGAAAAGTCCATTTATTCCTATATTCTCAAGTGTTTTTTAATAGGAATGGATGTTGGATTTTATCAAATGCTTTCTGCATCTATTGAGATGATCATATGGTTTTTGTTAATTTGGTTATTACTATGGCTAATTATACTGATAGTTTTCCTAATATTGAGCCAGCCCTGCATTCCTGGTATAAATCCTACTTGATCTTGGTGTATTACCTTGGGGATTATTTTCTGTAATCTTTTTGCTTATATCTTATTTAAGATTTTAGCATCAATATTCATTAGAGAGATTGGCCTATAATTTTCTTTCTCTGTTTACAACCTACCTGGTTTAGGTATTAGTACCATGTCTGTGTCAAAAAAGGAATTTGGTAGGATTCTTCATTCCCTATTTTTTTTAAATAGTCTATCTAGAATTGGGGCTAATTGTTCTTTAAATGTTTGGTAGGATTCACATGTAAATCCATCTGCTCCTAGAGGTTTTTTCTTAGGGAGTTGATTAATAGCTTGTTCTATTTTTTTTTTTTTTGAAATGGAACTATTTAAGCAATTTACTTCCTTCTCTGTTAATCTGGGAAGCCTATATTTTTGGAGGTAGTCATCCATTTCACTTAGATTACCAAATTTATTTGCATGAAGTTCAGCAAAGTAACTTCTTATTATTTCCCTAATTTCCTCTTCTTTGGTGGAAAGTTCTCCCTTTTCATTTTTAAGACTAATAATTTGATTTTCCTCTCTCCTTTTTCTAATCAGATTTACCAAATGTTTATCTATTTTTATATTATTTTTTCATAAACCCAACTCTTAGTTTTATTTATTAGTTCAATAGTTTTTTTTTTTTTTTTTTACTTTTAATATTATTACTTTCTCCTTTTAATTTTACAATTTCAAGTTTAGTATTTGATTTGGGATTTTAAATTTGGTCTTTTTCTAGTTTTTTTTAAGTTGCAAGCCCAATTCATTGATCTTCTCTTTCTCTATTTTATTCACATAAGCCTCTAAAGATATAAAATTTCCCCTTATTACTGCTTTGTCTGCATCCCACAAATTTTGGTATTATGTCTCATTGTTGTCATTATCTTGAGTGAAATTATGAATTGTGTCTTTAATTTGCTGTTTCACCCAATCATTATTTAAAATGAGATTATTTAGTTTCCAATTACTTTTTTGTCTATTTACCCCTAACTTTTTGTTGAATCTAGTTTTTATTGCATTGTGATATGAAAAGAAAGCATTAATTATCTTTGCCTTCCTGCATTTAATTTTGAGGTCTTTATGTCCTAATATATGGTCAATTTTTGTGTAGGTTCTATGAAGTCCTAAGAAGAAAGTATATTCCTTTCTGTCACCATTCATTTTTCTCCGAAGATCTATCATATCTAATTTTTCTAATATTCTATTTACCTCTTTAATTTCTTTCTTGTTTTGTAGTTTGATTTATCTAATTCTGAGAGTGCAAAGTTAAGATCTCCCACTTATTACAGTTTTGCTGTCTATTTCTTCTTACAACTTTCTTAACTTCTCCTTTAGGAAGGTAGATGGTATACCACTTGGTGCATATATGTTTAGTATTGATATTGCTTCATTGTCTATGCTACCCTTTAGCAAGATATAGTTTCCTTCCTTATGTCTTTAAATGAGATCAATTTTTGCTTTTGCTTGATCTGTGATACGGATGGCTAGTCCTGCTTTTTTGACTTCACCTGGAGCATAATAGATTCTGCTCCAGCCTTTTACCTTTATTTCTATGTATCTCCTTGCTTTAAATGTGTTTCCTGTAAACTACATATTGTAGGGTTCTGATTTTTGATCCAGTCTGCTATCTGCCTCCTCTTTATGGGAGAGTGTTGGAATCCTTACAAACTGCTAACTAATTAGAGTTGATCTAATCTTACAAGAAGATTTTGGGCAGAACCTGAAACAAGGTACTAAGTAGAACTAATTAATACAAGGCTTGTGTTCACACCTTTACTCATTGGAGTTCAATGAGTTCACACCTCCCTTGAAGCTCTTTGGGCCAGAGAGCACTATGGGAGAAAACCCATAATCCCATTCTCTCAGAAGATTCACATATAAGGCGAGACAGCCATTCCAGAATACTTTTTTCCTCTTGGCTGGCTGGTCGCAGAAGAGAGTTCAGCTGGACTCGAGAGGAGCGACTCTGGTGGCAGACGAAGGGTTTTCAGAGGATAAAGCTACGAGTGGAGAGTTCAGTGGACAACCAGATTCATCTTCATCTTACACCACTGTAGTTGGTGGCTGGGCTCTCCAGAAGGAGACAAGAGAGACATTCCATCTCTGTGTTGGTTGGAGACTGAAGAAAGCAGAGGCAGAAGCTGAAGGACAGAACCTTTGGATTTGGAGACATCCGAAGGGCTCTACGCCTCTAAACCGGCTGGCCTTGAGAAGAACAAGAACTCCAACATTTGAACTCATAACAGGAGAGTTCATCCCATTCACATTTGCGGCTAAAATGACCAATTCTGTATTTCCTGTCATCTTATTATACCCAGATTATGCTTTTCTTTTTCTTCCCCCTCCTTACCTTCTTTCCCAGTATTAAACTTATGAACACCACTGTGTCACGTAGCTCTCCCTCTTTAGGATCCTTCCCACCCCCTTTGAATCCCTTCCCCTTTCTTGTACCCTTTCCTTATTACTCTTTTCCTTTTTCCTTTTCCTCTCCCACTTTTTAATGAGTTTCTCTGTAAACCAAATATGTAAATTATTTTCTCTTTTTGCCAACTCTGATGAGAGTAGAATTCACAAAATGTTCCTCCCCCTCTTTAAATTCCCTCAGATATGATAGGTTTCCTTTGCCTCTTTGTGGGATGTAATTTCCCTCTTTTTATCTCCCCTTTTCCCCCTTTCTGACACTATCCCCTTTCCATTTCTACTTCCCTTTTTATGTTTTATCAGTAAAATCAAATTATACATTTACTCTTTATGTATGTCCACAATAGAAATGCAGTTCTCATAAGGTCTTTTTTACCTTTTTCTGCTTCTCTTGAGTCCTATGGTTGGAGATCAATTTTTTGTTGTTGTTGTGTAGTTCTGGTTTTTTTGTTTGTTTGTTTTTCCTTAGAAACAAATGGAATTCATCTGCTTCATTAAATGTCCATCTTCTTCCATGGAAGAAATGCTTAACTTAGCTGGGTAATTTATTCTTGGCTGCATTCCAAGTTATTTTGTCTTTTGGAATATCAGATTCCAGGCCCTCCACATTAAAAGATGTAAGTAGCTAGTTCTTGAGTGATCCTTATTGTGGCACCTTGGTATCTGAAGAGTTTTTTTGTTTTTTTGGTTTTTTTCCTGCCTGCTTGTAATATGTTTTCCTTAGTCTGATAGTTCTGAAATTTAGCCATGATATTTCTTGAAGTTTTTATTTTAGGGTCTTTTTCAGAAAGTGTTCCATGAATTCTTTCAATACCTATTTTACCTTCTGATTCTATTACATCTGGGCAGTTCTCTTTGATGATTTTCTGTAAAATAGTATCTAAGCTCTTTTTTTCTTAATTTTTGGGAAATCGAATAATTCTCAGAATATCTCTCCCAGACCTGTTTTCCAGGTTTGTTGTTTTTCCAAGTAGATATTTAACATTTTTTCTAGTTTTTCTTTTTTTTTTTTTTCTTTCTTTCTTTCTTTCTTTCTTTCTTTCTTTTTTTCTTTTTCTTTTTTTTTTTTTTTTGGTTTTGCTTGACTGATACTTGATGTCTCATTGAATCATTCATTTCTATTTGTTCAGTTCTGATTTTTGATGAGTTATTTTCTTCATCAGCTTTTAAAAATATCTTTTCATATATGTTTAATTGAGTTTTTAAATGAGTTGTTTTGCTTTATGGATTTTTTTCCATTTTACTATTTTTTAATAGTGAAACAGTAGTTGTAGAACGCCCAACTTTCTTGGGAGTTCTTTATCTTTTCCAGTACACAAATCATACTTTCCTGGCAGCTCTTTGCCTTTTTCAATTCACAAATTCTCTTTCCCTGCACTTCCTGGGAGTTCTTTACCTTTTCCAATTCATATTTTAGGAAGTTGTTACTCTCTTGCATAGCTTCTCTTTCCTTTCACCATTTTGCTTCTAGCTCTCTTTTAAGATTTTTTATAGTTTCTTCAAGAGAGCCATGGGGACCAGATTACACCCCCCTTTGCTATTTTGTCTGGAGACTGTCTGCTATTAGTCTCCTTTGGGACTGAAAACCTGCTCTCTTTCTGTATAGAAGCTATCCCTTGTCCTTTTGATTTTTTTTTACTCATTTTTGTAAAAAGCTTTTAGGGTCTGCCTTCAGAGAAAGGAGGTTAACAGCTTCCTCTGCAGAGCAGGGATAGATATATGGACAGTAGCTATCTCCCAATGGGCTGCAAAGAGCAGGTGAGCTGCAGGAGTGCTCTGGGAAAAGCTCCACACTGGAAGTGACTCAGGCCTGGGTAGCACGGGCAAATCTGCGGAAGTACCCTGCTAAGAGCCCCACTGTGTGGATTAACAACTTCCCTGGGTCTAGAGGCTGAGCAGCAAAAGTGTTACTTCTCTAGCCAAAAGCCATCTGTGGGTATTAGCAGTTGCCTTGCCCTGCACAGCACCAAAAGTATCTCTGCCCAAGGGAGCACAGTCATGTGGTGGAAGTTCTATTTCCCCAGTCTGAGCCCCACATTGTGCAGATTAGAGGCTGCCCTGGCCCGTGTCCCCCTTTGGTGCAGATTTGTGACTGCCCTGAGCAAGCCCGATGCTGCAAAATGAGGCTGCATAGCTGTGCTGTGATCAGTGCTGAGTCACTCACTTCCAATTTTGGGTGGGTATAGCAGATCCTGTTAGGTTCTGGCTTTTTTTAGAGTACTCTCTACCTTTGGCTTTAATTTCTCTTCTGGTTTACTGCTTTGCAACCAAAGCAGAACAGCCAACCTGTGGTAGAATCCTCTCTGTAAATTTTCCAACCTTGGAGACCACCCCCAACCCCAGGCAGCTCCTGATGCTAGCCTCTGGTTCTATCTCTTCTTGTTCTAGTCTGCTCCCGTCACTCAGAACAAAGCTTTTCTGATGATCTTCCAGATTACCTTCAGCTGGCATGTTTTTGCATTTCCACCTTGCTATCAAGAGCTATTTTTGAGGGTGAATTTCATAATTAATAGTAAGGGTATGAGAAAAGCTCAGAAAGTTGCATGTGCCTTCTCCATCATATTGGCTCCACCCCAAGACCTCATTTCTAAAATATATAAAGAATGGACTCAAATTTATAAGAATTCAAGCCATTCTCCAATCGATAAATAGTCAAAGGATATGAACAGACAGTTGGCAGATGAAGAAATTAAAATCATTTCTAGTCATATGAAAAGGTGCTCTAAATCACTATTGTTCAGAGAAATGCAATTTAAGATAACTGTGAGATACCACTACACACCTCTCAGATTGGCTAAGATGAAAGGAAAAAATAATGATGCACGTTGGAAGGGATATGTGAAAACTGGGACCCTAATACATTTGTGGAATTGTGAATGGATTCAATCAATCTCGAGAGCAATTTGGAATTATGCTGAAAAAGTTATCAAACCGTGCAAACCCTTTGATCTAGCAATTTTCCTCCTGGGCTTATATCCCAGAGAGATCTTAAAGTTGGGAAAGGGACCCACATGTGCAAAAATGTTTGTGGCATTCCTTTTTATAGTGCCAAAAAACTGGAAATTTAGTGGATGTCCATAAGTTATGGTATATAAATGTTATGGGATATTGCTCTATAAAAAATGATCAGGAAGGTGATATTAGAGAGGTCTGGAGAGACTTACATGAACTGTTGCTAAGGAAAATGATCAGAACAAGAAACTCAAAGTACATGTCAACAACAAGATTATATGATGATCAATTCTGGTGGACATGGCTCTTTCCAGCAATGAGTTGATTCAGATTAGTTCCAATAATCTTGTGATGAAGAGAGGCATCTGCACTCAAAGAGAGTAATCTATACTCCCATCCTATACTGTGGAAACTAAGTGTAAATCGCAACATAGCATTTTCACACTTTCTGTTGGTGTTTGCTTGCATTTTGTTTCTTTCTCTTTTTTTTTTCTTCTTGATCTGATTTGATTTTGAGAATCAAGATAATTCAGTAATTATGTATACATATGTTTGATTTAACATATGTTTTTAACATATTTAATATGTATTGGATTACCTGCCATCTAGGAAAATGAGTGGGAGAAAGGAGGGAAAAATGTGGAACACAAGGTTTTGCAAGTGTCAATATTGAAAAATTTCCCATACATATGTTTTGTAAATAAAAAAGCTTTAATAATTAAAAAAAAAAAAAGGAAAAAAAAAAAAAACCTAGGGGAAAAGACTAATTAGTTAACTACAGTGAATCAAAGAGAAACAGAATATAGTGAGATTTTTGAGGTTCAAACAGTGAATTTAAAACTATTATTATCAATTAAAAATTATTTGTGAATTGTAGTTGCCTTTTTTTTGTAGTAGCCAGTTTTTCAGCAAGCAACACTTAAAGAAAAATGAAGATGAATAGTATATGAGGAAAATAAACAACTTGTTAGAAATATAGGTTGTCAAGTATATGAAAAGGGAATATGTAAATTTATCTAATAAGCATTCACCTAAGAGACAAAGTAAAATATTAGTGAAATGGATATTATTCAGAATCAGGGAGACATGAGGTCAAATCCGTCTTCTGATTCTTTGATGGACAGATCAGTTGAATGTTCAATACTGTAGAGGGCTGAAACTATTGGGTTGATGCACTGAGGTCTCGACTGCTAAGCGCTTGAGGCTAACTACTGATTGGACAATACTTTATGGGCATATGCTTGGAAAATGGGCCTTTCCACTATCCATACTGACTCAATGATTGGTGTATAGAGGATTGTAGGAGGGACTAGGGAAGGAGTAAGACTAGCCAGGGACACATTCTTGGAGGTAGATGAGGTAGAAGGCAGTTGTGGAGATTCTGCTTCCATCCTGTTCAATCCTGTGTCTAAAGGCTGAGAATAATGATTAAGGACTTTTACTTATCATGAATCCGGCTGATTCTGGAGTGTCCTGGGTGTTAGCAAGGTTGTCACACAATACCTGCAAGACTATAAGTTAAAGAGTGGATATTTGTCTATCTTCATAGAAGGAATTTCTTCAGACTGGTGGGTCTTACTGCCTCAAAACTTTCTCTACTTGAATCCACCTTCCATTCAGCTGCCAAAGTGATTTTTTAAAATCACAGGTTACCCTGAGTTCTTGATCAGTTCTAGTAACTCTCAATTACCTGCAGCATCAACTACAAAATCCTCTTTATGGTATTCAAAATCATAACTTGCGACTACTACTATTTCTCTAGCCTTCTTTCATCCTGACCCCCCATGAATTCTCTTCAATTTAGTGACATTGACCTCATGACTCTTCCACAAAACCACACTTTATCTGTCAGTTCCCACTATTGTCTTTATGCCATGCCTGGAATCTCTTCTTCCTCATATCTACTTACTGACTTCTGTTGCTTCTTTAAAGTCAAAATGAAATTCCATCTTCTACAGCAAGTCTTTCCCAAATACTCATAATTCTAGTGCCTTCTCTCTGTTAATTACCTCATATCTATCATGTATATTGCTTTTTTGTATATGTGTATTTGCTTATTGTCTTCTCAATTAGAGTATAATTTCTTTAAGGCAGGTGTTATCTTTTGCTTTTTTGTGTGTCCCTAACAGTTATCATGGTGCCTGGCACATAGTAAATAGTTAATAAATGTTAATTTACTGACTGATAATGATTTTACAAGACTGGACTCCTGTGTCTCCTCAAGCTCCCAAAAGTTAATGTTCTTATAGAAATCAATAAGAGGAGATTATAAAATTGTGACAAAAGAAAATATATATATTCATGTCATATACCAAATTTTTAAAAAATCAGCAACTCTGAACAATTTAAATATATATTTGTGTAAATATGTATATACATATATTTAAAGATATATATTTAATGTTATATATTTATCTATATGCATATAGATACATACATATATATTTATAATTTTAACAAATCCCAAATTTTGCCAATAAGTAAAGGTGTATTATCTCAGGTTTTCTTCATTAGGTTTTAATTATAGACATTTGAAAGATGTCCAAAAGTTTCAAATCAGTCTTTCTTATCATTTTTGTTCATATTCTTCTGTTATTTTTACAACTACCACTATCAAATGGCAGTCATCTATTTTTGGTCTTGATTAATTGTTATTAATTACCTGGAAGTGTGTTTTATAGTTTTAATTGTACTGCCTATGTTGTCAGAACCCTGGGAAGTGATTAGAAGTCTCTATGGAACCTAGAAGGAGCAACTGTAAAGGATTCAGCATATCAACTTAAGCAATTTCTAAAACTCTATCTCATTTAGAAATTCTCTTTTCCTGCCAAATGTGGATAATTGAGAGTTGAGTGTTTCACCTTTGTGGATATGAATATGAATGTAATTTCCCACTTATGAAAATATATTTAGTTACTTAATCATATGCAAATTGACTGATCAGAGGCAACATTTAGGGGCCTTTACAATCACTGAGTTATTTATTTAACAACAGATTAGTAAACTAAAGTGAAAACTAGGATCATAGATTTATAGCTAGGAGGAATCTTAGAGATCATATGATCAAACTCCATTTATTTTATACATGGGTAACTTGAAATCAGAGAGATGGAAGGCTTTATTCAAAGTCAGAGAAGTAGTAAGTAGTAATCTAGATTTGAATCCATATACTTATCCTGAAAATCCATCTCTAAATCATACCCCTCTAACTTGGTTTTGTTTCTTTTTTAATCTTTATAATTTAGTATTAAGAAAACCCGACCATTCATCTTTCTTTAAAATTGGTCTGTAGGAAGAACAACTTGTTCTTTTATGCTGGTAGAGGATAATTTCTCATTTAACTTAATATCCATTTAACAATAATTTCCTCTCTTCCCTTTTTAAGAACAACAATAGTAGTGATGATACCAGCTAGAACATAAGACTCTGACTACCTGTGGCAGGATTCTTAAGTACAGTAAAATCCTAGGTTCAAGGTGGGTCCCAGCCTGCTTTTATTACTTAATTTAGTGGAAAGGAACAGTTCAGAAGAAAGATCCCAAAGACAGTGTCAAAAGTATACAAACCTACCCAAATCTGTGTGTTTCTAAGAATAAAAACACCAAAGTGAATCGGCAAAGAATTAAGATAATTCAAAGTCAAGGAAAATATACTATTAAGTCAGTATGACTTTTCTTCTACAACCAGTCATCCCTTTTTGTTCACTAAATAGATGCTCTGAAAACCTTCTCTTCTCTTCATATACATAGTCATCACCATAGTTCAGAGCTTGGTAGCACTTACAATATTAAATTTCTTTCTTCCAATATCTCCTTTCAATTTAATGTCTACATAACAGCTAGAAAAAAAAATTCTAAACTGTAAATATGATCATGTCTTTTATGTGTAGTAAAGTCCTTGGGCTTGCCTTGGTTTCTTGAATAAAATATAGATTGCTAAGCTTAGAAATAAAAATCTTTCACAATCTGTCTACAACCTAATTTTTTAGACTTACTTCACATTACCTCATTTCAGAAAATGTGACCTTTTTATGCTTCTTCAAATAAGCCTTCTATCTTCAAAGCATACAGGTTGTTTTCTCCAGTATCCTACATTTGTTCTATATTTATCTTTACCTCATAAAATCCCTAGTTTTCTTCACAGCATAGGTTATGTATCATAATTCCATGGGAAGCCTTCCCTAATTCCTATAGTTGTTGGTTGATTGAGGGAAATTTATATGGATGTGTTTCCAGTGTTGAATATAGCAGGTGTTAAATAGTTGCTTGTTAAATTTAATTGAAAAGTTTCTATTGATTTTTTTATCATTTTAAAATACATCACATCATTCATAAATATATTGAGTGTTCTTTGAATTATACACAATGCATTGTGTTAGACAGAGAAGGCAATATATAGGACAAGATATAGTCTCTGACATGACTGAAGAAGTATATTATCTTGTAGGAGATATTAACAAAAATTAACAAGTGATAAATAGGAATAACAGGATAGCATCTGATAATTGTTAAATGATTGACTTAGCAATTAGTAGCAAGTGAAAAAAGGAATCACTATGGATTGGTGAAGTGGGAGAAGACTTAAATTATGAAAAGAGTGAAATCTTAAATAAGTGGGGAAAGATAAAAGACTGAAGAGGATCATATCATTACTATTCCCATTACTATAGTCATGATTTTTATCCTTTGTTGTGAGCTTTTTCTTCTCAAAACGCAGCCAGGTGATAAAAGTTCAGATCTTTTATTATCTCCAATATAGCCCGGTTAGCTTAGAGACCTATCTCTCTGCTTGGTTCCAAGAGCTCTCTCCAAATGTCGCCAAATCCAAAGGTCTGGTCCTTCAGCCTCTGCCTCTGCTTTCTTCAGCCTCCAGCCAGCTCCACTCTTCATGTCATTCCGGTGAAATCTCGACTTGTAGCTTCTTCACTCTGAAGAACCTCTTTGACTGGCCCATTGAAGCTCTATTTATGCTCCTTCAAGAGAGGGATTATGGGTTTTCTCTCATAGTGTTCTCTGGCCCAAAGAGCTTCAAGGGAGGTGTGAACTCATTGAACTCCAATGAGTAAAGGTGTGAACACAAGCCTTGTATTAATTACTTAGTACCTTGTTTCAGGTTCTGCCCAAAACATCTTCTTGTAAGATTAGATCAACTCTAATTAGTTAGCAGTTAGTAAGGATTCCAACATCTCCCCCTTTCTTTTGTTTTAAAACATAGGGGGTTTCTGAGGGGGTACACATAAATCCATCAATATGGGCCAGAACTTTATAACAGATATACGTGGTATACATAAATCCATCAATATGGGAGGCATTATACATAATTTACATAAGCACATAGCAATATAACACAGGCTAGTAGTAATGTAACAACATGAATCAACCTGAAGATTTACACATGTCCATAAGTCCTAGAAATAGTCCAGAAGCAATCCATTGTCCATTAGTTCATGTGCCAGGAATCTAATAATTCTTGTAATCTCTGAAGTACTGCAAAAGATCTCATCAACAATTTTTCATCTCAGGGAACCCAATGATTCTTGCTGGTTTTTCAAGAACTAAAACAGTTTCATCTTGTGTTAGGAAATCCAATGATTCCTGAAGATTTTAAAAAGTTCTTTTAACAGTCTCATTGTCAGCTATCTGATTCTTTCTTCATCTGTGGAAATATAAGCAGATCCTCTTCCCCAAGCAGTTAACCTAATTCCCTTCTATTTACCAAATTTGGGATTTCTCATCATCTGGTAATTACATTGGAGCTGTTTGCACTGGATACTGCCTTGTTGTCTTAAAAGGCCTGTATTCTTCCCAACTGTAATCCTAATTGCTTTTCTGTTGGTTGATGACATCAGAGTCCTGAATTTCTAAAGTCTCTCTGGGTGTAACCTCAGCTGCTATCATGCCCCACCTCTCCTTTGATTGATACTTTGGAGCTGGGCCTTGCCTCTCCTTCCTCTGGGTCAATATACATTTAGAGGTCCAATGAAAGCCTCGGTTACATTTTGGACATGGGGTTTTGGGTTTTCTCTCACCCTGTCTTCTCACTCTATCTCCATTTCTACATTGAGCTCTCAAATGTCCAACTTTTCCACAATGAAAACATCGACGAGTTTCTCTAGAATTCCTCTGCCAAGAAGGACCTTGTCTTTCCATGTTCATCATAGTCTGGGCATAATAAGCATTTGTGCCCACTGTGGCACAGCGTCTAATGATCTCCTTTAAAGAAGCATTTTTGTCTAGCCCCCATATAATTCTCTTGCAAACCTCATTGGCATTTTCCTTAGCCAAATGTCTAGTCATTATTTCTGTGTTAGCATTATCTCCAATGGTTCTTATTACAGCTGTTTGCAGACATCCCACAAAATCTGCAAAAGGTTCATTGGGACCTTGCTCTATTTTTGTGAAAGCATTATTTCCATCTTTCTGTCCAGGGAGAGAATTCCAAGCTTTTATTGCAGGCTTAGAAATTTGCTCATACACTGTTATGGGATAATAAATCTGTTCTGAGCTCTCTGCATACTGACCTTCACCAGCTAGTTGGTCAAAAGCAAGTTGTACAATAGCTCCTGTTTGCCTATTGCATTGGGCTTGAATCCTACATAATTCATGAAACTCTGAAAGCCACAATAAATTTTGTCCCGGTTCAAGACATGTTTTAGCGATGGATTTCCAGTCATTCGGGGTTAAGATTTCATAAGACAAATTATCCAGTAACATCTTCACATAAGATGATGTAGCCCCATAAAGAGTGCAACCCTTTTTCAAATCTTTAATTTTTTCCAAATTAAAAGGAGTGTATTTTCTCTCTTTTTGACCTGAAGAGTCAATCTTTTCAATCACAGGATATGCGTTTATAAAATCAGATATATCTTCTCCTTCATTTTTTGCTTTAATTAATGCTTTTTCTAATCTTGTCAAATTCTGCTTTACAGGAGAAGCTGACTGTGTTTCTGTCTCTCTCCCTCCCCCTCGTTCTACCCATGAAGGGTTAATTGCAGGGGGAGGGTCATGAGATGTGGAATCACCTAATTCCTCCTGCTGTGAAGTATCATACTCAGAATTGTAATTAACTCCATTCTCATCTGATTCGTTCTCCTTTTCACCTAGTAAAGTTGGCACTTCTTCCTCCTGTACTTTCCTTTTCATCATTCTATCACTTAAATAACTTCTTATAGCCAATTGTATTACATTATATGTATTAATTATTGAGTTAGGCCCATTTTTATCATAGAATTTCCAAAGATCCTCTCCAACCAATTTCCATTCATTTAGATCTAATTCCTTATCAAAAGAGAAACAAGGACATATGTCCTTTACAGTTTGTAAAAGTTCAGTGATTTGCTGTAAACTTATAATTAAACCTTGGCTTTCCATAATTTTGACAATGCTCTCTAAACATTTTCCTTGAACAGAAACAGGCTGTTTTCTAAATATCTGTCCCATCTTAGGTGAAATTCTACTTTAACTCTTCTAACAAAATTTCTTTGTTGCACTCACCCTAATTTCTGGGTTGAAGAGTCTTTTCCACTGGATCAGGATCAGAGGCTTTTCCACTTGAATCAGGATCGTAGCTTTTCCACTGAAATCCACTGAGGGGTCTGTTAGTCCCACGTTCAGGGCGCCAAAATGTTGTGGTTCAAATGTGGGGTCCCTGTTCGGGCACCAAAATGTTGTGAGCTTTTTCTTCTCAAAACGCAGCCAGGTGATAAAAGTTCAGATCTTTTATTATCTCCAATATAGCCCGGTTAGCTTAGAGACCTATCTCTCTGCTTGGTTCCAAGAGCTCTCTCCAAATGTCGCCAAATCCAAAGGTCTGGTCCTTCAGCCTCTGCCTCTGCTTTCTTCAGCCTCCAACCAGCTCCACTCTTCATGTCATTCTGGTGAAATCTCGACTTGTAGCTTCTTCACTCTGAAGAACTTCTTTGACTGGCCCATTGAAGCTCTATTTATGCTCCTTCAAGAGAGGGATTATGGGTTTTCTCCCATAGTGCTCTCTGGCCCAAAGAGCTTTAAGGGAGGTGTGAACTCATTGAACTCCAATGAGTAAAGGTGTGAACACAAGCCTTGTATTAATTAGTTCTACTTAGTACCTTGTTTCAGGTTCTGCCCAAAACATCTTCTTGTAAGATTAGATCAACTCTAATTAGTTAGCAGTTAGTAAGGATTCCAAAAATCCTTATTACTTAGTCTCCTGATTGTTCTTCCTTCTTCCAAACTCCTCTCATTTTAGTAACGTGATATATTTCTTCTACATTAATAATTATTTTAAAATTTATAGCTTTTTTAAAAAAAGCATTCTTATAGTTTATTTTATTCAAAAATCTTTTCCCCAAACCCTTCCTAGACAGATTTATCATATAACAAAAGGTAAAACACTACAGACCCCCCAAAAGACAAAATTTATTACTACAGATGAATACATCTATATCTATATATGTGTGTGAATTTGTAAAAGTTGTCAAACTTTCCATAAATATGAAGACGAGTCTTGGGAGTATCTTCTCATATCTCTACTTTCAAGTCATACTTGGTCAATATATATTTTCTATGTTTACTTTTGATCTGTGTGTCTATCTGTATGTATTATTTTCATATATCAGCTTAAATTTTTGTACTCTTCATCAGTTCATGTATATCCTTCAATTTTGCTCTGTTTCATTGTTGCCCACAAGACAGTAATATTTCATTACATTCATATATGTTTGTTAAACCATTCCTTAATTGATGGACATGTGCTTTATTTCCAACAACAAAAAAAGTGTGGCTATAAATATTTTGCTTTATATGAGAACTTTCCTCTTATCAGTTGCTTACTTGCAGTAAGACCATAGTAAAAAAATCTTTAAGTCAAAATATATGGACATTTTGGTCACTTTTGCATAATTCTAAATTGCTTCCCAAAATGGATCTAATAATTTAAACCAAAAACCAAAGCAAAATAAAACAAAATGGATATTAATGTGTCTGTCATCTCCAAACCCATCCATCATTGACTAGGGCCTATTTGTAGCATATTTGCACATTTTTAAAATGTGGGATGAAACATTTGCTATGTTTTGATCTGTATTTTTCTTATTTTTAGTGATTTGGAGCAATATTTCATGTGCTTGGTAGTACTTGGCAATTAATTACTTATGAACTATTTATTTTATTTTGATATCTATTAAGGAGTACAATATGTATATTATATATGCATGTATATGCAGTTATAAATATGTATGTTTATTATATATATTTTTTCTAATTGGTCATATATCTTAGATACTAAGTAATTATCAGAAAAATTTTATACATAGATTTTTTCCTTCAACTTTTTTTCTTCTTAAACTTTTTCACTACCTCGTTTACTCCTTTTCTAAATTTTTTTGTCTTCCAATTGAATTTTGCTACTCTTTTATCAAGATATATGAAGTAGAGGAGCAGATCCAAAATGGCAAAAAGTGGGCAGGTCATTGTTCAAGCTTTTCCTAGCTTCCCTCAGATCAACACCAGATTAAAACTCTGAATGGCTTTTGGAGTGACAAGACCCAAAATATTTGGAGTGTAACAAATTTCCAACAGAAGTTATTTTGGAAGAACCTCAGGATAATTCTGTCTGAATTAGGTAGTAGGGAAGAGGGGTTACAGGTCATCACAAGATCAGTGCAGTGCAGTTCAGTGTAGAGAGGATTTTCACACACTGGAGGAATCTAATGAGAGGCTTGTAGCCAAAATATAGCAGCATTTGCTACTCTGTCCTAGTTCAGATGGCAGTGGCTCAACAGACTAGCTATAATACCGCCAATACAAATACAGAAGGCAAATACTGAGCTCCTGAACCCCAGCATAACAAGGGACTTATACACACTCACCCAGCAGAGAAAGGAAGTCAGCAGCATGAAGAGGCTCTAGATCAAGCTTGGGATCATCTTCTCTTTGTCCTAAGAGCTGACCTCAACTTTTAAAATGAACTAAAAATCAAAAAGAGCTCTGACCAGAGGTAGCTTTTATAAAGACAGGATAGAATATACCTCAGACTCTGAGGAGACTAAAAGCAAAACATCTTCAGATGCAGCCTCAAAGTGTGATATCTCCATCTTCCTTTGGAAAAATTCAAAAGGGATTTTAAAAGTGTTAAAAACTATCTGAAGAAAATAATTCACTAAAAATAAAAATTGAGCAAATGGAACAAATGACTCAATGAGACATTAAGAATTGTCAAACAAAATCCAAAAGAATGCAAAAAAAGAAGAAGAAGAAGAAGAAGAAGAAGAAGAAGAAGAAGAAGAAGAAGAAGAAGAAGAAAAAGGAAAAAAAGGAAAAGGAGGAGGAGGAGGAGGAGGAGGAGGAGGAGGAGGAGGAGGAGGAGGAGGAGGAGAAGAAGAAGAAGATCAAAAACTCCCCTGGTTTCCTAGAGCCAGGGGGGAAAAAAAAGGTAGGTCAAGTATCAACAAGCCACAATCAGGATTATGCACATTCTAATGGTTTCCATTCAAAGGATTAAAGAGCCTGCAATATGGTATCCTGCAGGGCAAAGATCTATACAGCATCCCCTGGATAATTTTACTGATAGGGAATTAAAACTGTAAGTTAACTTTGATAATATTTCCATATTTGTATTCTTTTTTCAATCTGTCAGTCAGGAGGGCTTGAAAAAGATATCTTGCTGCCTGCAAATAAAGTATCACACATTTATTAGCTATGTGAACCTGCACCAGTCACTTAACCCTGTTTGTGTCAGTTTTTATTTGTAAAGTGAGCCAGAGAAGGAGATGACAAAATACTGTAGTATCTTTACCAAAAAACAGAAACAAAAACAAAAACAAAAACAAAAAACAACCCAACAACCCAAGACTGAAATGACAAAACGAGTAAAAAACCATATCAGCAAAGGATAGGGTTTTTTTGTTTGTTTCTTTTACATTTACCTACATTTATGCTATTAACTTCTTTCTAATTTTATTACTATTAATAGCATTACCAGAAATATAATAAGTAATATTGGGGAGAATAGGCATCCTTGCTTTATTTCTGTATTTATTGAAGGAAAGTTCCTGTATATTCCCATTGTATACATTTACTTTTGCTTCCAGATAGGTGCTTTTTATAAAATTTAGGTTCCTTTGAGCCTATATGTAGAATGATTTTTAGCACAAATACTATTATACTTCATCATCATCATCATCATCTTTTTCAGCATCTATTAAAATAAATAAGTAATTTTGATTGGTTTTATTTTTAATGATTGATTTAATTGTTTTTCTAATATTGAATCATCTTTGTATCCTTGGTATAAATCCAACTTGGTCATAATGATTTATTGGATATATTGTTGTAGTTTGTTTGAATAACTTTTTAATCACTATCCATTAATGATATTGGTCTGTAGTTTAAATTCTGTATTTTATCCTTTTTGTTTTAAAAATAATTTCAGTAGGATTCTTACTTTGACAATTTTGGAAATTAATTTGTATAAAATAAAATATTAACTTAAAAAAAGTTTGATAGAATTCTCCTATGAATCCATTAGGACCAGGAATTTCCTATGATCTGTTAGTAGGTTAGCTCTTTTAGATTAATATTTCTAAAGTGCCACTGTCTCCCCCTTCTTTATTGCAAACTTTGAATCATTCTCAGCAACAAATAAACTCTTTTCCAGATTGAATTTTATGTAACAATGTTCTTGATGTAGATATCTTCAAGATAAAAAAGAAATTAATGTTAAATCTGTCTTCTTTACTATCCTAAAAACAAAATTTACATATTAGAACAGTACAGAACCTTTACTCATTTTGCCAAACCTTTATAAATAATATTTCTTTATGAAATCAATCAATCATTATTTATTCAATACCTATGCTGTGACAAGATATGAAAACATAAAACACCTTGCCAGCAATCTCTATGTATAAAAAAATTAAAATATTTACAATATACATGCAAACCAATTTTAGGGTAGAGAGGCATTAGTAAATGGGAATATAATATTCTCCTTTGTAGTGTGATTATTTATGTTTACATAATAATATGCAATATTATTGTATAAATCTATTTTAAATGACTATTTATTTTATTTATATATTTAATTGCTCTTCCTACAATATAAGTTCTCTAAAAAAAAAAAAAAAAAAAAAAAAAAAGCCCTGTGTCTTATTTCTGTTTAAAATGGAAAGTTTTTTTTTTTTTTATCACTTGGCTCTTTCACACCTTTTTATTCTTCTTACACTTTACTACCTGCTCCATGGACTCTATATTTCAATTTCACTGACCTACATGACTTTCTTCCTGTTTGCAGTCCTTTGCATTCAGTATCCCTTACACCTGGAATGCTTCTACCATCACATTTACCTGCTAGTTTCTCTGGCTTCATTCATGTCTCAAATGAAAACCAACTTCTGCAAATAACATTTTTATATACTGCAGTTACTATTTCCTTCCTTCTGAGGTTATCTTCTATTGAATCTGTATATAGGTTCTGTTTACCTAATTTGATTCTTGAATATGATTTGTGTATCTGGCAGTGGCTGGATTGCCATGAGCAAGTTACTATGCCTCTCTGATCCTCATGTGTTTTTTTTTTTTTCCTTTTTTCTAAAAACTGAAGATAATAATCTATAGTGTCTCTGCCACATAATTATTGAAATGATATATACAAGCCCTTTGCAAAAAGTAAATTTCTATATAGGTGACAGTGCTTCTTATTATACTATACCTCTTAAGCCCATTGTATAATATTCAATAGCCTTTAAAAATGAAGCATATCCCTTTTATATTGACCATTTACATAGTAAGCTCATTTAAAAAGTGCATTCTTGGAAAATGTGAATATCACATTCATACCTATTTCTATTCTGAGACCTTAAAACAGATTGCTTTTATTCAACAAAAAAGATCTTTTGCATAACATGTTTTTTTTTCCTCCAGATTGAAATGCAAAACATATTTTTCCCTAAATTTTAGCATCAGAAACAAAGGGTAGATCTCACATAGGATTCTAAATTGAATTAGTAAAGAGTAGGAGCCATAGAACAAATGTTGGGGAGGGGAAGATGGAATAAAATACTGCTGTAGCTAATTATTTGTGTTCTCCCAAATTTTCCAATAATCTAGCACAGTCAGGGAGGTGCAATTATTGTGGCTTAAATAAGTTTAAATAAATTGTTTTTCAAGAATCAAATTTTAATGTGTGATAACTAATGCAAACCAAGCATTGTTATATATATATAATTTTTTTTCAGGAAAAAGGAAATAGAGGAAACCCCTACCAGTTTTCATTTTTCTTTTTTTTTTTTAATAGCTTTTTATTTACAAGTTATATGTATGTGTAATTTTACAGCATTGACAATTGCCAAACCTTTTGTTCCAATTTTTCCCCTCCTTCCCCCCACCCCCTCCCCTAGATGGCAGGATGACCAGTAGATGTTAAATATATTAAAGTATAAATTAGATACACAATAAGTATACAAAACCAAACCATTATTTTGCTGTACAAAAAGAATTGGACTCTGACATATTGTACAATTAGCTTGTGAAGGAAATCCAAAGTGCTGGCAGGCAAAAATACAGGGATTGGGAATTCGATGTAATGATTCTTAGTCATCTCCCAGAGTTCTTTCGCTGGGTGTGGCTGGTTCAGTTCATTACTGCTCCATTTGGTTCTTCTCATTGCTGAAGCTGGCCAGGTCCATCAGAATTGATCATCATATAGTATTGTTGTTGAAGTATATAATGATCTCCTGGCTCTCCTTGTTTCACTCATCATCAGTTTGTGTAAGTCTCTCCAGGCCTTTCTGAAATCATCCTGCTGATCATTTCTTACCGAACAATAATATTCCATAATATTCATATACCACAATTTATTTAGCCATTCTCCAATTGATGGGCATCCACTCAGTTTCCAGTTTCTGGCCACTACAAAGAGGGCTGCCACTCCCTACCAGTTTTCATCAGGAATAACTCATTTTCTGGAATTTAACCTTTAGAAGTATAGCATATAGTCATATATAATCATGTCTATTTTCAAGACTAACTCCTCAGAAGAAAAGGAAAGAAATTATATTCCTGGTGTTGTCTGCATCAGTCCCCTTAAGGTATTTAGAATTTCTTTTAATAATTAATTTTGTTATTTCTATTAGATTTAATAAATAATATGATTAAGAACATATTTTATTACCTAATAAAAGCTCATTTTATATGTCTTTATACATACATATATATGTATTCACATATGTATATCCACATCTATATTCAAATATGTTTATTTCTAAACAAAGAACCTACTTACTTCATTGCTATCCTCATAATGTCAAGACTATATGAAAAGGGCCTCAGAAGATTGGGTAGATGTCATGAAACTAACTTATGCAAAGACTTGGATCAGTGTTGGATGGTTTGGGTAGGCATGGATGAACCTCAGTCTGTATGGTTAGAGGAAATACCCATTCAGTGGGTTCACATATTTATAAGTTAATTGAACTAATAGAATTCTGATTTACCACTTAACTATGCTAGTGTTTTTGAACAAGCCACTTAAGTTCTCCAAGACTTATTATTTTCATCTGTAAAATGAAGAGATTGGACTATGTGGAATTCAATTCAGTAAATATTTATCAAGTATCTTCTTTGTTTCAGGCACTGTGCTAAGTGATGGGTATACAGAGTTACAGAGTAATGGGAGTGATAGAAACACAAAAAAGAAAGCTAGCAAGCATCAGGGATATTGAGGCTAGGGAAGAGGAAAGAGAAGATAGACATTCCAGGGGCATCATGTTCTGAAGAGTTTAAATCAAGCAGAGCTGCAAATAGAAAGTGGAGATAGTGGAAGTTTCCTTTCACATTATAAATCTATGAAGTAATTAATAGATAATGATCTATCGACTTACTTATAGATTATATGAATATGTATGCATGTAGGTACATGTATGTATGTATATATGTTCTTGTTTTGTATACATACATATATGAATTTCTTACTAAATATCTAAGACGTATTGTTATAGGTATATTACTCATCATATAATTTGCAATTTGACAATTCTTTCTAAATTTTTTAAAACATAAAATCACTCATAAATAATTGCTAAGCATATAAACACAGTCTGAAATAGGTATTTTGATGCAGAAATAACATTGGGTTTGCTGATCTAGATGATTCTTTTTTATCATTTCAAAGCATTTTATTATTTTCGCTTTTACTTCCCCATCGAGAACAAATGGTACTAAAACATTTCCTGTGGAATTCTGTTTTTCCATAAAATGTCTATTCTTGAAAAACAACTTGTTTAAGCTTATTTAAGCCATAATAGTTGCACCTTCCTGACTGTTCTAAGTTATTGTGACCTTGCAAAGTTTGAAAGGACTCAAAAAATAAGTTTAGACAGTACTTTATTCCATCTTCCCCTCCCCAACATTTGTTCTACGGCTCTTACTCTTTACTAATTCATTTTGGAATCCTATATGAGATCTACCCTTTTTTCTGATGCTAAAATTTAGTAAAAAATGTACTTTGCATTTCAATCTGGGAAAAAAAAAACATGTTATGCAAAAGTTCTATTTTGTTGAATAAAAGCAATCTGTTTTAAGATCTGAGAATAGAAATAGAAATGAGTGCAATATTCATATTTTCCAAGAATGCACTTTTTAAATGAGCTTACCATCTAAATGGTCAACATAAAATCAATATGCTTTTTTTTAAAGGATGTTGAAAACTAGACAATGGGCTTAAAAATATAATATAATATAATAATATGCATTGTCACACATATAGAAATTTATTATTTGCAAATATAATTTCAATAGTTGTGTTGTATAGACACTATAGGTATTAATATCTTCAGCTTTTAGAGGAAGAACATGAGATGCAAAGAAGTGTAGTGACCTATTCATGGCAATCTAGCTATTGTCACATACATGAATTAAATCCAGGAATCAGATTCCTTACTCAAAAACCAGCACTCGAGGGGCACCAGAAGGAAAAACTTCAGAGCCACAAAGCACTTTGCATTTTGCAGCATCTTTAATTTAATTGATGAAGACACTCACAAAATTAATGTTAACATGCCTCTCTCCATTTTTTTTTGTTTTCTGAAATTACTGTCTATGTTTTCTTATGACTCTTCCATACAGTCATAATATCCTTTTGTTTTGTTTTGTTTTTATTGTCTTGAGAAAACAAGATGCTATTTGCTCTTCTTTCTTCTTGCTGCAAGATTAGATTATCTGTTTTTCTTCTTGTGCATAATCTCAGAGCTTGTTCTGCTTCTTTATTTGTTTTTTTTTTTTTTCCCTGCTTCTTGTTTTTCTTCAGCTTCTGCTTCTTCTGCACTTTTTTTTTTTTTTTTTGGCCTTTGCACAGAATATCTTCCAATACAATGACATCTTAGTTAAACATATATCATGTTGTTTAACATTTACCTTCATGCCAATAATCAATGTAATGTTAAACAAAATCAATTTGATAATACTATCTGTTGTACATTTTGGATAACTATGATTTTTTTTTAAATGAAACTCACAATATATGACAAATAAAATGAAGTGCCAAATATTTATGTCAACTTTCATGGAAAAGTATTAAAGTTTCTTTTTTTCTTGGTCTCTCAGGAATAAAGACAAAATTTGGTAAAGTGACTTCTTAAACAAAATGTCAGAAAATCCCATAGGAAAAAAGATATCTGTATTGAGCATAGTACATATTCACATAAAAATTTCAAGGGGGCTCCTTTTTGGCAATGAGGACATTACTTAGAAACAGTTATCAACAATACATAAAAACCAATCTATATCCATTTGAGAGATATGATACTTTAATGAGAATCTTGGTGTTTATATTAAAAGTTAATGTTGGCTAAAACATTAGATATATGTACTATTCCCATAATAGATCTTCAATCTTGAATTTTTTCATTTACTTATTATTTTCTTTCTTATCTGATCTTATCTTATTTGATATATAATATCCAACATTTTCTTCTTATTTGATCTATGGAGATCAAGTAAAAAAATTAATTATAATTTATTATTTTTATTATTCCTTAAAATTTGTGAATTAGTTGTAGTTTGTATGGGCTAAACACCAATAGCTAAAGAAAAGAAAAAGTAAACATTTTATTGGCATCTGATAATAAAATTTGACTGAGTCTATAATCTCATTGATTATAATCTCTTTAAGCATCCAGATTGCAAATTAGACTTTCTGTCCATAGGCTACTCATCCATAATCTTGTAATTTTTTAAAGAGGATCAAATCAACATTCTGGAAACCTTCCTCACTTTCCTTTGATATTGCATGAAAAAGAATGTTTTTTTAAGTTTTCTTGAGTACTTTTAATTAAATTACATCTTAGAATAGAATTTTCAAAGCAGTATTTTGCCTTACCAAATAAAATATTTAGAAACAAAAAGAAGTATAGTGGGATCTGCTATAATCCACATTTTTTGTCACTTAGTGATAATAAAGATGTGCTATTCTACAAAATATTTTTGGCTAAATCCTACATGATTAACATGATTGTTCTTATCGAGAATGGTTTCAATATATATGTAGATGATTCTCATAAATTATGATATTTATAGGAAAGTAATGACAGGTTATCAGAAGTTAGTGTTTTATTGGACATATTATTTTGGTTAATAATAAGATACAATATTATTGGATGCTTCTGGTATCTTTCCTTCCTTTAGACAGCTTGTAAATTATTACTCTGACACTGTCACAATTGTTGTTTCCTGCATAGATTTGCTCTCTCTATATATATACATACATACTTCCTTGATTCCCTTTTTTCCCTTCTATATCTGTTTTCATTAGTGCCATTTTTAGAAGCACATCCAAGATGCTTCTGTAAGATCATTGTGCTTCTCCTTTCTTTTGTGGTGAAAATTTAATTATAAATATTTTCAGTACTTTCCATTTTTCTTCTTCCCAACTTCCATTTTTATCCTTGATTTTCTTCAGGATGAATTAGCTTGGCTAATTCTCCAGATTTCTGTGAACAGGATCTACCCTTTATTGCTTACTCTTCAAAATCATTTATCATTCTTTTTCATAAGATTTTAAATTCATATGATAAAACAGTATTTGATTTGTCTATCATCTCTCTCTGCTTGAAGTCTATTAAGTTTATGATTACTAAGGTCTTATTTCTTTTGTTTTCATTATGGCATTTGATTCACATTAATTGAACTTCTACATGGAATTAATATAAATTTGTCTATTCCTTTTATCCATTATCCATTTTTCATAATCAACAATTTAAAAAAAAAATTCAACTGATTAAGACTGAATCATTTCATTTTCACACCATCCCTTCTTAACCCAATTTTCTAAGATTGTACTATTTTTGATTTTGTTGTTATTGTTTTCAGGTTTGATTTAGGACAAAATTTTAGTACTTAGGAAAATTACGGAATATGAATTTCTGCATTTACTCTATCTACTAATCAATCAATATTTACTAATCTATTCTGTTAAATCACAATTATATCACTTTTTTATTAAAGCTTTTTTTTCAAAACATGCATGGATATGCATGGATAATTTTTCAACATTGACCCTTGCAAAACCTTGTGTTGCGATTTTTCTCCTGCTTCCCCTCACCCCCTCTCTTAGATGACAAGTAATCCAGTATATCTTAAAATGGTAAAAATTGATGTTAGATCCAACATATGCATACATATTAATACAATTATCTTTCTATACAAGAAAAAAACAAATCAAAAAGGAAAAAAATGAGAAAGAAAACAAAATGCAAGCAAACAACAAAAAGAGTGAAAATGCTATGTTGTGATCCACACTCAGTGCCCATAGTTCTCTCTCTGGGTGTAGATGGCTTTCTTCATCACAAGATCATTGGAACTGGCCTGAATCATTTCATTGTTGAAAAGAGCCACGACCACCGGGATTGATCATTACATAATCTTGTTGCTGTGTATAATGATCTCCTGATTCTGCTCATTTCATTAGCATCGTTTTATGTAAGTCTTTCCAGGCCTTTTTAAAATAATCCTTCTTATTGTTTCTTATAGAACAGTAATATTCTGTAACATTCATATGCCATAACTTATTCAATCATTCTCCAACTGATGGGCATCCACTTCATTTTCAGGTTCTAGCCACTACAAAAAGTTCTGCCAAGAACATTTTTGCACACATGGGTCCTGTTCCCTTCTATAAGATCTCTTTGGGATATAAGCCCAGTAGAAACAATGTTGGATCAAAGGGTATGCACATTTTGATAGCCCCTTGGATATAGTTCCAATTTGCTCTTCAGAATGTTTGGATCAGTTAGCAACTCCTCCAACAATGTATTAGTGCCTCACTTTTCCCACATCTTCTTCAACATTTGTCATTATCTTTTCTTGTCATCTTAGTCAATCTGAGAGATGTGTAGTGGTACCTCAGAGTGGTCTTAATTTGCATTTCTCTGATCAATAGTGATTTAGAGCAATTTTTCATATGATTAGAAAGAGTTTCAATTTCTTCATCTGAAAATTGAATGATATCACTCTTTTACCAAAATATTTCAATGAATCTGCTATGTGCCCGTCACTATGACATATTGATACACATATTCACACATATGTACTTATAGGCACATATATGCATGTATACACAGATATATTTCAACAGATAGAATAAAATTAAGTACATTTGTCCAATTCACCTGAGTGTGTGAACTATAAAATTTGGTTATTATAGATACATAATTTATGTTCAAAGGAGAGAAAAATTTAGCCTAAATCAAATTTTTTTCAGGTTTGTGAAAGACAGGAACTCTAACATTCATTTTTGTATGCTCTCTGATTGGCTTGTACTAGGTGCTCAATAAAAGTTTATTGCATTTGAAAAATTAAAAAAATATATATTTTTAAAAGAATAAATAATAAGTTGCTCTAAACAATTAAAAGATTTTATTTAACTTTCTGATCTCCTTAGCTGATAGAGTTCACATTATCAGAATCCTTTCAAGTCTACTTAATTTATAGTTGTATTAACAGATTTACCTATTAAAATGATAGCAATTAAGATACATAGAAATAAATATTCCTACATACTCATCTCATATGTTTCTATCTTCTCATTAGGCATAGTATATGTTCAAATCTTATCAGTCAGAATAGTCTCTCGAGACTCTTATAATGGACATGTGCCTTTTTTACATATATTCTGAGTCCTATTAATAATGTGTCCTGGTAAATTGTATCCAACAACTTAACACACTCATAAAATTTTCCTTGATTACAGGAATGTGAATTTACTAAGTTTATAGATTTCAAAAGTTCATTGATCATCCATTCATTCAATATATTTTTTTCAACTAGCAGAAAACACAGATAATATCAGAACATTCTGCTTTCCCATGATAGAAATACATACAATTGTGTTTTGGACAATTATTGGTCTTTCTATTCTAGTTTGACCCTTGAAATAATCTTCTTTTCCATGTAGACAAGGCAGATGAATGCACAAAAGACCATTATAAAGGACAGAACTATTTTGCCAAATGACTAACTAGATTTACTTTGAAAGTAGGGGAGATGGGCAGGAGAATATGGAGAACTATTTTTATAGCATTTTAAGAAATTTTAGTTTGGCAATTATAGATTGGTCTTGAAAAAATTTTGTTATACTAGTTTTGATTATGAGCAAAATTTGGTGTCAGAATTATGAATTTATTTGAATTTCTTTATGCTATATGAGAAATAAAATAAGCAGAATAATATAGTCATAAGATGGATGAATCTTGTTGCCAGGCATTCTCAAGAGACTTAGCGTAGTTGCCTTTTTTCTTCTAGCACTATTCAATTTTGAACACTGGGATCCAGGATCCCCATCTTTCTCATTTCCTTCTATTTTTTCATTCTTTTTAGTTTAGTTCACTGATTCTTGATGTCTCATAGAGTCATTAGCTTCCATTTGTTCCATTCTAGTTTTTAACGTATGATTTTCTTCAGTTAGTTTTTGTGTCTCTTTTTCTATTTAATTCTACTTTTGAAGCTGCTTTCGTTAGTGGATTTTTTTTTTTTTTTTTTTGTAATTTGGCCAATTGCATTTTTAAAGGAATTGCCTTTCTTTTCCAAGCTGTTGACTCTCTTTTGCACATTTCCCATTTCTTTTCCCTTTTTCTTTTACCTCTCTCATTTGCCTTTTAAAGCCTTTTATGAGCATTTCCAAGAAGCCTCTTTGTGCTTCAGACCAATTTATATCACTCTTTGAAATTTCCTCTGTGGACATTTTGTCCTTCTCTAAGTTGTTGTTTTGTTCTTCCCTGTCACCATAGTAGCTTTCTGTGGCCTAGGTTCTTTCCTTTTTCTTGTCCATTCTCTTGACTTTTCTTTTGTTATTTTCTCTTTTCTTTCTTTCTTTCTTTTTTTTTTTGCTTTTAAGGTCAAGCTGTGCTCCTGGGGTAAAAGAGACACTGGCTTCAGCTTACTGTGCCCATCTGAGTCTTGGCTTTGAGCACAGGATCCCTTTGTGTTTGCAGGAGGTAGCTTAATCTGCTCTTTCCAGGAAACAGCCTGGTTTCCCAGAATTTGCCAACTGAGCTGGGATTGGAGGTTGTCTCATTGGTCTACTTTTTTACTAATCCAGGATGAAGGTTCTCAGTTGCTCCTTTGCTTTGATTAAGACCCTCTCATTGCCTTTCACAACCTCCATCTGAGCTGGACTGAACCCTACTAGTGAGATGGAGTTTTCTTGAGGTTTTTCCACTTTATCCTGAGCTGAAGAATGGTTTCATTTTGTCAGACTCTGTTCAGAGGCTTGATTTCAAGTGTTTTTTGATGGAAACTTCTACCCCAGGAAGTCTGATTCCCATATTTCTCAAATTTACAAGATTGCCTCCAAGTCTGCACATTACAGGGTGTTCCAAAAAGCTTAATTCAGTTGTAAACTTAGCTATTAAAGCTTGAAAATGACTCACTCTCCTAAGTTGAGGAAATAATAAACTTAAAGAAGAAAACTAGGGGTATAGGAGCAAGAAGGTCAACTAATCAAGTCCTACTAATCACTGGAAGCTTTTTAATTAAATTATTCTACCTAGAAAGTTAAAGAAAAAAGACTTTCTTCTCTTTCTGACACTGGTAAAACAGTGGTATAGGTCCTCCTCTCCTCACATCCAGATTGTTGCAACAGATTGCTGTTTTATCTGCTTGTTTCAAGTTTCTTCTACTCCAGGCCATCTTCCATTCAGCAATAAAAGTGATCTTTCTTTCCTCTAGGTCTGACCATGTCACACCCCTTTTCAAAATATTCCAGTCATTCCACATTGTCTCTAAGATCAAATATAGAACTCCCTGTTTGGACTTTGCTTTTTTGCTTTTTATTTTATTTTATTTTTTGCTTTTTTGTTTGTTCATTGCCTAACCTCTTCCTACCTTTTCAGTCTGCAGTTCATACTCTATAATCATGTAACATCTGCTTCATTTCTGTTCCTGCAACAAGACAATCTGACTCATGCATTTTTATTGTTCCCAGATGCCTGAAATTCTCCTCTTCCTTCCCCCTGTTTCCTAGAATTTTAGACTTTTTTATGATTTTACCTATATTTCCAACTTCTATAACTTTTTTCCACCCAAGTACCTCCTTAATCTTAGTGCCTTCGCTTTGAGAATATAGTATATATGTTGTATATATGTAGTTCTTTGCATATGTCTTCTACTCCCCATTAGGTCATTTTTTATTAGTTTTTTTGATCTGATTTTTCTTATGCAGCAAGATAATTGTATACATATGTATGCCTATTTTGAATTCAACATATATTGAATTACTTGCTATCTAGGGGAGGGAGTGGGAGGAAAGGGGGAAAACTGGAATACAAGGTTTTGCAAGAGTCAATGCTGAAAAATTATCCATGCATATGTTTTGAAAATAAAAGGCTTCAACTTAAAAATAAGGAAAAAGAAAAAAAAAAACTAAATACAAATAAGAAAAAAAATAAAAAAAAGAAAGACAAAAAAGAAAAATAAACAAAACAAAACACTGTCATGTACAAGCAGAACATCAGGGAGAATTCAAAATATATAACAATAAATTTCCATTTCAAGAAAGCATACATAATAATTGAAGAGATTATATCCATGGTTGTTCATCTTTACTTTCTTGTGGGTTATTCTTTTTGTTATCTGTTGTGTACTTTTTACTTTATGATTTTTTCCCTTTCAGTCCTCTATAGCTACCCCAAATAGGCTACATCTAAGCAAACACACACACACATACACAAACACACAAATGTATATGTATAATAACATATGTATTATATATTATATACACACATGCACATGTATATACCTACATCATACACACACACATATACATATGCATTTACACACATGCAAACATACATCTAAAATAATATTAATATAACTGATGTATAATGCATATTTCTCTATTAATTGAACCTTTAATTTTTAATTTGTCTTAGATCAGTGATTACTAGTCCAATTTTTTTCTAGTAATTTCCACTCCTGATTCTTGTTGTAATATTTGTGTATATCTCTTATTTCCTATCCCTGATAACTCTTCTATTTTAATTCTGCTCTTTAACTTGCTTTGCTATTATTTAATTGTCCCCTACTCATGAATCCCTTCCTTAACTTCTATCCATACCATTTCCTTCTCTCTTTATCCCATTTCCACTAATCTACACATTTAATTCAACTCAAGTTAATATAATTACTTCTATATCCACATTATCCATATACCTTGACAATTAATCCACCCATCATGTCCCATTGCCATAAATCTACATTTCTTTCTAAAGCTCACCTTATCATATTCCCTTCACCCCTATTTCTTTATGGATTTTGGAACTCTCCCCCAATCTTTTCTTTTTTGAGCTACGGAATTACTGAAATCAATCTTAAACATATGGTATACATTGCCATGAAAAAAAAAAAAAAAGAAGAACAATTTGTCCATGTGAATCTCTTGAAATTAATTTTTGATGGTGACTTTTATATATTTCATTTTCTATTAAACTAAGGTTTGTTCACTACAGAACATAAGAATAAATTGAGTTTTCATAAAATGATCAATAGCATCTATTTAGAGCCATCAGCAAGCATCACATATGATGGGGATAAACTAGAAGCATTCCCAATAAGATCAGGGGTGAATCAAGGTTGCCTACTATCACCATTGCTATTCAATACTGTATTAGGAATGATAGCTTTAGCAATTGGGGTTAAAAAAAAGGAATTGAAGAAATTAGAATAGGCAATAAGGAAACCAAATTATCACTCTGCAGATGATATGATGCTAAATTAAAGAATCTTACAGAATCAACTAAAAAGTTTCTAGAAAGAATTAAAAGCTTTTTCAGAGTTGCATGATACAAAATAAATCCACATAAATCATCAGCATTTCTATATGTTACCAACAAAGTCCAGCTGCAAGAGATAGAAAGAAAAATGCCATTTTAAATAATTGTAGATAAAAAATAAAAAATAACAATTCTACCTAAATTATTCTACTTATTCAGTGCTATACCAATCAAACTGCCTAGAAACTACTTTACAGAACTAGAAAAAAAATAACAAAGTTCAAGGTTTATGTGGAAGAACAAAAGATCAAGAATTTCAAGGATTATCCAACTGTGCATACCCTTTCATCTAGCAGAGGCCATCTAGGCCTCTACTAGGCCTATATCTCAATGAGATCCTAAAAAAGGAAAAGGACCCATATATAAAAAGGTTTGTATCAGCTCTTTTTATTGTAGCAAGGAGCTAGAAACTGAATGGATGCCCATAAGTTGTAGAATGGCTGAATAAGTTATAGAATATTAATCCTATGGAATATTATTGTTCTTTCAGTAACAATCAACAGCATTATTTCAGAAAAACCTGGAGATTCTTAACATGAACTGATGCTAAGTGAAGTGAGTAGAACCAAGAGAACATTTTACACAGTAACAAGATTATGTGATGATCAGTTCTGATTGACGTGGCTCTTTTGAGCAATGAGGAGTTTCAAGCCAATTTCAAGAGACTTATGATGGAGAGAGTCATCTGCATCCAGAAAGAAAACTGTCAGGATGTGGATCGCAACTCAATCTTTTCACCTTTTTTATTCTTTGTTTGCTTTTTTCCTCATTTTTTTTCCCCTTTTTGGTCTGATTTTTTTATGCATCATGATCTATGTATAAATATGTATAGAAGAATTGGACATGCTTAGTATATATTGGATTACTTGCTATCTAGAAGAAGGGATGTAGGAAGGGGATGGAGAAAAACTTGTAATACAAGATTTTGCAAGGGTGAATGTTGAAAACTATCATTGCATATATTTTGAAAACAAAAAGCTATTACTAAAAAAATTAATTTAATTTTTAAAAATTTAAGGTTTGTTGAGATAAAGTCCTGAAAATTTGCCAGCCCATTGAATGTCCATTTGTTTTTCCTTCAATATTATGGATAATTTTGTTAGATATGAAATTTTGGGCTACTGACATAGTATTTTTGACTGATGATTGAAGAAATGAAGGAAGGAAGGAAGGAAGGAAAGAAGAAAGAAAGGAAGGAAGGAAAGAGGGAAGGAAGAAAGAAAAGAAAAAGGATAAAACAAAGGGAAGGAAGAAGGAGAAAGAAAGGTAGAGATATAAACATCTCTAAATCAGCAAAAGCAAAAATAGAAATAATTAAGAGATAAGATAGGAAACTACAATTTGCTAAAGGGTAAAATAAATAATGAAAAAATATCAACAACAAATATATATGCATTAAAATTATCCAGAATACTAGAAGAGAAGTTAAGAGAGCTGCAAGAAGAAATGGATAGCAAAACTATAGTAGTACAGAACCTCAATCTTGCTTTATCAGAATTAGATGAATTGAACCATTAAATAAACAAGAAAGAGATTAAGAAGGTAAATAGAATTTTCAAAAAGTGAGTATGATAGACCATTGGAGAAAACATAATGGAAACAGAAAGAAATAAATCTTTTTTCTCAGCAGTATATGAAAACTATAAAAAAAATTGACCATGTAGTAGGCCATGAAAATCTCAAAATCAAATGCAAAAGGCAGAAATAGTAAAGGCATCCTTTTCAGATCGTGATGTAATAAAAATTACTTGTAACAAAGAGCCAGAGAAAACTAGGCAAGTAATTAATTGGAAATTAAATAATCCAATCCTGAAGAATGCATGGGTAAAACAGCAAATCATGGAAACAATAATTTCATCCAAGAAAATGACAAAAATGAGAGAATATACCAAAATTTATGTGACACAGCCAAAGCAGTTCTTAGTGGAAATATAATATCTCTAGAGAAAATGCTAGAAAAATAACAAATTCAAAATCCCCAATGAAATACCAAATATGAAATTCTGGAAAGAAAAGCAGAGACTTAAAAAAAAAAAAAAAAAACAACTGAAAGTAAGAAAACCATTGAAACAAAACTAAGAGTTTTTTTTTTTTTTTGAAAAAAAATATAGATTAACCTTTAGTTAATTTTATTAGAAAAAGGCAAAAAGAAAGTCAAATTATTATTATTAAAAATGAAAGGAGTGAACTTTTCACCAATGAAAAGAAAATTAAAACAATAATTAGGAGCTGTTTGCTTAATGGTATTCCAATAAATCTGATGATTTAAGTCAAATAGATGACCTTACAAAAACATAGATTTCTCAGATTAACAAAAGAGGTAATAAATTACTTAAATAGTCCCATTTTAGAAAAAGAAATTGAACAAGCTATTAATCAACTCCCTAAGAAAAAATCCCCAGGACTAGGATTTAGAAGTGAATTCTACCAAACATTTAAAGAACAATTTTTCTAATAGTGTGCAAATAATTTGGAAAAATAGGGAAAGAAGGAGTTCTACAAAATGTTTGTTATGACACAAATATGGTGCTGATACCTAAACCAGGCAGGATCAAAACAGAGGAAGAAAATTGTAGATCAAGTTCTCTAATAATAAATTGAGTTTTCCTAAAATTATCAGTATCATGCATCTAAAAATCATCAGTAAGCATCATATATAATTGGAATAAACTAGATGCATTCCCCAAAAGATCAAGAATGAGACAAGGTTGTCCACTATCCTTGAATATTCAATATTGTATTAGAAACGTTAGCTTTAGCAGTAAGAGAAGAAAAATAAAATAAAGAAATTGGAATAGGTAATGCGGACACCAAATTATCACTCTTTGCAGATGGCATGATGGTATACTTAGAGAATCCTAGAAAACCAACCAAAAAACTAGTAGAAACAATTGACAAATTTATCAAAATTACAGGATTCAAAATGAATCCACATAAATCATCAGAATTTCTATATGTTACTAACAAAGTCCAACCTCAAAAAATACAAAGAGAAATTCCATTTAAAATTACTGTAGATAATATAAAATATTTGGCAGTCTACCTGCCAAGACAAAGCCAGAAACTATATGAACACAATTACAAAACAATTTCTCCATAAATGAAGTTAGATTTAAACAAATTATAAGGACATCAATTGCTCATGGGTATGCCAATATAATAATATAATAATAAAAATGACAATTCTATCTAAATTAATTTACTTATTCAGTGTCATCCCAATCACATTGCTAAGAAATTACTTTACAGAGATAGGAAAAATAACAAAGTTCATCCAGAAGAATAAAAGATCAAGAATTTTGAGAGAATTAATGAAAAAAAAAAAGTGAAAATGAAGGTGGCTTAGCTGTAACAGATTTAAAACTATATTATAAAGAGTGTGCATCAAAATCATTTGATATTGGCTAAGAAATAGAGTTTATCAGTGGAATAGGTTGGGTTTACAAGACACAACAGTTAATAGTAATCTAGTGTTTGCTAAAGCCAAAGATACCAGTTTCTGGGATAGGATCTCAATATTTGGCAAAAATGGCTGGGAAAATTGGAAAATAGTGTGGCAGAAATACTGCCAGAAACAGTACTGGATCACATCTAATGGCCTATGCAAAGATAAGGTCAAAATGGATTTATGATTTAGATATAAAGAATAATACTATAAGCAAATTAGAAGAACAAAGGGTGGTCTAGCTCTCAGATCTATGAAGAAGAAAGGATTTTATGGCCAAACATGAACTATATTATGAAATGCAAAATGGATAATTTTGATTATATTAAATTAAAAGATTTTTCTACAAATAAAACCACCAATGAAGACAAGATTAGAAGGGTCTGAGTAAGAAACTGCTACTTGAAGCCAGGAAATCTGTAGGGTTTTGACTAATATAGAAGCTGACTAAAAAAGAAGCAAAATAAGTTGCTGCTTTTCTCCCAGAATATGAACTATACCTCTTAACCTGCTTCTCTCTCAGTATACAACCCAAGGCTTGTGCAAGAGTTGTGGAGAGGAGGAGAAAGTGGGAAGAATAATCTAATGTCTTTTCCTTAGTTCGCCCTGCATTTGTGAAACAGAACTGAATAATAGTATCAAAAC
This sequence comes from Antechinus flavipes, assembly GCF_016432865.1. NCBI lineage: Eukaryota > Metazoa > Chordata > Mammalia > Dasyuromorphia > Dasyuridae > Antechinus > Antechinus flavipes. The sequence continues at coordinate 390,755,363 of NC_067400.1, read as the reverse complement.
TACCAGTTGACAACTCTCCTAAATTAAATGGCCCAGGACAGGTCTGGGTTTGCTCTATATGTTTGAGTCCTCCAAACTGGTTTCTCTGTGGTTAAGTTCTCTAGCAGAGATGATCCTTGCTATACTCCATCACTAATGTCTGCAGACATGTCTCTCTCTCTCTCTGTTTTGACTAGCACTGAAAAATGAATTGATATAGATTTTTCTTTAATTTCCTTTTCAGTATTTTTCTTGGTGCATTTCCTAGTTCTATTTGGAGGAGCTGATAGGAGTAAAGAAGTTCACTATATCCTTCCTCCAGTTATTTCATCATCCTGTGTCTGCCTCTTCCATATTTCTTAAAAACAAAACAAAACAAAACAACAATAAAACATGATGAGAGATTTCTTCAATATCTTTTAAAAAAAATTCTCATAGCATATAACACTATATCTCTCAAAAAGAAGGCATATTTTAAGTTATTAAATAATTGTATGAATAAAATCTGGATTGTGGAGTAAAAAAAATTGCTGAACTTTTCAGTTTTTTTTTTTTTGGCATTATTCTAATATTAAATCACCTTCAATCACTGGGGATGAATTACTAATATTTATAATGAGTGCTTTGAAGTTGATCTCCAAGGCCCCTTCTAGCTATAATCAATCATCATGTATTTTGTAAGAATCAGTGTTATGCTAAGACATCTACAAATAAAGATAAACATGAATGAGTGAATATAACTTATACCCTGCATAATATTTTCTGTTATTTTCTTCAAGCAAATTGTCTTGTTTTTATTTTCAATTCAAAGATTGAGCAGAGAAATTTGTGAAATTTTACCTTATTGCATCTTTTAATAGAATGGATGCAAAATTATATGTTTCCAGGATGTAACTGCATATGAGATTTATGGTTGTGATTTTTGATGTCTGACTCTGAGTCTATCAAAGATTTGCAATATAAAAGTGATCAGAAACAGAATATTTTCATTGCCCTTTAAGTGAGATCAAGCTATCTTTTCAAAGTTGCTTCTGAATTTTCATGATGCCAAATCATGGCAAGGAGCACGTGGAGAGGGAAAATGAGATATTCTATTTTATAAAATTTGATTCTACATTACAGAAACCTGCACAAAACATCCAATGATATTTTCTAGGTGAACAGCTGAGTGAACTCCAGGTAATTTGGATCTATATTTCTCCCACTTTATTTGAAATAACAGATCACAAAATCAGTAGGTTGTAAATTAAAAGTCATTGTGTCTTCTATCTCCATTCCCTTTAATGCCATCTTGCTCCTTGAAAATGATGGTTCATATAATGATTCAACTGGATGTTCTGCACCTTTGTATATTTTTTGTGTTTGTAGTTAGTAGCACATATTCCTTTAATGAATCTCTTCTTCTCCTTTCCCTTATTTTCTACCTTCTATTACTTCCCCATTCACTCTCTTATTTTCTCCTCTTCTCCCCTCTGCAGTGAATAGGGAATTGGATCTCTGACTGTATCAGTTTCTTCATTTGTAAAGTGATGCTAATAATAACCCAAATTGTGAAGATCAAATGACATATTAATTGTAATACACTTTGTAAAACTTGAAGTGCCATATAGAAATGTAAGTTATTACTAGTATTAACATTATTAGTATTGTTATATGCATACATATATAATTTATATCCATAAATTAATTTTTAGAAATGTAATCTTTCTTACGTTAAATGCAGATTTGACCTGTTATACTATGGCTTTAATCATACTTTCTTGGTCTTCCATGAATATGAAGGTCATATGATAAACAGTTTAAAAAAATTTGTGTACTTAAATACTGAAATTTATGTTTGGAGATATTTATTGAATTTGTGTGTGTGTGTGTGTGTGTGTGTGTTTCTACACACACACATATATGTGTACATATGTGGCAAAATAGTTTGCAAATGCTAATTGCTAGGCTTTTCTTTAAAATTAAACTTTATTAAAAACACATTGATAATTTGAAAGTGTATTTTGCAGTCTGGTAAAATAGAGTATGTGAAGTACAATTTTCTTTTGCCTCATTCAACGTACATAGCCTAGCAACTGAAGGGGAAAAAACAGGGCCAAAAATTCTGTCTTTCCAGATTTCCACTAAAAGAATCAGCAGAGCACAAAATGGAAGTTCTGCATGAGTATCTGAGAACAGAATTTATTTCCCCATCTTGACTTCTCCTTCCAACCTTGCTCTATAAAATTAGCTTCTAATAAAAAGGAGACCTGAACTTCCCCACGTTCCACAGTACTTCTTTTATCATGTGTGGTATTTGCATCTAAAATGATCTATGACTGACTAAAATAGTACTTGAGTTTCTACTGTTTTAATCTATCTCTATTCACAATGTCTTCTCCAATGACAATAATCATATAACTGAAGAAATGTCTTACTCAATGGAATAGAATTTGCCCTGTCTTTCTTTTTTAATAATGTAACATCATCAAAGGTAGAGCAGGTCTTCCTTGAAACTAGTGGCTTATCACGTTCTGTGAAAAGCTTTTATGATATTTGAAAGTATTATTAAATGGAAGGGTACACATCACTTCAAAACACAACTGTTGCATTTTGTTAAATATATCAAAGTCTTAGAACTATGAAATCATTATATGAACAGATATCTAACATAGAAATTCCTGTAAAATACAGTGTCAAAAACAAGCAAACAAAAAAATCTTTACATTGAAAGAAGCAAAATCAGAATTCCTCATCTCTGAAGAATATGTTCCCAAAGGAAAATGTTGTGGTTAAATAAAAAGTTTAACATGTCAAATAATGTGTGCCTTATTTATGAGAAAATGAAATCATGCTCTACTGGACTAGCTAAAAGACCAAAATTGCACAAGGTAGTCTTGAATTTCTTTCTTCTTCCCTATAATTAGTCTTTAAAATTACATAGCCCATGCTTTTTTGAGATGACAAACTGGGGAATGGTGATCAGATTTGTAACAATAAGAGTTGAGCATGCTTACTATGGGGAGGAATCACTTGTCCATCTCTGGGACAAAACATATATTTTCTATTTAAGGAATAATGAGCAAAAACCATTTTTATTTGAATGCAAGTTTCATGTGGGTTTCAATGAACTCTGATTCCATGTTCGTGGCCCTTCAAACTCTTTTATGATCATAAATATCACTTCTACATATAAATACTGTTGTTAATTTTTCTTTGTTTTGTTTTATTTTTTCCATTCAATGGTTAAGAAAATGTTTAACAAAGAATATTCAATAGATATAATCAATCAATGAGAGATTTAGTTATCTTTAATCTTTTTTTATTTAACAATACTTTTATTTCATATTTTTGTTACAACATAGAAGATTATTATTGTTAATTAAGGATTTGGGTTTACACAATGATTTGTTTCCTGATTATCTATGAAGGCCCTATATCATCTCAAACAAGTCTCCTCTATTGGGCTGCTCTATTCTTTACATAGAATGTCTGTTCATCTGGGATAGCTATTGTTTCACATTTCTTCCTTTTGTTTCCTACAATAGATTCCTCACTCTCTTAATTCTCTACAATTTGTTTTCCAATTGCATCATTCAACCAAAACTTCTCTGTCTGAAGTTAACCATTATTTCTTAATTGAAATCTAGTAGCCTTTTTTTCATTCCTTATTCTTCTTGCTTGACCTCTTTCCAGCTTTTGATTACAGCTGTCATAGCCTTTTCCTTGATATTTCCTTCTCTCTAGGTTTTTATGATCTACTCTTTCTAAGTTCTCCTTCTACCTTCTCACTCCTCCTTCTCAGTCTCCTTTGTTCATGTTCTTACATATTCACTGTGAATATCTCCCAGAGCTGTGTCTTGGGCCTTCTGCTCTTCTTCCTCTATATTATTTCACTTGCTGATCTCATAAGCTCCAATGAATTCAATTATCATTTCTATGCAGATGGATTTACTCAGCCTTAATTTCTTGCAGCTTCCAGGTTCCAAAACTGGTTCTGAAGCTTCTCAAATTGCATATTCCCAAGAATTCTTAAACTCATCATTTCCATAATTAAATTCATAATTTACTTCAAACTATCTTCTCTTACTAATCCCTTATCTGCCCAAGTTTGCATTTGGTGACATTCTTTGCTCTTCATTCTCTCATGTTTCTTCCACCCCATATTCATTATCTTGTCATTTTTTAATAAATGATTCTACCTTCATAATACCTCTATGTACTCTGGCTTTTTCCTCGGACATTGCTACTTTTCAGGCTTTTATCACCTCACATTTAAACTATTGTAAGGGTCTATTGGTTGGTCTAAATATTGCAAGTCTTTCTTCACCTCTAGTTCATCTTTATTCAACTGCCAAAGTGATTTTCCTAAGGCACAAGTATGACACATAAGCCTACTCCATCCTCCTACAAATTATAGTGGTTCCCTAGTTCATCCAGGATTAAATATAAGATATAACATTCTCTGTTTATGACTAAAAGCTTTTCCTAACCTTCCCTTCTCTTGACTTTTTAGTTCTCTTACTTTTACCCTGACACTCCTCTTGATGAAGTATGGATCGTGGCAGGAATATGGATTGGTCTCCTAGTTCTCCAGAACATCAAGTTAGTACAGGTTCAGAAACTACACAAAAGGCTGTGATAAGAAAGGCACTTTATTAAAGAGAGCAAGACACTAAGATGTTCACTTAGTGAGCAATGTCAAAGAACTACAAAGAGACATTTTCTCAGGACTCACTTTCATACAGAAACAAAACAATTTGGGTTTTGCATCCGAAAGGAACATACTTGAGATAGGGTGTGGGAAAAGAGTCTTTCCCAGGAATGTAGGTTTTGCATCCAAATGTGTGTGAAGACAGTCTTTCCCAGGGAATGTAGATGCTCATCTGGGCAAGGCTGTATTGTCCTCATCACTCTCTCCCACTAGGGTACTCCGAAAACTAGTAAAACTGATATCTTTTGTTATTTGTTAAACAAAAACCTTCATCTCTTGCCTCTGGAAATTTTCACTACCAGTCCTCCCTACCTGGAATTAACTCCCTCATTTCTACCTCCTGACTTCCCTGGTTCCCTTCAAGTTTCAAATATGTCCTATCTACATTGTACAATAAACCTTTCTCAATCATCCCTTAATTCTAATGTCTTCTCCTTTCATATTATTTCTAATTTTGTCTGCATATAGCTTATTTGTATATAGTTGGTTGCACCTTGTCTCTTTCAGAAGATAGTGATCTTCAGAACTTTATATTACATATATTTTTATACTCTGTACACTTCTGTGTCTTTTATTTGCTTTTCTACACTTAAAATGTTCTACTAATCTCTTTCCTTAAATATCTCTCACTACTCAGCTCATTAGCCTACCACATCCCATCATCTTTCTTCTTTTGAAATCACAACTCTTGCTTTGAACAAATTGTGATATGGTTCAATTAAATTTTCATGATAGTGTTTCATACTCTTTAAATTCAATTGCTTTCAGCTATGGTCTTCAAAAGATATTCACAATTTATTGATGACAGTTCTCTGAGTAGTATACAGTATTTTGGTCTCTTTCATTTTATAATCTTGAACTATATTTTCCAAGAAATTTTCCTCCCAATTATACTTTTCTCCAATTCACCATTGAAGTCATTGAAAATCAAAGTATATGTTGAGTTGGTATGAAGGATTTTGTCAATTTTATATTGTCAATTTCTTTACAGGTTTTTATTTCCTCCACTTGTGGAACAGAAATTGGTGGTGGATAAGCAATGATAATTTTTTGGCTTATTTTTTCACTTCTTATTATGATTATTGTAAGGCATGATGGATTGTTTTATAAAATTGTTTTTGTCATCTTTGGGATCATGTATAACCCGTTTTTATAAATTACCTATTCAATTCCCTGAGAAGAAACCAAGCTATCCTTACATTTGCCAGTTTTTTGTGTGTTACATATTTGTGTACACACATGAATAAATGCACATGTATTTTATGTATGAAAAAAAGTAAGTTTATGTATTTCTTCCAGTAATTCTTGGTAATTGGACAAAGACCTCATATTTACATTACTGAGAGTTCAATTGTTATCATTAGATAGTTTACAAAACTGTGTAACTGTTGATACAATCTATTTTTTTTCTGCACCTCTTCAGGATACAACCATATATGCTCTCTGTTGTTTTATTTATTAACACATTTATTAAATCAGTAATATGTTCCAGATACAATGCTAATAGCTAGGAATCCAAAGTCATTACATCCCAATATCAAATTTGAAGTAACGGGATGCTGGCACTAAACCCATCACTCAAAACTCCTAATGAATCAGATGTTAGTGTAATAGCTTTAACTATGTGGTCATTTTGACAAAACCAAGATAATAACAAAACTTCTCATTATGAACATCAAGGGACATATAAAATGAAAATAGATGATAGCCAAAAGTTTTCATCCGTTACTTGGAGGATATATTACACAAGCATTGTGTACAAGGAGAATTTACAATCAATTATATGTTTTTCCTCCTTATGTATTTCCAAATCTGGATAGCTAATTGCATCAAATTTTTGAATACCAAAAGGACTCATTAATGAGTTTCATGATCTCATAGAAGTTGACCTTGAATTTTTATGAAAACAAGCAGAGGAAGAATACATGTTGACCAGATTATGGCATTCAATTAGATGGGTATCAGTAAATAGATCTAGCACATCTACTACAGATAGATAATGGATTGGATAAATATTTGAATTGAAAGTATACTTCCATATTTACTGCATATATTATTTCTTATCAAAATTACAAATTTTTTTGTCAGCAATTCTCCTGATGGTGTTATATGGCCAAGAATTAAGGAACACTGTTTTGAATCAGTTAAAAGGAATTTCTGCACCAGTTAACCATGACCTTCAAAGAATCAACAGTTTAACTCATTCTATGGGTAGTGAAATTATCCAATAATTTCACAATTTCATATTATTGATGGTGATTTGCATGCAACATAAGGTTTAAGATGTGTCATATATAATGTGTGACTGTGAAAGAATGGAATCAAAATTTTAAAAAAGCTTGGGTGTTCCATTAGTTTCCACATTTTGCCAATATAGTTGTTCCTCCTTTCTAATCATAAAAAATGATACGTTCTTAGAAAGTGAAAATGCATGCTGAAAGATCTGAATAATATACAGCTTTCATCAGCACTAATCTCATGATAGTTCTTTATTTTAAGGATCTAGTGTGTTTTGAATATGTATGTGTATATATATATATATATACACACATACATATATATATATATACATACATATATATATATATATATATATATGAACAAGTGAGTTATTGAATATGTAGATATTATTCCCTCATGGGGCAGGGGGAGGAGAAGAACCTCTTCTTAATTACAGATAAATTGGATTTGGTAATTGGATTTCTTTAAAAAGAAAGATTGCAGAATTTTTCTTCCTTTTTAAGCTTGTGTGAGGCTAGAATTCTACAATGACAATAAAAAGATAAAGAGCTGTACAAGAGGATAGCCATAATTTTAAACTGACTCATCATATCTATAATGATAGATGGACTACATTAATTTCCTTTCAGAGAGGATTTTGAATTTTTTCTTCTCTGTGCTCATAAAGATTGGATTTAATGTCTAAAAGCCTTCCCTTTCTTACTTAACAGGGTCTTCAAGAACTGATAGGTATTTTAAGGAGAACCGATAGAGAACTTCAGCAAGACCTACAATGAAGCAATAAAGGTTAGATGTCTCATTCTTAAAACTGTGTATATATGTCAAAGGAGTCACATGGAGAGTAATATTTTAGAGTCCTTTGAGAAATGTGCAATCTGTGAGAAAACTCATGCCTGGAAGCAAGATTTGGGAGTACCAGAGAAAGTAAAAGTTTTGTTTCATAATCATATACTACTGTGACATTATAACAATCTAACTGTCCCTCCAAAGATTCATTTTTTTTCCTAAAAAAAATTATTGAGATTTTTCTCTTTTATCAATCTTTCAATATAGTTTCCTTTTATCATTTTAGGAATTATAGACTTCAAAGTAAGGAATTCCCAATTGAGCTGGATAGAAAAGGAAAGTCACTATAGCTGCAGTTTCCCTAATTACAGCAACCTAGACAAGAAGGTGAGAACATTCCCCAATAGGTAAACAAGCTACAAATTCTAACAGACTATTTCTAAAACAAGAGCTATACCCAAAATAGTTTCAAAAACCTAGAGAAAGGCCTTTAATTAGTCATGTAGATTGTCAATGGATTCACAAAAGGAAAGAAAGGGATGAGTTTATCAAATAATTGACATAGGTAAAGGAAAACACTAAGAAGATCATGAATCATTGAACTCTTGAAATATTGAAACATTCTGGGGTAGAGTCAAGATGGCAGAGTAAAGGAAGAAATGTGGCCAAATTCTCCCCCAAACTGCTCCAAATTCCTTCAAATAATGACTCTTAACAAATTTTAAAACATCAGAACATCCCAAAAGAACATTTTCCAGCTGAAGACACCTTAGAAGATCAGTAGATAAGATCTGTGACACAGAGGTAGAAATATAACCTGCAGTCCAGGTGCAGAGTGTGCTAGTGCAGCTCCAGTCCTAGTCCCAATCCCAGTCAGCCTGGGTTCACCTCTGAATCAGTAGCAGTACTGGTTGCTTCCAGACCTTTCAGTCCAGAGACATGAAAGAGAATGTGGAAGGTTAGCACAAAAGATCTATGGAACTAGAGAAGAACCTTAGCACACAATCCAAGTGCAGACCAGAGTCTGACCTCAGCCCTGCCCCTGACCTTAGTATCAGCAAGACAAGACTTTTGAATCAGCATTAGTGCTGGAGGCTTCTGGACCTACCAGCCTAGGGACCACGAGGGAGGATTCAGAAGGTCAATGGAGTCTGGCAATGGTATAGGAGTCTGTATGCAGTCCCAGTGTAGCCCTGGCTAGTGGAGCTCTAGCACACTAGATTTGACAGCTACAATGGAGTGGGAACACTCCTTACAGCTCCAGGCAGAAAAGAGTGCTTGTGGTCATATTCTGAGAAGGATTTCTGTAAACCTCTGAGGCTGGGGACAGGTCACCCTCCACCCTGGAAACAGAACTATGACAAAGATTTTAAAAGCAAGTAATAGACTAGGAAAATGAGTAGAAAACAAAAATAATTTCTGACAATTTAAAGTTATTATGGTGATAAGGAGAATCAAAACACACATTCAGAAGATGATAAGAAAGTCAAACTTCCTATATCCAAAGCTTCCAGGGAAAATAAGAATTGAGTTCAGGCCATGGACAAGCTCAAAAGAGACTTTGAAAATGAAGTAAAAAAGATAGAGGAAAAATTAGGAAAAGAATTGAAAGAGGTGCAAAAGGAAACGCAAAAAAAAAAAACACAGAGTTGAAGAATGCCTTAAAAAGCAAATTAGCCATTTGGGAAAGAAGGTGCAAACACTCAGTGAGGAAAATAAATCCTTAAAAAATAGAATTAAGCAAACAGAAGCTAATGACTTTATGAGAAATCAAGATATAATAAAGTAAATTTTTTTAAAAAAGAAAAAAAAAATGAAATACCTCATTGGGCAAATAACTGACCTGGAAAATAGATTCAGGAGAGATACTTTTTAAATTATTGTTATACCTGAAAGTCATGATAAAAAAAGGTCCTGAACATCATCTTTCAAGGAATTATTTAGGAAAATTGTCCTGATATTGTAATGCCAAAGGGTAAAATAGAAATTGAAAGAATCCACTGATCATCTATCTCCTGAAAGAGGTCCCAAAATAAAAAGTCCCAGAAATTTTATAGCCAAATTCTGAAACTTCCAAGTCAAGGAGAATATACTGCAAGCATCCAGAAATATTGAAACATTCTTGGTCCTAGGTAGGGGAGGGAGAATTTCCTCATATTATATTTGGTGTTATGTGACTACTGGAACTTGTGCAAAAGGAACCAATGCAGATGGTAAGAAGTTTTGTCTACATTAAGTTGTCAGGACCTCAAAATAAAGCTTTCAAAGATCACAGGTTCATGGACATGGAGTTAGAAGGGAGATAATAAAGAATGTAGTACAACATCCCTATATATAGTTAAGAAAACTGAGGCACAGAGAATTAAAACTAGAACCCATCTTCTGAAATGAAAGGCATGATCTTTCCAATGTTCCATGATGTTGCTCAAGGTAATTACTTTGTTATCTCAATCTAAAGATAAATAATTTTGGCAAACAACACTTTAGTGTTTTAAGTAAAGGTAGACATAATTAATTTCTTGATCCATAGTAACTAGGAGAACACAAAAACAAACTTGTCTGTCTTTCCCCCCTAAATCTTACCTTTCTAGCATGAGTAGACTTGTCCTTGAAAAATGCATCTTCTTGATAGTCCAGTCAGTTGTATATTTGTCTCTGCTTCTAGGTTTTCACCTTGTGACAGACAGGCACAAAAGAGAAATGAAAAAAAAAATCATAATAAATCAAATTTAAAAATACATATATAATATGTCAAAAATATAAAATACTTGGAATTTGAATGGGCATGTACAGATTCTATGCAATATGGCTTGTCAATGAGGCCTCTGAGAGAAATAAAACAGGAAAACAAACAGGCACTTTATTGTTGCAACATAAAAATTTCTCATGAGATGCTATCATTAGGCAGATCATTACCAGTACTTTTTCCCCCCTTTTTTCTTCTTGTATCATAAAATAGAATTGGCATTTACTACATTGATGTCTTGCACAATAAACTATAAAATAAGAATTTATGACAGTGACAGAAGCCTCATAAAATTTGTTTGTGGGGCTGAATATTATATATGGGCTCTAGAGACTAGTGAACTTGGGTCTCACCAGAATCCTTTCAAGCCAAAGAGAAGAACTAAGATATAACATCTTCATATATATAGGAACATCTGTAAATACCTTTTAGGTTCATTAGAGTATTTACAAAGATATGGTTGCAGAATATGTAATGATAAATGCAATGTAGTGTTGAATTAAGAATGTAAATTCCTTATGAGGAGGGTTATTTCATTCAATGTAATTGTATCCCAGCACCCAACATAAGGCCTGACAGGTAAGAATACTTAATAAATACTTGTTGATTTACTAACTGATTTAGAGTCATAGTACAGAGGTTCAAATTTTTGCTCACCTTTGGAAATTTAGTGTCTTAGGCAACCTGTACCTCATTTTACTTATCTTGAAGTGAAGAGACAGGACTAGATAATTTCTAAGGTTCCTTTTAGACCTAAATCTATGATATTACAAATACTGAAAGTGTTCACATTTTGAATAGAAACTGCATTTTGTCATTGAAAATGTACTGTAATTTTCTAATATAGATTTGGGGTATATATTTATCTGCATGATGCTTTTGTTAAAACTCCACTTACTTTTCTAAGTTACATTGCTCTTTCTCTGAAATCAAAATAAAACAAATGCAGGGCAAAAGGTGTCTCTTTAGGAAAATTTGTCTTTTGAATATTGCCTAGGTTGGGAGGTGTGAAAAGCATCATGGCCTCTAGGGTATTTTCCATGGGTCTGCTAGGTATGCCAAACATAAAAATTGTAAATTAAGTTCCTCATTTTAGCTTTGTTATTGGTATACTGCTGATGGCCCCTTTTAGATTTCCCTTAACTAAATTCTTTCTATTAGAGAAATGCTTAGTCAAATGATAATGTCCCTGTGCAGTGAGCAGAGACTATCATAAATCATCCACTAGTAAAACAAATATTCTTCAGCAACCTTTCTATTTTAATTAATAATGAAGGGGAGGATTTCTTTCAGTGCCAAAGACATTATTGCTTTCCTATTGAGGCCACTAAAACATTTGTATAAGAAAAGAGTTTGGGTGGTGGTTGTGTCTTTGTTTTGTTTTTGCTTTTGGTGGGCGGGGTGAAACATAGCACTCTGTGCCACATTCAGTGGGTATTTTTCTTGTCTCTACTTTCATTGCAAACATTATTATAAGATCAGAAATTCAGAGCCAGAGAGGATTGCAATGCTTACTGTATTTAATCTCTTCATAATGAAACTGAGGCTGAAAGAGTTCATGTGACTTACCTAGAGTCAGTCACACAGCTATTGAGTACCTAAAGCAACTTTGTATTCTGGTTGACCTGGTTTGAGACCTTGATAATGGCATCTCAAGGTCTCTAGTCAGATGATTATCTTGAAATCTAGGAAGGATTGATGTGGAACAGTAACCTTAATTATCCCATTTTGTCTCCATTGCCAGAATTTATAATTTACCCATCCAGTTCCCTTAGATTGTAGGGTTAACATAAATAAAAAAAAAGTATAATCCACTTCATTCTATCTTATTGGGTAGCACAGATCTTGATTAGATTCTTCCCTGACCCCTCCTTAAACTCCCCAACTCCACCCTAATTCTTCCCCATACTCCCTACACTCTGGCCCTATTTTTCTTCTTTTTCCCTCCAACTTTAAAAGTCCCCTCACCAAGAAGCATGTTGTTTAATCATGTATGATTTGGCCTTGCTTAGGCACATTTGGTTAAGCCTGTAAACTATTTCCCATAATAAATGTCAAACTTTGTCCCATGATAAAGGCCTAAGGAATTCTTCACATCTTGAACCACTTTCCTAAACTCATTACTTTGTAATGCCGGAGAAACTGAGGCAGGAGAGAGATTAGAGAGTTTTTAATATTTTATTAATGGGAGAATAAAATTGACTGGACAGGACTCTCATCTCAAATTATCCAGTCAGACAGAGATAAAAATATACTGGGACCAAGGAATCCATGTTGGTCCCAGGGCTAGAGGAGACTGTCATCTCAAAGAATCCAGCGTCCAGCATCCAGCCGCCAGCCACCAGCCACCAGCAATGAATGGGAGAATCTCAAACCTTTAAGTACCGTTTGGAGACAAAGAAGAGGGAAAAGGCAGGAAAGCCTCTGTCAAGATAGGGGAGGCCATTAAACTCAAAAAAACCCCCCAGAAACAGGATGTCTGAATACACAGCGATAAAGATGTCAGTGAAATATCTTGAAATATTTTAAAGGGATATTGTAAATTCTTGAGGACAGAAAAGAGTCAGGAGGTCTACTCTCTTGTTTATCTTGCTTGGGCTAACAATTTATAACCTTTGGTCCTCAGTCTTAATGGACCAGAGGGAGATTTACAGCTTAGGGGAATAGTTAGGGAGGCTGAGATAAGGGAAACTTGTACAGGGAAACTGAGTCAGGACAGTTAAAGAAAACTGTGGCATAACAACTTCAGGATTTGTTATATGCATGCATCTTTGTGGTATGGATATGGATGTATATAATATAGACAAATAGCTCTCTCTCTCTCTCTCTCTCTCTCTATTTATCTATATCTGCATGCACATATATGTTCTATAGAACAGTAATATAGAATCATACATATAATTTAGAATAGTATATATATGTCTACATATGTGTGTATGCATGTATATATTATATGAGAGAACCAATCTTAGACACAAGAAAAACTGTTCAAATTCTGTCTTTGACATTTGTGACCATGTAATCATAGCAAGGTCCCACATTACTAGTGGGCCAGGAAACATTTTTAAAATTACAACTTTCAAAAGAATTGTAGATTTTCATCATAGCAGATCTCTGCCATAAGAGCTCCTCATACTGACAAAACAACAAAATCACAAACCCAAATTTGAATAAATGTATGTTCATGCATGTGATAATTAGATGGTGCCTGAAGTCAGGAAGACCTGAATTCAAATTTGGCCTCAGACACTTACAAACTATATGACCTTGGGCAAGTCACTTAACACCATTTGCCTCAGTTTTTCAATCTGTAAAATGATTTGAATAAGGAAATGGCAAATCACTCTGGTATCTTTGCCAGGAAAGCTCCAAATGGGATCATGAAAAATTGGACAAGATTGAAAGTTAGTGAATAATAATAAAATGTATCTGTATGTCTACAGCTATGCATATATGAGTTTCTGAATAACTAGACTTACACAGAAATGCTCATGCATGTGTATATATGCATATTCATATAAATAAATGTACATATATACATATGGTTTTATATGTTATATATTCATATATATAAGAAATAAAAATTTAAAAATATCACAAGCATCATCATTATGAAACAATTCCAAAGCAATTAAAGAAGTTTCACCTTTAATTACTGGTGTTCTGAGAATGCTTCCAAGCACTACAATGTCTGTTAAATATAATTTGGAAGATGGTAAGAATCATATTTAAAATAGGAAAGCATAACATAAATGATATATACCTTTTGGGAATTCACCAAATGCCAGTGATTAGTAGATTGAATTGTAAAAATAAATACTGATAGAAACCATATATTTTTATCAAGGCTAACCATAATTTGTTTCTTTGGAGGGATACAATTGCCGTTTGGTCTGGCATTGCTTATTGATGATTCCTGTAGAGATTCACAATGTGAGATTGATGAAATTAAGAATGGGAAGGAATAATGACTCTCCCTGAACAGAATGAAGTGATAGTACATTTCAGTATATCCACACTCTTAAGGGCCCTGTGGTTGCAATCATTACATTCCAAGCTGTTGGGTTCTGTAAAAGCAATTCTTTGAAGTAATGGCAATTTGCAACTGTGTTAAAATGACCCTATAAAATAAAGTGATATGAAGTAAGAGGGATCCAAATGACTTTGCTATTCAGTGTTCAATCTTACACATCTGGCCATATTCCTGGAGATGTGTTTGTTGCTAATGGGACATACAGCTGTTGTCATCCCAAAATTAAAGCAGGATGTGAACATGTCTATAAGGAGTTTTTGCAGAAAAGATATTGATTAATGTCACAGTGATTAGTTACACAGAAGGCAGTTTCAAGAATGATGGTGAGCTTCAGCAACTAGTATGGCATATTATCTCATTAATCAAAAGCACTACAGCTATTACTCCAAAACACAACACATTACAGCTGTTGTATTAAGATTTTATTCTTGGCTGATTTACTCTTGCCAAGAAAAGCTTAAAGTTTAAAAGATAGACTATTACTTTCAGGTACAAAGACTGTATTTAAAAATTAACAATCAACACCGTTTCTTATTTTGATTTACCATTCAGATTGATCTCTAAGGGCAATCATATTGCATTTCAAATTTGATTTAAAGACAAGATAGATGAAGGTCAACATGTTATCTGCTTACTTTTTAAAGTGTTTTCTGGATACACACGCATACACACACACAAATATATAAAGAAACCAATAAAAAGTCTAACTTGTGTTAAAAGCAAGTTGTTGTTTTGTTGTTTTTTGTAATATGTAAAAGAATTTGGCATAAAGTGGAAATGGCAATAAGCTAGAAAAAATAAAAGAACATTTTAAAAGAATAGCAAAATAAATAATATTTTCTCCTTTCATTTATGTTTTACTTAAGTGATATTCCCTAAAATTATCCAGCCAAAATAAATGTTGTATAGTAATATAATAGTACCTATATATGAAAATATGCAATGAAATATATATAAATATATAGTACATATATATGTTTTTATTTATATAAATGTATGATGAGATGTCTTTTTGTTAATTTTTTTAAGAGATGGGAAAATATATAAGCTTTAGCTTTTTATTTAGATCAAGTGAGTTTATGAATGTTTCATAAACTTTATATTTCCTATATGTTTGTATGTTTTTAAATGATCAAATATAATATTAATTATATGTGATATTTGCCATTAAATTTTACATTTTGAATTTCAATACTCACTCATATGATTGAGCTAAACCAATACTTACTTGTTGAATGGCCAGATTCATAGTGTAATTATTTATGTCAGTAAAGAATTTCAGTTCTATTCTTCCAAGGATCTGTGTTTGAGACCATGCTGTTTAACACTATTATTTAAATAAAAGTATAAATGTCATGCTTAACAAAATCAAGAGGTATATTTAAACCTTAGGTAATAGAATCAGCATCCCAAAAGATCTTGATATATGGGAACATAGGGAAGAATCAAATAAGATGAAATGTAATAAGGATCAATGTAAAGTCTTATGCTTAGGCTTACAAAAATAATTTCACAATTGATAGATGGAATAAAACACCTATGAAGGTTTTACGGAACTCACAACTCAATACAGTTGTCCCTCACTATTTTTGGGAATTAGGGCTACAGGACTCCTATGAATGTAAAAAAAAAAGGGGGGGGGGGATAATAATTCTAGGCACCATACCAAATCTTTTTCTTTTTTTAAATAATTCTGATCAAATTTATTTAATACATAAAACAAGCAAAGAAATGCACTACATTCATTAAAAAAAAAGATCCAATTTCTACTATTTCTACTATATGGCATACGATGCAGAGTCTTTGCAGTCACCAGTACAGATACATCAACTGTTTCACAAATTTCCTTCTCTTACAAAAAGCACAAGGTACAATGATAAGTGAAGGAGAAAAATTTCATGACTGAATGAATGGTAGAGAGACAAAATGGTGACATTTCCAAATAGTGTTGTTAGCCCATAATTCTTTCACATATTGAAACATTTAACAAAATTTATGTATTTATACTTAAGGTAAAGAATGACAAAATATATTAATAGCATACAATAATTATGCATCTATGGCCTACCATTTTGGGGAAGGATTTCTTTACCTATCTAGTACACCACAAATCTCCAAAAATTACCATTTAATTATCAATGATCATTTCATGAATAACCCAAACTGGGACTGTGAGATTGTGAAACCCTTGAATGTTGAGGGATGATGTAATTAATAATATTGAAAATCACATTCAAGAATATATAGCCCACTTAATACGTATAGAAAAAGTCTTTGAAAAAGTACAATACTCTGTCATGCTTAAAAATCCTATAAAATACATATAGAAGGATTTTATTAGTAGTATAAAATTCTTCTGTCTAAAAACAAAGGAAAGCATTATATGTAAAAAGGAATACATAAGATCATTTCCTGGTAAATATGGGAGTTATACAAGGATGCTTATTATTCACATTATTTTTATATTATTCTGGAAATAAAAGTAATAACAATAAAATGAGACAAAGAAACTGAAGTAATCAATATAGGTAAAGATGAGATAATAAATCTCCTTGATTGCTGGTGGTACAATGATTTATTTGGAAAACTTCAGAGAAGAAGGCCAGAATATTGTTTCACCAAATTCTTTTATGGATATTGATGCTCCAGAATGAATTTTAAAATATTATTTAAAGTTTCTTTTTTGGAGAGTTATTTGGAAGAGGTCAAATAAACTCTCACCTTTTCTGCGGAATCTTAAGACATTTCTTTCTAAAGTAAACAAAGATACAAAGGTAAAAATGGAACTTGAAGAAATAGATGAAGTGACAGTGAAAGATAATGGAAGTTCTAAAACATCTTAATTCAAAATTTTATCTCCCTCCCTGACAAAGATGAATCAGTGTCTATGGTGGACACTAATTCTAAATTTTAAATTCTAAATATTAGAATTTAATTCCCGATAAAAGAATACATGTAAAGTAGAAAACGTAGTCTTTGTATCTTTATAGTCTAGCATCAATAATTAAAGAAAAATATCTTCTGTAGTATCTCAGGGAAATAAATGAGTTCTGGGACGAAGGGTTTTAAAATAAAGGGATGGGTTGTAATAGAAGTAAAGAAAAGAGATCTTGATTGAATAACTAAGTGATAACACTGATGAATATAGCCATATCATCATAGCCTTCATGATGGCACCATCACTATTCTCTTCCACTTAACCAAGTATTCTCACTGCCTTCAATTCATCCTCACATGACATGATTCTTAGTCCCTCAAATACTCTGATTTCTTGTTCTTGTTCTATGAATAATATGATTCAAACTTTTTAAGATAAAGTGATTAAATGTGAAAATAATACTCTAAATAGAGTGATGACAATACAGCAATAAAAACTATCACCTTCCTTGTTGTTAAGATACTTTCTTAATGTATCTTGATAATACTGAAAATTACATTCAAGCCTATTTGGCCATCTTAATAGGTATATAAAAATTCTTTGACAAAGTACAATACTCTTTCTTGCTAAAAACCCTATAAAATACATATAGAAGGATGATGAGGAGGAGATGCGGATTTATGCAATAATTATAAAATTCAGGGAGTGGATTCTCAGAAAGACCACATTCTCTGCGAGAGAGTCCTGCCTCTATGAGTAACATCCTAATTCAGAAGAAAGAAAATCATTATTAAATAGCATTCAGAAAGTTGGAATCAATAATTTTAAAAAGTGAGCCACAAAAGGAAAAAGAGTGAAGAGAGGAAAACATATATAAGACAATATACAAAAACAAAAAGATTATAAGGGAGAAAATAAAGTTTATCAGATAAAGGTCTTATATTTCAAATATATGAAGACCCTTATCAAATCATTAGAGTATGAGTCATTTCCAAACTGATCAATGAGTCAAAACATATGAACAGGCAGTTTTCCAGTGATAAATCAAAATAGTTTATAGTTATATGAAAAAATACTCTAGATAATTGATTAGATAAATGCAAATTAAAACAACATTGAGATGACATTTTATATCTACCTGATTATCTAAAATAATAGAAGAAAAAAATGACAAATGTTGGGTGGGAAATGAAAAAAATTGGGAAGCCAATTCTTTGTTGGTGGGGTTGCAAACTGATCCAACCATTCTGGAGAATAATCTGGAATTAGGCTTCTTTGGAAATAGACCCAGTAGTGGTATTTATGATTATCATCATTATAACACTATAACTAATTTTCTATTCCATATCAAAAAGTGAAATGGACTGAAGAATTTATTTCTATCATCTTACGTATGAGGGAGAAACATGTTTTCCATAATAAAATGAAATAAGTATTTCAAGTTAAAAACATAAATAAAAGCTAATGTCCAAAAAATGGAGAAAATCTTTACTTTTTATCTGGTGGTTAACAGGTAAAAGAATGCATACCAAAGAAAAAGTTATATGAAAAAAATAGCTAGAGTTTGCAATAGATAGAGGGCTGGATCTGAAATTAGGAAGACCTGAATATAAATCTGTAATCAGACTCTAGTCATGTGACTTTGCATACATCAATATCCTTCATTCCTAACTGAAGCTTCATGATCTTCTAGATCGTATTATTCATGGATTTTTTTTTTTTTTTGACAAAAATACTGGAGCAATTTTCCACTTCCTTGTTCAGTGGATTAAGACAATAAGAGGTTGTGACATGTCCAGGATTACACAGCTGGTAAGTGACTGAGGTTATATATGAACTCAGGTCTTCCTGACTCCAAGCCAAACAACATAAACAATGAATCACTTAGCTGCTTCCTTTAGTCAAATTATTTAAATTCTGTTTGCTCCACTTCTCTCAACAATAAAATGAGGATAATAACACCTAGTTATTTGTAACTCCAGTTTTGTGTTTGCCAGTTTGAACTTCCTAATGAAGATCAAATAATATATTATCTATGAAATTATGGGCATAGTATTTGGCACATAAATGCTATGTAAATGTATTATTATATTACTAATATTTGGGAATTAATAATAGTTTTAAGGAATGTTTTATAGAGAGATACCTGAATCTGGACAATTTCAATAATAAACATCATCTTGCTCACAAGGATTGACGAAACAAATCAACTGATACGATTAAGTAAAAAGATTATTCATTAATATATAGATGTAGAGAAGACAAAACTATAATATATTGGGAGTAATAATTAATAGATTTGATGACAGAATCTGACACACATATACACATACTTCCATGTGTATGTATCTTAATTTCTAAGTATATGCTAAAATGATGGCTTGCATCTAAAAATAAGCAATTTATTAACAAATATAATATAAGAAAGATATGCCTTGATAACAGTTTATTTGTAAATGACTTGTTTTTTTGGCAGATAGGAAGTTCAATAACAGTAAAGAATAGCACCAGAGAAAAACAAAACACAATCAAACTATCTCTAATCTGATACATTAGGAAAATATCTTAATAACAAGGAAGGTGATAGTAATCAATTATTAAATTGTCACCATTCTATCTAAAGTATTATTTTCATATTTAATCATTTTATCTTAAAAAGCTTGGATCATATTATTCAAAGAACAAGAACAAGGAATCAGAGGGACTGAGAATCACGCCATGTGAGGATGAATTGAAGGCTGTGGGAATATTTGGCTAAGTGGAAAAGAATAGTAATGGTGCGGTAGTGTGAGATAGTTATAGTGTAGTGAATAGAAAGCTAGCTAGCTCTGTAACCTGATATACTGTATTCAAATTCCACCTCTGACATAATAGCTTATATGGCTCAGGTCAAGTCACTTAAATTCTCAGTCCATTTATTTACACATTTACTTATATATATTTTGTTTATTAGATTTTTTTTCCATTTTAAAGTCCTGCTGTTCATGAAATTTACCAATAACAAGTGTATTTTAGAATATCTCTTTAATCTTTATGAGCCTTAAGAAATTGCTGAATGCTTTTTGTTCTGCACTATATTAATATCTTTTTGAATATTAAAGAACTATTTAACTACTCCAATATTTATCTTAATTTAACACCATGTAAATAAATTACTTCAAAAGGTTTATGTTAAGAAATTATCTTTGCCTAATCCCCTTAACTTTTAGGAAAATGATCTTATATCTTCTGGCATGTATTTTGTAACTGTCAAAACTTTCCTCAGAATGTCAAACCAGTTTTTTCCTAGTAAAAATACTCATAGAACATTTCAAAAGGACATTTTTTTTTTTTCAATTCAAAGCTTGCTTTGCCCCTGAGAAACTACAAGTCAACATCTTAAATTTATCGCTCAGGATAAACTATTTCATGTTCTTCATCCTGACTGATTTATGCATTGCCCAATAGAAACAATCAATCAACAAGTAGATAGAAATAGTTATTTAGATACCAGGCAGTGAGAATTCAAATACTGAGAATAAAATAATTCCTACTCTCAATAAATCTGCATTCTATTGAAAGAAATAACATGTTATACACAACTATATTTAGAAAAGTGTAGAAATTTTTTAAAAAGTTCATTAAGCTGTAGCAATTTTATGTCATTCAATGTTGTAAAATTTCCCTTTGTGAAAGGGAAGTAGTCTGCCTCCAGCTTCATTCTCTCTGAGCTCTATAGAAAATCCAACTTCACATCTAGAACATAGTTAAGTGGAAGAAAATATAACTATATTTCACTATATACTTCAAAAATCAGAGAACTTCTCTTTTCTATTTCCTCTTCATAAGCTGAGGATTTTCCTTATTCAGGAGTACGTTATTCTGAGTCAACCTTCATATGCCTAGCATCAGAACTCTTTTTTTTTCATGAAAGTTGGTAACAAAAAATACTGATATAATTTACCTAGTGATTTTTGTGCTTATTTCTGATTAGCACATTTATCTTAAATTTGTTAGGACAAGAGAGATTTTATGCCTTCTCAATGCTCTGGCTAGCTCTCTGGAGGTCCTCTGAATGGGCCTTGGTTGCAGCAGAATAATCACCACAAAAATAGTCAGTAATTAAGTTTAAAGCCTTTATTATCTCCTTCATAGTCTGTCTCCTTCACCTGGAGCTAGGCTAGCTTTCTGAGAGACTTTCAAGTGGCCCTTTGTCTCAGTAGAGGAATAAAGGGAGGCAGGAGAGCCACCAGGATACTAGGAGATAGAATGTCTCTCTTCCAGTCCTTGTTGGTCCTTATAAGCTCTATTACAATTACATCATTACAGCACACTATGCATGTGTGAACTTAGAGAACCATTACATCACCATGCTAAGTACTAAGTATATGTAAACTAGATAACCATTGTCTCATCAATTCCTCTGAGTCAACACCTTGTTTCAAGTAGATTTCTTTCAAGTATACTTTTCCAGAGTTCTGGCTCTCTACAACCTACCATTTATGGTACTTACCAGTGATGTCTGTTTTGGTATTGTCAAGAAAGAGATAAAAATCTTTCTAAACATCTACTAAAGAAGAGAAGTTTTGTTTTGTATTGTTTTTCTTTTATTACATAAAACTGAATGTCCAAACCCAAAAATATCAATGAGTATGTACTGTAGAAAAGTTATAGAAAGTTGGATTTCAAACTACAGTGACAATATAAAGGCTGTGGTATTCTACGTATGTTGAAAAACTTTCCAGTGGTTCCTATTCTTTTTTGTTATAGAAGGCCAATTTTTTAATGTAATACAAGGAAAAAAACTCCAAACAAGAGTACAGTAAAATAGCATCACTTGAATGAAAAATACGTGACAAAACTATTATGAATACATTAAAAGTTCAACTCATCTTCATACATTTAATGTAATAACAAATATGTGTACAAAGGAATTAAGTGAAAATTGAAACAATAGTGCTTCGGGCTATGCATTAATGGAATCCTAGCAATAACTACCTGGTTCCTAAGAATTCTTAGCCAACAGTTTTCTTGACATTACTCATATTGCCTTTTCTTTTATTATTATAGATCTTATTTTTTTTTTTTTCAGTGGCTACTTAGTTTGATCAGGGTTCACTGATGATTTACCTACCTTTTTGTAGTTGCAGCCTTCAGATAAAGTTTAACCCTCATATAGTCCTTATGGTTTCATCAGAAACTTGACTGTTCTTGCTGCATTAATGCTTGAATCATCCACTTGAAGGTATTCAATGACCTAAATTGTGGTACTTAAAGTTATAAGTAGCTGCTTATGTCAAGATCAGAAGGAAAACATTCCCCAAGTTTGCATGATTTATATCAAAACTGAACTTTCAAAGAAAATAAACACCCATTCTATTAGTTTTTTTCTTTCCATCAGGAGAATTTGTCAAGAATTATAGGAACCTCTTATTCACATTGTGTCTTGATAATAATGCCAATATTATCTTTTAGAGCTTACATCTTTTTACATTCTTATTCCCATATAGTCCCCAAAGTCACTTATTACCTTATCCTTAATTTTTAACTCACCTTGACTTCTCCTGATTAATTAACTTGTCTTTAAAGAAACAAAATTTTTTTAAAACTGATTTTGAACATATAATCATAGAGATGGGAAAGGGGTAATCTGTTAGGGCACTATACTTGGAGTCAGAAAAACTTCAGTTTAAGTCATATCTCCAATATTTATTAGCTGTTTGACTCTAAACTATTCCCCTAACCTCTATGTATCTATTTTCTGCTCTATAGAACAAGGAAATTATACTTGATAATCTCTAAAGACCTTTCTAGATTTAAATTTGTCATTCTCTTAACATAATATAATATAAATTAAGAATATGACATAAAAGCCTCTATAATATATAAGGAGTGGAAGTCAAGTCCAACAAGCACAAAATATTTTAGGGTACTATGCCTAAGTGTTGGAGTAGATAGGTTCAAATACTTATGATTCAATGATCATACATTTTGAATAAATAGTAGTTTGCCCATATAGAGAATATATAATGCACAACATTTGTCTATTAATAAAATCATTACTTAATTATAAATAACCTTTAATTAATCAACCATATATAACATAACTAACTGGCATTTTAAAGATATAATGCCATCAGATTAATTTTTTTCCCCTGGGAGAAACCCAATATCCACTGGGTTCTATATAATAAAAGATAGAGACTGGACTGTGATTATACTGCTCTATGCTCCCTATTAATATAGCTGCCTATACTATACAGTTAGGTGCCTTCTCTGAAACTTAGACAATTGTCTAAAGCACTGATTTAAATTATTTGCTCAGAGTCACAGTGATTAACTATTACTGGTAGGATTTGAATTTGGTACTTCTAAGCTTTTACCTCACCTCTTCACTATATAATAAAATATAAGCAAAATGTATCTGAACATTATCTATACTTTCATCACACAACTAGGTAAATCTTATTATTCCTATTATAGTTCTTTTTTGCAATTAGTTTCTATTACTAGTTTATATTTTATTTGTTTAAAAATATTTTCGATTGTTAATGTCTTTTGATATTGATTGTATCCTCAATATTTAGTAAGCTTTTAGAAGCTAGTTCTTTCTCTTCCCTTCTCTCCTCTTCCCTCCTTTCTTTTCCTCTCTTCTCTTCTCCTCCCCTCTTCGTTTATTCTTCTCTCTTTTTTTCTCTCTTCTCTTCCCCTCTCCTCTTCTCTTTATTCTTCTTTTTTGGTCTCTCTTCTCTTTTCCTCTCCTCTTCTTCTATCTCTGTCTCTGTCTCTCTGTCTCTGTCTCTGTCTCTGTCTCTCTCTTTCTCTCTCTGTCTGTCACTCTCTCCTCTCTCTCTCTCTTATTGCCTGTCTCTTTTGTTATTCTAAACTGGGGTTACCAAACTACTGCCCACAGATCAAATTTGATCTGCCACCTATTTTTATATGGCTCTAGAAGATAGATATAAATATAATTTGCTGACATATGTGTGCATAAAATACTCTCTAGTAGGAATTCTCCAAAGCCTAAGATAATTACATTAAGGTATGAAAATTCCTTATGGATTCCACCTTATTTTTGACAGTTAATACTAAAGCCATACAAACTATTCTAAAACTTAATTTGTGAGTCTGTAAGGGTAAAGTGGAGTTGTTGACCTTTCTTTTCCATGCGTGAAGTTATAAAGAGAATAGCTACAGCTTTTTCTTATTTGACAAATATAGAGATATTAATTAAAGCCAAGCAAATACAATAATTTATCCTTTCCATAATAATCAAAAGCTAGGAAAACATGACTCTGACAATTCATTTTAATAAGTTTTGATTGTAATTAAAGGAGTTTAAGAAGAAAAAAAATTGAATTCATATATTTAAACTAAAACAAACTAATAGATTGTTCTGAAAAAGAAAGAAAATATAACATGTGCTTTGTAACAACTGTATTCCAAAAGGCATAACATCTTCAGTTATTTTTTAGTTTTGTCCAATTGTTCATGATTTCATTTGGGGTTTTATTAACATACAGGAATGGTTTGCCATTTTGTTTTTCAGCTCATTTTATAGATTAGGTAATTGAAGGAAACAGTGTTAAGTGATTTGACTAGTGTCCTACAGCTAGTAAGTTTCTGAGGCTAAATTTAAACTTAAGAAGAGGAGTTTTTGTGACTATAGACATAATGCTCTATCCACTGTGCAACCCAGCTTTGCCAGAATATAATATATATGTATATTAAAAGGAGAAAAAAACATTATATATTTATATATTAAAACAAAATGGAAGAACTATGTAAAAGTAGCAATAGATGATTTCAACTTCAAAAAAGAGGAGCTGAATATCTCACACATATAGAAAGCTTAGATTCATAGCTCTGAGACCCTGCATAGGAAATTGAGAATATGAAAATAGTAAGGAAGAATATTACAACAATAATGATATATTGAATTTAAATAGAACTTTTCTTTTCCTGATTGAACTAAGTTTGCTTACAACTACCTTGTATGTTGAGTCAGGTACAAAAAACCTGAAAATCAAAGAAAAAATGTTCCCTATATTTTCAGTTATTTCTACTTCCATCCTTACCCCTCTTTTAGCCTTGAGTCTTTTCAGGTTTAATCTTTTCTGAGTTACTTCATTCCTCTTTTTCTCTTGACTTTTATTTAAGACTGAAACAATAGTGTAGAAGTTTTTGTATCAATATAGGCTTTTATTGAAAGAAGCTGCTGTCACAAGAGTTATGTTAGAAAAATTCCAATGCTTCATATCATTTAGAAGTCTGGCAATTAAAAAATTCTTAGAGAAATAATTTCTGGGTAATTTAATAATTTTATTAACAAGACCTACATGTTTATTAATGTGAGAATAACCATAAAGTTGTCTTTCTTATAATAAAGATAATTGGGGGTTATATATTCTTTTGGAAGAAGAAAGGCAATCAACTTTGGTTGGTAAATAAATAACAAGAGAAAGAATATGGATCTGAGAATGGCATCATGTCACCTTTAGACAAAGGGACCGTTTATAATCAGATCATCAAAGCCTTGAGCAATCTATTCAGAAAATTTATTTTCCACCCACACCTAAGCAGAACACCATGGCTACTTCAAACAAGGTAGATTCTTGAATAAGAGAGCAAGTCCAATCTCATTATCAATAATGATTTTCATGAGATTGAGCTTTATAAAATCAGGACTTTGGGAAAAGGGAAAACTTTGGATCTATTCAAATAATTGGTTATTAATAATCATTTCTTTCAGAAGACATGTCTTAATAATCCTGTCATAGGTATGGACTATCCTAGGTGCTTTAAAGAATATAAGGATAAATGACATGATATCCATAGTCACAGAGCTGGGAAGATAAGTTCAGTACAAATACTGTACTTTGAGAATCAGAAGATCTAGATTTAAATCCCAACTCTAATACTGCTGTATGATCTTGGACCAGTAAACTTTTCCTCCCCTCAGCTTCTATTTTATCATCTGTAAAGTAAAGGCTTGTTAATTCCATTTCATTTCTGGAGCTATGCTCAATAATATTAGGTAGATAACTTCTCTAATAGAGAAACAATAACAAAAAGAAAAAGAAACAAAAAAATGCTAGAAGAATTCAGGAGAAGAAACAATTATTTATATCTTCAACAACTGGGGAAAGCATCATTTAAAAGATATTTATTTTTGACCTTGAAGGAAGTCAGTGCTTTTGATCATTGAAAATGGGTAAGGAAGATATTGTGCTAGATAATGAAGTTCATTAGAATAATGGACCTGGAGTCAGAATATCTTTCTGAGTTGAAATCTGGCCTCAATCACTTACTAGCTGTGTGACCCAGGGCAAGTCACTTAACCTTATTTGTCTCAGTTTGTGAAATGATCTGGAGAAGAAATTGGCAAATTACTCCACCATCTTTGCCAAAATAAATTTAATTGGGGTCACAAAGAGTTGGACACAACTGAATAATAAGAAAGGTGTGAGAAATGGATTTATTTGGTTTCTACAGTATGAAAATTAAATTGGAGAATCCCATTGGGACATCAAAAAATAAGCAGGTTGATAAGGGATGGAGGTTATCATTCCCAAAATGTAAGAATATAAGCTCCTTGAGGGTATGGATTGGGTTTTATTTGCAAAGAATCTTTTGGTTTTTTCCCCTAGCTTTCAACTGTTATATTCCCCTTCTAGGATGTAAGTTTCTTGTGCAGTGACTGGGATTTGGTGGGAAACACTACTTTGTTGAGCATTTGATAGCCTCAGTCTTTCTTACCTCATTTTTTTAGAAGCTGTGCTTTAGAAACCCCAGCTAATGAGGAAAGGAGCCAGGAGGTTAGAAAAGGGAGCTTTTGTTGGAAAATGAAAAAAGGAATGCCCTTTGTCTCTGTATGTGACCCTCTAAAACTACACTTTGTGTGTCAGACTGCATACTCTTTCTCATGAGAAAGCAATAAATTTTCTCCTACAATCATACTTGGACTTTTGATTATTTATTTGATTATTTTGATTAATTTAGATTTTATTATTTTGATTTATTTTAGTGATATTTACTGTCCCACACAAAGGTATTCTACAGTGTAGGGAAACAAGGTCAATAAAAATATGGAATAGAGTAAATGCAGAGAATAATAAGTAAAATAATTGGCTGGGATATATAGTTGGAAGGAGGATGATATCATCAATAAAAGAGTTTTAAGCTGAAATATTGGGAAATTTGTAGAAACTATGATTTTTAAAAACGTAGATTTTATTGTACACTTCTCAGAAGTTTTGCTTGTTTATCATTAAGACAGTGCTCTCTGGAATGATAATACACATTAGATGCATAAAAAATAGGACTAGAAGATCATTCTGGGAAAATGGCAGAGCATGTCACATAATTTGCTCCAGATTTCTCACAGAAACGAAATAAAATTGTGCCTTAGGGTAAACATAGATTGTTGAAAAACAAATAAGACTTGGAAAGAGCAGGTGTCCCACTGGGACAACTCCAGAAGACACAAAAAAAGACCCAAGGGTGAAGGTTTAACAAGTGTGAAGTATAAATCCAGGAGCTCTCCTGAAACAGCAAATGGGGAGCCCTGGGGCTAATTGATTTTGGAAATAGTCTGAGCCCCAGTCACAGGGACTTTTCACCTCCAAAAAAGCTTGGGGATTTGAACGTTTAAATGTGGCAAGTTTGAGAGAATCCCTACTGATAAGGAAAGCCAGGCCCAACTGTTCTGCTGAGACACCACTCTGGTTGAGAAGGAATAAGCTTACATGTCCATTGAGTGCAGAAGCAATGGGACATGAAAGTTAATGGCTGCAGACACTTCCAGGAAATGGAATTCTTTGTTTCAGGTACCAAGGTAGAGGAAAAAACTGAAGAAAGATCTGAAGCCAGAGGAACCATTCCCTCTACTCACCTGTGCCAAACCTCCTTCCTCCCTCCCAGTCCAGGATTAGAGGTACTTAGCTAACAAAATTTTATTTTAAAAAATGAGCAAGTAAAAGAGAAAAAACCAACAATAGAAAATTACTATAGATATTAGAAGATCATGATTCCTCTTCAGAAGAGGACAATAAAGGGGGAAAAAAGTCTCTCTCACTCCAACAATTAATGTTAAATTGTTACTTGCCCAAAAAGAATTTATAAAAGAACTTTAAAAAGATTTTAAAGATCACATGAGAAATATTGAGAAAAAAACACAATCCAAAACAAACAAGAAGATTATGGAAAGAAAGTAAACACACACACACACACACACACACACACACACACACACACAAAACAAAAACAAAAACAAAAAAACAAAAAAAAAAAACTAGAAAATGAGATCCAGTCTTTTTTATATTATAGCTTTGATTTTTCAAAATACATGTAAAGATAGTTATCAACATTTATTTTTGCAAAACCTTGTGTTCCAAATGTTTCTTCTCCCTCCCTCCCCAACTCCCTCATCCCCTAGACAGAAAATAATCCAATAAAGGTTAAACATGCAATTCTGTTAAACATACTTCCATTTTATCATGCTGCACAAGAAAAATCAGATCAAAAGGGGAAAAAAAGTGATAAAGATAAAAACAAGCAAGCAAATAACAAAGGTGAAAATACTGTGTTGTGCAACATTCAGTCCTTATAGTCCCCTCTCTGGGTGGAGATCCAGAGTCTTAAAGAAAAAACTGTCTTTTTGAAAATTAGAACTGGGTAAGGAGAATTCATGGAAGTTCTGAGAAGAAGAAATTGTAAAACAACAAATAAAGGGGCAGTTAGGTGGCACAGGGAATAGAACACCAGCCCTTAAGTCAGGAGGAACTAAGTTAAACTCTGGTCTCAGACACTTAACACTTCCTAACTGTATGATCCAGGTCAAGTCACTCAACTTCAATTGCCTCAGCAAAAAAAAGAGGGAGGGTTAATAACAGCAATGAAAGTTAATGAGTAGAAGTAAATTAGAAGATTTATCAGGGATAGGAAATGAGGATAATGTTAATGTATGCATATAAATACATACATTTATGTATGTATATAGACATATGTGTATACATGTATGTCTATATAGTTGGATTGTGCATATGTATGTGTATATGTGTGTCTACAGAGAGAGAGAGAGAGAGAGAGACATATATAGACATAAATTTATTCATCCTTAAAAATGTAGCCTATTTGGGGAAGGTAGTGGGGAATAAGTGGGGAAAAAAGAATAAAACAAAAAGTGCATAGCATAGAAAAAAGAAAACCTACAAGAAAGCAAAGAAAATATGGACAGTTTTTAATATAATATGTTTTAGTATTATGTATTCTTTCTTGAAACAGAAATTTATTGTTACATATTTTCAATCCTCTCATATGTTCTGCTGTGCTCATGACAATTTTTTTCATTTTTTTTTCATTTTTTTCTACTTGTTTTAAATTAAAAAAAAAAAGGATAGAGCTACTTTCATGTACTGGTTCAACTATTTTGACTGACACATTTATGTCACAGTGATTTATTAAACATCCAACAACATGTCAAACAACCTGTAAAGCATTGTACTAGCCTTGGGAGATCAAAAGATTAAAAAAAAAACTCATAATTCCTATACTCAAAAGCTTACAATCTAATTGAAAGGATATAGAATGAATATTAAGAAGGATGATACAAGTAAAAATGTGATAAAGACAAAGGAAGGATCTAAACAAAATGTTTAAGAGAGAAAGATACTAAAAACTGAAAAATTATGAAGAAATGCTATCTGACTGATTCATGGAGAAAGAGATTGATTTCAAGAGAAAGAAATGTAAATAGAGTATATTCCAGGCATGAGGCCTTCTTGAAGCAAATGAATAGAGACAAGATGGGCCAAAATGAGCTATGAGAAGGATTCATATACCTGATTGATTAGAATACTAAAAAAAAATACCAAATGCTGTAAAATAAGGCTCAAAAATGCTGACAACAGCATTAGATTTGAAAGAATAAAAATAAAATAAAAGACTTTTAAAGAATAATTAAGCTTTCAAAATCTATGAAGAACTAAAGAAAATTGTGTTCATCTTTCAATTTCTAGGAGGATATCATTGCAAATTAGATTTAATTGATGTGAGATGCACAAAGTTGTAATCCTTACTATGTCTCTTCCAGAATCACTGAGGGCCAGTGGCAAGACAAAAGTTAAGATGAGTGGCAGTGGCCTGAAGTGGAGGACAAAGCATCTACTTTGATCACCTTCATGACCATTGGAATAATTGTTCTGATTTATCCATTCTGCTGGGGTAAGTTTTCATGCTTGGATCAGATATCTCCATAACTTACTAACAGGTTTGAGGCCTGTTGGCTACCCTCAACCTGTCTGTCAAATCGATTTTATCTAGATGTGGCTGCTTTGCATGCTATAGTTTCTTGAAGCCACAGGTGAGAGTAGAGTGACATGTACAAACTAAAAGTGGACGAGTAGACCTGCAAAGGGCTCAGCAAGCTATCACAAAATCAATGATAGTCCTTCTCAATCACCAATATCACAGAAATCATGTAAGAACAATCTCCAGGGGAAAAGTAAAATTAAAGATAGATTATCTTTAGACAGAATCCTCAGAATGATTACAGGAATAAGCAGCAAATTCATTCTATCTATATACATTATTTCTAATCTTATATAATAATAATGATATTGCTATATGAGTAGTCAAGAAGAAAGTAAACAAAAATCAAAAATAGTCAAATTCCATAGGAATTTTCTATCAAAAAAGTAATAGAAAAATTGCAAAATGTTATGTTAAAAATTAAAAACTATATTGTGAATACCAGATTCTTAGAATAATTAAACATTATTTGAAAGATGAATATTTTGGGCATTGGACCTAGATTCAAGAAGAAGTGAGTTCAAATTTGGTTTCAGACACTTGCCAGCTATATGACCCTGGTTAAGTCACTTAACCTTGTCTGCTTTGTTTTCTTCATTTAAAAATGAGTATAAAATTATACATCTCCCAGGATTACGCTGAAGATAAAATGCAATGAAATTTAAAGTACTTTTCAAAACTTAATGGGATATATAAATAATAGCTATTATTTACTATCAGATTAATGATTAAGAACTAGTTAATTCAGAAAATTAATTTAGTTAATTCAGTAAGGATTATCAGAGTGTTTTTTAATATTGTATAGCTAAAATTATATTTAAACTTAAAAATTTTTTTGAACTTTTTTTTAAGGAATTGCAAAAAAAGGGAGTATTACTGTTGGGATTGAAAAGGACCTTGACAGTTATGTCTTTCTATTTTTTTTTTTCATTTTCCCAATGTTGAGAGTAAGTAGCAGAACAGAGTTTTGAATTAAAGTCTTTTTGATTCCAAATCCAGTTTTTGGTCTGTGATATAACATTATTATCAACAAAAACGTTTTTCTCATTGTCTGTCATTAGTGTGTCACAATGTAAAACTTATTTAAGCAGTCACATATACAAAATATTCATTTCATAGCAAAGAACTGTTTTGTTAAAACAAAACAAAACAAAACTCTCAAAATCTTAAATATTTAGGTTTATAAATGCTTTACGCTCTACAACTGTTAATATGTAAATTCCTCCTTTACATTTTTATTACATACATTTGAATTTGATAAACACATATTATGAGTGATTTCTCAGTCCTCTCTTATTTTATCTGAAATTCTGTCAAGCATATATGTATATAGATACATATGTATTTTTTATATATATTATGAGTGAATAAACTATGTCTAGGCAGCAAAAGGCAAATGAGATAGAAAAAAGTGAAAATAAGTTGAAGCTACTTTGTATATAAATATGGAAATCACTCCCCTAAACTGTTTTTGAAAAATGCCACACTAGTGCTTTATATTAAATCTGCCTGTTTTTATAGTAATACTAAGAAACATGATTTTACTGCAGAATAAAAATCTGAAATCTGACAGTTCATATAGAAGTTTGTTTTTGGACCTTTAGAAAATTTAATATTTCTAATTCTGAGCTGGATTGACATTCATACAAATTTGCTGATTTAAAAGTTTGAAAAAAGTAGTTAATTCCTAATGTTTCATATCAGTTTTGAAATGTAAGGTGAACCGTTACTTTTCCTGAATGAATTTTCAGTTATTGCTGAGATGTGAATGCTCAAGAGTCTGATGATTATTTTGTCTTCTTATGTCAAATAGAAGTATATCTATGATATCACATAATAGTACTAGGAATATTTTTCCACTTGGCTTAGATGCTACAACCATTGCCTAAATAACAGCTATAGTGTTTTAAAGTCTGGAAAGTAGGGATTCCATGGAAACTGATGAAGCTGATGAAATAATAGAAAGTGATGAGGAAGAGGATTGTCTTTGCAAAATATTGATTAGATACCCTAAATTTAAATGTACTCAACTGGAAATTCAACAAATATTTATGCAAATGCTTGTATTAAATAACAGGAAAAAAATTAAAATTTAGCTAAGCCATAATTTTGACCATTGCAATCTATCATTTAGGTGGGAACTGTCCAGATATAAAAATAATGATCCTCCAAGAATAGATGTGATTTATCCATTAACTTAGTAATCATTTCTTGAGTACCTAATGGGTATAGAGTTCTTGACTGGGAGTTAGAAGAGATAAAAACATTTAGATGACACATGCTGTGTTTTCATAGTGCTTACAGTACAGTAGACAGCCAATTTAATCCAATGCAAGTTCTTACTATGAAATGTATAATACTAGGCACTGAGGATTAAGAAAATACAGTTTGGGGTGGGAGGTAGAAAACATTCCCTTGAGGAGTTTACCTTATATAGGAGGGTTACAATTTGTCAATAGATAATGACTGAGAAAAGAGGAAGAATTTTAAAAAAAATTGGATGATCAGGAAATATTTCCTGTAGGAGATGACAAATAAGTTAGCTCTTGAAGAAAAGTAGGACTTCTAAGAGATAGGGGTAAGGAAAAAGTGTATTTAGGAATAGGATTCAGCCTATGCAAAGGTTAAAAGCTGGGACACAGAGAGTCCTAGGTTACTTTTACTACAATCTATAAAGTATGCAGAGAACATATATATATATATATATATACATAGATATGCATATATAACATAAACAGCTGGATTCTATATACATATCCATGGATATTCCTAAATGTGTATTATTATTTATATATTATAGAATATACAAATGTGTATATAAACACATGTGTTATATCTATCTTTCTCTATATATATCCATGCATGTATGGATATTCTCTATATATATCCATGCAGTCCAATCTTCCAGGGGACCTTGGTCCTTAAGGACATAAAAAATGATCATGGCATTTAGAAATAAAATCTATTTTGCAACCCATTTTCTTCTGTTAGCAGAATCCACTCTTAGTCCTAGAGTCAAGAAGCCCTAAATTCAAAATCAGCTTGAGATACTTAATAATTAGATGATATTGGACAAGTCAATTATCATGCCTGTCTCAGTTTCCTCATCTGTAAAATGGAGCTAATAACTGGATGCAAGAAAACAATTGTAAAACATTTAGTACATTGTTTTGCACATAGTAACCAGCACAAAACAAAAATTAATTCACTTTAGAAATAGGCCATAAGAAAGTCTATCATAATTTGAAACCAATAATTTCAAACTCAAATGGAAACAGATCCTTATGTTGCATATTGACTTTAAAAAACCACAGATTAATATTTATATTGTATTGTATTTAATTAAACAATTCCAAACTATATTCTAATCTTTTTTTGCAGGACCAAGTCTTGGGTTTGGCACTTTTGCTTTCCATTCATTTG
This sequence comes from Antechinus flavipes, assembly GCF_016432865.1. Taxonomy (NCBI): domain Eukaryota; kingdom Metazoa; phylum Chordata; class Mammalia; order Dasyuromorphia; family Dasyuridae; genus Antechinus; species Antechinus flavipes. The sequence goes on along the minus strand of NC_067400.1, from coordinate 390,721,294 downwards.
AAATAGGAAGAAACTAGATAACCAGTACTATACATCCAATGGGGACATTTGACCTAAACTCAGAATTTTTTGAGGTCTAGGCCAGGTTTTCCTACTCTTAAAAATCCTAGATCAGTATTAATGTATTTATTAATTTATTGTTACTCTTGATTAGACTATGACCTCTTTGAAGGCAAGGAATCCTCAGAATTGAACTTCTAATAAATGGTTCACCTTTCTTATTGAATTGCAAATGGGAATAAGATTTTGAACTTAGTAGATGTCTTTCAATGACTAACTTTTTTTTTTTAATAATTTTTTATTGATAGAACGCATGCCAGGGTAATTTTTTACAGCATTATCCCTTGCATTCATTTCTGTTCCGATTTTTCCCCTCCCTCCCTCCACCCCTTCTCCCAGATGGCAAGAGTCCTTTACATGTTGAATGGGTTGCAGTATATCCTAGATACAATATATGTGTGCAGAACCAAACAATTTTCTTGTTGCACAGGGAGAATTGAATTCAGAAGGTATAAATAACCCGGGAGGAAAAACATAAATGCAAGCAGTTTATATTCATTTCCAGTGTTCTTTCTCTGGGTGTAGCTGCTTCTGTCCATCTTTGATCAATTAAGGCTCTCTTTATCGAAGATATCCACTTCCATCAGAATACATCCTCAAACAGTATCGTTGTTGAGGTATATAATGATCTCCTGGTTCTGCTCATTTCACTCAGCATCAGTTCATGTAAGTCTCGCCAGTCCTCTCTGTATTCATCCTGCTGGTCGTTCCTTACAGAACAATAATATTCCATAACATTCATATACCACAATTTACTCAACCATTCTCCAATTGATGGGCATCCATTCATTTTCCAGCTTCTAGCCACTACAAACAGGGCTGCCACAAACATTTTGGCACATACGGGTCCCTTTCCTTTCTTTAGTATCTCTTTGGGGTATAAGCCCAGTAGAAACACTGCTGGATCAAAGGGTAATGCACAGTTTGATAACTTTTTGAGCATAGTTCCAAATTGCTCTCCAGAATGGCTGGATGTGTTCACAATTCCATCAACAATGTATCAGTGTCCCTGTTTTCCCACATCCCCTCCAACATTCCCCATTATCTTTCCCTGTCATTCTAGCCAATCTGACAGGTGTGTAGTGGTATCTCAGAGTTGTCTTAATTTGCATTTCTCTGATTAATAATGATTTGGAGCATATTTCAATGACTAACTTGATTTCAATAGTTTGATTAATGATTATGAATGAATGAATGACCAAATGTCATTCAGGCAAATAATTATTCCTTGTGTTCAAAAAACATCTGAAGTAAAGAATCTCATTCTTTCTTATCAGGGAAAGATGCAGAAGCCAAATAATTCTACTATCTATTGGAATAGAGCAGAAAATGGAAGTTATACTTTCCTGAGGATCCCTGTGAAAATTATTATAAAACACTCATTAGGAAAGAAGTTTATTATCCTTCAGTGTTAAAGTTGTTTCCTCTCTTTGATCTAAATGTTTCTTCTTTTCTGTTATTTCAAAATTCATTTAAAATTATGTTTTTTTCACTAAGTTATTAGAATATATAGAAAGAAAATTCCATCTATGTCAGCAATAGTAAATAATAATAGGCTGCTTAGAAGAAATATATATTCAGTACCTCAAGAGATCTAAGGTTTTTTCTGCTGTAGGTGTTTCCCATGCCAGCTATGGAGGGTGGCCAACTATTTCAACATTTTTGTAATTTATTTGATGTTCCTTGTATATAACATATTAGAAACTAAATATATTTTATACAAATACTTTGTTTCCTATTAGACAATATTCTATATTATCCTACTTGCATTGATCCTGTTAATGCACACAATTTTCAATTACATGTTGTAATGTTCTCTCTAAAATGTAATATTCTCTGTTGAGGTTTTCTTCGGGTCTCTAGAAGCAGCCTTTGTTTCAGTTCAGAGTAATCACCATAGGAGTGTAGCCAGGTGTTAAAGTCCAAATCCTTTATTGTCTCTTTCAAAATCCTGTCTCTTTCACTTGGGGCTCAGCTAATTTTCTTAGAGGCCTATCTCTCCTTGGTTCTAATAGCTTGAGCTCCTGCCTCCTTTTCTGCCCTCTGAATCTCTCTGAATCCAAAGGTTTGTGCTTCAGCCTGCAGCCACCACAAAGATGGACGATGGAATGAATCTGTCTCCAAGAGCTCCTAATGCACTTGTCTTTTCTGACCTGAGAACTTCTTGCTTATAGGCCCCACACTGAGTACAAACCAATCATCATATCACTAGGAAACCATTATTTGTTGTAGGATTAAATCAATGCTAAACTCAATTTAACCATTGTCTCCTCAATTCCACTTAGTACCTTGTTTCAAGTTCTGGCCCATAACATCTCCTTGTAGGATTAAATCAATTATACTGAACCATGCTAAATTAGATAACTATTGTCTCTTTCAGTTTAACTGACTTAGTACCCTGTTAGAATCCTTTGTTTCAAGTTCAGAGTTCTGGCCCATAACAATATGTAATTGAAATTATATATCTATATATTTAACTATATGTATGCACATATATGTAAATTGTCTATTACATTAAAACATTACAAATGACATATACCATACAAAACATTACATACATTCATCTGCATATATATAATTTGCATTTGTATGTGTGTATGTATGCATGCATGCCTGTGTGTGCATGTATATATGTGTGTATATATATGTGTGTGTATGTATATCCTGTGTGCATATATATGCATACACATATACACAGGCATTTTTGTGATCTCACAAATCTCTACAGAAATCCTCAATAATGAAGGTAAATACCCTGACAAAACCACATTTTAGCAAGCATTTTGTTTTATGCTTCACTTGCTACTAATAGTGCACTATCATATAAAATTATCTCATATTTTTGAAGATTTTATTTTTGATTTTGACATATACATGGGTGATTTTTTTTTTCGAGGAAAACATTTGAGGGAAAGCTTTGCTCTACTGAATCAACACTTTTGTAAAAATTAAAGAAATAATCCCAGTGTGTTCTTGTCATAATAGTATGGTAACAGGATTTTATATGTTTGCTTTGTGCTATTCTAGAGGAAAAAATGTACAGAACTATGCAAAAAAAAAAAAAAAAAAAAAAGCAATGTAAAACCATTTTCAATTGCAACCATTTTCTCCATGTAGAGAAAAGTTGCTACTATTTTATTTGTAACCTCTATTTATTAATGTCTACTAAAACCAGATTCTATTTAGTTTTCATAACATACAATGACAGTGAGCTGCTGTTTTTCAAGTGAAAAGAATAACTACTTTGCCTGAAAATATTCAAGTAACACCCAAACAGTTTTATCAAATATTTTGCAGACCTCTTAATTGACTTCAACCTAGATAAACCTTCTCACAATAATCCTTTGGAGAATATTACTAACCACTTGACCTTTGGAAAAATTTTTATTTTATTCTTAAGAACAAAATTATTTTGACTGTTTTCACTTTATTTTTCCTAGGAAATACATGTGTTTAATGCTAATGCACTTTCTACTAGAAAAGACCACATGGTGTTTTGAAAACTGTCTGAAAATGACAGCATAAGAAATGTGGGTCAGAATAAATAATTTCCTAACATTTTCTTGTAAGGAGTATTAGATTTAAAATTTTCAATAAAGTTCTTCCATAGATTGCTTGGGGGAAATATGGCATCTCTGAAATGCAAGGGAGGGGACTTGGGACCATTTGTGCCTATTAGACAGGGAATGGCACAGATGAAGGTGAATGGCACATTTTAGTTGCTTAATAAGTTAATTGCAAAAAGTGTGTGTGTGTGTGTGTGTGTGTGTGTGTGTGTGTGTGTATGTGTGTGTATGTGTTTGTAACCCCAGGTTTATTTTCAAGAAAGAGAATCAATCATATGATAGATGAGTACACAATGTGAGAATGATAGTGAAGCAAAATTAACTAAAAGATATGTTCATGATCAAAAAGAGCAAAAAGAAAGAGTTAAAAAGAAAAAAAAAAAAAAGGAATTCATGTGTTCTTCCCTCTTGGACTTTAATTACTCAGACACTCCTAAATTTTTGTTACTTTACATCTGTAACTTCTTCCCTTTTCTATCTGTCCCACCCATTACTTTTATCTTTCTTCCTATTATGGTTCCTTTTCTGTTAATAAGTGATCTAATATAATCACGCATTTTCTTTATATTCTGTATTTTATAGCATGTAATGATCACTTATTAAGGGCTAGAGAGATCAAGGAACTGATTGAAGTATACCAGTGAAAACTATAGTGGGGATATATAATAGAAGGCCAGCAATCTGTCCTCATAATGGCTAACAGGAAACAGTTATATAAAGAAAGTCAAGGATTTTTTCAAAGAATGAATATAAAGACCTTTTCTGAGGTCAGCCCTCCCTTCAGAAATCAAGTAGGAATATGTTCCCATTATTGGTTAAGAGGGCAATCTGAAGTCTTTATATTTAAAAAAAAAAGTCATTTTCAATGAACTTGTCTTTAATATAAAATACAAAACTAATTGATTCTATTATAGATTGAGAGGGATTTTTATGGTAAAATATATGGTTTGAGAAAGGAGAAGATAATATATTATACATCAGTTATGCAGATGTGTGTGTTGGGGGAAATGTTTTATTTCCACAAGATTTCACAGAACCAAATCTCTATTATTTTGAGACAATTGAATTCATTAAGAAATAAATAAGTTCATTGCCCATTCAGATTAAAAACTGGACCTTCATATATAATAAAAAGTCCTGTGTATACATTTCAAAGCCGAATTTCCCAGTTTACAGAAGTATAACTAAAAGAAAAGTTATTTCCTAGTTATAGAAAGATAGAGCCTCACAAAGTAAAGTATCTAATTGTTAGGTGAGGGTCTTTGACTAGTGAGACATGACATTCATTAATCATCTTCATTATCATCCTCATAATTGTCGCTATCATTCATGACCACTTCCTCATCCAAAAGCTTTTATCAAGTTTTTACTTATATGGGGTATTAAATTATCATTTGAATTAAAAAATTACTTTTGTACACTCTGGAGCAATTTGCAGAATTGAGTAGAAATGTTTTTAATTGAAAAAAATATATTATTCCTTGTCTCATATTCATAAAATATGAATTTATACAGAAAGGGGCAAAAGGTTTATAATAAAATTTCCATTGTGCCTTTAGACATTTTATATTCTATTTCAGTCATGGTATTTTCCTTTCAGATTAGTTATGAAATTTACTTTTCGATAGAGAGGATACAGTAAACTAATGCAGCACTTAAGGAATTATCTTGAACTTCAATAGTTTTTGACACATCCTCTTAAATTATTTTAGGAATGGTAACTTTTTCCTGTTATTAGCAGTTCTTTCTCTGCTTCCAACTTCACTCCTCTCCTCCCCATCCCCCCATGGATAAACCAATTTGCATTTTTCCATTATTTTACTTGTGGTTAGTGAGCATTAAATTCCCCTGGAGCCATTCAAATAATCATGGCATTAGCAAACTACTTTCTAGGAGCCATTAAATGATATTCATAAATTTAGCAATAGTTGAATCTATATCACAATTGAAGGAATATAGTGTATAAATTACGTACCAGAACTGCTGAATGGTACAGGAAGAGTATATAGTTAGATGTATTGTTTAGTGGAGATGCGCAGATTGTTTGGTCCTTATACACTCTATATACAATAACTGTGGTTGTTACAATGAAAAGTTGTAGAATTTTCAGGTTAAAGAAATCAGCTCATTCTTTCATGAAGGTGCATTTTGTAAAGAAAGAATGAAAATTGTAGATTATTGTAATTTTGTAACTATAAATTATTGAACATATATTTTTTTAATTGTTATTTTATTTTATTTAATAATAACTTTATATTGACAGAATCCATGCCAGGGTAATTTTTTTTTTTACAACATTATCCCTTGCACCTGCTTCTGTTCCGATTTTTCCCCTCCCTCCCTCCACCCTCTCCCCTAGATGGCAAGCAGTTCTATATATGTTAGCTATGTTGCAGTATATCCTAGATACAATATATGTTTGCAGAACTGAACAGTTCTCCTGTTGCACAGGGAGAATTGGATTCAGAAGGTATAAATAACCCAGGAAGAAAAACAAAAATGCAACTAGTTCACATTTGTTTCCTAGTGTCCATCATTTATCAATTGAAACTCAGTTAGGTCTCTTTGTCAAAGAAATCCACTTCCATCAGAATACATCCTCATACAATATCGTTGTCGAAGTGTATAATGATCTCCTGGTTCTGCTCATTTCACTTAGCATCAGTTCATGTAAGTCTCTCCAAGCCTCTCTGTATTCATCCTGCTGGTCATTCCTTACAGAGCAATAATATTCCATAACATTCATATGCCACAATTTACCCAGCCATTCTCCAACTGATGGGCATCCATTCAATTTCCAGTTTCTAGCCACTACAAACAGGGCTGCCACAAACATTTTGGCACATACAGGTCCCTTTCCCTTCTTTAGTATCTCTTTGGGGTATAAGCCCAGTAGTAGCATTGCTGGATCAAGGGGTGTGCACAGTTTGATAACTTTTTGGGCATAATTCCAGATTGCTCTCCAGAATGGTTGGATTTGTTCACAACTCCACCAGCAATGTATCAGTGTCCCAGTTTTCCCGCATCCCCTCCAACATTCATCATTATTTTTTCCTGTCATCTTAGCCAATCTGACAGGTGTGTAGTGGTATCTCAGAGTTGTCTTCATTTGCATTTCTCTGATCAATAGTGATTTGGAACACTCTTTCATGTGAGTGGCAATAGTTTCAATTTCATCATCTGAAAATTGTCTTGAACATATATTCTTTGAAATTCTGTCTGTCTTTACTGGCATCCAACCAATTAGAGAGATTATTCATTGAAGTTCCAGCAAACAAGGCACAGTTTGTAATTATGGCCATCACAGCTGGTGAGTTTGAATTGGAAAAATATATGCCTAATTGGTACTGGGAACATATGTATTGAGATCAATGTTAAAATTTTTGATTAATTGTCAGTCACATCAAGTAAACGAAATACCCATTTTCTCTTTTTAATTGAGTTGAAAAATAAATTTCTGTTGAGACATATTTATCTATTGAGGAGTATTAGTTATAATATAAAATATACACTTTCTATGATAAATAAAGGAACAAAACCACTGAATGAGATTTAAAGAACAATCCTTGTGAAAGACAACCCATTTTAAGGGAGCGTAGGTCCCTGTAGTTTATCCTTGGGACATGGTCAACAAGTTATCGCAACTACTTTCTTTAAATAATGTACTAGGCATTATAGATATATTGTTTTACCTCAAAATAGAAGTCAACCACTTATAGCAGAAGATGTTGTTTGACATCATTTACATGGAACACCATTTTAATCCTTGAATAATATTTTAAAGAAATATTTTTGTATATTATAGGATCATTTGAAGGATTGATTGGAAGAAATGTTTTTAATTTGGTTGTTTTTATTTTATTTTTAATTCTGGAATTCCATTTTAATATTCAGCTTTGTAAGTAGCAGCTAACATTTGTATAGTGTTCTAAGGTTTGCAAGATATTTTAGTGACAATTGATCATTTGAGATAAAATGAGAACAACTTTTCTTTTTTTTTTTTTTTTTAAATTTTTTATTTAATAATTACATTATATTGACACTCGTTTCTGTTCCGATTTTTTTCCCCCCTCCCTCCCTCCACCCCCTCCCCTAGATGGCAAGCAGTCCTTTATATGTTGGATATGTTGCAGTATATCCTAGATACAATATATGTTTGCAGAACCGAACAGTTCTCTTGTTGCGTAGGGAGAATTGGGTTCAGAAGGTATAAATAATCCGGGAAGAAAAACAAAAAAGCAGATAGTTCACATTCGTTTCCCAGTGTTCTTTCTTTGGGTGTAGCTGCTTTTGTCCATCATTTATCAATTGAAACTCAGGTCTCTTTGTCAAAGAAATCCACTTCCATCAAAATATGTCCTCATACAATATCGTTGTCGAAGTGTATAATGATCTCCTGGTTCTGCTCATTTCACTTAGCATCAGTTCATGTAAGTCTCGCCAGTCCTCTCTGTATTCATCCTGCTGGTCATTTCTTACAGAACAATAATATTCCATAACATTCATATACCACAATTTACCCAGCCATTCTCCAATTGATGGGCATCCATTCATTTTCCAGTTTCTAGCCACTACAAACAGGGCTGCTACAAACATTTTGGCACATACAGGTCCCTTTCCCTTCTTTAGTATTTCTTTGGGATATAAGCCCAATAGAAACACTGCTGGATCAAAGGGTATGCACAATTTGATAATTTTTTGGGCATAATTCCAGATTGCTCTCCAGAATGGTTGGATTCGTTCACAACTCCACCAACAATGCATTAGTGTCCCAGTTTTCCCGCATCCCCTCCAACATTCATCATTATTTTTTCCTGTCATCTTAGCCAATCTGACAGGTGTGTAGTGGTATCTCAGAGTTGTCTTAATTTGCATTTCTCTGATCAATAATGATTTAGAACACTCTTTCATATGAGTGGTAATAGTTTCAATCTCATCCTCTGAAAATTGTCTGTTCATATCCTTTGAGAGAACAACTTTTCAAGGTAGGGACTACAAGTATATACAAATAAGGAAGCTGAAATACAAGAAAAGTTAATTATTTGTCTATTGGCTAAACAATGAAAGATTAAAAGTGGATTTTGAACCCAGGTTTTCCCAATTACAAATAAGAAGCACTGACTATTGTATCATTCTGCTTCTATTAAGGTTTATTTTGTTTGTTTTCACTATTAAAATATTTAGGCCTTGGAAAAGGTAATCTGCTAAATCTTACTGGTTATTTATAGTTTTGTATACAGGAGTTAGACACTTTTTTTTCCCTAGTTAAAGTTTCTGATGGAATTACATCAACTGCTAATTAAAGATAGAAACCAATACTACAACAGAAAGTGGAGAATATGCTAAAAACAAATAATAAATAAATATAAATAATAAAGCTCCCCTCCCCACAAACTTACATACCAAAATGAGACACTGAAGGATATATAGTTAACTGAAGTCTTGGGAGATAAGACATGATGAAAATTCACAGGTTTATGTTTTGGGAAATAAAATGTAGCAGGGAGATACAAAGGTAACTCCCCAGTTCTCTATTTTTGTATAGGAATACTCCAATTTATGATGTGTGCCAACAGACCTTCAAGCATATTATTATTGTTATTATTTTTTCTACTACTACTCTTATGCAGGAAAAGAAGGAAATAATAGTTGCAGAGAAAGAATGGAATTATATAACAATCTGTTACCTGGGTTCCCAAATATGTATTTTGGGGACCTATTGACACTGTACTTGGTTAGTTGAGTGAAAAAGGGAGAGAAAAAGAATAGAAAGAGAATTGATTCATCTCTATAACTAATTTTGTTGGGTCTAATCTCATAGAGCCAGGAGCCCATTTGTTCCCTAGGATTACGTGGTAATAGATGTGTCAAAACATACTAATGGGACACATTTCAGTTTAAACTTAACCCTTTTGAGCCCATATCAGAAGCTAAATTGCATTACAAGTACAAAAAACAGGATAATATTTTAACCAGACATTTCACTGTGTCTTCATTAGAAAATTTTTTGTTCAGTATTTCATATACTGAAGTACTTTTGCAACTGACAAATATTAGTGTATTTATGCACACATAAGTTTTCTAGTGAGCAATCTCAACTTATTACAATCACAAAGGAAGAATGGTATTTTATTCATCTAAAAAAGCACCCAAATTTAAAAAGATCCTAGAAAGCAAATAGATCCTTACACACAACTTTTGAAGGGTCAAAAACAGCTAAAAATAAAAATTAACTGTAATATGAATTGTGACAGATTAATTGGATTCTGTCTTGATCATTTTAGGTAAAATAGGCATAGTACCTGCTTTTACAAATTGTTGTATGGTTCAAGTATAACAATTTAAAGAAAGTTGAGTAAAGATTCTAAAATATTATTTTTTGGTCAGATATTTTTATTTTCTTGATTTTTTTCTACCAAGTTTTATATCAAATTAATTAGTTCTTTATAAGTGCCAAGCTATCATATTATTTATGCTTCCTGCTTTTCCTCCATTTATTAAAGTGTGTGGTCATGGTCATTTAATTTGGTCAGGATTTCATTTTTTTTAAATTTTATTTCTCTACATCATCTTTACCACATTTGTAGAAAGCATATTTTTTCTTGGCTTCCATAGAACTAATAACTCTAGAAATGAAATTACATATTCTTATTCTCAAATTTCATTCTATGAAAAAATGACTGACTTTACCCTAGCATAAGAAAATAAGATAATTTCTATGATTTTAATTTAAAGAAATAATACTTTCAAAATAGTAAGGTTTTGTCAACTAATTAATGACACTCTGTAGAGAAGTTGAAGAAGTACTCATATCCAATTGGGTATAGAACTTTATCTCATACAACAAGGAAGTAGAAGGAGAAGGGCTTAAGAGAAGTAGGGATAGAGAAACAAGGAAGATATATTAAGTGAGGAAGATATAAGAAGCAAATCAGACACTTAAGGAGAGGTTAGATTAAAAAAAAGAATAAATAAAAGAGAATAATATGGAAGAAAATACACAGTGAACAATAATAAATGTGACTGTGAACAGAAAGAATTCACCCACAGAAAGGAAAGAGATAAAAGAATGGATTAAAAACTAGATTCCAACAATATATTGCTTTTTAAATTTTTATCTATTTGTTTTCATTAAAGTTTCTTTTATTTTCAATACATATGCATAATTGTTGGTGGAGTTGTGAACAAATCCAACCATTCTGGAGAGCAATCTAGAATTATGCCCAAAAAGTTATCAAACTGTGTATACCCTTTGATCCAGCAGTGTTACTTCTGGGCTTATCTCCCAATGAGATACTGTCAAAATGTTTGTGGCAGCCCTGTTTGTAGTGGCTAGAAACTGGAAAATGAATGGATGCCCATCAATTGGAGAATGATTGGGTAAATTGTGGTATATGAATGTTATGGAATATTATTGTTCTGTAAGAAATGACCAGCAGGATGAATACAGAGAGGCTTGGAGAGACTTACATGAACTGATGCTAAGTGAAATAGCAGGACTAGGAGATCATTATATATATCAACAATGATACTGTATGAAGATGTATTCTGATGGAAATGGATTTCTTTGACAAAGAAACTGAGTTAGGAGTCAGTTTCAATTGATCAATGATGGACAGAAGCAGCTACACCCAAAGAAAGACCTCTGGGAAATGAATGTAAACTCTTTGCATTTTTGTTTTTCTTCCCGGGTTATTTTTACCTTCTGAATCCAATTCTCCCTGTGCAACAAGAGAACAGTTTGGTTCTGCACACATATATTGTATCTAGGATACACTGTGACATATTTAACATGTATAGGACTGCTTGCCATCTAGGGAAGGGGGTGGAGGGAAGGAGGGGAAAAGTAGGAACAGAAATGAGTGCAAGGGATAATGTAAAAAATTACTCAGGCATGGGTTTTCTCAATAAAAAGTTATAATTTTAAAAATATGCACAGTTTTCAATATTTATCTTTGCACAACCTTGTATTCCAATTTTTTCTCCCTTTCTTCCCCCTACTTCTAGATAGCAAGTAATCCAATACATGTTAAACATGTGAAATTCTTACATATATTTCCACAATTATCATGCTGCACAAGAAAAATCAGATCTAAAAGAAAAAAAAAGAGAAAAAAAACAGTACAAGCAAACAACATAAAAGTGAAAATTACTATGTTGTGTTCTAAATTCAGTATCCATAGTTCTCTCTCTGGGTGCGAATGGCTTTCTCCATCACAAGACCACTGAAACTGGCCTGAATCATTTCACTGTTGAAAAGAGCCATATCCATCAGAATTAATCATCATATAATTTTGATGTTTCGGTGTACATTGTTCTCTTGATTCTACTCATTTCACTTAGTATCAGTACATATAAGTGTCTCCAGTCCTCTCTAAAATCATCCTACTGATTGTTTCTCATAGAACAATAATATTCCATAATATTCACATAGTATAACTTTTGCAACCATTCTCCAATTGATGATAATTCAGTCAGTTTCCACCAACTACATATATAGATATATATTTGCTAAGGCAATTGGGGTTAAGTGAGTAGTCCAGGGTCACACAGCTAGGAAGTTTAAGTGTCTGACACCAGATTTGAACTCAGGTCTTCCTGGCTTTAGGGCTGGTGCTCTATCCACTGGGCCAACTAGCTGCCCCCAACGGCATGTTTTTTATAAGAGACATACTTGAAACATAAAGATACATACATTAAAATCTGGGGTTAGAGCAAAAACCATTGAGCTTCAGCTGGAATAAAAGTCATAGTAGTATCAATCATAATCTCATACAATGCAAAGGGGAAAATAAACTTAATTAAAAAGGATAATTAGTATAGTTGCATTTTGCTGAAAAGGTGCTAGAAATAATGAATGAATGTCAATACTGAACATAGTAATGGGGTGAATAGGACCCAAGCAAAAGGCCATGTTCCAGCTAGCAACCCAGATGATCCATGAGAGCAGCCCTTGACAGGGTTGTCTTACCCCTAGGTGAGTCTAAGTGTGGGCTTTTAGTTAAATTCTCACATTACTCCCTGAAGCAAACCAGGAATCTCCTTTTTTTCCCCATTTTTTTTCTTCCTCACAATCTCCATCTTGCTCCACCTCACTTTTCATTTCTCCTTGTTCACACATTTCATCACTATTACTCTTGTAACTTTTTTCTCTCTTTAAAATTTTGGCTTTATTGTTAATGAATTCAGTGATTCACTCTCCCTCAGCCTTGAATTTTGTATCTCTTGGTTCCACCATCATCAGTGTCTTATAAAATCCTTACCCCAGGGTTACTTTCACATTTTTTTGATACTATTTGCTTGCAAAATCCCACTATGAGGCATCACATAACTGCAAACTGGGTCCAAATTTTGATTGTACAAAATTAACATCTAAGAAAACATATTTAAGTTAGAAAGGAAACAGATGGGAACAGAGGCAAGATTGTGAAGTAGAGGCAGCAATGCAGTTAAACTATTCTAACATTCCCCTTCAAATAATTTTGAAATAATGCTCCAAATTGCATTCTGGAGTAGTAAAGGCAATAAGTATTGAAGATTTTTTCCAGACTAAGACAATTTAGCAAGTCAGCAGGACATATCTGTGACACTGGTTTGAGGCCAGCCTATATGAGTATATAGGGCAGTGGAGGTGACTGTTACAGTTACAGCAATAGCAACACCTTTTGGATCTCTCAACTCCCAAAGGAAATTGAATACTTGATCATAAAAAAATTGCCATTGAGTGCAGGACCCTGTTGTAGTTCTCATATATAATTCTGAGTCACAGTTCCAGAGAAAACATTTCTTTATTTTTTCCTGTGATTCTCTTTTTTAAATTTGTTTTTATTAAAGCTTTATTATTATTACAGCTTTTTATTGGCAGAACATATGCATGGATAATTTTTCAACATTGTCCCTTGCACTCACTTCTGTACCAGCTTTTCCCCTTTCTCCCTCCCCTCCCTCCCCTAGATGGCAGGCAGTCCCCTGTCGTGATCTTCTTCCCAAATGCAGCCAGATGATGAAAGTTCAGATCTTTTATTATCCCAATATAGCCCGGTTAGCTTAGAGGCCAATCTCTCTGCTTGGTTCCAAGAGCTCTCTCCGAATGTCACCAAATCCAAAGGTCTGGTCCTTCAGCCTCTGCCTCTACTTTCTTCAGCCTCCAGCCAGCTCCAACTCTTCATGTCATTCCGCTGAAATCTCGACTTGTAGCGTCTTCCTCTCTCCAGCACTCTCCGACTGGCCCATTGGCCTATTTATGCTCCTTCCAGAGAGAGGGATTATGGGTAGTTCTACTTAGTACCTTGTTTCAGGTTCTGCCCAAAACATCTTCTTGTAAGATTAGATCAACTCTAATTAGTTAGCAGTTAGTAAGGATTCCAACATCTCCCCCTTTCTTTTGTTTTAAAACATAGGGGGTTTCTGAGGGGTACACATAAATCCATCAATATGGGCCAGAACTTTGTAACAGATATACATGGTATACATAAATCCATCAATATGGGAGGCATTATACATAATTTACATAAGTACATAGCAATATAACACAGGCTAGTAGTAATGTAACAACATGAATCAACCTAAAAATTTACACATGTCCATAAGTCCTAGAAACAGTCCAATAGGATTCCATTGTCCATTAGTTCATGTGCCAGGAATCCAATAGTTCCTGTAAGCCCTGAAGTACTGCAAAAGTCTCATCAACAATTTTTCATCTCAGGGAACCCAATGATTCTTGCTGGTTTTTCAAGAAGTAAAACAGTTTCATCTTGTGTTAGGAAATCCAATGATTCCTGAAGCTTTTAAAAGTCTTTTTAACAGTTTCATAGTCAGCCATCTGATTCTTTCTCCATCTGTGGAAATATAAGCAGATCCTCTTCCCCAAGCAGTTAATCTAATTCCCTTCTATTTACCAAATTTGGGATTTCTCCTCATCATCTGGTAATTACATTGGAGTCGTTTGCATTGGATATTGTCTTGTTGTCTTAAAAGGCCTGTATTCTTCCCAACTGTAATCCTGATTGCTTTTCTGTTGGTTGATGACATCAGAATCCTGAATTTGTAAAGTCTCTCTGGGTGTAACCTCAGCTGCTATCATGCCCCACCTGTCCTTTGATTGATACTTTAGAGCTGGGCCCTGCCTCTCCTTCCTCTGGGTCAATATACATTTAGAGGCCCAGTGAAAGCCTCGGTTACATTTTGGACATGGGGTTTTGGGTTTTCTCTCACCCTGTCTTCTCACTCTATCTCCATATCTACAATGAGCTCTCAAATGTCCAACTTTTCCGCAGTGAAAACATCGACGAGTTTCTCTAGAATTCCTCTGCCAAGAAGGACCTTGTCTTTCCATGTTCATCATAGTCTGGGCATAATAAGTATTTATGTCCACTGTGGCACAGCATCTTATGATCTCTTCTAAAGGAGTATTTTTGTCTAGCCCCCATATAATTCTCTTGCAAATCTCATTGGCATTTTCCTTAGCCAAATGTCTAGTCATTATTTCTGTTGCTGCATTGTCTCCAATGGTTCTTATTACAGCTGTTTGTAAACGTCCCACAAAATCTGCAAAAGGTTCATTGGGACCTTGCTCTATTTTTGTGAAAACATTATTTCCATCTTTCTGTCCAGGGAGAGAATTCCAAGCTTTTATGGCAGCCTTAGAAATTTGCTCATACACTGTTATGGGATAATAAATCTGTTCTGAACTCTCTGCATACTGACCTTCACCAGCTAGTTGGTCAAAAGCAACTTGTACAATAGCTCCTGTTTGCCTATTGCGTTGGGCTTGAATCCTACATAATTCATGAAACTCCGAAAGCCACAATAAATTTTGTCCCGGTTCTAGACAAGTTTTCGTTATGGATTTCCAGTCATTCGGGGTTAGGATTTCATTAAGACAAATTATCCAGTAACATCTTCACATAAGATGATGTAGCCCCATAAAGAGTGCAACCCTTTTTCAAATCTTTAATTTTTTTCCAAATAAAAGGAGTGTATCTTCTCCCTTTCTGACCTGAGGAGTTGAGCTCTTCAATCACAGGATATGCATTTATAAAATCAGATATATCTTCTCCTTCATTTTTTGCTTTAATTAATGCTTTTTCTAATCTCGTCAAATTCTGCTTTACAGGAGAAGCTGACTGTGTTTCTGTCTCTCTCCCTCCCCCTTGTTCCACCCATGAAGGGTTAATTGCGGGGGGAGGGTCATGAGATGTGGAATCACCTAATTCCTCCTGCTGTGAAGTATCATACTCAGAATTGTAATTAACTCCATTCTCATCTGATTCGTCCTCCTTTTCACCTAGTAAAGTTGGCAATTCTTCCTCCTGTACTTTCCTTTTCATCATTCTATCATTTAAATAACTTCTTATAGCCAATTGTATTACATTATATGTATTAATTATTGAGTTAGGCCCATTTTTATCATAGAATTGACAAAGATCCTCTCCAACCAATTTCCATTCATTTAGATCTAATTCCTTATCAAGAGAGAAACAAGGACATATGTCCTTTACAGTTTGTAAAAATTCAGTGATTTGCTGTAAACTTATAATTAAACCTTGGCTTTTCATAATTTTGACAATGCTCTCTAAACATTTTCCTTGAACAGAAACAGGCTGTTTTCTAAATATCTGTCCCATCTTAGATGAAATTCTACTTTAAATCTTTTAACAAAATTTCTTTGTTGTACTCACTCTAATTTCTGGGTTGAAGAGTCTTTTCCACTGGATCAGGATCAGAGGCTTTTCCACTTGAATCAGGATCGTAGCTTTTCCACTGAAATCCACTGAGGGGTCTGTTTGCCCCACGTTGGGCGCCAAAATGTCGTGATCTTCTTCCCAAATGCAGCCAGGTGATGAAAGTTCAGATCTTTCATTATCCCAATATAGCCCGGTTAGCTTAGAGGCCAATCTCTCTGCTTGGTTCCAAGAGCTCTCTCCGAATGTCACCAAATCCAAAGGTCTGTTCCTTCAGCCTCTGCCTCTACTTTCTTCAGCCTCCAGCCAGCTCCAACTCTTCATGTCATTCCGCTGAAATCTCGACTTGTAGCGTCTTCCTCTCTCCAGCACTCTCCGACTGGCCCATTGGCCTATTTATGCTCCTTCCAGAGAGAGGGATTATGGGTTTTCTCCCATAGTGCTCTCTGGCCCAAAGAGCTTGAAGGGAGGTATGAACTCATTGAACTCCAATGAGTAAAAGTGTGAACACAAGCCTTGTATTAATTAGTTCTACTTAGTACCTTGTTTCAGGTTCTGCCCAAAACAACTTCTTGTAAGATTAGATCAACTCTAATTAGTTAACAGTTAATAAGGATTCCAACATCTCCCCCTTTCTTTTGTATTAAAATATAGGGGGTTTCTGAGGGGGTACACATAAATCCATCAATATGGGCCCGAACTTTGTAACAGATATACATGGTATACATAAATCCATCAATATGGGAGACATTATACATAATTTACAAAAGCACACAGCAATATAACACAGGCTAGTGGTAATGTAACAAATAACATGAATCAACATGAACATTTAACTACTGCAAAAGTCTCATCAACAATCTTTCATCTCAAGAAATCCAATGATTCTTGCAATTGCTTAAAATACATAAGCACATAGTAATATAACACAGGCTAGTAGTAATGTAACAACATAAATCGACCTGAAAATTTACAAATGTCCATAAGTCCTAGAAATAGTCCATAAGGAATCCATTGTCCATTAGTTCATGCGCCAGGAATCTAATAATTCCTGTAAGCTCTGAAGTACTGCAAAAAGTCTCATCAACAATTTTTCATCTCAGGGAATCCAGTGATTCTTGCTGGTTTTTCAGGAACTGAAAGCTGAAGATTTTAAAGTTCTTTTGACAGTCTCATTGTTAGCCATCTGATTCCTTTTCCACCTGTGGAAATATAAGCAGATCCTCTTCCCCAAGCAGTTAACCTATCTAATTCTCTTCTATTTACCACTTTTGGGATTTCTCCTCATCATCTGGTAATTACATTGGAGCTGTTTGCATTGGATATTGTCTTGTTGTCTTAAAAGGCCTGTATTCTTTCCAACTGTAATCCTGATTGCTTTTCTTTTGGTGGATGACATCAGAGTTCTGAATTTCTAAAGTCTCTCTGGGTGTAACCTCAGCTGCTATCATGCCCCACCTGTCCTTTGATTGATACTTTGGAGCTGGGCCTTGCTTCTCCTTCCTCTGGGTCAATATACATTTAGAGGTCCAATGAAAGCCTCGGTTACATTTTGGACATGGGGTTTTGGGTTTTCTCTCACCCTGTCTTCTCACTCTATCTCCATATCTACAATGAGCTCTCAAATGTCCAATTTTTCCACAATGAAAACATCGACGAGTTTCTCTAGAATTCCTCTGCCAAGAAGGACCTTGACTTTCCATGTTCATCATAGTCTGGGCATAATAAGCATTTGTGCCCACTGTGGCACAGCGTCTAATGATCTCCTCTAAAGAAGCATTTTTGTCTAGCCCCCATATAATTCTCTTGCAAACTTCATTGGCATTTTCCTTAGCCAAATGTCTAGTCATTATTTCTGTGGCAGCATTATCTCCAATGGTTCTTATTACAGCTGTTTGTAAACGTCCCACAAAATCTGCAAAAGGTTCATTGGGACCTTGCTCTATTTTTGTGAAAGCATTATTTCCATCTTTCTGTCCAGGGAGAGAATTCCAAGCTTTTATTGCAGCCTTAGAAATTTGCTCATACACTGTTATGAGATAATAAATCTGTTCTGAACTCTCTGCATACTGACTTTCTCCAGTTAGTTGGTCAAAAGTGATTTGTACAACAGCTCCTGTTTGCCTATTGCGTTGGGCTTGAATCCTACATAATTCATGAAACTCCGAAAGCCACAATAAATTTTGTCCCGGTTCTAGACAAGTTTTCGCTATGGATTTCCACTCATTCGGGGTTAGGATTTCATAAGACAAATTATCCAGTAACATCTTCACATAAGATGATGTAGCCCCATAAAGAGTGCAACCCTTTTTCAAATCTTTAATTTTTTCCAAATTAAAAGGAGTGTATTTTCTCTCTTTTTGACCTGAGGAGTTGAGCTCTTCAATCACAGGATATGCATTTATAAAATCAGATATATCTTCTCCTTCATTTTTTGCCTTAATTAATGCTTTTTCTAATCTTGTTAAATTCTGCTTTACAGGAGAAGCTGACTGTGTTTCTGTCTCTCTCCCTCCCCCTTGTTCACCCATGAAGGGTTAATTGCGGAGGGAGGGTCATGAGATGTGGAATCACCTAATTCCTCCTGCTGTGAAGTATCATACTCAGAATTGTAATTAACTCCATTCTCATCTGATCCGTCCTCCTTTTCACCTAGTAAAGTTGGCATTTCTTCCTCCTGTACTTTCCTTTTCATCATTCTATCACTTAAATAACTTCTTATAGCCAATTGTATTACATTATATGTATTAATTATTGAGTTAGGCCCATTTTTATCATAGAATTGACAAAGATCCTCTCCAACCAATTTCCATTCATTTAGATCTAATTCCTTATCAAGAGAGAAACAAGGACATATGTCCTTTACAGTTTGTAAAAGTTCAGTGATTTGCTGTAAACTTATAATTAAACCTTGGCTTTCCATAACTTTGACAATGCTCTCTAAACATTTTCCTTGAACAGAAACAGGCTGTTTTCTAAATATCTGTCCCATCTTAGCTGAAATTCTACTTTAACTCTTCTAACAAAATTTGTTTGTTGCACTCACCCTAATTTCTGGGTTGAAGTCTTTTCCACTGGATCAGGATCAGAGGCTTTTCCACTTGAATTAGGATCGTAGCTTTTCCACTGAAATCCACTGAGGGGTCTGTTAGAGTTCAAATGTAGTGAGCTTTTTCTTCTCAAAACACAGCCAGGTGATAAAAGTTCAGATCTTTTATTATCCCAATATAGCCCGGTTAGCTTAGAGGCCTATCTCTCTGCTTGGTTCCAAGAGCTCTCTCCAAATGTCACCAAATCCAAAGGTCTGGTCCTACAGCCTCTGCCTCTGCTTTCTTCAGCCTCCAGCCAGCTCCAGTCTTCATGTCATTCCGGTGAAATCTCGACTTGTAGCGTCTTCCTCTGAAGAACCTCTTCGACTGGCCCATTGGCCTATTTATGCTCCTTCCAGAGAGAGGGATTATGGGTTTTCTCCCATAGTGCTCTCTGGCCCAAAGAGCTTGAAGGGAGGTATGAACTCATTGAACTCCAATGAGTAAAGGTGTGAACACAAGCCTTGTATTAATTAGTTCTACTTAGTACCTTGTTTCAGGTTCTGCCCAAAACAACTTCTTGTAAGATTAGATCAACTCTAATTAGTTAACAGTTAATAAGGATTCCAACACATTCATTTTCCAGTTTCTAGCCACTACAAACAGGGCTGCCACAAACATTTTGGCACATACAGGTCCCTTTTCCTTCTTTAGTATCTCTTTGGGGTATAAGCCCAGTAGAAACTCTGCTGGATCAAAGGGTATGCACAGTTTGATAACTTTTTGAGCATAGTTCCAAATCACTCTCCAGAATGGCTGGATGTGTTCACAATTCCACCAACAATGTATCAGTGTCCCTGTTTTCCCACATCCCCTCCAACATTCCGCATTATCTTTCCCTGTAGAGTGTGTGGTTGTCAATGGACTCTAAAGTGATGATATCAAAGAAAAAAAAGTAAGAGTTAGAAAAAGGATTGTACTGGGAGATGAGAAAAGGGAATGTGTAATGGGGTAAATCAGATCACATGAAGAGGCAAAAAACACCTATTAAAATGGAAGGAAAGAAGGGAGGAGGATAAGCATTGACTGAAGCTTGATCTCATCAGTTTTGGCTTAAAGAAGGAATAATTTAATTAATCAGTTAGGTATAGAGATTTATCTAACCTTATAAATTAGTATGAGGAGAAGGGGAAAGAAAAGGGAGATGAATAGAAGGGAATGCAGAAACCCTAGGGGAAAAAGAGAAGAGGATAGGGGTGATAGAAGATAAGGTAGTAAGTGGGGTGAGGTGGATAAAAAAAAAAAAAGAAAACACTACTAGAAATAAGGTACAAAGAGAGAACAAAAATATATATAGGGGAGGAAATAGGATGGAGGAAAATACAGAATAGGTGATCATAAATGGGAATGGGAATGGGATGAACTCTCTCAAAAAGAGGAATGAATATCAGTATGAATTAAAAAAAATTCATAAATCTGCTCTGTTGTTTATAATAAATACATTTGACACAGAGAGACACATACAGAGTAAATATAACAGTCTGGAATAGAATTTATTGTGGTTCAGCTGAAGTAAAAAAAAGGGTAGCAATTCTGGCTAATATACTAATATAACAGCATTAGTAAAATGTTGTTATATTAGTAAATGAGTAAAAAAATTACTATCTATTAGTAAAATAGATAAAGAGAAGATCAATGAATTGGGCATGCATCTAAAAAAAAAGCTGAAAAAAGAACAGATTAAAACCCCCAATTTAATACCAGATTAGAAATTCTGAAACTCAAAGGAGAGATTAATAAAATTAAAACTAAGAAAACAATTGAAATAATTAAGCTAAGAATTGGTTTTACAAAAAAAAAAGATAAAGCTTTATTTAATTTGATTTTTAAAAAGGAAAGATAAAAATATCAAATCACTAGCATAAAACATATAAAGGTAGACCTTACCACCAATGAAAAAGAAATTAATGCAATAATTAGGAGCTTTTTTTCCAATTCTATGGTAGCTAGTTTGACAATCTAACTGAAATGGATGAATATTTACAAAAAATATAAATTGTTCAGATTAACAGAAGAGGCAATAAAATACTTAACTAGTCCCATTTTAGAAAAAGAAATTGAACACGCTATCAGTGAACTTCCTAAGAAAAAAGTGTACAGGGCAAGATGGATTTACAAGTGAATTCTACCAAGAACAATTCATTGCAATGCTATGTAATCTCTTTGGAAAAATAAATCAAGAATAAGTCCTGCCAAATTCCTTCTATGACACAAATATGGTACTGATACCCTGACCAGAAAGAGCCAAAACATAGAAAGAAAAGTACAGAGAAAACTTACTAATGAATAATTATATAAAAATTTTAAATAAAATATTAGCAAAGAGATTACAGCAGTTTATGCACATGATAATACACTACAATCAAATGGAATTTATACAAGAAATGCAAGAATAGTTCACTATGAGGAAAATTATTACCATAATTAACTATATCAATAACAAAATCAACAGAAATTATGTGATAATCTCGATAGATTCAGAAAAAGCTTTTGACAAATATAGGACTCATTTCTATTTTTAAAAAACACACTGGAAAGCATAGGGATAAAAAGAGCTTTCCTTAAATTAATAAGCAATACTTATCTAAAACAAATTGGAAGCATTATTTGTAATGGTGAAAAGCTGATACAGTCCCAGTAAAACAAAGGAGTAAAACAAAGATGCCTACTATCATCACTATTTTTCAACACTGTACTAGAAATGTTAACTTTAACAATAAGATAAGAAAAGGAAATTAAAGGAATTATAATACATAATTAGAAATTAAACTATTGCTCTTTGCAAAGGATGTGATGATATCTCTAAGTATAATATCATATCCTTTGCAAAGAGCAATATTTTAATCTAGAAGATCATCCAAAAACCTACTTGAAACAATTAAATTAATAAAGTTGCAGGATATAAAATAAGCCCACACAAATCATCAGCATTTCTGTATATTACTGACAAAGACCAGCAAGTAGCGGTAGAAAGAGAAATTCCATTTAAAATTATTGCAGATAAAATGGGTTTCTACCTACCAAGACACATATGAACATAGTTATAAAACACTTCTGACACAAATAAAGTCATATCTAAACAGTTGGGAAAATATCAATTGCTCATGGGGAGGCTGAGCTAATATAACAAACGTGACAACTCTTATTCTACTTGTTCAGTGCCATACCAATAAAACTGCAATTATTTTATAGAACTAGGAAAAAATAATAACAGAATTCACCTGAAAGACAAAAGGTTAAGAATATTAAGGGAATTAATGAAAAAAAACAAAACACAAAAATGGTGGCTTAGTAGTAGCAAACCTAAAACTACATTATAAACCAGCAGTCATCAAAACCATCTGATATCAGCTAAAAAACAAAGTTGTGGAGCAATGGAATAGGTTAGATACAAGACACAGTCATCAATGCCTATTATTTTCTAGTGTTTGATATCCCCCCCACCCCAAACTCTAACTTTGGGAATAAGAACTCATTATTTGACAAAATTGCTGGGAAAACTGGAAAATAATGTCAGAAACTTGGCATAGACCTACACCTCACACCTAATACCCAAATAAGGTTAAAATGGGTACATGATTTGGGCATAAAGAGTGATCTCATGAACAAATTAGGAGAGCAAATAATAATTTACCTACCATATCTTTGGAGAATTTATGACCAAAGAAGAGCTGGAAAACAGTAAGAAAAATAAAAATTACAATTTTGATTCCATTAAATTACAAAGTTGTTTTTGTTGTTATTGTTGTTGTTGTTATTGTTTTGTTGTTGTTTTTCACAAACAAAACCAACAGAAATAAGATTAAAAAGGAAGTATAAAACTGGGGAAAATTTTCACAGCCAATGGTTCTAATAAAGGTCTCATCTCTAAAATTCATAAGGAACTGTGTCAAATTTATAAAAATAATAGTCATTCCCAATTGATAAATGATCAAAGGATATGAACAACAATTTTCTAATGATGAAAATTAAGCTATATGTAGTCATTAGGAAAAAAAGGCAAAATAAAACAACTCTGACATACCATACCCCTTGGATTGTCTAAACTGACAGGAAAAGATAATGATATATGTTGGAGGGAATATGGGAAAACCGGAACACTACTGTATTGTTGGTGGAGTTATGAAATGATTCAAACATTTGGGAGAGCAATCTGGATCTATGCTCAAAGGATTATCAAACTCTGTATACCCTTTGACTCAGCTGTACCATTACTGAGTCTGTATCCCAAGGAAATCGTAAAGGAGAGGAGAGGACTCACATGTGCAAAAATGTTTTTATCAGCTCTTTTTTTGTAGTAGCAAAGAATTGGAAAATGAGTAGATGCTCATCAATTGGGATTGGCTGAACAAGTTGTGGTATATGAAGGATAATGAAACATTATTATTTGATAAAAAATAATGAACAAGATAATTTTGGAAAACCTAGAAAGGTTTATATGAACTGATGCTTAGCAAAACAAATAGAACCTGATATACATCGTACTACACACTAATAGCAAGAATGTGAAATTATTAACTATGAAAAACTTGATTCTTCTCAGTGGTTCAGTAATCCAAGACAATCCCAATAGCCTTTGGATAGGAAATGTCATTTGCAAAACTGAAAAAGAACTATGGGGATCAAATATAAATCAATATATGCACTTATTTTTTTCTGTCCTTTTTTCTCCCATAGTTTTCCCTTTTGTTCTAATTTTTCTATTCCAACATGATTCAGAAATCAATGTATATAAAAAGATATATAATTTAATTAATTAATTAAAAATAAATTAATTTGTTAATTAAAAAGAAAAAGAAGGCCAAGGCCTCCCACTGCACCTGAAACATCTCAAGTCATCTTGATGTATATTAAACCCTTGGACCCAGGAATTCTGGAGTAGTGAGGCTATTAACTTTGCACAGTCCTCCCTCACTTAAATCCAATTCTTTTGCAAGTCATGACATCTTTTACTTGATGTCATGTTGTTTCCGAAGAAAGGAAAAAGAACAACCTGTGAGTAGTAATAGTTGTCCCACTGTGCACCTGTGACCAATTCCAGTTGGGCCACATAACTCCTCCCTTTCTTTCTCTCTTCCCTTCTTTTTCTCTCTCTTCCTAGCTGTCTCTCTTCCTCCCTCTTTTCTTTTTGTTCCCTTTCCTTCCGCCCTCTTCTCTCTCTCTGTGTACCAGGGTATCATACCCTTACTTGTGATGAGCTGCCCAAAGAAATATAAATTTTGGCTGTTGAAATTTAGTAAGATATCTTAAGCTTGGAGGGGTCCAGATTTTCTTTGTATGGACCATGGTTTAAACACAAATTACTCTGACTCTCATTTACTGGCCAACATTAAGTCTTATCTTGAGCCTCACATGGTCAGTGTTTGGATTCTGATGGTTCAGAGTAAATGTAAATAGGAGTTACTCTGAAGGGTTTTCCTCTCTCAATTTTTTTTTTTTTTTACAAGATAAAAGAGGGCATTTTTGTCTTATTTTTATTATCTCATTTTTATTGAATAAACATTGCCTCAGAAAAACTGATTTTTAAAAGACCTTATTATAAAGAAGGCCAAAACCTTCTACTGCATCCAGAGCCATCTCTAGTTGTCTTAATCTATATCTTGCCATTGGACCCATTTGACTCTGAAGGAGAGAAAGTGAGGCTGGTGACTTTGTACAATTTTCCTCATTTAAATCCAATTCACTTTCAAGTCATAACATCTCCTTCCTGATGTCACAGTTCTCTTTGAGAATGAAGGACAACTCTTTCTGTTTTTGTCTGCTTGCATTTTTGTTTTTCTTCTGAAGTTATTTTTTACCTTATTTCTAAATCCGATTTTTCTGGTGCAGCAAGATAACTGTATAAATATGTATACATATTGTTATGGGCCAGAACTCTCAACTTGAAACAAAGGATTCTTGCAAGGCACTAACTCAGTAGAATTGATGAGACAATGGTCATCTAGTTTAGCATGGTTCAGTATGATTGATCTAATCTTACAACAAATAATGGTTTCCTAGTGATATAATGATTGGTTTATACTCAGAGTAGAATATATAAGCTGGGACTCAGAAAGCCCTCAGAGAGAGGGACAGAGGCAGAAAAAACAAAGGACTGGTGTCAGGAGCTTAATCTCTCAGAACCAACGGGAGAAATTCAATTCGATCTTCAATCTTTTTGGTGGCTGGCCTGGCCTCCTGCATTTCCCCCACTAAAACCAAGGCCAGACTGAAAGGCTCTCCAGAAAGCTGCCCACCATCAGGCAAAGAGGTAATAAAGGAGTTGAACTTTAACACCTGCCTGTTTTTATGGTGATTACTCTTATTGAAAAGAAGGCTTCTCCCAGAGACCCCCAAGAAAACCGAAGCAGAGAACACTACAACATATATTATATTTAACATATACTTTAACATATTTAACATGTATTGGTCTACCTGCCATCTAGGGGAGAAGGTGGGGAAAGGAGGGGAAAAGTTGAAACAGAAGGTTTTGCAAGGGTCAATGCTGAAAAATTACCCATGCATATGTCTTGTAAATAAAAAGCTATAATAATAAAAAAGAGAATGAAATTACAACAATATTAAATGAAATATAAAAAAAAATCTCTTTTTTTCTATTGTACATGGCACTTTCATAAAAACTGATTATGCAAGGGAATAAAGACTTGAAAATGCATAATAAATATAAATATCCTCTTCATATCATGCAATAAAATTTTAATTCAAAAAAATGTCTTTGAAGCATAGATTGAAAATAAATTGGAAACCAAATAACCTTATCTTGAAGAATGAGTGGGTCAAGGAATAAATAATAGAAATAATCAATATTTTATTAAAGGCAACAATATATCAAAATTTGTGAGATGCCATCAAAGAAACAATTAGGGGAAAACTTATATCTCTACAAACTTCTACCTATATACAAAAAAGGAGATCAATGAACTGGGGAGTCCATTTTTAAAAAAATAGAAAAAAAATAAAAATTTCCCCATTAAGTATCAAAATTTAGACCCCCAAAATCAAAGATGAATAAAACTGAAAGAAACAATAAATAAGTAAATTAAAAAAATAAAATTAGAAGCTGTTTTTTTAAAAAGAAACAATAAAATAGATAAATCAATGGCTAATTTGGCTAAAAAGAAAAGAAAATAACCAGTATGAGAAATAATGAGTGAATGAACAACCAATTAAAATGAAAAAAAAAAAAAAAAAAAAAAAACAGTTTTTTTCCAGGTACTACCTCATCAGATCAGCAAGGATAACAAAAAAGGAAAATGGCCAATGTCAAAGAGGATATAAGAAAACAGATACTTTAATGGATCATTGGTGGATCTATGAACTAGTCCAAACATTCTGAAAAACAATATAGAACTATTCCCAAAAGGCAATAAAAATATGCATACCCTTTGACTCAGCACTATTACTGCTAGATTTATACCCCAAGGAGATAAAAAGAAAAGGACCCACATATAAGGAGAAAAAATTATCTATCTATCTATCTATCTTCTATCTATCT
This sequence comes from Antechinus flavipes, assembly GCF_016432865.1. Taxonomy (NCBI): domain Eukaryota; kingdom Metazoa; phylum Chordata; class Mammalia; order Dasyuromorphia; family Dasyuridae; genus Antechinus; species Antechinus flavipes. The sequence continues at coordinate 390,694,401 of NC_067400.1, read as the reverse complement.
ATCTATCTATCTATCTATCTATCTAAGATAGATATCAGTTCTTCTTTGTGGTAGGAATGAATTCAAAACTAAAGTGATGGCCATAATTTGGAGAATGGTTGAACAAATTATGGTCTATAAATATGATGGGATACTAATGTGCTATACAAAAAGATGAAGGAAGTAGTTTCAGAAAAAGCTAGGAAGATTTATATTAATTGATGCAAAGTAAAGCAAACAGAACCATGAAAATAATCTACAAAATAATAACACTTTTGAAAAAATAATTATGAAAACTTAGTAATTCTTTTTAAAGCTTTTTTATTTTTAAAACTTATGCATAGTTTTCAACATTCACCCTTGTAAACCTTTTATTCCAAATATTTTTCTCCCTTTCTTCCGTAACTCTTTCCCCTAGAAGCAAGTAACCCAATATCTGTTAAAAATGTTCAATGATTCTATTTACATTTCTGCAATTATGTTGCACCAAAAAAAAAAAAAAAAAAAAAAAAAAATCCGACCAAAAAGGAAAAACAATGAGAAAGAAAAAAAAAAAATGCAAGCAAACAACAACAAAAAAGTGAAAATACTATGTTGTGATCCACATTCAGTTCCCACAGTCCTCTCTCTGGGTATAGATAGCTGTCTTTATCAGAAGACCACTGGAAATGGCCTAAATCATCTCAATGTTGAAAAGATCCACATCTACCAGAAGCAATCATCATATAATCTTGCTGTTGCCGTGTAGAATATTCTCCTGATTCTACTCACTTCACTTGCCATTAGATTATAGTAAGTCTCTCTAGAACTTTCTGAAATCATCCTGCGACTCTGAAAGCTTAGAAATTCTGATCAGTACACAACTCCAAATGATTCATGATGTAAAATGCAATTCACCTCTAGATAGATAACTAATAGATTCAAAGTGCATAAAGTACTCATTTTTTCTTTTTTCTTTTTTTAACATGATTAATGTGGAAAAATATTTTGCATTATTCCATATGTGTAATTAGTATCTTTTTTTTTTTTTTTTTTCCTTTTGAATGAGCAAGGGAAGGATTTAAGGGAGGGAGACAATTTGGAACTGAAGACAGAAAAGCAGCAGTAACAGACTGAGGAAAAAAATAGGAATTCAAATCTAGAGAAGGATATGACAACTGAGTGTTGGAACTGAAGCAAATCTGTTTTCAGTGAATTGTATATATTTCTATGCCAGCCACAGACAGCATGCTGAAGGAAAACAGGGCAATGATCGACAGTTTCCTCACCCTGTTTTCTCACATACTAAAGGATATTCTTCCTCACCCCCTCATGAGTTTTGTTCAAGAGTTTTCTTCCATATCTATCCCACTGAGAAATGTAAGAGATTATAATAATTTCTATATGAGAACAAAAAGTTATTTTTGTACTAGATTCTTCTTGAGTATTTACATTGTTTTATTTTGTAATTGGTTTTGTTTAGAAATCTGCATCTATCTATTTACATTCTATAAATAGAGCTGTCCTGGGGAGTTTGGGAGAAAGAAGTTAAAGAAGGAACAAAGTCTTTTCAAAGTTAAGGCCAAATTTTCGCTAAAATACTCATATGATTAGACAAAAACAGTTTAAATATTCTATAGGATAATTTAACTAAATGGGCCTATTTTTAAATTTAATACACATATCTACTACTATCATGTTTGTGTGTGCAGAAAGAACTGTTTTGTCTCAGTACATGGATGGGGTACATATTGGAAGTCTCATACTACAGGTGCTTTGCCACCTGTCTCCCTGCAGTACGTCATCAATAAATAATGTATCACAGCATTCCCTGAATGGATCACCATTTACAGATCCATTGATGCTGTAGATAGGTTTCATCATCTAAAGAGGTGACATTTCAATTCCAAAATTCTGGGACAGTGAGGGATTTCATCTCTTCGTTCTAACATAAGGGTTTGGTCTTATAAGAAGTATATGACTGGCACATTTGTCATATATTTTTTTGTTCCCATTCTTCCCCATAGAGCATAAAAATCATATCATCAGGATATATTTAAAATACATAAATGAAGCTTGTTATCACTTTAGATTTAAAAAAAGGCTTTGGAGTAACTTTTGATTTCAGATTTATTATTTATCAGTTTGATCATTGATGTGGCAAATCATATCAATGGAAAATTTGGAAGTGATTCATAAAAGCATTAATTATGTTATGATCATCACAGTTTGATTTTTCATGCATAGGCATTATTAGACTGATAGAGTTTAATGAAATCTCAGAAGTTACATAGCCTAACTCCCATCTGAATAGGAATCACTTCTACAAAATCCCCTCTAAGTGATCATATGGCAGGCCCCTCGTGAGGTCTTTTTTCAATTTTCCTATCTGCCATTAATTGACAATTTGCATTTTCCTAGCTGCACATCTTAGCTTCCTAGCAGAACCAAATTATCATGAAATTTGGGCTCAATTATATCTTTTGTAATCCTCTTTCACCAATCACATTATAAAACCTTTGTCCAGGTGCATTTTTTTTGCTACTGCTTCCACTCCTTATTTTCAGCCTGAGGAAAATTACTTAAATCTGGAAATAAAGTAAAATATGAATTCTAACTTTCACTTTTATTTATACTTAACATAGACATTTAGATTTTAGAGTTTGATTTTGGAAAGAAAAGGTAATTCTGATTGGTAGACCCATTGCTTCCAGTAAAAGTCAAATTATTTGAAAGTCAAATATTAAATTTTTTTTGGTATTTTATGATAACTTAAATTGTATAGCTACCAACTACAAATTATCTTCCTTTCAATTCCAGGTGATTAAGTAGATAAAGATCTATTATCTTCATTTGATTTATGAGAAAATAATGACTCAGAGAATCTATGAAACCTTCCTTGGATCATATTATTTATATCAGAGGTGCAACTTAGATAGTAAACCTGATTTAAATCCAATGTTTTTTTCTTATATTGTACTGCTATGACAATACTCAACATGCTATGTACTAAATGTTTTTTCCCCCAAATGGACTCCTTAGAAAAATAGTTCTCATCTCTTCCTTTGCATGAACAGATACATTCATTGCTCCAATTTACGATATAATACATGGTCATACACTTTAATTCTATTTGGAAAAGATTTATCTTCTGTGAGATATACTGTTGGCTAGCATTTCTGATGCCAAAGGAGCTAGTATTCTATATTCTTCAGCCCCAAAGCAAACGTGAGTGATTAAAATGAACTTTTCAAGTTCAGATCACAAGACATTTAAAAAAAAAAGGAATTGACATTTTGCAAAATTACTTAGTATTAAAAATATTGCCATTTAGTAATTTTCCTTAAGGTTTTTTCTTAAACTAGGCCTCATTCATGAAGGAGTAGACTGTGATCATCTTGGAATAAGAGGCCAGAAAATTCTTAAAATCCCCCTCAAAAGCTTATGGTACAGACTGAAAATTTTGATTCAAGGAAAGTTAAGTACAAAATGTGGTATTTAAGGGCTTGTCAAGTAGGAAAATAAAGGTTAAATCCTCTACAAATGTGACAGATTATTGTTTGCCTTTTGAGATTAACACATGTAAGCATCTAATGAATGGTTTTTCATCCATTCATTAAACTAATAATATACTTACACTACCTACCTCCTAGGCTTATGAGGAAAATTTTGTTATTGTTGTTGTTAGTTAGTTGTACAATGCTTTAGATTTGTGAGTTGTATTAGTAATTATAGGATTGTTGATATGGAATTTGAATGGATATCATTTAACCTAATACCCTCATTTTATGAGTGAAGAAACTGAGATTTAGCAGGTTTAATGACTTGCCCTAAATCAGAAGTAATAAGTGGCAGTGTTGGAATTTGAACTCATCTCTTAGTATGCATGTTTTAGTATTGCTTTACTGAGTTGGCCTCTTATAATCAATTCCTGTATCTCTCAAAAGGAATACTGAATATCTAGAGAGGTCAGCTCAGACAGGCAATGGGTTCCTAAAATTCCATGATCTGATAATGTGGTGAGAACTGTTTTGCACTAAAGTTCTACTCTGATACTATGTGTAGCAAGAGGGTAACACTAGGTTTTACAGGGTATTGGCAGATTAAATTAGTCTGTTTCAAATAAATGAATTATGCTAAAAATGGTCATATATGTGGATATATATCTGTACAAGTGTATAGGTATATTTTGTTTCCTTTGTTAACCTATGCAATTAAAAAAAAAAAAACACATACGTTATTTTGAAAAGGGTTCTAAACACTTTAACAGTTGTCAAAGACTTTCATCATACATACCTACCCACATAGACACAAGACATAGACACACATATAAGCAGAAGATTAAGAATCCCAAATTTACCCAAAATTGCATTACTACCACTTGATAGTAGTAGTTATACAAATTGAGAACATGAATCTTGGGGGAAGGGAAGAAAGCAAAAGACCTTAAGCACAAAATCTTAGTATTAAAAGAAGTCTCAGATTTTTTTCATCCAAGTGTATGTATTAGTTACATTTAAATATATCAAATTTATTTATTGTGGTTCTGTTTTTTATTTTAGACTTCTGAGATTTTTTTAATTTTAATTTTTTAATTGTTTTATATATATATATATATATATATATTACAATTAATTGTAATTACAATTGGGCAAGGGGAAGCCAGTGAAGATATATGAGATCAAACCCAAACTCAATAGAAAATTTTACATAGAAGAGCCAATATCAAAGATCAAGTTCAAGGAACTTAACATGGACAAATTATTTGTGTTTTTTACATGTTTAAGATTGACATCAACAATTAGGTAGCTCAAAAGAAAAATTGAGGCAAGTATGACCTGATTCTAAAAAACAAAACTACCTAGCTCAGGCCTGAGTCTCAGCAGTACAACTGGGCCTGATGTTCATTAGCTCAGTCTTTCCAAATTTAGACACAACTTCTCAAGTAGTCAGGGAAGTGAAAGTTCTGTAGTTCCTGCTCATGCTTCAGTTACACCCAGCTAGCCCCAGGGCACCCCACTTGATATTTCTGTGGAGCTAGCCAGGAGGTATTTGCATATCATACTGGTTAATCCTGTGTGGGGTCTTTCTCCAGATTTCCTTGCATTGTACAAGAACCCCTATTCTGCCCCAAGTATTCATGATTTTTGCCCAGTCTATGTTTGTCCTAAAGTGCAAATTTGTTCTGTTTGTGGGAGAAATCTAGAGAACTTGAAATTTACTCTGCCATCTTCCCAGAGTCCTTTGTGTTGAGATTTTTTTTTTTATTCTGCTTCTGATACCCACTGTTAGTTATATTTTCTATGTTGTATCATCTAAAATTCGAAAGTATTGCCTATTACTTTTTTCTTAGTAATTGATAAAATGCATCAAAAGCTCAGAACTAAACATAAATCCCTGTGACAATTCCTTCCCTCCAACCTATTTATTATATGTATTGGGCAGTACTATATTTTTGCCTTCATTCATTATCATTCCATCCATCTCAAGCAGATATTGGAGTTCTTTGTTGATTTTTTTCCTTGTCCTGTTATCTTTGTTGAATCATTTCAGTCACATCTTGCTCTTTGTGATTCCATTTTGGGGTTTTATTTGAAAAGATACTACAGTGGTTTGCATTTCCTTCTCTAGATCATTTTACAGATGAGGAAACTGAGAAAAAGAGGATTAAGTGACTTGCCTAGGATCACACAGCTTAAAACTATCTCAGACTGAATTTGAACTCATGATGATGAATCATCTTGGTTCTAAGCCCAGAATCCTATCCCCTGAATAAAAGCAAACAAAAACCAAGGAAAAACATCGCTTTTATTTTGTATTAATAAATACGCTATTTATAATATCAATTTATAGCCTCAGATCATTCTGATACCTTTCTTAAAGGATCAGACTACTATTTTTTTTTTTAATTTGATCTCACTTTGCACTGGTCCCTAATTTTATATCTATATCTATATCTAGCTAGCTAGCTAGCTATATCTTCTATACTTCTGTTGCTTTTATATGAATTGTTGAATGAGTTCCCTGCAGAGCTTTTGTTCTCTGCTTCCCCCAGTATATTTCAAATGTATCCCCTTTTCTACATTCACACAATCATCACTCTAGATTGTAGTTTCATCCTCTCTCCTGTGGACTTGTTGAAATACCATTTTAATTAGACACCCAGCTTCCATTTTTTCCCTCTTCAATCTTTCCTTCACATGATTTTACAATTAATATTCCTAAAACATTCATTCAATAATGCTACTTCCCTATTCAAAAATTGGGGATTGCTCCTTCTTGCCTCTAAGATCAAAAACAAATTCAACAGTCTGCTATTTAAAGTTCTCCTCAATTTGGATCTTCTTTATCTGATTTCAAATAAGCATTTCCTTTCATAATTTTTATACTATTAATTTGGTTCCCTACATGCATTTACACATGCTATTCCTCACTGACCAATGTACTCATTTCTTACCTTTGCTATTTATAGGTTCATTAAAAGATTAATATGCCACTTTTTACACAAGGGCTTTCTTCACCCCATTCTCCAGCATCAGTGCTTTACCCTTCCTCAAATAATTTTTATTACTTTATGTATTTCTCCCACAATGAGAATGTTAGTTTCTTGGAAACAAAGATTTCTCTGTTTTTGTCTTTACACAACACAATACATTCCACTTAGGGATCAATGTATAACAATCAATGTATAAGAGATTTGTTAATAATTTATCACTAGTCCATCATTGTAGCAAAGAAAAAATATCTGACTGTTGTAGTTATATCCCTGTTTTCCTTACAGTTGCAATATTATGGTTTGTGTTAATTTTTAAAACCATTTTTTAAAAACCACTCATTTAATTATTCCTTCTGATTAGATACTTTTACAACAGTGGTCTAAGAAATGTAAAGGGTAAAGTGGAATAGGGTATGGTAGTGAGATACAACTTTACCACAATGATTGTGTAAATCAAGCAGTATGTGAATGAGAAGTTGGGCTTTACTCTAATTCAACTAAATTATTCATTTTATTATATCTCAAAACTTTTTTGCTGTACCCTCTCCCATCACTAGTTTCCCGTGGCTGTCTGTCCTGGGACCAGTGGTAGTTATTAACAAATCAAGCATCCATAGCATATATACAGATAAAATTTCTCAATTCTACCAACCTATCATGCTGGCATCCTACCAGCCAGATTACTTGAAGGCTAAATGTAGCTCTCAATGAATTGTCTCTGTAATATAAAATAGTATTCAGTTATAAAATCCATGAAGTTTTATGCCACAAATGATTATTTCAAAGAATCCTAGGAAGTATGAATTTATAAAAAGAGAAGTGAGAACAATATATACAAGAGTGATATTGTAAAGAAAAATAACTGTAAGATATAAGAAATCTCATCAAAGCATTGATTAGTCATATTTACAATAGATAGAAGATTAAGAGAAATGATGGAGTCAAGGTATAAAAAGAGATGTTTCCACTGTGGTTTTGGTTTAATTGACTATGCACACTCATTACTAGTGTGCTTCTTGGATATTTTGTTTCTTTGTTTTAATTTCAGAGAGGATTGGGAAGAAATGGAATTAATAACAATGATCTTCCTAGTAAAAACAAGCCATTCAATTTTGTCAATCTTTTCATTACCTTTGTTTTGGGTCATTTTTTTTTTTTTAGTGTTTCCACTTTACCTATTATTCCTCTAATTTTAGCATCTTTTATTTTGTTCTTATTTTGAGTTTGTTTATTGTCTAATTTCAAAATGACTCCAATTGATTATTTCTTTTTTTTTTCTATTTTGCTAATGAATGTTAGTAGGGGTATGTGATACATCTGAGGTCTGATTTGATTTAGCAGGATTCCAGAAACTTCCATGTGTTGTTACACATTATTATTTTCTTTCATATAATTATTAAACATTTTTACAATTTGTTCTTTGTTAACTCATTATTTAGAATTTCATTGCTAAGTTTCCATTTGGGTATGTGACATGTTTCTGTTCCTTGAACTGATTACTGTATTTATTGTGTTATAATCTATGAAAGATGTTTTTTTTTTTTTTTTTACTAGCTCTCTCTTTTTCCATTTGTTTCCTTCCATTAGATTGTTAATTATTATAAAAATTTATGTAATCTTTAACTTTTCTGCCTAGGTTCCTTTTGGAAATATTTAAGCAGCTATATGGCACTGTGGTGAGAATACCTGAAGTCAGGAAGTCTCAATTTCAAATGTGGTCTCCAAAACTGTCATTTCTACTCTAACAAGACATCTGTGTTTCTCCATCTATTTCTTTGTGCAAAATTGCAAAGTAAAAACTAATGGGTTTATGGAAAAATGACATTTGAAGCAAAATGATAAAAATCTTCATCTGTGACACAGTAGGGGAAAAAAGAAGGTATTTAATAACAATATTTTTTAACTTTTTTACACATTAAAGTATTAAGAAGTATATAACTAATACAATAAAATCTGGCTGCCCATAAAGCTCATGGTTGCTATTCAGGTAACAAACTCTTGTGAAACTCTGATCCTCAGAATAGGTCATGATGAAAAAGATGGGGGTGTACAGTTTGGACCAATCCTTTCCATCCATAATTCCTATTGCTCCAGAAAATATACAACAAATGCGACATGTTTTGGGGAGGGGGATTATATGTGGTCAATCATATAAACATTTCTATATTAGTCATTTTGAAAAAAAAAAGGATAGAACAAAAGGGAAAAACCATAAAAATGAAAATAATATGCTTTTATGTGCATTCATACTCCATAGTTCTTTTTCTTGATGTAATCAGCAAATTGTATCATGAATCCTTTAAAATTGTCTTGGATCACTGCACTGTTGAGAAGAACTAAAATATTTTAATTCATTAGATCATAACACAATGTTGCTGTTACTGTGTACAATGTTCTCTTGGTTCTGCTTACTTCACTCAGCATCAGTTCATGCAAATCTTTCCAGGTTTTTCTGAAATCTGCCATACTCTAATTCTTTGTTACTGCAAAAAGTTTTAATGTGTACATATAGGTCATTTCTCCTTTTTTGAATGAAGTCTTTGATATGCACACTTATTATTGGTATAACTGGACGAATTGGTGGTATACTTTACAGAATCCTGGAGATTCCATTAAAATTCTAGTTGAAATAATTAACAATATCAGTAAAGTTGCAAGATATAAAATAAGCCCGTACCAATCATCAGCATTTCTACATATTACCAACAAAATGCAGCAGAAGAGATAGAAAGATAAATTACATTTAATGTAACTGCAGACAACAAAAAGTAGTTGGGAATCTATTTACTAAGACATTTATGAACTATATGAACACAATTATAATACTTTTTGTACAAATAAAGCCAGATCTAAATAACTGGAGAAATGTTAATTGCTCATCAGTCAATAATATTGAAAAACTTATATGTCTACTTACTTCATTCAATGTCATCAATTAGAACTAGAAAAAATAGTAACAACATACATCTGGAAAGACAAAAAGATCAAGATTACCGAATTAAACCATGAAAAAAGAGATCAACATTGTTAGTTCTCAAAGTATATTACAAAGTGGCAGTTATAGAAATATGCTGGTACTGGTGGGTCACAAATGGCTAACAAACTGTGCATACTCTTTGTTCCAGTAGTGTCTCTACTAGACTTGTATCCCAAAGGAAGGAAAGGAACCCACATGTGCAAAAATGTTTGTGCCAGCCCTTTTTGTAGTGACAAGAACCTGGAAACTGAGTTTCCATCTGTTGGATGTCCCTCAGTTGGAGAATGGCTGAATAAGTTATGCTATATGAATGTTATGAAATATTATTGTTCTATAAGAAAGAATCAAAAGGATGATTTCAGAAAGATCTGTAAAGACTTACATGAACAGATACTAAGTGAAGTGAGTAGAACTAGGAGAACATTGTACACATTAGCAGCAAGATTATATGCTGGTCAATTCTGATGGATGTGGATCTTTTCAACAATGAGATGATGCAGGACAGTTCCAATGGTCTCTGTGTCCAGAGACAGGATCGTGGAGACTGAGTATAGATCAAAACATAGCATTTTCACTCATTTTGTTGTTTTTTGCTTGCATTGTGTTTTCTTTCTCATTTTTTCCCTTTTTGATCTGATTTTTCTTGTGCAGCATGATAATTGTGGAAATCTGTATAGAAGAAATGCTCATGTTTTACAAAAATTGAATTACTTGTTATCTAGGGGATGGAGTAAGGGGAAGAGGAGGAAAAAAACTGGAACACAAAGTTTTGCAAGGGAGAATGTAGAAAATTATCAATACATATATTTTAAAAGAAAAAAAAACTGGATTAGTGGAAAAGATTAGGAACACAATACGCAGTAGTAAATGACCAGAGTAATCTAGTGTTTGACAAACCCAAAGATCAAAAATTATCTGACAAGAAATTACTATATGACAAAATTATTCAGAAGACTGAAAAGCAGTTTGACAGAAATTAGTTTTAAACTAACATCTTACACTGTTTACCAAGGTAAGGTCAAAATGGATACAAACTTTAGACATAAGTGACACCTAAGAAAATTAGGGGATATCGAATATTTCACTTAAACAGTATTTTATTTTTCCTCCATTACATGTAAAAACAACATATTAACATTCAATTTTAAAACTTTAAGTTACAGATTCTTGTTTTACTCCTTTCTTACTTTGCCTCATTGAGAAGGGATGAAATTTGATAAAGAGTATATATATATGCAGTTAAACAAAAGATTTTCTTAAAGTCATGTTGTTTTAAAAAAAAGATAGACTAAAAAAAAAAAAAAACAAACCAAAAAACCCTCAAGAAAAGTTAATTTTTTTTTAAAGCTTCAATCTCTATTGACACATCAGCAATTCTTTCTTTCCTTTTTTTCTGGATGTGGATGGCATTTTTCATCATAAGTCCTTCAGAGTTGTCTTGGATCATTGTGTTGCAGAGAAGAACAAAATCATTCCCAGCTGATCATGTTAAAAATATTGCTGTAACTGTACACAATTCATTTCACTTAGCATTATGGAAGTCTTTCCTGTTTTTTTCTGAAAGGATCATGTTTATCATTTCTTATAGTACAATAGTATTCCATCATGCTCACATAACACAATTTGCTCAATTTTTACCAAATTGGTGGCCATTCCTTGTGTGCAGGAAAGAGATGCTATGAATATTTCTGCATATATAGCTCCTTTTCCTTTTTTTAAACTCTCTTTCAGAATACAGACCTAGTAATAGTATTGCTAAGTTAAAGAATATGCATGATTTTATAGCACTTTGGACACAGTTCAAACTGTTTTATAAAATAGTTTAATCAGGGCACAATTCTACTGATGTGCACTAATATTTCATTTTTCAAACATCTCTTCCACCATGTCAATTTCATTTTCTCTCCTATTGGCGAGCCTTATAGGTATGAGCAACTATCTTGGAATTGTTTTAGTTTTGATTTTTCCAATCAATAGTAAGCTAAAACTTTTTTTTTCATATAGCTATAGATACTTTGGCCAAAACTATTTTTTTATTTTTTTGATTATTTAATATTTTGTTTTCCTACAGTCACATGTAAAACAATGCTGTATATTTATTTTTTAAAACCCTGAGTTTCAAATTCTCCCTTCCTTTCTCCCTACCCTCTGTCACTAAGAAGACACATGTAAGGAAATGCAAAACATTTCCACAAAAGTCAAAGCATGGAATATTTCACCTATAAGATTTATGGATAGGGGAAGATTTTGTGATCAAGCAAACAATAGAAAAGATTATGAAATATAAAATCTATGATTTTGATTATATCAAATTAAAAGTTTATTGCATGACCATAGGCAAAGAGCCCAAATTAAAAGGAAAACAGGAAAATAGGGAAAATTATTTACAGCAAGTCCCTGAAATATATAGAGAACCAAGTCAAATGTATAAGATTATGAATCGCATTCTCCAAATGGTAAATAACAGTCAAGGATATGAACATGTAATTTTCAGAAGAAGAAAACAAGCAATTTAGTCTTATAAAAATGCTTTAAATAACTTTCAATTAGAAAAATGCACATGTTTTCTTATACCTATTGAGAGCATGTGGGAAAATAGAGAAACAAATGCATTATTGGTGCAGTTTTAAACTTCTAACTACTCTATAGCACAATTCAGAATTATGTCAAAAGAGAACTATAAAATTATGCATATTCTTTGACCCAGCTAGGTCTGTACTCTTGCCTCCAAAAAATCAAAGAAAAAGGAAAATGATCTATAAATACAAAAATATTTATAGCAACTATCTTTTTTGTGGTGAAAAAGAAATGAAAACTGAGGGAATGAGCATCAATTGGAGAATGGCTAAACAAGTTATGGAATTAATGTGATAGATTACTATTGTTCTATATAAACTAAAGCACAAAGATTTCAGAAAAATCTGAACTTACACAAATTGAAGCTGAGTGAAGTGAGCAGAACCAGATTATTGTACATAATAATGGCAACATTGTACAATGATCAACTGTGAATGACTTCTCAAAAATATCATGATTCAAAACAATTCTGAAGAATTTAGGATGAAAAATCCTATTCACCTCCAGAGAAAAGAACAGATGTAGTCTGAATGTAGATTGAAGCATGTTTCTTTCTTTGTTTACTTCTCTTCATTTCTCCCTTCTTCCATTCCTTCATTCCTTTTCCTCTTTCATTCCTTTCTTTTTCCCTTTCTTCTTCCTTTTTACTCTTCCTCCTTTCAACCCTCCCCCTTTATCCTTTTCCTCCTTCTTCTTTCCTTTTCTTTCAAAATAGGGCTAATATAGAAACATGTTTTGCACAATTGTACATATATTCTCTATGGCAAATTGCTTGATTTCTTACAGGGGGCCACAGAGTGAAATTGGAAGACCTTACTAATTTGCATCAAACAGTAGAATTGTTGGTGAAATTATTTCAGAGACTATTGTAGCAATTCAAAACTGGGATAAATTCTTCAACTACATCAAATCAATATACATTTTATGAAGAAAGGATAAGGAAGGAGGGAAGACTTAAAAAAAAGATAATCTGGAGCAATATTAAATTGCTTGCTAATCAGAAGAAATTAAAGTATCTTCCCAAATAAAACAAGAAAAGCACAAATTAAATCACTTAAAGTACAATTTTACCATTTTCTTTAAAAGTTGAAATTCCAAAATGTAATGTCCAGGCTAGCTTTCTGGGGGTTTCTAGCTTTCTAAGACCTCCAGGTCTCAGCAGGATAGACACCAGAGAGGATAGACAAGAATAGTCCAAAGTCTTTATTATCTCTTACAGTCTTTGTGACTGTCATAGTCTGACCCAGTCTCCTCCAGCACTCTGCTAGTCTGACTTCTGTCTGACTTCCTATCCCCAGTTCTTATATACCCTATTACAATTACATAATCACAGCATAGTGAATATGTGTGAACTAGAGAACCATTACATCACCATGCTAAGTACTAAGTATATGTAAACTAGATAATCATTGTCTCATCAATTCCACTGAGTTAACACCTTGTTTCAAGTATACTTCTCCAGAGTTCTGGCTCTCTACACTAAAGATTCTTAATTATTTTAAACTTCTTTCTAAAAGAGCTACCCAATTTGATAATGAGGCTGACTCTTCACTTAGGAAAACCTTTCAAGATGATCCAAACAAACATAGGAGTCTTTGTAAGTCATAAAATGTCATATTAAATGAAGCTTGAGAATCCAAAGTAATCATCTATGGCCATTGTTGTTATTTGATTCATCCATTGTTAGGGTCTGTGCCTTTTATTTTCAGGTTCTCATCATGCTGTTTGTCCTTTGCAATTCATGGTCTTTGCTCAATATCTTCTGATTGACCTAGTCAACTGGAAGAAACAAGTTGATTATGCCTGTTGATTAAAATTAGCTAACAAAAGCATGATAAATACAGAGTTTACTTTGCTTTGTGGGAGAGAGAAAAAAAAAAAAGCTGTCCATTAGAATGTGTGCAGGTTTATTTATAATTGTGTGATTCTTTAAAAATAATGTAGTTTTAGAACTGGTTTGGTTTTTCATGTTTCAGAACTGACAGAAAATTAATTCAGGCATAGCTATTGATCATTTCTTTTCTTAAATGATATGATTTTCCCATAGCATTCTAAGAACTAAACATTTTAAGATCCGACACACACAGTGTATAGACTATACCTATATGTACATTAAGTTGAACTATCATGCCAACAATTCATTTTTTTTAATAGTCAACTTTACATAAGCACACTAAGGTTTAAAACCATTTTAGTGTTTTTTATGCAGAACAATTTGATTAGTTAATTATTATTGATTTGAATAATATAGAATTTTAAATTAATCCCATTTCTACTTGATATTTTTATAAATATCAAAATCATAATGACAATTCCTTAAATTTATGGAAATGTTATTTTTACTTGAATTATATTTTAATTAGCTATTTCCCTAAATGAACACTTCAACCTTTATTATGTTTATTATTGTCTTCTCCTTTTTCTATGGAGTTCATTGTCCTAACAGTTTAGGAAACATCACATTACACACAAGCAAAGATGAATAGCAAATCTATTTCCCAACTCCTACATGCTCTTTGTCTATAAATAGAAACAATTAAAGTTCTTCCTTTTAAAGCAAAATTTCATTGTGTAGTTATGATGGTTTTTTCATCTAATTTTAGATTTGGATGATAAAGGTATAGATATGCAAGTAGATTCCCACTTCAGCAGATTTGGAAACTGACTGAATGACTTTTAAAAAAAGGCATTGTAAGTTTGATATCAGCATGGAAGGAGGTCTCAAAAATAGGGTTCAAAGGAAAGAACTTCTTTATGTCTAACATTTTTATCCATGACTAACTGTCTATCTGTCTCTCATATCGTATATACAGTACTTCTGCTTTTCCTTTTCTATTTTTTTTTTTACCTTTTAGATACAGCTTAGGAACTATATAAAGTCTTTTCTGATTTCATAGACTGCTTCATCTTCCCTTCCAAAACTTTTATAAATTCTATATTTTGTATATATTCTGAATGTTTTTATGTGTACCTATTCTTCAACACAAGCTTCCTGAGGGAAAGGACTGATGTTTTTTCTTTGTGTCTCTACATCTGAATACAATCTCTGGAATAAAATTGACATTTAATAAGTGTCTGGTTTTCTTATTGATTGACAGTTCATTAGATAACTTTGCATAATCTACATATGATCTAGAAAAATCTTCATGGTATCAACAACAAAACGCTATTTATGTTATCTTTACACATTTTCTTTTCCAATTAAAAAAAAATTACCAGTCTTAAAAAAAAAAATAAGAAAGCAAAGAAAAATCTTAAAGATAAGTATCAATTAGTGACAATTGCTTTTAGGACATATTTCCAAAAAATGTGTCAATAGTAAACTTTGTCTTCAAAGATATTGATCAGGGAAGATATAAGTAATTAAGATCAAAGTTGAACTCTGGGATCATGAAATAAATGAAAGAAACTGCCCAGATTCTGGAGTCATTGAAATATTCTGCTTCTAGTGAGATACATATGAGCTGAATAAGTAAATTCCCTTTTACCAAGTCTTTTCCCTTTCTTATTATTTTGTTTGTCAAACAGAGAAATCTAGATTGTGCATGTGAATGTATGTCTGTGTGGGGTGAGTATATAAGGGTCTTATGGCATCAATGCTCTAGGTAAATTGTTTAACTACTTATACACATTCATGGGTGAAATGACAACATTCTTGAAATGACCTTTCTTTGCATATATTTGCTTTTGAAAAAGCTGTCCAAAAATCTATACTTAGTTAGCCTAAACATGCAAGCTTTAATCATCTTGGCATGCTGTGGAAAGCTGTCATCTCCTGGGACATTTTTTTTTCTTTTCATCTCAATGTTTTTCCAAGTGATAAAGTGAAACTGTGATTTGTTTTCTGGCACCAACCTGATAGCATGAGTCACAGGAAAGGAAAAACTTAAAGCATTTGTGACAGTTAGGAAGAGACAGTTAATAAATGTATTGATTGACCATATCTAATAGTAGTAGAAGTCAGATTAATGCAAGTACCTGTTGGTTTTCTTATTTTTAAACATTTGCCTCTTCTAACCCACTGCTTCAAGATGTCAACATGTACACACACATAAATATATAGTTTACAACCCTATACAGAAACAAACAAATTTACTTTTTCCTGTTAATCTATTTTCTGTTTAATTTTAAATAATACCTTTTTATTTTCAAAATATATGAATAGATAATTTCAACATTCACCCTTGCAAAAGTTTGTGTTCCAGTTTTTCCCTACCTTCCTTCCACCCCTTCCCTTTCACAGCAAGTAATCCAATTCTTCTATACATATTTCCACAAATATCCTGCTGCACAAGAAAAATCAGATCAAAAAGAAAAAAATGAGTAAGAAAACAAAAAACAAGCAAATAACAAGAAGAAAGGTGAAAATACTATTTTATGATCCATAGATCTCTTTCTAGAAGCAGATGGCTTTCTCCATCAGAAGTTTATTAGAATTGTCCTGAGTTAACTCATTGTTGAAAAGAGCCACATCCATCAGAATTGATCATTATATAATCTTGTTGTTGCTTTGCACAATGTTCTTTTGGTTAGCATCAGTTCATGTAAGTCTCTCCAGACCTCTCTGAAATCATCCTACTGATTGTTTCTTATAGAACAATAATGTTCTATATACTCATATACCATAACTTATTCAGCCATTCTCTAACTGATGTGCATCCATTCAGTTTCCAGTTTCTTGCCACTACAAAAAGGACTACTACAAACATTTTTACACATGTAAGTCCTTTTCTCTTTTAAATGATCTCTTTGGGATACAAGCCCAGTAGAAACAGTGCTGGACTAAAAAGTATGCACAGTTTGGTAATCCTTTGGGCATAGTTTGAAATTGCTCTTCAGAATGATTGGATCAGTTCACAACTCCACCAACAATGTATTAATGTCCCAGTTTTCCCACATCCCCTCCAATATTTATCATTCTTTTCTTATCATTTTAGCCAATCTGAGAGTGTGTTGGCTTACCTCAAAGATTTTTGTATTTGCATTTTTCTGACCAATAGTGCATACATTTACTTTTTGAAAAATACATTTTAGTGATAAATTAAGACAATTCAGATTTTCAAAATGTCCCCAGTCTTTATTAATAACTATTTGAGATTGAGGGTGGAAAACAAATTCCTAGATTTCTGAAAAGTGCTCCCAGTAACCGTAGCAGCCATTTTTTGCCCTTTAATATTTACAAAGTGCTTTATAAGCAGAATCAATTCTGTTTCTTACAACAGCTTGGTAAATTAAGTAATTTAGATAGTCATTCCTTTTTTGCATATGAGGAAATTGAGTTTTAGAAAGGTTATGAATATTCCCTATTACAACTCAATTAGCAAGTGCCAAAGAGAAGATTTGAACCAATTGCTATGGACTTTTGACTTCAGAGCTCTTTCTCGGACATAAAATATAATTTGTCCATTATATATGCAGGGAGAAAAAATGTAACATTAATATTTGTCAAAGTATATTCAGATATTAGGGCAGACAATATTACAATTAGGGATACAGGGTCAGCTGTTAGAAATAGGAAAACTTGAGTATACTTCCTGCCTCTTATACATCTAGCATATGTGACCATGAACAAAATCACTTAACTTATCCAAGACTGAATGTCTCTCCAAGACTGTAGTTTAGAGACCTTTACTCATATGAGCAATGGAAGGAAATTCTACATCAATGAAATGACAGGTCAATACCAAAAACAATCCTACTGAAAAATTGACATCTTTTTTTGGACATAAAAATGGAATATGTAAAATATAATAAATATCAAGAAGTAGCTTAAGGAAAATAAATTACTTGAATACTTGTGTACCTTGATATATTAGTACAATATGAATTATGGCAATCTGTGCAGAATTATTAGAAATTTCTCCAGCCTTGTATTCCCACTGGGCTTTTTTGTTTTGAAGTGTTTATGTTGTAAAGTATAATAGCTGAAGAAGCTGAAATGATTCAAGCCATAGAGAATAATGTTTTTTATTTTAGTCTTTCAAAAGGTCACTAAAGCTGAACAGCAGTAAATTACATTGCTAAAAATGCATTGTCTGTCAACACAACACACTTTCCAGATGGTTTCCTCAATATTTGTTAGATTTGCATTTTTCAATTATATTAAAGTGCTGGTAAGGGGTAAATTGGCCTTATTATTTTGATAACAATTTTTGGTGCACAGGGAGCACCTTGTCCTTTTGAAATAGGGTCTATTTTTTTCCCATTAAGCATTTTCAATATGGATAATATATGTAAATGGGTACAAATATACTCATGTATGGAGGCACACACACACTCAAACACTCACATACTCACACAAATATAGGCATGCATGCCATTGTCTAAATCTAGGAGATTATAATTCTGCTCAAATTATATATGGAATATTAACATTTTGCACTGTTTTAGGAAGAATATTGATAAATTGAAATTAAAAAGTGATGACAAGACTGGTAAGAGGACTCAAAATAGTATCTAGCAAGAACAATTAAATTCTGGAAGTGTTTGACATGGAAAGTAGAACATTAGCTAGAAAATCAATGGCTAAACATATGTACATTTCAACTTGTAGTTATTAAATTTCTATCATATATCTGGCAGAAAAAGAGATGGTATGGTGGCTGGATAGTTTCTTTTTTTAAATAGCTTTTTATTTACAAGATATATGCATGGGCAATTTTTCAGCATTGACAATTGCAAACCTTTTGTTCTAACTTTTCCCCTCCTTCCCCTCACTTCCTCCCCCAGGTAGCAGGTTGACCAATATATGTTAAATATGTTAAAATATGAGTTAAGTACAATATATGTATACATGTCCATACAGTTATTTTGCTGTGCAAAAAGAATTGGACTTAGAAAAAGTGTACAATTAGTGAAGGAAATAAAAAATGCAGGCAGACAAAAATAGAGGGATCGAAAATTCTATGTAGTGGTTCATAGTCATCTCCCAGAGTTCTTTCGCTGGGTGTAGTTGGTTCAATTCATTTCTGCTCTATTGGAACTGATTTGGTTCATTTCATTGTTGAAGAGGGCCACGTCCATCAGAATTGATCATCATATAGTATTGTTGTTGAAGTATATAATGATCTCCTGGTCCTGCTCATTTCATTCAGCATCAGTTCATCTAAGTCTCTCCAGGCTTTTCTGAAATCATCCTGTTGGTCATTTCTTACAGAAAAATAATATTCCATAATATTCATATACCACAATTTATTCAGCCATTCTCCAATTGATGGGCATCTACTCAACTTTTAGTTCCTGGCCACTACAAAGTGGGCTACCACAAACATTCTTGCACATACAGGTCCCTTTCCCTTCTTTAAAATTTCTTTGGGATATAAGCCCAGTAGTAACACTGCAAGATACACAGTAGTAACATACAAAGGGTATGCACAGTTTTATAACCTTTTGAGCACAGTTCCAAATCACTCTCCAGAATGACTGGATGTATTCATAATTCCATCACCAATGTATCAGTGTCCCATTTTCCCCAAGATGGATAATTTCTTTTTGGAGCTAGGAAGAGTTGGTTTCTTATTTTGCCTATGAGACATATTGACTATATGGCAAATACAATTTGACAAATCATTAATCTTACAATGCTTTAGATAACTTTCTAAGAAAATAAGTGATAGAGTTGTAATGTATGTATTAAAGGGATTTTCCTCATTTTATAGTTCCCTATAATAATACAATTATTGGTCCAGACAAAATCTTTAATCTCATATCTGTGTCTTGCCCTCAAAGATCTTTTATTTTACTTGATAGGTAAGCTTCATGTACATAACCAGATAAATAAATAATATATTCAAAGAAAATTCAAAATTCAAAGCAAAGCAAAATTATTTTGATAGGGCAGTGTTGGCAACATTAAGAATTAGGGATCTAGAAAGTTATTATGACCTGAATCTTGAATGGAGTTAAATATTAGATTAGATATTATTTTGACTGAATATGAATATGCAAGGTTCACTACAATTTCTTGTGGTTTTGAAATGAAGTATTTTGAATGCTAAAATTTCATCATCATTGACCCTACCATTTAGACTTTGATACCCTTGTACAATATTTAAATAGATGTGAGAAAAAATATTTAATTGAAAGTAGAATACTACAGAAAGAATATTCCCATTTTATTTTATTGCAACTTGGGTTTCCTTCCTGGAATATTTTATCATGATATCCTTAATTAGTAGAGAGAAAGATGATAAACACTAGGAGCGTATGTAGGGGTCAAAGTTCTAGACTTCATAAAAGACCAGTTCCAGGAAGGAGAGAGAAAAAAGCACCAAAGCATCTTAGAAATCTTGAGCCTGAACGTGTTCTGAATCGCCTACTTATTGAGAGTAAGGACTTTCTTTATAAGAGTATCACCACTCTTTTTTGATTGAGTAATATTTTTGATTCCATAAAAGTAGTTACTTTATTATAATATATATTTTAAAATATATCCTAATTTGTAGAACTTCTCATATTATTATTATTATTTAGCTCTAGTTAGATAAATGGACTTACTTATTTTGTTCATTTATGTAACTAGCATTTCATTGGAAGAAGGCAAGCTGGTGTGAGTTAAGTTCAGGGTATTTTTCCCCCTTTCAAATAATGGCCAAAAAATGACTGGAGGGAGGTTTGAACTTAAAAAAATAAAATTGTCTCTATAATGGCACTATTTAGGAAGAAGTAAATGGAAACAATTCTAATCTAGGACTCATCTCTAAAAAGAGAAAAAAAAAAAAAAACTATTTTAATAGCCTCTTCCTGCCCCTTAAGGAAGGTGGATAAAATTTCAGAGATATCTATTGGTTCTTCTCCGTGAGTCATATTTAGCCAACACATATACACTATACAAAAGCTACATGAGCGGCACATAACTTACATTATAAAATAAAACATGTCTTCATTTCTCATATAAATGAATGATTTTCTTTTTCATAAGTGACAAGTAAAAATATAGTTTTTACTGTAAAAAATTATGAAAAAAATAACTAAAGCATATAATATTCTTGGTAGTGTACAGATGCATTATTCCTTACAAGAACAAAAAATGACTTTAAATTTCCAATCATAATTCCTCCACCTGTTTTTTTTTTTTTTTTTTTTTTTTTGCTAGATAAAACTTCACAGTTTTAAAGTTGCCATTCTAAAGATTGCCACGCTCAAGTGATAGCAGCATTTTCATTGACGGATCCATTTACTTCAACAATCAGTTCATCTGTTATTATTTATTTATTTTCATGAAAGTGATTGGCTGTTTGATTGGATGATAAATCAGTTCAGTCAAATCAGTTGCAAGCAGCAGCACAGACTGAGAGCAGTAATAACACTGATTATGGGGGTAATCATTATACCTCTTCAGATGATGGTGTGGTAACACCTGATGATGTACTGCTTGTGCTCTATTCATCTGAACAGAAAGAGGAAATGATTGAGACTCTTCGATGGTAGGTGGATGACTGATGAAAGAATACAGTTCTACAACTCTGAGAAGAAAAAAAAAAGCTTCCTCATAGTGAGCGATTTGATTATCTCTAGCACACACCTGCACTATCAAACATCATCAGATATGAATGATACCTTCAGGCAACTTGCACAACTTCCACAATAGCTCTGATTGAAAAAGCATAGTTCATATGTATCACAGGGCAATTGCTTAGGATCAACACCTTAAAAACTGCCAATAAAATAGGTTCTAGGCTTTGTGAAGCTCCAAGACAAATACCAAGTATTTGACACCACCATTAGAACATATATTGTCCAATAAATTAAATAGAATAGAGAAAAGTTCTTGTCTTCTTTGCACTGAACAAGTGACTGCCTACTTTGTCTTTGACTCTGTATAAAAAATTAAAGGGGAAATTAACTAAAATAGCTTTTATCCAGAGTATGAAAACCTCTATGAATGGCAATTGAATAAATCCTAAAAATCAATTCCAAATATTTCTCTTTTCTTTATAGCAGTATTCAGAATCTGATTTTAACTGAAATAGATCCCATAATAAACATGATACAGAAAGCAAGAATCAGTCACTTGAGCTATTGTTTCATTTTATTTTCATATTTAACTTCTATAAATGATTTCTTCTTTGAAGGTGAAAAAATTTGGAATGAGAATAATTTGTTTTTAAAACTTCTACTTTTTATATAGCTAATAACATGGAGCCCAATAAATTAATATTTTGTATTGAATAATATAATGACTGTTTGGAAAAACCTTTCCGTCTGAAAGGTGGAAAGAGTTGTAGGAAGAACATATAAAAAAGATCTTTGCCAAAAATTGGTGATGTGAAAACTTAGGGTTATTTTGAGTCACTCTTTTCTTATTTTTAGTGATTTAAAATGGATAGTGAGAAATATCACTATAAATATTAGGTTTTTCCAAACAACCATTATATTATTCAATACAAAATTGAATAATATAATGATTGTTTGGAAAAACCTAATATTTATAAATATGATAATGATACTAGTTCAGAATTGCTTTTATATCCAATTCACACATCAGCCTTGTGAACTAACCACATTAGTATTAGAACAGTCATTTACTGATATTCACTCATTCATGAACCATATGATGGTATTATCAGATTGTAATTAGATTCGAATATTAGGAAAATTTCTAATATATTTCCACTGAATTCCAAAATTAAATCCTTATAATTTTTTTTTGAAAATAATAAACTAATATGTGTAGGAATGTAAAAATAAATAAATCTGGGAGAGGAAGAACCTCAGTATTTCTGATCAAAGCAGAAACGATTGCCATTTATATTCAATCTGAGACAATCAGGACCCAAAAAACGATTAAATGGGGCTTAGCCTTGGGTGGCCAATCAATGAGAATCAGATTGATTTTTGTTTAAGGCATGATCCTTAAGAAAGAAATCTAGCCAGTAAACTCCAGGAAATCTTGGGAGGGTTCAGAGATCCAAAAGAAAAAAAGAAGTTAAATTGAAACCTGTTGAAGACCTTAACTCAAAAAGGCCATTATCAATCATCCTGATCTGTATCTGGCAATTGGACCCAGATGGTTCTGGAGAAGAAAGTGAGACAGATGACCTTGCACAGCCCTCCCTTATTCAATCTAATTCACTTGCATGTCATGGCATCACCTCCCTGGTGTCATGGTCCTCTTTGAGAATAAAGGACAAACAATCAACTTTGTAAGTAAAGTTAGTCCAGAAACTGGAACTGGTCAGTTGGAAAACTTCTCCCTTCCTTCTTTTCTTCTTCCCTCCTTCCTTTTCTCTCTCCTTCTTATTTCCCTCTCTCCCTTCCTTCCTTCTTGTTTATGGCTTCTACATTATCTTCAGGTCCATTTTGATAACCAATTAAAAGACTTATTTTCACCATTCAATAAGTGGATGGTAAATAGTAAAAAAAATGCATGTGTGTTTTGAGTTAGAGCTAGGGCCCTTTTATGCACATTATCACAAATTTCTGGAAATTGGCTCAAGAGACTTTCATGTGAAAATGCAATAAAAAAGAATGCCTATCTCCAAGGTTGGTCTCCTTCCCTCTCCC
The DNA here is from genome assembly GCF_016432865.1 of Antechinus flavipes. Classification (NCBI taxonomy): domain Eukaryota; kingdom Metazoa; phylum Chordata; class Mammalia; order Dasyuromorphia; family Dasyuridae; genus Antechinus; species Antechinus flavipes. The sequence goes on along the minus strand of NC_067400.1, from coordinate 390,670,888 downwards.
TTCAACTGGTCACAAATATCTACCAAAAATAAAGCAATTGATAAATTCTTAAACATTCATTGTTTTCTTCCTTTTGTGAAAGAAGCACAAAAGATAATTAGTATTATAGACCTAATTCTTACCAACAAAAGAGTAAATAGAGAAATGAAAAAAATGGGATCAAGTAATCTATTCACCATACACTTTTTAATACAAAAGAAGAAAGTCAGGTACAGCCTGACTAATTTTGAATAGATTTTGCCAGAAGTATTACAAAAAGGATCATAGAAAAGAGAATACTGCCAAATGGCTAAACATTCTATAGATAAGCTAATACAACAGGTTTGAAAAAAAACATGAGAGTAAGTATGGTGAAGTGAAAAGTAAATGGATTTGGGGAACTTAGATTCAAATCCTATTCTGCCATTTACTAACTATATGACTTTGGCAACTCATTAAATCTCCCTAATACTCAAGTTTACCTGAAGAGATAGGACCAGACTTATAAGGCAACATCTAAATATATACCTGATCCTATGAAATTCTGAAAAAACAAAAAATGGTTTTGATCTGAAGGAAAAAAAAATAAAGAGCTGCCTGAAGTTACTTTTGTGGATTGATAGTAACAAATTCGGATTTTTAAAAGATATTTAGGAGGCAAAGCCAAAATGGTGGGAAAAAGGGAAGGATGAACCCGAGCTCTCCCCAAACCTCTCCAAATACATTTAGATATTGACTTTAAAAATGCTAGTGAATCAGAATCTGCAAAAAAGAATCAGTGAAACAATTTTTCTAGCTGAAGGCAACTTAGAAGGTCAGTAGCAAAGGTCTATTAGACCAAGATGTGAGTGAAATGAAGCCCCAGCACAGGCTATACCAGCACAGCACAGGACCCAATCCCAACAAATCAGGAGAAATCCTTGGGATTCTCTGAATCAGGGACAGAGAAAATGGTTTCCAAACCTCTCAACCCACAAACACCAAAGATGATTTGGAATCAGCAAGAAATGTTTGTTGCAATGGGATGAGAAGGACTAAGAAAATCAGTAAACCAAAAGCAAGCTTTGGGAGACACTGAATCAACATTAGTTGTGCAAGAGAAGAAGCAGCTATAGGAGCAGAGGCATTTTCTGGAGGTTTCATACCACAGACTGTAAGGGGTTGAATGGCTGGTCAGAAGGAGGTCTTATTGCTAACACTGAGGCAGGATTCTGTTGCTCTGCTCATTCTCAAATCTAAGATGCAGTCTTGGCTCACAGTCCCAAGAATACTAGCAGAATAGAACTTACAGCCACAGTGGGGAGCAGGGACCCTTTTTACAATTTCAGGTTAAGAAAAGTGTGCCTGTAGTCACTCACCCAGCATAGCACAAGCCCGGAGAGTAGTAAACAAACTTCTTTTTAGATCATGCTACCTTGGGAGAACTGAAAACTTATAGGTCCCAAAGTCACAGATCCTATAGAAAACTGAAATGTGTTATTGAAAAAGCAATTGACCTGGGAAGTAGATCTAAAATATATAATATAAAAATTATTGGTCTACCTGAAAGTCAAGTTCAAAAAAAGACCCAAGAAATCATCTCTCAAGAAATCACCAAGGAAAACTGTCCAAATATTCTACAACTAGAAGGTTAGATAGACATTAAGAGAACTCAGCAATCACATCTTGAAAGAGATTCCAAGATGAAAATTCCCAGAAATAGTATAGCCAAATTCTGGAACTCCCAGGTTAAGGAGAAAATATTGCAATATTCCAGAAGGAATTAATTTAAATATGGTGGAGAATAATACAAGATTTGGAAGCTTCTCAATTAAAGGATAAGAGGGTTCATGATAGGATATTTAGCAAGCAAATAGACCAAGATTACAATCAAGTATTATATATTCAGCAAAACTGATTATAATCCTTCATGGGAAAGGTCAATAGTCAACGAAATAAAGGATTTTCAAGAATTTCTCAAACAATTGATGATTAAATTATATCAGCAGCTTTTAGTTGAAGTAGTCAAGCTATTGAAAGCTGTATGAAAAACTTTTTTAAATTCATTAATGACTGGAGAAAGATAAATTAAAACAATTCTGAGGTACTAATTCATACATATCATATTGGCTAATAGGACAGAAAAGAAAAATGGAAAATGGTGGAGATGTAGGAAAAATGGGACACTAATGCACTACTGGTGAAATGATTCAACCATTCTGTAAAACAATTTGGAAATATGAACATATAAAATTATGCATACCTTTTGACCTAATAATACCACTACCAAGCATAGATCCCCAAAACAGATTTTTAAAAAAGGAAAGAAAAGGAAAAGGACCTATATGTATAAAAATCATTATAGAAGTTCTTTCTCAGGACAAAGAATTGGAAATTGATGGGATGTTTATCAACTGGACAAGGTTGAATGAACTGCGTATGCAATGATGCTGGAATAGTATTATGTTATAATTGTTGATAAACAGGATGATTTCAGGCAAAAATGGAGCGACTTCCATGAGCTTGTGTAAAGTGAAATGTACTGTGTCCAAAGTAACGGCAATAATATACAATAATGAGTTGTGAAAGTTGGACTTTACTATTCTCAACAATACTATGATTCAAGACAATTCTGAAAGACTTATGATAAGTCTGTCTATCTACCTATCTATCTATCTATCCATATATATATATATATACATATATATATATATCTATATATCCATATCCAGAGAAACAAATCATTGGTCTTAAATACAGATTAAAATTTATTTTTTTAAGATTTTCTTTTTCTTTTTTTTTTTTTTGAGGGAGGCAATATATGTTTTATTTAGCAACATGACTTTTATGGAAATATTTCACATAACTTTTCATGTACCTCTCAATTAGAGGGGTGGTAAAGGAGAAAGGAACTGAATTTGGAAGTCAAATGTTTAAAAAACAAATGTTAAAATTATTTTACATGTAACTGAGGGAAATAAAATATTAAACAAAGAAAGCAGAACAAGTAAAGAATATAAATACTTATATAAAGATATTTATATAGATGAAAGCAATAACACATAAAGAATGAATCAAATGATGAATAAAGTTCTTTAAAAATAGTAGAACGAATCATTAATCATAATGAGCTTAGATTTTCAATGAATAGTACCTACAGCAAAGGGTATTTATTTTTTGTTGAGGGGAAGAGGCTGTCTGTTATTAGAAATGGGGTGGATAAAATTATGTCAATCACAGTGATAGTGGTACTCAGCTATTATTTTTCACGAATTTTTTTTAACCACAGAAGAGGTCTTCAGAGTGTGGCTTGACAAATTATCAATAATATTAAATAGAGGGAATCTTTATTCAGGCATAGATTTCACTTCATGACTTTTGACTGCCTTCCTAAATCTTAGATACTGTGGTTCTATGTTAGATAATAGATAACCACTGAAGATTTTGGAACTGGGAGGTGACATGAAGAGAATTGTGATTCAGAAACATATATTTCTCTGATAGTATTATTTAGAATAGACTGGAGTAGGAAGAACTATTTAAAATGAAATAGCCAATTTCATGTATATAACTAACCTTATTTAGCACAGAATCCTTAAAATTGAACAAAAACCTTGATTGAAAACACACACACACACACACACACACACACACACACACACACACATTTAAGGAGCCAGCATAATTTCAACAAGAAGAGTTTGGGTTAGGTTGAGATATTTTCTAATATGAAAAGTTTCTTTGGCCAGCAGGTCAAGGAAACAAGATAAGTGTATGTTAAGATTTTATTCAATCATTTAATAAAGTTGTATGGTATTTCAGTGGACAAGATAAAATTTCTGTGATTCTATGAAGGAAAACTCAAACTGATGGGATCTCAGAGACTGGAGGCAATGAAGTTATAGAGAATAGAACATTTTGCAGGAGAGTACCCATATAGAGTATGATGGTAAAATGAATTAGAGTTTATGATTGGAATAATTCATTGAAAATGAAAAATTAGATTAAAACAAGATGAAGGATATAGAAAAACAAGTAGAAAAAAGAAGAAAAAATGATCTCATCAAATACCTTTGGTTATAGCCCAGTTGCTTCACTGATATTTGTTATGGGCCAGAACTTTATGTTATGGGCCAGAAACAAGGATTCTTACAAGGTGTTAAGTCAGTGGAATTGATAATACAATGGGGATTAATAGTTCTCTAGTTCAGTATGATTGATTTAATCTTACAACAAATAATGGTTCCTTAGTAATATAATGATTGGTTTATACTCAGTGTACTGCATATAAGCTGGGACAAACTCAACCAGAGAACTTCATTCTATTTCCCACTTTTGTGGTGGCTGGAGACTGGAGCACAAGCCCTCAGACTGAAACAGACTTCAAGACAAAGACTGTTTTGGTGGTCTCTCTGCCTCCCCTACAGAAACCAAGACACATTGTGGAAAACCTCAAGAAAGCTAGCCCTGGAAACTAGACTGTGAAGATGATAATAAAGAATTTGGACTTTAACATCTGGCTATTCTAGCATCAACTGAAACAAAAGCTTGTTCAGAGACCTCCAGAAAACCAACCAGAATACTACAGATATTCACTCAAGGTTTAGAGCACTGAATCTAGAGAGTTAAGGAATATTTAGAGAGTACAGGATAAGAATCAAATAGGAAGGATATAATTAATTACGTGTTGATTTACATTTTGCAGGAGAGTACCCCAAGTAATATCCATTACCAATATCCATACCAACCCATTAGTATGAAAACTTTAGTCAGAATCAGGAAGACATGAGTTCAAATCCTGCAGCAGTACTTACTTGGTTTGTGAACTAGTTTTATAACTAATGAAGAGGAGGCAGATTGAGATATTAAAAATCCTGGTTCAGGTGAATTTACTAGAGAAGTATGACAAAATTTAAAATATAAAATTCCTATATTATCTGAATTATTTTGACAAATTTAGAAAATATTAATAGCAAATTTCATACATGAGAAAAATATAGGAGTTTTAGGAATGGAGCTAAGATAGCAGAATAAAGTCAGAAAGCTGTTAGAGCTTTCCCAGTCTCCCTCAAAAACCACATGAACCCAATCTGAACAATTCTGATACCATGAAACCATTCTCCAGTTCAAGACAGATGGCAAAAACTTCAAGAAAAGTCACTGGAGTGAAAAGAGTGTTTATCCTACTTCAGACTCTGGAAAAGTCTATGAGAGGGTCTTACTCTCAGCAATTTGGCAACTGAGACCCTCAGTGCTAGCTCAGTAGAAGGGCAGATCAGTGGGGCAGCCTCCGGTCCCAGTACAGAAGACAAACTCTGGGAAACCAGGTTGCTTCCTGAAAAGAGTAAACAAAGCTAACCCCTGCAAATACAAGGGACCACTGTTCTCAAAGTCAAGGCTCAAAGCTCTACAGAAAGCTTGGGAAACCACACACACACACACACACACACACACACACACACACACATATGTTTGTGATCTCCAGCTAGTGCAGACCTGTTCACACCAGCTGGTGTCTGAGCACTTACCCACAATTATCATCACCACTATGATCTTCAGAAGATGGAAGTCTTTGGATATGACAGAGTAGTTTTGACACCCCTTATGCAGTTAGAGAAGCTTTATTACTTGGTTACATCATCTTGTCTCTCCTCTTGCTTCCCTGCTTCCTCTCTCTCCCTCTGCTGTCCTGTTCTAATATCCCTCTCACTTGCCCTTGTCAACGTGCCCCAACAACAAGTATGTGTTTAGCTTGTGTATCCAGGAGCCCAACTCCTGAGACCATCTCAATTTGGTGCGTGCTCGATGCCTGTCGTGGCGAGTCTGCAGGGTATGTCCCGGACCTTTAGCCAGTGAGGCAGAACTCACACCCGAACAATATCCATTCCCTAAAGTGAGCTGACTGAAATCCAACCAGCCAAAGACCACAAGGGTCAAGTTTACACAAGAAGTGTCTTTGCACAGACTTGTTGCCTATGCAAATGGGACATTGTGTGCAAGGTACATGAGGAAGGGTCTCAATGTTAATGCAGACTCTTATTATTCTGTTCCCTACCATTCACCTCCCATGAGTCTACTCAACAGAATGAACCATTTGCTATAATTAAAAGCTTTAGAATTCATCCCTCAGGCACGTAATGTATGTGTGACAGTGCCTGTGTTGTAAAGGCTATTCTTCATTTGCCTTCTGCCTAGATTGAAGACAAATACTAATATATCTTTTTTGCTCAAACAGCTCAATCAACACTTCTTCAGTTCCCCATCCAAAGAATCCCTATGGTGACCATCCTGATGCCCTCTGGCAAATGGACGTTTCCCATTGGGGCAAGCAGCTTATATACACTACAGTAGATACCTTTTCCAGGTTCCTGTGGGCAACTATTCAACCAGGTGAGACAACCAGGCACAACATCTCACATCTGTCATGGCCTTGCTCTAATCAAATCCAAGAATTGGCAAAGTTTGTAACTGACATTAATGTATTAGCAAAAAAAATTTAGCCTCCCTAACAATGTTTCTCATGACCTTATTGATTGGATATATCAACATACTATGTCAATATCCTCATGGTTGTCTCATATTTTATTGTTAATTGCCTTTTTTATTGTACTGCTGTTGCTTTTACCTTGTATTTTCTGATGCTTTCTCTCTCTCTTAAGACAATCCCTTGTAGGACTGCTAGCCGAGTGGCACCCCCTTCATAGAATACAAAAAGAGGTTGATGCTAGGGAACCTAGCAACAAGAATGCTAGGGAACAGAATAACAAGAGTCTGCATTAATCTTGAGACCCTTCATCATGTACCTTGCACACAATGCCCCATTTGTATAGACAACAAGTCTGTGCAAAGACAAGTTTTGTGCAAACTTGACCCTTCTGGTCTTTGGCTGGTTGGATCTTAGCTCACTCTCAGGAATGGATGTTGAGGCCTCGGGTGTGAGTTCTACTTCATTGGCTACAGGTCCTGGGTACACATCCTGCAGACACGCCAGGACAGGCATCAAGCATGCACCAAATCGAGATGGCCCCCACCTTCTCAGGAATCCGGCTCCTGGATACACAAGCTAAACATATACTTGTTGTTGGGGTACGTTGGCAAGGATAGGTGAAAGGAATATAAGAACAGGACAGCAGAGGGAGAGAAAGGAGCAAGGAAGCAAGGAAGCAGAAGGAGAGACAAGATGATGTAATCAAGCAATAAAGCTTCTCTAACTGCATTAAGGGTTGTCAGAATTACTCTGTCATATCCCGAGACTTTCATCTTCCAAAGATTGTAGAGACAATGATAATTGTGGGTAAGTGCTCAAACACCAGCTGGTGTCAGCAGGTCTGCACTAGATGAGGACCTCAACATATATATCCAGATTAAAAGAAAAAACATAAATTGCCAAATAAAAACAATTCCAATAATAAGGAGCAACAGTCAGGATTACCCAGGTTCTGGCAGCTTCTACAATGAAGGATCAAAGGACCAGAAGATAAAGAATCTGAGGTTACAATCAAGAATTAATTACCCAGTGAGACACAGAATCACTTTTTAGGATAGGAGATTAAACTTAAATGAAGCAAGAGACTTTCAATCATTTTAATAAAAACAAAACAAAACAAAATAGAATAGAACAGAACTAGAGGGCAGAGCCTAGATGGAAGAGAGTAGACATTTCTCCATCCAAGCTCTATCTAGTTTCTTTCAAATCCATATCAAATCAAGACTCTGAACTGGTGTTGAAGTGACAGAATACACAAATATTTAGAGTACAGCAAAGTTCCAGAGAGACTTTGGAAGAACTTCAGAAATGGTCTGTTTCAATTGAGCAGTGAGGGAAGAGGCTGAGCCCAGATATAGTGCAAGAAGCCAGGGTAGGGAACCAGGGCATTGTGGCATCCCTGCATGGGGAATCTACAGTGAGGATCTTAGGCTACTCTGTCCTGTTTACAAGCCAGTGTTTCAGCAGATTAGCTGTGAGACACCAAAAAAAAAAAAATGCAAAAGACAAATAGTGAGCCTCTGAACCCAGAAAAACAGGGCCATGCCTACCCAGCACTGAAAGTCAGTCAGCACCACCAGCCCCAGGGCAAACTAATGTGGCTGTCATCCCTTTGCCTTAAGAGCAGACCTTAACCTTTGAAAAAAAAAGAATTAACAAAAAAAACAAAAAAAAATTGATATCTGCAACTCTTGAGTACTGTATCTCTTATTGGGGCAGACTGAGGGGACATCACTTAGATGAAGAGTGTGAATGTGTGGTTGTGAATGGACTCTGGTATGATGATATCATTGTAAAAGATATTGAAAGGTGAAAAATGATTTGTACTAGAAGAAGAGGAAAGGGAAGGTACAATGCGACAACTTCGATCACATGAAGAGGTACAAAAGACCTATTACAATCTAGGGAGGAAAGGAGGAGGATGAGCATTGTCTGAAGCTTTAGTTCATCAGTTTTGGCTCTGAAGGAATAATTTAGTCATTCAGTTGGGCATAGAAATTTTTCTAACTCTATAAAGAAGTAGGAAAAGAAAGAGAAAAGAAAAGGGAAGGACTGGATAGAAGGGAGGGCAGGAATAGTATGAAAAAAAAAAAAGGAAGAGAAGGGGGTAAAGTGAGAGATAAGATAAGGCACAGGGATGGGGGAGGAGGGTAGGCAGCTAGGTGGTGCAGTAGATAGAGAACCAGCCCTGAAGTTCAAATATGGTCTCAAACACTTAACACTTCCTAGCTGTGTGACCCTGGGCAAGACACTTAACCCCAATTGTCTCAGCCAAAATAAAAAAAAAAAAAAGTATGGGGTGAGGTGGGGGAAGGTTAAGAAAAAAGAAAATAATTTCTATTATCATAAAAAAAAAGATTACAAAAGAAGGGGTAATTACAAAGCAGTATCATTAATACAATTTGAAATTATAAATTGAAATTTTAATGCACTCTGGTCTCCTGATTCTCTTCTTAACTATCTGATTGCTTCAAAGTCTCATTTTCTGTATCTTTATCCAGGCAGTAGTATGTCACTAGTGTGGGCTTTCTCCTCTTCTTCCTCCATTTTTTCTTATTAGTGAACTCATTTTCTCTAAGGTTTTCAATTTCCATCTCTATTGAGATAACCAATTTACTAATTAATTCACTAATTAATGTCAGATTTATTTATCCAATTCCATCCTCTCTCCTGACCTTCAGATTCCCATTACTACTATCTATTAGACATCTTCAATTAAATGCCAGATAGACATCTTAAATTCTATACATTCAAAACAAAATTTATTATTTTTTCCCTCTTGATGTTCCCACTTTCTGAACTGTCTTAGTTCTTATTCCTCAGTTCTCTTCCTGCAAAGTATCATGGCCACTACCATTCTCCTAAGCCCTCCAGACTACAAATTCTATATAATATTTTACTCACCATTCATACAAATTTCACATATACAATATGTCATATAAATCCTCATTCTAGAAAATCCTATCACTTCACACTTAACTACTGTAGTATCTTCTATTTGGTCTCCTCTCAAGCTTCTTCCTACTCCAATTAATTCTCTCTCAGTTGTAAAATTGACCTTCAGTTTTAACCATGACACTCTCCCTTACCCTAATATAATTAACCCTAGTGGCTTCTCATTACTTCAAAAATAAAATATAAAGCCAATCAGAGTAAACATTTATTAAGTTCTTACTAGTCACTGCACTAAACTCTGGGATAAGAAAAACAGCCAAAAGAGAGTTCCTACTTCAAGGAGCTCACAATCTGTTAAAAGAAACAATATACAATCAAATATATACAAAGCAACAGTATAAAGGAAAGAAAATAATTAACAGAGGGAAAGTACTAGAAATAAAAGGGATTGGGAAAAACTTCCTGTAGAAAGTGGGGTTTAATTTAGGATTTTAAGAAAAATCAGGGTAGTTGGTGAAAAGAGAAAAATAATGAATTGTTCCTGGAATAGTCAAGAGGTTGGTGGCATTAGATTGATAGGAGAGTAAGTTGCAAGAATACTGGAAAGATAAGAGGAAAGAGGGAGGCAACTTATGAAGGAATTGAATGCCAAAATAGTTTCAATTGGATCTAGGAGACAATAAAGAGTCACTAGAGTTTATCAATTAGTGTAATGACATGACCATACCTGTGTTTAGGAAAATCACTTTAGTAGCTGAATGGAGGTGGGAAGAGACTTGAGGCAAACAAACGCACAAATAGTTTATTATAATAATATACCTATGAGATGGTGAAGATCTAGACTAGAGAATTGACAGTATCAGAGGATAGAATGGAAGATATGTTGTAAAGTTGAAACTGATAGACCTTGGCAACAGATTTGATATTGGGGGAGGAAGTATGGGAGAGGGAAGGATGCAGTGAGAACCAGTGGGTACTTGATGATGAACTCTAGGCTGCAAACCTGCGGGACTGAGATAATGTTATTGCCTTCCACAGAAATAGGAAAGGTAGAAGGGAAGGATGCTTTAGGGGGAAAGATAATGGGTTCTGCTTTGGACATTTTTAATTTCAAATAATTAGAAGACAACCAGTTCTAAGTGTTTAAAAGACAGTTGGAGATGCTAGATTGGTGGTGAATATAAATATAGGAATATGTGAGAATCATAAAAAGCTAAATGAAGAAAATGATTCACTAAAAATTAGAACTGAAGAAATGGAAGCCAATGACTCAATGAGACAACAAGAATCAATCAAACAAAAGCAAAAAAAAAAAAAAAACAGAGAGAGATAAAATAGAAGAAAATGTAAAATAACTAATTGGAAAAAGAACTGAAATAGATACAGGAGAGACAATGTAAAAATTATTGTACCACCTAAAAACCACAATTAAAAAAAAAAAAAAGATCCTGGACAAGATTTTTCAAAAAATCATGAAGGAAAACTGCCCCAATGTCCTAGAATCAGACTGTAAAATCGCCATGGAAAGAATCCAATGATCACCCTTTGTAAGAGACTTGAAAATGAAAACTCCCAGAAATATCTTAGCTGAATTCCCAAATTATTAGATCAAGGAGAAAATAGTTCAAGCATCCAGAAAGAAACAATTAAAATATTGAGAAGTCACAATCAGATAACTCAGGACCTAGCAGCTTCCACACTAAAGAATTGAAGGGGCATGGACCCACACTTAACACCATATACCAAGATAAGATCAAAATGGGTCCATGATTTAGGCATAAAGAACAAGATTAGAGGAACATAGGATAATTTATCTCTCAGACTTGTGGAGGAGGAAGAAATTTGTGACCAAAGATGAACTAGAGACCATTATTGATTACAAAATAGAAAATTTTGATTACATTAAATTTAAAAGCCTTTGTACAAACAAAACTAATGCAAACAAGATTAGAAGGGAAGCAACAAATTGGGAAAACATCTTCACAGTTAAAGGTTCTGATAAAGGCCTCATTTCCAAAATATATAGAGAACTGACTCAAATTTATAAGAAATCAAGCCATTCTCCAATTGATAAATGGTCAAAGGATATGAACAGACAATTTTCAGATGATGAAATTGAAACTATTACCACTCATATGAAAGAGTGTTCCAAATCACTATTGATCAGAGAAATGCAAATTAAGACAACTCTGAGATACCACTACATACCTGTCAGATTGGCTAAAATGACAGGAAAAAATAATGATGAATGTTGGCAGAATGTGGGAAAACTGGGACATTGATGCATTGTTGGTGGAGTTGTGAACGAATCCAACCATTCTGGAGAGCAATTTGGAATTATGCCCCAAAAGTTATCAAACTATGCATACCCTTTGATTCAGCAGTGCTACTACTGGGTTTATACCCCAAAGAGATACTAAAAAAGGGAAAGGGAGCTGTATGTGCCAAAATGTTTGTGGCAGCCCTGTTTGTAGTGGCTAGAAACTGGAAAATAAATGGATGCCCATCCATTGGAGAATGGTTGGGTAAATTGTGATATATGAATGTTATTGAATATTATTTTTCTGTAAGAAATGACCAACAGGATGAATACAGAGAGACTTGGAGAGACCTACATGAACTGATGTTAAGTGAAATGAGCAAAACCAGGAGATCATTATATACTTCAACAACGATATTGTATGAAGATATATTCTGCTAGAAGTGGATTTCTTTGACAAAGAGACCTAACTCAGTTTCAATTGAACAATGATGGACAGAATCAGCTACACCCAAAGAAAGAACACTGGGAAATGAATGAAAAACTGTTTGCATTTTTGTTTTTCTTCCTGGGTTATTTCTACCTTCTGAATCCAATTCTCCCTGTGCAATAAGAGATCTGTTTGGTTCCATACACATATATTGTATCTAGGATATACTGCAACATATCTAACATATATAGGACTGCTTGCCATCTAGGGGAGGGGGGGGAGGGAGGGAGGGGAAAAATTGGAACAGAAGTGAGTGCAAGGGATAATGTTGTAAAAAATTACCCTGGCATGTGTTCTGTCAATAAAAAAGTTATTATATATATATATATATATATATATATATAAAGAATTGAAGGGTTTTGGATATGATATTCCAAAGGGCAAAGGAACCTGGACTACTGCCAAGAATTGTCTAGCAAATTAAGCATTATCTTTTAGAGGGGAAAGACACACATTCAATGAAATAGGGAATTTTTATTTATTTTTGATCAAAAGACCAAAGCTGATGAGAACATCTGATCTTTAAATACAGAACTGGAGAGAAACATTGATAGGCTAAAAGAGAAGAAAAAAGAAAACTATGTTTTATAAACATTAAAATGTCTACATCCCTGTATGGGTAGTTGTTATGTTCAACTCTTGAGCATTGTACCTTTAACAGGGCTACACATAGAGAGAATGGGTGTAATTTGACTTTACTGTGATGAAAAAAAAAGAAACTATGATTGGAAAAGGGAAAGTACTGGAAGAAAAGGGAAGGGAAGGTAAAATGTGGTAAATTATATCACTTAAGGAGGCAAAAAAGACTGTTACAGTTGAGGAAAAGAAGGAAGGCTAATGAAATTTAACATCCTTAGATTTGGTTTAAAGAAAAAAATCTCCAGGCCTGTTGGAATTACATGTGCATTTTGCCAAACATTTAAAGAACATTGTTTCCAATACTATGCAAACTATTTGGAAAAATAGGGAAAGAAGGTGTCCTACCAAATTCTTTTTATGAAACAGATATGGTGCTGATAGCTAAACCAAGTAGAATCAAAACAGAGAAAGAAAATTATAGACCAATTTCCCTAATGCATATTGTTGCAAAATTTTTAAATAAAATATGAATGAAGTAATTACAGCCAATTATTACCAGGATAATCACCAAGATAATAATCACTAGGATATCACCATCACCAAGGAGAATTTATACTAGGAATATAGGCCTTGTTCATTTTTTTTTTCCTGAGGCAATTGGGGGTAAGTGACTTGTCCAGGGGCATACAACCAAGAAGTGTTAAGTGTCTGAGGTCAGATTTGAACTCAGGTCCTCCTGCCTTCACGGCTGGGGATCCATCTACTACACCAACTAGCTGCCCTAGTCTATTTCAATATTAAGAAAAATATAAATATATTTGACTATATTGATAACCAAACTAACAGAAATCACATAATTATCTTAATAGCTGCAGAAAAAGTCTTTCACAAAGTTCAATAACCATTCCTATTAAAAACATTATAAAGCATAGGAATAAATTAAGTTTTCCCTTCAAATGCTTAATAACATCTATTTAAAACCATCAACAAGTATCATATGTAATAGTATTTACCTCTCAGATCTGTGGAAAAGAAAGGAATTTGTGGCCAAAGAAGAACTATAAGTACATTACGGAATACAAAATGGTAATTTTGATTATATTAAGTTAAAATTTTTTTCTACAAACAAAATCAATGCAGACAAGATTAGAAAGAAATCAGTAAAAGAAGACAAAATTTTACACCCAAGTATTCAGATAAAGGCCACATTTCTAATATTTATAGATAATTAACTAAAATTTATAAAACTATGAACTATCCTTCAATTGCTAAATGGTTAAAGGTTAGGAAAATAATTTTCAAATGAAGAAACTAAGACCATTTCTAGCCATATGAAAAAATGCTCTAAATCACTACTCATCAGAAAAATACAAATTAAGGCAAACTGGAGGAACACCTACACACCTCTCAGATTGGCTAAGATGACAGAAAAAGATAATGATGAATGTTAAATGGGATGTGGGAAAACTGGGACACTAATACATTGTTGGTGAAGTTGTGAATTAATCCAGCCATTTGGAACTATGCCCAAAGGCCTATCAAATTGTACATACCCTTTGATTCTGCAGTGTCAGACCCTACTGGGTCTTTATCCCAAAGACATCATAAATGAGTGAAAAGGACCCCGATGTGCAAAAATGTTTGTAGCAGCCATTTTTGTAGTGTCAAGAAAATATAAAATGAGTTGGATACCCATTATTTGGAGAATGGCTAAATAAGTTATGTATATGAATGTTATGAATATTATTGTTCTTTAAGAAATAATCAGCAGAATGTTTTCAGAAAGGCCTGGAGAGATTTACATGAACTGAGGCTAGTGAAATGAGTAGAACCAAGAAAATATTGTACAGAGCAACAAGAAGATTATATGATGATCAAATCTAGTGGACATGGCTCTTTTCAACAATGATGTGATTTAGGTCAGTTCAATGGTCTTATGAAGAGAGTCATCTGCATTGAGAGAAAGGACTATGGGTGTGTGAGTGTGGATCACAGCACGGTATTTTCACTTCTTTATTATTGGTTGCTTATATTTTGTTTTCTTTCTAATTTTCTTTTCTTTTTTTAATGTGATTTTATTTGTGCAGCATAATAATTATGAAAACATGTATAGAAGAATTGCACATGTTTAACATATAGTGGACTACTTGCCCTCTAAGGGAGGGAGTAGGAATAAGGGAGAGAGAAAAACATTTGGAACAAAAGGTTTTCCAAGGATAAGTATTTAATATTATCTATGTATATGTTTTGAAAATAAATAGATTTTGATGCACAAATTGAAAGAAGAGATATATGTTAATAGCTGGGATAGGAGAATCAAGTGAATTTTTTTTTTCTGGACAAGGAATAGATTGTATATTTTTAGACAATAAGGAATGAGAGAGTATATGGGGAGAAAATGAAAATAAGTGGAAGAGTGGAGATGACAGGGGGAAATCTGTTGGAAGAGAATAGAATAGAATGATTTGAATAATTAAAGGGATTAATTTTAGAAAGGTTTCAGATTAACAAGAAAAGGTTAAAATGAGTTCATGATTTAAACATAAAGGGTGATACTATAAGCAAATTAGCAGACCTAAGAATATTCTACCTCTCAGATCTGTGGAGAAGAAAGAACTTTATGATCAAAAAACAACTAGAGAACATTATAAAATATAAAATGAATAATTTTGATTATATTAAATTAGAAAGTTTTTGTACAAACAAAACCAATGCAACACAAGAGTAAAAGGGAAGCAGAAAACTGGGGGGGAAATTTACATACAAGTATTCTGATAAAGACCTCATTTCTAAAATGCATAGAGAATTGACTCAAATTTGTAAGGCTGCAAGCCATTCTTCAAATGATAAATGGTCAAAGGATATGAACACATTTCAGATAAAATTAAAATCAATTCTAATTATATGAAAAAATGCTCTAAATCACTATTGATTAGAAAAATTTAAATTTAGAGAACTCTGAGGTACACACCTCTTAGATTGGCTAAAAAGATAAATGATAAATAAGATGTGGGAAAACTGGGACATTGATACATTGTTGATGAGGTTGTGAACTGACCCAACCATTCTGGAGAGCAATTCTGAACTGTGCCCAAAGGGCTATCAAACTGTGCTTACTTTTTGTTTCAGCAATGTCTCTCCTGGGCCTATATCCCAATGAGATCATAAAAAAGGGAAAAGGATCCACATGTACAAAAATGTTTTAGGAGCCTTTTTTGTAGTGGCAAGGAAGTGAAAACTGAATAGATGCCCACATTTGGGAATGGCTGAATAAGTTATGCTACATGAGCATTATGGAATATTATTGTTCTGCAAAAAGCAATCAGCAGGATGATTTCAGAAAGGCCTGGAGAGACTTATATGAACTGAGGCTAAGTGAAATGAGTAGAACCAAGGGAAGATTGTACAGTCACAAAAAGATTATGCAATAATCAACTCTGATATATATGGATCTTTTCAACAATGAGGTGATTCAGGCCAATTCTAGTGGTCTTGTGATGGAAAGAGCCATCTGCATCAAAAAAGAGGATTATTGAGTCTGAATGTGGATCACAAGATAGTATTTTCATCTTTTTTGTTGTTACTTGCTTTTTTTTTTCTTTTTTTTTTCCTTTTTTGAACTGATCTTTCCTTTGCATGCATAAATATGCTCAGATGAATTGCACATTTAACATATATTGTATTACTTGTCTGGGGAGGGAGTGGGAGGAAGGGGAGAAAAAAATGAAACACAAGGTATTGCAAGGATGAATAGTTGAAAACTATCTTTGCATATATTTTGAAACATTTAAAAAGACATTTTAAAAACATTAAAAACATTTTTTAAAGAAAGGTATAAGACCACTTAATCATGTGTGATAGAAGAAAAGGAAGAAATTGTAATAGAATGGTAGAAAAAGAAGACATGAAAGAAGAGGGAGCACGTAGTAAATAGTGTGTGTGTGTGTGTGTGTGTGTGTGTGTGTGTATGTGTGTGTATAAAATATGAGGAAAGGTTCTCAACTAAGAAAGTAATGGGAAAAGAAAACAAAGGAGGTTTGAAGAGAGATGAAAATGTTAGAAGAGCTGCTGTGGAAGAATAGTTAAATGATAAGGGAGAAGAGTAATATTGTCTAACAGCATTAAAAGCTAAGTTCAGATAACAGAATATAAATTTTTGGTGTACTCAATCAGATTATTTGAGTAATATTCCTGTCTTTATTCAGCAGCATGTGTAAGAGTGAAGGTAATGAATGATGGGGTGATTTAAGACTGGGGGCAAGTCAAGGATATGATAAGGGGACTAGGTATTCAAGAGAGGAAGACAGTTTAAAATTTAATTGATTCATTAAAAGATCAAAAAGAAGAGAAGAGGAAAAAATGCAGACAATGTAAGGATCAAGGGATTGGAGATCATAGCTGACAATAAAAAGTATAATTGTTCTTAAGGGAATACAGAGAGAAAAGTAAAAAGCCAACTGTGCCACATTTCCCTTTTATTGTTTTGACTCAGTTTCCCTAAACTGTTCTGCCAGGGTTTCCCAGAATTGTTTGGCCTCAGTTCCTAAATTGTTCTGCTCAATACTGCATCCCCACCCTCCTAATCATGATGATCCAGATAAGGAGAAAGATCTTCTATCTTAGACATCATCAGAATGTCCCAGTGCCACCACCATGTCACCCCCCCCCATAGTCATTGTTCTTCTTTATCCCAACTTATCAGAATGTCAGGTGCCTCCCCTCACTTTGTCAGAATCAGATTGATAGTCCCTTTCCCACTCTCAATGCTCTGACTCCCTGTAGATGAGCCATATGTATGTATTTATGTCACTGAAAACCACATTGGTTGTTAGATGTTTTGGACATCAGCCCTGAGAGCAGCATGCTCCAGCACAATCTCTCCATTTCAAATAAAACATTAAAAAAAATCTCTATCTTGCCTCAATTTCTTTGGCATTACAAAATAATTCATAATTCTTGAACAAAGAAGTGTATAATGGTGAGTGATGACAAGATCAAGAGTAAGATTATCTTTGTGTGTCCCTAAGGTGAGGGAAAAGAAATTTAGCTCATGAAAAGCAGATGGGTTGAAGAACTGAGTGACTAGTTACCATGTGTGGATTTTTATTATTCATAGTAATTTGTATATTGTTTTTTTTTTCCATTAGAATATGAACTCCTTGAAAGAAAGGACTATGTTTTTGCCTTTCCAGATTACACATAAATCTTTAAAAATATCTTACAAGTGAAAGCAGAACAGTGTTGAAAAAATGGCCCCTAAACCACTGGATCTAGTGCTTGGTTTGACACTCTCCCCCAGAGAGTGCCTTATATTAACTCACTTGCCTGTCTTCTGTTCCTCCAATACTTAAGTATCATCCCTGTCCCTCCCTTGTTGTTCCTCTGAGTTCAGGCTCAGTTCTTCAATGTGGCTGTCATGTCTGCCTTTACCCCTGCTCTCTTCTCTGTCCCTAGTTTCCATGGGACTGAGTGTTGTGCTACCATCTTCTTCCACAGGCCAATAGCTTTCTTCCTGCCTGCATGCCTTCTTCCCTTTCCCACATTCATAGTAAATTCACATAATATGTCATGAGTAATGAATTTTTTTGACTGACTACAGCAATAAAAATAATTTATCAAGATTGAGTTAGATTTATATTAGTGATATAAAGATATTTAAAATTAAGAAAATAATTGGTATTAAACCTATTTAAAAATATATGAGTTTGTTAGGACATTTGATGGCAAAAAAATAATAATGCATAGCACTCATTTGTGTTATAAAAGACTATAAAGTATAGAGATGGAAAGATACTTGAAGATATATATTTTTGATTTCATAGAGGAATGTAGAATGTTAAAATAATAACATTAATGAAATTTATTTAAATTTTTAAAAGAGATATCTTAATAAACCCAAATTAAAAAACAGATAAAAAAACCCTAAGTGGATAAACAATGATTATTGTCTCAACAAGGATAAATGGAATCACAATTGTATGAGCTGTATTATGATATCTCCTAACCTGTTTATATCGAGTAGGCTCTACTCATAAAAAATGAGTTGGACTCAGAAAAAGACTGAATTGAAGCATAGTTGAAAACTAGATGAACACTTGCATGGATTCTAAACTCTTTTCAACCTGCAACAATCCAGGTTTACGTTTGTTTATTTGTTTTTTAAATCTCCAAATAATATCCCAGTTTTACATCAAATAGCTGTATCATGGAAGGTTATATTCACATAAGAATAAAAATTGCTAATTAATGGCAATAGAAAAATGCATAGTGATGCAGGGAAAATTCCAGATTCCAATTTTAACTTGAATATGATCTATTAAAGACAATAAGCAAAAAGCACGAAGAGAGTGAATACAAATTATAATAATATGTAGGTGAGTAAATGTTCCTAAATTAAATGGGGGGAAATAAAAGGGGATAGGTGGAAAAGAAGAAAGAATAGCCATTATATTCTCTGGGGAATTCTCTGACGAAGGGATAGCCTTGCATAAGACTAAGATGGGACCCACAGCTTAGTGAAGTTCACTAAGGATTTTTAGTCATTGATGGATCAGTGTCAACTTGGAATGAAATCTTTAGTGAAATGTGCCATGCTTCCAATTTTGACTCTAAATTTTTGAACATTTTTTATCATTGACAAATAAAATGACAGATTCTCCCCCCACCTTTTACTTCAAAATTGCAAATAAAGTAAAAATGTGAGAGATAATTAATCCACTGAATGCAGAGTAAGAATCTGAGAAAAAAAAAAAAACATTTTTAACAATCTGCATTGTGGAGCTTTAATATACGAAGATGAAATTTAACAGGGTTAATGCAAAGTCTTGTAATAAAATCCAAAACTATAATATGGGAGATCTAAGCAGTGCAATAGTTAAGTTCCTTTGAAAAATTTATTAGTTTGGTAGTCTGCAGGCTTAAAACAAATCAACAATATGATATGACAATGGACAAAGGTGATGTGATCTTGGATTTTCCAACAAACATTTGAAAAAATTAAAATTAGATTGGGAAACATTTTTTAAAAAACAATGTTAATATGTAGCATTAATAAATCCATATTCAGCCAGTCAGAATTCTTGTATATGGTTTGGTTATTCTGTATTTGAGTTGGACATTACTGTATTAGGGAGTCCTAGTGTCACAATGAAAGAGCTGATAGTTTCATTACACTCTTCCATGTTTAGACAAGAGCTAGAATACTGTGTTCGCTTTGAGGCACATTTTAGAAAATATTATTAACAATTTAAAGAAAATGAAGAGGAGATTAACTAGGATAATAAAGTGACTGGAAAATATAGTATAAGAGGACAAATTGGACAAATAGTTACTCGATTTTAGGAGATGATTTAAAGTTGAGAAAGGGGAAATCATGACATATATGTTCACAAATTTGATATTTGGTAGTATTCTTTATCATTCAAAGACTCAAGGAAAGGTTATATGACAATTTGTCATAATAACCAGAAGGGAACATAGGATTGATAAGTCTTAAACTAGATTACATCACTGGTCTTTTCCAATTATGAAATTCTCTAATTTTAAGATATGCTGAAATATTAAAGCAGCAGATAGATGATGGGTCTGTCCTAGAATTGGATGCAAAAGTCGGTGAGATAAAGCAAATAATATATTCTGTGGCAACAAATGTATCAGTACTAGAGATTGCGGTCAAGAAGTATATAAAAGTATTAGCAATCTTAGAATTGAGTCAATTTTGAGAAATGGGTCTAAACATGCTAGTATGTGGTTAAATTGATGAGGATTAAGTTTTTAAACTTTAAGAGAATATGCTTGTTGTCTTGATTATCAGGATGAATACTAAAGTCCATGAGGATAAAATAAAGAAGAATATGGATTAGGTACAAGTCAGTGAAAAATTTAAAAGAATGATCTTTGGAGCTAAAAAATGACACCAACAAGGATTGGATGAAATTAGCACAAATGGATTACATATACTTCAAAGATGAAAGGCTACTGTGTGCATTGCTATAATATGTATTTGGACTAAGTGGAGTGGGTCAAGGAATCTGCTCACTTCTTAGCTCTGCGGGTTGCAAAGTATTAGAAAAGAAGTGTTCTCCAGTGAAGAAAATTGCAAAAAATTGTGGAGTTCTGAAGAGTGAGCTAGGCTATTTATTCTTCTCTCATTTCAGAACTATCATTTCCTTCTCTCTACAACACATAAGTGTTGTTAATGTTACAACTTCTATAGCCCCAATGTGACACCTTAGTATACAGATTTTGTATGCAAAGAAAAAATGACCTTTGATTTAGGTATTGTATTGAAATGTGCCTGTTATGATAAACTATGTCAATTAAAAATATGAAAAAGCTTTCTGAAAAATAAGCAGAAGCAATAAATTGTAAGCAACTAAGGGACATAGGTTGGCCTAATTTTAACAAGGCTCAGAAGAATTTTATTTATGAATTATAAAACCAAACTGGAGTAGAAATATTGAATAAATAAAATTGATGAGAAAACAAAAGTGTTTCTGAATTTTGAGCAAACAAATAGTTTGACTGATGAAGTGACCTCCTTTGTGTAACAGAACAGCACTTAATACTGAATAAACTTCAGTTTAAAATGTTTTCTCATAAAAATCACTTCATTTTAATCTGAAAATCGTAAGTACATCAAGATAATTCATTAAAAGTATGATTTTTTAAAAAGTTGGTTTGATCATAAGTCCTTTTAAAGTTAGTTTTAATCAATGAGGAAGTCACAGATTCCACTAGAATCTTGGTATTGTTAAAAATGAATGAATGAAACATTTATTAAGTATTCATGAAGTGTAAAACACTATGTTAAGCACCCCTGCTTCCACATAGTTCAAATTCTAATGGGGAAGCTTGCACATGAAAAGATTCAGCTACAAATCAAATGGAAAAGTCTCTTCTTTCTTAGGGTACAGTGGCAAGGCAGATGTTAATTCCTCTTCTTTAATCTCATTTCCCTTGATGAAATCATATTAGTGACTGATAATAAACCATTTGAGGGTACCAAGGATTTTGGTGACAACTTTTATTTTATTTATTTATTTTCTTCTGAGCACCTATGGGAAAAGTTTTGCAGTGGTTGTTTCTATGGAGGTTTCTACAAAGGCACTGGGTTTGAAGCAATACCAATCCTGAAGCCCCTGAATTCAAGTGTCTTAGGCTGTCTCCTTTATTATGTGTCAAGTATAATGCTAAAGCACTAGGGAGGTAAAGAGAAAGGGCAATCCCTGCCCTTGAATTCATAATCTAATGGAAGGAGGAACTTATAAACAACCATGCCAAAACAAACTACTGGTTAAAAAAAGAAATAAACAAGAGAGGGAATGAATAAAAATTAAGAGAGATTAAAAAAGGTCTCTTGTAGAAGATAGGGGTTTTGCTGGGATTTGAAAGAGATAAGGTGTCAGGAGTCTGAGTTGAAGAAAAAGAGCATGCTAGACTGGGAGAGTAGCTAATGAAAATGTCCAGAGTCTGAAGATGGAGTTTCTTGTTCAAGGAATAAAAAGGAATCCAGTGACACTCTATTGAAGAGGTCCTCTCTTCTAAAGAAAAGAGACCAATGATGATGGCTAACAGTTTCAAAAGCAACAGAGAAGTCAAGGATAACAATTAAAAACAAGCCCAGTGAGATTGTTAATAACTTTGTTTTTATTAAACCTTTTTATTTG
Source organism: Antechinus flavipes (assembly GCF_016432865.1). Lineage (NCBI taxonomy): Eukaryota > Metazoa > Chordata > Mammalia > Dasyuromorphia > Dasyuridae > Antechinus > Antechinus flavipes. Next base: position 390,648,551 of record NC_067400.1, on the reverse strand, counting down.
CAAAACATATGCATGGGTAATTTTTCAACATCGACCTTGCAAATCCTTCTGTTCCAAATTATCCCCTCCATCCCCCCACACCCTCTAGATGGCAGGTAGTCCCATACACATTAAATATGTTAAATGTGTTTAATCCAATATAAGTATACATATATATACAGTTATCTTGCTGCACAAGAAAAATCAGATCAAGAAGGAAAAAAAATTGAAAAAGAAAACAAAATACAAGCTAACAAAAACAGGAAGAGTAAGAATGCAATGGTGTGGTCCACACTCAGCTCCCATGGTCCTCTTTTTGGGTGTAGATAGTTCTCTTCATCACTAAACAATTAGAACTGGTTTCAATCATCTCATTGTTGAAGAGAGTCACATCCATCAGAATTGATATTTTGCTCATTTCACTCAGCATCAGTTTATGTAAGTCTCTCTAGGCCTTTCTGAAATCATCCTGCTAGTCATTTCTTACAGAACAATAATATTCCATAACATTAATATACTATAACTTATTCAGCCATTCTCCAATTGATGGGAGAATCCATTCAGTTTCCAGCTTCTTGCCACTACAAAAAAGGGCTGCCACAAACATTTTTACATATGTGGGTCCTTTCCCCTCCTTTAGGATACAGACCTAGTAGTAACACTGCTAGGTCAAAGGCAGATTTGATAGCTTTTTGAGCATAATTCCAGTTTGCTCTAGAATGGTTGGATCCATTCACAGTTCCACCAACAATGACTCCCCTGATGATCTGAAGAGTAGATCAGGGGGTGGGAGAGTGGGAAAGGAATTGCCCCTGCTCACTCATAGGAAGAGGGTGATACTAGAAGCAACAAGTCTTGCAGCCATTGGAAGAAAAAAGCTGTTCCTCTTCAGGAAAGAAGGCAGTCCCATCCACCACAGCTTAGGCCACCTCCTCTTGGCTGCTGGACCAGGCCTATTGGTCACACAGTGCCAGATGTGGTGGCGCTGGAGGGGCAGGAAGGGGACCAGCAAGTCCAAGAGCTGGTCTTCTACAATTCCTGACTGCCAGAAGCCATGATGGGGGTTGTCTGCGATGGCCTTAGAGATGGTGGGTTCTAGATCCTGAAGCTGGAGCTTCTCTCAGTCTCTGTGGGTACGCCAGGTATCCAGTGCCACAGATTGATTTGTTCTCCACCAGCATTGCTGAGGAAGATGAAGATGGCTTTTCTGTAGTTGGTACCATAGACCCACCCAGGAAGATCCCAGGAAAGGATGGAGTACTCCTAACAGTATCCCAGTTTTCCCAACTCCCCTCCAACATTTGTCATTATCTTTTCCTATTATCTTAGTCAATCGGAAAGTTGTGTAGTGGTATCCTAGAGTTGTCTTATTTTGCATTTCTCTGATCAATAGTGATTTGGAGCAACTTTTCATATGACGTTTTAATTTCTTCATCTGAAAATTGTTCATATGCTTTGACCATTTATCAATATGAAAATGGCTTGACTTCTTATAAAGTTGAGTCAATTCTCTGTATATTTTATAAATGAGGCTTTTATCAGGATCTTTGAATGTAAAAATGTTTCCCCAGTTTATTGCTTCCCTTTTAATCTTGTCTGCATTAGTTTTGTTTGTATAAAACCTTTTTAACTTAATATAATCAAAATTTTCTATTTTGTGATCAACAATGATTTCTAGTTCTTTGGTCACAAACACCTTTTTCCTCCATATATCTGAAAGGTAAACTATCCTATGTTCTTCTAATTTGTTTATAATAACATGCTTTATGTCATGAAACCATTTCAACCTTATTTTGGTATATAGTGCTATGTGTGGGTCACTGCTTAGTTTCTGCCATACTAGTTTTCAATTTTCCCAGCAGTTTTTGTCAACTAGTGAATTCTTATCCCAAAAGCTGAGGTCTTTAGGTTTGTCAAACACTAAATTGCTAGAGTCATTGACTATTTTGTTCTCTGAAACTCACCTATTCCATTAATCAACAGCTCTATTTCTTAGGCAGTACCAAATGGTTTTGATGACCATTGTTTTATAATGTAGTTTTAGATCTGGTACAACAAGGCCACCTTCATATGCTTTTTCCCCCCATTAATTTCCTTGAAATTCTTGGCCTCTTGTTCTTCCAGATAAATTTTATTGTTATTATTTCTAGGTCAGTAAAGTAGTTTCTTGGGAGTTTGATTGGTATAGCACTAAATAAGTAGATTAGTTTAGATAGTATTGTCATCTTTATTATATTTGCCTGACCTATCCTTAATATTTTTCCAATTGTTTAGATCTGACTTTATTTGTGTGAAAAGTGTTTTATAGTTTTGCTCATATAGTTCCTGAGTTTCCCTTGGCAGATAGATTCCCAAATGTTTTATACTTTCGACAGTTATTTTAAATGGAATTTCTCTTTGTATCTCTTGCTATTGGATGTTGTTGTATAAAAATGCTGATAATGTATGTGGATTTATTTTGTATCCTGCAATGTTGTTTAAGTTGTGGATTATTTCTAATAGTTTTTTAGTTGATTCTTTAGGGTTCTCATGGTATACCATCATATCATCTGCAAAGAGTGATAATTTTGTTTCCTCATTACCTACTCTAATTCCTTTAAACTCTTTTTTCTTCTCTTATTGCCAAAGCTAGTATTTTTTGAATAGTACTATTGAATAGTAATGTTGTAGTGGGCAACTTTATTTCACCCCTGATCTTATTGGGAATGGTTCTAATTTATCCCCATTATATATGATGCTTGCTTATGGTTTTAAATAGATGCTACTGACTATTTTAAGGAAAAGTCCATTTGTTTCTATATTTTCTAGGGTTTTTAATAGGAATGGGTGTTGGATTTTATCAAATGCTTTTTCTGCATCTTTGAGATGATTGTATGGTTTTTGTTAATTTGGTGATTGATAAAGCCACTTATGCTAAGTTTTCCTAATATTGAACCAATCCTGCATTCCTGGTATAAATCCTGGGTAATGATAAATTATCCTGGGGATGATTTTCTGTAATCACTTTGATACTATTTTATTTAAAATTTTTGCATCAATATTCATTAGGAAGATTGGACTATAATTTTCTTTCTCTGTTGTTGTCCTACCAGGTTAGATATCAGTGCTATGTCTGTGTCATAAAAAGAATTAGGTGTGAGTTCTTCATTCTTTATTTTTTCAAATAGTTTATATAGTATGGGAGTGTAGAATTCACATGTAAATCCATGTGGTCCTGGGGATTTTTTCTTAGGGAGTTGATTAATAGCCTGTTCAATTTCTTTTTCTAAAATGGTGTGATGGGCCAGAACTCTGAACTTGAAACAAGGATTCTTTCAAGGTGCTAATTCAGTGGAATTGATGAGACAATGGTTATCTTGTTAAGCATGGTGATTAATAGTTCTCTAATTTTAGTATGATTGATTTAATCTTACAACAAATAATGGTTTCTTAGTGATATGATTGATTTATACTCAGTATAGAGAATATAAGCAGGGAGTCTCAGCCACATTCACAGGTAGACAAGCAGACTGGAGGCTAAAGCACAAGCCCTCAGACTAAGAGGGATTCACTTCCATCTTCATCAGACCTCCTGATTCTACTGAGAGGAAGGCCTTCCAGAAAACTAGCCAAGTCCCAAGTGAAGGAGATAGGACTTTGAAGAAGATAATAAAGAATTTGGACTTTAACAGCTGGCTATTCTCATGATGATTGCCCTAATTTCCTCTTCATTGGTAGAAAGTTCTTCCTTTTCATTTTTGAGACTGAAATTTTGATTTTCCTCTTTCCTGTTTCTAATCAAATTAAAGGTTTATCTATTTTGTTGATTTTTTTTCATAAAACCAATTCTTAAATTTAGTTATTAATTCAATAGTTTTTTTTTTTTAACTTTCAATTTTATTGATCTCTGCTTTTATTTTTAGAATTTCAAGTGTGGTATTTGGGGATTTTTAATTTGTTCTTTTTCTAGCTTTTTTAGTTGCAAACTAAATTATTGATCTCTTTCTCTATTTTATGCAAGTAATCATCTAGCGATATAAAATTTCCTCATATTACCACTTTGGTTACATCCCACAAATTTTGGTATGTTGTCTCATTATTATCATTTTCTTAGATGAAATAATTGATTGTGCCTAGAATTTGCTGTTTCACCCATTCATTCTTTAGGATGAGATTACTTATTTTCCAATTACTTTTTGGCCTATTTTTCCCTGGCCTTTTATTGAAAGTAATTTTTATTGCATTGTGATCTAAAAAAAATGCATTTATTATTTCTGCCTTTCTGCATTTGATTTTGAGGTCTTTATGTCCTCATTTATGGTCAATTTTTGTATAGGTTCCACGAACTGCCAAGAAAAAAGTGTACTCCTTTCTGTCCCCATTCAATTGTCTCCAAAGATCTATCATACCTAACTTTTCTGGTATTATATTTTCCTTTTTAACTTCTCTCTTATTTATTTTGTGGTTTAATTTATCTACTTCTGAGAGAATAAGATTGAGCTCTCCCACTATTATAGTTTTGCTGTCTATTTCTTCTTGCCACTCTCTTAACTTCTCCTTTAGGAATTTAGATGCTACACCAATTGGCGCACATATGTTTAATATTGATATTGCTTCATTATCTATGCTATGTTTAGCAAAATATAGTTTCCTTCCTTATTTTTTTTGTTAGATCAATTTTTGCTTTTGCTTGATTTTACATCAGGGTGGCAACCCCTGTTTTTTTTTTTTTTTTTTTTTTTTGTTTGTTTGTTTGTTTGTTTTACTTTATCTGAAGGAAATTAGATTCTGCTCCAGCCTTTTACCTTTACTCTGTATGTATCACTCTGCTTTAAATGTGTTTCTTGCAAACAACATATTGTATAATTCTGGCTTTTAATACAGTCTGCTATACACCTACGCTTTACGAGAAAGTGCATCCCATTCACATTTAAGGTTAAACCTCCTAATTCTGAATTTCCTCCCATCTTATTAACCCCAAAATATACTTTTCTCTTTCTTTTTCTCCTTTCCCTCCTTCCCAGTATTTTATTTATGATCACTACTTGCCTCAGGCAGTACCCATTTTAGAGACCTTCCCCCTTTTTAAACCTTTCCCCTACTATTTCTGTTTTCCCTTCTATTTAGCCTACCACTTCCCTTTTCCCCTTTCCCTTCCCACTTTTCTATATGAAGAGAGAAATTTGTCAGTGAAACCAAATATGTCTAATATTCTTTTTTTTGAGAAAAATCTGATGAGAGTAAGATTCACACAATGTTCATCATCCTCCCTCCTTTCCCTAAATTATAATAGGCTTTCTTTGTCTTCTCCTGAGATGTAATTTCCCTCATTTTACCTCCACTTTCCCCTTTTTTTCCAGTATAATCCCCTTTCCACTTTTATTTCCTTTTTATATTATAATAGTAAAATCAGATTATACATATATTCTCTATGTATACCCATAACTGAAATACAGTTCTCAAAAGCTCTTTTCTTCTTATCTTTTTATGCTTCTCTTGAGTTCTATATTTGGAGTTGAATTTTTTTCTTTAGCTCTGGTCTTTTCCTCAGAAATAAATGGAATTCACCTGTTTTATTGAATGCCTATCTTCTTCCCTGAAAAAAAAATGCTAAGTTTAGCAGGGAAATTTATTTTTGGCTGCATTTCAAGTCCCTTTGCCTTTCAGAATGTCTGATTCCATACCCTTTGATCCTTTTAAATGGAAGGTGCTAGATCCTGGGTAATCCTTATTGTTTCTCTTTGGTATTTAAATTATTTCTTTCTGGCTGCTGTTTTCCTTGGTCCAATAGTTCTGAAATTTGGCCGTGATATTCCTTGGGGTTTTAATTTCATGGGATTTTTTTTCTATTTCACAAATTCTGTTTTTTAGGGAGTTGTTTTCTTTTTTTATTTCACAAATTCTGTTTTTCTGGGAGTTGTTTTCTTTTTCCATTTTATCAAATCTATCTTTTAATGCATTATATGCCTTTTCCAAACACCTGCATCTTTTAGCTATAGCTCTATTTGTTATTATTGTCTCAAGTCATCATTAAAATAAAGTTTAAGGTTATATTCTCATGAGAGTGTCTTCATTCAAGTCCAAAGAGTTCATTAAAATATACTCATGTAGAGAAGGGGAAGATGAATTATATTTGAATAAAGCCTAGATGCTCATAGGATCAAAACAGAAGTGAGGATTGCAGTTAGCAGAGTAGACTAGTGAACAGCATGGTGGAGGCACCAGAATTTTTTTGTATTTACTATATCACTTTTGATCTTGCTTTTCTTTATCTGATTTATTATTGAATGAAATTAAACATTCATTTTATCTATTTTTTCATAAGTTTTTTTTTATTTTCAAAACGTACATAGACAATTTTACATTGCAAAACATTGTGCTCCAATTGTTTTTCCTCCCTCCCTTTCCCTTCACCTTCTCCCCTAAACAGTGAGTAATTCTATACAGGCTAAGCATGTGCAATTCTTCTATATATTTCCATCATGATCATGCTGCACAGGGAAAATTATATCAAAAAAAGAAAAAAAATGAGAAAGAAAACAAAATGCAAGTAAACAACAACAAAAAAGTGAAAATACTATGTTGTGATCCACATTCAGTCCCCACAGTCCTCTCATTGGGTGCAGATGACTCTGTTTATCACAAGACCATTGAAACTGGCATGAAACACCTCACTGTTGCAAAAAGCTAAGTCCATCAGAATTGATCATTATATAATCTTGCAGTTGCTGTATACAATGTTTCCTGCTCCTACTCACTTCACTCAGTATCAATTCATCTAAGTCTCTCCAGGCCTTTCTGAATACTATTGCTGATTATTTGATATAAGACAATAATATTCCATAACTTTCATATACCATAACTTATTCAGCCACTCTCTAATTGATGGGTATCTACTCATAAAATTTTATAAGAACATCAGTGGCTTTTCTATTGATTTATATTATGTACTATTTTTTTCTTAAATTAATATTGTTTTCTATCATCTACTTTCATTTTCCCACTATTTTTACTCTCTTTTATTTCCTCTTCTAGATCTTGATAACTGGTGTCATTTTTGTTTGTTTGTTTTCCCCAGTTACATGTAAAACAATATTTTGGGGTTATACTTGCACATTCAATTTTTACATATTTTCTTATGAATCACGTTGGAAGAAAAAATAAGAACAAAAGGGAAAAACCATGTGGATGGCATTTCCCGTTAAAAGTTTGTTGATTTTGCCTTGGATCACTGAATCACTAAGAAGAACCAATTCTATCATAACTGATCATCCCACAGTCTTCTTATTGCTCTTTACAATGTTTTTTCCTGGTTCTGCTTGTTTTGCTCAGCATCAGTTTATCTTCCCAGGCCTTTCTAAAATAAGCTTCTTTATCATTTTTTTGTAGAATATTATGGCATTACTTTCATATATGTAACTTATTCAGCCATTTCCCAATTGATGGTATGTGTGGTACGAAGACCCTAACCCAAAATGACTACTTGGAGATCTCTCAAAGTGAAGGTAAAAAGGTTTTATTACAATCTTGTGAGAAGCTGGCAATCTTCTCTTGAGAAGTCCAGAAGGAGGTGGCTGATTTTACAGAAAGAGAACTCAGTTAAATAAGCAAGCACTACCCAACCTCTTCCAAAAATCCCCTTAGGCAAAGCCTTTTGTCTAGATTGGCTCTTGCTGTTACTTTTCCCTTATCTGGCAGATGGGGTGATGTTGGGCTGTCTAGAAATGAAGTAACTATGTAACTATACAAAAAGTTTCATTTCTTCAAGGTCACATGATTTCTAGGAAATCAAAAGTAAGACCTAAGGCTTCTCTTACTTTAACAGACAGTTTCTGAGAAACCACATTACTTGCCCCACACAATCCCACTCTTCTATATCTTACTGTGGTTTCTCATTAAAACGTTTCAACATTCTTTCACATTCCTTATCTTCAAACAATTGGGAAATACTTTCACAATGTTTCTCTAAGTCATCAATTTTTTCTGGTTCAACCCTTGGGGAGACAGGTACTGATCCCCAAAATGATCCTTCAAATCAGAAAACTTGATAGAAATCTGCACACATACAGTCCATCAATCCCCTCCCGAAGTTAGTGAGTTCTTGTTTTCAAATGTAATTTCGATTCATCAGTAGAATCAGGCTCTACAATTCATTCTTTTAGAGCATCCAAAGTTCTTTGACTCAAATGTGATGAGTTCAACCACATTCCTGGATCCTTACAATGGTGTCTAAGTCAGAAGGACTTGGAAATGTCCTTCTTAGGTTGGGATCAACTTTTCCTCCTTCCAGCTTGAGATCAGGATCCAATCTCTGGGCTGGTATCCATCCACGGCAAATCCTAGAGCAGGGGTCTGAGCAATGAGTTCTTTTAATTGTAGTTCATGTAAATGCTTAACAAGTTGTAAGACATGTTTTCTAATAAACCAGTCTTTGGTGTCCCATATAGGGTCTATGCTTTTTTGTCCTCTTCCTCTGGGATATGGATTTCAGCATAAGAGTTCGTAAGGTGACAATCCAATATCTCTCCAAGGTTTTGTCCTAATTCTAATAAGGCAAGGGGAAGACATCTGGTCCAAGGCAAACCAATTTCTAGGGCCTGCATCAGACCCTGAAGAACTCTTGCTATGAAATGGGTGCCCGGATCTAAGTCAATGTGTTCCACCATCCCATACCTAGCGATTATATTTTCCAATAAATTTCTGCTCACCACAGGGGCAGTTGCCTAGGACAAGGGAAAAGCTTCAATCCATGAGGTCAGGTGGTCCACTATGACCAACAGATATTTGAGGCTGCCCATCGTGGGCAGCTTGGTAAAGTCCCCCTGTATACTTTGAAATTGTCTCAATGCTGGGGTCTCCCTCTAGATTGCACGTAGCTTATTTGTCCTTTGACAGATCAAGCATCTCTCCACTAGCTGTTAGGCCAATGTGTATAATCCAGGAGTCACAAACATAGTCAGCACAGTATCAAACAAGTTTTGGACATCCCTGTGGCTGCCTTGATGTAGATAACATAGAATTTGCCTCATACCTGATTTGGTCAGTACCTCCCTGCAATCTGGAAGAAACCGTTGTTCCAAATCATCTTCTTGGGGCTCCAAATCATGGACTTTTAATTTTCCTCCCTGGCAAAGGATGGGGAAGGTGGATTGGGTGACAGAGCAGGGATTAATACCACAATTCCTTTAATAACATGTCCTTCATTCCCAGCTTTCCTTGCCTCTGCATCAGCAAGGCAGTTTACCTTGGGTCTCAAATGTGTTCCCTACCTGACAATAGCAATAGCTTTAGGTAGTGAGGGCTCTGATTTCCTTAAAGAAGTTTTATTTCAGATAACTGTACTAATTTTTAACAATTCCACCTTAAGTTAGACTCAGGAACAATCAGGTAGATTCTCATTCAAAAGAATACCACTGGGAAAGTGATTCAGAAGAATCCTACCTTCAGCAGAGGCCAAGATCATCCTTCTAATTCATTCCTCGATACTAACTTCCACCTGTAACAACTTCTTCTGAGTAGCGTATGGCATATAACTTTCAGATAGTGGATCACTGGCTTGATGATCATACCTGAATTTAAACTCCAAATGATATCAATTGTAGTCCCAAGAGATTTTATCTCCTACAACAATTCTCATTAATCAAAGCTTCAGATAAATCTAGTTCTCAAGGATCACAGTAAGAGATTTATCCTAGAAAGTTCACAGCTTATCTTTCATATCTAAGTAGACTTTTAAGCTCAACATTGTGTACACAGATAATTTTGCTTTTAAAATACCCAATACATAGAAAACTTCTAAATTGCATATTGTCCATAACAGAAACATTTTCAAAGGGATTAAGGCAAAAGCTATTATTCTCAGAGTCCCTTTAAATAATGGTATAACGTTAAGATGACTAAATATAATCAAGTAAAACTCACAGAAAAATCTATTTCCACATAAAAGAACTTTAAGATTTAACATGAATAATCCCTTATTCTTAAAAAAAAAATTAAACTTTTGGAAATAATCCTATCAAATTATCAGATCAGATTAAAATTCTGCTCTAGGTTTTGTTGTTGTTGTTATTGTTATTGTTTTGTTTTGTTTTAGTTTTTATCATATTCCTTAAATAAAGAGACCATTATGCATGTAGATAAATATTAAATAATTTGCTGAAAACAGATGAGATACCTTAGCAGAAAAAAATCACTTTAAGAAAATTTACAGTTCCAACAAATCACTTAGAGCAGCTATAGACTTGAAAAATAATAATAATGAAAAAAATTCAGCTATTAACACTATGTAAATGTAGGCTGTTCCTTTAAACCACATAAGCAATTACTATTTCAATCAGCAAGTAGCTGCAGTTTTTTTTTTTTTTTTCTTTTTTTTTTAAAGTGGCTGCATCACACTTAATGGGGGAGGGGGAATTAGATTGTCACCTGACAAGACCCTTTCCACGTGGCTACCCTTCCCTCACTCCACATGGCATTTCTCCCAATTCCATTGTGCTTTGCAATCCCCTCACTTCCCACAGCTAACCCTTTTAGGGTGCCAAATTCCCCGAGATCTAATCTCATGGGGTATATTCTTCCTCCTTTTCTCACACCATCTTTTCCCCTGTTCCATATCTATCTCCTCCTGATTCCTACTTGCTTAATCCTTCTTCAACATATTTTAAACACCTTCCCAAACCAATAAGCTTTTTAACTAGATGCTCCACTTAAACTATCAATTGCTTTTGCAAATCAATCCTTCTTGTCCCTTATCTTTAAATCCTTTTTTTTTTAAATTTTAAGATAAACAAATAACTTTGAACCAAATTTCATAAAACTTATACATATATACAGCAGAGCTGAAAAAATAAAGGCATAACTCATAATGTACAAACTACCCAAAACTTCTAGAAAGCAACATACCATCTAAGTAGGGGGATACAAACCTCCCCTAAGGTAAGCTCCTGCACTTTGTTTTAATAAAAATTTTAACTTACAATCCTATAAAATATAGCTTTAAATTCCCTATAATATAAAACTGCTTATCTCAAGTAATGAATTTCACTAAAGTGATTAAACATAGTTTCTTTCTCTCCCTCTGGTCCTATGGGCCCTGCTAAAGTCAGGGAATAAGGAAAGAAAAGAAAGAAACTATCTTCAAAGAAGAAACTATCTTCACTCTCTCTTCATTCTCTGCAAGATTCGCCCCAATTTAGTTGAATTGCTTTGGAATTTTGAAATGACCAGTTGCCAAATTGCCCAACCATTATTCCCAATGGACTTTTTCTAAAGCTCCAACTTTGGCCAGAGTTGGAGCCTTCAGGAAATTCAGACCTCTATCTTTATCTTTCTAGCTTACAGAATAAACATGACAAAGATTATCTGCAGAGACACAAACACAAACAAAAATTACATGGAAATTATACTTTCCCACATACAACAGAAATACTCAAGTGCAATATTTTTTTAGCTCCTGATTTTTGGGTTTGGACTGTGTTTTCCTCATAATTTAACAAACACTGTCCTTAGATTACTCTGTATTCAAAATTATTCTGATAAAGGCCCTTCTGTCTGCAGTCACCTGATAGCTTTCTCAGAGAGTCAAACAACCATGGAGTTGTTTGCAGTCTGTTTCACTACTACACAAATATAAATTGTGTGGCTCTTCCTCTCAGGTCTTCCTCAATCCAGCCAATTGACCTGCAGACTACCAAGTGCTTACCTTTAGGATACACATGTGTAGGTTCTCCTGATTACATCAATCCAAAATCTATACAAGGAGCCTCAGATCTGTCTCTTTTCACTTTCTCCTTCACTGAGTCTCACCCTTTGTGTACTTTGCTAGGCAGAGGGGAGAAACATCACTCCCTCCTCTGGATATTGTAGGAATAAAGTGAGCCACGGGCGCCTGACCCCAAATAGGGGTAATAATCATTTCTACATGATCCTGGACGAGCCCCCCCAAACTGTGTGGCATATGAAGACCCCAACCCAAAATGATTACTTGGAGATCTCTCAAGGTGAAGATAGAAAGGTTTTATTAGAATCTCGCCAGAAGTGAACAATCCTTACCTCTGAGAAATCCAGAAGAAAAAGGCCAATTTCACAGAAGAAGAGCTCAGTTAAATAAGCAAGCACTATGCAACCCCTCCCAAAATTCCCCTTATGCAAAGCCTTTAGTCTAGATTGACTCTTGTGGTTATTTTTCCCTTATATGGCAGGTGAGGTGATAATGGGCTGACTAGAAATGAAGTAACTATGTTACAATACAAAAAAGTTTTATTTCTTCAAGGTCACATGATTTCTAAGAAATTGAAACTGAGGCCTAAGGCTTTGCATACTTTAGCAGATAGTTTCTGAGAAAGCACATTACTTGCCCCATGCCTACTAATTTTCCAATTCTTTGTCAGCACAAGAAGAGCTGCTATAAACATTTTTGCACATGTGGATCTTTTCCCCTCCTTTATCATTTCCTTGGGATTCAGTAATGGTACTTCTTGGTCAAAGAGTATACATAGTTTGATAATCCCTTGGGCATAGTTCCAAATTGCTCTCCAGAATGGTCGGATCATTTCATAGTTCTTATTAATTATCTATTTTTTTCATATCTTCTGACTTTAGACATGCCACAACTATTCAGTGATAATTAATTATCATTTAATTTTAAATGTTGAATAACATCTTCACCATTTTCTACATATAATTTCATATCAAAATATTAATGATATGTAACAGATGATTGCTGTATCTACCTTTTGTAATCCTAGGTTATCTAAATCTAATTCAAAAATTACCTAAAAATTCAAGATTTCTTTTTATCTTCATTACAAATATTAATGCTATCTTTTATATTTGGAATACTTTCTAATTTTACTTTATTTATTACCAGTGAAACTATATTTATTTAACTGCACTTATTTATTTATTTGTTTGTGTATTTGTTTTAATGCACATTTCTTTATGGATTGTATTAGATGAGAAAAATCAGAACAAAAGGGAAAAGTATGAGAAAAAAATAGAAAAAAAAAGTGAGCATGGCTTCTGTTGATTTATATTCAACCTCCACATTTCCTTTTCTGGATATAAACTGAATTTTTTTATCCAAAGTTTATTGGGATTGCCTTGAATCACTGAACCACTGAGAAGAACCAAGTCTTTCATAGCTGATCATCACATATTCTTGCTGTTACTGTGTACAATGCATTCCTGGTTCTACTTGTTTCACTCATCATCAATTCATGTAAATCTTTCTAGGCCTTCCTAAAATAAGTTTATTCATCATTTTTAATAGAAAATAATATTCCAATATCTTCAAATACCACAACTTATTTAACCATTCCCTAATTGATGGACATCTACTTGTTTTCTAATTCTTTGCTACCACAAAAAGAGCTACTACATTTTTGCCTCGTGGTCCTTTTTCCTCCTTTATAATTTCCTTGAAATACAGACTCAG